>NC_063170.1:14220162-15462305 GCF_023159225.1 Perognathus longimembris pacificus
GAAGTTCATTTATCTTTCTATTTGTGGATGCCATGAAATTCTCCATTAATTTTTGCTTTGCCTCCTCACGCTCTAGAATAATTGACTGAAGAGATTCAAACTTTTCATTTATCATGTTTATCAGTAGACTTTTTAGAGCATTTTGGGGGTTCTCTTCTATGTCTTTGATTGAATGCTCTGCTTCCTGCTTGTTTTGAGTGGGGGATAAGACTTCATTGTTTGCCATCTTTCTTGTGTTCCTTCTGCCCATTTGGATTGGGAATGCCAGTCTACCAGCACCTGTGAGCACTGTTTAAGACCCAAAGCAGCCCTTACCAAGCACTGTTGTGTAAATCTTACAAGCTCACAATTATATACAGATACCCTGTATACCTGTCTATAAAATTAGATTTGGTGTTCCTAAAGAATACAATTTCAATATAACAACCGATCCTGGGCCCTGTATTCAGTAGTTACTTATTAACTGTTACAACCCTATAAGCAGTTCTTGTTTTTATATTACATTCTTTTAGGACTGGCTTTCTCTATGAACCCCTTTGATTCACTTGGATTAAGCAGGGATACCCTCTATCTAATAACCAGGAGTCAATGGAAACTGGAGGTCCAGGCAGTAAGTCAGGAGGGTAAATTGGAGGTAGTAAAGAGAATAGAGTAAAATGTATTGGGGAGGGGGGGTGGTGATTTTGGTTTAGTTTCAGTGATGTGGAAATGTGGAGAAGAGTAGAATCAGTAAAAAGAACAAGGTTAAAATGATAGACAATGGAGAGTTAGCAGAAAAGAGTGGAGGTGTTATTCATAGGAAAGTAATTTTTAAAGAAAGAGAACGCAAAGAGAGAAATAAAGTAAAAATAGTGGAGGACAGATGCACAAAACAGAGAAAAATTATTTTAAAAAGAAAAAAAAATAAAAAGGAAAAAAACCAGAAAAGGAACTGCCCAAACAAACAGAAAAGAAAAAAACTTGATAAAACAAACAGGTAAAAATGGAAAACAAAACAAAACAAAAAAAACCCGACGATGTTTCAGAAGTGAAAAAAACAAATTTTTTTTTTTAAAGTTTAAAAAATGTTTGAAAAGAAGAAAAAAAAAATGGAGTCCTTCTTTTTGGGTGGTCTTTCCCCAATTTCTGGTTTCCTTGCAATGGTCTACAGTCTATTTTCCTGATTGGCTGGGTTTTACTTGATTTCAGTTTGCAGGGGGTGGTTCTGTTCTGACCCTTCCCCCCTGTTGGTGCAATCCTGGGTCTCTGTGGTTTGCATAGCTTGCAGATAGGCCTTGGGCGTCCTCTGTAGATGGAGACTTGAGCAGTCTCAGGAACCGTGGCTCCTCTGTCTGCTGCAGGGCCGCTGCCTTTAACACCTGGCTTTGAATAGGCTGTGGACTCAGCAGGGCGGGGCACCTCTGTCCCATTTTACCCGGCTGAGAGTTGCTTGCATGGGGAAGGCTCCTCCCTCCTGGGCGGGGCGGCCTCCTTGGAGGAGGTGGCTATGGAATGCAGCTCCGTTTTGGGCTGGGAATTGGGCTTCCTCTGTGACAGGACCGTTTAACTGTCTCAGGAACTGTTTGTTCCCCCATCTGGTGTTTCTGTGCTGCCCGGAGCTGCTCGCCGCTTTCGCTTTAAATTTAGAAATTCTGGTGGGCAGGGCGGGGCACCTCTGGCTAAGCCGAGGCCTAGGACACTCCTCCCGCCAGGGCAGGGGGCGTTCTCCTGGGCGGAGCTGGTTCTCACTGGTCGGTCCCTTTTGCCCTTTTCAAAGATGGCTACTTTGACCTCGCTTTCCCCAGGCCCGATTTAGTTCCAATCTGGTCTGACCCATCTTTGCCAGTGGCAAAGATGGTGCTTTGCTCTGGCCGTGGGGGAAGGGCTGCCTTCCAGAAACTGCTCTGTGGGCGCGAGTGGGAATATCTTTCGTGGGGTACTCACGCTTTCTCTGCGATTTCAGGTCGTCTGTGCTCAGCCGCCGTCTGGAGTATTTCTCCATGGTCTCCGCTGTGTGCTTTAGCTGCGCGGCTTGCGGGTTGCTGTGCCGGGCACTGTGCTGGTGCTGGCACTGGCGCGGTGGCGGGTCGCCGCCTGGAGCTCAAATCTGTGTTTTCAGATGAGCAAAGTCGATTTTTCCTTCCTGGCCAGAGTCCCTGTACTGTTAGAACTTACTCTGGCTGTCTTTCTAGGAGTAAAAGTTTCTTTGGGTTGAGAAAACTGCAATGTCGGAGGGAGCTCAGCTAGTGCTGTGCAGATCCTCCGCTGTCTTCCCGGAAGTCCTCAGGAAGGGATATTTTGTTCTGAGAGCATGCCCATGTGACAGAAAACAGCCAAGTGATTGGAGAGAGACCCTATTGTTGCACCCACCAGCCAGCCATCTTTCTTGTATTTCCCACACTCTTCATTTGCTCCCTCTTACCTTCCTGGGCTATAACTGAAAGGCTTATTTTTGAATTCAGAGAGTCATTGTGGGGCAAGTATCCTTGGTGCTCTGAAAGATCTTAAAGCTGTGCCTGTGACTCACTCCTGATCAACAGGAACTGAGACTGGAGGAAAGATCTTGGATAATTTACTTCCTGCCACAAGTCCACCATGGTCGAGGATGTAAAGAAAACTAAGTCTCTGCATCAACCCGAGAAAAGAATGTAAACATGTAGCTGAAGTAGGGAGGGAATTGGGCAGAAAGTAATGCAGTCTGGAATTCTGGAGGAGCTATATGAAAAACCACATACAAGGTCATGTTCCAATGGCACTGAACTGCAATCTGGGCTGGCTTTCTATGGTAGACATGAAGGAATTTCGCCATGTCTCCTTTGCTTTACAACTCCTTGTATCTGAGAGATTTAAAACCCATTAGGGAATGGCTTAAGAAGTTAATAACCTGTTACCATTCTGGAGAATTACATTTGATGTTGTTTAGAGCTATTTGGCTTATGAAAATAAATACATTATAGACTGGAAGCCAATTCTTATTCATGCCACTTATTGAAGGCAGATCATCCAATAATAAACAAATGGCATTAATCTTAAATCCACAAGGGGAAAATTTCATTTTTTAAAAATTAATTGTACTTATGAGGTTGTATTTTTTTCTAAACTGGATCCTTAAACAAGGTACAAGAATACAGTAAACTTTCCATCTTGGCTACAGAAGTTCACAGTTAGTGCAGCTTAGAGAGGCGCTGGATTCCTCTTTGGTCCCACTAAGTCTGAGCATTAGTGAATAGCTCTTTGATTTTTGTTTAATTATCAAGTTAGTGTTGGTCATGATTTTCCTAAGATCCTTTTAAGTTATAGGACTGAATACTAGACTAGGAACACTATCTGTACATCTATCTATTTATCATCCACCTACTTATCTATCATATTTCTGTCTGTCATCTATCTTTTTAGGCATTTGAATAATTCTTTCCAAGACAGTCTATGCAGAAGAAAATGTCCTTCCCCTGCCAGCTCCTTGACTTCCATTCACTGGCTGAACTTCACACTTCACTATTAATTAGAGACACTGCCTTAAATGCAAATGTGCTCGCAACTTAGAAATCTGTGTCTTTGTTCTTGTCTTATGATTTAGCAAGAGTGGAATATGTGAATACTTTTTTCCTCTCTCTTGTTCATTCGTTTGTTCGTTTGTTCCTTCCTTCCTTCCTTCTTTCTTTCCGTTTTTTCCTTCTTTCTTTCTTTTCTTTCTATTGCTGGGGATCAAACCTAGGGCTTTGAGTTTGCTAGGTGAGCGCTCTACCAGTAAACTATATTCCCAGTCCTTTGAAAACTATAGTTGAAATAGCCAAACTGTTCTGAGATATATAATAATCTTGTATATTAAGGCTAGTGATGATATAAAGTACTAATTTGCAAGAGGAAGTGTGCCCTTCCAGGGATGATGGTATGGAAAAATGAACATTGTATTGGATCTTGATGGGTTTGTGGGAGTTCACATGGGATAAGGGAGAAATGACTTGAGTTAAGAATATCCAGAAGATAGATATCCCGAAGACAGAAAGAAGCCTGAGAGGGTTAGGAATGGCTCACAGGATGATGGTACTGTCCATGCTGATTGCCCATCACTCATTCGACACCTTGCTTATCTATCCCACTCTCAATGTGGTCAATCAGCTCAACCAGAGCAGAAACCTCAGCGAAGGTATCTCTTCTACCCTTCCCTTCTCTCATCTTTCTTCTGCAGTGCAGTCAGAGAGATCCGTTTGAAGCCCTAATCACATGTCACTCCCCTTGGAGCTTGTGGATTGTGGGATTCTCACAAGGCTTTTCAGAGCTGGCCTCCGTGGACCACTCAGACTGCCTCACTTATCTGTGGTCTTTAGTCTCAGTATGGTGTCAAGGCATTGCCTTCCATACTGTTCTCACCCTGCCAACCTCATCCTTCCCTCTGAATCTTTGCACACATTGCTCTGCAGCCTGACAACCTCTGTTTACCCTTTTGACAGTACTGGAGTTTAAACTCAGGACTTTACACTTGCTAGGCAGGAGCACTACCATTGAGTCATACTTCCAACCCTTTTTGCTTTAGTTATTGCTTTAGATGGAATCCCTTGCGTTTTTTGGCTCAATCTGACTTTAGATTGTATGTTTCTCTTGTAGCTGAAATTAAGCCGTGTGTCGACATGCCTTGTTTATCTTTTAAGATAGCATGTTGCTAACATGTGCTTTTGCCTGGGCTGGCTTTGAACCTTGATCCTCCTATTCTCATCCCCCCAAAGATTATAAATATGAGCTGCTGCACCTAGCCTGCAACTTGTTTTCTAAGATAAGCCTCTTCTCTTTCCCAAGTCCATTTTTCTCTAGTTTCATAGCCCACAAATCATCTGTAGTTCCTTCATTTACTACCTCTGCATTTGTTCTGAGAGGAGAACGGATACTGCTTTGGCTCGTAAGTGTACGACCAGCCCTGTGACAGGCATCTCCCAGCTTCTGAAATATTGCTTCTTGAGACAAATAGGAAAGAGGGTCATATTCCAGAGGGCCCTATGTGCCAGGCTACATGCTTTCAACCCAAGCTTATGAATTATGGGAAACCAAGAGAGAGACCTAGCCAGGACTACAATGAGCATGGTGCGGGCTTTCCTGACACAGAAAATTAAGTTTAAAATATTTTCAGTAATTTTACTCGTTCTATGACTTCGCTGGCATCCCTCCGTGGTGATGCGATGATGGGAGCCGAAAATGATTTTCATTTCTCCAGTAAAACATAAAACCTATTCCTGCAGGGCTGTCTGCACTCAGAATGAAAATGCAACGGACTGGCCAGCCCAGACAAGTGAAAGAGCTGCTTAGCGGGAGGGGTGGCAGGTCACTGACAGCAGAGGGGCCTCTGGTTTGCAATTTTTAAGGGGACATAAAATGCTGGCTGGCTTTCACAGAACACCGGGCTGAACTGCAGAAAACTGTAAAAATCTCCCTGTTGCAATATAAATATGGGATGAAAGTTGATTAACCAATTTTATGTTGTTATCTGAGCCTTCAATCCATTTGCACTTGAATTAAAAAGACAGAAATTGAGTTGGGGTGGACAGGCATTTTTCAACAGACATTGGAGATACACACACACACACACACACACACACACACACACGAGTGCATGCACAAAATCGGTTCAAATTGTTGGGTCACCTGAAATCTTTATTTGGCAGAGGACTTTCTGGGATGTTATCACATTTGATTTTGTGTGATAATTGTCACCAAACCAGCTGAGGAGATGCTGTAGTCTCTTTGTTGTTTCCTAGGCAATGGGTACTCAGGCCCCCAGTCTGGGCTTTGAAGACTGAATGGAGTTTTGAGCAGGAAGTAAGTGGATTGGAAATGGGGCAGGCAAGGCTGGTGTTTGAAATCAGAGCAAACCAAGGTGATAGTGAGATGTCTATGAGCCTCTGAAGACTTAGGAACACATCAAAGTTGTCCCATTGTGTGTGTGTGTGTGTGTCTCTGTGTGTGTGTGTGTGTGTGTGTGTGTAATGGGAGGTAAGGTTTATACATTCATTCACTACCTCCCACTGGATTGGTGGAGAGTCTCCTTGGGGCCTTCACTGTCTGGTTCTTTGGTTTGTCCCTGGTGTGGGCCACTCCTGTTACCACAGCTGAAGCACAACCTTACTGGAGGAACTCAGAAGGCCACAGAGATTTAAGGAATTCCCTGCCAATGACATGAAGTTGGTTCATACATAATCCAAAGGTCTGATTGTCAACTCTACAGGATTTCTTGTTAGCCGGTGATTACACATAGTTATTACTAAAAATTGCTTTTTCCCCTCAAACCTATAATTAAGTAAGTCATATGAAAGGCAAAGGTAATAAACATTCAAACCTCTTTTAATTTATTTGTCTCTACTTTGTTATTCACTGTGCTCTGGAGGTTATTTTCATCCCTCATATTCATATGGTAAAAATGCAGTGTGATGATACATAGAGACATGGACCATTTATTTGGGGAATAGTTATACCATGGGACTTGGTAAGTGATATCATGGCATTGTCTCCCTCCTGACAAAAGGTAATTAATATTTACCAGCACCACTGGGTAAGTCACTTACAAGAGTACACCAAAACTAAGAAAATGCTACAGAACTTGGCACAGATGGCAAGTTGCTGACATGGGGAAGTGGTTTGTGGATTCAGGATATTGCCCTGCTGATGCACCCTCTGCAGATTGGTCCCTCTGTCTTAACCCACACCAGCAAAGGTGAAGCTTCAGCCAGATGCTTCCTTACTTGGCTGGACTCAATTCCATTTTGATGCATAAAATGAGCCGGAAAAAAAATTCACATTTGTATCTCTAGCTCAAGACAGGGGTGGGCCAATGGATTGTGAACCTCTGGCTTTTGTGTGATAGAGAGGTGTTTTGGTGCATGTGGAGACATCTTTGTGGAGCTTCCACGAAGATGTCCTCTGAAGTATTTGGAGAACTGTGGCTGCATCTTAGCCCTCTCACATCCTGGAAGAGTCTTGGATACCTTAAAAGTCCAGCTATGCAATGGGACCTCAGTAGCTGCATGCAAAATGGATGGATGACTCTTGAAAAAGAAATTTTGTCTTCCTTGGTTGTTCCTCCTCCTCAGAACACAAATTCTTAGTGAGGATTTAATTTGTTTTGTTTTGTTGCCAGTCCTGGGGCTTGAACTCAGGGCTTGAGCACTGTCCCTGGCTTCTTTTTGCTCAAGGGTAGCACTCTACCTCTTGAGCTACAGCGCCGCTTCTGGCTTTTTTTCTATATATGTGGTGCTGAGGAATCGAACCCAGGGCTTCATGTATATGAAGCGAGCACTTTACTGCTAGGCCATATTCCCAGCCGCTTAGTGAGGATTTAAGCTCAGAAAAAAATATGGGGCTTGAATGATTCTCGCTTGCCTTCCTCTTCCCCCCTCTTTCTCTCCTCTTTGCTTCTCTGCCTTGCTCCCCTCTTCTCCTCCCTGCCCCTTCTTCTACTCCTTTCCTTCTACTCTCCCTTCATGTCTCCGGATCTCCACCATCCCTCTCCTGTCTTAGCCTCTAATAACCAGAAAAAGGGCTTTTCTTGAGGACACCTAGAGCTTCTCACCCTCTAAGCCCCTGCACAGCCTGGTGCACGCCATATGCCTTTCTTTAAATTAATCACCTTTGAGGCAGTCCCTCAATATGCAAGGTTCTCAGGTGCAGAGGGGGCACACCCTCAGAACTCAAATCTGTTGTTAATGGGAAATGAGCTTGCCTCTTGGAGGGCCTCACTTCTGTCCTTGAGACCCCTGTATTCTCCTTGCCAGGAGGATACGCACATTTCCCTTTCAGTGCTCCCTAGGGTGTTGCAGGCTGGAAACATTCAGGAGATCTTTCCAAACATGAAATACATACCTAATTTGCAACATCATGGGGTCCCATTCCACCTAACACCTCAGAAGGGCCTTTGGTAGTGTATTCTGTGGGAAGGGCTGTTGGTATTGTACAGTTAGTTGGCTCTGGGTTGTCATGTTGCAGGGTAGCTGTGAGGCCTCCAAGAAATCCTTTTACTTCCCAGCTGTGTGTGCTTAACCTAAAGTTCTTTAAGTGCTTCTGGAAGGAGAACTCTCTCTTTCTCTCTCTCTCTCATTTGTTTTGGGGCCTGAACTCAGGGCCTGGGTGCTGTCCCGGAGCTTTTTCACTCAAGGTTAGAGCCCTACCACTTTGAGCCATAGAGCCACTTCTGGTTTTCTGGTAGATAATTGGAGGCAGGAGTCTCACAGACTTTCCTGCCCAGGCTGACTTCAAACCATGATCTTTTTATTGAATGAGATGAGGTCTAAATAACTTTTTGCATAGATTAACTCTTCCGGTCAGTCTTCCATTTCCTGAGTAGTTGAGATTGCAGGTACAATCCCCAATCAGCTTTGAACATCAGTTTTTTGTCACTGAAAAAGAAAATTAGGATAACCATATTGAAAAAAAAATCTAAAGATCACTGAAAAATATTTGTCATAGGGCACACATACAGCAGGCTCTCAGTAAGTTGGAGCTGAATAATATCATGTAGACTGTGTGTGTGTGTGTGTGTGTGTGTGTGTGTGTGTGTGCCCCTGCTGGCACTGATTGAACTAAGGTGCTGTCTCTTAGCTTTTTCACTCAAAGCTAGCACTCTGCCCCTTGAGACATAGCTACACTTTTGGCTTTTTGGTGATTAATTGGAGCTAAGTGTCTTGTGGAATTCACTCTCTATGCTGGCTTTGAAACACAATCTCTGCCTCCTGAGTAACTAGGATTATAGTCATGAGCCACTGGTGTCCTGCTAATATGGACAATTTTAGACTTAGGAGGTAGAGTATATACTTTGTGTTTGTCAAATGAAAATGAAACCCAAACAAAACAAACTGTAAAAACCCAGTGTGGGTCTCACTGAGTTGTAACAACACACATGTGCAGGTAGACTGTTTAGCACTACATAATGCTTATACATATTTTCACCTTTGCCACTTAATAACAGTTCTAAGAACATCTAAAAGAGGATGGCTTTGGGATAGAGACAATTCAAATATAGGTGTCAGTGTTATTTATGAAAATGAAAAGAAGTGGAGTTCCATGTTCACATAGTATAATACGTGACCACAGCAATGAGAAAGCCTAAGGGCGCAGCCTTGGTAGAAATGATGCTTCAAATTAATTAGCATAGTGCTACAAAAAATTCAACATATGGGGCTGGGAATATGGCCTAGTGGCAAGAGTGCTTGCCTCGTATACATGAGGCCCTGAGTTCGATTCCCCAGCACCACGTATACAGAAAATGCCCAGAAGTGGCGCTGTGGCTCAAGTGGCAGAGTGCTAGCCTTGAGCAAAAAAGAAGCCAGGGACAGTGCTCAGGCCCTGAGTTCACGGCCCAGGACTGGCCAAAAAAAAAAAAAAAAAAAAAAATTCGACATATATTCTGTTTAAAATTATCCAGACTGATGAATTCACTTATAGGTATAGATATATTTACTTATAGGCATAAGAGGGGGGGAACGGAATAAAACCATGAATATGTTTGCCTTGTTTTGTTTTGTTGGCGACAGGATATTTATTTTATATATACACAAATACTCCTGCTAGTAATTATGCAGGGTAGTTTTTAGTACCCATTTCTAGGCTGAGGAAATAATTGTTAAGTATTTTAATCCACTATGCAGCCAGCAGCCATGTTAGGAGGAAGGTCAAGCTATCCCCAAGAGAAACAGGCATTCTCCTAGAGCATCAGAGGAAGATCAAGCTCATGGCTACTCCAATGATCTACAGTAGTGTGGAAAAGGTCACTTTGAAGAAGTCTCTGGATGTTTGCTGCTGTATGTGACCTTTGATATCACTCTTGAGTTTGGCTATTAAATGTCTCCTAGAGGCCTATATCTTAAATGCTTGAACTCCAGGGTGTCCCTATTGGCAGATGGTAGATCTAAAAGGCAGGGCTTATTGGGAGGTCTTTAGGTTATAGGGAATGTATCCTTGAAGGGAATTGCTGGACCCTGGATTCCTCTTAGTTCTCTCCTTCCTTCCTGCCATTATGTGACTAATTAACTTTACCGTATATTTGTGCCATGTGCTGCCTCCTCACAGCCCTGAAGCAACAGGATCATGGTCCATGGACTTCAGCCTGGAAAACGGTGAGGCAAAATCATTCTCTCTCTCTCTCTCTCTCTCTCTCTCTCTCTCTCTCTCAGAAGAGAAAGTCAGTACTTGGTTGTGTGTGTGTGTGTGTGTGTGTGTGTGCAGTCCTGGGGCTTGGACTCAGGGCCTGAGCACCGTCCCTGGCTTCTTTTTTTTGTCTTTTTTTTTGGCCAGTCCTGGGGCCTGGACTCAAGGCCTGAGAACTGTGCCTGGCTTCTTTTTGCTCAAGGCTAGCACTCTGCCACTTGAGCCACAGCGCCACTTCTGGCCATTTTCTGTATATGTGGTCCTGGGGAATTTAACCCAGGGCCTCATGTATGGGAGACAAGCACTCTTGCCACTAGGCCATATCCCCAGCCCTGTCCCTGGCTTCTTTTGCTCAAGGCTAGCTAGCACTCTACCACTTGAGCCACAGTGCCACTTCTGCCTTTTTCTGTTTGTGTGGTACTGAGGAATCATCATGCATGCTAGGCAAGCAATCTACCACTAAGCCACATTCCCAGCCCTCAGTACTTTCTTTGAACTCAGGCTCTTGCACTTATTAGATAGGATCTCTATCTCTGAGCCACATCTCCAGCCCTTTGTTTCTTTCTTGTACTGGTTATTTTTCTTTTTTGTACTGGTTATTTTTGAGATAGAACCTTACTTCCTGCATGTATCTGAATCACAATGTGCCTATTCAAGCTAGAATGCTATCCATCCATCCAGCTATCCATCAAAAAGGAGTTTACTTTAGCCCAACCTGGATTCAAACAGTCACCACCTCCCTATCTCAGCCTGCTAAGTAAATAGCTTTCCATACAAGTGTGAGCAGAAGGTACCTAACTAAAATCTTTTCTTTCTTTTTTTTTTTTTTTGCCAATTGTGGGTCTTGAACTCAGGGCTTGAGCACTGTCCCTGGCTTCTTTTTCTTTTTTTCTCAAGGCTAGCACTCTGCCACTTGAGCCACAGTGCCACTTCTGGCTCTCTCTCTATCTCTCTCTCTCTCTCTATCTCTATCTATGTATCTATCTGTCTATATCTATATCTATATATATGGTGCTAAGGATTCGAACCCAGGGCTTCTTGTATATGAGGCAAGCACTTTGCCACTAGGCCATCTTCCCAGCCCTCAAATCTTCTCTTTTTATAAGTTGATTCTCTTAGATATTTTGTATAGAGGTGGAAAGCTAGCTGGCTGACATATACCATAGAAAGAAAAGTATCTCCTGGTGAGCTCAGTTAACCCATAAAACCATGAGAAATGATATATCTTACTCATCTGAAGATATGAATGCCTGTTACCTGGAATTAAATAAGTTGATAAACTGAAAAGTGAAAAATGTTAAGGTGCCAGGACAAACTAGCCTATAGTAGGTGCTTATTGAAAATATGTGTGAGGAAGGAGGAATATATTATACATGTGGCATTTGGATTTTCTTCACATTGTCCATGGCAGCAAGACAATAGCCCTGTGGAACTGGGTTGATCTGTAACCCAGACCAGTAATCCCAGTTCAGAAAGGCCTTCCTGGAGGGCAGGCTGCACCATAGTAAAGGAGACATTGTCCTTTCTGAAATGCTAGGGCCTTTATAAGCTAAAGAGTTACATTCACAGCTGAGTAATTACCCTGCCCCCTGCTAGTGCTTCCATTCTTGCCTTTCAGAATAGAGATCAGCCTTGTGCTCATATTTCATTTTCCCAAATGGAGCCTGCTATGGGACAACCATTTGCATTAGGATCTTAGGCAACCCTGACTTTCCCAGTCACAGCATCCCCACTAGCTCAGCCTGTTTGGGGCTTCATTGTCTCTCCTTTGGATAAGCACTGGGGTTTCTAACAAGTCTCCTAGCATCATGGCTTATCTGCCTCCATTTGATTCTGCAAAGCAAACCATTTCTAGAATATAAATGGGGCCAATCACTGCTTTAAACAACAACAATGACAACAACAACAACTCTCCAATAGGTTCACTATTGCCTCAAAGCAGAATTTTACATCTAGATTCATAAGTCTTCCTTCAGGTATGAATTAAGAAGGAGATTTACAGTTTAATACACATGCAAAAACTTAGATAAAACCAAGTTACCAGATATTTTTATGTGTCTATAAGATTTATCAGAGCCTTTAATATACTGATACAAACCGTGACTTCCCAAAGAGAGGTTTAAAAATCAACATTTACTAAACTTATAATCTCGACAGGGTGCCTCCACTTTTATTGAGCTGGTGTTTAGAATAGTTGATGCATTTTCTTTTTAAAAATTTTTTATTTTAATAATTACTTATTTATTGTCAAAGTGATGTACAGAGGGGTTACAGTTTCATTTCTTGTAGTTTGGCACATCAATTTCCTCATGAGCTGACCCCTGCTTATCTTTTCAGCTCCAAATTCAACCTTTTCCTCCAAGTACTTGCTTTCTGTTCACTTGGTGCCTGCACCTTTGCTTTTCTCAGAGCCCTGTTTTTCTTTTTTTCAAAATTTTGTTATCAAACTGATGTACACAGAGGTTACCGTTTCATACATTAGGCATTGGATACATTTCTTGTACTGTTTGTTACCTCGTCCCTCATACCCCCTCCCTCTTCCCCCTTTCTCTTTCCCCCCATGAGGTGTTCAGTTCACTTACACCAAATAGTTTTGCAAGTATTGCTTTTGTAGTTGTTTCTCTTTTTTTACCCTGTGCCTCTCAATTTTGGTATTCCCTTTCAATTTCCTAGTTCTAATACCAGTATACATGGTTTCCAATATACTCAGATGGGATTACAGAGATAGTGTAGGTACAACCACAGGAAGTTGATACAAGAACATCATCAATAATAGAAGCTACAGATACACATGGGACATTGAAAGTAGTTACAACTGTGATATAACAATCATTTCCATAACATGGAGTTCATTTCATTTAGCATCATCTTATGTGTTCCCAAACGTATAGCTACTGGGCTCTTGTGATCCTCTGCTGTGACTTGCCTAAACCTGTACTAATTATTCCCAATAAGGGAGACCATAGAGTCCATGTTTCTTTGGGTCTGGCTCACTTCACTTAGTATAATTTTTTCCAAGTTCTTCCATTTCTTTACAAATGGGGCAATGTCATTCTTTCTGATAGAGGCATAAAATTCCATTGTGGATATGTACCACATTTTCCTGATCCATTTGTCTACTGAGGGGCATCTGGGTTGGTTCCAGATTCTAGCAATGACAAATTGTGCTGCGATGAACATTGTTGTGCTGGTGGCTTTACTGTGATTTTGTTTGTGGTCTTTTGGATAGGTACCCAAAAGTGGGGCTGCTGGGTCATAGGGGAGTTCTATATTTAGCCTTCTGAGGAATCTCCATACTGCTTGCCAGAGTGGCTGAACCAGTTTACATTCCCACCCACAATGAAGTAGGGTTCCCTTTTGGCCACATCCCCTCCAACAATTGCTATTGTTAGTTTTCTTGATATATGACATTCTTACTGGAGTGAGATGGAATCTCAATGTTGTTTTGACTTGCATTTCTTTTATGGCCAGTGATGTAGAGCACTTTTTCATATGTCTCTTGGCCATTCTC
Source organism: Perognathus longimembris pacificus (assembly GCF_023159225.1). NCBI lineage: Eukaryota > Metazoa > Chordata > Mammalia > Rodentia > Heteromyidae > Perognathus > Perognathus longimembris. The sequence goes on from NC_063170.1 coordinate 14,233,778, forward strand.
ATTTCCTCGTCAGAGAAGTCTCTTTGTAAGTCTTTAGCCCACTTGATAAGGGGGCTATTGGTAGAGCCCTGTTTTTCTACCACCTACTTAACTTACTCACCCTTCAAACCTCATGTTAGTCTTGTCCCTACCCTACTCAGCTCACCTTGGCCTGATTTGTATATTCACCCTTTAAGACTTTATGGCTTTCTTCCTATTTTACTTTACATATATCCTTTGTTTAAAAAAAAGTAAAGTAGCATCTCACTAAGTCACCTCCAACTTGGAATCCTCCTGTCTTAGTCTCCCAAGGACTGGGATTATAGGTGTTCACCACCTCATACAGTCTGCCTGTCTTCAACATTGTGTGTTCTTCTACATGATATGGCTACTACTTGGTATTTATCTGAAATGCTTGGGACTAGAAGTGTTTTTCGGCTTTGTTGAAGCTTCGGAATCTCACATAAATAACAGACGATCTTGGAGATGGGACCAAAGCCTGTACATGAAATTTATTTGTTTGATACAAACTTCATACTTGTAGCGTGAAGTTGATTTTATATAATGTTTAAGAGCTTTGGAATATGAAAAAAATGCTTTTGAAACACAGAATTTCCCATTGGGGACATCATGTCAGAGTTAAAGATGTCTCCAATTTGGGAACATTTGAGGGTTCGGTTTTGGAATAAGGATATTCAACCTTATGGTAAGAAATACTTGATGTAAGTGATTGCTGGTGAAAAATTTCCTGAGAGTGGTCTTGAAGATAGTAGGTATTTTCTCAGGAGTTCACCCATCCATGGTCCCCACATGTCTGCCACCTCTTACCTCACAGCTGCTCTCTGAAAAGCTAACTCCTGGGGCCATGTTGGTTGCCATGAACAAAACTGGGCAGATTGAACTATTTCTGGAGAATATGGACTGTCAGTTGTTCAAAAGCTATTTTTAAAGGGAGCATATAAACTCTAGAGCTCCTGTAAAAAGCAAAGGTCTAACATCATTTAGAAATAAACAAAAGATGGTGTCAATGGTCTGGTTTGTTTTGTTTTGTTGGTTGTGGGCCTTCAACTCATGGCCTGGGTGCTGTCCTGGAGCCTCCTTGTGCCCAAGGCTAGCCTTCGCCTTGAGCCATAGGGTTAATTCCAGTTTTTGACTGTTTAATTGGAGATAAGAGTCTCATGGGGAGTTTTTCTGCCTCGGTTGGCTTCACACTGGATCCTCAGGTCTGTGTTTTTAACTTTGATGTTTCTCATCTCAGCAGAGATAAGGCTGGGCTATCTTGGCTGTGTGACTTGTAAGTGTACGATTCCATTAAAGCCCCCTCTCACCTATTCTCACTTATTTGAAAGGAATTTTGTTACGTGTTACCAATGGGGTCTCTCTGTAAGCAACATCTAGTTTTTTTCCTCCTCAGCAAACCTAAAATTCAGTATCTCTCAATACCCGTCTCTTTGTCACAGCCATGCTGTGAATATTAATGATAATACTTAAGCAAGTCGATTGTGCATTAAGAATATGAAATATGTGTGTCACTTAAAAACAAATGATTGTCAACACAGTGCCCTGGCTGAATTAGTCTTTCTCAGTTGTCACATCTGATGGGGAGGAAAGCTCAAGCAATACATTTATGCCAGACTTTATGGATCCCAAGGTCAAGACTGAAGTGTTGCAGATTCCAGAAGGTTCTTCCTCACTAATGACCTGTTGTCATTAACTTGACTAGAGGGTGGATTTATAGTGAGAAAAAAATGTGATGGAAAAGTTCTCTGCTGTTTTGCTGAGTTGTCATTCCATTAAGCAAATTCAAGGCAATGTAATTGCAACAAGATTCTACATATTTACAAATGAACTAGTGTATTTATTTGAGACATGAATGAGTTTTGACTTGGCTTGGACTAAATTCTATTTCAGTTCCCGGAGATTTTGTGACTAGGGGTTTCTGAGATCTAAAAGCAAGCCTGCAAAATAGTTTTCTGTTGACAAAAGTGCAGACAGATGTTCCTGGATTTAAATTCTGTCTCTATCACTTAGTCATGGTGTCACCATACCTCATGAATGTACCTGAGTCTTGGTTTCCTCTTCTATCAAATGGGCCCGCCACTGCTACTTAGTTTCTGGGTCATTTGTGATTCCATTTGGTGGTGATGTTACAAATATCAGGAAAATTAAGTAATCTATATTGGAGGATGAGTACCAGTGTATGTGGGGGGGGGGGGCGCAGGAGGTAGGCCAATGGAGAGAGGGAATGAGAGTCAGTATGTCTAAGTACTTCATATGAATTATGAAAATAAAACAAGGAAACCCACAAAAATTGTTTTAAGAAGGGGGGAGGGGAGGTGCTTGGGTTTGATGTGACACATTTTGTGTATGTGTGGCATTGTCACTATGAATCCTTCTGCCACTTGTGCAACCAATATATACTAATAAAAATGTGGAAGGCCTTTAAGTTGTCCAGGATAAGGACCTTGGCTTTGACCTTGAGTATGAAGGGCAGTCAGAGGAGACTTCTAAGCAGTGTTCACATGACTGGACTTGATAGAACCTTCTAGTTCTATGCTGTTCTATACGTAAGCTATTGATACTGAGAATATGACCAGTGAGAGTGAAGGACTGAACCTTTTTCTTTTCATTTAAATAAACTTAAATTTTAAAATTGTTACTTAATTCAGTAATTGGAAAAACCTCAGTAAATGTATATGGTACAACTTGGGTACACAAATCTACTTCAATCATTAGTTTGTGAGGTATAAATAAATATCAATCAGAACTTCCCAACAAAAATATGTATGATCCAAATTGAAATATGCTATAATTATAAAATAATAGTTTCTGGGTTACAGAAACTGAGGGTGAAAATCAAAGTTACAAACTTTGCTCTATGTTTTGAATATATGGTGTTGATAAAATAACGGTAGCATAAATTTTATCTGTTCCTTTGGAAAAACTTTGATAGCTTTTTATCTTTTACAAAAAGTTCAGGAACTGTTTCCTTTTCTTTTTACAAAAACTTTAGAAACCTTAAGGTTGAAAACCTGATTTGCATGCTACTTCTCTTGGAGAATGCTCATAGAGAAAAGCCTTGCACCTGGATGGAGAACCTGTCATCTGCCCAGGGCCATTTGGATGCTTATAACATCATTCATGGGTCATACAGCCTTGGGTAGCCAAGGAATAGCATATGTGTTTGACCTGTCATGTACAAAATGAGTTCATGGTCCTTAAATGTCATATGGACATCCCCCACCCCTGAATTTAATGAGACTTCCAAAGGAGACAGAAAAGAATGAGTAAAACCAAACCCAAACAACACAAAATCATGGTGGGAGAAATCAGTATTTGGGAAGGAGCAGGTTGAGGTGAGGAGGTTGGGTAGGTGGTCACAGAAGGCTCCCTACGGAGCAAATGGATAACTAGCACTAGGAGAGTAATTACCCAAAATGACATGGCGAAGGAGCCTTTGAAACCCTCAAGTGCTGTAAAAGTGAGTTATGGATACCTATATTCTTCTGGGCAGGACATTTGGCTCAAATGCTGTCCCCTTGAGAACAGAGGCTGAGCCTTCCTCAATGGTTCATGGGGCCTGACTTCTGGGTCAGGCACGAATGAGGTGCTAGGAAGATTTGCAATATTGCAGAGCCCCTGGGAGAAACACGGAAGCACTAAACAGGTGTTTGTTTTCATCACATTTAGTTGGAAAGGAAAAAATAGAATAGGAACTGCCTTGTTCTCAGGGCGGAATAAATGATACCAGCGGGAATGTGGAGGAAACACCTGGTGGGGAGGAAGATGCCTTAGAGGGAGACGATGTAGCACTCATATCCATTATATAGTAAAATAATAATACTCGGCTTATTGCGATACATGGAATCTATTGATGTTATTTTGCCTGTTGCTTTTTACTTTTGAGAAACAAAACCAAAATTTAAATTAGATGCATGACTCACCTTGTTTTTCTATCGGAAGATATTGTTCGTGACCTTTTTGTGGCCAGGACTCCCCGAGGACCAGCCTGGCCACAGCCCAACACCACGAGGCTCATGGTGCAAGTCTTCAGATTGGCTTCTAGAAAACTTCTGTAATGCATTACAAGCGGACAGAAGCTATTGGAGTCATGTGTGCAGAGCATCAGAGTGTGATGAGAGTAGTTCAAGCTCTTACCTCGAAAGGAAGAAAATTGTTTGGGGTTCTGGTGTAACTACTTTCTATCTACTGAGAGCCTTTCCTCACTGTCCCATATCAGCCTACTGAAGTAGAAACTCTTGCCTTCATGTTACCAATCATGTGCATGAGAAATAGAATGTCTGGTCTCTAGTCATATGATAGCCAAACTCTCATCACCAGCCAGGACCATCTCTTGTGTGATTCTCTAGACAGGAACACAGAAGGGGATCAAGTTCACTCACATATGTGCTTTCCCTTCTTGCAGATGGGAAAATGGAGGCTGATCCAAGACCATGCAATCAACTGATTGGCAAGCATTCCCTTCTAAATGGAATAGCATGGGAACAAAATGGTGGAACCAGGAAAAGATCTATAGGCATGACCTTGACCTGGTTGGGAGTGAATTTCCTTCCCAAATCCGTCACCGGCTCCTGGCTTTCTCCCAACCCTGGCTACATTGACTTCCGAGGGGCCAGAAGTATACATCAGCATTTCCTCTCACAAGGAGGAAACTTGCAGTTTGGCAAAAGAACAGCCTGAGTTGGAAGGGCAGGGATAGCGCTGGCTCTGGATGACATATGAAGTCCTCATTGTGACTGATCTTGACCACCATTCAAGGCTGGGATCTGGCAGAGCAGAGGTAAGTTTTGTTTTGGTGACAAGACCTCCCATATGTTGTTTATAAACGCATCTCTGTCCATATGGGGCCTATCCCTGGGCCTGGCCTCCATCCTAGAGAGCCAAGCTCTGTCACATGCACACTCTTCACTTTGACACATTCCAGACCCAGTGTTTAAACAGAGAAGGAAGATGGAGCAGAGCTCAGTCCTGCTGTGGGGCTTGGAGACACGGAGGGAAAGCCCCTGGGAGGGACCTGCTCAGCCTAAGAGGCAACGAAGGGTGTGTCCCATAGCGAGGGAGAAGTTCTGGGTGCCCCACCTCTATGGTCCTTGCCCAAAGAATGGGAGATCGCCAATGAGGCACACAGAGCTCTCCGTGATGCCTCCTGTGATCACAGCTCTCTGGTAACTCGTGGCCTTTCACATTCCTAATAATTACGTTCCTTTTTTCCCCTCTGAAATGAAACACCTGAACTGTGAGCAGCAGTTGATGACTTCAAGTGTTAAGTTCATGGTTGGTTTCTCTATTGCTGATTTTCATTTCTTTATACGGATCATAAGCAGAGCCTGAAGTATAACAGTTACCAATGTTTTACTTTTTTTTTCCTCCCCAGAAGGCAAGGAATGTCTTCTGTAAAATAGATCATCTGATTGGAACTGAGGTGGCAAGTTGCTGAATCTACCCCACCATCATCCCTAATCTCTTCATCCTGCTTTTTACTCTACTCCTTGCATCTTCATCAGGAAAAATATTGCCATTCATGTCCAATCAGGAACTTTACATGATTAACTTCAGTGAGCCATCAAAAATACAACAAAAAACAGGAAGCCAATGAAAGGGAAGAGGGAAGCTCCCTTATCCTGGGTCTCTGGCCCCTGCCAATAAATCAGATCCTGGCCACCTTTTTGTCTTATAAGTCCTATTATTCCCATCTCTTACTGTGTCCTCCACACCCAGCATAGATTCAGGGCCTCTGCCCGACATTTCTGCATATGTCTGTCTTTGCTTCTTCTTACAGATGGCTGCAGTCAGAGTTTTCAGGGGTGCTTGGAGCTGAGAATTGAAAGTCTTGAGTTTATCATTTTCTTTCCTCAATTTCTCCCACAGGCATTCAGAAAAAAAAAAGTTTATCTTGTATTTATTAGTTCACTCAAATGTTTGAAAGTATCATATACATGACCACATAGCATCTTCATTTTTGTAAATGGTTGACTGCAAAAAGCCAGTGGTGATATTTTGTGCATTTCTGTTGCCAGATTGTGTCACAGACTCTCGGTGCTCTTTCCTACTCAGAGTAGGGTCATTACTGCTTGAATATAATCAGATTATATTTGAGAATCTAAGAACAGCTCAGGAAACTCATTTAAAAAAATGTTGTTTTCCTAGAACCACTCTTGGTACTCAAATGTTAGAGTTCTCCAGAGAAAAAGAATATTTGTATGTGTATTTGTATATATGTATACATGAATATATGAATTATTGCATATAGTTAAAATATTTATTAAGAGCTGTGTTACATAATCATGAGGCTCAGAAGTCTCAACTTCATATGCGTGTATGAAAATGCCATGGTGAAGCCCTTTGGAATGACTAATATACACTAAAAGCCAAAGAGGGACAACATTGGCACGGACGTGGACTTGAAGAGGAAATCTTCTGCACCATTACGGGGATCACAAGTTAGTACAATTATTTGGGGGGAAATTTAGAGGAAATAATGATTCAATGTTGCAATTCCTTTTCTAGATATGTCCACCACTGGGACAGGAGATATGTCCAAGGGTGGATATCAGGCTATAGCTCATGGTAGCAAAATTGTTAACTACTTAAACATTCACCAAAAGGAAGATGGATAATGGTTTTCACATATGGCAGAAATTGGTATGCACTATCACAGATAAATCTTCCCAAACACCATTTAACAAGAACAAATAAGCAGGTTGCAGAGGATGTATGTGGTATGATGTAATTTATATGCTAATTAAAATGTAGAAAATGGTGCTATAAATTGCTTTTATGTTTATGTTCTATTCTCCTTAGTGCCTTCAGGTGCATTAATTTAACTGCTATCCACTATTCCTTGAGGTTTAAACTTCAGTGGTTATATATTTTTTTATTCCTAGAATTTTGATTTAGCTCAATTAAACATCTGGTTGGTCATTTTTTATGGTGTTGGTTACATTCCAAGATGTTTTCAACTTCTGGCTATTTTTTATTTTAAATATTACAGATATATGCACATGTTTGCATATGTACTATACATATATTTATTTCTGTACATACTTATCCTTATACATGCATGTACTATACATGTACATATGCACATATATATCTGATCCCTTTCATATTGAAGAAACTTGAGGTAGAGAAATTGTGTCTATTTCTGCCACTTGTACCCCAAGACTTTTAATTTTCACTGACTCTTTCACAGTATCTGAGTATTCATTACTTTCTCTTGTGTGACTGAGCTTAACTTTGGGACTAAGGGACCTCACTAGACATACATCTCTTAAAAAGAGAATTTGCAATTTCTAGGTCCCACGAGGCAGTGCCAAATTAGGAATGCCAGCTCACATCAGGTATGAATTTTTGGCACTACCTGAAGAGTGACCACTCAAACCCTACATCTGCATTAACAAAGGGCAGAGGTCACAACTTTCTGAGGAGACTCTTTTGAGGAGGAAACTTATTTACTATGTCCCCCACCCCCACCCCATGTCCTGAGCCTCATCAGGATAATTATTTCATCTTTTTCCTGCATCAGAGGGGGATGATTTTCCTACTTCAATTCTTTGTCAGAGGTGCCACTTTCAAGGTTCTGGACTTTTTGCAGGTATCAGTTTTCGGTCTAATGCCAAGTCTTCTATCTTTATTTGTTTATATTCCTTCTTCTCTTCCTCCTTCCTGCCTCCTTTTCCTTCCTTATTTGTTTTCCTTTCTTCTGTTTCTCCTTTGCCTTTGTGGCAAGAGCCTTTAAGTCAGTCCTTCTCTCTCCCTGGCTCCCTCCTTCTTTAACCACATTCCTTCCTTCCTTCCTTCCTTCCTTCCTTCCTTCCTTCCTCCCTCCCTTACTTCCTTCCTCCCTCCCTTCCTTCCTTCCTTCCTCCCTCCCTTACTTCCTTCCTCCCTCCCTCCCTCCCTCCTTCTCTCCTTCCCTCCCTCCTTCCTTCTTTTCTTCTTCCCCTCTTTTCCTTGCTTCCTTTCTCCCTCCCTCCCCCTTCCCACTCTTCCTTTCTCCCTGCCTCTCTCCCTTCTTTCCGTCCTCCTTTTCATCTTCCCTCCTTCCCTTCCCCTTCTCCTTTTATTCTTGGAGACAGAGTCTCATTATGTAACCCAAGCTAGCCTTAAACTTTTGCTCCTCTTGCCTCAGTTTCCCTAGTGCTGGGGTTATAGGAATTCACTACTATTCTCAGCAATGTTCATTCTTGTCTGCTGTTTTCATTTTGCTTTTATTCTCTGTGGATTTTCTACAGTTTTTATGTGGTTGTCTATTGAAAAATTTCTTTGGTCTGATTACTTGGTAATGGGAGGATTTTCCTACATTATCTGGAGGAGAAGTTGCCCATGTAGTAAGTGCATTTGTATTTATGTACACATATATAAAATGTATTAAGTTTTATATACTAAAACATGCCTGTGCACAATCAGTCTTAAAGATAGAAGTTGTTTCAATATGCAAAAAAGGAAGCCAGTGTAGGGAGAGATAGAAGAGGCTTTAAAGCTGTAATACTTTAAACCTATAACATTTTGTTCTATACTAAAAATCTTAAGCAAACACAAATAAAATGTCAAGATTTTAAAGCTGAGTAATTACATATCAGATATTCATTTATTTTTATTTTTATTATTGTGCTGGATCTGGGGATTGAACTCAGGCCCTGAGTACTGTCCCTGAGGCTCTTTGTGATCCAGGCTAGCATTCTTCCACTTGAACCACAGCACCACTTCTGGCTTTTTCTTTGTAGTGATTAGAGATAAGACTATCATGGACTTTTCTGCTTAGGCTGGCTTTGAACCATGATCCTCAGATCTCAACCTACTGAATGGCTAGGATTACGGGGGTGAGCCACTGGTGTCTGGCACATTCATTATATTTTACTATTACTGTATAACAAAATAAAAATATTTTGTAAGTGAAGGAAGCAAGGAAGGAAAGAAAGGAGGAAGAAGGAGGAAATAAAAAGAAATTCCCAAAATGAAAAAATCCTCCTCCCCTCCCCACACCTTACACAGCTCAGCTGATGAGAAGCCTAGTCAGTCCTGAGTTTGTCATCAGTTGTTCTTGCATTGCTGAGAGATCTGCAGAGTGCTTCTCTGCCTTAGTTTTGTAGAAATCTACCTCCTGTAAAGCAAATGGTGTCTGTCCCTGAAGTAAGATAAAAGTTATGGTTATCTTACCAAGACAGAAACAAAAACAAAAGTAGAGGCACACATACCTATGCTTAACTTAAAGTGAAACTTGTAGATTTGTTGAAAAGCAGCCTGTCTTTAGCAGAAGCAGGGAAATATTGTGGGAAAAATGAATCAAGCTTTCACAGTTCAATGCAAAACTCTATGCATCCTGAGCATGCGTGGATTTTCCTCAATGGTGGTTTCCTTGGAGCCAAATACCTGCAGATATTACAAAAGGTGGTATTATACTGTATAATATCCCCCTCTTTTTTTTTTTTTTTACAGGGGTGAATATTCTTAGTTTATGGATGAAAAAAGATTGGATTTACTGTGCCACAGATAAGCCCAATGGAATGTGGATCTTCTTGACTTCAAGTTCTTTTTTTTTTTTTTTTTTTTTCGGACAAAATGAGGGGAGAAATACTGCACACCTATGTCTACTCCTTCCTGACTGGGCCACGATTATCAATGAATTTACTTCTTGTGCATACATCATCTTTGGTAGGAGGGAAATGGTCATGGCAAAAGAAATCTTCTTTGTTGGATTATAGCAAAGTCTGGTATATGGTTTTAACAGAGTAGAGGTCATAACCACCATCTCTAGATAAAAAGTCATCCAATACAAAAGCTGTATGTTCTTTTTTCTACTTTTATTGTTTTATTTTCTGTAAAGGTGATGCACAGAGGGGTTGCAGTTACATAAGTCAGGTCATGAGTTCATTTCTTTTTGAAAGTGTCACCTCTTCCCTCATTTTCTCCCAATTTTGTCTCTCCTGAACTCCCTCCCCCAACTTGTATATAGTTTATCTTCAACATAATGTCTAGTGAGTATCACTGATGAATTAGTTCATCCTTTATCCTACCATTTCTGCATCTCTCCTTACCCTCCCCCAAACAGACAAACTTACAAGACAAGAGGTACAGAAATCAGGAACAGCTACAAAAGGGGGAAAAGCAAAAACAAAAATTACAAAAAGTAAACCAAAATATCCTATGTTTCTTTGGGTCTGGCTTACTTCCCTTAATATAAAATTTCCATTTCCTTATGAATGGGACAATATCATTCTTTCTGATAGAAGCATAGAATTCCATTCTTATTTTGACGTATATTCATGAGGAGAATATTTTAATTGAGACTTTTAGGGACTTTTCATACCTCTGCCATAACAGCTCACAAATAGGATAATGTTGAAGATCTGTCGCTTATAAATATAAATATTAAAAAGAGTAGGGAGTTGACACATAGGTGCTTCTAAGCAGATTGTGTGTTTTGGTACTATAGAGATACATAACACATTAAGCCTGTGGCCTTTGGCATACTATGTGACTGACCATGTCTACAAAAGCCCAGAAATCGGTACCCCCATTCTCAAAATTAAAACCCAACAAGATACATCTATCATTTGCTTTTATGTAGCAAACAGAATGCTCTGGTGACAAAGGCAGGTGAATTGCATTTTGTTGTTGTCCCAGTAATAGCTGCATCTAGCAGCATGTGATTGTATTAGTGATCAGACAGGAAAAAATGAGCATGATGCCTGATCTTGAACTTGAAACTGCATAGCAGAAGCCATTGAATTGAATCTGATATCTATTTTCCTTCCCTTTCCTCTCTTCTTTTGGTTAAATCTCCATTTGCCTGTTACAGTTATACAGCTATGTGGGTGCCACTGGAACACACTGAAATGAGCAGCCTCATTTAACATGTCAGCACACTCATCCCTCGCTCTTAAGCATTCAGCCTAAAGCCTCTATCATTTATCCCTGCAGACCCTAGTTATAGGATGCACATTGGTCCGTGTCTTTGGGTAATGTATTTATTGAAAGCCTATGGACCTGATTGGGAGAATGGGGCACAGTAATACCACATACCATATGAACACATATTATCTCTCATCCTCACATCATCTCAGGAAGGAAGACTCTTATTTAGCTTGCTAGAAAATCCAAAATTGAGAGACAAAGGGTAAAATACGAGAAACAACAACAAAAGCAATACTTGCAAAACTGTTTGGTTTAAGTGAACTGAACACCTCAGGGGGGGACAGGGGGAGGGGGGAGGGGGTATGAGGGACAAGGTAACAAACAGTACAAGAAATGTATCCAATGCCTAACGTGTGAAACTGTAACCTCTCTGTACACCAGTTTTATAATAAAAACATAAAAAAAAAGAAAATCAGGTCTTGGAGTAGATGACCAAGTGAGTGGATGAAAGTATGCAAGAAAGAGAAGGAAGATAAGAGGAATCTCTCTTTAAGAGGAAAGCAAAAGGTTAGCTTAGGAATCCCTGAATCTGGGGACACTGAATTTGGGCTAGCCATGGACTTGGTATTCTTAAGAAGCAAAATCACTCAATTCAGGTTGCTGACAAATAGGTGAGTGGAGAGTCCTCATTTCTTGCACTATTTTGGCCTTGCCTGGGTGACTGCAGAGCCCTCCTCTGTAAATTATACCCACTGCTGAGCTCAGAGACCAGGAAGGGCAGTCCATGCCTGAGATCTTGGGGCTAGACCGTAATACTGGATTTTTATAATCAGTGGCAAGCTGAATTCATGAAAGCAATATACACACTTCCACACCTCATGTTGTTCACACCTAAAGGCAATCTATTGAAGGAAGCAATCTCTACTATTGGCCTTAAGTCATATCTATCCCAAGAATTGCCATTGTCTTATGTGTCCTAGAGCTTTGATTCTTTTCATGCTACCACCTAGACTGTCACCCTTCTATCCACAAAACGAGACTGAAATTTGGTATTCAGAGCACTATTTGATCTCCATTTCTTTCATTTCTTCCCAAACCAGCTGAATTCAGCAAAGGTTTATTGGAAATGCATTTGTGTCCAGTCTGATGGAGAGACACAGGGGTGTATGTATTATTTCCAGAAACTGAAATGAAGATGCACAGCATGTCTAACAGTCTAATATAGGGGTGTGATTTCAATGACATACAAACCAAAGAAGACAAATCACCTGTAGCTAGACATCATATTTGCTATCTTTAAGGAAACCAAGCATATGAGTGCATAACTGTCTGGCAATAGGTGTGGATTTTGGTGGATTTGGGGACTTCTAAAAGTCATACTACTTGCTCTTTGGGGACAGGTAAGGTGTCTTACACTGAAACATTGTAGACTAGTACTCAGAGTTGAAATGAAGCCAAGGCCTGACTTCACAGAACATCATTTGTTCAAAGTCTGATATGCAAATGATTCTTGTTAATGAAGCAAAGATGACAAGAATGGCCTATTTTCCTCTAGCTATTCATGGTCTAATAGTGGACTGATAACCTGTTCAACAATTTTAATATAACTCAGTCAGTTTAATGCAAAGTCATGAGTAGGTTAGAGGACAGTCCAACCACTGACTAGGGGTGTTTGCAGAATTCTGTGTAGCATGCCACATGAGCTGGGCTTAGGGTGGCAGACTTTGGATGAGGGAAGCTGACTTTAGAATGTTTTGGAAGCAGAAGGAGCAGCAATAGAAAGACTTAGTGATGAGAAACAATGACTGGCTTATGGAGGAACATGGTTTATTCTACAAGACAGACTTTCATGAGCAGGGTTTGTGACAACTGAAGTTTAAAAAATAGAGGCTTGGAAAAAGCCCAAGAGTCTCATGAATGCTTAGCCATGAGGACATGGAATTTCCTCTCAAGGTAAGGGAGGAGTTAAAATGATGATGACTTAAGCAGAGAGAATTCATGCCCTGTCCCCCACTCAAATGGTCAAATGAATCCAAGCAGGTAACCCTTGGATGTAAACTCCTTCACTGGCTGTTTTTTAAGAACAAAAGCCAAGAGCCATGCATGGTGGACTATGCCTGTAATCTCAGCACTCTGGAGTCTGAGACAGTAGGATCATGAGTTTGAGGTCAGATTGGTCTATGTACCAAGATTCCTCCTAGAAAACAATCAAATACAGCAAAAATAACAAGTCAAGTTTGAGTGTGAAATTTAAGGTCCTGGCCAATCTGGCTTCACTTTTCTCCAATTCAGAGCTCCCACCAGACCTCTACCTGCCTCCCAGTAGCCTGGACCCTCTTGGTCCCTGACTCTACTTGCTCTATTGAAGGCTTTCTGTTACAAATTATGGATGTATACCCTTCAGAGCTCCCTCATCTTTCCATATAATGAGCTTTTTGTTCCATTTGGAAGTGGCATCCTTTTTGGTCCTTACCGTCAAGCTTCCAGGGACCAAGAGAGTGAAAAAAAATGAGAGATGCCTACACATTCAGTTCTATGAGTTGGCTTTCCCAGAAGGTGTATATGCAGAAGTCACTCCTTTTCCCAGGCCATCATGATAACATCCTTAAACCTCTGGCTTCTCTTGGGACTGCCATATAACCAAGAAAAGGGCTAGGGATACACTTAGTGCTTTCCAGATGAATTTATGGAGTGAAAAATTTAAGCCAAACTTAATTTTCAGCAGCTGAGATATCAGATAATTCTTGGCCAATTCCAGTTGAATAGCTGAGAAGGTGGCCATTGGTCTGTGTCTTCCAGGTTGCAGAGGAAGGTTTTCATAAGCTTAAATGACCTGGACCCTTGGCTCCTGTATCTCTGTCTAGAGTGGGAGCTAGCCAAGAGAGACCAAATTCATCCAACCAATTACCAATGGGGCCCTAGTGTCTGATCCAGATCCTTCACTAAAAGATTTAGTAAATGAAGACAGTATAGCCCAACCTGCTGTCCCCTTCAAAATACAGCCCTGCACCAATTTTGGTTTTATTTTTATTTTCATACCATTTGTACCACGCATCTGCTCTCTGCCAAATATTACCAAGGTGTTGTACTTTGGTGTTCTTCTTGAATCCACAAAATGTATCTGTGAATCCTGCATCTTTCCTAGACATCATGACTTCTGCCAAAGATTTGAGTCATTAGACTGTTTCTACAAAATAAAAGAAATGGGTACTGAGTATTGGCAATGCTTAGAAAGGAAGACCTGCCCAGGAAAAAAAAAGTCCAAAGGCTAATTGGTCTCTCTGCTTGTGAAGCTTAAACTGCCTTTACAAGAGCCCTCCTACCAACCAAGATCTCTTACGTGCAGTATCTCCTTCTGTCTCCCTCCATGTCCCAATCTTGGATCTCACAACCACTCTGAAAGGGCCATGCTACCACCTGATTTTAGAATGAGAGAATTGGAAAGCTACAGAAATTTGACCCATTACAGAAATAAAGTCCAGTTGGCATTCAACCCTTGGTCTAATGGGTCAGAATGGAAGTTCAGTCACTAGAATTAAATGGAAGGTCTCCAGAAGCTAAGAAACGTAGGTTTCCTTCTATACCTGTTTCCCACCAGTCGCATGATCTTGAATACTCTCTAACACCCTCAAATTCCCAAAACTAATCCAAGTGCCTTCCTCACAAGCTTTACCAGATGTCAGTGCTAAGGATAGTACTTAGCCCATATTAGAAGGCTTCCAGGCTGCTGTTTGTGTTTTCATTTCATTTCTTTAAAAAATATTTTTATTATCTTTAAGTAGTTGTACAAAGGAATTGGCCATTTACCAAAGCAGTTTATGAATACAGTGCATCTTGATCACTCTCACCCCTTTCAACATTCCCACCCACCCCTCCCAACCCACTCCTCCCCTGACTTAATTTTAGGTTATGTATTTATTATTTTAGGCCTTTTAACAAAGCCGTCTACATGTACAATGCATCTTGATCTGTGTTACCACTTCAAAATCTTCAGTCCCCCTTTACCTACCCTTTCCCTTACATTTATCAATTCTGTGGTGTATACAATGAATTCTTGCCTTTTTTTTTTTTTTTTTTGCCAGTCCTGGGCCTTGGACTCAGGGCCTGAGCACTGTCCCTGGCTTCTTTTTGCTCAAGGGTAGCACTTTGCCACTTGAGCCACAGCACCACTTCTGGCTGTTTTCTATATATGTGGTGCTGGGGAGTCGAACCCAGGGCTTCATGTATATGAGGCAAGCACTCTTGCCACTAGGCCATATCCCCAGCCCCTCTTGCCTGTATTCTTCCCCTTCCTTGCTTCATTCTTCTAACACTCTCACCTTGGCTTCACCCTCCCATCTTGCGAGTACCATTTCTTGGTACTTATTTTCTAGGGCTTTGATTTAGTTTTGTTTTTTAAAGAATTACATTATTTGAGCTCTCCATAGAGTCTATTTCACTTCAGTTAATTCATTTATAACCACTTTCTTACCACCCAGTGTGTTTACTTGTAGATTTATAGGCACATTCTAGCTACCACAAATGAGGCAAACCATGTGACCTATGTTTTTCTGGGTTTGGCTTACTTCACTTATAGTTTTTTTTCCAAGTCTTTCCATTTTCTTCTGAATAAAGGATACAATATCGTTCTTTCTGATAGACGAGTAGAATTGCTATCTATCTATCTATCTACATATATATATATATATATATATATATACACACACACACATGCATACATACACGTACATACATATATCACATTTTCTTGATCCATTCATCTGCTGGGTCCATTCTATATTTTGGCTATGGCAAGTAATGCTGCAATGACCGTGGTTGTACTGGTAGCTTTAGTGTGGTCTTGTTTATGCACTGTTGGATAAATGCCCAGGAGTGGAATTGCTGGGTCATAAGGTAGCTCTATTTTTAGTGTTTTCATTTCTACAGGACTGTTAGCCACTCCCTTGCGCCTTGCTCTGCTTCTATAGGAGGAACATGAGCACTTTCTTCCTCTTGCCTGAAGGAGATGATACTGCTGGTGATTTCTTTTCTTGGAGAACATTTCCTGAATGATAAATGAGGTTGAACCTCTTCTCATATACAGATTGACTTTTGTGTATCTTCTTTGGAGAAATGTCTTCAACTTGCCTTCCCACGCTTTATCAAGAACAAAGCAGGCAGCCCCTGTAAAGTAATTGACTTGTAAATATTAAATATTATTGTTTCTCTGGGCACAACATGGCATTGGTCCTCTGACTTACTAAGCAAACTTCGGGAGTGTTTGCTTTGCTGTTGCTAGGGAGATAGAAGTGGGGAAAGTATTGTAGCTGCCCTTGAGATGGCAAGGAAAGCAAGGAGACAGGCAAGTTCTGTGAGCAAGATGTGTACATGGTTTCTAGAGGTATAGAAGTGGGGGCATCTGAGTGCACTAAATGTTTTGGGAATATCACCTTGAGAGAAGATGGTGAATGAGAAATAGGAAATGAGAAGACAGGGAAAGCAGGCACAGCATGTGGAAAGATATTGGTTACTGGGGAAACAAATTTACCATAGAAATCTAAGCCTGTGTCAAGGAACTTCCACATAGCAATGAATAACATTATTAAGCTTTGAACTTATAACTCCTGTGTGCTGAATCATGCTTGCATTGGGCACAGTGTACATTTTCTGCTAGTAAAGGCTGATTGAGAGAATCACGTTAGTTCTGCCTCCTCCAATAGGAATGTTGTTGCTCAATGATGCCCATGTTCAGGGCAAGTGCAGGCAATGATGCCCACATTCAGGCAATGAGGCCCAAGCTCAAGGAAAGTTCAGACAATGAAGCCCATAGTTCAGGGTATTCATCCCACTCATCTGGTCATCTACCAGCAATGCCAGGGTGGGAAGCGATGTGCTCAGGTGTACTGTCCTGCTACTGGGATGTAGCCCGGGAGGTTCCTGAGGACATTGCTGTCACACATAGCCTTGATCTACATATGGTATCCTGCTTTGAAATGGATTCAGCATAAAGATGTGGTTAAGGATGTGTCTCACCCTGTGGGGGAAAAAAGTTCAGATCATATCCAGACCACTGTTTTTATCCCCCATCCTCAACTCCTGAGATTCTAATTTTTTGGGAAATTAAACAGATGACTATAGAAGAGTGAGCTTTGGAGAGTACCCAAGCATCTGATGTAAGATGAAAACTTATCTCCTGTAACTAGTCAGACCCCAGTGCTGAACAGAGGGACTCAAGTTGGCGTTCAGACTTACAGAACTGTAAGATAATGTCTGTGTTGTTTTTAGGCACTGGGTTTGTGGTGAGTTATTCTATAGGCAACAAGAAAAAAGGGATGAAATGGGTAGATTTGGTGGCAGAAAATCACTTCAGAAAGAGATGCTTCCCCCCATGACTAGATAGTAACTTTTCCTGAATATTCTTCTGGGCCAGTATTTGATTCTACCCAGCAAGAGGCAAAGCATGAACCAACAGGATGGATGGCAGGAGCCTCTCTTTGACAGATGAAAAAAAATCCTTTAACCTGATTGTATGTATCTTTGCCTCTCTCCTCTTAGCTGCTCAGTGCTTAAATGTGAAGCTGTCATTATGAACTACTTCATAATGACTGAAGGCAAAGCCATAGGTCAATGCTCAGCCAGTGTCTGTAGCCTCAGAGTCAGGCCCATTGATGAGCTGTATGGCCATGGCTGTGTTTTTGAGGGACCACTGACATCCTCAAGGATCCATTTACCAGGACTATTAGTTGCTACTGCTACTTTCACAAATGACTACAAATCACAGAGACTCTCCCTTACCCTTCCTGTGCCTTGTTTTCTATTACTCTTTTTGTTTTAGGAAGGTCAACCTATGCAGGTCAACAGGGCTTTGAAGTTGTGACCCTCCCGCTTCTGCCTTCTGAGTTCCTGAATTACAGGGATACGTTATTGTACCTGGTCTATGTTCCTCCAAACTACAGAAAAGCCACAAATATTTTCCTTCAATATCTCCATATTGCTAGGCTGAACACTTTGCTCTCCCTGTATGGTCAGATGTGATTTGAATGGAAACTATTCCTTTCACAAGTGTGGGATGGCAAGCAGGACTCTTGCTTTCTGAGCTGCCTTAGTCTTCACTTTTATAAAACAGAATTGATAAACTACACAGTGAACAGGAGGATAAATACTATGAGATTTGAATTAATTGTGGAAGGAGGCTGCAGTGGATACTGGTTCTCTAGGCGCCAATCTAAGAAACTAAGAATATACTGGTATTAGAAGACAGACTGGAGACTTCAGTCTGCCAACTACATCCAGGTGTGCACACCTGCCCAGGAATCACCTGCCCAGAGTCTCTCTTCCTTTTAATGAAATCCTCAGTAATCCATCCTGAATCTCTGTGCATCCCCAGTGGTGGCTGTTTACTGGGCAGCTTTTGGAGAAGGCCAAAACAGGGGTTATGACATGAACTTAGGAGTCTTAATGTGTCAGTACCTCTGCCTCTAGAAGTTCTGTCCCCATGAGGAAAATTGGAATCACCTTTTTTTATTTTTCAGAGACATCTTCCCTCAGAGTCTGGTAACTGAACCATTTGGAAGAATGCTGATGTCCTGAAGATCTTTTGGACACAGTTTAGGAATCTTGGGTGCTACTGGTCACAGCCCCCTTAACAGGAGACACAACCTGTTGGTGCAGGACAGTGTTGGATAACTCTATGCCAAATAAAATCCCTTTATCCAAACCCCTAGACTTTCTCTATCCATTAGTAGATAAAAATAGCACAAGGCTGTATAAAAATCGAGCACCTTATGTCTGACCAATTGGTGGGCTTTGAGTTTCACTATTTAATGGGTGTTTTCTGGCCAAATGTTAGTAAAGCTCTCATTTGTCAGGACCTTGCTTATAGCTGAGGCCTGAACATCAGCCTTGGGCAACTAGCTTCCTAGCTCTCTTTGTCTCATCATTCAGGCTTCCTTTTACCTCCTAAGAAAAGCTCACAATGACTGTGATAGTTGGAGAGCTGTTCCACGTGGCTGGTTGCAAAGAAGTTACACACACAAAAATGTCCGAGCTGCTCAACCCTCATTGGCCCTGCAGATAAAAATCTCCTTCAGTTCCTTCATCACTATGGAGATGCAGCTGCTTGATTTGAATTATATGCCTCCAAGGTTATTTTCTCCATTGGCAAATAATCTTCTATTTACTGCTGAAATCTCAGGTCTACTGCTTAGTCTGTCATGGTGTATGTCCTGTGCATTTCACCCATCTTCTACTAGGCTTGTTTGGTCTCCTGAAGTCATAAGTTTGGAATCTTACCATATTCACCTTGGCCATCGAGACCAAATGCTTCCTTTTTCCTGAACTTGTTTCTCCTTCCCTGTTTCCTTCAGCTGCCCCACCCAACTGTCTTTATGTCTTCATATCACTGGTCATCATTTCTCTGTGCAAATTTCTCCTTCTATTAAGCTGCAGACTTCTCAAACCAAGCAAAGGATCTTATTTGAAATAAGTGTTCCAGGCACTTTATTTAAATGCTTTGTCAACTCCAGCCTCTTTGGGGCCAGGGGGTTGTGGAGAATAATTACCCTCATTTTATTAACAAGACATTGAAGTTGGGGACACTAAAAAACTTGCTCAAGACAGTGATATTTAGGAAATGCCAGGGCCTGAATTTTAACCTTGATCGAACTGCAAGCTTCATATCTTGACTTTGAGCTTTATTTTCTCCGTCTCTCTCCTTAAAAAAAATTTAAAGGTCATTGAAAATTCTGTCATCAGATTTCCACCATGATTCTTTGATAAGAAGAAAAATCCAACTTTATCTCATTTAAATATCATTATCAGTTTTTATTAAAATTGTTCTAGATGTAGGAGTTAAATAATGACAACCTGAATGGACTGAGAGATATTCTGGCAAACTTCCCTGATGGTGAGGTGATCCTTTTAATGTTGGGTTTCATTATGCTAATTAATATCTGTTTGACCAACCTGTTCTGCTGTGATTTCTAACTGGGGGAAATTTCTAATCAGAAGCTTTCTTGGCTCTAGAGATGTGAAGTGACATGCCTTTCACTTTTATAAGGATGACACCACCAATATGGAGTTGACCCTCAGGTAAGCCAGAATTTGCAAAGACATCCTTAGCATAGCGTGAACTTGGTTTTAACGTACGATTCCAGAGAGAGCTCTGTTCCTCAGACCACACTGGTCCTGGGGGGATTTTAACAGACCCTGAGCTTCACCTGACACCTGTGGAGTCAGAGCCTCTGTGGACTGAGGTCTGTGTGTATGCAGAGCTTTGTGGGTTTTGAAGACAGCTGAAGTGGACCCAGATGTGGGTCATGAGGAGCAGAAGAGCATGGGAGGATGCTAGGCCTGGGGGTGATGGACTAGACCAAGAGAAATTCTTGGAAGTCCTGGGTTTCAGTCCTTGCTCTATAACTTATAAGCCAGGCACCCTTTGGGAAAAAAAGGATAGAATCTTTCTTTTTTCTTTTTTTTTTGGCCAGTCCTGGGGCTTGGACTCAGGGCCTGAGCACTGTCCCTGGCTTCTTTTTGCTCAAGGCTAGCACTCTGCCACTTGAGTCACAGCACCACTTCTGGCCATTTTCTGTATATGTGGTGCTGGGGAATCGAACCCAGGGCCTCATGTATATGAGGCAGACACTCTTGCCACTAGGCCATATCCCCAGCCCAGAATCTTTCTTTTCCCAGTTTATTTTTATATAAAGTGGTTACAATGATCCTCAGGTCAAAGTACTTTCGTGACGGTAAAAAGAGTTAATTTATGGATCAGAAATTTCTTTTTCTAGTAAAGACTAGACTGGAACTATTTTAAGCTTTGTGGGTTGTTTGCTCTCAGTCTCAATTACTCTATTCTGTCTTTGCAGTTTTAAAGTAGCCATTGACAATATATAAGTCAATAACCATTCTAATAAAATTATCCTGAAGTAGAAAAGGGTCTTTGTGAACCTCTGAATTAATGCACATAAGCATTTAACACAGGGCCTGGCATGGGGTAAGCCATCTGTAAAGATGTACCCAGGAAACCCCAGTGGGTCATACATAAACCAGTCCCTAACAGTCACTTGACATTGTAGGGAATTTTGATGTTCTAAGATTGCTGGAGATATTGTATCAGCAGAATAATGTAAACCAGAAAAAACATTCTGTGTGTGTGTGTGTGTGTGTGTGTGTGTGTCTGTGTCTGTGTGTGTGTGAGAGAGAGAGTTGGGTAGAGTGAAGAAAGAGACCACATTAATATTCTTTTTTATTAATAATTACTTATTTATTGTCAAACCAATCTACAGAGGGGTTACAGTTTCATATGTACGGCAGTGAGTACATTTCTTGTACAATTTGTTACCTCCTCCCTCATTCACATTAATATTTTTTCCTAGACATATCCTTGCTCAGGTATAATGGAGCTCTCATCATGATTTGTCACTTAATACTTTACTGTATTCTTTATTGAGTTTCCCAAAACCCATCACCATTAAAAACACCCTAATTGGGCCAATACCCTAGGGTAATTACTATTTTCTTTGATTTGAACTTGAGGTACCTAAGTTCTTCCTTTTTATTTTTTCTGTGCCTGGGGCTGAAATTCTGGGCCTGGGAGCTGTCCTTAAACTCAGGGCTAGTGCTTTAGCACTTGAGCCACAGCACCATTTACAGCTTTTTCTATGATTAATTGGAGATAAGAACCTCACAGTCTTTCTGGTCAGGGTTGGCTTCAAACTGTGATCCTCAGATCTCAGCCATCCGAGTAGCTAGGATTACAGCTAGGTTCCTCTTTTTGATCTCCTAAAGTCATCAGAATTAGAGGAGTAAGGGGTGGCCCATGCTATAACTTTTCCCTCTGGCTCTCTGTTGTTCTAGCACATCCTTTAGGGGTCTTTCCTTTACATTTCAGAAGTGCTTTTCTGTTTATTGATTCCAGAATTAGGACTTTGGGCTTTTACATGCAGTGGCTCAGAAAAATCCCACCAGTCACCCACCTGATGATGGCAGTGGGTAAAAATTAATAGTGATGGCCTCTTGGGGCCACATGCAGGTTCTAGGCCCTAGAAGAGGAAGAAGGCCCTAGAAGAGGAATCCTATGATTAGCTATGGATCTATGTAGATAAATCTTTGGAGAGAACATAATGAATTCAACAATGCTGGAAAGACACCAATTCCTGGGTGGGTGATCCCAATTCTGGGAGAAGGAGGGATTGTAGATCCATTGGCTAGTTTTCCACTAGGATCCTTAACCTTTTCATTTTGTAAACAAAGAGGTATAGTGTCATACCGACTCTCCCTAGCCTCATGCCCCTCAAACATCAAGGAATATTCTGGAATTGGAACCAGAAGTCCCCTAGAGTTGTTCACTGTGATGCGGCTTCCTTTATTTGTGTCATGCTTGAGTTGTGCTTTTATGTCTATTGTCATCCAAGTGACAAATGCCTGTGATGCTCACAGGTGGATCCTTGGCCCTTAGGCCTGGATTGTGGAGGCTCTCTGAAAATCTTGCCCATCTGATCAACAACAGTCAAGTTCTTCAGAGCCGTGAGTCCAGGGGGATAAACGGGCCCATTGTCCTGGGAGAAAGGTAGTCCCATGGCTAATACAAATTGTGACAGAGAATTTGCTACAGCTCACATGAGTTGTCTAGGGGTAGGCTGTGTTTTCCCAGGAGCTGATTTTGAATATAAACAGTGGCTCCAAACAGAGAGCACCAGTTGGAGATGGAGATGAGACAGGCTAGAGAAGAAACACAACAAGAACTAAGCATGTCGGAGCAGGCTCCATCCTAATGGGGCTATCTCACCCAAGAGTGATGTCTTAGTCTGTCTATTGTTGTTCTAATAGAACCCGAAGCTATAAATTACAATGTAGTTCTTTGCTCTAAATTACCTAGGCTTGGCTAATTTGTGAAGAAAAGATTTTTTTTTTGACATAGTGCTCAATCCCATAACAATGTCTGACAGATACCAGATTATCTGGAGTTTATGGTGGGAAGCAGAAACACAAGTGGGTATGCCACTTTGCCACAACCTGATCTTTGGGCAACAATTCCATCCTTTGAACATGAGCACTTATGCAGAAGAGAAAGGCTTTCATTCATTTGAAAGAGCTCCACCCCATGACCTGAACATCTTTCCTTGAAACTCCACCTTCTTACAAAGGGCTTCTTACAAAGCCCCATTGAGAACCCAGTCTTAACATAGGTATTGGTGGGAACCAACTTTATTTAAAGCACAGCAGGGTATGACTCTTTACACATTACTTGTCAAGTTCTCACCATTTTTCCTGAGCAGAGTATGATAAGAGAGTGTCTGGCAGTCCTAGCTGTGTTGGTGCCCTCAACTTTTTTTTTCCCTAGTGCTTTACTGTCTTAGTATGTTCCATTGTAATAGTCCTCTTCCTTCTTCTGTTCAGAGGCAGTTAACTTTGCCTCATTATTATTTCATCGAGATGAGCTTTAGTGAAACACAGCCCTTAATTTGTTTATTTAACATTCCTAGTCTGCACTTGCTGATAGAGTATAACTGATTAATTAATTAATTGTAGTCTGACATGGCTCATGCTGGATCCTGACAGTATTTCCGACACTAATGGGAGCTTCGGCAGAGATGAGTGATGATGGAGATGTGTTATCAAGTGCAGGCTAGAATCTAGACAGGGCTGGGGGCAGGCTGGGCTTCCCCTGTACTATCTAGCCAAGGTACAGAGGCCATTCAGGCCTGGCCAAGGCAGGAGATGTTCTAGTACTCACATCCGGCTGGTACCAGTGTATGGTACTAAGTCCAGGTGCCTGCTGAACCTGGGTGAGTGAACTCTATGGAGAGAGATAGAAGGATGCTGGCTTGCCTTGGTCTCTCCTTCCTGAGTTTGCCCATTTGAGGGTGCCAAGATCACTGACTGGTCATTGGGAAACAACTCCTCCTCCTCCTCCTCCTCCTCCTCCTCTTCCTCCTCCTCCTCCTCCTCCTCCTCCTCCTCCTCCTCCTCCTCCTCCTCCTCCTCCTCCTTCTTTTCTGTATGTGTGTGAGGGGGGAGGGGGCAGTCCTGGGTTTGGACTCAGGGCCTGAGCACTGTCCCTGTCTTCTTTTTGCTCAAGGCTAGCACTCTGCCACTTAAGCCACAGCACCACTTCTGGCCGTTTTCTGTATATGTGATGCTGGAGAATTGAACCCAGGGCTTCATGTATATGAGGCAAGCACTCTTGCCACCAGGCCATATCCCCAGCCCCTCTCCTTCTTTCTTCTCTAGGGAATTAGTGTAACTAGCTCCTGTCCATCTTGAAGCTGTCTGTGAGCACCCACCCATCACTCATCTCATTAGCATTAGAAAATGACTTTGGAGATTAAGAGTTGTGTACCATGAAACCAAGGCAGAGATAAAGTTTACAAATTCCTTCTGTACTAAAGATTGAACTCAGGCAAGCACTCTACCATTTGAGCCAGATCCCACAGTTGTTTTTTTTGTGTGTGTGTGTGTGTGTTTTTAAACAGGGTCTCACTAACCTTACTTGGGCTAGCCTCTCAAACTCACAATCCTCCTAACTCCATCTCCTAAGTAGATGAGATTGCACACATGTACCACCCTGCTCAGTTCATATATTTCTTAATACATCATAATGAGCCATAAGGATGAAACACAAAATCTTAAGAGCATCTGGGACTTTACTTTTGACCTGGTAATGTCTAAGCAGTGGGGCAGGGTGTAATAATTATCTCTGCTTAACTTTAGTTTCTATACCTCAGAATATGGACATGATCATACCGAAGTCTCAGAAGTGGTTCTGCAAAACAAGGAGCCAGGCAAAGAAGGCACATACCCAGCGGGAGGGATGAGATCTCCTACGAAATTCTGATGACTGTTGTTGAAGTCATGGCATGGTGGGGGAATTGTACCTAGAGGGGGTCAGCTGAGAGATTGGATGGACTGCCCTGTCCCTAGTCACACTGAGCAAGGAGTCTGGAATCCTTTGTGTTGTGGTGGTGACCTGTGAGATTCCGCTTTTCCAAGATGTCATAGGATTCCACCAAGAAGCATGTCTCCCTCAGAGTTGGTTGTTCTTCAAAATGGGCGTTTTGTTGTGTTTCATTTCTTTTCTTTTTCTTCCGATAATTCGGGTTTTTTGAGCTATTTCCAAACAAGGATTGGGCTTTGGGGCAAATAAACAGAAGACAAAGAAGAACTATCTATATTTTGGTCCACTCTGGCCTGGAAAGACAAGGGGGCCACAGTAAGGGTCATATCTTCCATGGAGAAAATTCTTCCTCTTATCTTCATACATACAGCCAGCTGAGCTGTGCCTAGCATGTTGTCATCCCCTGTCCTCTAGGTAGGGCAGAACTTGCCTTTTGTGCAGGTTTTCTTTTTTTTTTTTTTTTTTTTTTTTTTCTCAAATTTTTATTGTCAAACTGATGTACAGAGAGGTTACAGTATCATACGTTGGGCATTGGATACATTTCTTGTACTGTTTGTTACCTTGTCCCTCATGCCCCCCTCCCTCCCCCCTTCCCCCCCCCCCCCCCAGTGTTCAGTTCACTTACACCAGACAGTTTTGCAAGTATTGCTTTTGTCGTTATTTCTCTTTTTTTACCCTGTGTCTCTCAAATTTGGTATTCCCTTTCAATTTCCTACTTCCAATACCAGTAAACACGGTTTCCAATATACTCAGATAAGATTACAGAGATAGTGTAGGTACAACCATAGGAAGGTGATACAAGAGCATCATCAATAATAGAAACTACACATACACCTAGGACGTTGAAAGTAGTTACAACTGTGATATATCAATTGTTTCCATAACATGGAGTTCATTTCACTTAGCATCATCTTATGTGTTCCTAAGGGTATAGCTATTGGGCCTTGTGAACCTCTGCTATGGCTTGCCTAAACCTGTACTAATTATTCCCAATAAGGGAGGCCATAGAGTCCATGTTTCTTTGGGTCTGGCTCACTTCACTTAGTATAACTTTTTCCAAGTCCTTCCATTTCCTTACAAATGGAACAATGTCATTCTTTCTGATAGAGGCATAAAATTCCATTGTGTATATGTACCACATTTTCCTGATCCATTCATCTATGGAGGGGCATCTGGGTTGGTTCCAGATTCTCGCTATGACAAATTGTGCTGCGATGAACATTGTTGTGCTGGTGGCATTACTGTGATTTTGTTTGTGGGCTTTTGGATAGATACCCAACAGTGGGGCTGCTGGGTCATAGGGGAGTTCTATATTGAGCCTTCTGAGGAATCTCCATACTGCTTGCCAGAGTGGCTGAACCAGTTTACATTCCCACCAACAATGAAGTAGGGTTCCCTTTTGGCCACATCCCCTCCAACAATTGTTATTATTAGTTTTCTTGATATATGACATTCTTGCTGGGGTGAGATGGAATCTCAATGTTGTTTTGATTTGCATTTCCTTTATGGCCAGTGATGTAGAGCATTTTTTCATATGTCTATTGGCCATTCTCATTTCCTCATCAGAGAAGTTTCTTTGTAAGTCTTTAGCCCACTTGTTGAGGGGGCTATTGGTTCTTTGCGGTTTTGTTTTGGAAGAAGGTAATTTTTTTAGTTCTGCATATATTTTAGAGATGAGGCCTTTGTCTGTTGAATGTCCGGTAAAGATCTTCTCCCAGTCTGTGGGCTTTCTGTTTATCTTGAGAGCTATGTCCTTTTTGTGCAGGT
Source organism: Perognathus longimembris pacificus (assembly GCF_023159225.1). NCBI lineage: Eukaryota > Metazoa > Chordata > Mammalia > Rodentia > Heteromyidae > Perognathus > Perognathus longimembris. Next base: position 14,260,278 of record NC_063170.1, read on the forward strand.
TTTCTTACATAGAGGAGCTGGTAGCTGTTGATTCTCAAAAAGAAGGAGATCTAGTGAGATATAGGAGGCTCCCCAGGGAGGTGAGAGAATGTCATCTTTGGATGAGTAGAGATTTTCTGGATGGGGAGGAAGGGGGAGAGAGACAGAGACAGAGACAGAGAGAGAGAGAGACAGACAGACAGACAGACAGACACAAAAAGACAGAGAGAGATAGAGAAACAGAAGGAGAGACAGATCAACAGATGGCAAGATAGCAAGCAGAAAGGGGGGGGGGGGGCGAAGCCTCCCTGAATGAGGGAATCCCAGGAGCAAAATCTGAGCAAAGGAGGGAGGGAGCAAGGACTGCTAGAAATTCTCTCCCAGACTGTGGAGAAATAGAAAGTCTTATAATATTATGTTTAGTGATCCCATAATTACCTTCACCCTAGGAAGGAGGATAACACAGAAATAAGATCCATTTTTCCAGAGCATGGGTTTTTCATTGGATCTAGCCCTGGCTACTCAGCATGTTCTGTCTGGTCAGGACCCACCGTGCCAGCTTCAGATTCAAGCCCAGTCTTGCAGGGATTCTGGCTTTGCTAGTAGTTTTTTTCCCCCTTCTTCTTTATGGGCACAGTGGCAGGCCTGAAGCTATTTTATCACAGATATTTATTGAAGAATGACTGAATAAATTGTTTTTACATATTTTGTTTTAGCTTCTTTTTATGTGGAGGAGTCTTGGGTTGGCTATTTAGTTCCTTAAGTCTGATATTGGTTAATTATAAAATGGAATTTATAACAGAGGTACTGTGGATTAAGTGAAGTGTATGAGTGTTTAGGTCAGTCCCTGGCACAAAGTAGGTGCTAAGTGACAACTTCTCAAAGTCAGGTTCTTGCAGGGATGACAAAGTCCTTCAGGTGAGGGTTGCTCGCATCAGGCCACAGGTTATCTTTAACCTCTAGTTCCTCTGAGAATGGAGTGGTGTGGTGGCTAACCCACCACTGCACCATCAAGGACAGAAACACATCATTTCTCCTCAATCTTTTCATCCACAAGATGAGGATACAGACCTCTCATCCCTTGGGCAGTGTGGAGGTCCTGACTCAACCTATCAGCACCCTGGGGCAAGGGTGCAGAGTTTACTTCTTGTATGCTGGGCAGAAAGAAGGCAGGGAGAAATCAGAAGGGATTCACTGTAATTATCTGTTTATCTCTGAGACATGACCTATGAATGTTTCCATTCAAACAATAGCATTTAGCAATGCTTAGCTGGGCATATAGCTTCCATCTGTTCCTTGGGTTACCAGTGGACAAAACTTGAGGAGGGAGGACAGAGCCTTCTTGGCCCCACTAATGTGCTTTGCTTTGTTACCTTGAGTAGCTCACCTTGTGGCAACATCAAAGATGGCTCAAGGACTCACTAATTTGCCTTCTGCTTTTGAACTGAAGGGATGAGATGCATTTCTGGTAATACCATTTCTGCTTAGGAACTTGAGTAGGGACACAGTAGGTCTTTAAAATGATTCACTAGTAAAAGTCACTGGTGTATCGAGGGAAAAGCAACTGGATTAGTTTGGCTGCTGTGCACTCTAAAGTGAAATCTGAAAAGAAAAATGTCTGCTGAATAGGATCAACTCAAAACATTTGATTGTCTTTGAAGTAGCAAAGGTTTAAGAGAGGATCCGCAGGGGGAGTGATGCTATGGCAGGAACAGAAGGGGTGATGGGAGAAGTGAAGGATAGATATTTGTGGTAATCCTTCAGGAACACAAGGTCAAGTAAGAGAGACTCCTGGACATACTAGAAATGCCAGGCCTAATGAAATGTCTGACAAGGACAATTAGGACAGATAGGAAGTCATAACAGGCTACATGAGTAGGCAGGTAGGAAGTTGTTTTCTGGGGATAATATGTGCTTTGATAGAGAAAGGATGTATGTAAGGTACAGAATATGAGGAATTTGTTCTTGCAGGAGAAGCATTAGAGCAAAGAAGGCCCTGGCTGTGGGGTCAGACTTTTGCTGGGTTGACTGAGTAGAAAGTCTTAAGTCTCTATTTCTGCTAGGGTATTTCAGCTAGGTTTTTTTTTCTTCTCCATCTCAGGGCATTGGTGTCCTACTTTATAATCTGAACCTCATGCCTGATAAAAAGGCATGAAATGTAAAAATGAATATGAAGTTTGGTTCCATAAATATTTTCCCTTCTCTTTCTTTTGAACTTACTGAGAATTGGCTTTCTATGGCCAAAGGGCATTGGGTGTGAAGTCAGGAAGGTTAAGGAACTCTGAAAAAAATCTTTGAGTGTGATTGAACAGCATGTCCCTCACAATAGCCTCCTCCCAAATACTAATCGAAAGTCTGCATCAGAAGAACAACAGCATGACACCCTATGACCAAAACTGTACCCACACGCCAGAAACATGAAACAAACAGGCCCATCTCTCTCTAGTCTAGAATTGGAGATGTTGGCATTCCACCATGAAGCGAGGGATATCCTGCAGCTGTTTCTGCTGAAGAATGTTCCTATGAGTGAGGAGGAATTTTTACACAAACACTCTGAGGTAAATATGGCTACCAAAGATATCCATGGCATAATCACTGAAACTTGTGGATGTGGTTCTTCAAGTAGCAAAATAGGAAATAAAAGTGCACCCTGAAAATTTCAAATCTGTTTCCTTAAGTGAGATCATCCCAGATTATCTGAAAGGGACGAATAAATGACATGGTCTTTGTAAGAGGAAAAAGGAACACAGAGGTGATAGAATGGAAACATTCAAAAGACTTAACCCAGGCTGGGGATATAGCCTAGTGGCAAGAGTGCCTGCCTTGGATACACGAGGCCCTAGGTTCGATTCCCCAGCACCACATATACAGAAAATGGCCAGAAGCAGCGCTGTGGCTCAAGTGGCAGAGTGCTAGCCTTGAGCGGGAAGAAGCCAGGGACAGTGCTCAGGCCCTGAGTCTAAGGCCCAGGACTGGCCAAAAAAAAAAAAAAAAAAAAAAAAAAGACTTAACCCAATGTTGCTGGCTTTGAAAATGGAGGAAGGGGCCATGAGCCAAGGAGTAGGGACAGTCTTGAAACTGGAAAGGGAAGAAAACAGTCTCTCGCTCTTTGAGCTCCCAGCCCTGTCACTACCTTGATTTTAGCCTGGGGGAGCCCCAGTAAGATAATTTTTATTGTTTCAAGCTACCAAGTTTGTGGTTAATTTGTTCTACCAGCAGTAGGAAACCAATGAACTTCTCTTTCATTCCTCTTGAATTCCATCAGGCCTATTTATTCATGCATTTGCTCATTCAATTATTTATTCATTCATTCATGCCTATATCCATGGATTGAAGTCTTTGGAACCTTAGGTTCCTAACATGTAAATAGTATAGAAGATTTCTTAGAGTCCTTTAGAAGGTTTTAAAAAAAGACGCTTAAAAGTCACAGCACATTGGTAGTCATAGTACAAACATGCACATACCTTAATTGCCTCTTGTTACTATGGTCCAATAAGCAAACACCTCCCTGGCACTGGGCTTGTCCAAACTTTATTTGAGCTCAGTGCTCAGGTCATGGTCCTGGATGGGAGAATGAGGTGGGATTTAAAGGATACTCTCCTTAAAGCCCTACTCAATAACTTCTGCTTAAGTCTCAGTGGCCACTCTTATCTACAAGGTTGCTTCGTAGATCCAGTCTACTAGCCAAACTCAAGGAAGCTCCTGAATTGAATCAGGATTCTTTTATCAGGGAGAAAGAGTGATATGATTTTAGGAGGAAACTGCAACCACCAGCAATTGGGACCAAAGGAAGGAAGTTAAAGCAAAGTAAAGAATAATTTAGAACTGGGTGTTGGTGTCTCATTCCTGTGATACTAACTACTCAGGAGACTGAGATCCACATAATTGTGGTTTGAAGCCACCGGGGGCAAGAAAAGTTCATGAGATTCTGTCTTCAATGAACTAACAAAAATTGGGTCAGAGGCATGGCTAGAGTGGCAGAGCACCATCCAGGAAGCAAGCAGATAGAGAGTAAGCAGTAGAGTCCCACCACAGAGGATAACTTTAAGATACTCTTAAATTATTTTTAAAATAAATTTTAATTAAAAAAATTTTAACATTACATACCACATACTGTCTATGCTGTACCATTTTATTTTACCACCTCCCTACAAGGTCAGTAATCTTATCGCCACTTCAATAGGATGAAACAGAGACCAAGATCACACAATTAACAAGAGGCAAAAGCAAATAAATTGCATTACATGTCTACACCCTGAATACCTGCTGCTGTGTCTTAAGTGTTGGCAACAGAGGATGCAGAAAAACTCACATAATTGAAATTCTTCTCCTCCTTGCTCACCTATTTTCTAGCTTGACTGCAAAAGGATATGTCTAACTCAGGAGGACAGTCCAGTTTTCTCCAGTCTCCCACTTCCTCCTGCTAGTGCTCTTCTTACTCCAATGCTGCCTTCTTGCCCCTCATCATCCTAGAAGCTGACTGAGAACACCCAGCAGGAAATGTCCCATACAGAGCACGGGGAGATTGCAACTTCCTCTGGAGCTAGTCTGCCAGAAAAAAAATTGATTGGTAGCTCTGACTCACACTGTAACAACCATCTCCTCAAATCATCATGGTGAACCTGTGGGTGTGGACATAGCCATATGAAAGAGACAAGCGCAGGATGCCAGACTTATCTGCCAGTCAGAAAAGACCTCCACTCCTGCCTTTTGAGACGCCACCTATCCTACTAACCTTTGTTTTGTAGCTTCTCATGGATAAAGTGCACTACCCTCTGTGTGGTTTTCTTCTCTCACGTGTGTGTGTGTGTGTGTGTGTGTGTGTGTGTGTGTGTTTGAATTACTGATGCTCGTTGGGATTTTCTGTTCACACTTTAGGACAACTTTTACTCCCTAAGTGCAAATGAGACAGCTGACCCTGTCTTGTGTGAGCAAAATTGTCATGGAAAAAATCCTCCTGGTGGTTGTGACGCAGGCAATGGGTTCTCACTGGAGATTCTGTCTAAGCCCAGTCCTGTCATCACCTGATCTACCTCGAAATTGAGGCACAAAAATATTGCAGCAAACGACGATCAGCAACTGCCATGGGACCTCTCACTATTCTTTAGGAAGAACAGACATTGGTTTGATGAGTAAACTCAGATTTTATCTAACACAAAATCTCTTAGACGCAATCGTGCTCTTAGACGCCCAAGCGTGAGTAATGGCAGAGAAAAGCCACTGGGTATGTGTGGAAATGCAAGACAGTACATGCTAGAACTTGGTCATCACTCCTGCAAACTCATTGCTGATAAACTGCAAGAAATCTAGCCAAAGCCATGGAAATTCATGGGTGACTTTGTAACACACATAAACTTACCTAAATAACAAGCAGAAATCTGACTCACAAATAAGACTGGCATCCTGAATTGGCCTCTCCAATGTGCCAGTTTCTACATCCACAGGACGGCCATGATTACAGGAGATGGTTGTTACCAGGTGTGTCACAGAGCTACAAATCTCCTTTCCTTCCATCACTGTTGGTAACCATCTTCTCTGTAAGAACAGTTGGCAGTTCTATGGTTTTGTTTTCCTGGCTCCTCTTTTGCCTGTTTGTTTTTCATGCATCTGAAGTAGGATCTAAAACAGAAAAGAATGGGCAAAATACGGTCGACTTGATTAAGTGCTTACTACGAAGCAGGCTTGTACTTGGAGCTTTACAATGATTATCTGATAACTTCCTGAAAGCCATGCCATTATATCAAATTTATGGATTAAAAAAATAATAGGACTTGTGGAGATTAAATTGCTTGAATACAGCCAGCTCATAAGTTGAGAGCCAGGATTCAACCCAAATCTTTTGAACTATGAAGGAAGTCATGTCATTTTCAATATATAAATGAAAAACTTTCAATAATCCGTATTTTATCCTTATAAGTCTTGGAAAATAGATGTTTCTTATTATGCCCTGGAGTCAGTATAAAAAAACAACCTATCATGACTTTCAAGCTAGGAGATAAATATTAAGTTATGTTTGATTAAAATTTTATTTGAAAAAGCTGTTGCCACATTCCAATTCCGAAAACTAGAATTCATGGTACCTTCCTGCTAAGTAAAACATTCAGTTAGCCAGAACATTGAGGTCTTGTGCTTTTCAGATAAAAGAGTTTTGTCTATAAGACATAAATAAATGGACCTTGGGTGTCAGTGGCTCACACTTGCTACTACTCATGAGGCTGAGATCTGAGGATTGCGGTTTGAAACCAGCCCAGACAGGAAATGTCTGTGAAACTGTTATCTTGAATTAGTCAGCAAAAAGCTGGCAGTGAAGCTGTGGCTCAAGGTAGGTAGAGCATTATCCTTGAGCAGAATAAATAAGTACATACATATGCACAATCATACATACATACATACATACATACATACATACATACATACATACAAGCTCAGGGATAGCCTTCAGGCCCGGAGTTCAAGCCCCAGTACTGGAACAACAACAAAAAATAATTAATGACAACATGGAAAGGAAATCATAGGATGCATTTTGAGAAACACTTTGGAAGGAGTATGACCATATTCAATAATGCATGACACTTGACTTCTTTCTTCATTCTGTTCTGGCCTTTTCATTCTCTCTAGATTCTATAGTTTGGGTAATATAGGGGGAAGGATGGGGCAAGCAAAGCTATCTCTGTGCTTTCAGATACCCAAGGGCGAATAAGGGCAGGGAAAAGTCACTGTGCCTCTTGGGGACTAGATAAGGATCACCGGCAAGCCTTAATATGCTTTTCCTTATCATGGCAAAGGCTACTTAGGGCCAAACTACAATCCGGGAAGTAGGGAAGTAGGGAAAATGTGTTGAAAACTTGTAGCCTGGGATCCTCAATTCGTGGTAATGGTAGGATACATGCCAACCCACTGGTAGCTTTCTCCCCTGTCTTCTGGAGAAGACAGGAAAGATATGAGTCAAACTGTCCATGAGTCACAAAGACCTCTCGGTCTTGTCTATGGCAGTTGCTACAGATCTCTCCTTCCTCAGGAAGGCACAACGAGGGACCAAAATGGATACATACTTCATTTTCTCAACATGGATCTGACATGGTAGTAGTTAGCTCACCCAATTAATGAGTAAGATAACTGAAGCTCCAGAATTTTAGCTATCTCATCAATAGCTATGTGACCAGGCAATGGTGGAGCTAAGTTTTCAGCCTTGGCAAAAAGATGGGGTCACAGAAAGGCAGGCTTGACTGGTGGTGCTGGGAATAGAACTCAGGACCTTGTACATGCTAAACAAGTGTTCTACCTCTGAGCTATGTCCCCAGCAGAAGTACTGATATGCCAACTTTGGAAAAACACTGCCTTGGTGGGCAGATTGGGCAATAGAACATTGTGGCTTTCCTTACAACTCCCACTGACTGCATCCCCAAAAGAAAGAGGTTGTTTCTTGCTTCACTCAGAGAAGAACTTTACATATTAAGACATGAGTGTTTTCCCCTCAAAAACTTTAAGGCAAAGAGAATTGAGTGATGGAATGTTCATGAAATAAATCCCTTAGAAGCAAATGAACATTTCATATCGTGCTTCATTTCAGTTTCATGAACTCCAAAATAGCACTTCAAGTGATTAATGTTTTCTTCATTAACCGTAACTAAGCCCAAGTAAAGCCTCTGTCTTTTCGCCAACAGGAGTTTATTTTTTTAAGGAGTTTGAAGGAACTTCATTCTGAAAGTAACCCTTTGACATCTCTATAGACACCCCAAGGTAATGGTGCTCTCAGCTACACCTGGACTTCAATCTTGGCCTGGTAACATTGTCTACCATGACTTTGAAAGAACAAATCTTTGTTTCTTATTATTATATGAGGATATGAGTGTAAACCTTGTAGATGACTGGCTGGCCCCCAGTAAACTGGGTCTCCTGGTATTCATGGACTATGAAACCAGGCTCTTTTAGGGCTTCATCCATACAATGTGGTAGAACTTAAAGTATCAGTTTTTCCAAAGCAGTGATTCTTAATGGGGGATTATTTTTGCCCCCAAGGAGACACTTGGCACAATCAAAAGAAGATATTTTATGACTCCCAGTGTTCCCTAGTGTTGTAGATACTTTCCCTCAAATAGCCACCTAGCCCCAAATGTGCTAAAGTGAGAAGTCTTATTCTAAATGCTTAGGCGAGGTTTCATATCTCCGTCTTAGACCAGTTACCTTAGTGGGGTGAAGGTTTGGATGAAGATGTTCCGTGGAGGTGACAAAGACACATTGAACAGATGCCTAGAGATTCCCCAGAGAGGACAAGAGAAACAGCCATCCCACCGCCACGCAGCCCAGGCTGTGAGAAACAGGAATAAAATTAAAATTTTTATTCCGTTTTAAGCTACTATGTTTGGAATGGTTTGTTCTATGTCCATAGGTAAGTACAATAAGCACATGTACTAAAGAAACAGTAGCATGTCTCGCCCATCAGGGTTCTTCTGAAGAGAACACTGTGGTTGTCTCTTAGGTTCTTTATTTGGACCTGAGGCCCTCAGTGCTCCAGCTGTTGGTTGGTGATTGACAATTCTCAGTTAAGTAAGTGCCATGCTAAGGTTTTCCTTTGGCTCATGAGGCTTGCCCCACCCACAGTCCCTTCTCAGGGGTAGTTGGGTCTAAGGATTGGTTCATGGTGGGCTATCCCAGCTCTGGAGCTCCCCAGGGTCATGACTGAGATGGAAACTATGCAACACCATTCTCTGCCAGCTGAGCTCCTCTGAAGAACATATTAATCTTCACTGGAAATGCAAACAGTAAAAATTAAATCTACCTTGAGATACCATTTTACACTGATTACATTATCAGAACAAAGTGAAAATAGATTCAAATACACAGTTCTGGTAACCTTATGGTGAATCTTGGGTCTTCCTAATCTGTTGGTTTAAATATAAATTTCTTCACACTAGGAGAAAACAAGATACCAACACAATAAATAAGTTCGTGTCCTTTGGCTCTTGAAGGGTATTATGAGAATTGATCCGAAAAAATGCAGTGAAGAAAAGTCTGAATTCAGGTTTCTTAAATTTCACCAGGCTAAACAAAAACCATATATCAAACATAAACAGATAGATAGTGGATAAGAGGCAAATAGAGAGGAAGTGAAAGACTGAGAACAACGAATTATATAAGAAAGCAATGAAAAGAGTTGGATGTGCTGTTGTGATGTTTCTCTGAACTTTGTCTTCTATTCTCAACAGCAAAGCAACATGGGACATTATTTAAGGTCTGGAACTGGAACTGAGACCTCCCATCTCTAGAAACAGAATAGGATTTGCCTTGGCCAGGGGACTTGCATTTTAAGTAAATTTCTTCAGGTGTCCTTGTACTCCTCAAGGAAGATTGCTCTGTATTGAAACTGTTCTTTTATGTCTTTTGAAAGGGAATAGAATTAGGAAGAATATTATCTTTTCAAATTTGCTGTACTCGTCTTGTTATTATGTTTTCATAATTCTTCAGGGAAAAAATTATAATTTTCCTCTAGCACTCCAGACAAAAGTCATTTTAATTATAGGTGTCTTAATAGCCCCTATTAAGGTGAACAGCTTAACCTTGTCTATGTGGGTAGGTTAAGTATCAAGAAAGAAAAAATTTGCACTGAGAAAAGGACATTCTTATTATGATTAATCTTTCTTTTTTGTAATGGATATTTGTGGTATATTTAAGAACTGTCCAAAGGTCTCTTGGTAATGTTCCTCACACATATCTGGTTCCAGGTTGAGTTGAGGATACCCAATGTGTTGTTGAAGCTTTGGCATTGGGTTTAGAAAGAGCTTTCCTAAAGGCTGAGAAAAGAAATACTAAGTTCCATGCTTAAAGACTGTGTCCCCTTACTTAGAAATGAGTAGACAAACACTCACTTCCGAGTGGAAAGAGGAAGACAGAGTGGATTTTGACTCGTTCATGCCACCTTCTCTTGAGCATGTTGGAAATAGTAATCCTAGCTACTTAGGAGGTAGAGATAGAAGGAGCATGGTTTGAGGCCAGGCCTCACCAAAGTTAGTAAGAATTGATCTCTACAAACAAGCCCAGAGTGATGGTACATACCAGCCATGTAGAAGGCAGAAGTAGGAGGATTATAGAGCAGGAAAAATAGCTTGGACAAAAATGATAAAATCCTATCTGAAAAACTTACTGAAAGCAAAACAGACTGGAGGTATGGCTCAGGTGGTAGAGCACTTGCATAACTAAGACCCTGAGTTCAAACTCCAGTGTCATCAAGAAAATAAAATAAAAAGACTGTGTTTCAGTGGCCTTGTGCTAATGGAGTAGACTTCCTGGTATTTTAACAAAACCTTTTTTTCCATTAGAATATAGTGAACAGGAGACTTTTTTTTTTTTTTTACACAAAACCAGTCCTGGGGCTTGAACTCAGGGCCTGAGCACTGTCCCCGAGTTTCTTTTGCTCAAGGCTAACACTCTATTACATAAGCCACAGTGCCATTTCTGGCCTTTTCTGTTTGTTTGGTACTGAGGAATTGAACCCAGGGCTTCATGCATGCTAGGCAAGCACTCTACCACTAAACCACATTCCCCACCCGGAACAGGAGACATTTTAAGGTTGAGCCTGATACCATGCTCAATTACAGATTAGGAAGGACAGAAAAGGATAAGAGCATAGGCACCTATGGATATTTGTACACACATCACATGCTTGCACACATATGTGCACATACACACCCCTATCAAAGAGTCTCAAAAAAAAGAAGCAAATTGTTAACACAGAGGAAAAACATTAGAGGGCAGGAGGCATATACTGATAGGAGCAATGTAGAGCCAATGCAAGAGGTAGAAACTTCCCAGTTAGCCTCAAGATGTCTAAAGAAGATGAAGTACAATTCTATCCTCCTGGTTTTCTGTTCACTGGGACCAGGTCCCAGGAGACAATGACTACAGTGGCTTTGACTTCAAAGAAAGTTATGATCTATGAGAATAAAGAAAACAAAAACACTGGTTATGAAAGGACATTCTAACTAATAATGAGTCCAGAGATTAAGATTTCACTAAATGGATTAAAGATAGGGCAGGATAAGAGAGGTAAACAAAGATACTTGTTTTCCTCAAACTTTACCCTGTTTGTATAGGTGTGTAAGCAGTGTATCAGGTATGTTCTAGTTAAGAATAGTTAAATGTCATAAGCAAATGTTCCTAGTTAATTAACTAATTTTGTACCAGTCTAGTGCTTGAACTCAGGTCTGGGCATTGAGCCTCAGCTGCTTTTGCTCAAGGCCCTCTACCACTGGAACCACAGCTCCACTCTGGCTTTTTAGGGGTTAATTGGAGCTAAGAGTCTCCCTGGCTGGCTTTGAACTCTGATCCTCAGATCTCTTCTGAGGAGCTAGGATTACAAGCCTAAGCCACTGGCACCCAGCTCCATTTATTTTTTAAGTTTAGCCATACTTTATTTAAAATTCTATCATTACTTTCTGAATTTTGGCTAAAATAAGCATCTTGTTGTTTAGACCCTGCCTCTTCTATGTGCCTCGTCTCTCATCTGAAGCAGAGGAGAATGCCCTAAATCCACTGGTGACAGTCACATTGCAGGAAGGCTTATGTCTTCAGCTCCTTCGCACAGATGCGCACACGTGCCTGCCTGTGCGTCCTTTCCTCCTCATAAGAGAAGATTTTCAAAAGATAAATACAGATCCCTATGGTACAGTATTTTGCAAACATAAAACCTAACTGAATATTAATATCTGTTAAGATTAGCAGAATATGCACATCACTTATTAAATTTGTTTTTGTAGATAGCCAAGCTTTTTGAAATTTATTTCCCACTACAAACAAACACAGAGCAGAGACAAATTATTTGTACCAGGAACGGGATTGTGTACATAAACAGGATTGTGTGTCCGTGGTGTGTGCACACACACATGCATGTTCTAGTGCATTTTCCCATCCATCCATTGATTCACAAGTTAGCTACCACTTACTTCGGCCTTTGGGGATAGTGCAGTCATAGTGGGTAAGTCTAACCCACTGTGTCTCTTGGCTGTCTCTCCCATATTTCTGCACTCACTTGCCAGGCTTAGCTCCGCCCCTGCTCCGTGGCCTCTCAGCAACACTGGTGACCTCATTGCTCCTTGGGCCCAGAGTTAATTATCATCATAAAGGTACCTTCCTGCTCACAAAGCCTTTCCGGATTTGACTCTGAACTGCTGAGCTGGGTGTTTTACCCACTCAGTGGTCTTGCTTATTGATTTATCTATCTCTAGAATCGCTGCCTCTCTCTGAACTTCTTCAAAGTCAGTATTTTCACAACCAATTACTGTTTGGAGCATTTGCAAAGGAGAGTCAAGAGGCTGCCCTATCTTAGAGGTATTCTAGTTAAGTATACGGCTGCCACTCTTCTACCAACCGGTCCCAACAAGCCCATGTGTAGATTGGTTTGTTTCCCTTCCTGGAATATGTAGTGTAGGAAATAGAGCACAAGACAGAATGTAGAGACCTAGGTTCCCATCCCAATGGCCTCTCAGCTCTTGCTTACTGGCTCTCAGCTTCCTGTTACAGGGTTCGAGGGAGGGGATTCCCCGTCCCTCCAAGAGTCCATCACTCAGAGACAGTCTCAAGCTAAAAGATGGATTTATTGGGGAAGCAAAAAGCAAAATGACCAGCCAGAGATGCAGCACAGACTCGGAAGCTGAACTGTGAGAGTGAAAAGCAGGCTGACCGGCCAGGGACACAGTGCAGACTTGGAAGCTACCTCCGTGACCCCAAGCAAGTCTTCAAAAATTGGGGTTTATTGTGCTTGCTTCGGCAGCACATATACTAAAAATTGGGGTTTATAAAGGTAAAAACATAGCACAAATGTAGGAGGTTGATGCAGGGGGTAGAGCAAGCAACAAATAAGTTAAGCAAGCCATTTACAGAAGCAGAATTTTGGGGTCAGGTTGACCTAATCTATTCCCCCCAATATCTCTTACCATGTTTCCCTAGTCAAGATGGAGTCAGCTCTGCTCTCTACAACACTTCCCAACTAGTGAGTAGAGAAGGTCACTTCTGTGTCATCTTGACTCTCAGTCTACCTGGGAATAATGTGGAAGGTGAGATAATCTGGATTTCTGAGTTTCCCTGGGTCTGTTGAATCAGATCATCAGCAAGTACTGCTCAGGCCAAGAGGGTTACTAAATGTCCTGGGGTGTTTTTAGAGCCACTAAGCCAGAACCACCAATTTTAATAGGATAAGGATATCATCCACATAAATGTGCCTTCAAATGGTTTTTATCAATACCTCCTTCTATTATTTTTGTTTTTCTTTTAAAAGAGAGCCATCAAAATTCAATGCAAATCAATTCCAAGTGAAAGAAAACAAGTAAACAAATGAAAGGAGGGAGCTTATCTTTCAACATACTTGGGTTCTTTGAGGTTTTCCTTGAAGTGTACAACCTTTCTTGATTGAAAAGGGTCCCACGCATGCAACAGCTTGAAGGGACGGGGTAATACGTGCTACCACTTTGTTTGATTCCCTTAGAAACCCTAAGGGATGTGGTTTATTTTAAAATAAAATACAGCTTGGGGATGCAAATCACTTTCATAGAAGTTCTCCTAACTGAAAAATAAAAGTGATGGCACCAACTGTAAAAGTCCTAGGCTCATGGGATTACATCTTAGATGTTCCCTGATGCCATGGAAAACTCTATTATTTTAACTCCATTATTTTAAATCACAGATAACAATAATTATGTCAGTAATATCACATGGTCAGCTTTCATGTCATCAAATTTTCAAGCTGTTTTCTCATCTTTTTGTTGTTTTTGTTCTGGTCCTGTGGCTTGAACTCAGGTCCAGGGTACTGATTGCAAGTTTCTCTTGTTCAAGGGTATCTCGACCACTTGAGCTATAACCTCACTTCTGGCTTTTTGGTGATTAATTGGAGATAAGACTCTCATGGATTTTCCTGCCCAGTCTGGCTTTGAGCCTTGATCTTCAGATCTCAGCTTCCTGAATAGTTAGGATTACTGGTGTGAGCTACTAGCACCTAGCCATGTTTTCTCATCTTTTGATACTGGAGAATCATCTTATTGAAACCATTGCTTGAGGTGGCTGCTGACTTCTGTTCTCAAATTAAGAGGAAGTGGAGTTTCTGAATCTTAGTTGAGCTTGGTGCTTCCTACCTGTAACCCCAACACCTGGGAGTTGGAGGTAGAAGAATCTTGAATTTGAAGTCAGCCTCAGCTATGTAGTGAGTTCCAGACCAAACTGGGCTATACAATAGAACCTTCCCACAAGCAAGCAAACAAAATTACAAGGGAAGTACCCCAAGGAATGAATGGCATAAGCACACAGTAGGTAGGATTTCAGGCTGCTATGTTATTATCCTGCACAAGACTGAAGACGAGGCTGGATCAGTTATTAGTAGAGTCCACCAGGGACAATCTAAATTTACTAGACAGTCTAGCCATGGTGCTGCTAAGTATGTATCTACCTGGAAGAACTGAAAAGGTATGTCCTCCTGAAAGTTCCCTCATAAAAGTTCATAGCAGCATTATTCATGACAGCCACAAAATAGTTGTTGATTGCCTGGGACTAGGAGGCAGGGACTAGGGTTAATTACAAATGAGCTCAAGACTCTGAACTAATGCAAGTGTTCTAAAATGGAATTGTGGTTATGCTTGCCTTCTTAAAAAACAAATTTCCCCAGAAGCCTGCCAGGAGTGTAAGAGCAAGGTCACTATGACTGTGACTCAGACTTGGACCTCTCCTTTTCTCACTCATACATGCTGGCAGAACACCCAGAGACAATGGAGGCCATGAGAGAATTTTACCAGAAGCCAGATTTAAAAGACTGAAGTGTAAAATAAAATCCTACCTCCTAAGTTTATCGGAAGATGGCTGCCTTCTCAGGAACAAGAACATGAATGTCACCCACCAGAGCCTCCACGTTCTAAACTCTGTGTCTGGAAGATGGCTGACCACTAGAAGGCCACTTGTTGGAAATGGAGTGAGAACACAGTGGCAGGGATCTAGCATATCTGACACTCAGGAAGCTTGCAACTCAACCCCTTTCCAGAGACACCCCTCATGGACCACTTTGCTGAGAATTCCAGAGTCAGTGAGTCTTGAAGGAGGATGGATTACCATCAAGCCTTTTTTTCTTCTTTTCCACATTCCAGCTAGACAACTCCCATCCTGTCTGACTTGCTTTTCTCCATCCAGAAGATCACGTCCTATTTAGGTTTCTTCTTTCTTGTGTGTGAGGATGACCCACAGTCCTTGAAATGTAGTTGTGATGACAGTGAGCCACCTTCCTGAATGTAAGATGTGACCACAGACAGCCAATGCTCCAGATACCTCTCTAAAACCCTGCCTCCTGCCCCCTTTCCGCCACTGCACTGACACAGCTGGAGAAGAGGCATTGGTTAGACTCCCTGGTCTCTTAAATACAAGATAACAAATGACTGCCTTACCTCAAAGTTTAAAAGCAGCAGAATACACCTAGCATTCTCTCTTCAAATGAAACTCAAATCCCCCCAGCTTTATCTTGCTGCTTCTCCTGGCAAAGTGTGCAGACAATGGATAGACTTTGTTCATCTACAGGGTCTATACCAATGCCAGGGAAATAGGCCATTATGGAACTGAGCATTCTCACTACTGAGCATTCTGACTACTACCTCAGTTCTGCTTCTTCTCCTTGAACCTTGGGACCTTAGTGTGGGATGCGCAAAGCTGGTGGGCTTTGCATGTGTCCAGAACAAACAGTGAGCAGTGACTACTCCTTGTGAAGAGCTTATCAGTATGGTTGATTCAAAGCTCTGATTCTAACTTCAGCCCAATCCATAAGTTCTATCACTAATTCTGCTCTTGAACTTGAATGAGTCCAATCTTAAATTAGCTAACTACACCTAGTACTTGGCATGATGGCTGACACATTTTCATTACAAAGGCTATCATTTCACCTTTATTAACATCCTTCATTTTATCCCAACTCTAATGCTATTAATCCTATTGTCAGATTCAATAAAAATTCACTCCCATCTGTTGAATGCCACTGTGCCCTGTATCAGAATATATCTTATCTACCTATCAATCATCTGATAGGTTGATTAATCATTGAGTTTTTCACATGTTATTTATCTATGTTCTATCATCTAGCTATCTATAGCTAACATGGGCATTTGCAGTACCAGGGCTATTAACATGCAGGACCAAATACTCATTATAGGTACTAACCTGTGTATTTTTAGGATATGTAGCAGCATCCTGGGACTTGGCCTACCACTAGATTTTGGTAGTATCCCTCTCCTAAGTTGTGACAATAAGAATGTCTCCATCAATGCCACATATCCTTTTGAGAGGAAAGAGACAAAAACCAATTCTTGGCTAAAGGCCACTGATCTCATCTATCATCTGTCCATTTCTTTCTGTTGAAGAAGACACAGAAGACACAAATAGAAATTAGCATTCACATCTTGCTGATGAAGCAACGGAGACTGAGATGACTTGTCTAAAGTTGCACAAGTATTAGGAGATAGGGTTGAGTTGAAAAACTAAGTTTGACTCATTGAAAAAAAAAGCATGCTTTTAATGATTCCTAATTGTTTTAAATTAAAATGCTTATTCCTAACTTTATTTTATTTGTTTGTTTATTTATTTGTTTATTGTCAGTTATGGGGCTTGAACTCTGGGCCTGGGCGCTGTCCCTGAACTCTTTAGCTAAAGGCTAGTGCTCTACCACTTTGAGCTACAGTGCTGCTTCTTGTTTTCTGGTGATTAGTTGGAGATAATTGGACTTTTCTGCCTGAGCTGGCTTTGAACTGGGATCTTCAGATGTCAGCCTCCTGAGTAGCTAGGATTATAGGCATGAGCCACCTGCACCAGCCTATTCTTTAAATTCATCCTTAGATTTAATTATGACTGTCAAGCCAAACCTTTATTCTAATCCTGTCCTTTGCTCAATATTTAGCCCCATTTCGAACCCCAAGTCTTTCCCCCTCTCCCCATCCCAGTGCTAGGGCTGGAATTCAGGGCCTTAAGTTCTCACTTGGCTTTTAGCTCAAGGCTGTCAGTCTACCACTGGATCCACAACTCCACTTCCGGCTTTTTGCTGGTTAATGGGAGATAAGAATCTCACAAACATTCCTTCTCTGGCTGGCTTCCAATTGTGATCTTCAAATCTCAGTTTCCTGAGAAGATTACGGGCAAGTGTCACCAGCACCTGGCTCAACTCCAATTCTCAATCAACCAATAGCTTCTTAAATGTTCTATCCTATATTCCCAGGCAGCAAGGTATAAGCAAAGAAGAAAGGCGTCAGTACTAGCTAACCAGCTGAAGTAAATAAGGTTCTATATAGCCTGAGACACGTTTCCCTTGTTTCTTGCTCTGTCATAAAGAAAAATACCACTGAGTCCATCTCTTTCATGGATCTTTTGAGTACGTGGACATGCACACCCTGGGCTGCCACAAACCTCTTGAAATCTCCTTGTTTGGAAATTCTAACAATAGGTTTCTATTTGCACGTCACAATAATGGATTGGAGATCACAAGTGACACCCACCCCCTACCCCAAATTCATTTTTGGAAGTTTTGTGGACAAAATCTCTCCAAATTCATATGTTGGTATTAATTCAAGAGAGTATGGAGGCAATTGGTGGGGAGTGGATCCATCTCCTTCTTCTTCCACATTAGGGCACAGCATTCAAGTGCCATCTTGGAAGTAGACACCAAACATTCACCAGACCCCAAACCTGCCAGTCCCATTATGGACTGGCCACTCTTCACAATGATTAGAAATACATTTCTATTATTTAAAAGTTACTCAGCCCCAAGTGTTTTGTTTCAGCAGCACAAATGGACTCAGACAGTAAGTAAATGCAACAAGGGATTTATTTTTAACCGGTCAGTTGGCTCCTCAGAATCTCACATTTTGGTTTTGCTTATACACAGTCAGTTTTGATTTCTGCCCCAATACTCTGATGCCCATTAGATGGCTGACAACTTCTGGTTTCCGTGTCCAGAATTCAAACAGCAAGAGACATTCTTTTCTAGCAATTAACAGTGATGCTTGGAAGAGACGATGACAAGCTAAAAAAATATTAATTGAAAATTTAACCTTCAATAAAAAAATACTTGGACCTTAGGCTCACATTTGTACGCAGCTCATTCTGTCTATGTACTTTCTGTCATATAATTTAAGTATTTTCTACATCATTTCTGATTAATAGAGCAGCGCTGTTTTCCAATCCAGTCTCCTTAATAAATATATGTGTCAAATATTTGTTTCCTCCCCTGAATGCAAAGACTTTGAATTCCCCTTGTTTGCATGTGCTAACTGGTTGTATAACGAGATTAACAGCTCTGTCTTTTTTTCTTTTCTTTTTTCTTCTACAGATTTTATAAGGAAAAGCCAGTGGGCTCCCAGACAAAGTTAAAAAGGTATCTTCTTCAATTTTGCATATTGTTAGCTGCAATCCGATTGCTAATGTTTGTTTTATTTCCATCTGTCAAAAGCAATGCCAAAATACGTTGTGTTTGCCTTGAGTTGGCTCAATTAATCCTCTTCTGGAAACAGTTCTGTCATTTCATGTTTGGTTAAGGCTCTGATTCAGTAGCTCCCAAACTGAGAACTGGTTTCTGCCAACAGCAGCCCTGTGCTCGTTTTATTACAAGGATGTGAGAAGTATCCACTTAACCAAGAGAAAGGTGGGGCAGAGAACCAGCATCACCTCTGCTTTGGATTCAAGACACAGTGTCTCAGGCTTGGTCCGCTAGATCTGTTCTTGTGCAATGAAAACAATCATCAGTGAGCCTCCCAGGGAGAACTGATGTTAGATTTCAGCAAGGTGCAGACCCCCCAGTGTCACCTCTGTGTATGTCTAATGATGGTGGATTATTTTGCTGCGCTTACCATAGCCTAAGACTACAAACTGGATGCCTTAAACAACATTGATTTCCTCCCAGTCTTGGAAGGTGGAAGTCTGAGGTGAAGGGGTCAGCAGAGCGAGTTTCTTCCAGGGCCT
Organism: Perognathus longimembris pacificus; assembly: GCF_023159225.1. NCBI lineage: Eukaryota > Metazoa > Chordata > Mammalia > Rodentia > Heteromyidae > Perognathus > Perognathus longimembris. Next base: position 14,279,220 of record NC_063170.1, read on the forward strand.
TCCTCCTTGGCTAACTGATGGCCTCCTTCCCACTGTGTCTTCACGTGGCCATCCCTCTCCACTGTTTCAGTCACATTTCCTTTTCTGGTAAGGACATTAGTCAGACTGCCCTTTCACCTCTTGAAAGGTCCTGTCTCCCACTTGTGGTCACCTTCTGAGGTACTGTGACTTAGGTCTTCAAAAACATGAATGGAGAGAGGATTCAGCCCACAATAGATGGCAAGCAACATAAAATAAGTAAAATTAAATTAAATATAAAAAATTGATTAGGTAAGAGAGGGGAGATCTTAGGCTTCTCCCCTCTGGTCCCCTTGTTTACCCTCCCCTCCTTTCCCCTCCCTCCCTCCCCCTTCCTCCCTCCCTTCCTTCCTTCTTTCCTGCCTGCTTCCTCCTTCCCTCCCTTCTTTCCTCTCTTGGTACTAAGGATTAAACCCAGGGCCTCATACATGCTAGGCAAGCATTCTACCACTGAGCTACATTCGACCTGTACTCCATAGCTTTCTATGTAACTTCTTTTTTTTTTTTTTTTTGGCCAGTTCTGGGCCTTGAACTCAGGGCCTGAGCACTGTCCCTGGCTTCCTTTTGCTCAAGGCTAGCACTCTGCCACTTGAGCCACAGTGCCACTTCTGGCCGTTTTCTATATATGTGGTGCTGGGGAATCGAACCCAGGGCTTCATGTATACGAGGCAAGCACTCTTGCCACTAGGCCATATCCCCAGCCCTCTATGTAACTTCTGACTCTTCTTAGTTCTTTCTCTTTGAAAAAAAGGCTCTCTCACTGCCTCTATGGAGTTGGCATGTCATAGGGTTTAGGCTTTGGAATAGATATGTTCTAAGGAATAGGTATAGGAGTAGGGATAGGTAAGTCAGATCCTGACTTGCCTTTCATTAGCTGTATAACCAAGGGCATATGATTTGAAAACTCTGAGTTTCAGGGTTCCTCATCCTTAGAGTGGGGTTAATAGCAGCAGACATCCTGGCTAATTTTGTTTTGTAAGGATAGGGCATGCCATGTGAAAATGGGTGGTACAGAAGAGATGGGTCAATGGGCTAGGTCTGCTCTGAGTGTAGGCAATGGAGGGTGTTTTGTCCTAAAGTATATAGGAACCATGACACAACTAACTTTTAGAATAATGTCAGTGGTAAGGCATTCTTCATCAGGGCAGACAGCTCACACTGCCAACCCTTGTTCCCTTGTGTGAAACTGGATAACATACCATAATGTGTTCCTTTTTTTCATTTCTTTCTTTATGCATCTCTGTCTCTCCCACACTACTGTGAATTTAGTCATTCCCACAAAAGCTTAACCAAGGACATTTCACCTAGTTATATATCCTATTTTTTAAAAATTCATTTTGCTCATAAATGTCAATGTCCACAGAGTAGAGGGGAATCATCTATTACTGTTGTTTTGAAAAGATACAGCTTACTGATCTCTGGTTAGAGCTTTCCTGTTTCCTCAGTGTCTTCAAAGTCATCCAGCTCAGTGCTTCATAGTCCTTCAGCCAGCCTAAGAAGGACTGAATCCTGCCAGAAGACATCATTGCAATGAACTGGAAAGCAAAACTATGCAGGAGTGTGGCTTCCTGGGCCTATGGTCTTTTTGGACGTGGTAGCAGTCTCCTGGCATCTTTATGTATAGAGTTACTTATTTAACTAAATAGCTATGCTGTCAAAGGAGCTACTTTGTATAACTGGAAGAGAAGAGAGTTGGTTTTTGTGCCTCAAGCATACACAAATAAAAACCGGCTACAGAGCAAGCAGATACTTGGGAAACATGCTACACTTCCTTTCTCAGTGGGAAACATCTGTCTTCATACAGTGTCCGAAAGGCTGAGAGTGAGTCACTAAACTTTTCCAGAGAATAATCCAGTTTGGGAGCTGCTAACTCATGGAACAATGGAAGAAAGAGATGGTGGTGTGTGTGTTGTACGGAGAAGTTTGTAAATCACATCATAGGATAAGTGAATGGCAATGCAAAATGTTACATATTATGTGATTTGTGTATATTCATAGTTATAAGAAGCTGGGGCTATGGCTCATGCCTATAATTATAGCTTCTCAGGAGGCTGAAATCAGGATTGTGATCAGCCCAGGCAGAAAGTTTGCAAGATCCCCATCTCAGTTAATAAAATGCTAAGCACAATGGTCCATGCCTGTCATCCTGCTTTGCTGGAAGCACAAACAGATAACGGTTAAAGTCAGCCTACAGAACAAGTGAGGCCCTGTTTGAAAAACAACTAAGGCAAGATGAGCTGGGAGCATGGCTCAAGTGATAAGGCATCATCTGTGTAGTAACAGCAAAACCTTGAGTTCTTAACTCTAATATGCCTTACCCCTAAAAGTAAAAAGAAAAAAAGAAAAGGAAAGAAAAAAGAGAAAAGAAAAGAAAGTCCCAAAGAACTTAAAAAATGGAAATGTTTAACTATGTTTCAAAATCAGCACACTCATCAAAGAATACAAATGCTGGTAGTTCTATCTATTCTTTCTATAGTATCAGAACCTTGAACATGTATCTAGTTAGTTTAGGCCTGATTGTGATTTCTATAAAGAACAGGACTGGTCGTATAGGAGCTAGGAGTGAAGGGTGGGATGTCATTCCGGACTTCCGAGAGGCAATCAAAACATGTGCTCACATAGTTTCAACTTATCTGCAATGAAAACTTTATAGAATTTTTGCGGCAGTTGGCATACTCATGATGTGTGTAAGAAAACCTCCAGATTCTTATTAAGACATGATGAAATATATACCCTGGTAAATGCCAAGAAAATGATGTGTTTCTTCATTCAGTCATTTTTTTGCCTTCCAGGTTCCTTCTCCCTGTACCATTCTGGACATGCGGAGATTCACCCTCAAGTAACATAGCTCTGATTTCTATTGTGTCACATTGGGCTGTGGTTCCCTGGATGCTTTTTTTTTTCAGAGCAGCTATTGTGTTTCAAAATGGGAAGACACCAGCTGGACACTGATGGTTGGTGGTTCACATCTGTAATCCTAGCTACTCAAGAGGCTGAAATATATGAATCAAGGTTTGTAGTCCATGAGACTCTCTCTCCAATTAACCACCAGAAAACCAGAAGTGGCACTGTGGCTCAAAGTGGTAGAGTGCTAGTAGCCTTGAGTGAAAAAGCCCAGGCCCTGAGTTTAAGCTGCATCACTGACAATAAAAAATAAAAATGAAAATGGGAAGGCACCAATAATAAAATTAATGTCTTTGCAGCATAGACTATAGGGTGTCTACTTCTCTACCTAAATTTCACAACTCAGTCTCACAATCCCAGCCATGGAGACTCCACATTGAGGAAAAAGCTTGGGAGGGAACATGTGGAGATATTTAGCAGGGTGCAGAAGAGTACAGGAATGGGATGATGGGAATATTTTTCTCTTGTTTCCCAAATGACTTTTCATGAAGAAAAGTCTTCTGAAAACCAGAAAAATCATGCTCTTTTAAAAAATGTATACCAAACCTCCTGACAGGGCATGAGCTAATTCTGTTCATTTTTAGCAGTTTTACCAGCACATATGAGAAATTAAAGTCTTGAGATTTATAAAGAGAATGAACCCACTTTATTCTCATTAAAATCATGGCCGTATGCTGGATGCTGGGAGGAATTATTTTCTAATTTCAAAGTTTAAGCAATAACCTACTTGCACACCAGTATAAATGGAATAAATAGAAGGATGTCAATGACAATATGGCTCATAATACTTTTTAAATGTCTGATTCCATCAGTGCTACAGTCTACTCCTGTGCTTATTTATTATTTATTTTACTTAGTATTGGATACATATACAGTAGACCACTGGTGAGCCAAAGACATGTACCGTCCCTAACTTGAGTCTTGAGTTTATTTTGTAGAACAATCAGTATATTCAGAATTAACAAATACTAAACTAAAAACATACGGAGGAAAGGAAAATAATAGATGGCAACCGATAAAGGAAGTAGGATCTTCAAAATTAATTCTCTACATCAGTGAACTCACTCAGTCCTTCAGTCACGGGTCTCCCCTGATTCAGAGAGCCAGGATGTATTTCCTAAAGAGAGAGCCTGAAGTATTTACTAAAGAGGGAGAAGGCTAAAAAAGAGCAATCAAAAGAACACCGCTGCACCACTTATTTATTTATTTTTCACCAATGTGACCAAAATACCTGAAGAGACCAACTTAAAACAGGAAGGGTGTATTTGGTTCATGGTTTCAGAGGCTTTGTGTTTCTGGGCTTGTTGTGAGGTTGAGTATGTGGAGGCAGGAGCATGGCCCTGCATCTCACGTGCACTGAAGTGAAGGGAAGGGAAGAAAGGGAGGGGGTGGGAGGAAGGAGGAGAGAAAGAGAGGAAAGGAAGGGGCAGGGAAAAGATATCCCCAAGGACCAAGCCAACCTTGGGATCATTTTATACCCGAACCATAACAATCATCACCAAGGGTAAAATTTTCTGAAGTGCAAAAAGATCTAAGTATTATAAATAAAGACAATGGCAAAGATGCACATCAAGAAAGACACCAGAGATGTCACAAATTGCAATAGCTTACACAGTGATTTTTGAGGGGAAAAGTGTGCAATTTAAGAATTTCACTAGTCCAGGGCCTCTGCAGTCATTTGAATGTGTTCTTCAAATTTCATACAGGGGAAACAATCATCAACAATGATATTTGGAGGCGGAGTCTTTGAGAGGTGAGTGAGTCATGAGAGTTCTACTGCCCTGAATGGATTAGTCTAATCCTGGGTTAATGGTTTCCCAGGTTAAAGAGGAGCTGGATTGGTTAAATGGTGAGCTCTCTCTGACTACTTGCTAAGTCTTGCCATGTTATCATCACCTCCTCCGTCTCTCCCCCCTCTTCTTTATATTCTGTAAGGGGTGTTGAACCCAGGGCCTGGCATTCTACCACATGCACTATACCCTCAATTTCCATACTAGAAGAGTGAGGCCCTCATCAGGTGCTGAGTAGATGCCAGAATTATGATCTTGAACTACCAACACTCAGAACTGGAGTTGATGAATTATCCATTGTTGATGAATTATCCAGTCTGTGGTATTCAATTGTAGCAACTGAAAATAAACAATGACACCATTCATGAGTAAAGATAACATACACAATTAAAGAGAGAGAGGGGGAGAGAGAGATAATAAAAACTTCTATATAAAAACTTTCCAAATATACTACCACTAAGCTGTTATTTGAGGGGAAATATCTGAATAGAAACAACACACAGCTAAGAACTGACTTCAAATGAATGACCCAAGAATGTGGAAACCGTAGCAGTCTAGGAGTGATTGTGAGAAAATGATTAATATAAAGTGAAAATTGTAAATATTCTGCAGATTTGAATGCAAATGCCAGGATAATTCTCAAGAGATGGCTCTCAATTATACAGAACTAATCAAATAGAAAATGAGGTTGGGGGGGTGGGGGACGAAAACCATCAACACACTAAATTGCTAATCGTATGAGGGATGGAATCTGACATTAAATCTCACAAACCAGACAAAAAGTGATTCAAGTATAGAAAAAATAAACCAAACCCAGACTTTAAAGGAACAGATTCTTTCCAAATGACTGAGAAAAAAGAAACAAAACCAAAATGTAGATGACATAAGAATAATAAATAAAAATGTGGTTCTGAGAGGAAAATGTTAAGACAGTACAAGAATCAGTTAGATATTCAAACCAGTCAGTAATAAGATAAACCAATTCTTAGATAGTTATTATTACATACAAAGAGACATACTCTGGAATTTTACATGCACTCTATTGACTCATTGGATCCTTATTTTACAGAAGAAGAAACTGAGGCACAGATACTTGAAGTGCATGTAAAGTACTTAGAGCAGACATTGATACGTAGGGCTTCTATGCCTGACGTTGACCACAGACACTGAACACAAGGTCCTGGTTTGACTATTACCCTGCAGTGGACACAAAGGAAGCTACCTGCAATCTATTCTATGGCTTTCTCTAATTTTCTGTAACACATATCCATGGTACATTGAGAGTCCAGAGATGCACTGGGAAGAGATACCTGAAAGATGGATATTGCTACTATTGTGAACCCCAAGATTTTACATAGGTGGTGACATCTTGTTTATTTACTTCTTTCATTTACTTGTGTTTTTAAGTCATGCTAGCACTATGATCTTGAATTTCACAATTGACTCCATATCCCAGAGTCCTGCAGGCCTTACTAAGGCCTTTCAATGAGAAGCAGGAGTAAAATGAAGGCAACAATCACAGCTCTGTCCCCTAAGAAAGCCACACAGAGGTGGCGTAGTGACTACCAGTGAAAGGCTTCTCTGTTTAGATTATTTTTAAAGATTCCCTGTAATTGACAGCATTTCCCAACAATAGAAAGACTCAAATTCCCTTATTGTGTCAGATAGTAAATCTCTTCTTGGTGCTACATAAAACTGAAGGACAAAGGGAGTTGACAAAAAAAAAAGTAGTTAATAAATGTTACCAGGGAAATGCAAAATCAGAGTAAACAGCAATGGCAGGAGTTCAGACAGACTTTATTCTCAGCCAAATAATATTAAAGGAGACAAAGAGTGTCATTTTACAATCCACAGTGAAGATAAAATAGTCATGAAAATTTATTTGCTGAATAACATAACATCAAAATATATAAAGCTAAAAATGTTAGAAATAAAATGGGAAATTCGCAGAAGCACATTCATTTTGGGAGATTGTTGCAGAACTCTCTTACCCTTGACAGATAAGAAAGACTAAGAGTAAATACATACATGGATTTTGAAAACAAATTAATTAACTAGGTTAGTTATTGAGACAATGTGTCTCTGTAGCCCAGACTGAACTTAATTCTCCAACCTCAGTCTTCAAATGCCAGGATTATAGGTACCACACTGGCATGGGCCAATCTAAATAGAATACATATCTATATTAAAATAAAAATCCCTTCCTTAAGCATTCATGGCATGAAAGACATAACATTTTACATAACATTATTCTAATCTATAATAATAAGCATAATAAATTCCTTAAGGTAGATATTTTATAAGATCATATCTTTTAAGTTTAGTGTAAAATGAAAATAAACTAAATGTAGAGACAATGAAAATCAAATTCTTTCTCTAAAAACAATTTTTGAGTTAAAGAATAATGGGCTCTAAAGTTCCGATTATTTAAAAATAAAGGTAAAAATAGTTTATCATAAATGTATGCTATACTTCCAAACCAAAGTTGCAGTCCAAGGCAAATCCACAATAAACAGGAGGCAAGTGATTAATATGAATGTATATATATGTATATATATATATGGGGAGAGAGAGAGAGAGAGAGAGAGAGAGAGAGAGAGAGAGAGCCAGCCACTTGGGATAAGGATAGAAGAGAGGAAATGCTAGGCTTGGAAACATGACTCAACTGGTAGAATGCTTGCTTAGAAAGCACAAGGCCCTAAATTCAAATTCCAGTACTACAAAAACAGGAGATTTGATACATTGGAAATTCATGGTGGACTATCAGTTTGGCATTGGAGGTGATAAAGAACAGAACTGACATAAAAGAAAATGGAATCAAGGATATGGAAGGGAGAAACCGTTGGAATCTTCTGCACTGTTTTACTCCAGTACTTTCAACATATTTATTTATTAGACAATTTAGGATTGCCTTTGAAATTTCCATTTATAAAGTCTCCTCTAACACAGTCTCCTCTAATTCTTCTGGAAGTCATTGAGAATATGTAATAGCCTTTTTTTCTCCAATAAATAAGTGTTCCAGCCTTCTGCCCAGTTCTTGAGTCAATCTTAAAACATCTCCTCCTTGGCATTCTCTCATGTACTCTGTTCTCCACTATTTCTGAGTTAGGTCTGACTCTTTTCTTCCCTTCCAAATTTACTCTTGAAATGTCTATCTTCTAATCTGCTATGTATTTTTTTAAAGCACCCAATGAAGTTTATAAGCAGCATGTTAATAAATAATTGCCAACAGACCTTAAAGTTTAAAAACAAGTTTGCAGGGCTGGGAATATGGCCTAGTGGCAAGAGTGCTTGCCTCATATACATGAAGCCCAGGATTCGATTCCCCAGCACCACATATATAGAAAATGGCCAGAAGTGGCGCTGTGGCTCAAGAGGCAGAGTGCTATCCTTGAGCAAAACGAAGCCAGGGACAGTGCTCAGGCCCTGAGTCCAAGCCCCAGGACTGGCAAAAAAACAAACACAAAAAACAAAAAAACAAAAACAAGTTTGCATGAGGCCATGAATTCCTTTTTGACAGTCAATTAGGAGACACCGTGATCCTTATTATGATACCTCAAGGGTATTTTTCTTGATTCCTCTATCATGGTTCACTCTTATTTCTACACTGTAGATTGATTAGGTTATTTATACATTCCTGTATGTAAAAATCATCTTAATGATTATTGATTGCACAGAAGCTTTGGGGACATTCTGCACAATATAAAGCCATATAAAAGAAGGCCACACAAAATAAGGCCATATGCGGTTCTTCTGGATCAATTCACAAAGATAGAACCAGTAGCTAAAGCCCCAGTCCCTCTAGGAATATTTGGAAAGGCAAGAAATGAGAGAGAAATCTTTAATATTGCTAGGAGCTAAAATGACACCTTTCCCCCAAGGCCTAAAAGTTCTCCAAGTCAGAGAGAACTAGAGTCGAAAATAACTTCTGAAATGTTGGTGCTATCATATCTCTCCTTGGAAGTTCCACATTTAGATTACATGGAATGGTCACGACAGGAGGAGGAAGAGAGGAGGAGAGGAGGAGGAGGAGGAGGAGGAGGAGGAGGAGGAGGAGGAGGAGGAGGAGGAGGAGGAGGAGGAGGAGGAGGAGGAGGAGGAGGAGGAGGAGGAGGAGGAGGAGGAGGAGGAGGAGGAGGAGGAGGAGGAGGAGGAGGAGGAGGAGGAGGAGGAGGAGGAGGAGGAGGAGGAGGAGGAGGAGGAGGAGGAGGAGGAGGAGGAGGAGGAGGAGGAGGAGGAGGAGGAGGAGGAGGAGGAGGAGGAGGAGGAGGAGGAGGAGGAGGAGGAGGAGGAGGAGGAGGAGGAGGAGGAGGAGGAGGAGGAGGAGGAGGAGGAGGAGGAGGAGGAGGAGGAGGAGGAGGAGGAGGAGGAGGAAGAAAAGAGGAAGACTTCCACCCTGGAGGTGTCAGTTATGAAGGGAATCCTATCACCTGAGAAGGGGTTCTAAGCTCTATTTGAATGGGGGACTTCCCAACTTTATGTTCCAATTGACTTGCATTGCAACTGCACAGTGCAAGTTGGATATTTGCTTGGGGGGCACAGATGTTCATCTGTTTTCTGACAAATCAAGAAATAGATTGGGCTGGGGATATAGCCTAGTGGCAAGAGTGCCTGCCTCGGATACACGAGGCCCTAGGTTCGATTCCCCAGCACCACATATACAGAAAACGGCCAGAAGCGGCGCTGTGGCTCAAGTGGCAGAGTGCTAGTCTTGAGCGGGAAGAAGCCAGGGACAGTGCTCAGGCCCTGAGTCCAAGGCCCAGAACTGGCCAAAAAAAAAAAAAAAAAAAAAAAAAAAAAAGAAATAGAAGGCCCCTTTTTGAATGTGTTCTTCATAGTTGCCATTAACATGTATGAGAAGTATACATTTATTGATTGATTGATTTGAACTCAGGGCCTGAGCACTGTCCCTCAAGGTTAGTGCTCTACCACTTGAGCCATAGGATCTACTTGCAGCTTTTTCTGAGTGGCTTATTGGAGATAAGAGTCTCATGGACTTTTCTGCTCCAGCTAGCTCCAAACTGTGATCCCCAGATCTCAGCCTCCAGAGTAACTAGGATTATAGGCTTGAGCTACCAGTGCACAGCTGTAAGAAGTATACATTTTTAATAAAATAATTTGGTGGTTGCCAGTGCCAAAGTTGTTCTGGAGTGAAATGGCATATTCGGTGGTATTACTGAGGTAAATCACTGACTCTGCAAAATGAATAAGAAACATGAGAAGCAAAAAGGAGAGGAAGAACTGAAAGATATAGTGGGGATGAAGAAGAAGAGAAGGAAGAAGTGGGAAAGAAAGACGAGGAGAAAGAGAAGTGAGAAGAAGACAAAAAAAGAACCAAAATGATCCCCCGCCCTCCTTGGGAGAAACTGGATGTGAAGACTAACCATGGCTTGGCTGCCATTCTGAGTAAAAGAGACTATTTTATTTTCATGCCTCAGGTGAGGACAGAAGAAAAGGCAAACAGAAAATCAGAACTAGTTAGATTTTTTTTCTCTCTTGGGATTATGAGGGGTAGAAAGACAATTTAATTTCAGAGTCATAAATCCTAGGCTGAGAAATATAGTCAACAGTGATATAATATTTTAAATTAAGAGAGATTTGGAAGACTGAGTTCAGGGTCCAACTCTGTGAGAAAGACAATCCCAAATACCTCATGCTTTTATGCAAACTTGTTTCAGAATCAAAATGTATTGTGTGACTTAATGTCTTCATTGGCTTCCAAAAATGTACAACAATGTATCCTGAAATGTACCACAGGGGCTATCCTTTAGCTTCTTTCTCCTGGTAGTTTCTGTTTCTCTTCCTCACATTCGGTGCTGCAATAGTTGCATCACTCTTTAATTAAACTTGGGTGGGAAAGACTAGAAGGCACTCAAAGGCTAATAAGGACGTGTGAATACCCACGTTTAGGAAGCTGGGAGGAATCCATTTGGCCCCCACTGAAAAATGATAGTATGTTCAGATTGCATACTCAGAGTAATTCTGACTGTGTAATTCCTGAACTAGGAGCAGTTCATCAAGGCCCTTATTATGATATTGTGAAGAGAGGAGAGGGGAACTACAAGGGAGAGAGAGTTCCTCAGGGAAAGAACAATAGGGGAGGTATAATCCACAGGTATGCAAGGGCAAAGAGAATAGAACACTGGGACCTAGAGGCAGGAGCAACTTGTGGCTTGGATATAGCCAGAGGGACAAATGAAGGAGAGAACCAGTGCTGGGTGGCATTCTTCCTTCTCCACTCTCTGGTTGAAGTACACCTATGGACCACCTCGACAGAGATGCCACAAAACAGAGGGATCCCTGGGTACAGCTCCAATGGATCTACCTTCTAGGACAAGGACAGCAGAAAGGAGAGTGAGGGCCTTGAGGTGGGAGCTGTGTTGCTCAGACTTGGGGGCACGGGGGAGGCAGTGGACATTAAGATTCTGACCCAGTTGAAAACCTTCAGTGTCACCATGGAAATCGTCATGGTGAGACCACAAAGGAGGGAAGGGAGAATTCTCTCCTATTTGGCCTACTAGATAAATGAGAAGAAAGGGTAGGTCACTTGCCATGCTGCCTCCCTTGGGAAATGACAGCAATTCCCAAGGGCAAATTCTTTCCAGATAAAAACCATTGAGTAAGAGAAGACTTGAATTCAGGAAAACACAGAAACACATTCATCAGGCCCAATCTGAGGATTGAGGTTCAAAGCCAGCACTGGCAGGAAAGTCAGTGAGATTCATGTCCAATTAACCACCAGAAAACTGGAAGTGGCGCTATGGCTTACAGTGGTAGAGCCCCTCAATGGGCTCCAGGATTCACTTAAGGAACCCCACCTTGTTACTGGGTACATAGGCAGAAATTGGGGCAATCTCATCCATCATTTGATTTCCTGTGGAGACTGTGTTCCAATGGACGCAACCTGTCTGTCTTGTGTCTGGGAAGAGTGGCTATTAACCATGTGGAAATTGCTCCAACTGGAGGTCAATTAACGGCTGCATTTTAAAGCAGCTTCTTAAAAAAAACAACACAGCAATTAATTTCACTACATTTATGGGTATTTCTTCTGCATGCTTTATCTATTTGAAATCATTGTTATTCTGAGAAGATATGAAGACTATTAGTTCTGCTTTACACAAGCTCCTATTCTGGGGTGTGTGTGTGGGGGGGGGGGGTTGTTGTTCTTGCTTTAAACAATGAATGCATGGATAGAATTAGGTTTTAATTATCATTGGCACCTTTTTGCTATTGGAAATAGACTTAAAAAGGCAGAAAATGAGAAGAATTCATACTGAAAGAAGAGTTGATCAATGCTCAGCCAATTTTTCCAAGCACATCTTTAAGTCCAAATGCTATCTGATCAGGAAAAAAAGAAAAAGAAAGAAAACAGAATCCAAACATGATGTGTCCTATTTCTGTTTACTTATTAATATTCATTGCATTTTCCTGGTCTAATGGGTTAAGATTCCCATAAAACCTCTCACTGGAGGAAAAAAAATATCAAAAAGACTGTTTTCACCTATTCTTCAGCTGTTATTTCAGCTTCAGTAGCATTATCATTGATGGGATTCAACTTTGCCCTCCTCCTATTTGGTTTCCCCACAAACTACAGAGGGAAGTCGAGTGACTTTGGTTCAAAGGGCAGTGGGCAATAATTTGTCAGTGCAGTGTTATCAGGCTGTGGGAGCTGGCCCAATCTGGATTCAGATATGAAATAGAAGTTGAGCATTTAATGCTGACCTTGAAGGGACCTTGCTGGAGATGTCTAATTTGATGCGATTCTTTTAAGTATAGACTAGGCTTCCCCAATGTCAGCAATTTTTTTCTTTTTACCATTTTAGGGCAGGATAACTCTTTGTGGTGAAGGGCTGTTTTGTGTTTGGTTCAGAATGATTAACAGAATCCCTGGCCTCTATCTTCTAAATGATAGTTGTGATCCTCCCCCAAATGTCTCCAAACACTGCTATGTATCCACTGGGGTTCAAAATACCCACCCCCCTCAATTAAGAGCCATTGGTAGAAACACAACAGTTTATAAACATTAATACTAGATAAATACATGACAAGTAGCTAGATATGCAAGTAGCCTTTTATTTCACTATGCATTTATCTATAATAGATCCTAAGACGTGAAATGGTCAAGATAGAGAATATGAAGTTAAACTTTTAAATGTAAATCCAAGATTTCTTTCCAAAGTGGTCAAATAATTTTTACGTTACTGCCAACATTTGGTTCTCATCACACTTAATTTGTGTTTTGGTTAACCTTAAAAAAATCTATCTTGTTTGATTTTACATGTCACTAATTATGGCCAAGATGAATATCTTAGAGTTACTAAATGTTTTATGCTTTTTAGTTATTGGGCCTTACATTCTATGATTTGAGCAATGTCATTAGCTCTTTTGTTTATATATTTTTTGCTTTTGAGAGAGGCTCTCAATAGTTTTGTCCATGATTCTCCTGCCTCTGCCTCCTGAGTAGTTGGAATTACAGGCATACACCATTGATTTGGCTCTCTCCCTTTTATTGAAAGGGAATACCAAAATCGAGAGACACAGGGTAAAAAAATGACAAACAACTACAAAAGCAATACTTGCAAAAATGGTTGGTGTCAGTGAAATGAACACCTCATGGGGGGGAAAGGGAAAGGGGGAGGAGGGAGGGGGGTATGAGGGACAAGGTAACAAACAGTACAAGAAATGTATCCAATGCCTAAAGTATGAAACTGTAACCTCTCTGTACATCAGTTTGATAATAAAAATTTGAAAAAAAAATAAAAATAAAAAAAGAAATGTTTCTTCCTGTTGCTTCCATGTTATGGTATTTTTTTCTTTTCCATATTGTTTTGTTATTTTTTATGTGTTCTGTATATTGATGTTCCTTCAGTTCTATACATTGTATAAGAATATTTCTGGACATGTATACATTTCTTAGTGATATGAAGGATATTTTTTTTTAAAGATTGTGTGGCTGGTGCTAGTGGCTCATGCCTGTAATTCTAGCTACTCACGAGCCTGAGATCTGAGGATCAATGTTCAAAGCCAGTCCAGGCAGAAAAGTTCATGAGAATCTTACCTCCAATTAACCACCAGAAAACTGGAAAAGGAGCTATGGCTCACAGTAGTAGAGCTCTAGCCTTGAGCAAAAGAGCTCAGGCCAGGAGTTCAAGCCCCATGACTAACAAAAAAATTAAAGATTGTGTGATATTTCTTCAGATCAGGCACTGTCAAATGCAAGCTTTGGGGTGCTTCCTTGTCTTATAGAACACTGTAGTATTGCTCCTAAGACCTTGGTGGAAAATAGATAGGTAAGTTTTTGTGAATTGCCCTCTACTGCTCCCAGAATGCAGCAGTTTCTCTAGGAAAGCTTATACAGATGCAACTACTACTAAAGAGATGGATGGAAAGCTGCACACAAAGCCCAACACTGCTCCCAGTCAGCCATACATTCTACCTTCTTTGTTCAGTCAGCTGGAAGGGAGGTCATTGCCTTTTTTTCAGATCATATTCTAGGTGATCATTTTACACTGAACTGCTCTTCTTCAAAAGCATTTAACCCACATGCAAATACATTGTCATGATATGGTTTCAGACATCTCAAAACTTAAGATTTCTTCAGTTTTTTACTCCTCACCCACCCTACCCCCAAGATTGCTGCAGCCTGAAGCATCTCCTGAAATTATTTGGAGGAGTTTTCCTTCTAGATTTTTTTCTTGTGTTTTTAGATAATGCTCACTTTGTATGTAAACATACATACATTTTGACTGTAAACACCATTGGCACATACAGACATAGCTTCTTCTTTGAAATGGTTGTTTGGCCTTTCTCAGTACTGAGATTTTGGTTATCACCAACAATAATCACAAACAATACTGCAAAGGTAGAGGTTCTGGAAAGTATCTTGAATGTTTCTCAGAAACCCACAGACTTTGTCTGGAGCCAGTGGTACTATTGGGAAATGGTACAACCTTTGGGAGGTGGAGCCTATTAGAAAGAAGTTAGGTCATTGGGGGCGTGGCCTTGAAGGAGGAATTTTCACCCTGTCTCTTCCTCTCTCTCTCATTGCTTCCTGGCTATCATGAGATGAACATTTTGCTGGACCATCCAGTCCTGGCCATGATGTTCTTTGTCTTGCTGTAGGCCTGAAAGAAATGGGGCCAAGCAACGGTGGGCTGAAAGCTTTGAAACCATGAGCTAAGAGAATCACTTCCTCCTTGAAAGTTGATTAATCTTGGCTATTTTGTTACAGAAACACAAAGATGGCAAACAAGCACCCTTACATCTCACTGTGCATTGATAGTAGAGCCTAGTTAGTAGTATAAATGATGGCAAAAATGTGGGTTTGTACATTTAAAATTTTAACAGTAACTATTGAGCTACTCTCCAAAGTGGCCTGGAAATTTTATAAAACTACCAGTATGTAGTAATATCAAATGTGATTTTGATAACCAATTCAATGGAAAGCAGAATAGAGAGAGATCTCATTCTAATTGGCCTCTACTAATTATCATCATGATGAGTATATTTTCCATTTTCTTACATTTATTGAGCTTTCTCTAGACACCACTTCTTCCTTTCTTGTGCTTGCTTCTACATTGGGTTATTTGTCTTTTCCTCATTGATTGGCATGACTTTTGACTATGTTCTGCATATTAATTCTTCATCACCTATCCACATTGCACAAGAGGAAATGTGAGGATGCCTTGAAGTAAGCTTACAAAGGGCATCAGGTTAAACACTTCTTGTCTGAGCTAATCAGGGAGCTTTTCCCAGCTCTGTGGAGCTTGTCTCCTGGTATCATCTCTCCTCATAGGTAGGGATCTGGACAGCCACTCCCAACTACATTTCAATATTTTCTCCATTGAGCTGATAGTGCTCCCTTCTGAACTCCTGCATGCCCCATCTCCCAGGCAGACCTCCACCTTCCTGACCCGTAGATCAGAGTTCCTGTCCTATAGACTGCCTCACTGTCAGTGAGTGTCCTTTCCCCATGCCCCATCCAAACTTCCCTCTCTCCTGAATAGCTTTCCAAAGTATGTGATGCAAAACACTATATCTGCAGACTATCAATAAACATAGTAGGCAAATAGGACCAGTGGCCTACATTTGCCAAACCCTTGGTTGATCAAGTTGAGTAACTTACCTCATTGCAGGCCATGGATCTTAGAGCCTTTGCTATACCAGCCCACCAGGAGACCCTCTCAGATAGGGTGGAATTAATACATTATTTCCTAATTGCACATGACAAGACAAGCCTTTTTTCCTAGAGCATTGCCTAAGACTACCTTACCTCAGGAAGCTGCTTGAAGGCATTTTGAGGTAATGCATGTGACAGCTGTTCTTGCTCCCATTGGATGGAGGTGGTATAGGGGCTATTCTGTGCATTATTTCCCTTAGGCTTATGCCGAGGTCAGGGTCTTACAGGTGGGATAACACCTCTTACTAATTTTCAAGTGTAGTTGTATTGAGTTTTGTGACTGTAGGTCACCTCTGAAGCCCCCACTCCCTCTGCCTCCTGAGAAGTTGATAACCCACTCGGTAGTGAAACTGATAAAACCTGATTTTCTGGGACTTTGAGGAAAACAGAGTGAGATAATAGATGCATTTGTGTAGAGCAGGTTTTCAGATGTGTTAAAATGTTATTATTTGCTTGTGGTTTGAGACTTGGCAGATTGCAATGTGTCAGAGAAAAACCTAAACCTCGGGTGTTCTCTGATGCCCAAAGCCATTCATTTTTCAAAGAGACAGCTGACACATAATATGGTAATCCTTCAGGAGATAGAGAAATGGTGGCTCTCTTCTTCCCTGGTGGCTACTTTTTCTGGCCTTCTATTCAACTGCTCACCCCTGTGAGCAGCCTGCTAGCCTGGCTCGAACAGTTCTCTCCCAGTTCAGGTATTCACACCTTGCAGATTCTTCAACACTTGGAGAAGCAGTCCCATGGCGTATCTGGAGAAGTTGCTGGGCAGGTGAGCATTTCCTCAGAGGAGAAAATGGGGCCTCTGCCCGCAGCCTCACAAACCCAGGCACTTTGCTCTTCTCTGTTTTCCAGGCCTTGGGGCAATGACTACTTACTTTCTGCAGCTGACTGAACTCTGTTATCTTAGTGTTCTCTTTTTACTTATTCAGCCACCTTGTTATCAGCTTTATGCCGGGGGAACAATTCTGTATTAAATTTACTCTGTTCAAATAATTGGTACCATAGTTTTTGTTTGTCCATTTGTTTTTTCAGCACTGAAGCTGGGACCCAGGTCTCACACATGCTAGGAAAGTGCTCTGCCATTTGCTAAACTGTTCCACTCATTTTGTTTTTCTTTTATTTTTGATAGTGTCTCACTGACACTGTCTAGGCCAGCCTGAACATTTGATCCTCCTACCTAGTCCTCTTGAGTAGCTTGGGTGACAGGTACATGCTGCAAAACCTGGTTTCTAGTTTGATTCTTGAATGTCCCTGGAAGGCTTCTGTGTTTTAAAGTAAGTCCTCAGGCTCTAGCACTTTGAGGAGGTGGTAGAGCCTTCAGGAGATGGAGTTAGGTCTGTGGGGATGTGCCCTTGAAGGGGCTATTGGAACCCTGGTACCTTTCTATCTCCCAGCTAGTCAAGGTCACATGACTCACTCGCTCCAGGCATTCGGAGCAGTCGAAGTGTGAAGCTTTCCTCAAGTATAATAGCCCATCCACCATAGATTATTCATGGCAGTATGTCTCTTCTGTTTTCCTCCTGGGATTGGCTGATCAAATGTGTTTTTTCTTTTAAGGTGATGGGAAGTCATCAGTAATTCATTAAAGTGTTCTAGCAATGCTGATTGCTGTTATAATGATTATTACATTGTTGTACTAGTTTATAGGAATTAACGTTGCCTCTTTTATGAGATGTTGTTAATCAGCCACACACACTGGCAGAAGATACTAAACCTGGGAGCTTGGTGCTTGGCACCTGCTTGTTTCACGAGCTCTAGACAGCCTTCGTACAGAGCTTAAGAGTAAGAAATCAAAAAGCTTGATTCACTTTTACTCACTTAGGGGACCCAGAGTCATTCACTTAGCCTTGGTATCTGCATTGTTGAACTAAGGATAATAATAAAAACCTTCTCATAGTTTTCTGGCAAATTACATAAGATAATAGAGTTTACCACAATATCTAGGGTACCTAGTGTTTACCCTTTTGTAAATATTTCCACATGCTATATATCATTATCCCTAAAGCCTTTCTTTCTACCTCATCCCCAACTTCTCCATTGCTGATGCTTCTTAGACATGGTACCTAGAATGTATTGGGTTTTTTTTTTTTGTCTTTTTGTGGTACTGGGTATTGAACCCAGGGCCTCTCACATACTAAGTGAGGACTCTACCAGTTGAGCTAAAATCCCAACAAAGGCTGGTGTGTGTGTGTGTGTGTGTGTGTGTGTGTGTGTGTGTGTGTGTGTGTGTTTCTAGGGCTTGTATTATTCAGGGCCTTGTGCTTGCTATTTAAGTACTGTACCACTTGAGCCATGGTCTAGCAGACACGCCCAGTAAAATGAAGTAGATGGACTTTATGTGTTGATGTGATCCTCAACCTCTCCCAGCCCTTCCCTGATGCTTCATACATGTTTATGGGCAGAATGAATCTATTGGTTGTCTCTTCTATGTGGAATTCTCAGGACTGAAGATTGACTCCATGATCAAATGCTGAGTAAATGGGACCAGACACTTAGTCTCCATGTCATTCAGTGTTCTAATCTGTAAGCAAGGATAACCATCTCCTCCTTACTGCAATGGATCCCCAATGAAAATCTCCAGGGAACTTGTTGAATAAGACACTTATTCCCAAGCCTGTCTCCAGAGACTCTATCATGCAAGTAGGTCTGAAATGATGATTCTGTTCGAAAAAGTTTTGGTGGTGACTGGGGCCATTGGGGGCATCCTGAGGAATACATCTTGAGAAACTCTGTACTGTGTGGACATTGTAATGCATCTGAGTATGTGCTACACCTGGCTATAGCTCAAGCATGTCCCCTCATCCTTTGATAGACACTTTGTGTCAGGATACCTGTTGGATTTTATGTTAAGAAATTTGGGCTTCTTTATTTTATATTTGCTTAAAAAACAGCTGTGAGAGATCAGACACATGGCTTAACTTGCCTGGGTGCCATATCATACGAATACATCTAGGATTGGAGGGAACTTTTCAAGAGTATCATTCAAATGCTATGTTTTTAAGCTGATGTGTGTATTTATTTGTTTAATCATTTTACATCAAGGGGAAATTAGAACTCAGCCAATGCTGAAGAGGCACAGGGGTACAAAAGTTCAACATGATCTCTCAGGTGACAAGTGTGGGGCCTGAGGATAGAGCATTGTTTTACCTTGGTCCCTGGAACAGGCTGGGTACATTGGATTCTGGTCCTTTGACTTGATCCAATGTTTCTTCTCCTACCAAATGCTTTCTTCTGAACCACTCAAAGCAAAAGGACTGAGGAAGTGGCTTTCAAGTGGTACAGAAGTTACCTCACAAGCATAAGGCCCTGAGCTCAATACCCAGTACCCACCAACCAACCAGCCAACCAAGCTGGTGAAAGGGAGAATCCACTGTCTCTAAGTCAGAGAGCAGATCTCAAAGCCCAGGCTTTCAAGCCTTGCATCCATGAAAAATCTGGGTAGCCTCTCACCCTCAGTCTCCTCCTTCCCTGGGAAAAGTTGAAGAGAACTTCCTGTCTTGATGCACCAGAGAATTGGGTATGGCAACAAGAAGCGGAAGAAATGAGCGTTCATCAAACACTTCGAGGATTTTCTGACCCTGTGTCTGTGTTATCCCACGGAGTCTTCACCAATTATTTTCTCACCCTGAAAAAGTCTGTTATTAACAGCACATAGATATTGGTCCTTTCATTCACTAGATTACCCCCCTCCCATTATATTGAGCATGGCAGTTTACTTACATTGTATGAGGATGGATTTTATGGACAAACAGGGCTCTGAGACTATCAGCCCATCTGCTAGAGTGCACATGGCCTAGAAATGGCAGCTTCCCCCAGGATACCTGGCTCTGTGTCCTATCCATACCAGCCATGCTTGGAGTTGGCTCAGCTTTCCTATTAGGGACAAGCTGGGTATCACTGGGCACTGAGGGGTGGCTGTTGTCTTTCTTTGCTCTTCTCTCCTGACTCTCTCTCTCTTTTTCTCTCTCTCTCAAACTTTCCAATCACATCATTAAAATGCAACTGCATGATTCATCAACATTATTGGAGAAAGCAGTTAAATACAATAAAGGGGAATGAATTAGTATTTGCAAAGACAAGTTGTATTGAGCTCTCCACCTCATCAAGGGGCCAAATGTGCACGTTAGCCACACACCCTGCCTCCCACAAAGCACCAGGAATGACGAGGGGCTGTGTTTATTTCCCCTTTCCCACTCATTCTCTCTCTCTCTCTCTCTCTCTCTCTCTCTCTCTCTCTCTGCAATCTCATATGATCCATGATCTTTACATTTTGCCCATAGTCATGAAAGCTAATGGCATCATTTTCATGCATGGTCACGGGCCTGCCAGCTGACAGTGGTTAGCGATTCTTATTACAAATATATCTTCTAATTCCTGAGCTCGAATTGTAAAGCTTTTCTCTAGTGACACTGAACCAAAATATCGAAATCGCTGAAGCCTTTAAAGAAAGCAGCGGCAAAAGGTTACAGAAAGCCTTTTCAGTAATGCGGCGGGGAGGCTAGCGGAATACAGATGCCAAGTCCCTCTGCCTTCCCATCACCTCAAATCACCCGGGACTTAGACTCCCAACCTTCACTCCCTCAGGCAGGAATTGAGCAGAGAGAAAGAGAAATTGTAGGGAAAACTAAAACTAACACAACACAACAACAACAAATACCCCAAAATACCTAGTGAGAGACTACTTGTGAGGGAAAGGTCTCTTTGAAAAGAAATTACAGCAGAAGTGTGTGTGTGTGTGTGTGTGTGTGTGTGTGTGTGTATGTGTGTGTGTGTGTATGTGTTGGTCCTAGGGCTTAAACTCAGGGCCTGAGCACTAGCCCTGAGCTTCTTTTGTGTTAAAGGCTAGGTTTCTATCATTTGAGCCACAAATCAATTGAAAGCGTCTAGCTGGTTAATTGGAGACAAGAGTCTCATGGATTATTTTTTGCCTGTGTTTGTTTCAGACTACTATCCTCATATTTCAGCCTTCTGAGGAGGGTTACAAGAGTGAGAAACTGGCTCACTCATAGGTTTGAACATGGAAAAGATGCTACAGTTTGGATATGGAAATGGTAAAAACAAGATTACTGTAGATACAACCTGTAGGTCATTCTCTCTCCTCTCTCTTTCTCCCCTTCTTCTTCTCTGTACTTGGGCTTGAAATCAAGGCCTTATTCTAGGCAAGTGCTCCATAACTTAAGTGATACTTTTCTTTTACTTTTTTATTGTTATTATAAAAGTGATGTACAGAAGGGTTACAGTTACATACATCGGATAAAGAATACATTTCTTTTCAGATATTGTCACCCCTTGCCTTACTCTCTCTGTTTTTTGTTTTTTTCGCAGATAAGATTTTGCTAACTTTTTCCTTCCAAGGCTGGCCTCCTGCAAGACTGGGACCCTTCTATCTTGCCTCCAACATAGCCAGGATTGTTACACAGGTGTACCGCCATAACCAGCTTGTTTGTTGGGATAAGAAGTCTTACTAACTTTTTGCCTCAAACTTCAATCTTCTTATCTCCACCTCCCAGTTAGCTGGGATTACAGGAGTGCACCACAGCATCGATCTGCTCTTAATTTTTTTAAAATTGCTTAGATTGGGTATTACTGGGGACTGAAGGCATGATCTCCTGTAAGCATTCTACCACTGTACTGCACCCTCAGAGCCCTTACAGTACATACAGGAAAAACACATTATCTGTAGGGTTTCATACTGCATATGCTTTTAGGCATCCATTGATGTCTTGGACACTAACTAGGGACTACCAGTCAGTCTCAGTAAAGATTGTTTCCATGCTTGGGACACACATGCTTCCACAGATCTGTTGTGGTTGATCAGTCAGCACATGCTAGAGTATCTAGTGCTATGCTAGTATTCTGGGTGGGGCTGAGGAATGGACTCTGGTGCCCCAGGATGGTAGAATGTTTATCTCTCAGAAATGGCACCAGATAGAGGTGGCAGTCCAAGAGTTTGCACTGCAGCTTAATAAATGGCTTACCTAGCAAGCCAATGAGTGGCAGTGGTTTTGTGGGAATAGGGAGAATTTAATTCACATCCCAATGTCTCTATAAAAGTGGATGACTTTGTACATTTTAACATGGCCTCTGTGGGCCTGCCCTCCATCCTGGGCTGTAGAATTTTTCTGGTTGGACGAGAGGCTCTCCAAGGCCCCTTCCAACTTTCCATCTCTATTATCTCACACTATTGCTCATTAACAAAGAGTTGTAAGTTAATTGAAACAGGGCTCTTGTGGCAGGCCCTGGAGAAAACTGTATAGATATCTATAGGTTAGATAGAAGGGGACTAACGACAGGCTTTTCCTGACTTAGGGGAAGAGTAATTCAGACAATGAAAAATAAGTAAGACTAGCTGTCCTGCTTGGGACAGTGCTGGCCTCTCTTCGGGAAGATACAGACAGGAAGTAACGTTCTGCGAATTGATGATGGGACAGTCAGCATGCTTGTCCATGGTAAGTCTGGGTTGGGGTTGGTGGGGGAAAATGTAGCCTGGGGAAAAGGTATATTTGTTACTGCTTTTCAGATTAAATTGTTGATTAGGTAATATTTTATCGAATGAATGAGAAGACATAAACTTGGGGAAATGAATGCCTTCCACGTTGACAGCTAGATAGGATGTGGATCATGAGACCCCACAATCCCTTCCTCAGGCTTCTTGGGAAGGTCTGGGGAGCACGTGCCCCCATGTGCTTTCTTAGGGCTTGTGTACCCTCTGGAGTTCTGAGCTCTGGACCTCGTCCTTTCTCCTGCATCCCTCCATCCTTTATCCTTTCTGTGTCATACCCTGGAAGGATTGGAGTGCCACAGGACAGGCACTAAAGATGTCAACAGAATAGAACCTGCTGACTCAGCCTGGCTGGGGCAGGAGGGTAGAGAGGACCAGTGAGCCCGGAGGGTTGTAGGTACTGCCTGGCTGTGTCAGTCCCCTTTGTGGCCACTGGCACTGTCTTCTATGGCCTTTGCCTATATTGTCTCTTACTCTGTGACTTCTCATACTGATATTTACTTTTTCCTTCATTCAGTTATCTCTCATGATCCCATTTGCCTTTGAATTTCTCATTTTCATAATAACTGTTTATGTTTCTTCCCATCTTTCTTTCCCTCCCCGTTCTCAACTCTTTTTGCCTTGTCTTTCTCTGTCCTGGAATTTATTCTTTCTTCTCTCTGCCACTAGTCCTTCATAAACTTCATTTCTTCCTTTGCCTGGCCCACCTTTTGGGCCCACCTCTCTCCCTGGCTTGGACCTGTCTTGATCCTTATCTTGAAGCCCTACAGTGGTAGCTGCTGCCTGATGGCCTAGATTCTGGTCCCCAAAGAATGCTCTTAGTTTTGGGCTTGGCTATTTGTCCTCTAGCCATTGTGTGAAGTCTTCTCAGCCTGGAAGCATTGGTGATATCCTTGTTCATAACATAGGGGCTGGGAACACTGTGCAGAGGGAGCTAAGATTCTAGATGCATGGGAAGGACATGGCTCTGCCGTTTAGGTCAGCACAAATCTCTTGGTCTGCAGCCTTTTCTTCAAGAACACTCCACCTAAGTGACTTCCATACCTCCGATATATCGTGCATGTGAGATGAGAGCCACAGGGTTCCTGCCACCTACATCCTGTGTCTTCAATCAACACTATTCCTCTCTGACCTGATCTGTCATCAGCCAGGGGCAGCCCTTCATCAGATCATACATACCCTCCTCCACAGTTTTATGAGCATTCCTTTAAGCACCTACTATGCAACTGGCATTGTGTTTTATGCTATCCAATATGGCGGAGGAAAACTGAGCATGATCCCCTCCACATAGTGCTCATGTTCCATCGGCAAAATCAGACAGGTGAATGAGAACTAAGAACTCCAGGGTCTGTAGGCTCTAATGGGAACCACAGGATATTGGGACCTGGTTAGTAGGAAGCAACCAGCTTAAGGAGAGCCGATGCTCTGTCAGGCTATAAGAATCAAGGAGGTTATTTGCTTTTCTGGTAAAGGAGTAGTAGTATGTATTCACAGGGCAGGTGAGAAGGAGGGTTGGAGATTGTTCAGGCACAAGAAAAAGACATGGGGAAGATTGACACCAAGGGGAACATTTTTTTCCTTCTCTCTTGCTTTGTTCCCCAAGAGAACATATCTTCATCCTTTAAGAGTCAACTCAGGCTTGAACCTCATTCATGTGCATTCCTGTAGCTCCTTTCCCTATTCCTCTAGCAGAGCCTTTATTACTATCTGCCAGTGGCCTGGTACCTTTGATGCACAGGAGCTGGTTCATTTGTGACATTACAGAGCCTGGCATCAAATCTGGATATAACCAGCTCTCAATAAGTCTTTTCTTCTCTCCCCTCCCTTCCCCTTCCCTCCCATGTTGGGTATCACGTATGCTAGTCAACTGTTCTACCATTGCTCCACACCAACCCATAGTTGGTAGGTGTTGCTGAGATCCAGTCACTGGCTGACTGAATGTTTGAAAGGTACTCCAGGCCTGATCTGTGCTGTGTCAATGTTCTCCACCCCCCCCCGCCCCCCCAGGTTCCCTTAAGCAACAGGATTTCTGACTGCCAGTGTTCTGGGAATCTGGAGAAGGCTGATCCATCATTCTCTCAGGCTACCAAGAACTCCTTTTTCTCCAAGAAATTAAACGAACCCTCCAAATGTTGGGTGTGTTTATGCGTGTTTCCTGCAAGCTGAGTCCCAGCTTTCGAGAAGTAATCAATTCCAATTGATTGGCAAAATCCAACCTTAGTTGTCTGGGCCAACTTTGGATGGTAAAGTTCATTAAAAGCGAGCCTCTGGCAAGCCCAATGCCCCTAGTGCTGCGGTAATCAGGGCTTTGTTATGCCAAGTAGCAGAATCTGCCCTAAAGAGGCCTTGGCATGGTTTTGTGGGGACTTGCCCATCTGCGCAGGGCTTTTTTTTTTTTTGTAAATGAGTAATTTGACCGTGATGAAAATCCACGAGGAGCTTTCTAAGCTTGGCCGGGAAAGGGCTTGGAGAGGGATGGTTGAAAGAAGAAAGAGCTCTTTGCCTCTGATGGTGTGGGGAGGCCCAGCTCTTTCTCCTCCCTGCCCTACTGCTTGCTCCCCTGTGCAGAGAGCTCTCTTGAGGCCTCATGCAGGAATGTGCTCTCCTTAGGAGGGCTATGGCCCCTTGATGGAGAACACACATTGTCTCCTTAATTGTTTGCTTTCAGAAGCTCCCAGGGGTGGAGCCAGGAAGGTGTACATTTCTTGTAAATCTGCACAGAGGCAGCAACTTCTGGAAGTTATCAACTCTGGAAGCAACTGGCACAGGGCCCCATGACTGAGTGTTCCAACCCAAATGCAAGAGGCTAATTTTAGACAGTGCTTATGAGGTACTCATGTGTACTAAGCTTTGTGCCAGGCTGCTAACTGTACAGGGCTGTGCATTCCTCTTCCAACAACTTCTGGAAGCAGAGGTCATTGATATGGTGATGTCAAAACCAAGCTCCTTTATAAAGAAAGATTGAGAATTGATGTGGAAGTTCTCAAAGATTTCACAGAGTAAGTATGACAAGTTTTGTAAGGTGTAGGGTTACAGAGGAAACTGACATTTGTAGCGTGGATATGGTATTTGTATAACAGTGATTACCAAAATGTTCAGTATAGAAATAGTTAACTAGGAATAATGAACATTTCTGCTTTTCTCCAATAGCTTATGTTAACCTGAGCCAGGATTTGGCTAACCAGTAGTCTCTACTAGGCTTTCTGAAGGTGTGGTCTACATAACCTTTAGTTCAAGAGTCTGGGTTGTAAATTGCCAAAGACCTAGTTAGTGTGAAGTAGTGTTGGCAGCAGACTCAGTTCTGTTGGAAGCCATAGACCCTATGTCTTTTAGCTGAAACTCTCTTAAGAAGATCTTGCCAGGTGTGGATGTGAGATGTGGATGGGAGTGAGTAAGGATGGACCAAGGATACCTGGACACAAACCTGCACACAGGGACACAGCAACCATCAAGAAGGACATTTCTATGTCCTGATTTCATATACATCTCCTAGCTCCACTCTAGGTCCTAGTGGCCTGTTGTAAGGGCTACCACTGCCTCTCAGCTACATGGGCCCAGGTTAGGGGCTAGAAATATACCAGTTGTATGTTCGTTTACTTCTGTGACTGTGACACATATCTGATATAACCAACTCATAATGAGAAAATATTTCTTTGGGCTTGTAGTCCAGGCCTGGTTAGGCCCATTGCTTTTAGGCAATGGTAGCGAACATTTAGGTAGAGAACAAAACATCATAGCAGGAATGCATCATGAAGCACATCATTCATCTCCTGGCTGTGACCCAAAGAAAGGCTGAGTCCTCAATATTTCCTTCAAGGACACATCCAATGACCTAAAGACCTCCCATTGGGCCTTGCCTTTCAGAGGTTCTACCAGCTTCTACTAGTGCCCAGCTGGAGATTAAATTTTCAGTACAGAAGCCCTTGGGAGACAGGGTAGATATAATTGGAGCCGTTTGTTGTCTTGGATGTCTTTTTTGGGTCAGCCTCCATCTGGTGATATTCTTTCTAATTATTTAGCCTCCATTAGAGTCATTCAAGACCAGAAGTTTCTCTGCCCCTCCCTTAGCTCCCTAACCATACACATTCTTTTAACTCACAACAACACTTGGATGAAAATGGAAAGTGGCGTTTCACAGTTGCTTTGAATTCTGTGTCCTGATGACCAGTGAGGTAGGGATGCATTAATATGCATCTGCTGTTTTTGCTGCTGTTTCTGTGAATTGTGGATACAAACCCTTAGGTCATTATTCTGTGGTGTGTTTAGTCTTTTACCTATTGATCTGTAGACATTTTTATATGTTCTCATCATTAATCTTTGCCCTGCTAGGTATTTTGAAAATATTTTTCATCTAACTTTGCAACCCAATTGCTTTGTTGTTGTTGGGTTTTTTTCTTAACCGCTCATACAATTAGAGTTTTATTTATGTATTTACTCAATATCCTTTAATATTTTGGCTGGATTTGTCTTGGAATTTGGGGCCTTGTGCATGCAAGACAAGTGCTTTACTACCTGAGTCATGCTTCCACCCCTTTTTACACTAGTTATTTTTTAAAGTTATGAATTTGGGGGGGTAGCTTTGAACTATGATCCTTCTGTTTATTCCCTCTGCATAGCTGGTGTGACAGGTACGTGCTACGACTCCCAGCTGATTAGTTGTGATAAACATCTTGCTCACTTTTTGCTCGGCCTGGCTTCGAGCTGCAATCTTCCTTATCTCTGCCTCACAAAGCCAGGATTTATAGGTTAGAATCATTGTGCCAGGCTTAATGTTTGTATTTTTAAAAGGAATGATTTTGCCTAACATTATAAACATATTTTCTTCATCATTCCACATGTTTACTTGTTTAATATTTAACACTTTAGTAATCCTGGAGCTTATTTTATGAATGATATTGGGTAGGAAATAGGGAGGATTCAATTTAGCTATTTTAATGAACAGCAATTGTCAGACCATTTATTGAATTGTCTAACATTTTTCAGCTGATTTGAAATTTATCCTTAGCTGGGTAGCATATTCTCATATATCTTCTTTGTACATATACGTAGGTAGGATGCCATCTGTGTATATGCAGGTATAGACAACACAGATACATAATCCTATATCTGGCTTATTTAGATATAATGGAAATATGGATGGGGGAAGATGAAGGAGATGATATGGGCTTGATTCCTCCTTTTAAGGTCTTTGCATTGATTAATAGCCTATAGAATAACAAACTTTTACGAAGTCCTCATGAAGTCTTGATTTTGTATGTACTGGTATTAAACATCCAGGCTGTCCAGGTCCAGTATTTAGGGGTTGAAGTTGAATGGAGGAAAGAATCCGGTGAATTCAAGCGCTAGAACTTTGGAGAAGATAAGAGTGGCTCTTATTTTAAAATGCAGTGTTGGGAAACTAAGGGACTTAGGGATGATGAATTGATCAGGATGCATTGTACTCATAAACTGACTGTTGATTTGAAACCCTCCTGTACAACTACTTAAAGACAATTTAAAAGCACATCATGTAGTTTAGTTAATAGTATTGTCCCAGTGCTAATACCTTAGCTTTGACATTTCTTCCTTGATTGTGGAAGATGATTACATTAAAGGAAGCTGGATAAAGGTAAAGGAACTCTCCAAACCAATCTTTTTAGTAAGTCTAAAATGATTCAAAGGATCAAAAAATTATTTAAACTTAAACTATTCAAAGTCCGAGTGACAATGGTTACACAAACATGAGCTCCTTTCAAGCTGTAAATGTCCCAGAGATGGGAGTATTTGAAGTACATGGTTTTAGCAATTCTTATTACCAATCTGTTTCTCACTCATAAGAGGGAAGAATGAGCTTAGGCTATCTCTAAAGTCTCTTGCACACTTTAGAGTTCTAGTTAGTTGCTCTGTTCAGAAATCCTGAGGCTAAGACTTCTTCATGCATCTGCAGATTTCACACTCAATAGATGCTTAATGAGTTTTGCCTCCAAGCAGGCATAACTCATCAAGTTGTAATACCAAAAGATCAAAGATTTGGGATCAGAAGAAAATAGTTTGAATTGCAGATCAACAAACTGACCAGCTCTTTGTCCTTTGGCACGTTAATCCCTGGAATCTCAGTTTATTCGCCTAGAAAATGGGGAATTAGAAATGTGTTGATGACACAGTTTCTGTGACAATGATGGTGGAACTGTGAATGAAAACCTTACCTTTTGGTACCTGGTGTGTTGTTAGTGCTCAATTCCTTTCCTTCCTTCCCCTGCCTTTGCTCCATTTGACTCCTATTCAGATGAATACAGCTATACAGTAATCCTG
Source organism: Perognathus longimembris pacificus (assembly GCF_023159225.1). Lineage (NCBI taxonomy): Eukaryota > Metazoa > Chordata > Mammalia > Rodentia > Heteromyidae > Perognathus > Perognathus longimembris. Next base: position 14,307,907 of record NC_063170.1, read on the forward strand.
GTTGAAAGCCCAAATCTCATTTAGAGCTCATCACCTTCATCTTCTAGGCTGTCTTATCACTCAGTGTTCAGTGCTCTTTGTGGGTGTTGGGGACAGTAGCACGGGTGATATGCTTTTGCAGTAATGTGCTATGTGATTTTTTTTTCAGGATGATATTGTATGGAGAGGACCTCTGAGTAGAAAGGAATTTTTAGTAGGCGCACTGTCACAAGTAGGATACCAGGAAATAAAACAACACTCAGGCAGTACAACAGCCGTGTCAAATTTCCTCAAAAGCAGGCACTTGGTTATGGCAGCGGCTTGAAGATTGGCCTCATTCCTGGCACAAAGCAAAGGGGTAAAAGCAGGAGCTCTGGCTGGATTCCCATGTCATACAACACTGGGAGGAGGACATGACTCTTCTTGTGCCAGCACAAGATTTCTCTTGGAAATGTACCATCTTTAGGGGGCGCTAGGGAGCTCCAGAGCCCAATTCTGGCTCCATCCAGCACAAACTGAGAAAAGGATGAATTAATCTATCCAGACCCGGACATTTCTGCAGGTGAAATAGGGGTACGATGGGAACCTACAGCATCCAATGCAATATTATATCTAAATGAATTTTCATTAAAATTAGTTGCACAGACAGCATTGCTAGGAGTAAAATTCTGAGAGAGGAACGTTCAGAGAGCCCGGTATTTTAATGACCCTCTACCTCTCAGGGCAAGTGGGTTGTTCATGGGTATGGATTTGATGATTCATCCCTTGCCTATACCATATGTATATTTCATTATATAAAGTACTTCATAATTTAAAGAAACCTAAGGCAACCATTCTGAAAGCAAGTTTATGCTAAGAAATTTATTGAATGGAAAAGAAATGCCAAAGAAACATCATCAGTCAGCAGCTGTAGAGACAGCAAAAAGACACGGAAATGTGAAGCAACGTCAGGCTTCAAAACCCATTCTGAGACAGAAATGGGTGGTATATGCTTGTAATCACAACACTTGGGAGGCTGAGACAGGAAGATCTTTATTTTAAAGCCAGCTTATGCTACGTTTCAAGACTGCTTCCTAAAACAAGCAAGCAAGAAAACAAACTCAAGCCAACAAAAACAAAACCTTCAACTCTGTCCTTTGGTGTCCTTGTCTTTCACCCTTAGCTCAGCCTAACTACTGATCAGCTTCCTGCTCTGGTCCTACTCCTGTAATTCCGGTGCTGGAGCAGGGCATGTAGGGGTTACTTTCACAGGAAGCTCATTGTCTAATGACTTTTAATGAGGAGGATTACCACACAGTCTCTGCTAAACATCTGTCTGTACATGGAACTCTGTAGCCACCCCTATTTCATGTTGTCTAACCATGCAACCCCCACCCCCTTCAGGACGCATTCAACCAATGTTTGAATTGGTCCTTTTCCCCATCCTGATCATTCTTGATCTCAGTTTCGTTGTCTGTAAAATGGACACAAGGCCCTGTGGTCATCTCAGAACAGGGCTAATGGGGTCTCCCTCAACATGGGCACTGGAAGAGAGGAGATGGAAATGGCTTCTGATCCCAGACGACCTTGGATTTCAGCACAAGCAGGTCATTTTGCCTTTAGGGTCTTCAGTATTTCTGTCCATAGGAGGCATATCTGTCCACACCAGCGTGGAGCTCAGGGCAGAGGAGAAATTGGAAGTTCCGGAGTAATCGGTGTTCCTGTCCCCACAGTCCAGGAGCCTCTGTACCTGAGTCATCAGAGTCACTGGTGGGGAGGGTAGCAGGGTCATGAGGCCCTCATGACAGCCCAGTCATGTTCACTGACTTCCCCTCCTGCTTGGCTTCTTGGTGTCCTGGGGAGGCCAAGCTCACAGGCACACAGTCCATTTAGACAAAAGCCCTGGGTGAGATCTGTCATCTGGGGGCAACAGTCACCAGAAAGAAGGTCACGGCCTCTTCCTCCGGCTTCTCTCCAGAGCAACTGAGGGCAGCAACTCTGACTTCCTTCGCTGGTCCCTTGGCACCACAGCTAGAGTCCTCCTTGCATCATGACTGTGACACTTGACATGACTTGCAACATATGGAAATCAGCTTCTGTCTGCTTGTGGATTGGACTTCAGTCTTCAGGCCCCAGAAGGTGTTGGAATGCAGACAGGTCTTTCTCCTGCCCTGGAGAGCAGGCTGTGTTCACAACACGGGTCTTAAATAATGTGTCAAAATCAGGAGAGGGAGGACAACAATGAGCCACCTGGGCTTGTGGCCTTAGGTCGTGGGGGATCCAGAAGGTGGCTTCAGGGTGACGTACAGCCAGTCACCCTTTCAACCCTCCTATTAGTGTCCGTAGGATGCCTGCCTAATTAGTCTGCCTTCCTTGTGGCCTGTCATATTCTTTTGATCTATTTGTTCCAACTGGGACAAGTTTTAGCTGCGTGACCTTGGACAAGTGACCTGCCCACTCTCAACCACAATGCCACCACCTGTACAAAAAGAGAAAATGAGCCTGCTGAGTGAGGAGATGAAAGTGAATGCACCTTGTAGGGAAGAAAAGTCATTCTCCTTCTTCCTTTATGAGTTCCAAGTAGGATTTCTGCCAGCAAAAGAGATGAACAAAAGGAAAACAAACACATATTTAATAACCGTCTATATATGCAGAGGGAACAACAACGAAATGAGTTGATCTTAAGTGTCTATCTGGAAGGGTAATATTAAATTTTAGGCTTGAATACCATCTTTTCTCTGAACCAGGGAAAGAAGGGTGGAAGACTGGCCAGATTAAGATCAGATTAAGGCAATAGTATACACAAGAAGGGTTCCTTATACAGATTGAAGTGGTCTTTTCCTTAGATTTATAGCGTCTATTGATTTAGTCTTTGCCCTCTTCTTAGTATAGAGTATGAGAGAGAGAGAGAGAGAGAGAGAGAGAGAGAGAGAGAGAGAGTTACAAAGCGTGTAAGATTTCCTTTATAAATAGAATTTTCTCTTCTCAGGGCCATCCAGGTGTCTTCAGTTCCTCAAAATAAGAATTCAAATTGGGCAAAGTGGTGCACATCTGCCATCGCAGTTGCTCAGGAAGCAGAGGTGGGAAGATCACAATCCAAGGCCAGCTTGGGCAAAAATCATGAGACAAACACAGGAAAAGCAAAGATATCAGAGAGTGTCTCATGCGTTACAGTGCATGCCTGGTAACTAGAAGACTCCCATTTCAAATCTTAGTACTGGGAAGAAAAAAAAAAGTAACAGTTGAAGATAACCATCTGCCAGGGACATGGGGTATATTTGACAGGGTGGTGTGTTCTGGTCCCCTGCCATCATGTTCTGATGGGGCTCGTCCTTTGGCTTTTGGCTTTGTGTTTGCTTCTTACTCCCTCCGTCCAGTGCCCTCCCACTCATTCCTTACTCCTTTCTCAAGGTTTACACCTTTCTCTTTTGGATGGCATTCTAGATGAATGCCTAAAGACACTAACTGAAAAATAAGTTTTCTTTTTAAACATATTTTATTATCTTTAAGCCGTTGTGCAAAGGAACTTCAATTCAACATGTCCGTTTACAAGTAGAATGCATCGTGATCAATGTCACTCCTTTCATTATTCTCCCCCACTGGTCCCAACCCCACCCATCCTCTCAATTTTCCTAGTTCCATTTTCACTTAGACACATTGAATATGATCAGAACTGAGACCAGCTGGTGATCTTTGTGAGGATAACCCTGTGGTAGTCTTCAGTTCCAAAGATCACTGTGAGTTTTAACTTATAGGAAAGAAATGTAAGAACACACAGGAACTAAGCGCAGAGCTCAAGGTCCAGTGAGATGCTCAGGGAGTAAAGAGGAAAGGGAGACACATATATTCTTTAGTCCAAGCAGACCTGGCTCAGCACATGGCCTTCTGTTCTGCTCTTCTTTCCTTCCCTATAAAAAACTCTCGGTGTCACTGAGCCCTTTAAGATGGAACTTTGGCATTGAATCTCTCCCTCTTCTCAAGATTGCGGGCCCCCTGAATGATCTAAACCTGGTTCCTTCTTACCCCAAGTTCAATTCTTGTCTTCAAACATTGGCCTGATCTGAAGTCCAGTAATCATGGCATAGGATAACATCCCGAAGTTCATAACTGTGGGTGGAGTTCCTAGCAGCCTAAAGAGTTGGAATGTTTGAGATGCTCCTGAACTGATTGAAAATAACAAAGGCAAACCTGGATCTAATTCCATGGCAGGTTGCCTGCCTTTGGGGACATGACAGAAGTATTGGGTGACTCTTGGATTATTGTTGCAGAAATTCTAAAATCTTAAAAATGGGATGCTGATAGAAAGTTTGAGCTGAAATCTCTGCCCTTTAAACAACTGGGGATGTATTTTCTCATTTGTAAGTCTTGTGGCATTAAAGAAATTAAATTTCCTGCTTCTCTCATCACTGAAGTCATACCCCATCTGTGTGTTGGGTGGTCTTTTTGAAAGCAACGTGTTCTTCATTGATTTGCTCCCTAGGCAATTCACCTTCAGTTCTTTGGACTTTGGTCTGCAGAAGGGCATGATGGAGAAAGCCTAATAACCATGCATCCAGGCTGTGATCTCGCCTTTGATAGAGGAGGTCAGGCAGAGCTCTGCATGTGTAAAATGTGTTTTTCCTAACTCACTACCTCCTAACAAAAGACCAACCAAATCACACCCTCATTAGCTTCAAAGAGAAATGTGGATGTTTATTTCTCTCCCCACTTTTCCCCCCTTTTTCTTGCATTGGCAGGAGATTTAGTTTTGCTTAAAGGAAACACAGATGACGTTAATGAGACCACAGTGCCTTCATTTGCATATTAGATGAGATAAATTTGAGCTAATTAACACCTAGGATGAATTTTCAGTGCTTAGTACATTGTTTGTTTTGTGGTGATGGCTGTTCTCTGCTACTTACCCAGGGGCAGCACAATTTGAATGGAGACTCATTTTCCCCATAATTACTTTGGGTCAACCAAAAATTTTCTCAAGAAATACTATGAAAGATTCTTTTTTTTTTTTAATGTTGTTTTTTGAGACAGACTATTACTGTGTGGCCCCAGTGGCCTTGAAATTAGGATCTTCCTGTCTCCTCGGTCTCCCGAGTGCTGAGATGATAGGTGCATACCACCATGTGTAGCTCAGGATTCTCCTTTTAATTCATAATGAATTGCGAATCTTCTTTCAGGCCAACCCTGATCCTATTGTCCAGTAGTACCAACAAGGATCTGTAGGTAGAATAGAGAAGAGGACTTGGAAAGAGAACAATCCCCTCTAAGACTCTAGAGCAGGGTCTAGAAAGAACAGTCTGGGTTGGAACAATTGTTTGCTCTGGTAGCAGAAATGGCTATTGAATGTGAATGAACAGGCATTCAGCCAGGACTGGTGAAGCTCAGAAAGGCTGGCCTTCTTTAGGACTATTATGATTGGCATAGACCCTGTTGCAAAAAGCGTTCAATTCCAAACACAGAAGCAGAAATGAACTATGAAAGAGTATAGAGGTTAGTGAAAGGAAAATTCCTAAATGGAAACAGCAATAAGAGGAGTTCTGGCTGAACTGACCTAAGAGAATTCCTCTGAATATATGCCACAGATCAGATACCATTCTGGATATGGTTAGAGATGGAGCATAGAGGAAATGGAGGCTGATTACGTATGGAAATGATTAGATAGCAAGCATACAGAGTTCTTGCTTAACTGACATAGCAGAACTTTGCTCCGAGTGGCTAATACAAGGAAGTATTCAGAGGGGTGTAAAGGTTTCAGGAGTCTGACTATAAAGTTTGGCCAAGGCAAGAATCTTTTTCAGGAATCAGGAGGCCATTGCCCAGTGGAAATGCAGTGTTGGTTAAGAATTAGTGTCCAGGCAACAGTAGTGGATGTTAGGTCCATTTGGGGGCCATTGTAAGCAGTTCTGTTAACCTGTCCAGGAGCTGTCTCTCTGAATGGAAGAGAAAAGAGTAAGGGGAAACCATTTTCTAACAGGAAGTAGTATTTCCTGTCTAGCTCATTTCAATGAACTAATGAATATAATTGAATTTTAATCAAGAAAAAACCCAAATGCTCAGCTCCAGGCCTGCTGTGGTTCCGCAGCAAACTTGTTCTCTCTCTCCTCCAAGGCACGGAAGGCTAGTCTTGTTTGCACTTATTTTGCTGACTAGAGTGTGGCTCATCCTCTCACAGAATCACTTCCCTTCCTTCTAGGATGCAGGTACAACTTTCAACTTCAGAGTGTTAAGCTTTGCTCTGCCTTTTGTATTTTAATTGCTTTCTCTCTTGCTTTTAATGAGCAATCAGAGCTATTTCTTTATTGAGGACCTGCTGGCAAATTTCAAGCAGTGTGTGTGCATGTGAAAGGAAACAGGTGAAATCGCAGGCTACGGCTCTATTAGCTGTGGGGAGGCCCAGAATAGCCATCCATCGAAGGGAAAATGTCCACTTAACTCACAGCCTTAATTCAAAGGAAATGTCAAGTACTCAACTATATGCTCTGTGGCAATTGAAGAGAAGATTGGAAGGAAGGTTAGAGAAAATAACTGACTACAGCCACTGTGGGGAAATTAGCTTTGCTAGGTGCATATACTTGCGTGTATGTGTGTGTGCATGTGCACCCACGTGTATTGCCCATCAGAATTAACTCCCTAGCAACAAGGAGGCAGGGAATACAGGAGGTATCGAGGGCTAAATGAGGAGAAGCCCTACATTTGTCATGATGGAGGAGGGAGAAAGGTATGCTGCATTGTAGGATTGCTTGGAAAGAAGGGAGGGTTAGTCTTTTTTGCCCCAAATCTTAATTCCCTGGGTAGATTTGTACTAAAAATAAGGTGCTTTTTTACTTTTATTTTTAAACTTCTTTATTTTTCTATGACCCTGTTGTGGTGCTTCTCACTTAGTTGGCTGCCAGTATTTCTTCGCTGATTGACTGACAGGCACAGAGACCATCCAATGAGTTTCTTCCCTAAAGGACTGGAAACCATGTGCCTTCAATTAGTACCAGGCCTCCTGGCTGGAGCTCTTCATCATGACAAAGGCATCTGGTTATGAAGGGACACAGGGAATTGTCCTAGCAGTACCACAGATGTCACACATGTCCCCCTAGCTCTCAGAGACAGCTGAGCTCAATGAGAGCAAATGTGCATGCGAGTGTCTGTGCTGTTTAATGGGGTTCCTTTGTGTGGTGAAGGGCAAGCTTTGTGTTAGAACTCTTAACCAGACACTGGCCAGAATGGACAATTTGATTGCCTATGTCAGAGTGAGCATGAGCAATAACGTTCTATGAATTATGATTGTCTATTTTTTGTAAGAGAAAGCCATCAAAATTGCACATTATATAATATTTATTAAGCAATGCTCACTCTATTCCCCCTACCCTACCCAAAGCTGTTGAGAAATGATTTATTTCCAAAGGGAGGACTGGACACTGGGAAGATCTGAGAATTCTGCCACATCAACTGATGATGTGGATGAAAAACCGGCTCGTATGCCAGTGTGTGTGCTAGTGTGGGCCCAGTCCTTTTGTAAAATGGTGTACTTACTACTTTATGTTTTAGGTGTATATGTCTAGCTCACATGTAATTGAACTGTTATTGCAGTCTGTTTCAGACTTCATAAAATACCATAGTCTGTGTGACATTCACAAGAGAAATGAATTTCCTCACAGAACTGCAGGCTGGAAGTCCAAGACTAAGGAATCATTAAGGTTGGGTTCATTGGACACTCTCTTCTTGTTTGTATATTGTGCCTCTGTCTGTGTTACCAAATGGTCACTTCTTGGTCTGTGCATGCTTGTGCCACATTTTGAGAGGTTGTATTGGGAGTCTTTATTAAAAGGCTGGTGACTGCATGGTGGACTCTTGTCTCAAAGACCAGCAGCCAGCAAGTATACTTAACACTGTTAGGAAACTGAGCCATGAAGGCCAGAGAGGAAAGAAAGAACAAAAACAATACCAAGGGGCTAGGGATATGGCCTAGTGGTAGAGTGCTTGCCTTGTGTACATGAGGCCCTGGGTTCAATTCCCCAGCATCACATATCTAGAAAATGGTCAGAAGTGGTGCTGTGGCTCAAGTGGCAGAGTGCTAGCCTTGAGCAAAAAGAAGCCAGGGACAGTGCTCAGGCCCTGAGTCCAAGCCCCAGGACTGGCCAAAAAAAAAAAAAGCAAACAAACAAAAACAATACCAAAAAAACAAATTTAGCTCCATTGAAGAGCTGAAATGGAACACCATGGTGACCAGAGAAGAGACAGAGAAAAGATGCGAACATGGAGACATGTGGCATGGTTTAATGGTGCCTGAGTTGGTCAGGGCCTAAATTAGGTCAAGTCAGGGGGCAGAGTCCCAGGAAACTGAAGTCCCAGGCACTGGACTGACAGGTTTAGTAACCTATCATCCAAGTTCCCACCTCTGCCTCCAGGGATTCAGGCATGCCCATCACCTGGGCGGCTGGGCTTCACCTTTCCCCACGAGGAAGACAAGATGCCAGACTCTACCATCCACCATGTGGCCAAGATGGTGCTGGCCACACCCTATCTCCCCACTTGAGTACAAGGACATCAACCAGATTGGATAAAATGTGCCCAACAACCTTATTTTGAACTCATTACCTCTTGGAAGTCACCATTTTCAGATGTAGCCCTATTCTGGGGTACATGAATTTTGGGGAGAACACAATTTAGCCCATAACAAGGATAAATCATTTCCTTTCTTTTACCAAATTCAAGCTGTCCAAGACTTGAGATTAATTTGAAGATCCTGGAGCAAAGATGCTTCTGGAGGAGAGAGAAAGATGCCTGCTTTTATCTTTAATTCACTCTATCTTTTTGTATTAGTATTCTTTAATAGTGATGATAACTCCATTTTCTGTACAGACTATACATTGACTTAACTTTTATACCCATATCTCATGATCTTTGTACTTACAGATGTCCCTTAGTCTCTTTGGAGGATTGCATCCAAGGCTCTTGCAGGCACCTAAATCTGCTTATGTCCCTTATATAAAATCATATACTACTTACATCTACTCTATGTGAATTCTGCAGTAGAGTTTCAATCATCCTAAAGTAATTATATGATCTAATTCAATGAAAATGCTATGTAAAGACTTGTAAAACTATAAATATTTGTTATAATTTATTATTTAGGAAGAATGACAAAACATCTATGTATCTTTCCTGCAGAAGATAAAATTTTCTTCTCCTCAAGTATTTTTGACTTGTGGTTGATTTTAGCTGTAAATGCAGAACAATGGATATGGAGGGAAAACTGTATACCATTTCATGAAAACAGGAAATCACTTGCCAAAGGCCATTCAGCTATGAACCTGGTAAGGCCATGATCCCAATCAGTTCTTTTCAACTCTAGTTGTCATGGTGTTTCCATGTTCTTTCATCCCCTTCTCTCTTTGGAAGATGACAGTATTCCCATTGATATCAATCAAGAGCCCAGATGCCTAACGAATGGGATGAACCAAGAGTGTGAGCCAAAAAAGGTACTACTGGAAAAAATGTGGAAGATGATGAGGACAATGACAACAACAATGATGATCATGCTTTCCTGTAAAACTAGCAGGGGAAGGTTCAAGAAAACTTGGTAAGTAGCTAGGCTTTGTAGAACTAGCGATTTGTACACTTCACATGATGGTTGGCAAAAGAAGCCTTATGGTCAGCACCAGGACTGTGAAAAAGGTAGTCTTTGGTGTGATCATCACTTGTTTGTCTAAGGAGATTCATTTGACAAACTTTTATTCAGAATTCAGCTGGGTTATGGAACTTACCAGATATGACTCCTCAAATAACTCAGAGACTACCCAGAAAAACAAAATCAGTCATAACACAGCAGTGTGGTGGTATGATGGTCATTACATAACCCTGCTGCCTAGGGGTCATTTATTTCTACAGTGATAGCATCTGTATCAGGCTGTTTCTGTGGGAGAACTTCTCAGGTTGGAGGATGTTTATTGGGCAAGGTGTGCCAAATGGAGCCTTTGTTTCTTAAGAAAGCAATCATCTCTTTTAGGCTGGGAGCTCTGCTCCTGCTGTCAACTCAAAGATGAGGAGAATTAAAGCTCTTGATCTGCAATTGATCAACGATTAAAGTCGCAGCATGGGGTGTTTCTGTGCCCAGTCTGGCTTTTGTTTTGTTTAATATCTGCTTATTGGTTGGAATGGCACTCCTTCACTTAAAACACACAGGAAGTGCTTCTTGATGAGTTGTGCTGTGGAGGGTCCAATTTGTGGGATGGATCAGAGGTGCTCTTTTGGGAGCACTAAAATGGCATTGTTGTGGAATATTTATGCTAATGAATAGCTCAAGTGATCATTCTGTGCTGATAGCTCAGAAACGGTTGTTACAGCTTTAGGAACTCATAGCAGTGTTAACCTCCTCCTCTATGTTCCCCTTGTAAAGGGAAACAAGACCCCAGAGTTTCACCTACTTCCTACTTACAGACATACTGTTCTAGGTGCTTTAACACACTGATTTCAGCCCCAGCAATCTCTGCATGGAGCCATAGTTATCCCCCCTCTACAGACAGGGAACAGAAGTTTAAGAAGTTAAGTGAGTTGTTCAAGGTTACCCAGCTTGTAACAGGTGTTGCCTGGGGTTTGAAAATAGGCATACATATATATGTATATATTCTCCTACAATACATTTTCCTCTGGATTTTTTTCCTCTTTAATACAGCCTCCCCCGACCCCTGCCCCCTGAAACCACTGACTAGTTTCCAAGTCGGTTTGGCTTTGTGTCTTTTCTGTGATGGAGAGATAAGAGATTGAGAAGGAGTTGGTTCTAATCTCACCTATGAGGTGAAGGGAGTTGCCAGGACTCAAGTTCTCTTTCTAGGACATGAACTTCCAGCCTCAAGAAATGCACGCAACTTGTGATGAAGACCTAGAGCTGTAGCCTTGTATGGAGTATAGATGGAGACCTTCTGGAACGTGGTCTTGCCTACCAGGATTAAGACTTTTGCCAAGAGAGAGATGGGAAACAGGCCTTCTCATGACTGGTTTTCTGCTCTGGCTGGATTTGGGGGACTTCCTTTGGTTAAATAGAACCTTGTTGGTCCAAATTGATGACACTTTTACCAACCTCTGTTCTGAGGAGCTGCCAACACTGCATGCTGTAGACTTCTTCTGTCTTAGTAAAAATGTAGTTTTCAGGCCTCAAATGTCATAGGTTCTGGATCATTTCAGCATCCAGGGGCCCACATTTACTCTTCAATTCCCTGATCTCCCAGCTAGGTGCTGGAATTTCATTCCTCAACTTTCAGCTGATGAAAGCCAAGGGCCTGGACTTGATGGACATCACAGGCAGGCACAATTACTTCACACTAACCGACCCAGAACACATCATGTGTATCTTGAACATGTCCTCCACAGAATAGGCAGCCCATTGAAAATGGGAGCCTCTCTCCCTCTTCCATGTTCTTGGTCAATGCTACAATGTAAAATTGTCCTAATCTCAGGATTAGCAAGAAGAGAGAGAAGCAATGGAGTGTAGCAGGCTAGGCGGAAAGGATAGTATATTCCTGAAATTAGGGCTGACACAGGATGAATAGAAAGCACAAGCCTTTTCCATTGGGCCAGACACCAGAAGTTTCTGGTCACAAAAGTTCCAGAAGAAATACATTTTCCTCACTAAGAAGGGGATCTACAACCAGCTGGCAGAGGCAGACTCTTGCTTATGAGATGAAAAATGCAGTCTAGGGTCTATTTGCTGTCAAATGTGAACTACAAAGAGAGTAATTGTTTAATCATCCAGGGCCTTTAAGCAATTCATTTTTTGTTGTTGTGGTTCTCTTCATTACCTCTATGCTACTCACCTGAGCTTCTGCCAAAATGGGTGTTGAAGCAATTAATGATGCTTTTAACCAGAGCTCATTTTAAAAAAGATGGGATATTTAACCTGGGCCAAGAAGCAAAATACTAAATAAATGATCAAATCCCACATTTTAAAATAATGCTGTTATTTGTATGTGTGTATGTGTGTATTGTGTGTGTAGTTGAGCTTGAACCCAGGGCCTGGGCATTCTCTCTTGGCTTTTTTCCCTTAAGATGGACACTCTACCACTTGAACCTCAGCTCTACTTCCAGCTTTTTGCTGGTTAATTGAAAATAAGAGACTCCTGGATTTGAACCACAATCCTTAGATCTCAGGCTCCCTAGTAGCCAGGATTACAGGCATGAGTCACCAGTGCCTGGCTTGAGAGTACTGTTTTTTGTCCTTTACTATTCTCAGAATGTTTGGAAAAATGGAGTCCTCATAATGTGAACAGTGGCAAAGCAAAAAGCAGCACTCATTAATATTCCCTAAGGAATTTAATAACTGTACACACATACTTTCTGGAAACCACTGGACTATTAATTAAAAGGTGGTAGATCTGTAGATTTGCACATAATTAAGGTTTATGCATTGACCCGCTTTGTGCTACCATCATAAAGTGTCATGGAATGTTCTGGACTCGTGTCTCTTTTCAAATGCATCCAATTGTTCAGGCGTCAGGCTCTGCTTCTAGAAATGTATTAGTTGGACATTTCTGTGGCAAGTCCAGCCTTTCCTTTAAAGGAAAAAATTAATAAAACCACTAAATGTTTCAGGATGCCTGAGCTATATTTTAAAGTCATTTGCAGATAGAGAAAGATTCTGTAGCTCCAAGGAATAGAATAAGTACTAGACACCTTCATTACCCTGCTAAATTTCAAGGAGAGTTCATAGTCCCTAACAGAGGCATATGGTGAGTTATTAAGCCTGGGGATACCTTGATATGATAATCACATCTCAGGTGTGACTGGTTGGGGTGTGTTCACTGCAGTTTATTCTGAACATCAAGGATTCCATGTTTACTCATTTGCTCAGTCATCTGATACAATCGAAGACTTGCCGGAGTAACACATGACAATAATACCTTTGGGACACCAAAGGGTCACCAGAACCTGCTTGTGCTGTGTTCATATTTTCATGTGTGAGACAAACAAGAAAGGGGTGATACTGATCAAGATACATTGCCTTCATAAACTGTGTTGTTAAATGGCAACTCCTTTATACAACTACTTAAAGAGAATCATAATTAAAAAAAATTAAAAACCACATAAACAAGCCAAAGGTGACAACAGAAGAAGTATTGTGAAAGATGGGGACTTGGTGCTGTAAAAATGTGTAATGCTTGCAACTGACCTAGCCAAGAAGGATTGGGGAAGCTTCTGGAAAAAAGTGTTAGTAAAACTTTTATCTGCTAAGGAGTATCCTTTAGTCCTTCCAGCTGGTTCTTTTCCTGGTTGGCAGACAGACAGATGCCTTCCTCTTGGGTCCTCACAGTAAGAAGCGAAGAGCAAGAGTGTCTCTTTGGAAGGACTGAATCTCATCAATGAGGATTCTACCCTTATGACCTAATAAGTTTCTATCGCCCCATTTCCTATTGCTATCTATGGAGGGTAGGGTTTCAACATAAGAATTTTGGAGGGAGACCCCCAAATTCTCTCCATACACACTTCATCCATCCAAACAACATAAACACTGAGGAACCTGTGAGTGCCATCCTGGTCAAGAAATGACATGGGCCTCTATGTATACCACAACACATTTTCCCCCAAATTCATGAGCACAAGTTTATAAAATAAAGGAATATGGGGTTAGGGGAAAGAGGCCTTGGAATGGATCCTGTGTTGTCTGGATCCATGTCCTTTTGTCTGCAAGACCAGCTGCAATGGTGTAAAGATATGTTTTCCTCTCCTCTCCTCTCCTCTCCTCTCCTCTCCTCTCCTCTCCTCTCCTCTCCTCTCCTCTCCTCTCCTCTCCTCTCCTCTCCTCTCCACTCCTCTCCTCTCCTCTGCTCTCCTCTCTCCTCCCCTCCCCTCCCCTTCTTTCTTTTCCTTTCCCTTCCATTTATTTATTTATTTATTTATTTATTTATTTATTTATTTATTTATTTATTTATTTTTGGCAAAACTGAGATGTGAACTCAGGGCCTAGCACTTACTATACTTTTGAGCCATGCCCCCAGTCTTTTGTTGTACTAGTTTTCTATCCAGACTGTACTTGGACACCATTCTACCTATTTTTTTTCCAGGTAGTAAATGTATTTTTATTTATGCTTGCTCTGAAGAATGTTACCATTTATCCACCATGACAGTACCAGACAATAATTTTCCTGCGGTGCAGAATTTTCCTTTGCTTCTTCTGCTATCCTTTCTTCTTCTCCCCTCATAAATGCAAATGTTTTTGCTTTTAATTGTTTTTACATTTTGAAATTGGTATAAGATGGACTAACAAAGGTGGTCAAGTCTTTTTTTTAATTTTTATTTTATTTTATTTTTTTTCAAATTTTTATTATCAAACTGATGTACAGAGAGGTTACAGTTTCATACGTTAGGCATTGGATACATTGTTTTGTACTGTTCATTCTACCTATTTTAGGCTTCCTTTCAAGGGATAACATGCGTGTGTCACAATGTCCAGCTGTGAGTTAAGAATACATCTTTGCAAACTTTTCTGCCTGGACTGGCCTTGAACTATAATCCTCCCATTCCCAGCTTCCCAAGTAGTTAAGAGGATAGGCATGAAGCACCAGTGCCCAGCCTAGAAATGAAGGGCATTTTGTCCACTCTTCTGAGCCACCAGCCCACTTTTACTTTCTGATTCTAGTATCATGGGGTGTTCACAAAGTGACATCTTGGTTGGGGGGGGGGTCTCCTAAAAAGCTGCGCTTTTTTTTTTTTTTTTTTTTGGTTCCAAGCAGTTATTATCATTGACACTCTGCATTTACTGACAGACTGGAACAGCTAAGGACAGAGTGCCAGGTAGTCTGTCCAGGTCACAGGTCGCCCAATGTGTCATGGCAGAGCTCTCCTCCGGAGGGTGAGCCCAGGAGAGCTGGGGAATTTTTGCAAAAACCCCTGCAACGAACACCCTGCGACGAACAGGAGAATCCATTTGGTTTCACACAGGGAGGATGATGAACCAGAACAGCCTCTCAGGAAGATCACATTCTCTTCTGAAATATTTGTGTCTTAGAGCCAAATGTTTTCCTAGCTCACCTGGCAGCAGGCTTGCTTTAAGGAACATAACAAACTGATTTCTCATCTTCTCAAGAGTTTGATTTCTCATTGCACTTCTCAGGCCTAGAGGAAGCACGGCACGAGAAACAAAAATGCCATCTGACTGCCTAATGCATACACGCGTTACCGATTGCCTACTGCATACACACATTAAAGACAGCGTCCCCAGCACTCTGGGAGATGGATGGATGCATTCTGCAACGCACCATGTCTTTGGACTAAAGCCGATAGATATCTGCAGTTGCTATGGGTGGACCTTCTTGTGGAGATGGCTGGGGTACAGAGGCTTCCTAGGAATTCTAGGTCTCTAGTCCAGGGTTTCAGGGTCCATTACTCTGTGACAGTATGGGTTGAATCACTCTTTGTTGTGAGGTCTGTCTTGTTGCAATGTGGGATATATACTCTCATCCAAATTGTGGCAATGAAATGTCATTAGATATTATTGTAAATCTCCCCCAGTTAAAATGCTGCTCTAACTCAATATTCATAGCAATGTTGTCAGCAAGTGGATTCTATGTCCTCTATTCTGAGAAGGATGGGGGAGGGTGATATTCCAACATGGGTGGCTAGGACCACGGAGTCTTGAACCCATTTTTGTTCTAATCCTATACAAGTTCCTGCTTTACTGACAAAGGGGGTAGATGGACCAGGGCAACCTCTTGGATTCAGTTGCTGGGAGCTCTGATCTGTTTTCTCATGTGTGGTTGCTTGCCCCTGGCCTGCTTAGCTTATCCACATAGGCAGAAGTGCCCCGTGCAGTGTGAGAGCAAATTGTTGGGTTTTAATCCCTTTAGACATGCTTTATTAATGCTCCTGCATATCCCACTGTGAACAGATTCATTCAGTCTCTGACTCTTACTGGGTCCTGTCTATGTCCTAGGCGTGACTCCTGGCACTGAGGACTGAAGGGTGAATGGATTGCACACTGACTCCTCTGGTTCTGGGCTTTTATTTCAGGGGCAGAGGCAGACAAGTACATGGCAAGATGCTAATGGCCGTGAAGCCCAAGTGCTGCTTATGGATGGGAAATTCAGAGCAGGGAGAACCAGCTGGATAAACTGAGGGGTGAAGGCAGAAAAGAAATGAGCTGTGATACCATGAAGGAACACGAGGGGTTTTTTGTTGTTGTTGTTTTTCAGGCTGAGGAAACAGTCACCGCAAAGATCCCCCGTCCCCTCTCCAAGTGAGAAAAAGCTAGAAAGTAGAAGAGCAATTTACAGTGAAATGCACTCTACACTAGTGGCTGATTGTCAGAAGCTTTGCTTACTTCTGTGTATGATTTTTATTGCGGGGGATCCTGGAGCCTTGGGCATGGAGAATGTCCCTGAGTGTGCCTGTAGAGTCAGGAACCCCCAGCCTGATTTGATCATCCCCATGGAGACAAAGTGTCTTCAGGTGTGCCTGCTTCTCCTTAGCGTTTTCAAGTCCGCATGGGCTATACCTTAATGTGGGGGTAGGGCACCCTCCACAGCCATCTCTGGGACATCATCTTTCTGGACTCTGTTGTTGAAAGTTTTCTTTTTTTTCCTCATCACGTCTGCATCTGGCCTTCCTGTACAGGGGACCCACTCACCTGTGTCAGTTTCTCTTGCATTCCGCATTCTGTATTGTATTGCTTTCTCTCTAGTCTTCTCCCACTCAGTCTGACCACCTCTATATTTAAGGTGACTGCCTCTCTGATGCCCACACACTTCCCTACAACACTGTGCCCTCTTTTCTTCTGTGTTTTTCGACAGGTTCTGGAAAGAATTCCTCTCTGGTCCCTTTGTCTGAGTATCACCTTAGGAATCATGAGGGATTCTTTTTTTTTTTTTTTTTTTTTTTTTTGGCCAGTCCTGGGGCTTGGACTCAGGGCCTGAACACTGTCCCTGGCTTCTTCTTGCTCAAGGCTAGCACTCTGCCACTTGAGCCACAGCACCACTTCTGGCCATTTTCTGTATATGTGGTGCTGGGGAATTGAACCTAGGGCCTCATGTATACGAGGCAAGCACTCTTGCCACTAGGCCATATCCCCAGCCATGAGGGATTCTTTTAATGCAACTAGTGCCTTGCCTGCACTTAGAGCTTTCCAGAAGCTATATGGAAACCTTAGAGCTAATTCTTGCCTTCAGAAACTCATAGCCACCTGGCTCTGGAGTTAGAAGGAGGCAGAATACCTGGAACTCAGTGGCAGTCTAGTCATGCAGTGAGAGAAGCTGAAATTTGAGATCCAGAAACCTGAACTAGAATGCTGTTTGAGAAATTCAGGAGTCGTCTCTCCTTTCCCTGAGATATGGTGTCTTATCTGTCCATAGCAGCTGAGGTGCTGTGCGGGAGGGTAGGGCATCTACAGAGTCTGCAGATAGATACCAGTACGTAGCCTTCATCCCAGGGTGGGTTTCTTGGCATCTCCTTTAACTTCTGAAACTTAGTGGCAGCTCCCATATCTATCATCCATATAGCTTATG
Source organism: Perognathus longimembris pacificus (assembly GCF_023159225.1). Classification (NCBI taxonomy): domain Eukaryota; kingdom Metazoa; phylum Chordata; class Mammalia; order Rodentia; family Heteromyidae; genus Perognathus; species Perognathus longimembris. The sequence continues at coordinate 14,325,342 of NC_063170.1, forward strand.
ACCTTTTGCCAGGCAGGTTGAAGACCGATCATGCTTTTCTTCTTGGCTTCTCCTCATTGTTCATGCTGTGTAATACTGTGTAAGACTGACTAGGTAGACATTAAAAAAATGTAGATTCAAACCCACATCACATTCCTTATTGGTGGTGTGATTTCAGACAAGTGCCTTGGCTTTCCTGGGCCTCCTCTTCACCATATGTCAAATGGGAATAATGGCTTCTTATTCAGAAGCCCTAGCCCAAGCTTGGCACTCAGAAGACAGCAGCATGGTTCATTCCTCTCTCCTTTCTTCCCCTCTCCCTTGCCCTCTTCTTCCCTCCTGTCCTCCTTCCCTCCTCTTTCCTGAAGGGCCAGATCGCTTGAGGACATACATCCTTTGTCTCCCCATGAGAGAGCCCCTCCCCCCACCCCAGCTTCATGTAATTGTCAGCAACAAAGTTGGAAAATACACGGACGGGAAGCAGCTCTCAGCCCTGCAACATCTGCACCAGACAAAACTCAAAAAGCCCTCAATCCCCAGTCATGAATGCACTATAAAAACAATGTGGCAGAAATGAAAATTGTTCCATCATAATATTTCACAGTTCTTTTTTGACAAAAGCCAAGCCGCCCTCATGAATACACATTTCCCAGCACCTTATGCATTATGCATCAGCCTATAGCAGGGGACATGGGAATTGCCAGTCCCTAGTAAAGGGCCTTTGAAAGAACCTATTTTGTAAACAAATGGAACCCAAGCCCAGCACTCAGGCTCTTTAGGTAATTTAAGATGGATTCCTGCTGTCCAAGTGGAAACTGGCTCTTCCTAGGGCCATAAATGGCAGAAGAAATCTCCAGAGGTTCACAAGATGGTGACAATGATATTGTAACATTTAGTGCTTTCATCTCTAATTTCAGAGTAGTCAAAACAGAGAGCACACATTTGGATGGTCCTAGACAATTCTTGCTGTAGCCAGAGGCAAAGCCACCAAGCCTGGCTGACTGGCTGAGGATTGGGGTTGGGTTAGGCAAATGACCCAGTCCTCAGGATCCTCAGTTGTGTTGAATCTTGGGAGGGAAGGTGCCAATGGGTGGAAGTGACTAAGGAGGTATGGGCATAGCTACTCGGCCTGTCTCAGAAGTTCATAGAAGTCTCCTTTTGTTTATCTGAAGTCAGCAAGTTAGGAGTGAGTACTATGTCTGTCGTTGTCAATGAGGTAGCCTGGAAGTTCTTTAACTATGTTTGAAGGATTAGAAGACTGGGTCTGACCTTGTAGGGATTGTGTTGAAGGTCATGCTGTAAGTGGACAGCAGATTGGGGTCTGCTGGAAGCCTGTCTTCTTTTCCCAGTACCTCCTACTGTCTCTCAATCATGGATTGGCAGTGACTGAAAAGACCAGAGGCAAAATGCTTACTGATTGCCATGATTTGAGAAAAAGGCCAGACTGGGATTCTTCAAACGGCTCTGGAAAAGAGCATCATTCAGGGCCTTTCCGTGTAATTTGCAATCTGTGCTCTGTGGTTGCCTTGTTTTGAATGGTGACCGATAGAGGACAGATATCTACTCATGTACATTATATCTGCTGCAATAACAAGATGGTGATTGATTCCTTGCTATGTGCATTTATTTCATAAAAATATTCACCTCACATTAAGGCATACTTGCAGAGAGATAGGGAACCTAAGACAGGATTAGAATGTACCCCATTCCAGTGGGGGGTATGTCCTATTCCTCCCTTCTTTCCAACTCAAATTCTTACCTGTCAGGTACCGGGCGAAGGTAGACTCTGGGTTGGATTCCAGCTGGAACACCCTGTTTGGTGCGAGGTCCTGCTGAGGCCAGGGAAAATGGAAGTACTGCTTTCTCAATAATGCACTAGCTGGGCTAGCCTCTGTAAGGAGAGGAGAGGGGGTGTTGAGGTTAGGGAAGTTGAGGTTCCTCCTTACTGCTCTGGCACCTGAGGCTCTCCAGCTGAGGGAATTGAGGGACTCCTTTGCTGATTGCTGTGCAGTTTGACTAATGAAAACAGCAGCAGCTGAAGGCTGATTAAGATGAGACGAGCTGAAGGGAAAATGTGGATGGGTAGTACTCTGCCCAGGCACCTGGAAGATTTTACTAGGGGGTAGCTGCATCTGCAGCCTGTAGTGACCCAGATGACAAGTGAAGAGTAGAAAGCAGGTGTATGGAGACATTAAACCACCAAGTTACCTGTAACTCACAGAGCCTACTCCTTTGTCCCTGATTCTCTAAGCCAGGAATAAGTGGGTCTCACAACCATTGTATAGTTTTGTTAAAAAAATCTTTCCCAAGCTAGGGGCTAGTGACTCATACTTGACATTTTAGCTAGTCAGGAGGCTGAGATCTGGAGGAACACAGTTCAAACCCAGCATAGACAGCTAAACAGAAAAAAAGAAAACAAATGAGGTTCAGGTGGTAGAGCACAAGCTGTAAGTAAAAAAACTAAATGAGAACTTGAGACCTAGAATTCAAGTCCTTAGAACAAGCAAACAAAACTTCCCACCCTGGGCTTTGTTAAGGGGTGGGTGCAAATGGCAGATGTTTGTACTTCTAAGTTTCTAGGTGGTGTTGCCACATTTGAAGGAGCACTGGTATAGATAAAAACAGGACCCCTCTACAGATTCCCCATTTCACATCTTAGCAGCGTCTATCTGCTCAAAAACACTCAGATATTTGTGTAAGAAAAAAACCCCACTCATTTTAACCTCTACAAGTGGCACAACAATAAAGTAAAATGTATCCAAAGTACCAGAAATAGTTCTTTAGTTGGTTTCAAGCCAAGAAATCATTTTCTCTAAGTTATGAAAGTAAAATATCCAGTTTAGAAGCTTTAGAAATCCAGAAATGTGTCAACATGAAAATAAAATGATAATACATTAGCATCAGGGTAACATCTAGCTATTGCTTCCTTCTCCTAATTTTTTCCAGTGAATATATGACTATGTACACGTAGGTATTGGTGCTGATCCTAAACTGAGGTCCTTGAGAAGTTAAAAGCTATTATTACCCAAACAAAAACAACCACCAAAACAGAAAGAGCAATACAGGTGGTCCATTTGTGGCCAAGTCAGAATCTGCTATGTTTTTTTTTGTTATTCTTTGTTTGTTTTATTGCTCATCTTGGGGCTTGAACTCTAGGCCTGGGCGCTGTCCCTGAGATACTTTTGCTCGAGGATGGCACTCTACCACTTGAGGCACAGCACCACTTTCAGCTTTTTCCATGATTAATTGGAGATAAGAGTCCTGCCAGGGTTGGCTTTGAAACACGATTCTCAGATCTCAGCCTCCTGAATAGCAAGGATTACAGGCGTGAGCCACCAGCACCCAGCATCTGCTATGGTTTTATGGTTCAAAGGTCCCCACCACTACTCAGGAGAAAATATCTTCCTTATCATGAAGTATTAAGAGTTGAGTCTAGGGGCTGGGAATATGGCCTAGTGGTAGAGTGCTTGCCTAGCATACATGAAGCCCTGGGTTCGATTCCTCAGCACCACATATATAGAAAAGGCCAGAAGTGGCACTGTGGCTCAAGTTGGCAGAGTGCTAGCTTTGAGCAAAAAGAAGTAAGGGACAGTGCTCAGGCTCTGAGTTCAAGCCCCAGGACTGGCAAAAAAAAGGTGAGTCCACATGGGACCTTTAAGAGGCACTTAGGCCATGATAACTCCAGGATGGATTAATCAATGCATGGATTAATGAAACAGTAGGTTGTCTTCAGCTACAATCTGGGTAGCTCTGACATCGCCAGGTGGTGTAGATCTCCAGCATCATGATGAATGACAGCAGTATGGCTCTTTGACCGTGAGTGTCCCAGCCTCCAGAACCATGGGGCAAATTGACTTCTGTTATTTTTCTTTTTTATAAATAACCTAGTCATTGATAATCAATGATAACATCAGAAAGTGGGCAAGATAGCTTCCTTGTAGAATTCTTTCTCCTCTTCTAATCGGTCCCCTTTATTGCCCCCACTCTGTCTTTGGTTGGTAAACTCCTGGGAGAAATGCCAGGAGAATTGTAAGAAATTCACCATGCTCATAATATATATACAATGCAAACCTCAAGTCCCAGTTCCCCAGTAGTAGGAATGGTTATCCTGCTACTAGAAATTCAAGTACTCACCCTATAAATTCCATGGCCTTGAGCTAGGCTATCTGACAAATCAGGAGGTGTGTATTTAGCTACCTTTTGGGTGAGTCTTCTTGAGGGCAGGACTGGTTTTCCACTGTATCATGCATTAAATATGTGTCAAAATAGGGTTTGGAGCATGGTGCTGATGGCTTATACCAGCAATCATAGTTACTCAGGAGGATGAGATCTGAGAATTGCAGTACAAAGCTAACCTCTGGCAGAAAAGTTCATGAGACTCCTATGTCCAATTAATCAGCAAAAAGCCCAGAGTGGAGTGGTTCAAGTAGTAGTATGCTAGCTTTGAGTGAAAATGGTAAGGGACAGTGTCCAAGCCCCATATTTGTACAATGTTAATAGATTATATATTTAGGTAGATAGATATGACATTTGAAGTTGTTGTACAAAGGAGTTGCCATTAAACAAAGCAGTTTGTGAATACAATTCATCTTCATCAATAGGCTTTCTTATATGACAGAGTAAATGTTAAGAATATCTATATTTGAGAAAGCATAATAAACCTAATTCTAGGTGGTAGAGGAAGGGAATATAATCCAGGATCTAGATGTTAACTTAGACATGACCACATATCCACCCTATTCCTGTCTGAAGTTTTTCTTTCCTGTCTAATGATGATTTTTATTGAAGATTTTCACTCCTTGGATCTTTGTAAAATTCCCCACAATGATTATACTATGGTGACTTTGTTTATGGTTGAAGGTTGCAACCTGTGGTTATGTCTATGTTGGCCCATTACCTACAAATAATCTCTGAAGATTCCTGGTCTGTAATTTGTTCAAGGACATCTTTACCTCTATAGCTTCTTGAGTAGTCAGGATTACAAGCATGAGCCACTAGCGCCTGGCCTGTGACTCAGTTTGAAGAGCCAATTTCCTTGATCAACTTTGGTGTGTGCTGTGTCTTTGAACTTATTCTCAACATTCATATGGTATATGTCTGTCATTGCTTCTATTTTGTGGGCAGAAAGAATCAGAAATAGCTCATGACATAGCCCTCTAGCTCATGAGAATTACATGAACTTGTGGTCACTTAAGACTTTCAGGCATTGAAAACTCACAATTCCAAGAGCTTTTGCCATGTTGCATGCCTCACCTTTGTGAGTTTACTAAACACCACTACTGAGTATATGGATAAAAATCTCCTCTGAAAAAGAGATACCCCAACTGGGAATATCAGAAGAAATTCAGGCAGTGGGCAGGGTACCAGTGCCTCACATTTGTAATCCTAGGTACTCAGGAGATCTGGAGCAATGAAATTTGAAGTCAATCCATGTTGAAAAACCTGTGAGACTCTATCTCCAATTAGCCAGCAAACTACCTAGGCTGGAGGCATGGCTCAAGTGACAGAGCACCAGCCATGTATAAAGAAGCCAAATGAGAGTTAGAGGCCTTCTATAAAAAACTCCAAGACCTTTAAATAAATAAATAAATAACATTGTGCAAAAAGAAATGTACATATGACCCTACTTATGTTAGCTATAACCCTTTTGTATATCACCTTTACAATAACAATTTTAATTTTTTTTAAAGCTCCATGTGGTGGGGTGGGGGTCAGGGCATGGAAATGAGTAGCTAAGACAGTGACATGATTGTTTATGTACGTTCAGGAGAAAGTGCCTCTCACAATCATGTAAGAGGCTAAAGCAAGATGAAAGAGTCCTATCAGGAAAGCAAGCAGTGGGACAGGTGCTCAGAAACCAGCTGGATTTCTTTCTTTCGAGGGTCTTGTGTCTGTTTGAACACTCTACACGTACGTGTTGATCCCAGCGGAGCCCCTGTGCCTGACAGAAGCAAACTCTCTAACTACAAATCAAGAAACTAAGCATGAGCCGAGCAGCTAATGATCATCTTAATTAACCCACAAAAGTTTATGCAAGGCTGGAATTCAGCCAACCTTTTGATCCTAGACAGAAATCTATTAAAGTCAGTTGAGAGAATGAAAAGACAAAAATCTCACGATCATTTCTTACCTTGGAGTGTGTAAAAGTTGGTGGGTTCGATAACTCTTAAGAGTAATCTATTTGCCAATAACAATAATACCTTAAGTTAGGGAAACATCATTCTTTAAATATAAACTGAGTGAGTGGCCTGAATAATGGCTTAAAATTGCATGGGTCCAGGAATTAGGGAAGTAGCAAAGGATAGAATTCACATTACTACTTCGTAAGAAACATATATGTTTTCTCAAGGAGCTCATGAATTTCTGAGATTATTCACTCATGAATTCTAGTTATGAATTCCAGTTGTGAGGGGCTAATGGTCTCATGGTGTGCCAGTTCCCAATGCTAAATGTGAGAAGTCTTATCAGAATTATCCTTGAAATGTGTCAAAATACACCACCACCTGCTCAGGTGATACATGAATGAATGAGTCATGGCAGCTTTTCTGGTGGAAGAATGGGGAGGGGGTGTTGAGACTTGGTCATTTTGGAGGAGACATCAATCCTGCTGTCCCCTCATCTTCTTCCACCAAATCTGTGGGCAGGAATGAACAGGCCAAGGGGAGAGGCTGAGCTATTAGTTCAAACCAGAGACCCAGACTCCTGACCTCCCTTAAGAAACTTTTCTTACAGTTACTTTCATTTCTTCACCTGTAAAAAATGTGCTGAAGGGTATAGAATTTCTCACATACATCTTTAAGCCCACCATACCTTTTCTTTTCTTTGTTTTTTCTTTTTGTGCCCATCCTGGGGCTCAACTTCAGGGTCTAGTTGCTGTCCCTGAGTGTTTTTACTCAGGACTAGCACTGTACCACTTGAGCCACACAGCTTTACTTCTGGCCCTATTTGTGTACTTAATTGGAGATAAGAGCCTCATGAATGTTTCTGCCTGGGCTGGCTTTGAAACAGGATCCTCAGATCTCAGCTTCCTGAGTAGCTAAGATTATAAGCTTGAGCCACCGGTGCCCAGCCCCCCCCCACCTTTTCTTAAAGGAAATGTAAATATAAATATGAAGGGCTCATTATATGGTCTTCCCAGTGGCCTGAGATGCTGGAGAAATGCTGCACTACTGGAAATATGCTTTAAGGGACAATACCACATATAAAGGTCTTGGGATATATGCTTACATAATATATAATACTATATATGTATGTGTGTTGTGCATAAATTTGCTACTTCCATATATGTATATAAGTATACATATATGTATATATGTATACACATATGTAAATATACATATATATGTATACATGTATATATGTATATATGTATATATACACACATATGGAAGTAGCAAAGGATAGAATTTACATTGCTACTTTGGAAGAAGCATATATAGTTTTTCCTTCTCTGGAAGTGTAATTTCTAAGCTTGGTTTGACTCAGAAACTAGCTGAAGAATTTAATTCTCCTAGAATAATGTGCATGGCCTGTGCACAGATTTCTTGACATTTCTCAAGGTGCTCATGGATTTCTGAGCTGTTCACTCATGAATTCCAGTTATGAATCCATTCTCCTGGGAGGCTGATGGTCTCAGGGTGCACAGGTTCCCAATGCCAAAAGCAAGGAGTCTTGTGCGGATAGCTGATCTATATTTTAAGGCATGAACGCTCATGTCTCCAACTAACCACCCAAAAGTGTAGCTGTTGCTCAAATGGTAGAGCATCACCCTTGAGCGAAAAGGGAGAAAAGACAGAAAAAGCTCTGGTACAACACCCAGGCTCTGACTAGACCCAGGAGAAACATCAAAACAAACAGACAAACAAAACCCCCCAAACAAAACAATAACAAAACAACAACACCAAGTGAATACTGCTGTGAATTTTTGTTTGCTGGAGGAAGATCCAAATGATTGGTGCTACAGGACTCCAAAGTCTAATTTTCTCAGCAGTGACTCTACTTTCACATAGGTCTAGCATTGTGTCCCCCTGAGCCTTGCTTTATAATCTCCATCATGGGAACAATTTTCATCTCATAAGATAAATAACCTGTGGGAAGCCCCTGCCATCTGTTAGTTTTCTGGTGTTAGTTTCTCAATGAATGGAATGTATCTTGGTGTCAGTTGCAGTGGTGGTGCTAGTAGACCACCAATAGTAGCCGAATAAGACTCCGTGGACAATACAAGTCCTTGGCATATGGTGAAGCCTCTAGTTAAGGTGGGGACACAGCCAAAGGAGTAGAGTACAGTGAGACTGGGTATAACCAGGAAGGACATTGGAGTGGGGATAGAGTAAAATGTCCAGACTGGGCTTGGATTCACCACTGTCTACCTCAGCCCTGCACAGGTGCAAAATATGATGTCTCTCTTCTTAAGTAGCTGGTTCACCTGAGACTCCTGGACCAACAGAAAGTTTTATGTGTCTTGGGTACCTGCTGAGGATGGAAGGCTCATTGTCTAATTTTCTTCCTCCACAGTATATAGACAAATGTTGGCATTCTGGCTGAGGGTAGGTGCTCAGTAGTAAATGCTGAATTGATGAATGGATAGAGCTTTTGCCCAGAATTCTAATTTGCTTGGTTAGGGTCCTGACAGACTGCTTATATCTATCTTCAACAGTGATCAAACCATTACCACCCTTTATGTGAGTCATATAGGATGGTATTAATCTACTGGTAATTGCTGCTTCCTGGAAATTATTTTAGGGTATTTAGCCCATGACATTTAGGCACAACATGCAAAGGGGAGACAAAGGGGAAATGTCTGATGTGTGTTCAGTAAACTTTGAGCCAGAACACACCTCAAGTAATAAAAGAAACAACCATCAAAGCAGCAGTAAAATGCTTTACATATTCTCTATGGTTGATGTAGACATTTACACATTTTGTTTGCAATGCTGGAGATTGAACCAGAGCATCATGCATGCTAGGCAAGCGATCTACCACTGGGCTGTTCTCCCAACCCTAGGCATCCTACTTGTAAGAGGCACATTCATTTGTTGTTGGGTCATGACAGCAAACCATGATTCATTCTTTGGAATACAGAGTCACTGTGGCTCTTATGAGTTTTTATACTACTGGGAGAGGACATGAGGACATTCCTTTTCTTTCAATTTGTTATTTTTAGAAAGACCTCTTACCCTGATAGCTGGGCTATACATGAAGGCATGAGTCCTTCCAGTCAAGCATGAGCTTCTACAGAGGCCATCAGCATGGTATATACCAAATAGATTTGACTCAGACACACCCAAGCTTAGCTTTCAGTCCTATAATTGACTAGGTAGTGTATTTTCTTGACATTGTTTTATTATTATCATATCAAATCACCAATGAGGGTGCAAGCAGAGCTACTACTTCCCCTGGGCTCAAGACAATGTTCTTTGGTGATAATGAAGCTAGAACTCAGTTCCTTGTGCATGCTAGGTGGATATTTTACCACTTGGACCATGCAACCAGACCCTTTTGCTTTAATTATTTTTCATATAGAGTGTTTTTGCCTGAGGTTAGCCTCCCACTGTAATTCTCTTACGTAGCTCTCTGGTTAAAACTCTTAAGGACTCAATCTGGTTTTCCCTCCTTCTCCCAGGGGCAAATGTACACTTCCCTTACTGATAGTACTCTGCATTGATTCCAAATATTCCTGGTAGCTGGGAACATGCCACTTGCCTTGGCCCTTCCAAATTCAGCTCCTCACTGCAGATCTTACACTGAAGTCATCCCTCCTGAGAGTTGCTTACTGTTTTCACTGTGTGTCCATCTAGTGGCTTTATTTTCCAGGTACCATCTTTGTCCGAATTGTAAGATGTTCTGGATGGGAGTCTGCATCACCCCCTTTCTCCTCTCTTCAGCACAGGGCTGAGAGTGATATTTGCTTCTGACTTCTGCTGCATTGCTAAGCAGACTGATAAGCTCCCTGGCATGGGTGTGTGCGTGGCCTTTCTACACAGTTTGGTTAAAATTTCCAACACATTTCAGATCCCAAGAAAAGGTACTTGTTTTAATATGGCTGTTGGGCAGAGGTCATTGCTTTAGATGACGTTTCCTTTCTTTCTTTTTTTTAATGAACTTAATCAGTTTTTATATCTTTTTCCAAAGCAGACTATATTAAATGACCTTGCTTTGGCTGAAAGCCTTCTCCTGAGTGCTTTTAGGGGTGGGAGTGAGAAGAAATTCTTTTATAGCCTCTTAGCTTGACTGGCTGCCCTTTCCTTTCTTTGGGTTCTTCGGGATTGCCGATTTGATCCTAACTGCCCTGAGCCATGCAGCTTCTGCTCTTTGTGAGAGAGGCAGAGGCTGTATCTTTGGAGAAATGAGGCTGGGATATTCAGCTATTTCAGCTCCTGTGCAAGGCTCCAGAGAGGCAGAAATCCCCAAGGATCTGAGAGAGAGAGGGGGGGGCACGGAGGGAGGGAGGAAAGACCCTCAATAGCATTCTAAGGGTTGTCTCTGACAATGATGACTGTCTTTCAGCCCAGTGAAGAGAGGAGGGAGTCAGGCCTCATGTTACAAATTAAAAGTCAGCAATGGCATTCCTTTTTATTGTCTGAAGAACATAAAAAGAGAACAAAAATGGAACAAATTAATCAGCAGTGTAATGAGAATGGGAAATGGTACAAAATAAAGTTGTTCTTTATGACATTAATTCAAATTCCTGGTTTTTTACTTTCTGGTGATGTTTTACACAGAGGCATGGGGCAGAAAAAGCAGGAGCAGCCTCAGGTGGCTTTCTGTGGGTGCTAAGAAGACCGTTTTAGTTTGGGCTTCTTTCCTTATTATCTCTGCTTTGGACTTGCAAAAAAAGACTAAGAGAGACCATACACTGGCTTTCTCTTCCTATCTATGGTACCTGATAATGCTAGAGCTGTATGCAGACAGTTGGGATACTGCCCCTCTGTGTCAGAACTCATTGATGGGCTGGCTGAGGATGAATGACACTGACCACAACTGGAGTGATTGGTAAATCATATTGATCCTGATATGCAGGCTCAGAAGCAAGAAACGAACCCCACATTTACACACCACTGGTCTTAGACAGGAAGACCAGGCTTTTGTGAAACCTCTATGCAAGAAAGCAGAGAGGAAAATTAGACCAAATATCCTAGGGAAGTTTATTCTTTTTTGCCAGTCCTGGGGCTTGTACTCAGGGCCTGAGCACTGTCCCTGGCTTCTTTTGCTCAAGGATAGCACTCTACCACTTGAGCCACAGCACAACTTCTGGCTTTTTCTAGATATGTGGTGCTGAGGAATTGAACCCAGGGCTTCATGTGCACGAGGCAAGCACTCTACCACTAGGCCATACTCCCAGCCCATAAGTTTATTCTTGAGGTTTTACCGATTGCATCTATAGGTAAAGCCTGCATCTCTCTGAGAATATGGCATTAAAATATTCTGCTCAACTGCTCCACATTGCAGAAATACAATAAATAGCAGCACTATTTTTAAAGGATCACTGGGCTTTATTAAGTAAAGAGAGGCTTCTCTTGAACATGGTTTTGAGGATTCACTGTCGAAGCTACTAGCTCGGGTGTTGACACCCTGCAGAAGTTTTTTGCCACGTGTATTAATAGGCCTAGCTGCTTCTGGTGCTTAGATATCCTAGCCATCTAGAATCATTCCTTTAAATTCCTCACTGTTTCATCTGTATTATATTTAAAAATAATAATTTCCTAGTTTATTGTGAGGCTGAGATACCAAGTACATGTTGCTTCCTCCATTCATTAATTAGGACCTACTCAGGGCCAGGTCTTTAAACACACTGCTGTAAGTGGGTATCATTTTAATCCATCTGTCTCTTATTTTTCATCCACCATTAGGATCTAACAGGAAGACCGAATAATTAAAAACCCTTCAAGCAGAGGCTAGAGCATTTGAGTTTGCCTTCACCCCACACACTATCATCATTAACCAACTCTTTTCCAGGATTGAGGAGAAGAGAAAAATGATCAGTTTATGGAAAGTAGGAATGAGGCCTTGGCCCAGGGATAACTCTTGTGATGGGAGAGACTAGTTCAAATTCCAGATCTGGAATTCACTGGATACATTTAGACAAGTAACTCCCATAAGGAAAGCCCTGTTTGCTGGGAAGAATAAAAATCTATGCCAGAAGGCCAGTGCAAAGATGATGTGCAAGGTTGTATAGACTATGCCTGGTGGCAATCAGCACGTAATGAACACATGTGCCAGGCAAGTGTCTGGTCACGAACAAATGCTACTGCTCTAGTAGCATCATTAAGTATACTCTTTACCTCTAGCTTAATTTTGGTTCCTTTCTTCTCCCAGAAATCTCCTCATTTGCATTCTCACCTCCCTTATAACCCAAGCTCTTGCCTTTTAGCATGTCCATCACCAAGCTTCTCTCAGGAAGAACATGGACTTGTCTTTTTTCCAGTCCTTTGTGCAGGGGGTGGGGACTATTTGAGCTCCCCCTTCCCAGAGATTTGTAGGATCAAATACTTCATTGATTTTTGGGGAGCGAGGGAGAGTTTTCAACTCTTAGGAAATCCTTAAACTTAAAAAAATAGTATAACATAGTAAATATAGATAGTGCATATGTTGTCATTGTAATTTCTGCCAAACTAACAGATCTCTATCATTGGTACCCAGGTTAACAAACAGATCAATGCCAGCATCTCAGAAGCCCCGACGTGGTTATCTCCCTGAAGACCAGGTTTGTTTGCATTTTCATATTACATAAATGGAAGGCTACAATCTTTTTCACTGTATGGCTTCTTTCCCTCTTGTCCTCCTGTTTGGGAGAATCATCAGTTCTGTTAGGTGTCCATGTAGGTTCTGTTCTTGGGTTTTATTCAAACAGGTTTGTGTAGCATGATCCACATGTCCATTTTTCCTGTGAATTGTTTCACTTATGATCCAGGGGTGTCATCTTTCTGAAATGGCTGGGTTTGTTGTGAAAGCTCATGTTTCTAGAACTGAGGGTAGACATTGAATAGACTGTAGGGCAATTTCACAGGGAGTCAGATTCTTTTGCAGTTCTCCAAGTGACAATTCTGCAGAGTAGATAAGCATTTTCCCTGTCATAGTCAAGACCAGATTATGAGGGCTTCAAGATTTGCCTAAGGCAACAGATCTAATAAAAGTCCAAGTCTAGATTGTCATCCAACTTTCAGTTTCTTCAAAGATCTCATCTCTCACTGACCACACTTTCTCTTTGCAGGATTTGATGTAAAGTTTACTCTAACAGAGGACAAGAGAAAATACTTTTATCCAAACATGATTGCAAGAATTGCCATTGCCTCCAATGGTTTTCTCCTTACCTTTAAGACTTTAAGACTAGAATTTGTTCCCATGTGAAGGGAGTGGGGAAGAGGTAGAGGAAAATGAGTGTGAGAGGGGGAGAGTTGAGGCAGGTGATAAAGTTAGTATCTTTATTCCCCCAACTCATTAGCTGTGTGACCTTGGAAACATTTCTGGCTCTCTCAGAGCCTCAGTTTATCATCCATAAAACAGAGGGTAATAGGGCTGGGGATATAGCCTAGTGGCAAGAGTGCCTGCCTCGGATACACGAGGCCCTAGGTTCGATTCCCCAGCACCACATATACAGAAAACGGCCAGAAGCGGCGCTGTGGCTCAAGTGGCAGAGTGCTAGCCTTGAGCGGGAAGAAGCCAGGGACAGTGCTCAGGACCTGAGTCCAAGGCCCACGACTGGCCAAAAAAAAAAAAAAAAAAAAACAGAGGGTAATAAAAGTTTCCATCATACCAAACTGCTGTAAAGATTAAATAAAGAATGTATGTAAAGTACTTTGCATATTATCCATATAGAGTTGATATTTCTTGGGCACTTACTGTTATAATAAAATTCAAACCTTTTGACAGGTCTGACATTCTAAAAGCCAGGTACTGTCATTGAAGCCAGTACTGTGAATCAAAGATCTTCACCAGCTCCTAAATAAACGTTACATGGCTGCTACCAGTGCTTCTCTTTTTGGAGATGTCTATTAAAATTATGATTCAATTGTCAGAGACAAAATATTCTTAAGATGTCTTCAACCGTACCCTCAAATTATATGGCAGTGTCTGGCTTTAATACCCATCTAAATAGCTATACTGTTGACAGGTTTTGAGAGCAACGTTTCCTCTTCCATTCCTCTCATTAACTTATGTAGCAACATCATAACTCTCTGGAAGAATTTTGTTTTTTCAAAAAAAGCTGCTGGCATATTCCATCTGAATTCATTTCATATAGCGTCTGTGTCAGAGTGTTTGCATATGAATGAGATGCCTTGACGTTGGCTCATTAGCATAGGAGCTTTTGCGCTGGTGACATGCTTTAGAGTTCAGGTTCAAGAGTTTGAGGGGAGAGAGGGAAGCAGGGCTGAAAGCTCTGTCCATTTGAGATTTTACTGCTGTAGCCTGGTATCTAATCTCAGCCTCAGTCAGGCTGTGGTCTGGAACAGAAATTCCAACTCTTGCCTTCTGGATGTAAGTCCAATCTTTCCCTTCATCCTCCTTTCCACACACTCAACTTGTGAACCACACTTGTGTAGGTTTGTATTAATATTCTTACCTTTGTATGTATAAACTGCTCCCTCTTGACCTGACTCTCTTCCTTCCCTGTTTGCAGGAAAAGCAGCCATTCTTTTTCTGGGTGCCAACACCAATTGGCCATTCTAAACTGGTCTGGTTCTCGGTACCATGTTGTACAATCCATGCTGGACATTGAAGTGTAAGAAGGCACAAAGGGGAGCTCCCTCTCCCCAGTTGCAGCTCCATTGCTCAGTATATTCTAGAAGGTACTTCATAAACATGCATATATGTATGCATATATATGTGTGTATGTATATAGTTTTTGTTTTATTTTAATTAAAATTTTTAATTGTTATTATAAAGGGGCTACAGTTACATAAGTCAGGTAATGAGTACATTTCTTTTTGGACAATGTCAACATTTCCCTTATTCTCTCCCAGTTTTCCCCTCCTATACCCACTCACCAGTTATATAGTTCATTTTTCACAGTATCTAATGAATCCCACTGCTACATTAGTTCACCCTTTGTCCCTCCATTTCTGTGGTCCCTCTCTCCCTTCCAAAGAAGATAAATGAACAAACAAGACAAAAAGAAAAGAAAACAAAAGCAATAGTGATGAAAACAAAATCTCTTGTTTCCATTTCCTGGAGTTCATTTCGATAAATGCTATGCCTTTGTGTTCCTTTCTTAAGAATATCCCCCTTTGATTTCACTGTGTGTGAGTGCAGAGAGTCCTGTATAGTTTAACATATCCCATTGTATTTTAGATCTAGTTTCCTCATCTGAGAGAACACATGTGCCATTTGTCTCTCTGAGCTTAGCTTACCTCACTTAAAATGATTTGTTCTTGTGCCATTCATTTCCCTGCAAATGACATGATTTTATCCTTTCTAATGGCTGTGTAAAATTCTATTGTGCATAGGTACCACAATTTTTGGATCCACTCATCTATTGTGGGGCATCTGGGCTTTTTCCACGTCTTGGCTATTGTGAATAGTGCAGCAATGAACATGGATGTGCTAGTGTCTTTATAAGTGAATATAGGAAACTAGAATAAGCCAGAGGGAGGCCAGCTTTGAGCTTTTATTTCCAAGGGAACAGTGGTGCTTAAACCGCTCCTCACTCCTCACCAGAAAACTATCAGCTCCAGATGACATGACTCAGGCTCACAGTGGTCCTCAGGGCTCTATCTCCCCTATATCATGAGCTTTGGAGGCGGGCTGAACACGTTCTCACAGCCACTGGCAGCTCATGGCTTGCTGGGTGATCTCATTATTGAGTTTACATTCCGTGAAGAGCATGTGTTTCTGGAGGGAAATGAGCAGACAGGCACTTTGACTGCACATTAGCTCTGGTGCGTCTGTAGCATGGGAGTTTCTGGCTTCCCCTTCCAGATCCTGGCACTACTCCCTTGCCCCTCACTCCAAATTTAAGTCCACAAAACATGGCCTGAGTGGTTGTACCAAGGGAAGAGACACCTGCTTTGGCTGTAAAAGTATTATTCTCACCATGTACTTTCTCTGAAATACCACTTTGCATTTGAAAAAGTGACCTTGTACTGCTAACTTTTCTGTGCCACTAGTCTGAACTGGTTTGGGGTACAGATTTTTACTCTGGGTGCATTTATTGACCTTCACAGTTTTAGTATGGACACAACAGCCTCTCCTTCAATTATTTGGGCAGTCAGAGCCCAGTCTGCCTTTTCCTCTCCTTGCTCAAAATCATGGCATGACTAGGAGACCAGCTGGAAGCCTGAGGAACTGTCTTGCTCCTTGTAGAGGCTTCAGCCAGCTGACATCACAGGTATGAGGCCATTGATCTGATTCTCCTGAGACTACACAGAGGAACTCGAGGCAGTCAGTTCACCAACAGAAGGCACTCTTGGTTGGTCTTGACTGATGCTTCTCCTATCATTGCTTCCCCGAATGGGGTCCTGGAAGATTGTCCTCTACCAGTGTTTGCCAGAAGAATTGCCACTATTTTTTTACTCATATATATGTGTAACTATATATATATTATATATATACAATAAGCAAATAAATGAAATAGAAATATACATATGCATTCTGTTTCAAATAGAAAACATTTTGGGGGACTGTTTGTCCTGCCAACTGGAGTTGACATTTCTTTCCCAATAGGTCTGTCTTTTGAGAATCCACTAGATATCCCACCAGCCTCAGTCCTCTGCACAGGTAGGGAGACTCTTTCCCCAGCAAGGGTCCAAAGAAACAGGTGTTTCCCCTGGCAATGCAGGCTGGCATGTCAGTATAAATGTCGGAAGACTGGGGTGGCCAAGTTAAACAGGCATGCACCTGTCCTTGCTCTCTGGGGTACAGCAGGTAGCAGCACGAGGCTCAGATGAAATCTTGGCATCCTCATTTCTGTTCAATGAGGCATCAGCTGTTGTGAGCTTCGGGTGAGGAGGCTTTTATTCTGCTCACTGAAGTTAAAACCATTCCACTGCCTGCCACAAATTTCAGGCAAAAGTTAAGTCACAGGAAAGTGGGACAGTTAGTGTAGGTTCAGTTGAGTTTTTGTTTTTGCTTTTTTTAAGCTAACATTGGTCACAAAACCCATCTGAGAGTATATACAGGGTTTCTTTCACAACTGTCTGGGGCAATCAGTTTGGCCCCTCTTTCCTCAAGAGGGGTGGGGGGAGGGTGGAGGCTAGCAGGATTCACAGAACTTTTCCATGCTCACTCAGCCATAGGTGCATTTGCAAGATGCACTCCCAATACCTCAGCATCTTTTGCTCACACTTGCTTTGCCACTGTGCAGATTGGACTGATTTCCCCTGCATCATTACCCCTGGGCATCTCTAGGTTTCTATGGAGAGATTGAAAGCAAGGACATGCATGTGTCTACCCAGACCCAACCATGCTGGGATGCATGCAAGAAGCCAGAGTCCTCTCTACAGCAGCGACCGCACCTTGTGTTCATTGCTTATGGGAGAAGCAAACAGGAGCTGAGATTAGAGACTGCAATCAGCCCAGGATGGTGGATTGTATAATAATCGAGAGACTTTATTGTATGGAACAGGGGTTCTCAAAGGAGGTTTCCCCAATCCAGAGGCATCTGGGAGCTTGTTAGAAAGGCAAATTCTCCAGCTTTACTCAGGCCTGTATCAGAAAATCAGAGCCTGGGTTTCAGCCATCTATATTTTAACAAGCCCTCCAGGTGATTCTGGTTCACATGAAAGATTTCCTCTTAGAGTTTGTTGTCTGCCATTCTCAGAAAAACCTGCCGGTTATTCACAGCACAACTCAGACTCAACAGAGAAGCTGGGGTTGGTTTCTCTTGCATTCGGAGGTTTCAGTGTGTGAGCAATGGCAAAGGGTAGAATCTTCCAGAAGACCTATCCTTTTGAATGGGAGTGCTCCACATTCCATGAAATGAGTTCTGAGTGCTCCCAGTGCCAGTTTCTAAACCGGGTTAGTTCCTTGCTGGAGCTCCTGCTGCTTTTCTCTTCCCTCCCTGTCTCTTCCTCCCCCTCCCAGAAGCCTCTGACTTACCAACACTTGTTTAAACATCCATGCATGTGATTTTCTGATCATTAGCACCTTGTAGCTGAGATCCTTGCCTTCTGAGTCTCTTTGTTCTCTCCAAGTTCAGGGGAAGGGAGAGGCAGGAGGCCTGGAGGAGGCCCTGCTTTTAGCCTGTTCATCTGCTCCAAGTTGAATAAAGCTGGGAGTATGGAGAATATGCTTTGATCCCAGACAATGAGAGCCACTGGAGTAAGCACTTGGAGGGACCAGACGGCTCTGGCACAAAGCAGATCACTTCTCTCTCTTTCATTTTTTTCTTCTTCTATTATTTTTAAAACAAATTCATGCACTGGAAACCAAAGGATAATGTTTTGAAGGATGGTACTTTCATAGTTCAAAGTTCTGAGGCATAACCAGAAACATCTGTGGGCTGGCTGCTGCAGGCAGAGACTTGGAGACTTTGCTCTAGGCTGGGAAAGGGGAATACACTGACATGCTAGGGTAACGTGTGCTCTTTGCAGTCCCAAGGGTCTCTGGGGCCACAGAATGGCAGCTGGGACTGGCTTGTTCAAGAGCTAGAAGGGACCTCAGGAAGTGTGCCCATGTGTTTGGTTCAGTTCCTATGCATAGCAGTGAAAAGAGAAATACAATAAAATTTGCCTTTCTGTACAGAGCAAGTACTAAGTATGTGACATAACAACTCAAGGAAGCCCTGTGACACCATGGGGACCTCTGTTTCCCCATGTGACAAATAATTCTTAGTGATACTGACGAGATAGGGGTTGTTGGTATGTCCACACTTGAGATGAGAAATAGCAAGGCACAGAGAGGTTGGCAGTTTACACAAATCTCTCAGCTAAAAAGGTGGCAACTAGAATGCAAACCCAGGCACTCCAAGGCCTCCCTGTAGGACAAAGCTCCTGTTCATGGTGGCTCTGATTCTCCTCTGGATGGGATGAGATGGTACAGAAAAAACTAGCCCGTTCTGAGGACTCAGGGCCTTCCTTCACACACAGATGAGACCTAAGTTTAGTGTCTGCACAATAACAGGGGGCAGAGAAGGAAAAGAGCAGGTAAAGCTATGCAATGGGATGTGCAAAGGCATCAGAATTAGACGAAGGTGACAAAAAAGAGGAAGGTTTGAGGATTTATTTTTTTGGTGCTAGGGTTTCTGCTCAAGTCTCTCAGTAACCTTGCCTCTACAGAAGCCCTGGATTTCTACTGTGTAAAAATGGTGCAGTTAGCTAGAACTAGCAATGCACAGTGCTGATAAGGCTTGTCCAAGCATTGGGTCCATGAGTAAGGTTATGTCTTGAAAGCAGACACCAGTCACAAGGGTTTGACCCCCACACACCAGGACTGTGCACAAATCCAGCCTTGCATCCCTTATGCTAATGACTTTTCTAAGCATGTCCTGCCCACCTTCAAAGCTTGCTCCAGATGCCACTTCTTCCAAGAAGCAGTCCAAGTACTCCCTCCCCTCCCCCTCTTGCCAACTTGGAAGCAATTCCTTCTTCTGTGGTGATAATGGCTTTGTCTTACCTTACATGCATGCCTTCTCATTCCAGTTTGGTGGTAAATGCTTTGTAAGCAAGATATTTGTTTAGTTTGGTGTCCCTAGTACCTCACAGAAGACCTAGCCAGGATAATAAGCACTAAATGTAATATGATTTCATTAGAAACTTCTTGGTAGGGCCTCTATTCCTTCTCCATTCTGTGTTTAGAGGAATGAATCCCAGGATGGATTAAAAAAAACCACTTCGGAGCACTCTCATAGGCTTTAGCCCATGGATAGGATGGTCCTTGGTTCTAGGACATCAACAGAAGTCTGTTTCCAGTCTCTCTATTTTGGCGAGAGAGAGAGAGAGAGAGAGAGAGAGAGAGAGAGAGAGAGAGAGATTATTTCTCTCAAGTAACGATTCAATACAGTTTGGTAGAGGGTAAAGTTGACTGTTCCCCAATTTAACACCTTGGTATTTGGGCAAGCAGCAGAATCAGGAAGATCACTCAACACCTCCTTGCTCCTTGAAGCACATGATACAAGTGTCTTTCCTGTACCTGAAGGAAAAAATATCTCTATCTCTGAGGATGAAAGGACCTAGGGAAGAATCTAGACACACAGGCTTTGCAACCCCTCCATCCCCCTTGCCCAGTATGTTTATGCCCATTAGACAACACTTTGCCCATATTACATTTCCCTGTAACTATCTACTTCTTCATCACATTTAGTGTAATTTGTCTTTGGACCTTCATTTTTAAAGGCTCCTTAGTCACATAAAGACGTGTGAAATTTTTATGAAGTATATCTATATGCTTTCCTCTAGTTAATCTGTCTTTTGATATGGAAGCCTCTGCCATAAACTTAAGATGGGAAGGAAAGAGCTTTCCCTTTCAAGCGATCCTCAGCATCTGATGAGGTGACTCTCACAATCTGGTCTTAAAAACAACTAAAACAGGCCTTGATTCAGCTGTGCTCTTGAATTCCAAAGGCCTGATATGCCTGTGATTTCCCCCCTCCCCTCCCCCCTTGGTGCCAAATCAGTTCTGCTTATCGACTGCTATTTTAATGAAACCTCCTGGTACCAGCTCAGGAAGGATATTTTTATTAGATACGACTGGGCGGATTCTCGTGTTGAAAGCATTTGGTGTAAAACATGAAGGCAGCCAGTCCTCACATATCCTTCCAAATATTTCTTTTGAAATCGGAAAATTACCAAGGAACTTGTGATAAGAAGATGAAAAAAAAAGAATTAAAAAAAACTAAGGATGACGTGATTTTTCTTCCCCCACTCCTCCTGGTGGAACATTTAGGAAGCAAGAAGACTAGAGCTGGTGTCCAGGCAGGGTGAGGAGATGCTCTTGATCTCTCCACTTAAGTTTCTCCCTCTCGCTCCCTCCAAAGGGCTGGAGGCATAGAGAATAAAAAGTCTGATTCAAACGTAGTCTACTCTATTCATCCACATTATGCCTTCCTGGCATTAGGTCTCGACATCTCTGAGTTAAGGAGAACATAATCAACAATAGTTAGCTAGCCATGGCACCTCTCCTCCTGATTGAAAATCTCTTTCAAGCTCATTCTCTTCTTTTAATTCAGAATACAGTAGACACCTAGCTTCTGAAGCCACCCAGCTGAGGGCAGATCCTGGCTTTACTCCCGTAAGACTGATGGATGTTAGACAAATTACTTCACCCCTCTGCACCGCTGTTGCTGGGTTAACACAAAGAAAAATGATAGTATGCATTTCAGACAGTTGTTGGAAGAAGAAAATTTACATAAAACACTTAACCATACCTAATAGGTTGTAAGTACTCAATAAACATTAGCTATTGCTATCATGACTATGGAAACATGACATCTACTTTGGTAAGTGAAGAATGCAGGGCCTGGCGATTCAAATGTTTTATCTCAGTGTTCTTCCTCAATCATACCCTGGGGAAGATCCGGTAAACTCTGGAAATTTGTGTAGGTGTCTGGGCTTTTCTTAACTCTGCACACAGCCGCCATTATTGATGGAACCTTTCCTCAGACCAAGGTGCATTGACACCCAACACAAACACAAAAGTGAAAGATGAAGGAGCAGGGTTCAAATCACCGGTGACTGGTAGAGTTCATAGGTGACTTGCTTCCTCAATAGAATCATTTTACAAGTGAATGTCTGAGGACCTCAAACTCAGACAGTAATTGGAAGGCCTTTAACTCCACACTTACTGCTGCTTACCCAGTGCTTTCAATATGACCTCCCTCTGTCTCTGGTATATTCTTCTCTTTATTCTAGGCTACTTGTCTCTTGTCTGGAGGTCACCATCTGGGGCAAAGTAAAAATAATTTCTCTTTGCTGCTAGGGTGAAGGGCTTTGGTAAGAAAAGACCTTCTTGCTGCATCTTGAATACTGAACAGTTACAACATAGAAGCAATGCCCCCAAATGGGAAAGACACAAATGTTGCTTCTATTAAGCTTTGAGGTACTACTTTCACTGATTAGTCTAATGTCTAAATTCATAAACTTGGAGAGAGATAAACTTAATTTCCTCTTCTACACATGACTCATGGAAGTCCAAAGAATTTCCAAGACTTTTTATTTTTGTAATTTTCAAGAGATCTTGTTCTCATAACAAAACAAAAGGATTCATCATTTTAGGAACAAGTATGCATAAAAGGCTGCGTGGGGTTGTAAATATCCTTTTTTCCCCCTTCCAGCACATTTTTGGTTCTAATTCCAATAAAAACTAACCAGAAGATGACTGAGTATGGATATTTTTAACCCCATTTTCCAGACGAAGAAATTGTGAATGTATTAGGCATTTTTAACTATGTTTTCTTCTCTCACTTAGAAAATAGCTGGCAGCTTTATTATTCAAATCTAGGTCTGTATAATGCCAGATCCATGTTCTTTCCACTAATTTAAAAATGATTTTGACACTTCATATTCAAAGACCACTCTAATTGTGTAACTTGACATAGGTTTTATCATGTCATCTTTAAATCACCATTGGAGATGAATTCTAGTCTCCTAGGTGGTACTGCAATTTGTACAAGATAACTAGATTTTCACTAATTTAGTTTAAATTTTGACCCTGAGAACTTACTTTCAGGAGTGATGGGACAAATAGCTAAGCAGTATTTTAAGACTCTTTGCAAACCTGGGTGGAATCAGGCAATACCAGAAGGGTCTGCAAGAAGCATCATTTACTGGAAATGTATGTTCTGGGACTTCAGTGAAAACTTGCTCAATTCCAGATCTTATTAGGAATCAGCTTGCAATTATGCACTGTCCCAATTTTATCTTCAGAATTGAATTAATTAGCCCCAAAACATTTGCATGTGTAATTTGTTGTTTTTTTCCCCCTTCAGATGCACTGTGATAACAAGCTATTCTTTTACATCATTAAGATGGAAACATATTATATTTTCATGCAAAGCAGAACCTGTTATTTTTGAAGTGTCTACTCCTCTTGTCTTTAAAATATTCAAAAAAATAAGTGTGTGTCAGACAGTGGGTGCCCGGGACCTTTCAGAGTCAGACTTTCAGCTTGAGGCTATGGCCAGTTTCATCTGTAATGCAAAAAAAAAAATAAAAGTCCACACCAAAGAGGTCTCAGGAGTTAGAGCTTGATTAACACAGTCACAGAAAGACTACTTCCTAAATTGAAATGATGTTAGATGTAAGAAGTGAAGGAGAAGTGACGGGAAGTCATAACTGGCCTTGGTCTTTATGGGGCCATTTAAAACCCAAATTTTATAGTTGATTTCTGTCTTCTGACCTTGGAGGCTCAAGACTTGGTAACCACTTTTGAAAATATATCCACCTTGATAAACTTCCTTGTCTATAAACTTACAGTCCATGAAACTGCCTCTTCTGGAGACTTTTTATTAGAGGAGATTATCATGGAAGTATACTTGAAAGCTATTATTGATTATAAAATGACAAAGAGAAGAAGTTTATCTAATTATCAATGATATATTCCCACTGTTTGATAAATGTAAGGAAGCTGGATTTTATTGACTATTTCTGGGAGAGTGGGGAAATGTTTCTCACCTGAGTTTACACAGATGCACACCACTGATATCTATTTTAAACATCAGGAGCAACATAAGAAGGTATTTTACATGAAGATTTAAAAAAAGAAAATTTCAACTAGCCAATTGCATTTCTTTTTATAGGTCTAATCCAAACTCTACTTATAAATACCATTTTTTTTTCTTTTTTGGTGATGGTAGACATTGAACCCATGCTAAGCACACACACTGCCACTGAGCTATAGCCTCAGTCCCTACAATTTACTTTGATTTCTCTATGTCAATATCTGGATAAGAAAGAAAGACAGGAAGGGAGGGAGGGAGGAAGGAAATAAACCCTGCTTACTTACAGCTTTCCGCATTTGTTTCCCTTTGTCTACTGTAGGGTTACCATTGTGCCCAGGGAGTTAAAAATCCTGGTGTTAGAATCTGTGTAGAGGAGAGGCTGGTGTATGCTGGAATTTGGTTTCTTTCACTCCCCGCTGAAGGACTTGCTCCTGTTCTTTGAGCCTCTGTTCTGTTTTCTCTCCTGTAAAGTGGATCTAGAAATGAAAAACTCAGGGCTCTGAGATTACCATAAAGCTTCTAGTGGCCTGATCATTCATGCACACGGGCAATGCATAGGGGTCATCTAAAGGTGGTGATATTTGCCTGGGTAGCTGCTAGCTGTATGTGTTTTTAAGATTTTTTGTTGTTGTTGTTGGTGGTGGTCATGGGGCTTGAACTCTGGGCCTGGGCTCTGTTCCTGAGCTCTTTCCCTCAAGGCTACTACTCTACCACTTAGAGCCACAGCACCACTTCTGGGTTTCTGGTGGTTAATTGGAGATGAGTTTTATGGATTTTCTTGCCTGGGCTAGATTTGAACTGCCATCCTCAGATCTCAGCCTCCTGAGTAACTGAGATTACAGGCATGAGCCACTAGCACTGGAATTATTTTAAGAATTTTTCTGTGTAAGAATAGTTAGGTTCGTTTTACCTGTGGCCCTTGGAACCAATGTGGAATTGACTGGTATCACTATCCCTTGTGTGCATTGTAGTTACCTGGTGCAATGGGAGTTAGAGTCCTTGTCCAAGAAGGTGAAGGAGCAAGGCTGGGTGTCCCTAGTGGTAGAGAAGGTAGTGTTTGGATTAATCAACCAGCCCAAATGGTTCACATGTCGTTCCTATACCTGGCACTCAGTAATTCTCCAACTCATCAAACCCTGTGTGGTAAACGTTGGTCTCAACTCAGAACCCAGGCCAGAGGTTTCACTCCTCTTAGGCCTTCTGAACTTGACTTCCAGGGGTCGATCTTCTTCCAACTTCTCATTTGGTCTCTCTTTGATCTCTGAGCTGGGACTGTGACCAACAGTTCTCCCAGGTCAGACAGCCTCCACTCTGTCTTTTCAGTCTGCTGTAGGCTCCCCCAGCCCCAATTCCTCATGCCTTCCATCTGTCATACCTCCCTTTGATTCACTCACATGTACCTTGCTTTTATGTTTTAATCCCCAATTCATTTTATGTTTATTTTACTTGCAAGAAAAAACAAATTCTAAAAAAACACAAAACATGGCACATTATCTTTGTGGCTGATTTTCTGGGCTACTTCTTGACCTACTAGCTTCATGTAAGAAATAGCACATAGGAAAGAGACTGGCTTTACTCATAGACCATGTCTGTGGCATGTGGCATCTGTGGAATCTTGAGTAAGTCTCTCTATATTTTTGCATCTTTCTCCTCATGTCACAAAATCATTCACTGTTTCAAAACTGAAGGATCTTAAACTTGAACTTCACGTAAATCTCATGACCTGTAAGAGGTGTTCAGCAAATAGCTGTTTGGAAGTGAGTTCTCAGTCCTCTCTTACTTCCTGTCTAGTCATGTGATCTTTCCTGAACCTGCTGGTGCCCTGGTAATGGCATCTTCATGAAGCCTCCCTCAGAATCCCAGTAGGCCTCAGCACCATACTTTTGAACTGACAGGATTTTGAGCTAATAAAACCTGCTTTCTTTATGTATGGCCTGGCTTCCGGTATTTTGTTAAAGCAACAGAAAGTATCTGCTATTTGTGGACATGACACTTTCTGAATTAAGAGTCAATAAGTGACTTTTGTTGAAGAGCACAGAGCAAATATTGTAGGCTTCCTGGGTCCAGTGATGGTGGTGGAAGTCATTCAACTTGACCCATTGTGTCTTGAATAATGAATGGAAACGAATGAGTGTGGTTGTGTTCTAAGAGAATTTGATACGAAACAGGATTCAAGCTCAGTTGCCCTACAGGTAGTCATTTCCCACCTGTGGCTGACATTCTTCAAGCCTCAATTTCCAGTTCTTCCTCTTAGGTGTGGTAGAGGTTCATGAAAATTAAATAAGATAATATAGGTGAAAATTTAAATTTTTTAGCTTGACCTCTAAAATATTTCAAGAAAGTTACTTCTCTCCTTTTGTACTCTGAAGAGTTAGGAAAAACAGTACACAAAAGTTCTATCAGCCCTGTGATTTTACAAAATTGCCTTTTGAAAAAAGGGTGAGCAAGAAAGGACATGCTAGGAGAGAGAGAGAGATAGATCATATACCTGTTTTTTCCTCTGCAATGTCTGACCACAAGACACATTAAATCAATCAGGTGACAAAGCAGAATATGAAAAATTGATTTGGTTTGGTCCCAAGCATGAAGGAAGTCTGTGCTACTGAGATCAGAGGAGAAATATAAATAAATGACCGGAAGGTTTTGAGCACATTTATGTGCCTTGGCAATTGTGTGACTCCCACATAATTCATCACAGGAAAACTTGGACTGCAATAAACATTTCCCCTCATTTCGTGGCTGCTTTGATCAAGAACAAAGCCATTAACATAAATGCAGATAAATACAAGGCAAATAACGATATTCCCAATTGCTTCTGTATCAACCAGCTACGCTCATCAATCTTGCCTGACTGGTTAAGCAGAAACAGAGAGAATTTATAACCAGGAAAGAGTTCTATCTGGAGTACTTGCACCTCACAGAGGAGGGGGAAGAATGAATCATTCAGAAAGTTCAGGGAAACCAAATAAATGTTCTTCATGTTTAGAGCCTTGCAACTCTAGCTGAATCTCAGTCATCGCCCTAACACTCTACCTTTCTGGCGCCAGAGCCCCTCCAAAGTGGCATACCTTTAGACAAAGCTTAGCACTGTCCTGGACCTTCCCAGAGCCTGCATCCATTGGGAGGTGTGTTCCAAGTAGCCATGAGCATGTTTATCCCAATGGTGGTACAAATGAGAGAACAGGATTATCAAGGTTTCTCTGTCCTTGGCTTTAATGCAAGCCCTTCATGGTAAGTGGTGGTCTGGTTCAGTTCCAGTGTCTCTCACCTCCCAGGCTCTGTGCACTACTTCTAGAATTACTTCATTGACTTCGCATCCTATCTACCTTTAAACCACAGCATCCCTGGTCTCCTCCCTCAACATTCTCCTTTTCTTCTGTTAACTCATGTTAACGTGTGCAACTGTGTACTCTACTGGTAACCATTACCTCCTATACTTAAATGATTCCACCTCTTAATCTCCTACTCAGCCTTCTATAAATGACATTTCATACTTAACTTCCTATTACCTCTGTCATGTACATCACATGTATGACATAGAATACATTTCCAGTTTATAGCTAGCTATGCATGGCTTTTTGAACTTCTAGTCCACCCAGCAGATTAGATCAACTATAGTATCATCAGAGACATCCCTCAACAGGGGTTTCTCTTGGTGGCCTTCATTTCCTAATGAAAGGACTTCCTGTATCTAACCAAGGAAATGCTTTATTTTATTCTCCCTGCCTCATCTTCCTCTTCTTTCCTCTCTCCCAGTTAATACTTTATAGTTTTCTACGTGATTTCATAAGGTAAATAGCATTCCAAAATAATACATCTGTCCTTATAAACAGGAGCCATTGTGGGTAGGGGATTTTTCTAGAAGAAGAGAATCATAGTTTACCCATTTAAATAGTGCTATGCTTTGAACTCACATTGAAATTTCACTGCCTTTGTAGTAGTATTAGGAGGTAGCACCATGTGAGAGGTGTTTGTGTTGTGGGAATAGAGCCCACATGAATGGGTGAGTTTTTTTTTCAAATGAGTCCTTGTTGTTGAGGTACTGAATTATCTATCACAAGAGTGGGTTGTTAGGAAGTTGGGCTGTCATTCATGTTTTCCCCTTCATAGGCATTCAGTTGTCTTTCTGCCTTTGTACTTCTGCTATGAGCTAGTACAGCACAAAGCCCTTACTAGATATAGTCACCGGATCTTGAATTTTCCAGCTGCAAGAAATAGGAGCTACATAAACCTCTCTTCTTCATAAGTTACCTAGCCTAGGAATTCTCTGATAGGAAAAGAAAATAGACAAAGATTGTCTTAATGGAGAGGTCTTTTATAATGTGTGTGTGTGTGTGTGTGTGTGTGTGTGTGTGTGTGTGTGCGATTACATAATTTAGCATTTTCAAATCAACCCTTCAAGTATCCCAGCAGTGAAAATACTATTTTATCCAATGCTATAAGTGAGGTAACATATTCACAATTTGTTTGTTTTTCTGATCATTTAATTAGGATGTAATAAATCGAGGATTCAATTCTAAGGTTTCTACGTATAAGAACCTTGTATTCAATTACCATTTCTCACTTTTTTGAGGAAAGACAATAATTTCAATGAATATGTGGAGAAATATTGACAAGAATAAGAACAGACAGAATATGTGGCCCCATAATATGAGCCCATTGAGATCAGAGCTTTTATTATCTCTTTAGTTCATTGAGTTGTCCCTAGAATCTACAATAGATCGTCCTTATGTAGTCTCTTAACGGACATTATTGAACAAATGCACTACATTCACAAGCATTGCATCTTTTTTTATTTAACTATTTTATTGTTGTTTTAGAGGCAATGTACAGTATGGTTGCCCTTACAAATGGCAGGTAATAAGTACATTTCCTTCCTTTTGCATAGTATCATCTATTCCCTCATTCTCTCTCATTCCCTCCCATGGTCCCATCTGTGCCTATAAGTTGCATGGTTCACTTTCATTAATGTCCACTGCAGCTAGATGGCTCAGCTGCTGTATTTTTTCACCCATTTCCCACTGATTCTGTGCCCATTCTTCACCTTCCCTCAGATATGCACATGTATACACCACATATAAGGTAAAGAATATGGAGTCATCTAAAAAATGAAAAGACAAATTAAGAAATGGTCCATTATTTCCTTGTCTTTGGAGTTCATTTCAGTATGTATATTATTTTATATACATATGAAGAGGTGCTTAAGTATTACAACTTGGTGATTTTCTCCTAAGACTATCCTCTTTTGGTCTCACTGTATTTGGGTGTCTAGAATCCTGTATAATTTGTCATATCTTACTGTGTTTTAAATCTAACTTCCACATACCAGGGAGAACATGCACTGTTTGTCTCTCTGATCTTGGCTTACCTCACTCAACCTAATTTATTCTAGTTCCATCCATTTCCCTATGAATGGCATAATTTTATCCTTTCTAATGGCTGTATAAAATTCCATTGTATATAGATACCACAATTTTTGGATTCCATTCATCTATTGTGAGGCATCTGGGTTGTTTCCATATCCACAAGCATTAACTCTTATAAACTTGGTTCTGGAAGCTCCATTATCCTGAATGAAGCTTCATCTTGTGACTGTGACCAAGTATCTCCTCATTTCCCTCCTTCTGGGCTCCAGTGTATTCTCTCATGTCTCTCCTCCTTAACTCTCTTGGCTGTTGACCACACTTTGTACATGGACTAGTGTATTTGTGAATATGAGCACAGCAGGTGTCAGATACTCAGTGACAGTCATTGAATGATTTCTAGATTTCTGAATTCCCTGCCTCACTAGGACAATGAATCAGTTTTGCATGTTCCTAGGCATGACCTCTTGCCTTCTCAGCATGCTTAATTTGGTAGGAACAATGGATTCCACACTCAGTCTCATTGTCACCATCTCAGTAGAGCAGCCCAACAGCAGAAATAGAGCATTCCCTTCACTTCTTGCTATCTCTGGATATCATCTTATCTCCCATCTGCCCCTTCCAAATTAGTTATTTTTCAGCTGCAGGGGGAAAAAAGCAATAGAAAGAGTCAGAGGAACATTTCAATCCTTCTACATGTCTCTGTATTTTGGCCTTGGGAAAAGGTCTCATTTTGCTCACCTTTGTGTCAGTATTAAAAATCCAGATTATCTTAGTATGTAAGAATTTAAAACTGTTAATTTTACCTGAACCTAAAGTGCTTTATTGGTTAAATATGGCCAATAATCCTCACTTAGCAAGCTGAACGTGTCCTTGGTAGAATCTGATATATAATAGGTGGTCATGTTCATTTCCTTCCTAGAGTTTCCACATTCATTTAGTCCATGTCCATACCAATCCAGATCCAGCTCCTGGTTAGAAGATCTGGCCACTTGCACTAAAATCTACAGTTTCTTGGCGTGACTGTATCAATTCAATGGTCACCCTCTCCTGTCTGAGTGGCCCCTGACAGGCTGCATGGTGATCTGACCTTCAGGTGATGACATTCCGACACAACATCGCCTTAAGTGTCAGTCTGTTCACAGGTGTCGATCTTAAAGATGCCAATCATTGCTCCCTGGGGCTGATCGGCATGCGACAGCGTGTGCCTGCAGTGTGTTTCTAGACAGG
This sequence comes from Perognathus longimembris pacificus, assembly GCF_023159225.1. Lineage (NCBI taxonomy): Eukaryota > Metazoa > Chordata > Mammalia > Rodentia > Heteromyidae > Perognathus > Perognathus longimembris. The sequence continues at coordinate 14,355,504 of NC_063170.1, forward strand.
CGAGGAAGGATTGAGTTGACCCAACATCATCTGTCTGGTGGGATGCTCATTTTTCTTCTCCCGCCTGTCTCATTGCTTAAGATGTGTCTCAGGGCATTTTGGCCTTATGTGTTCTTTCCACTTACTCTGCTTCCTCTAGAGCCCTCTAAACATCAGTCCTAACCTTCAATTCCAAAGTTCAGTCATAGATGTGCATATGTTTATTCATTCCCCCTCTGCATCATTCACTTCTTTTCTCACTTTGGTTTTCTTTCCAAGCAATTATTGAGCACCTATCATGTGCATCATTCTTGGAAAATGCTGAATCCATGTCTCCACAATGAGGAAGGAAACATCACCAGTCATGTTCAGTGATTTCCACCATGATCATTACTCGTCTAGAAGGGTTAAGGCTGGGTGAGGGGTGTGGGAGGTTTTTTATTGCCAGGGTATTTGTCCAGAACCTGTCACAAATTGTGTTCCCAGGTTAATGACATGCTCAACACCACTTTCTCCTCTCTAACAACACAGAAACATTCTCCTTTTGGTGGTTTGTGCAGCCAGGCATCAGCCCATGCTTAGCCAGTTGGTGATCTAGATACCTGTTGTTTGGGTTTTGGATTTGCAGCTGCCTTTTGGCCAAGCTCAGAAGGTTTCAGACGTTCGGGATCCCTCTAGGTGGTCTTTCTTTTTTCTTTTCTTTCTTTTTCTTTGCTTGCTGAGCACTTTAGCCCTTCTCCAATGAGCCAGCACTGGACTGAAACATAGATGCTTTTTGAGATGGAATTTAGTAGCAATGCATCCAGCTGTGGTTTGCTATGCGGCTATAACCCTTTCCACCTTTCTCGTAGGGATTTCTTCCTTGTGGGATGTGCCATGAAGAACTAGGCAGCCTCTGCCTCCTTTGACCGGGAGTCAAGATGCCAATGGCAAAATGTCCCAGCAGTTTCTCAGGATTTTCTCCAGGTGACATGAGAATCCTCTGGCAAAGGAGACCTGCAAGCCTTCCAGAATGTTTTCAGGATTCCAGAGATCCTTGAGACTCCCTCTGTGGCCTCGGCTTCCTTAGACTACCAGAGAGCTTTGCTTCTCAGTAATCAACATCTCATCTTAATTGCTTTTGTTTATGGTTCAATAAGTGCATCGTTTTGGCAACACCAGCTCACAGCAATATCTTAAATTACCCAAGGCTGCCCACTTTCATTTATGAACTCTGGCTTGGGTCTGATGAGCACGTAGGTTTTTAACCATTTATTTCCTCTGCCTGACAGAGAATGAGGAACATAAAGCTGATTGGGAACAGTAAAGTAGGGAGAACACCGGAGACTGGGGAACCATAAAAGAAGTGCATAGTGTTTGAGGCCAATATAAAAGCAATGAGTTTTTAATATATGGTTGGTATAATACATTCATATCCCTAATAAAGTCAATTATTGTTGAATCTGCTATTTCTCAATTTTCCACCTCAGCTCAGACAAAAACAAATCTGGAGCAATTCGAAAGCAGAGAAAAAATTATGCTACAGTAATTGGAAATGCAGCAGCTGTCAAAAAATGTCTAATAAGTGGCTGCTTAACACATCTACCCTCACAGGAACTGGGGGGGAAATGTTAGGAACAGTGTTTATCATGAATATAATCTGCGACAAAACTGTGAATCTTTGCCCTTGATTTGAGTAATTATCTTGCTCTTTGCATTTTCTTAAAAAAAATAAATTCCAAGTGTCTTTTTTTTTTTCTGCAGACAGCAATGAGTTAGAAAATAGAGGGTCACTGGGGATGTGAGAATGTCAAAGAATTTTCTGCCATGAATCACTTGTGTAAACCCTCCTCTGTCTCTTAACTTTTTTACGCCTTGATTTCCTACTATGTCTAATGAGGGAGTTGTTCCTGAACTGACTATTCATCAGAATGATTTTTCTTCTTAAGTTTATTTTTAATTTGGAGGGAAAAATTGTTAGTGGCAGAAATTTCAATATATTCATGTGATTGTTATTTTTAACTACAGGAGATTATAGTTAACCATGGTGCAGAACAATTTCAAAAGTTTATTGGCTTTACACAATGTATCTTTATTGTGTGGGGTTTTGTAGGTCAGAAGTTTTGTGTACAGATTAGCATAGTCCTTTGATTGGGGGGTTGTGAAGTGATGTCATTGACATGTTTGGAGATGGAGCCCGAGGTGTCAGCTGAGGCTGAGTTGGGGAAAGATGTGTTTTCAAGCATCTAAGCTCTGATGGCTGCTGGCAGAATTCAGGTCCTTGTTATTTGTTGGACCTCAGACCTTGGGTTCTTGTGGACTGTGAGTGAAAAGCCACCCTTGGTTTCTAGAAAGTTATTGATCAGAGACTAGCTCAGTTTCTTGCTAGATGGGCATCTCCATTCATGATCACTGGCTTCATGAAGGCAGGGGGCTGGGAAGGGAATGCATCTAGCAAGATAGGCCTGACAGTCTCCTATAATGCAATCACAGAAGAGAGATCTGACCACTTTTGCTATCTACCATTGCTTAGCAGCAAATCTATCCATACCCTAAAACAGGAGGCAGGCTCTGTAGGAACTACATTAGAGTTAGTCTATTATAAAGAGTAGATATTAGTTTAAAAAAATACCAAAAGCTGTCCATTGCAAGATAAAACCCCCCCTTCTTCTTCTTCTATTCCTTTGGACCTTTTCTATTTAAAGTGTTGTTCAGTTCTTGTTTCACTGTCTTAGAACTGGGGTAAAACAATTTCCACAAGCTAGTATCAGTAACACAGTGATTCTTATTTTGGTCCTTTTGGAGTTTTGTGGAATCACAGTGTCTGCAGGGCGAGGCTGCCGACCACTCCAGGGGAGAATTCCTTCTTTCCACTTCTTGGATCCTGGTGCCCCTCAGCAGACCCAATCCTTAGTTCCAGGCTATGATATGGCAACTTGTTGTTGTCACATATACTTTTCTCTGTGTCTATTCTTCTTCTGAGGACACCAGTCATTGGATTTGGGACTTACCTAGTCCAGTGTCTTCTGAGTCTATCTACAATGACTCTAAGTTAGGTCACATGTGAGGCTGCAGGTAGATGTGGCATTTCTGTAGGACACTTGTTACTTTTTCCTCTGGCATTCACAACTTTCACGCTAAACAAATTGTGGAAAGTACCCATCTTCTGTCCCCATTGTGAGAGATGAGCATTGTGGTGGGTGGGGGAGGGGCAGTACCCCAGAGGCACAGTCCCTTCAATGGTCATGGGATGGGGGGGGGGGGGTACTTAGTTGTTCTCTCTGCCTCAAAAACTTCATCTGTCAGTAGTAACAACAACAATAATAATAGTGCTTTTAGTGTTTTTACAGGGTTCAGTGGGAAAATACAGAGAATTATCCAGAATAGTTTCTGATACAAAGCAAACCCTCTCCATAGAGGCCAGTAGCCATGATGCGGCTAGCCCTTTGTCTTCTCTTTACCAACTGCTTTCTACTGTGGGTAGGGCTTCTTCTATTTCTTAATTCCACTGATATGTATTGAATAGTGACCTACAATCATAATTGGTTATAAATATAAACTAGATGTAGATAACTATCATCTATATATCTAATATGTAAACATAGTTTTATAATGAATAGAAATTAAATAGCAAATTACAATTGATCAAATAGCATATTAGTTTGTTTAAAAATTTACAGATAAGCACAAGTACCCTTAATAAGTTTTCTTTCTTTCCTTTCCTTTCCTTTCCTTCCTTCTTTCTTTTCTCCTCTTAGATGAGTAGATAAACAATCTCTAAAAGTTGTCTTTCCTGTCTTGTTTTCTCCCAGCTACTTCATTATTCAGTTCTTCTCGAGTTTTGTATGTATTTTGTTATTTAATTGTGGTTTCATTAACTATATGTTCTTGGGAGGCTAATTTTAAATCACTATTGCATGTGATATCTCTTCCTTCCTTCCTTCTTTCTCTTCCTTCCTTCCTTTCTTTCTTTCTTTCCTTCTTTTTCTTTCTTTCTTTCTTTCTTTCTTTCTTTCTTTCTTTCTTCCTTCCTTCCTTCCTTCTTTCCTTCCTTTCTCTCTCCTTCCTTCCTTCCTTCCTTCCTTCCTGCCTGCCTGCCTGCCTGCCTGCCTTCCTTCCTTCCTTCCTTCCTTGTTGCTTTCTCTTCTTTGTTTCCTTCTTACGATTGAATTCAAGGCCTTGCACTAACTAGAAGGATGGACTATGTCTCTGGCCCCTTTTTATGTGGGCTGTTGTTGCGCTAGGCTCTTACTTTATGCTCTGGTTTCCTGGGCTGTAATCCTTATACTTTTGCTTCCCATGTCACTGGGAATGACCAGTGGGCTTGACTGTGACAGGCTATGGGTGAGATGCAGTCTGTTGAACTTTTATGCCCTGTCATCAAACTTCAATTCCCCAATCTTCTAAGTACCTAGGATTATAGGCTTTAGCTATTGTGCCTGACAATTTTCTATGTTTTAATATTGTAATCTAAGATTCACAACAGGTGTATTATATCTTAGTATGCTTAAAATCCTGTTACTATTCTAGATATATTGCATATATCCAACTGGTTAATTTCTGCAACCATCCTGTAAGGTAAGTCACATTTCACAGAAGAAACAATTGAAGCACAGAGATACGAAGCAATTTGTCCAAGATCACAGAGCTAGCAAGTGGCAGAGGAAGAGTTGGAACCCAGCCCGTAATGTTGAGGGTCTCGTAGGAGCCGGTCAGTTCTGTGGTCACTCCATGGCTGTATTTCTCACAGCACAGTCTTGTGGCCTGGCTGGTCTCCCACTAACATGTGAAACTGTGTTTGTGAACTCATGCTACCCAAAGCAATGTGGGAAAACGGGGAGACAGAACTCCCTTTCTTATAATCATTTCACCCCTTGAAAATATGCTGCCTTTCACTTTTTCATATTCTACCCATGTTGATGTGATGCTTTTGCAGGGAGCTTTTGTATTTCATCTTGACTGGGAGGGCGGGATAGGGATTCTATTCCTTCATCTTCCCATTAAGAAGGTGTAGCTTCTTCATCATACAAATTACATGACTGAGGCCACTTTCCTTTTGAAGAGGTTATTTCTGGCACCTCTCGACTTTCCGTCCCCGTTTGGACTGATTGCTTCTTGACTGCACGCTTGTCATCTGGGGATTTCATTTGATCCCCCTTCTGCATTTAGCTTCCATTCCCTCCCCCCCTTGGATTTCCTGAACTCCTTTTCTCTTTCTCTTGGATTTCCTTTTCATTTGGCTGAAGTAGAGACTCATTTTTATTGTTGTTTTGCAGAGAATATTCTTTGCAGAAATATGAATGTATTTAGAGGTATGTCCATGAGGTAGAAAATTGAAATGTGGGCCCTCATAGGGCGAGAGGTGATGTCAATCTGATTGTTCTCTTATTGAAGATAATTCTTTTCCTCTCTCTAAGCTTTTAGGATTTTTCTCTTCATCTTGGCTATATTGGGCTCTTAACCTGATGTTAGCAACAGTTTTCAGGCTATTCATCTTCTGAGACACTCCAACTCAATCTACCATACTGAAGACTAGAGTTCTTCTTTTAGTTCTGTAATTATTTCTTCTGGGTAGTAGTTCCCATGTCCCATCAAAATTAGGGTAAAGCACCAAATTTTAATATCTTATGAGATTTCTGTATGGATTTATTAGTCAAAGCTGGCTATGAATCAGTAGACAAAATGGCTCCAGGGATTGTTTTCTTGTTTCTTGATAAAGGTGCCAGTGTGGCCATTTGGGATCTGTCACCTGGTCCTGTACTCATAAGCATTTCAATGTCTTCAGTAGCAGGGTGGGGCATAGGTATAAAGTAATGCCAACTCTGTCCAGCTTCTGACATTCTTTTTTAAATATTGTATTTTATTTTGATTGTTAATGTGATGTACAGAGGGGCTATAGTTGCCTATGTATGTAGTGAGTACATTTCTTATCGAACTTCTTACCTTCTCCCTCATTTTTCTCCCACCTTCCTTCCTCCCCAAGTGTCCCCCCATGGTTGTACAGTTGGTTTACAACATATTGTCTTGTGAGTATTGCTGTTGCATTGGTTCACCTTTTACCCTTTGTCTCACTATTTTGATGTGCCCCTTCCCTTCCCTAATTCAGATAAACGTATATGTAATACCCAGGGTACTCAAATCAAACACTGTGACAACAGGGCTTAAACCATAGGGGAGAAAAACAAAAGAAAAAGGAATAATTTTACATAGTATGTTGAAAATAACAACAACAATGATAAGCCACTTGTTTCCATAACTTGGAGTTCCTTTTGCTTAGCATCATCTTATGTGATCATATGCACATAGCTATTGAGCTATTGTGATCCTCTGCTAGGACTATCCTAGACATTTACTAAGAATTACCAATGAGGGAAACCATATAGTCTATATTTCTTTGGGTCTGGCTCACTTCACTTAGTATGATTTTTTTCCCCAAGTCTTTCTATTTCCTTCCTTGTGAAGGTCACATGCAGTCTTAGTTCCAAAAAACTCTTCTTGGATGTCTGTTGCAAGTTCATTCATCAAGGTACCTCAGCCTTTGGTGAGGCTGGGTGAGTTTCAATGGACCACATCTGTTGCAGTGTTGGAATGGACAAAATGTCTGTCCTTGGATCCCATTTTTTGCTGACTCTTTCCTTCATATTACCTGCTTCTTGGTCCCTGAAGGTAGATGCCTGCCCAGGATTGAGATAATCTGTTTTAATTTCTTCCCTTGGCTTCTCCTCTCCCATTTCATTTGCCGACTTAAGTATCCAGTCAGGATTGTGCTTCTCATCTCTAAATAACAGTGCCTCCCCCACCACTCTATAAATCATTATTATTAATAACAAGGATAATAATGATAATACTCAATAGCACTCAGGTAAAATCTTTCATTACCAAATGCTTTCAGAAATAGTACCTCTGGGCTGCTGGTTTATGTAGGAAATCCAAAAACTGATTTAAAAAGATGACTGTTCTGTTGAAAATGTGTTTGCTTTCCTGGGTTGAATTCATTTGTTTGATTGAAAATTTCATAAGGAAGCTATGTGTTCCAGAGGTCCAGGAATGTGGAAATAAGCAAAGTGTGGAGCCTATTTATAACACAAATGCTTGGAAATATGTGTGTAAGAAATCTGGCTACTCTAGAAAAATGGGGTAATATAGATCTAGTAGGCTTAATGTCTAATAGTCTAATATAGAACACTCACAGACACACTTGTTTTTTTTTATAAAAAGGATTATATATACTTTTTATCTTTTAGTTGTACAAATGTGTTATCATTCAACAAATCAGTTTATAGGTGCAATTCATCTTGGGATGGATGTTACTTCTTTCATCATTCTCCTTCACCCCCTTCCTCTTTTCTTTAGTCCACCTCCCTCCCATTGACCTCTCCCCTTTACAATTTTCAAGTACCTGGCATTCATTTTGTTGAACAGTGAGTTCATTTTTCTAAGGAGTTATACTATTAGAATTCTCTCCTGCAAATACCATACTTCCATTAATAATGTTTGTGCACACTTGCCTACAATCCCCTGATGGTCACATTTTTTGAATGCTTATGAGTTACTATGAGAAAGAATTAGGTAGGGGTCCCTGAAAAAGGTTTACTTCAAGCCCATTGTTCTGTAGATTATAGTCTGCAGTTACTTATCTCCTTTACTTTTGGAATGTTAGTGAGGCAGAATAACATGGCAGAATGTCATGCTTTTCTATGATGTCAGGAGTAAAAGTGGATTCTATGTATTTCTTCTTTATGTTTATCCTCATTCCTTTTCTTAATTTTTTTTTCTAGTCATGGGGCTTGAATTCAGGGCCTGGGCACTGTCCCTGAGCTTTTGTGCTCAAGGCTAGCACTCTACCATTCTGAGCCACAGTGCCACTTCTGGTTTTCTGGTGGTTAGTTGGAGATAAGAGTTTCACAGACTTTTCTGCTGAGGCTGGCTTTGAACTATCATCCTCAGATCTCAGTCTCTTGAGTAGATAGGATGACAGGCATGAGCCACTGGTACCTGGGTAACCTCATTTCTTTTGACTATAGATCAGGGAAAATCCCAGTCCTCAACAAATATGCACTCAAACAATCTATCCGTCTAAGCCTGACGGAGAAAAAGTTGCATGGATTTACAAGACATGAAGGCAAGTTTTATCCTGTGATCAATAGCAACACTAGTGGAGTTTTAATCAATAACCCCTCATATGAAGATGACATTAAGCCATCTTATCCAACAAATATCCACCTGGCACCTATCTGAGGCATGGAGAGCATAGTACTGAACAGATATCCATTGCTTTCCTCTCTTGGGAGTGAAAAAAATAACAACAAAAACAAACCGGGCTAAGCAGAAAAAAGGCAAGTAAACAAGCAAATGTCTTAAAATGGTTCCAAAATGTGACGATAAGAAGACCATATGTCATTGATTTCTAAGACACATTCCTTTCCACCTTTTAATATTGTTGAAATTGCAATGCCTTAAAATAGGAATGTGTGTTTAATATATTGTTTTCCCCCTTGAGATGTTATTAAATTGATGGTTTGACTTCCGATCGATCATGCCTTAGAATAGAGGAAATATGGTAATAATAAGAGCTCACATCTATCGAACACTAACTACAAGTCAGACTCTGAGCAGTTTGTGTTATAGCATTGTCTCTTTTATTCTGGATAACAATCCTAAAAAATACAGAGGTACAACAACTCTACAATATAAGCAAGGGAAATGCATCTCGGGGAGGTTAGATACTTACTTTCATGTTGAACAGTATTTGAAGCCTGACTTTTCTGATTCTGGTCCTGACTATTCTTTTTTCCGTCCTTGCCTGCCCTGGTGCCCTGTATGTATGTATGGTTGGAGCAAAGCACCCAGTTCTGCTGTTAGGATTTTACTTGCACTTCTAGGACTGCTACTTCATTCCCACACAGGTTTACTTGGAGGACTAGTGGACCTTTGGTGAGATGCACAGAGCAAAGACCAACACACAGAGCCCATTTCCTCCTCTGAATCATGGGCCAAGAATTGAAGCACTCATTTTGGTCAGTCATCCTGGGTCCCTTAACTTGATTTGATGAGTACTGAGAGGTCCAAACTCCCCTGACCTTGCCTGAGCTACCTGGAGATGATTTTAGAAGTCTGTTCTGGAAACAAAGAGACCTAGAATGCTGAAGGAAGATGGAATTGCTTGAGAGATCCTCTCAACTAGGCCACTAGCTCAAGACCCTCCCCCTCCTCCCCACCTCTGCCTCAGGAGAACTACAGAATTAAAAGCAAGTCTCTAATCTTCCAGTAACTATCAGAATCTATCCCTCTGTCTTATATTTCTGTTTTCCTGTTTTCCCTCTCCTCCTTCTTCTTTTCTTGGTTCCTCTTCTTTGCCTCCTACCTCATTTTTGTTTCCTCTTCTTCTTTCTTCCATCTTGCCTTTCCCCTTCTCTTTATCCCAAATAAGGTTCTAGTGACTTAGAAAAGTTACTAAATAACTTTTCTGGCAAACACAGTGAAGAATGGTAGCAAAAATAGAAAGTTCTGGAATTTGTGAAAGTATGATGAACCACTAAGATTAGTTTAGGATTGATTTATGTGGCTAAATAGTTAATATGCTCAAAGGGCCTTTTTAAAATATGAGGCTTGTAATTAATATTTATAGACCTAAGTGATGAGAAATGACCAGAAAAGAAGCCTGTTGGGATGACTTAGAGGGTTGAAATTCTCCTGAGATGAAACATGAGGCCAGGAAAGAGCTGTCTCCCTGTTAGAAGAGGTTCACTTTAGCTGTGGATGCACAAGGAATCCAAAACAGGAGCTTGGCAGGGGTGTGTGTGTATGGTATGGGAGGCATTGAGGACTGGGAGACAATTTCTGTGCCTACTGAATTCATCTCACACACGTTGGACTGATTTGGGTTACACAGAGCTGGTGAATCCACAGGAGCGCGGAAAAATCCAGCCCATGAACTAGTAACCTATTTAAAACACTTGAGGGAAAGAATCCAGCATTGTCAGGCCTTTGAGTCTGGTAAGCAAGCAGCTAAAAGGAAGGTAGAGGACTCCAGGAGACTGGAGGTTTGAGAACTGCACCTGGGCAGAGCCTTGGGAGACTGGGACACAGTGTCAGCTCCATGGCTGCCTCAGGAGAAGAAAGGTTTGTGCCTACAGATCTTCACTTGGTAGTTCAGTCTTCTCTGGGATCTCATCTTTCTTCGGCATGAGGAATACACACACACACACACACACACACACACGCATGCACGTACACACGCACACACACACACAGGCACATCTATCTTCAACCAAGTTCTAACTAGAATAAACATGCTGCCTTGGAACTTTCTCATTGCTAAATGAATGTTTAAGAGCCTGTCATTAGTTTATAAACATAGATGCAGGAGGAAAGACTCATTTTAAGGAACACTGAAATTAAGAAATAAATTACAGAATGAACAAACGGCTTAACAAAGAATTTTTTTTCATTTTAAATAAAGTCATGCATATATCTTTAAAAGTATAAAAAAAACCTAAAATAGGAAGAAAAGAAACACAATCAGAACTTTCAAGCTTTATATTTTTACCAATCCATTCAATGTATAAACTGAGGCTGCCTGGTACACACATGAGCAATGAATATTGTTCTATATTTAGCATATTAAATCTATCTCCTTTCCTCCTTCCTCCCCTCCCTATTTCCTCTTCCTCCCTCACTTCTTCCTTTCTTTCCATTCACTATACAAAAGACATCCAGGCAGCTCTGAAGGAGATAAGTAAAATAGTGTCTTCATTTTCAAGTAGAAGAAACTCACTTCATAGGTTTTGCAATCTTTACTACCTTTTGCGAAAATAAAGGATTTGCTGTAAAATATTTAGCAAATATAGAAAACCACAAGGAAGGAAGAAAATACACCTATCATCTCTCCACTGAGACATCATCACAATGGAAATATTTACCCACTTTCTTCCAGTCATCCTGGGGGAAGTGTGCGTGACTGTGCGTGCACACATGTTGCTGAGAACAGGGTTTGTGAGGAAGCTGGGTGGGAGACAATGCTCCCTTATACAAGCAGGGACCAATTTTTTTTCAACTCACGGTGAGTTTGGGATTCTCTGCTTAGTGGACAGGGTGTGACAACCAGCATGCATAAAATAAGAACTCAGGGCCTCTTGATCAATTGGTATAACTAATATTGATCAATAATGAATATGGCTCTTGTGAAGTACAAATGAATTTTATTTATTTATTTGGAATGGCAATTCCAAATGGCTTTGGGTGAAATGGAGTGTTCTCAAAAGGGAACAGAGGTTTTGTGGGGTTTACGAAAGCCTAAGTTATTCTGAAGAATTATAACTGGGGCAGGCAAACACTGAAGTCCTCACATCTATAGCTGGTTGGTCAACAGATCAATGGCCAGTTGAGAAACTTGCCTTGGATCTGCAGGCCAGTTTGAAGTAGCTAAATGTGGTCTGTCAGGTGACTTATAGGCTCTATTTTGGTATACCCTTCCTTCCTCTGAGTCAAAGTGATCCCATCTTAGGTATACTTCCCCACCGTTTTACAGTGTGCCAAGCTCATGGCATGGATTTGGTTTAATCTCTTTAAGGAAAATAAATAGACACATAGAAGGTCACTCAGCCACCTAAGGAATGATGGAGCCCAAACCACCAGTGTAGGAGGAAAAATGACTGCCGACTCTATTCTCTGACTCGACAACCAACACTTCTGTGATCTTTGCCATCATAGCACATAGGAATTTCTCCCACCAAATAATTTTCTTCTAGATTCTGCAGCACACACTAGTTGGTATCCTCTAATTCAATTAAAGTCTGATAGTCTCTACCTTCAGATTGCATCAGATCCATAGACTGATTGAAAGCTCAGTTCCCAGGACCACTCCTATGTCCAGTGATAGCAGCCAGCATCTCTTGTGACCTTCAGCTTTTCTCTTCCCTAGAGGTTGGAGAAGGTTGAATTGAAAGTCTCAACACTGCCCTCTGTCTTGATATTTCTGGTGACGAAGGGTCCCCAGCTGTCAATAGATTCCAGGATTCTTAGGATTTATAGAGAGCTGGGTGTCAGGACAAAATCTGTTATGTAACAAAGCAGTCTGATACTTAGCTAGCTTAAAGAAGCCACTACTTCATTTCATGGCAACATTCAGTGAGTCTCAGCAGTACTCAGCTGGACATTGGCTGGGGTCCCTCAGTGATACTGGACTAGTGGCCAGGTTTGTTTTGGAAGACAGAGTCCCACATGAGTATATTCCCTTCCTTGGTAGCTTTCACGGGATTCTGGGAGGATGAACTATGCTGCTGCTTTCACGGGGTTTTTCTCTGAGGGAACCTAGGGTTGCCAGCGATCTTTCAAGAGGCCTGACTGTGAGCAGCTGTTCTCCTAGAAACTTACATTTGCAGAGTTACATAGGCCACTTCTGACATTTTTTCCCCACTGATGAAATGGTCACAGAATCTACATATAATTAAAGGGAGAAGCACAGACAACTCTTCCTCTAACAACATTCATCCATCTTGAAACCACTGCAGATCCTGGTGCTTAATTGCTGGATTCCTGGATGTCTCTTGTATTGTGAATGGAAAGAAAGGAAGAAGTGAGAGAGGGAGAGGAAATAGGGAGGGGAGGAAGGAGGAAGGGAGATAGATTTAATATGCTAGATATAGAGCAATATTCATTGCTCATGTGTGTACCAGGGAGCCTCAGTTTATACATTAAATGGATTGGTAAAAATTGAGAAGACAGTAGGAAACTATCTTTAAACACTTAGTCTATGAGGTTGGTAGATAATTGATTTGTCTAGTAGGTATCAAACACTTGCCATAGGTGTGCTACTAGGATACAATGGTTAGCAAGACAGGACAAACCTGAGGTTTCCAGCCCAGTAGCATTCACCTTGGTGGAGTGTAAGATGGTGAGGAGTAACCATGGGGGAAGAAGATGAGAGGCTGGATGCAAGAGTGGATATGAAGAACTTGGTGAGAGAAGGAGCCAAGGCGCTTCTGAATAGTTTTATCACAGGGGTGGGTGAGGAAACAGAACGTGGCTGACTACCTGTGAGAAGAGTGGACAGGGAGGAGATAGAGCAAGTCCTCAAACTTGGGACTTGCAAAGTATTACATAAATCTTTGAAACAAAGCAGAGGCGATGTACCAAAAGGATAAATCACTGAATATGGGGCAGAAATATAGAACAATTCATGTTAGCCAGTAGGTTAGCTACTAAGCTAACATTGAGCTGGATATTAACTTATTTTCCTTGAAAGAAGGATTTGCAATGATATTTTCATTATGGATATTCTAGCTTGCTTAACATGTCCCTCCTTTATCTTTTCAACTGGGGTTGGTCCTGTTCTTTATTGTATTGGCAAACAGAATGTCCTTCCTAATCAGATTCTTCAGCTCTAGCTTCATGATCCTATCTTTGTGGCCACATGGGTCAAGATCAGCCCTGACTAAGACATTTCATTCCATAAGGAGAGAGGCACTGTGCCGATTAGAGGAGAAAGAAAAAAAGCAAAGATTAGAAACAACGGGGCTTGCACATTCCAATGGTTCTTAACTTGATTTCAACTTTTGACCTGTAATGCTTTCCAGCTGTTTCAAAGCCACACATCCCATCTTGATTAGACTTGCCCCCAAAATGAGTCAAAAAAGAGCAGATTGCTCTGGGAACCACGGGCCTTGCCTGTGGCTGGGGTTTGCAGTTTCTAGATGAAGGTAGCCATCCGCTTCAGCCCTTGGCTCTGGAGCATAGCCCAGAGTTCTCTCTCTCTCTCTCTCTCTCTCTCTCTCTCTCTCTCTCTCTCTCTCTCTGTATCTCTGTCTCTGTCTCTCCCCCCCTCTTTGTGTGTGGGTTTCTCTGTCTGTCTGTCTGTCTCTCTCTCTCTCTCTCTCTCTCTCTCTCTCTCTCTCACACACACACACACACACAAACACCACCTTTTCAACAGTCTGCTTTTACAATGTGGAGAAGAGTGGGAAGAGGAGAAGAGCCAATATCCCTGCCCCCCTCAAAATAACATACCCCAGGTGGTGGGAGTTAACTTGGAACATGGAGGGCTCTGATTCCAAAGTACACATTGAAATAAATGAAAACCAACTGGAGTTGAGCTGGGCAGAGGCAGAAGATGAAAATTCAGTCCTGTTTTTTTCTTCCCCCCTCTCTCCTCTCTTTCTCTTTTTCTTTGTATAAAAAGCAAATCAGAGAGCATGTTCTCTCTTAAGATGAATTTTCTAACATGGTGAGAAATGAACAGAATCTAGTAAACAGTTATCTCCATTGCTGTGGGGAGTTGGGGGTGGGGCTCAGGTGCTGGATTGTGGATGTCAGGTTATGGTGCGGTCATCAGGCCTGGGGTCCAGGTGTTTGTGTGCAGCTACATGGGTCCCGACAGCTATAGGGATCCCAAGATGGTGAAGAGGCCCTGAGTTTCTCATGATTTAGTTCTGAAATGAAATAATCAGGGCTGGTTTTCTGTTCTCCTTCCTTTTTGTCACTTTGCCCTCTGCAACTGTCCACTCATCCAGTGCTGCCTTAGGGGTTCACTCAGAAGCCCCAGTTTTCCCTAAAGGAGAGACAGAAGACATAGCTGTGTCCACATCCGACCTGGTTTTCCGGGGAAAATCTCCAGCAAGGAGACTGCACAATTGTTTGCAGGCATGAGACACTAGCCACTGGAGGGAACCCAAGATTTAGCCAACCCAAGCAAAGTATTTAGGGCCTACACCCATCACCTCACTCCTCCATCTTCTGCATTTTCATGGTGGATGGAAGCCTGGTATCTCTCTCTCTCTCTCTCTCTCTCTCTCTCTCTCTCTCTCTCTCCATTTCAATGTGATCCATTTTAGCCCATTTCTTACATGCCAATGCATACAACTTTATTCTGTGGGTAATTCTGATAGAAATCTTGGTGACTTGGCTAGGGCAATCAAATGGAAGGTAGTAGTAGTTGTTGTTGTTTTTTAATGAGGAGGAAAGGAAAGGATATCTTTGATGATTTCAGCCATTTCAGGGTTAGGGCCTTGGGTAGGTATGGCCTCTCAGATTTCTAAGTTATTTGTTCCTTTTGATTCTTTTCCGAGCCTTGGTCATTTTATTTGAAAGAAGGCCTGTTCCTCCAGCAGGACTACCATGCAGGAGTTGGAGGACATGTCCCTGTCTGCTTTGTTCACTAGATGGCGTGACTCAGATCAGCCAAGAAGCACAGATTGAGCTGGGCTGCGAAAGTCCTCAACAATTTGTGTCAACTACCAACTGTCTTTGTTAATTCACCCGGGGACAAATGGCAGGCCTCTGAGGGTGGACAGGGGAGGGGAGGCTTTGGAGCAGGAGTTATGGCTGGAGGTAAAGTGCCCACAACTGGATTGGGAGAGATTCATGGAGCCAGACGGTGCCTTGTAGATCATCTTGTTCATTCTTGGGGTTTGCAAACTTGTGTGAAGCAATAAAATACTTTCCTCAGCAAATTGTTATGCAGAGCCAAATATGCAATGTGGGTAATAGCAGGATGGCTGTGGTTGCTTTCTGGAATCACTGAAAAGTTAGAAATGGATCCTATTTCTTTCTATAACTCCATCCCTTCTTTCCTCTCTCCCTCCCTCCCTCCCCTTTCTCTTTCTCTTTCTCCCCTCCCTCCCTCCCTCCCTCCCTCCCTCCCTCCCTCCCTCCCTCCCTTCCTTCCTTCCTTCTCTCTCCCTCTTTCCTTATTTTTCTCCTTCCCTTTGGTATTAGTTATCACTTATTTTTCTAGAAATAGAAAACAGATAACTTGAGAGAGCAAAATGTCCACAACAAATCTTGGCTCAAAAGTAGTCTACTGAATAATCTTTCCTTAACATTACTTCTGTGTTTATTTAAATCCCCCAAGTGCTCCTTAAAGGACTTTCCAAAAAGATTGTTGTAAATTCCCTGGAGTGGACATTGTTAGTAGATGGGTATACACATTTGCTAAATTCCCTGAATGTTTTTGTTTCATCCTATGTGCTAGCACTGGTCATAAATTCAAACCAGGACAAAGGCATCAATGACAAGTGTGTGGACTCTGGGCCAGCCATCAGACAAACATTTTCAGGCATTATTGCATTTTTCTTCACAAGAACCCTGTGAGATGGGTATTTACATCTCTACAGAACAAAAATTAGATTAAGTAGTTAAGCTTTTTGTACCAAGTAATATGTTAGAATAAAAGTGAAGGCCCTTAAACAAAGAGATCCTAAAATACAATGGCTTTAGTACTGTAAAAGATTACTTCTTTCTCACATATTAGCCTACAGGTGACCCAGGACAGCTGGGGAAGCTATTCCTATTTCAGCAGTTGTTTTCCAGACCTATTTTCATTGTAGCTTTTCTAGATTATATTATCTCCCAACTGCCAGAATTGACCAAGAGTCAGCGAACAATGGAGCAAGGTCTGTGTAATTGTAAACTCTCATGTCCGCTAACCACTGAACAAAATGATCCCCTCATTGTTCCAACTGCCAGTCACTAACAGACACACATAACAATCATAAAGCTGCCCATTTATATGTCAGCACTACTCATGGTAACTAGCTCCAAGATGGCTCCCAATGGATCTTGCCTCTTGGTCTTCTGCCCTTGTTTAGTTACCTCTGCACTGAACAGGACAGGTCAGTGGCTAGTGTGGATATGATAGAGAATGTCTGTTGAGGAAGGCAACTCCCCAATGACGTTTTCCATGATCTTTGGGAGGAAGGAAGGAGATTAGATGCCATGCTGTAGGGATGCTACAGCTACCCTATGAGAAGGTCCACTGGACATGGGGAGAGACTCTAAGCCCCAGGACCAACTTGCAGCCATGCAAGTCCTCCTTAGAGAACCAAAGACCATGTCTGCTCCTGAATGCAACTTCTAGGCTTCTAACCAGAGGACAATGTTATGAACTAATCAACGTCCATGTTTATTCCAGGCCATTACATTTCACTGTAGTTTGGAATGTAGTGATAGTAGGAAGACTGTATGCAAAGTGGATTAAGAGAATGAATTTTTTCTACCCTAACCTGAGGCCACCTCCTCAGATAAGCCTTTGTGGATTGCAAGGGTGAAGAAGATCTTCCTTCTTCTTTATCCTGTATCCCTCTGTTCCACCAAGCGACACTCAAAACAGAAATTTGTGTTTTCACAAGTTTGTATCCTCGTTCTCTCATTGAGAATAAGTCTGTATTCAGATCCATCTCCAGCATGCCTCACAGTACCGAATTAAGTTTGTGTTTAAGTGAATGACTAAAGCCTTCTGTTTCTCCTTCCATGTATCTGTTCTGTATTATTATGCACACATTTCCTTGAAATGCAGGCTCTCAAAACATTGTGGTGCCTTTTACTTGAAGCCTCTCAGTCTCTTCTTTATCTCTGTAACAGGCTTTTAAAAAATGCTCTGTATAAATAAAAGATAAATCTCCTAAGGGTGAGAGACCGTGCTGGTTTAGGAGCTTTTACAAACAGTTGGCACCTCCTTATTCTTGGAAATCAGGCCTGAAATCTCATCAAAACAAACATCCCTGGAGATCTCTGGGGTTGGGGAGATGTTTTTTTCTTTTCTTTTTTTTTTTAAGACACATTTTTCTCTTGTCTCATTTAGAAGATTAAAGAGGAAGGTCAGCTCTGAGCATGTTCATCTTAGCACTATTTGTTCTCTGTCCTGGGGGACCCTACTGCCCCTCCTCCCCCCACCCCCGCCCTTTGTGTGGTGATATTTGGGTTTGAATTCAGGGCCTCCCTTGCTAGGCAGGCATATTATCACTTTAGCCGAGCACCTTCCCCCCAGCTCTTTCTTTGCTTGTTTGCTTTTTGAATAGGAGTTTTAGTTTATGCCTGGTCTGGTCTGGACTGCAGTTGTCCTGCTTATGTTTCCTACATAGGTAGTATGATAGAGATATACCTCCATGATCAGGTGTTATTCATTGATGTGGAAAGTTTCATGAAATTTTGGTCCAGTCTGGCCTCAAGCCATGATGTTTCCCTACTTATAGCTTCTGAGTTAGCTAGGATTGCAAATGTGAGTCATGGAGCTTGGATGGAGGTCCACTTTCTCAACAACCCACTGTGTCTGAAGCCACCTCATCTCCAAACATGGATTCATCCTCTTGCAAATATTTGCAAGATGTATTTTGTCTAAATTCCCCTTAGCTTAGATATGCTAAACTTGGAACCACTTTACGGAGGAATTGGAGCACATTCCCCACCCTTTTAGAAATGTACATATTGTTTTCAATCTTTAGGCTCTGAGAGGTTTGGGGGCTTCCTGTACATTACACGGAATTGAGTTTTCAACAAAGGTGGAATGTTTGGGGACATGATGGTGACTTAAAACAGGAAAATGCAAGATATGTTTGGACTGAGCCATTCTTTCCCTCCTTTAAGAATGCAAACGGATTGTTATATATAAAGTCATAATACAGAGATTATCTTCTTCGTATGTGAGTTTTTCATGAGGATGCGAATTAACTCACTTGGGATATTGGACATGTGGCCAAGATTGTGGTTATAAGACAGTCCATGCCTCCGCCACTCATCAGGGAGAGGGGATGTGAATTTTATCCCCCATGACCTCCGATGCAAACAACCTGCACAATGCCTCCCAAAGAGGAGGTATTAATATCTCCATTATAGATAATTTCCATATGGGGCTCAGATTTAAAACTGTATTGATCTACGTCATTGATTAAATAACATCGGAGGTTTTTCTGTTTGGGTTTGTTTGTTAGGAGGGGAAACAAAGTACTAAACTGCATTAAATTTCCACCTCAATTGTGAGATGTGCCCGGAGTTTCCAAACCACATGAAAACAGAAAAAGACGCATTTGTTGTCTATTTAAAGAGGTTTGATAAGGTCTAGGAGAGACAAAAACACTTAGTTCCTGGAGGTGACCAGGCAGAACTGTGAATGGAGTTTAATGTACTGGAAAGGAGTTTTAAGGGTTTATGAGTGTCTCAGCTTCCAATCCAAGATGGAGGCATTGTTGAGAAAAGAGATGCTGTTTATCCATGCTGGATGGCAAACTGGCTCCTGGCCTCTGGCTCCTCAGTGATACTTGATATTTATCTTATTTACTGTATCTTATTTATTGACAGTAATAGAGTTTGAACTCAGGGCCTTGTATAAAATCTGGTCCTCTACAACTTGAGCCACTCCTCCAGTCTGGATTTTTCCTGATTAATTAAAGATGGAGTCTAGTGAGCTTTTCTGCCTGGGCGGGTCTCTTAATTCTAATCCAAAGAATCCCAGTTTCTGGAGAAGCTAGGATCGTTAGTGTGAGCCACAGGTGCCTGGCACTCATACTGAGTTCTTGAATGAGTCAGATTTTAGAGATGGGAAGCCCTGTGCCGTCTCATCTCCTTTTTATTCATGCCCTTCTTTGGTGTGTATCTCAGAAGGGTGCTGCAAGCATTGAATGAGATTATGCCCCTGAAAATCCCAGGGCAGCTTAAATTCTCCATAAAGAGATGTCAGCTCCTTCAGTCTTCCTCATGCTCTTTCACCTTACAGATTCATTGCCCATTCCTTCAACAGAAATTAAATGTTGCAGCCCAATTCCCCAGGGCCTTCCTGAAGATATATCCTTTCTGGAAGAAAATGAGTTTATTGACTTTTCTGCCTCCGAAAAGCATAAGGTATCGTTGTCTGTGCAGGGGGTGTGGGCAGTGCCTGTATTAGAGCTGGCAGAGGCCTTGTGCCATGGGGCTGTTTGGGAGAAGCAACCAGCTCCACAGTGGGCCCCTTCTCTAATATCTTTCTCTTTGGCTCTTGTTCATGATGGGCCAGAAAGGGATTTTTCCCAGATGGGCTTAAGTCACTTACCTCTGAGTGAAGTCCACGTCCTCATTTTGGTGCTCAAGGGCTGGTCTTTAGCCTTCCTTCCTTCCTTCCTTCCTTCCTTCCCTCCTTCCTTTTCCATTTTCTCCTTTCTTTCTTTACTTCCTTCCCTTTTCTCTTTGTCCCCTTTCTTTCTTTCTTCCTTCCTTCCTCCCTTCCTTGTTTCCTTCCTCCCTCCCTTCCTTGTTTCCTTCCTTCCTCTCTCCCTTCCTTGTTTCCTTCCTTCCTCCCTCCTCCCCTTCCTTCCTTCCTTCCCTTTTCATTTTCTCCTTCTTTCTTTCCTTCCTTCCCTTTTCTCTTTCTCCCTTTCCTTCCTTCTCTTTTCTCTTTCTCCCCTTCCTTCCTTCCCTTTTCTCTTTCTCTTCTTCCCTCCTTCCTTCCCTCTCTCCTTTCTTTCCTTCTTCCCTCCCTCTCTCCCCTTCTGTCCCTCCCTCCCTCCCTTCCTTCCTTCCCTCCCTCCTTCCTTCCTCCCCCCTCCCTCCCTCTTCCTTCCTTCCTTCCTTCCTTCCTTCCTTCCTTCCTTCCTTCCTTCCTTCCTTCCTTCCTTCCTTCTTTCCTTCCTTTCTCTTCCTTTTTTCCTTTCTTTCTCTCTCTTTCTTTCTTCCTTTCTTTCTCTTTCTTTCTGTCTTTCTTTTTTGTGACAGAGTGTCATCTACTCAGAATACAAGAGGTGATTGATATATTCACATGAGAAGGATGGAGGAAGAACTTTATTTTCTTGAGACTAAACTTACCCTTTTTCTTATGGATCTTCTTTGTATGCCCAGCTCTAGTCTTCTCTGATTCCCTACCTTGTACGTATTTCCTTCTCTGTCATGATTCTTTTCTTTTAATTTTTAAGGTGCAGTGCCTCTTCTCTTAAACTTTGTGGGCACAATCAGCCAGTATTGCTGCTTAGACAACATGTCCCTTTGCAGAGTGGAAATGATACCAGTGGCTTTGATTAGACTTACAGTCATACAGATGAAGATAAGCCTCACTTCTCTGCTGGATGTAAGGGTCTTTCTTTCCTGCAGTGGAAGCCATAGGAGAATTTAAAACCATAATGACAACCTGAAACTTGTGTGTTGGCTCATGTAGGCAGATTGTGCAAGAGAGAAAGAGAGGCTATGGAACAATTGAGAAACTGGGTTTGATCAATGGGCAATGAGAAGCAACACTTAACTTTCTTCTGGTCTTTGCTACCCAGAAAAGGTAAAGATAGGGTTTTTGTTTCCTTTCTCCATTTCTTCCTTCATCCCTTATTTCCTTCCTTTCCAAAATCAGTCCACTTTGGCTTCAGTTTGTACCCAACGGATAATACTGGACCTAGCTAGCCACACCAGTTCATCCCTTTCTTCACTCATGAATTCTCAGGAAGGCTCAGCTTCCTGATGCTACAAATCTCTCTCTTATCACAGCAGTTTGGATTCTCAGCTCTTGTCAACATTGCTATATCCAAATTCCTATATTCATTGCATCCTATTTAAATGCTTCAAGTGCTTTCTATTATTTATTTTATTTGGACCCTGATTGATGTCATGCATGTGAAAAATGTGGAAGGATCAGTCAAGGTAGCATCACATGGTTGAGGAAGAAGAGGTTGGAGATTGCCTTAACACTTTGAGTTGCAATATCTTGCTTTCTTGTTTGAACATGAATTATTTGCCAGTCTACAGTGCCATGGTTGAGATGGTGCCAACTAGGCTTCAAATACCATTGATTTTTAAAGGCTTCGGCTAGTGTATCATGCAGCCTATTGAGAGGGATGTTTATTGAGTTATGAAGTGAGACACACAAGGAGTGTGTCATGTACGAGTTCAAAACAGAATGGAGAAATGTGAAAGAGTATCAATCTTCAAGTTCATACACTCTTTTTTTTGTTTTACTGTTTCAAGTTTCCAACAAACGTTGTGATCTTGAATGAGTCACTTCCTTAATACACAGCTCAGCCTTTTCTACCTTAAGAAATATGATCTTAACGTGCCTCCAAGTGCCAGCTCCCATTCACCACCCTGTAGACATTCTGAGAGCCCATGAGACCTATCCCATTGACCCCATGCGTTCTTATGCTAACTCGGTCTGATTCATAATATTGAAGCCTACATAAATGTTCATAACCTTGTTTCCCTCTGAAAAGCTATGAGAGTACAGATGGATTTTGCAGCCCCCATCTGAGCTTTGCACCCAACAAATCTAATATCACACATTAAATGTCCTTGGCACTCAGTGTAGACAGAAGTCTTAGCCAGACATTGAAGGGAAGGCTGGTTTGTGCACCACCGAGCTATTCAAAGTCAGATTCTCTGTTTTCAAAATGAACCAACTTGCCTCTTACCTTCTGTTTTCTCGGGCCTAGAATATGATACACTTTTATTTCCATGTGTATCCAAATCTGTTCCCAGAAATGCACCCTGGAAATGAAGGAAGAAATGTCATCGCTTGGCTGGTTATTCTGAGATACCATTCTTTTTATTTTTTATTTTCTATATTTTACATTATTAGTCTCTTAGAACTATTTTCATTTAAATATATTCCTTTCTAGGAAAATGGAAAATGAATTTATTCCTAGGCTGACACTGGGGTATTCCATGGAGATGATATGTCTTATTTATTTACCACATTCTCTCTGGGGCCTTAGCATTACTCTTGCTATTTAACTTTTATTAAGGCTTTTGTTTAAATGTTGGTGGCAGTTAGCCAGCCCATAAAATAAATGTGAAGTTTGTGGATGGCATTTTACTTATCTTTAGGTTTTCTAGGATTAAATATATGCAACTCATTTCTTTGAGGAGCTCAAATCTGATTGGAAAAACAGAATTAGTATTTATTACAATGACACAATTTATTCTAACATTGGGCTTTCGGTATAGGAATATCACTGACTGTTGTTTTTATCTTTCAAAGCTAAAGAGAGGCTACTAGTGGTCACTTTATGAATTGCAGGCACAGATTAAATGAGTAAACGAGAGGAATAGATTTAGATCATTTCAAATTTTTGGCCAAAGAATAATTACATGTATTTTTCCAATATGAATATCTTTATGCCTGAGTGTCTAAAATAAGAGTTCTCAACGTTTTCAGGAGACCAAACAGCCAGTTTAAATATGCATCTCAAAAGTTATCAAAATGTATTTCTTTAAGGAATTTGCCCCAGGGAGCTATAGATATTCTAAAAGATGTGTTGTAAGATTGTTCACTTCAGTGTGGTTTGCAGAAAAAAAGTACCATCTGGTTAGACAATATGAATTATGATAAATGAATATATGGTGGGGTGCTGTCATATCAGAAATGATATATAAAAGGACTTAATAATGGGAAGTAAAATTGTGCTGCAGAGCTTGATAAAACCATAGTTGATGAAATTCTTCAGACAATGAGGCAAGAGTTAAAATATACATGTTTATATGTGCTATATAGTGGTATGTGCAAATACATGTATATCTGTGTATGAAACAATAGGAATTATATATATGTGTATATATATATACATTTCAGGTTATTCTCTTTTTCTCTCTCGGTTTTATTTTATTATATTTTTTATAATTTATTAATGAAACAAAAAATTTTGACAAGGTGTGGTGCACAAGGGATACAATTACATAGCAGGGCAGTGTGTACATTTCTTGTGATATCTTACACACTGTTTTTCTTTCCCTTCCCTAGGTCAGGTAGACATATATATATATATATATATATATATATATATATATATAATACACAGTGTACCAAGAACACATACAGTAGCCACATGGCCTATTCCAAAGAAAATTCACCTAGGGCTTTAAATGTAATGTTGACAGTAGACAATATGTTGACAATAGTCTTATGTGAATGTACATATATAGCTTTTGAGCTATTGTGATCCACTGAGAGGTCTATTTTTGACCTTTATATGTTGAGTAGTTGTTTGGTTTTGGGTACATAATGTAGGGTCGCTGACCTACACCTGTGGGATATACCATTTGACAAGAAGTTTTTGGTTTCGCAGACTTGTTCTCTACTGTCTCCCCCTACCTCCTCCTTAACAGTCATATATCAAGGAGATCATGCCCCTTTGTTTTCTGTGTTCTAGGCTTGCCTCACTCAACATTATTTGTTCAAGTTCTGACCATTTCCCTGCGAATACCAATATTTCACTATTTCTAATCGCTATGTAGTATTCCATTGTGTATAGGTACCATAGTTTTTGGATCCATTCATCTGTGGAGGGGCATCTGGGTTGTTTCCATATTTTGGCTATTGTGAATTGTGCAGCGATAAACATGGAAGTGCAAATGTCTTTTTTTTTGTTGTTCTTTTTTTTTTGGCCAGTCCTGGGGCTTGGACTCAGGGCCTGAGCACTGTCCCTGGCTTCTTTTTGCTCAAGGCTAGCACTCTGCCACTTGAGCCACAGCGCCACTTCTGGCCGTTTTCTGTATATGTGGTGCTGGGGAATCGAACCCAGGGCCTCATGTATACAAGGCAAGCACTCTTGCCACTAGGCCATATCCCCAGCCTGCAAATGTCTTTTTGATATCTTGGGACCTGTTGTTCAGGATAGATGCCTAGGAGTGGTATGGCTGGGTCATAGGGTAGGTCTATGTTGAGCTTTTTGAGAAAACTCCATACTGTTCTCCAAAGTGGTTGTACTAATTTGCACTCCCACCAACAACGGAGAAGGGTTCCTCTTTCCCCGAACCTCCTCCAGCATTTGTTGTTGTCTGAGTTCAGAGTATAGGCCATTCTAACTGGAGTGAGGTGGTATCTCAGGGTAGTTTTTATTTGCATTTCCTTTACTGCCAGGGATGTTGAACATTTCCTCATATGTTTCTTTGCCATTTTTATCTCTTCTCTTGTGAAGTCTCTCTTTAGCTCCTTTGCCCATTTCCTAATTGGTTTACTGGACTTGGAGGGGCTTAATTTTTTGAGTTCTCTGTAGATGACAGATATTAGGCCTTTGTCTGTTGCTGTGCTGGTAAAGATCCTTTCCCATATGGTTAGCTGTCTTTCTATTTTGGAGGCTATGTCTTTAGCTGTGCAGAAACTTTATATTTTGTAGTAGTCCCATTTGTTGAGTCTCTCCCGTAACTGTTGTGCCCCTGGGACTCTATTCAGGAAGTTCCTTCCTGTGCCTATAAGTTCTAGCATCTTTCCTACTCTGTCCTTCAGTAGTTTCAAGGATTCAGGTCTGATGTTGAGGTCCTTGACCATTTTGAGTTGATCTTGGCGCATGATGATAGGCGAGGGTCCACCTTGAGTTTTCTGCATATGGCTGCCCAGTTTTCCGAGCACCAGTAGTTGAAGAGGCTCTGTTTATTCCATTGTATGTCCTTAGCTCTTTTGTCGAATATCATCTGACTGTAAGAGTGTGGTTTTATTTCTGGGTCTTCAATTCTAATCCATTGGTCTTCAGGCGTGTTTTTATACCAATACCAGGCTGTTTTTGTTATGATGGCTCTATAGTAGAGCTTGAAGTCTGGTACTGTGATACCTCCTGCATTGCTTTTTTTGCCCAGAATTGCTTTGGCTATTCTAGGTCTTTTGCTGTTCCATATGAATTTATGGGTTGATTTCTCTATTTCAGTGAAGAATGTAGCTGGGATTTTGATGGGGATTCCATTGAATTTGTATAACAATTTGGGCAATATGGCCATTTTCACTATATTAATTCTGCCTACCCATGAGCATGGGAGGTCTTTCCATCTCCTTGTGTCCTCTTTGATTTCCCTTATTAGATTTTTGTACGTCTCATTAAATAGGTCTGTCACGTCTTTGGTTAGGTTGATCTCTAGGTACTTTACTCTTTTTTTGGCTACTGTAAAAGGAATTATTTCCATAATTTCCTTTTCTGCTTGTATATTGCTGGTGTACAGAAAAGCTGCTGACTTTTGTGGATTGAGTTTGTATCCTGCTACTTTGCCAAAATGGTTTATTAGGTGTAGGAGTTTGGGGACTGAGTTTTTCGGGTTCTTCAGATATAAGATCATGTCGTCTGCGTACAGGGATAGCTTGATTTCTTCCTTGCCGATGTGGATCCCTTTGATGTCCTCCTCTTGTCTTATTGCTATGGCTAGGGATTCCAGCACTATATTGAAAAGAAGTGGGGAGAGCGGGGATCCTTGTCATGTTCCTGAGTTTAGGGGGAATGATTTTAGTTTCTTCCCATTTAATACAATGTTAGCAGTTGGTCTGTTGTATATGGCTTTTATTATTCTGAGGAATGTTCCATCTATTCCTGTCCTCTCCAGAGCTTTTAATAAGTATGGATGTTGTATTTTGTCAAAGGCTTTTTGGGCATCAACTGAGATAACAATGTGATTCTTGATTTTAGTTCTGTTGATGTGGTGGATTACATTGATTGATTTACGGATGTTGAACCATCCTTGTGACTGTGGGATGAAGCCTACTTGGTCATGGTGTATAATTTTCTTGATCAGTTTCTGGATCCTGTAAGCTAATATTTTATTGAGGAGCTTTGCGTATGTGTTCATTAGTGATATTGGTCTGTAGTTCTCTTTTTTTGTTGGGTCTTTGCCTGGTTTGGGGATGAGTATAATATTAGCTTCATAGAATGAGTTTGGGATTTCTCCCTCTGTTTCTATTTCACAGAAGAGTTTGAGGAGTATTGGTATTAGCTCCTCACTAAAGGTTTTATAGAATTCGTTGGTGAATCCATCTAGGTCTCGGCTTTTCTTTGTTGGGAGGTTCTTGATTACCCCCTGTATCTCGCTGTACGTTATTGGTTTATTTAGTTGATTTATTTCTTCTTGGTTCAGTTTGGGCAGTTTATACTTCTCTAAGAATTGATCCATTTCTGTAAAATTATTGTTTTTTAGTGAGTAGAGGTTCTGGAAACAGTTCCTTATGATTGTTTGAATGTCGTGTGTATTTGTTGTGATTTTTCCGGTGGAGTCCCTGATTTTACGTATATGAGTCTCTTTCTTCTTCTTTTTTTTTTTTTTTTGTAAGTCTTGGGAGGGGTCTGTCGATTTTATTTATTTTCTCAAAGAACCAGCTTTTAGTCTTATTTATTTGTTCAATGGTCTTTCTATTTTCAATCAGATTTATCTCTTCTTTAATCTTTGTGATCTCTCTCCTCCTAGTCATTTTAGATTCGATCAT
The DNA here is from genome assembly GCF_023159225.1 of Perognathus longimembris pacificus. Lineage (NCBI taxonomy): Eukaryota > Metazoa > Chordata > Mammalia > Rodentia > Heteromyidae > Perognathus > Perognathus longimembris. Next base: position 14,382,358 of record NC_063170.1, read on the forward strand.
TTCTTGTTTCTCCAGTTGTTTTAGTTTCATCGTGAGGTTATTCACCTGCTCTGTTTCCATTCTTTTAATGTGAGTGCTGAGGGCCATGATCTTGCCCCTCAGTACTGCCTTAGCTGTGTCCCATAGGTTTCTTCGTGATGTATTTTCATTTTCATTGTGGGTTATGAATTAATTAATTTCATCTTTAATTTGGTCTGTGGCCCAAGTGTTGGATAACAGTGTGGGGTTTAGTCTCCAAGAATGTGTATAGCTTCTGTGGTAACCGCTCTTATTGAGGGTTACCTTTATTCCACTGTGGTCAGATATAATACATGGGATGACGTCAATACTTTTGTATTTGCTGAGGTTCTTTGTGTGGGCTGTGACATGGTCTATTTTGGAGTATGATCCATGGGCTTCTGAGAAGAAGGTATTGGGTCTCTGTAGGGTGGACGATTCTGTACAGATCTGTCAGATCCATTTGGGATATGGTGTTACTTAGGTCCTCAGCTCCCTTGTTAATCCTCTGGGTGTTGGATCTGTCTCTTGGAGAGAGTGGGGTATTAAAGTCACCCACTATGATTGTGTTTGGGTCTATCTTGTTCTGTAGTTCTGTGAGAATTTGCTTGACATATGTAGGGCCTCTTTGGTTCGGTGAGTATACGTTTATCACCGTGATGTCTTGGTTCTGGATTTTTCCTTGTATTAAAATGTAGTGACCTTCTTTGTCTCTTTGAGTTGATTTTAATGAGAAGTCCAGCTTGTCTGAGATCAGGATGGCAACTCCTGCCGTTTTGGTAGGTGCATTTGCTTGGAAGATCTTGCTCCATCTTTTTATTTGGAGCTTGTTTTTATCCCTTGCTGTAAGATGGGTCTCTTGTAGACAACAGATGCCAACTTTTTGTTTGCGGTCCATTCTGCCAGTCTACTCCTCTTTATCAGAGAGTTTATACTGTTTATATTCAAAGAGATCAAGGATAAGAGTATTTTTTCTCCTTCCATTTTCCTGTTAGGGTGTTTTTATTTTTTTTTTTTTCTTGTCTTTAGTGAGCTACTCTTTCTGTTGGGCTCTGGCTATTGTAGTTTCTTTCTGTTTCTGTCTGTGTGTCCTGTACGATTTCTGTTGGGTGAGGTTCCCCTCAGAATTCGCTGTAGGGCTGGTTTTTTATTCACATACTTCTTTAGATCCTCTTTGCTATGGATCTGGTTTTCCCCTCGAATATGAATTCCAGCTTCACTGGATATTTTATTCTAGGTTGGCAGTTGAGATCTGAAGTCTTGATTATTATGTGCCTGGGTGAGGATTTTCTAGGGTCTGGTCTGCCAGGCTTCCTATAGGCTTCGGTTACCTGGATGAGGTCTCTTGTGAGATTGGGGAAGTTTTCTGCAATCATTTTATTGAAAATATGTTGAAGCCCTCTGCTCTGGTATTTGGCTCCTTCTTCTATTCCAATTATGCGCAGATTATATCTCTTGTCTTTGTCCACTAGCTCCTGGATTAGTCTGCCCTGGAGCTTTACCATTTCTTGAAGTGTAGTAATTTTCTGGTTCTTGTCGGCTGCATCATTGTCCAAGAGAGAGATTCTGGATTCAATATGGTCAATTCTTTGTGCTGTGGATTCAAGTGTGGAGTTTATGGATGTCAGAAAGCTATTTATGGTTGCTAGATCAGCTCTGATCGTGGAAATTTCTTCCTTTAAAGAGTTGTATTTTAAATCTGTTTTTTCATGTATTTCACTTCTCAGGATGTTAAGTTCTTCTTTAATGGAGGTTTGCACTGTATCCATTTTTGCTTCCATTTCTTTCTTGGCTTCCTGGAGGTCCTTTAAGACTTCCACTCTAAACTCCTGGAATTGTTTTCTGATTTTGTTTCTGAGGCTTTCCATCATTTCTGCTATCATAGCCTCAGTTGTTTTTTTACTCTCCATCTCCTCTTCGGTTGTACTGCTTTTTGGAGCTGGCGAGTTGGCTTGCCCTTTGATGAAATTGGTTATATTTCTTTGTGATTTGCGCATCTGGAGATCTGTGGGTGGCTTCCCTGGTTTGGCTTTGTGCTGGTTCCCGCTGGTCCGTCAGTGGGAGACTTGCTTGTGTCCTGGCTCTGGGTTTGAGTTTGGCTGTTGAACCTTACTGCCCAATGGGTGAGTGTGACCTTCTTGATTGTTGCTGAGGTGGTCACCCTCACTTGTGCCCGCTTTTGCGCTCCCACGGGGGTTTGGGCAGGAGATCCTCCTGCTGGGGTGCTAGCACGCTGGCCCACGCTGGCCCTCCAGGGGGCGCGTGCGTGTGCACTCTAGCGCTTCCTTTGGAGATGTGCTGCCCGAGTTGTTGGAGGGTGCTTGTGTCCTCTCGCGAATTTGTTGTGGGGGGCGGTATGCATGGGACCCTGCAGGATCAAGTGTCCGGGTGCAGGTTGGTGCTTGCAGGTTCTCTGTGCCTCCACTGTGAGGGGGCGTGTGTTCGGGCCCAGGTGACCCTGCTGTGCTGGTGTTGCTCACCAGCGAGCCTGGGGTTTCCAATGCCTACCAGTCCCCAGGCCCTTGCTGGGGAGGGGGCAGGGTCGGTGCAGCCAGGTTCAGGTGGCTCTGCTGGGGCTTTTGCGGGGGGGATGCCTTGGCACTGCTCCACCTCTGTTAGTTCCCGTGTCCACCCTGAGGTCTTAGCACCGCCAGCTATGGAGCTGCTTTATTCCCTGGGAGTAGGGAGGGGGAGGGAGGGAGCTGTAGCTTCTTTGTAGGGTTTGGGTCTCTGCTAGAGCTGGGGGGAGGTAATGGGGAACTTACTGGTCCTGGGTTGAGTGTGTGTCCCACGCTGCTTTGGACTTTTCGGGGCTATGGTGCTGGGGTGTGGCGATCAGTCGTTTGGTGGTGGCGGCCCCAGCTCTCCCTGTCTGCACCTCGGGTTCCCGTGCTGCTTATGTCTGATCCCAGCCGTTCGGTCCCCGCACCTCTGGTCCTGCGCTGCTGCCATCTGTCTCGGTGGTCTGCACTACGTCTGGGGTCCATGGAGCTCTTGCTGTCCGGACTCTGCGCTCCCGGTGTGACTTTTGGGCAGTTGGTTTATTGGCGCCGGGTCCCCTTTCCTAGCCTGGCCCTGTTTGGGCCAGGGTCAGTGGGTGGGTGGGGTACCCTGGAGATTTTCCGGCTCTGTGCAGGTTATAGGCTCTTCTTTTTTTTGTTGTTCTTTTTTGTTTCCCATGTTTCTCTGTTGTTTCTGGTTGTTGGGTTTGCTGGATTCTTGACGGGGTGTTGGGTGCTGGAGTTCCCAGCTCACTATTCAGTTGGAGCAAGTTGGGGTACATCCCTATAGTGACGGCGCCATCTTCTTGTTATCGATTCTTGTATTTTTATGTATATTCTCAACAAAGTAAGTAGATTTCTTTTAAAATCAGAATACATATCTGACTTTGAAAATGAGTCTGACCACTAGATATGTTGCAGGAGTGTGGATGATAAGTGCTGGCTTTCTGGCTGGCAGAGGTTAAACATGTGAAAGATTTGGAGGCCACACACTTTGGAAAGACTCTCTGGAATGAACCCTCACTTTGACATCATTTGGATCCACTTAGAAAAGAACCCGTCAAGTATACCTGTGTCAGTAAGGCTGAAGGTGGTTGTGATGACAGAAAGAATTTCCTTAGAAGGTATGAATAGTTGTTGGGCTGGATAGATGATCTAGGGTCAGGCTTGTCCAGACGGAGATCATTGGACAGAAGCTCATGACAAGACTTCCATGTCTTTTATCTTCTTCAGGAGGCACTGCGCTTATAATATTGGATCTGTAGAGTCACTGTGAAGCAAGACCACAAGTTGCTCTGACCCAGCTCAGACATCAATTCTGCTTTTCTCTGTTAGGATCAATCATCCCTCAGCCCTGTACTTACATGATACATGATGGAGCTTCCTAGTTAGAGACACCAAGTGATGGTTAGTGCCCATTCTCTTGGAGACCTGCCCTGGAATGCATCTTAAATTGGTGCCCCAGAAGCCACTTCTGGGGCGTATTTCTCTGCAAATCACTCCTCCAAATTAAATACCATTTGAATTTCTCAAATTGTGCAGAGTAAGCCAAGGTGGGAAAAAATTTCCAGAGCTTCCTTTCATCAGGCTTTCCCCCTCTTCCCATTCCCTTCTAATGACCATTAAGGAGAAGGGGAGTTGCTTATCTGAATGAGCTCAGAAGCATCACTGAGACTTGAAAATTAGGAATGGCTGTGGTGACTGTACTTTAACACTCCTCATTCCTATATTTCATTATTTCCCTTTAGCTTCTTGGTACAAGCCTGGGCAGGGCCTGTCTCCAGAGCTAGCTTCATTTTTTCCTGTCCATCTTCATTGCGTGTACATGTAGATAGATAACTAGGTCATAATATCTGCTTTAGTCCTTTTGCAAATTCCCTGTGCCTCCAGGAGCGAGTTGTTTATTTTTCTTCTGGACTGAGGGATTTGGGTCTCCTATGCTATGGCTTCTCAATCCATTCACATTCACTCTGGATACTTCTTTGATAGGGGGCAGAGCTTTCCATGTGTTTGTTGTAAAATGTTTATTAGCAGCCCTAGCCTCTGCCCACTATATACCAGTAGTTACCTCTATCTCCACTTAAAATAACCAAAAATATCTCTAGGTATTGCCAGAAGGATTCCTAAAGAGCCAAGTTGCCCCTTTGAGAACCGCTGCCTTTGGGTTATGATTTTCTTAGGGCATTTGGTCCTTCTGTTTTACAGGGTTTGTAACAACGATCCTGGATATATATGGACAGGTATCTCTACAAAAAAACAAATGACCGAGATCTGATTCAGTTTATAACTCTTCTCCCAGCACACTGCCATATGGAGGGGCCTGCCTCTTTGGTGGCAGATTTCAAATATACGTTCTTGGTATGTTTAGACAACCTGAGAGAATTAGAGCTGGCAGGTAGCCACCACGAGGGGAGTCAAAGCACCAGGCCTCATTCTGCTTTCTGCTCCCTGAGAATCCATGGGGATTTTTGGCTTGGCTCAGAGCTCACCAAGGGGAGAGGCCATTGTGGAGGCAAGGGCAGGGCAGCAAGGAGAGAATGTAGGAGTGGGGATGGAATTTCCTTAGCTTCATTGGAAACAGATGCTTGCAGAGACAGAGGCAAAGGGGACCTTGCTTCAGGCCAGTGTGCTTGGCAGCTTCTTCTGCCCACATCCTTCAGTCTCTTCTTCAAGACTCTCGAAAGGAAGGCTCTGGACTAAAGGAAGCAGACACTGCTGGGACCTAGGAACAAAAGCAAACCTGCTCTTGGGGGAATGCAAATGTTTGTGATAGGACTGGATAGGAGTGGATAGATCGAAAGCAGTGTGATTTAAAACATCAGGGCAGTAGGAAGTGTCCAAAGTCATTGCCTTAGCTTTAAAGGTGGAAAAAAGAGGTCTGGAAGGGGCAATGAAGTGCAGGAATCCAGGTCAGTTGATCCCTCAGGCTTTCACACCTAACTTCCCTGCTGCCACATTTGATGCCTTCCCCCTCTAACTTGTGCCTGTGGCTGACATCACTAATTGATCTTGGAGGTCCTTCCTGCTGTTCCTTAATACTGTCCAATGATCTTCAAATGACATTTTAACTAATCAGCACACCAAGTAGGTAGTACCAATCAATCAGAGATTGTACAAATCTATCAATGACTTAGTCTCTCAGTCTTTTATATTTTTTCTTTTCCCTTTGCTTTAGTTTTCTTTTCTTCCCCTTCCTTCTTTTCTCCCTGTCTCCCTTTCTTCCTCTTTCCTCCCTCCCTTCTCTTCCTTTCTTCCTTCCCTCCTTTCTCCTTTCTTTTCTCTGTCTCTTTCTCTCTCTCCCTCCCCCCCTCTTTCTCTCTTTGTTTCTTTTTTTTTTTTCATTTTTAGTCATGAGAATTGGACTCAGGGCCTTATTGTAGGTAGTCATGTGTGCTATGCTTTGAATTACACAGCCCTTGCACTAACTTTTAACTTCAGACCACCACTATCTTCTCTGCCTCCCAGGCAGCTGAGTTTATAAGCATGTCCCCCACCTCCATGCCTATCTAGTCTGCCAGAGGAAAGAACTTGAGGTGTTGGGCTCCTTGGATGATAGTTAAAGAAGGGAAGAATTTTTGGCAAATATTATGGAGTGGAAAGCAAATCTATCAGTGGTTCTGTTAACTCTTTTGAGAAGGACCAAAGGGCATGTAGCAAGTGTAAATAATATTTCTGGGCTTCTCAAACTTTCATGTGCACACGAACTACTCAAGAAACCTTTCTAGACTGAAGAAAGCTTAGGGAGAAACCTAAGAGTAAAGTTTCTAATAAGGCCCAGTATGCTAATGTGGTTTGTTTATGGGACATCCACTAGGTATCAAACTGCTCGCCTAGCAAATTATTTTTACCTTATATGAAATTAAGGTTCCAAGGAGATGGGGAACAAGAGCTGGGGATAGTTTATCATCTGTTTTAAAAGTTTTTTGGCATGTTAAAGATTCCAATTGTTTACTTTCTGTACCACTTTGTGCTGGCTTCTGTAAGCCTTGACATTTGCATGTCTTGTATACATCAACCTGATTAACTGCAGGCTTTTCAAAAAGGATATTGGTACACTCAAGCTCTGACCCTGAGAAAGACCTATTATTTGCCTTACCATTTCTTTTTTTTTTTTTTTTTTGGCCAGTCCTGGGCCTTGGACTCAGGACCTAAGCACTGTCCCTGGCTTCTTCCCGCTCAAGGCTAGCACTCTGCCACTTGAGCCACAGCGCCGCTTCTGGCCGTTTTCTGTATATGTGGTGCTGGGGAATCGAACCTAGGGCCTCAGGTATCCGAGGCGGGCACTCTTGCCACTAGGCTATATCCCCAGCCCCTGACTTACCATTTCTAATCCTTCTGAAACATTCTTAATAATCCTGCTGTAAGTCACATCCCTATGAAAATTGAATGCTAACCGAAGACAACAGAATGGATGAGAGAAGAACAAAAGGTCTATTGCCTTTCAGCAAACCTCACACTTTTTTTTTGGCCAAAATATTGTCCTTCCATGGAAACCATCATGTAGGTATTATGTGGCCTATCATGGTTAAAGGAAGAAGAATGTGGTTATTTTTATTTTTTATTTTTTTCCTGGAACTGACCTGAATAACTGAAAACAGAGGGGAAAAAAGGAGGGCTTCTCTTTTATTTTTCCTAAGTAATTGAGATATTTGTCTCATTCTGGTATAATTATATGGTCAAATGAAAGATGCTTCAAGTAATTAGTAGCATAATTAGCCACGCTTTCCTTGTCCATGTGTCCTCAGCTAAAATACAATCCTCGTCTCCACTGCCCTTTATGGCACAGGATAACCTTTGATAGGGAAGACTCCGTTATCATTTTTTTGATGAGCAAAGGCAGAGAAGGAAAATGTGAATAGGTTGTTCGAAGGCTGCTTAAGAAAAGTTGGCTACATGATACTAGTTAAATGAAAACCCGATGTGAGAGAAGAGAGCACTAGAAAGTGGAGGGTGGGACATGCCTTGGGGGAGGCTGTGGCTGCTGTATTTGCTGGAAGTTTCTCTAGACTTGGTTGTTCTTTTCACAGAGTTCATCAATCTGCCTTGTCATTATCTTCTTGTCCAGATCATACCAGATTGGGCAGAAAGGGTACAAGGTCCATTTACTGAGCATTTGGCCAGTGGCATCATGAAGGCTTTTTAACGTTGACTCTTTGGCTCTTTGTAGTCTCACAGTCTTCTGATGAAAAGGTACTATTACCACAGTTTATGGGGGAAACAAAAAGCAAGGCTCAGTGAAAGCATGAGGCTTGTACATTTTGGATTCCAGACCCAAATTTAAATCCTGTTGGCTCCAAAGTCCATTGTCTGGTCATCCCAGGACATTAGAATGACAGATCTTATTCCCACATTTGGTTCTCTGTCACAGGATTAGAGAACTACATTTTCTCTTTCTCTTTGCCAGGTTCCTCTATACTTCCCCAAAGCTCAAAAGACTTTCTTGCATAACTTTGCCTTGTAGTTCCCTTCTCATCCCTTACTTACATTTGACCTTCAGCTTTATACACTCTAATGCCTTAGTGGGGATGGAGTGAGACTGATGCATTAAACAAAACAAAACAAAACAGAACAGCTTGGAATCAGATAACTCCAACTTTGAATCTAAGCTCTACTTAATGTACAATGTTCTTATCTGCTAAATAGGAATAAATATATGGATGGATCTATGGATGGACGGATCAATAGATGGATTGATGGTGGAAAGCAAGGAAGGAGAGTTGGACAATTTAATTCAAGACCAATCATTATAATAAAGATGATAGAAGACAGAACAAGGCTTGCTGGTATTGCCATATGTAAGTAGGTGAGAGGGGTGTGTGCTTCTAAGGAAAGGACTGTTACATCTTTTCTTGCATGAAAGGACCCAGGAGGTCTAGGCAGCAGAAAAGTGGTGCTTAGGAGCTCATATCCTATGATATAATTAGGACTAGAATGACTATCTTGATCCACAGGTGAGTGGATGGCACTCACACAGGTAGACAGGGTTGGCTGACTTTACAGCTCATGATGGGCAATGATACTCGAGTGTGCGTCATACCATGGCAAGTTAGTTATATCAGGATCGTGTGTGCTCTTTCCACGCACGCCTAGGGGTCTTTAGTGTCCACTGGCTTATCCCTTGATGCTAGTTTTGTTGAAAAAGGTCTGAGCAGCCATGTGCTCTTTACTTTGTGTATGTAGAAATACTGAGTGTACTTCACTGGCCGACAAGCAGCTCTCCAGTGAAGGATAATGCAGCAAGAGAGAATGATTGCACTAACGAAGGCCATAATTAGCCTCTCCAGGACTTGTGGAGCACTTTGCAGTTTGATGAGTACCATCCCTTTTGATCGTCACGGCAACCCAGTGTGCAAGCTGGCCCAGCAATTTTTATCCTCCTCTGACAATGAAGGACACTGAGCCACAGAGGGGTTAGGGATGGAGCAAAACTTCATGTGGCGTGTCAGTGGACAAGCCAGTCATTTAGCCCAGTTGTCTCCTTAACTGTTCCTTCCTAGCATCTAGATTGGAATCTATCACAGAACTTAGTAAAAACCAACTTTCTCTTGCCATTTTTTTCCTGTCTCGTCTTTCCTCATTCTTTCCTTCCAGGCAAACTTTCAAAATACAAAAGTATTTGGAAAAAGAAAATAACCCCCCATTCTCCTACCATGCAGAGATAACCTACTGTGGACTTGCTTCTAATCATTGTCTGATGTATGTTTGGCTGTTATTAAGTGTTATCCAAAGAATAATTTTCAATGTCTGTAAAGAATTACTCTGTCCTTTCTATCACTCATCTCTTGTGGTTGGACATCTAGCATCTATTTTGTGGGCTTAAAAAAAAACAAACTTCAGATGCATTGCTTTAATTTCCATTCATTTGTTCATTGGTTTGGGTGATTTGCTTTTTTTAGCCAAGCATTTTTGGTTGGTTAATTTCATTTCTTCTTTGTTTTGATTTCTTGCTCCTGTCATTTGCCTGTGGTTATTATTGTTGTTATTTTAATTGGGCTATGATGTGCACTACCATGCCTGGTATTTCTTATTCATTTCTTAATGAATATGATTTTGATATTAATTATTGTAGAGAAACAGGATTGCAAGGATAAGGGTTTGAAAAGGTTATGAGGTTTCTAGAATTTTCTCTCTAGCTTGATGAGAGTTCCATATACTGATGCGAACATATTTCCAGTAATAAAGAAAACACTGATTGAACTGGAGTAGCTGTGCAATAGAAGTGCCAATTACTTCCACTGGTACCACCTTGAATCCCACCTCCCCTTCATGAAAACAGACAGCATTTGCCTTTATGGTTTTGAAAATACCTATTTGATTACCTCAAATCCCCAAATCTTATGTTCTTCTTCTTCTGTCTCTCTTTTCTTGTCTGAAACTTACGTGTGTGTGTGTGTGTGTGTGTGTGTGTGTGCACGCGTGTGTTGTGTGTATGGTGGGGGTCAGTACTAGGATTTTAACTCAGCTCCTTGCACTTTTAGGTCAGGTATTCTACTAATGTGCCATGATTTCAGCTCCATTTTTCCACGGGTTAATTGTTTTTCACTGTGCTAGAGTTTAAACTCCATGCCTCTTGCTTATTCATTTGGCTTTTCCAGAAAAACAGAACCTGTAGGAGTTACCTAGGTAATAGAGGGTCTCTACCTCCAGAGCGGAAGAGAGAGAGAGAGAGAGAGAGAGAGAGAGAGAGAGAGAGAGAGAGAGAGAGAGAGAGAGATCTAAAATCTATATTTGTTATCAGGAATTTAGCTCCTGTGATGTGGAGGCTTGCAAGGATGAGTTTCTGCAAGCAGCAACCCAGGGAAGCTGGTAGTAGACTCTCAGTCTGAGTTCAAGGCTTAAAAACCATGAGAGTCAATGGCATAGGTTCTAATGTGAGCTCAGGTGTATAAGCCGAAGAGCAATGCACTAGCTTAAAGATGGCTCAGTAGAGAGTGAATTCTCTCTTACTCAGCCTTTTTTGTTCTAGGTCTTCAACTGATGGGATGAGGCACACTCACAGTGGGGGAGAATAATCACCTTCCCTTATGTAATCCACTAATATTATTCTCATTCAAAAACACAGAGCAATATTTACTCAAATGAATTGAACCATTACAAGGGTCAAATTGCTTTATTCTCCCCTTCAGGGTTCAACCTTATTGTTTTTAAAGCCACACTTGGCTTTCTATGGACTAAGTTCTCCATGGAGAATTTTCTATGGACTAAGACTCAGTCTCTTTAGAATATAGACATGGGAGGATGTTCAGGGCAGTACAGTTTCCAATATTTCCCATTTTTGCATTTATCTCTCTCTCTTTCTCTTCTTCTCCCCCTCCCCCTCCCCATTCCATTTTCTTTATTTTTTTTTTAAACTGCTGAGTCTGACAAATTAGGGCTATTAAGAGACTGTTTGTTATTCTGTCCTGGGTTACTATTTTGAGGTCTGAAAACACTCATAAATACATATGGATGCTCTGACTCTAAATGGATATGTTTTTAGCCAGTGAAAAATTCATTTGCCCTAATAGACGTTTTTAAAGCATCCTGCTGAAATTCTGCACAATATCTCACCATGATCTTTCACCGTTCCTCTCATTTTTGTACGATAAAAGCAGATCCATCATGGATGTAGTTTCTTTTCTCTGAACCATAAATAACAGCTGGGGCAGTGGGGCGGGGGTGGGGGTGCCTTTCCAAAGCACAGAAGCTCGAAATTTAAACAATTTGGGGAATTTATTGCTAAACCTTGTTGGGATGGGAGCCAAGAGGACCTCTTTGCCCATCATAGATCTCATGGCCTTTCCTGGGTTTTGGACAAAGGCACCCCCAGTCTGATTAGGGAGACATTTGCATAGAACATTTTTTTCCTTGCTGGGCGGAAGATGGAATGTAGCTGGTTTCTAGGCAGCCTAGCTCTCTTGGGTTGGTTCCACATTATGACTATGTTACCACTTAAACTACTGAGGGTGAACTGTCTCACTCTCAGAAAGTGACCCGTTTGGATGAGATGTCATGTGACTCCTATAGAAGAAAACTGAGGAATGGTGAGCTCTGTATTGCTTCTCAACGTCCCCCATTCGCCTTCATTCAGATCCACATCTTATGTATGAGAACCTCCTTCTCTAGCAGCTACTTACATTTCCGTGCTGGAAACAAACAAACGAACAAACCAAAAAGACGAAATCCAAGGAAATGTAATTTTCGTTCCCACCATGTGCAAAGGAATTATGCTGGAAGCTTTTCCTGAGAGTCAGGCATCCATTCTAAGAACAATCTCATGAGGTACCACCATTCTTTGATTTCAGGATGTTTGATTTTCACTCCCTAACATCTCTCAATCTTGGATCCCACTTCTTAGGGTATGTTGGCCCTGCAGCTTTTCATATATCTACATCACAACCCATCCAACAGACTTCTGTAGCTTGGAAGAAAATCTTAAGAACCATGGTCATTGTTTTAGTCTCTAGGAGCCAAATGATTATGAAGGGTGGTAAGTTAGAAGTATTTAGTAGACATCAGTTGTAAGCTAGTACCACATGCTTTCAAAGCCAGATAAAGCATCTAGAAAACATGAAGTTTTTATAGTTTGTTTTTTGTTTTTTGCTGATGCTGGGCCTTGAACTGTAGGCCTGGGCACTGTTCTTAAGCTCCTTTTGCTCAAGGGTAGTACTCTACTATTTGAGCTAGAGCATGACTTCTGCTTTTTACCTCTGATTAATCAGATAAGAGTCTCCCAGGTTTTCCTGCCAGTACTGGCTTTTAACTGTGACCCTCAGATGTCAACCTCCTGACTAGCTAGGATTATGGAGATGAGCCTCCAGCACCCACATTGTTTCTTTTAAGATTTTTTTTTTTTGTAAGTCCTGGGGCTTGCACTCAAGACCTGGGTACTGTCCTTGAGCTTTTTTTGTTCAAGGCTAGCACTCTATTACTTGAACCATAGCTCCACTTCTGGCTTTTTGGTTATTGAATATAGTTAGGAACTTCACAAGGACTTTTCTGCCTGGGCTGGCTTTGAACTGCTATCCTCAGATCTCAGCCTCCTGAGTAGCTAAGATCACAGGTTTAAGCCACTGACACCTAGCCTTTCAAGAAATTTTTAAAGGAATACTGTATTCCCAGCACTCTTGATGACAAAGTATGGCATTGTTTGGCCTGATGATTTTGAGTTGAAAAGTGACTCTGAATATGAAGAAAGGTTAGGAAAACTTTAATTCTCATCTTTCTATTTTGAAGGTTCATCCCATTGACCAGTACATGTCTATGTGTATGCATATTAAGTCTTAAAAAACTACAAAATAAAAATTACAAGACATTATAAATATTGGAACTAGTTTATCTGTTAGATTTTTCTATATAAAAATTATTGTAAATATTTAAGACATGCACACACGTGTGTGTGTGTATGTGTGTGTGTGTGTATGTGTCTGAGCCTTAAACTCAGAGCCTTGTTTTCTTGTTTAGATTTTTTGTTCAAGGCTGGTGCTCTACAACTTGAGCCACAGATCCATTTCTGGCTTTTTGCTACTCAATTGAAGATACCACTCTCCCAGATTTGTCTGCCTAGGGTAGCTTCAAACAGAGATCAAGGCTGGTGCTTGCTGAGCTGGGAGTAGGGAGGGCAGGCTGAGAGGAAGGTAGTTTTATTGCATCCCAGTGGGTTTTAGGACCATGGGAAGATCAACCCTAAACCTATGGGCTCTAGCGACAGAGTCTAAGAGGAAGAGGCTGCCATGGAAAGAAGGGATTATGAGTTAAACCAGAACAACATGGGAAGGAATTGTGACACGGCACATGGGAATGACCAGTATCAACAATGAAGAGTTCGAGTGTGGGGCTCTGTCTTCCTGAGGGCTTCCTAGCTGGTGGCTTACCTTGTGATTGGTGTCATTTTCTGGATCCTGATGCTTTGAGCTCTGAGTTACCTAAGTCATATGGGTTTTTTTTTGGGAGGGGGGCACTTAGAACTACAAACATTCATTTTAGGGTGGGAAATCAGGTGTCAAAGCACTCCTCCATTAAGTTCAAGGTTATCCTCATGCAGGTGGTGACAGGAGTAACAAGCTACAATGGGCTGGGCTCTGTGGGAGTCTGTGCTGCTACCTCCAACTGGGTGGCATGCTCCTTGGACCACAGGGGATTCAGAACCCATCTGACTGGACCCCCACCTCCACACTTCACCTGCATTCAGTGGAGAGGGACAAAGAGGCCCAGCAGGTGGGCAGAGCCCTGGTAAGCTCTGGTTAGCTGAGGAGTCCTTCTGCCCTCCACTCACTCAGTATCTTCATTACTTTTTATCAACATGTATTTAAGAATCATTCAAGCAGAGAAAACCACAGCTTTAAAGCAATTACTTGGTGATGATCAGGAGGGGCCAAGAGGATTCTGTTTGCTTATTTGTGTGAACCTAAAATGCCTGCTTTCTTAATTAAGCCTTAACTCTAGGTCTTGCCTCCAGCTTGAATTTTTTTCCCCCTTCTACACTTTAATGGATCTCAGACTTCCTTCACAAGCTGCAGACTCTGGGCCCAAGAGGGCTTTGCCTCCATTTGCTATCTCTTTTCTAAGAAGCATCTGCTCCTGTATCACTGAAGAGACTGCAGCCTTTGTTTGTGTTCCCTGTACCACCAGTGGGATTACCTCAGTTGTTTTTTTTTTTTTTTTTTGTTCCTCTGCTGCTTTTAATTTCATAGTTATCAGCCGTGAGCAGTGTGATCCTTGGTGATTCAGGGCATAGGATGTAGGAACTTCCCTCTCAGGAGTTCATCTCAAGTCACCTGCTGGAGACAATCTTTTGTAATCAACACCTAGTCTGTTCTTGGGGGCATTTTTCATTTGGCTAATATCGCCCTTGACCTTGTGTGTTTTGGGCTTTCTATCTCCAGGCACTAGGGCACTAGAAATATATCTAGTACATGAGAGATCCTTGCGATGTGCTTTTGAATAAATGAAGGAGTAAGAATGAACAAACAAGCCAGGCATCAGTGGCTCAAGCCTGTAATCCTAGCTACTCAGGAGGCTGAGATCTGAGGATCTTGATTCAAAGCCAGCTCAGGCAGGAAAGTTTGTGAGACTGTCCTAATAAACTACTCAGAAAAGGCCAGAAGTGGCATTGTGGCTGAAATGGTAGAGGGCTAGCCTACCACTTGAGCAGAAGAAACTCAGGAACAGTGCTTAGGTCCTGAGTTCATGCCACAGGACTGCCTTCCCCTCCCAAAAATAGAGTGAATGAACGCATAAATTAAGTCTGGGATTCAGGGGGATGCAAGTATGAAGTGTGTGTACATCAGAGGGTGGGAGGAGCTGCCAACTGCCATACCTCATTTTTAGTTGTAGCTTTCCAAATATTGAGGTGTTTTAATAATATTTGATGCTTTTCTTCAACTATTAGTTGAGCAACTATGATTTAACTAATCTTACACCCAGTCTCATCAAGCTGGACATAATTTATGCACCTTTTTTCATAGTCTTGATAACTATTTTATACACACTGCCTACTGGAATGTGTTGATCATTGACTTACGTGTTGTTACAAATCAGGAAATCCTAAACTATCCCAGATAATCTCATGTGTTTGTTCACTGCTTCATTTCTTGGGGCTTCTTGATGGAGCTATAAGGCAGAGGTGAACAAACATGGGATCCTGCCAGTGTGGGCCTCACAGGACAGAGAAGTGAGGAGCCAAGGTCATTCAGAGGAGAAATAGATTTCTATGAGCATATAGGTAGCATGTGTTTCCCAGTAGAAGTAACACCATGACAAGTGAATCAACAAATTGGAGAGAAAGAAGATTTTCAGGCTATGTCTTACTATGTAACTACCTGCTCTCAAAATTAATGGTTTCAAATAGCAATGGTTTCATTTCATCTCGCTGTTATTGGGTTGGGAGATGGAGCAGGTCTCAGCTGTGTGAGTCTTCTGCTCCATGTGGCACCAAGCGAGACTGGGAGAAAGCCTGGCTTGGTTTGGTGCTTCTGGCATATGTCTGCTGTCTTGGTAAGGACAGCTGGGGAGCCCTTCCTTTCTAGAGTCTCAGCAACTCTCCATATGTCCCCTTTTATAGTCATGCAGTTAAAATTATCACCCACTTTGTGTGGTTGGGAGAAGAGACAGTATCTTACCTATTTCTTGATGCCTGGGCACTACAATCTGGCAGGATATTGTGATCTTTGGGCCTCACTGGCCCAAAGACAGGAGTCGGGACAGTGTCTTCACCTGTAGATGGCTTGCCAAGGAATCTGTGATCACATTTAGTTTGCCATCTCAAAGGTGGAGAAAGGGTTGAAAGTTGGGAGCAGTATGAAGAGGGCAGAAAAATGCTGGAGGCTCAGAAGGCAGAGCTCACCCAGCCAGCTGTGGCCACTGACAGGGTTCTAAAAACAGGCTGAAGCTGAGCACAGTCTAGAATTGATCCAAAGGACAATCAAGAGGCACTGAAGGATTCTGAGCAGGGATGTGATATGATCAGATTGGCAACTGCTAAAAATCACTGCAGAGGCTATGAGGAGGAGAATCTGCCTGGGATGGAGGCACTGGCATGGAGCAAAGAACCAAAATACTCAGATAAAGCAAGGCACTGGTGACTCATGCCTAGAATCCTAGGTCCTCAGGAGGCTGAGATCTAGAGGATCATGGTTCAGGGTCAGCCTGGGAAGACACATTTACTAGACTCCATCTCTAGAAAAAGAATCAGCCCCCAAAAATGCAGATCTGGAGACATGACTCAAATGACAAAGCACTAACTTATCAAATGTGAGACTTTGCCTTCAAACCCTCATACTGCTGCCCCCACCAGAAAATACTCAGGTGAGAGTTCCCGATGTCTTCCACAAAGGTGTGGGGCACTGGGTGCCAGGAGTAGACAGATAGAGGTGTTAGGAAGACCCATATACAGGATGGCTTATACGCACATGTCCTAGATTCCTGGACATCCAGCCTCAGCTCTGCCCTGTCCAGCTTTTTTTTTTTTTTTTGTCCAGTCCTGGGCCTTGGTCTCAGGGCCTGAGCACCATCCCTGGCTTCTTCCTGCTCAAGGCTAGCACTCTGCCACCTGAGCCACAGTGCCCCTTCTGGCCGTTTTCCATATATGTGGTGCTGGGGAATCGAACCGAGAGCTTCATGTGTAGGAGGCAAGCGCTCTTGCCACTAGGCCATATTCCCAGCCCTCCCCCCCACCCCCGTCCAGCTTTTATCCCCAAGGATCAAGGCTCCCAGTCCAACACCTGTGCCACACAAAGGAGCCCCCTGAGTGGCTCCATGGACATGCAACCCTGGGCTCACAGGCTCATGAGCAGCTGCATTTCCATTCCACATTTGCAGCAAGCATCCGTCAGCTTCCCGCGTGTGAAAAATGGGGACAATAATATTAAATGTGACAAACGTTTAACCATCTCCGAAGCTGTGATCTCGATAACAGCTGGGAGGAAATGATAAAGTGGCAACAAGGATGGAAATCAGATTTCCTGTTGGGGAAGTTGATAAAACATTTCATATTTTCCCCCTTAAACCAAAAGAGTTTGGGATCGACCTGATTTATTTCGAGCTTCTAAGTGAGGCTGTTTTGAATCCCAAAGTCCAGAATCTGAGATGCCTAAGGGCTTCTTCATCCCCAGTTTGTTCTCCTACTGTCCTGCGAAGCAAGTGGGAAGTCCCAGGGAGCGCTGACTTGGTGTCAGATGAATTTGGACTAGAAGCCTGCCTCTGCCCTTACACTTGAGCATCTGAGCCTGTTTCCTCCATTTCAGAAGTGAGGACACCAGATATTCACCTTGAATGGTCTTCCACAAACCTAAAGCCACTTTACTTCAAAACTGAATTCCAGTGGGAGCTAGTGGCTCATGCCCATAGTCCTAGCTACTTAAGAGGTTGAGATCTAAAGATGATGGATCAATGCCAGCCTGGACAGGAAAGTTCATGAGACTATTTGTCTTCTATTAACCACCAGAATGAACCACCACAGCTCCAGGAGTTGATAGAATGCCAGCCTTGAGTACAAAGGCTAAGGAACAGTGACCAGGCCTTGAGTTCAAGACCCAATACGGGCACAGAACAAAACAACAAAACAAAACTGAATCCCAGGGTTCTGTTCTTGAACCCAGGGTCATACATTTCATCTCTGAGCAGGACTTCATGGGACTTTTGGATCCAGAGCCCTTTCTAGGTAGCAAAGTAGATGCAGCTTGGGTGTTTATAGATATATTACCATCTCTAAGGCGGACCTGGGAATAGTAGATTCATTGGCTTCTTAGGGGAGCTATGCAAATGCTGCTGGATTAGATGCCAAAGCTCACCCCCAAGAAGCTTCATCGTTTTCTCAGAATTTTGCTCTGGCCAAAGATGAGACCATAAAACCTCAGAGTGACAATACCATTATTCAAGGTACCTAAAGCCCTTCATGTTCCTCCTAAAGCTCCCTGGTGTTTTATGTCATTAAAATATATTGTGGATTAATATTTGAGCAGTTTCTCACCAAGTCCTGCTTTCCCATGCGTTGCCACTCCCTGCAAGGCTCAGGACCCACTTTGAATTTCTTTGTCCTTCCATCCTTCTCCATCGGGTCCACTTATCTCCAATCAAAGCAAACCTAGTGAGCCCTGTGCAGTCTGTAAAAACATGGCCAGATGAGTGGATGTTGGGGTATAATGAGTCTCTCCTGTGGTCCCTCCCAGGCTGATCCCACTGGGTCTGATTGCCCCCCTGGAAGGCAGCTAGCTCTGTGAGACAGCCTTCTTTCAGGCTGACTTTTTGCTTTCCTGTGCTTTGCATTCTGTCCACGTTGTGGTCTGTTGGGATGACTCCTTACTATTTTATAAGACAACTTGCTTGGCAGGTCCGTTGAGAGAAGCTGTTGCCTGATCTAAAGGCATGAATCCCATAGCTCGCTTTGGCTTACATCTCATTTTAGTCAGAAGAGTCAGTAGTTTGTGCCCCGGAATTGTTCCCTGAGCAGCCTCAAGGAGAGTTTCTCTGAACTTCATGGAGCCTCTGGGTTTTTGTCAGTAAAGTGTGGGTGTTGAGAATTCTTAACTTTGGGGAGAGGGAGGTGTTATTATGAGAACTGGATCGTGTATTTTAAAATATGAAGTGTTCCAAAAGCTTTTGAGTGATTTGGAGCTTTCAAAACTTCAAAAGCATAAATACTATGGTGCTTACCAAAACACATCATTTGATAGCGGAAGTTGTTCCATTTTTAACAGTCTTCAGTGTTTTTGTGAATTTATAAATTCTTAATTTTACTTTGTATTTCAGTCAATATTTGCCATGGGGCCTGCCAGAGGGGGTGAATAAATATGAAAATTTTGAGACTTTTTGTGTGTGTGACAATTCACAGACGTGAATACATTTGACACATTTAAATAAACTTTCAAATGGCATTTTTTTTGTAGCAGTTATCTCTGCGCAGTTGCAAAGCTTAAAGCTTCACCCAGGCTCCATTCTATTTCTATCATAAAGTCATTACCAGCATCACCATTTGGTCAACAGTCATGAAGGAAGTCTATCTTTGATTGATGGTTGATTCCTGGAGGCCAAGACACACTATCCTGCTTCTCTTCATTGCCGATCAAGGGTCATCAGGCTCTGGCATCTGCTAATACTCTACTCCCACAACATTTTCCTCAGGCTCTGTATTTAGGCTAGCGGCCTTCATCTTGCCTCTTCCTCTCCCCCTTTCACTAGCTCATCTACTGAGCCCTAAGCTTTAGTAGAAAACAGGGAACCAGGAATTGAGGACATATTTGTCGACCCTGTAGAAAACTGTTCCATTTTGAGCCTAGATTTCAATTCACCCCACCTTCACCTTCCCTCTGGTCGCACCACTCTGACCTCATTTATGGCTACCACCATTTGAAGAATAAATCTTCTTTGATGCAGAGCTTCCACATTCTTCTCTCAGTCACCACCCTTCCTGGCCCAGCTTCCACACATGGGTTTATTTTTTTAAATATCGAGTTCCTACACTTCTTTCATCTCATACTTACTTCTATTCTAAAATCGCTGCTTTAAGGCAGATTCTCCCTACAAACCTTCACTTCCTTTGAGAAGCCTCGACCTTCATCACTGCCTTGATAGAATATCTATCTCTCCATAGATCTCCCTTAAGCAGAAAACTTTGGAAATCCCAAAATTTGGTAAAGAATAATATTTCAGGGAAGAAAGAGATATGTTTGGGAGAAAATGTTCTTCCACACCAGCTAACTTTGAATTTTCTCATCTACAGGATATAAATTAGTTTGTTCCAGAATGTTACATTTTGAGGTTCTTCTGAAATAAAGGAGGGGAGTTAGATCCATGAGTTTCAATCATTATTTTTATTGGAAACCGTGTTTACTGGTATTGGAAGTAGGAAATTCAAAGGGAATACCAAATTCGAGAGACACAGGGTAAAAAAAGAGAAATAACTACAAATGCAATACTTGTAAAACTGTTTGCTGTAAGTGAACTGAACAACTGGGGGGGGGAGGGAAAGGGGGGAGGGAGGGGGGCATGAGGGACAAGGCAACAAACAGTACAAGAAATGTATCCAATGCCCAACGTATGACACTGTAACCTCTCTGTACGTCAGTTTGATAATAAAAATTTGAGAAAAAAAAAATAAGTGAAAAAAAAAAAAACTTTAAGTGGTACTTATGAAACAGTCTGAGTCAGAAACATGAGCAATTACTAAAAAGTACATACTGGAGTGAAGAACATGAGTTTGGCGGCTGGCAGGGCCTCTCTCTCTCCAGGCCTGGGGGCAAATGCTAACTGGGATCGACACTCAGGAATTGGCACTGGGCTTCCCAAACAGCTGCCCTAGCCCAGCAGAGTGAGGGCACAGAGGCAGCCAGCCTCCCGAGGCACACCCAGCCCAGGGTAGGGCTGCTGGCTGTCAAGGCCATCCACCTGCAGAGAGAAACCTGCAGAGCCAGAACCTGCCACACCATGCTCCTCTTTAGGCAGCCTGTGCAAATGGCTTCTACAAGACAAAGCAGGTCTTCTGTGTTCAGAGGCACCGAAACCCTGACACACCAGAAACAGAGCATGGCAAATGTGACAGTGACATTTACCATGGAGAAGCTAGCCCACACCCGGCATGGGGTTTAATAAATCCATCCATTTAGACAGTCCTCGTATTCATTTTCTGTAATTAGTTATTATTTACAGCACCAATTTTGAAGCTTTGTTCTCAAAATTTGTTCATGTCAATATAAAATTCCACTGTCATGCAATTTAATGGATATTTCTTAGCCTGGTTTTAGAATAAGTAGAACTTTTGATCCCAAAAAGTATAGACTGAAGTATAGGGTGAAGATTATGATTGTGGAGGGTTAGTGACAAAAGCAAATTACTATGGCTGATTTATTTCATATATAGATATAGATATACACACACACACACACACATTTGCTTTTGTATATTGCTACATAGAGAACTAAGCATTGTATTCTTTAACAAATCTGAGAAAGCACTATGACTGTAGGTGTTTGACTTTCAGAATATATTTTGTATTGTTAATACCTTCACATTGTATGAATACTGGAAGCACAGATCTTTGCTAGAGCACAATAAATACATATATTTTTTAAAAATAAAATAAAATAAAATTCCACTGTCTTGCTTGAGATCTTGAAAAAAATAAAAATAAAAAAATAAAAATTATGTATTTTAAGCCAGGTGATGGAGGCTCATGCCTGTAATCCTAGCTACTCAGAAGGCTGAGATTTGAGGATTGCAGTTTAAAGCCAGCCCAGTTAGGAAAGTCAGTGAAACTTCTATTGCCATTTTTTTTCCCTCTGCTACTGTCTGCTGGACATTCATTATTAACATCATTGCCATCACCACCATAACCATTTTAGGTCTAGATTTCCCACTATTAAACAAAATGGTGAGGTATTTAGCTCAAAAAGGTAATTATCCTTATCCTGAATGGGTGAGATGCATGTCATGAGTGGGGCAGGAAAGGATAGAACAGGAAGAGACGATGTGAGTGGTGATCATATGACAAGGATTCCAGAGTGACACAGTCAGGGGTCACAGCAACCCAAAGTGGTCCAGGATTCAATGAGATAACAAACCGGGCTGATGCTGGAGAGAATGCTGCAGGAGGCCCATAGGAGACCATGGGTGACCCTTGCCCAGGGAGATGTCTTTGGCAATCATTGTTAGGCAGGGTACTAAGGGGTGAGGAAACAGGGTGGAGACCAGGGCCCACCATTTCAGCAAGATGTTTTCTACAAGAAGTAGAAAACCAGTCCAAGATGGAAAAGGGTGAAGGATGGTTGAGGAGGGAGACATTTAGAATGGTTAGAGCAGGAGGAAAGGATTCAGAATAGCGGTTTGCAGTGATTTGAGCTCTGCTCACCTCTCTGAAGACCTGGTGAAACTCTAAGATATTCTCTGCACACAGTTTGCCTCTTGTGGTCTAAAGTTTACAGATCCCCTGAGTCTTTAGCCCTAGATGGCTACAGAAGACGGAAGCAAGGCAGAGACAGGACGCCAGGGGGAAGTGGAACTGGACTCTGGGGCTGTTTCCCGCTCTGTGTTATTCAAGGTCTTTTAATTCCTTCCTTTTTCTGTAAGGACTACCTTTGTTTTACAGGTGGGGAAACCAAGGCTGAGGTTATCAAGGCTGGGCTTGCTTGGTTGATCTCTCCTTCAGCTAAGACAGGGAGGCAACCTGGGGCCTTACGAGTTGTCCAGTCTAATTAGCCTCTAATTGAGTTCCCTCTCCTTCCTTTCAGATATCACAGTGACACGAAATTACAGGATTCAAACATGTAATTTCCTAAACTTAAATGTGATTTATCTTAATAGGACTTTGTACCAGGTCACTTTATCATGCACAGTGTCAGAGAGCAGGTCTATTATTCACAGGGACTACTATCAAATCAGAGAATCTGAGGCCAACAGAGACCTTGAAGGGTCGACCGTGCTCCACACAGCTACCCCTGACCCACCTTCCCCGCTCCAGATGGCTCCTTGGTCTAGACCAGACATTTGTGTCATGGTACACATTACCAGTTTAAAATGACAAGCTAAAAAGTAAAACCCAACATCCAGGCATTTTACATTGGGCTTTGGGTCTAGCTTAAAGTCTGGATGCTTTGCATCATTGCTTCTCTTAAAGACAAACTGGAATATGAGAGACTGGTTCTATTTAGGCTGAAAGAATAGGCTGTGCTTTAAAACGTTCTTTGGAAAGTTAGAGTAGAAGGCTGGTATATTATTAATTCTTCAGCTCAGCTGTTCAGTCAATTAGTAATCTAATGAGGCCCACACTTGCCTTACTCATAGATAAACAATCCCAAAGTGAAAAAAAAAACAAAACCAAACTTGTCCAAGGTCACATGATGCGGCAGAGTCCAACCCAGGCCTCCCCAGTCCAGCACCAGGTCTCCTTCCCCTACCACCACCAGCTGCCAACCAGCTGCCAGGCACTCTTTGATGGCTCATATTTATCTCCTTGATGAATGGAATTCCAGTTGGCAACTTGATCTTCAGCCTTTACAACTTCGGGAAGGCAGAGGGTGATCAAAAGCTTATATATATATTTTTTCTAATGAAAGATGCCTTTGGAAGTCTAATATACCACTCTGTCAGGCTCTAGAGTCAGGGGAGGAGGGATGGGAAAGATCTGTTGCAAGGGGCCTTGCCGTTGACAAGTTGATCTAAACGTATACAGGTTGTGCAGTCTCTCCAAGTTCTAAAGGAATCAAAATGCAGAGAGGGTAGGGTGGGTGAGACAGTTCTGAGCACTGGCTCTGGACCCCAGCTGTGGGGATTCCAGCTTGATTGCTTAGTGCCTTTGTGACCTGGCCAGGCAGAGACTTAAAAACACTCACCGACTCAGTTTTCTATTCTATAAAATGGGAACAATTGAACTTGCCTCCTCAGGTTCTTGTGAAGGTTTGAGGTGACAAGGAATGTAAAATAATTAGTAGGGGGGGTGGTGGTAGAGGCACTGTGATGCCTACACATTGGTGGCTTCATGAAACCCGTTGTAGCTCCTTTTCCCAAAGCAGGTGTTGGTTGCATGTGGGCTCACATACCTGTGTTTACCTTGCTGTTAGATCTGTGCTCTTGAAGAGAGGATAGTGGTGAGAGATGGAGCTGTGGAACCATCAGCCACAGCAAATCCTTTCCTCTTGGGACTCATAAGGGAAAGAGAAGGATCCCTTTTTATTTCCTTTTTCCCACTGGCCATTGTGGATGAGGTGAAGATCTGGGCCTGTACAGATGCCTGTATGAAAGACTCTAGATGTTGGATAGGGCAGTTCTTTTATATACCTGCAGTGGGGATAGATGCTCATCCATCCACTTGGAGGAGCTTGTGGACAAACTTCTTCTGCAGGCAGAGTGTGAGATGGGTGCAAGAGGTCCCAGAGTCCAATGGAGGGTCACTGGAGTACAGGAGAGCTGGTCCCAGTTCCAGGTGGGAGAGGCGACATTTGGTCTGATTCTCAAAGAAGGAAGAGGTTTGCTGTTTTTAATTCCATTGGACAAAGGTGAGAAGGGCCCTGGGGAAGCGATGTGGACTGGGGCTCAGACTTGACAGCATCTTGGCAGGCTCAGACAAGACGGACTCATCCATTTGGCAGGAGGCCTGGAGGTAAGTGTGTGAGACAGAGATTTGTTAATGCAGCAGAGGAGAGAATTTCAGTGTCGAAGGATTGGAGAGAGAGAGAGAGAGAGAGAGAGAGAGAGAGAGAGAGAGAGAGAGAGAATATATAAATGGAGAGGTGGCAGCAGGGAGCATGTGGGAGAGGCTGGGCATGCCCTTGAATCAACAAGTCACTGAGAAGGGGGCAGCTAGTCAGCCTGGACTGAGCGGTGTAGAGGGATTTCCCTGCAGTGTGTCATGCTGCTTCCTGGGAATGAAAGAGAAATGCCTAACCCAAGGCAAATGTAGAATGCTATGGTTTGCAAAGATGGAAGGAGAGAACAGAGAGACTGACAGGCTTGCCCCTTTCAGGTGGCGTTTGTGAGAGGATGGAAAGATGGTGACAAGAGATAGCATGTGGGCAGACACTGTGACCAAATATCCCCAAAGAGATCACAGGCAAGGTCTGACACGATTGTGATTTCAGCTCAAAGTCCCCGGATGACTCAAGCAGCCTGAGCATGTGATCCCCGTGGAGCTGCAGGTCCCAGGCAGCACGTTCCCCAGAGCCAGTGCTGTTTTGTCAGTTGTCTAGTGCCTGTGGGATCTGTTTACCTGGGCACGGAGGAGGCCAGCCATCACTTAGATTTTTTTCAATGCGCACAGCAAGCCCTCTTCTCTGGTCCTAATGCAGATTTGTGGCTTGTTCTGTAGAATTCATTCTGCACTACAACAGTATGATATTACCCAATGTTTATGGATGGCTGGGTTTAAAATATCCATTCTGAAGTCCAGTGAAGGATGAAATTCCTTGTTACTTTCATAGATTCTCTTGTCTTAGCGCTCCCCCTCCCCCCCACCCGTGGAGGAACATAAAGCATTCATATTTTTAGCCCAAAGCCTGGCCATTGTTTTCTACTCATACCTGAGTAAGAAGGAAGGACATTGGGGGGAGGGGGAGGAAGAAGGGGAGAGAGATGGCTGGTTTGATGAAGACAATCTCAGCCTGTCCTAAAACAACACTCTGCCCAATCAAGGTCTCTATTTATCAGGTTTCAGCCCTGTGGGGAAGCTCAGGGTTACAGCCCGGTATATCTCTGTAGCTGTCAATGATATCGATGCTCGTCCACCGTGTCTCAGGATTTAAACATCACACAGCAGCCCCCAAGGCAGCCTGGTCCAGACTCTCCCCCAGGCTGAAGCCCTGAGTCCTTGCTCCTATTGTCTCTCTGTATGCATATGATATTAGTGTGCTGAGGGATTGTGTGAGGTGTCTGAACACTATCCTGATCAGAGTTGTCTTTAATTCCACAGAGATTTCCACACCCTCCATCCTGTATCTATCATGATACTCAAATGTCCCAAGAGTCCTTCCTTGTCCTTGTTTGGACACACAGTTTTTCCTATGACCTTTCCTTTAACCTTTGATCTCTCTCTGTTCACCTTGTCTCTCCAGTCCAACCCCTGCCATGTGTATGGCATTCGTGTATTTTTATGCCACATACAGCTAGCTTATAGCTTTTATTTGGGAGAGGGTATGTGTCATAGCAGAGCCTGGCACTAAAAAACCTCACATTCAGTTTTACACGCAGGAATGAACCAACTCAAACATTGCCATGAACAGCCTAGAATCTTCCATACTGCAGAGACTTCTAGCTAGCCCCCTTTCCTATGGGCATACATTCCAGTGTGATTCCTGTCTGTTATCTTATTTAATGATGCTATCATTAGTTTATTATCTTAACAGTCCTTATTGGCTGGGTTTAGTTCTGTCTGCAAGGGGAAGCTGAATAAACAAAGACCTTGACCTCTTGGAGTTTATAGTTTGGGCAGAAGTCAGCCAATTAAATGAATATTAGACATGCAAGGGAGGCAGAATGCAAGACTCTATGGGAATCCAGGACAAGGTATCTCACTCCCAGTGAAGAATCGAGGAAAGATGATTGGAGCAATGTATGTTCCAGAGATTGTAAGAGCAAGAGATACTGGTCAGCCCAAGGGGAGGCAAGACCATCCCAGACACAGGAAACAAATGCAGAATGGGTTGGGTTCTTTGCTGGTCTGAAGGACAATGAATACATGTCAGCTCTCTTTTTTTTTTTTTTTTTGGCCAGTCCTGGGCTTTGGACTCCGGGCCTGAGCACTGTCCCTGGCTTCTTCCCACTCAAGGCTAGCACTCTGCCACTTGAGCCACAGCGCCGCTTCTGGCCGTTTTCTGTATATGTGGTGCTGGGGAATCGAACCTAGGGCCTCGTGTATCCGAGGCAGGCACTCTTGCCACTAGGCTATATCCCCAGCCCCATGTCAGCTCTCTTGATCTGTGTGGTATTCCAGGTCTAGCTGCCCCTGGCTTCTCATTTCTGGTTCAGCTCCAGGTAGGTGGATATAGAGATGGGGTGAGGCCTGCAGGCCTACCTGCTTCCTGAAACCTCAGGCTGTATCTTGAGAGTGGTCCTGCCAATCAGCCCTATTTCCTTACTTCCTGCCTCCCAGCTGAGGAGCCCAGTCCATTTGTGAATTCCTCCTGCAGTGTCCCCAGATTGACATAGTGAGGTTCCAAGAGGCAGGTGCCTGTGGCGCTATATCCTTGCCATTGATGCAGATTTCCCTCTGTCACTTCATTTCTCTACTCCTTTCAGCTTTCACTCGTAGAATGGCAATAATGAACCACTTTCTTGAATTGTTTTGAGGATTAAGTGTAAGAATGTGTGCAATAGCAGCACCCAGTAGATATGCTATTGCTTTATTTTCCTTCCCATTACAGAACATCCCAGGGCTCATCTATTACTCATTCAAGTCCTGCTCATTATAATAAAGCTTAACAGTAGAGAATGGCGGTGTCATGAAATTCACATGGCCACATTTGCCTTGTTATAATGCTCATTTTAGAGACGAGGAAATGGAGGCCCAAAGAGGTAAAGCTGTTTGTGCAGATCTCTAACTCAGTAAGCTGGGAATCTGGTCCCCAAAGCCCAAGCCCCTGTATCTTCTCTATTCTCCTGCTCAGCCTAGCTCGGTCAGCACCCTCAGACCTGAGGAAGACCTTATTCCCTGTCTTCTAATCCCTTAACAGGATTGTGTAAGCAAGACACAGGGCACCAGAAGAAAGGCACAGTTAGAATTCACTTATTTTAGGAGAATGGGAGAGTGGTTCTTGACCCCACATCCGACTAAAAGTCAGAGCTCCCCTGTCTCCCATTTAATTTGGAGGAACATATGTAGGTTTCACAGAAGCAAGCCTATATGTTAGGGTGCAGCTGACAGGCTAGGCAGTTGTTGATTATGTTGAATGTATCCACTGGCCCGAGGAGGAGGCAAGAACCTACGTGCTGCTGGCATGCTCGGTTTCCAGTGGGGAAGTAATCATTGGATTTTTCTCTTTCACAAGGGACATCCTGGGTGTCTGACTCAAAACCCAGTGGCCTGTTTGCTTCCTCAGGATGAAGCCTATAAACCCCAAGTGTGTTCTCATTTTGTTATCTCACAAAACCCACTTGGAGAGGCTTTCTCGGTCAACACAACAGACTCCTGGGGCCTAGGTGATTTCGCTTTAAGTCAAACAGATATTAAATACAGGAGATGCTTGGAATCCACAAGTATTTCATTACAAGGAGGCTATCCCTGAGGAAAAGCCAGGCTTGCTTAGGATGCATAGCCTTCATCCTTTCCCACCCAGCCTGATGACATTAGAGGTTATTTATTGATCATTACATTGTGCTCCAACCTCATGGAGTTCTACAGTGATGTGTAAACTCAGATTGAGACTGACCAGAGTAGATGCTTCAGAAAAAATAAATTAATAGAGGAATTGAATGAGTTGCTGAGAATGTGGGGGAAAACACCACCCCTAACCAGTTTGGAATTGTAAAAAGAATTAAATGAGTTAATTATGACCATATAGTTTCATTTACCTACTATTCTAGCTTATTGTAGGAATTGAATAAATGTCATCAGGACCCATCATTGATTGTTGTTGTGTATAAGCTTAAAAAAAATCCTATTGAATAAAAGGATGGCATATCTTATTGTCCATGATTTTGAAAACAGTTGATGAGAAAAGTATTATTTATTAAATGTCCAGAAGAATAAAAGGATAAGATAATTAATTAACATAAAGGAATTGACAGATTGTGCCACTTCCAGAGACTTGTCTTTTGATGAATCCTGAAGGCTTAATAGGCTGCCATACCTGTTTTTAGCTTTTGCTAACCCTGATGTTAGTTCCTAACTTGAATAAAACCAACATTATTTGGATGAGTGAGTTTGGTTAAGTTTAAACTTATAAGTTAAGTGAAAAAAAATCTATCAGTTAATTTTGAAAAAAACAAACCGACAACCACACTCTATTTTCCCTAACAAGATTCACCAAGTCCTTGTAGTGAACTAGCTCCAGTGAATGGGACCTGAAGATTTCAAGGTCAGTGAAGACAGTTGACCCAGGCCTGCCGCTCCCCCACAAAAAAGCAAAGTCATGGTTGAAGCACCCTCAGTTTTTGAATTTTTTTAAACTTTAACGATAGTGAAATATCCATAATATAAAATGTACTGTTTTCACTCTGTTTTATTTGCAGTTTAATGCTAAGAAATGGGAAGAGGGAGGGATGTGGCAAAGTTGATCAATTGGCACTCACTTGCAGTTAGATAGGAATAGGAAATTCTGGGGTGCCATTACCCAGTAGGGTATCTGTAGAGAGAAACTACATACTGCATGTTTCAAAAAGCTTGAAGAAAGGGTTTAAAATATTCTTTTTCCATAAGAAATGATAAATATTTGAGGTGATAGATATTATTTATATTAATACAGAATGCCTGCGGGTTTAGAAATATCACGTGGTGCCTCATTAATATGTATACATTTATCGACTTCATATAAATAGAATGGACAATAAAATATTTGCCACTTTGTCTTATTTTACTTGTCATAAAGTCCTCAGGGTTCATCTATATTGTAGCCCATGTCAAGATACCCTTCTCTTTAGAAGTTGAATTGGGAGTTAGCATGAGGCTTGAAGTCTCCTTGGGTGTCTTAAGTGTGAGTATCATGGTGACAGAGAGTTTTGCAGCTGAGGTATATGCAAGTTTAAAAGTAGATATCCTCCCCAAATTCATGCAAATATGTATAGACTTTATGTGTTCTTGGCTTATTTTCCATCCCTTCCCTCCTGAGGGCTTGGTAAAATCCTCTCAAATGAGAGGCCATCTCAGCCTGGTGAAAGGGAACAAGAGAAGGGATTGGTGTCCATACAGAAGTCTTATGAGGGACTCAGGATACCATGTCCCCCAAATCTGCTTATCATTGTGTTGGTGAGAAGTGAAATGAGCCTGCACCAAAGGAAAGCTGGAACAGGAAAGTCAGAGCTGGAGGTAGCTGGGGCCTGACCTCTCACTGCTGGCAGCAGTAACTTCACAACTTATGGTCTTGGTCTTTGTTGTATATCTAGGTGCTGGATACTCACTGCTGGGTCTTGCTGTTTTCTCATCTCAGGGTTTACAAGAAGGAAGGGTCATTCGCATTTCACCTTCTGGTGATATGTGCTGCTTGGCTTTTCTTCAGGTATGGCTTCCTCATAATGAAATACCTGTGAATTCCAAGTGTCTACTGTATTCAATGTTTCCACATGCCTGGGGATACACTGCTATTTGGGAAAGGATGTTGGGTGTCCAAAAGCAATAGAACTAGGAATGCTGGGTGCAACATTGAAATGGGAAAAATGGGGATTCTGTAACCCAACTTATAAACCAAGATTCGTCCTAAAAGTTAAATTTATGTGAAAGAGCCCCTATGGATACTTGCCTATCCTTGCTATCTCTCTCCCTGCTATAACCTCCCTCACTCCCTCTGTTACTCTCTCTCTGTCTCAGTTTCCCTGTCTCCTTTCTCTTTCTCTGTCTGACTTTCTGTTTCTGGGTCTCTACTTCTCTCTGTCTCTCTGCCTCTGTCTCTGTCTCTCTATGTGTTTGTCTCTCTGTCTCTGTCTGTCTGCTTGTCTCTCTGTGTCTCTCTGTCTCTGTCTCTGTCTCTCTCTCTCTCACACACACACACACACACACACACACACACACACACACACACACACACACACTCCACTCAGGGAAAACGACTCTTGACTCTTCCGCCCTTTTCTATTGAAAACGTGGCCTTGCCTGCTGGCTTTCTGGAAACCTTTCAGCCTTGCCTCCTGCCGCCCCTGCAACTAGCTGAATTACCATTCCTCACCCTAAGCTCAAAGAGAGGCTGTTAACAAAGCCCAAGGAGCAGGGGAGCCAGGGAAAGCAGCTCAGAGGCAGGCAGCACCATGAGGATTGCAGCAGGAATATAAATGGCTACTCTTTTCTTCCTCTAAAGAGGGATTTTAAAGGTTATCAAGTGATTCCTTTTCAAATAGAGAGCAGAAATACCAGAGACCACAGTTGTCAGAGCAAAGTTGACTGGAAGCCGAAAGTGGTCAAGGGGCTTGGGAGAGAAAGCTATTGGGAGCACACTGAAAGGGCACCATCTGAACTTAGCTCCCATCCAGAGTCTGGTGAACAAATCATTTGCTCTGGGTTTCAGTAGGAAGATGCTCCATTTGGTCTTAGGGAAATCTGCTGGGGTGGAACCTTGAGTGTAATGCTGATTCCTTTGCCTCCCCCCTTCCCTTCCTCTCTCCCTCCTTCTTTGTCTCTGTCTCTCTCTTTTGTTAAAGTAGAGCTCATAAAGTTCCTTCATTTGGGAAGGGTTTTTCAAAAAATATCTCTGAGGTAGGAGGGTGTCATTCCTAGGAACTATCCATCATGATGAGAATGGTAACTAAATGTCACTTGCCAAAACCCAGAGTCCTCCTGGTGTATGCACATTTTGTGCAGTACCCTGGCTGTGTGTATAGACACTCCTAACATAGCTCAAACCCATCTCTAAGGGCCTCTGTGTTTTAATTTGGATTGCTTTGTCACCTATATGTGAGGGCTTTGCCATTTTGAAACAGAAAAATTAAAAAAAAATCATCTGCTTTCTTTGAGTGTGTTTGTTTGCCCAACACGTGTTCTATTTTCTTGGGGTGCACGTCCTTCCACTGCATTTCAAGGTAGAAGAGACATTACGCCTAATGAGAATCCCTTTCTGGCTTGCATGCCACTTAAGATTGTTCAAGGGTGGGCTTGAATGTTAACCTTTCAATGCATCTTTGTAATGGTGTGTCACCCTTAAAAAATGAGATGTCAGCTTCCTGCAATAGGGAAGAGACACTGATTTCCAACCTGAAAACCACCTTATGTCCTTCTAGGTGTCTCATTTAGGCTGATGATGTTATAAAACACCACAAGATGGGAAGGCAGGGTAAATGCTGCTTGTAAAATGTGGCTATTCTTCTTGGATCCACACTATGAATGAAGTAAATACCTAGCAGGTGACATATTCTCCTTGCATTTAAGTACTGCTCCAGGATATTGTATCACCTCTTTTGGAAATGCGTTGTTGACAACCCTGTTTGTTAAGAGGCTTCAGCATCAACTATGTGAATTAATGTTGCCAGCAAAGGTATTTTAAGGATTGATGCATCAAAAGTAATTGTCTTTCAGGTGCTCACAAAAACACTCTTGCTCTTTTGTCCCCAGGGCTGAGAAAGCAGGCCCTCCATCTTGCTTCACTATTGATTACCATCATTGGAACTTCTCTCTGTCCACATGGAAACCTCTCATTGTTTCCTGAACATACTTCAAAGGCTCCTTCTTCCCCTGATTGGTGAAATCCTATTTGCCTTTCAAGACCCAGTTCAGACGTCACCTGGTCTTTAAACTCCTCCCAGTTCACCTAGGATAAGGGGAGTTGCTCTTAGCTTTTTCAGAGATGCTTTAGCACTTTCTTAATAATTATACAAAGGAACTCCCCACACAGAATGCAAATTAGCTGTTTATATGTCTGTCACTTCTCTGGACTCTTAGTGAAGAATCCATAGTGCTCACTGTGTCTGAGTAACAGTGCCCAGGGTATATCTGGCACTCATCAGAACTTTTATGAAAAAGGAGGAAAACGAGTGGTTGCTAATTGATGCCAAAGTATCTTTTGGAATTGGTTTAAAAAAGATAGTCCAAGTTAGTAGTATTCTCATTTCCTTAGGATGAATGCTGTCACTTGGGCAAAAGAGGCTTTCAAAGGTGAGATTTCTTGCTTATGGGCACCCAGGATACACAGTTGGATTTATCACTCAGAACAGAAAATAACTTCTTGTATAGGGTGCTATTCTTCCTGCAGCAGGGCTTCTGAGTCATTGTTTTGGAAGATGTTAGGGATGTAAGCAGGAGCTCTTGAAGAATATGCTGAGAAGTATAGGCACATGCATCTAACTTCCTCCCTTGCTCTGCCAGACAAGTCCTAAGCACATTGGTGGTAGAGAGAGTGCCCGCCAAGGAAATCAGGCCCTAATGACAGTCAGGGTCATTCCTGCTGGTTGCCTTCTGATCTCTCCTCTCTTCTTGCCTCATGACCCCTATGTTTTATCCTGGGTGATGCTCATGAGATGGCTTATGCACTGCGATTTAAGTCATTCATAGAGATTGCACACACACACAAACACACACACACATGCGTGCTTGTGAACGGTTGCCATAGCCATGGGCATGTGCATCAGTTCTGGTCAATGACATAGGAGGAGAAACCTCCTAGGAGTTTCCTCATAATTACTAAATAAGCAAACAAACTAACCCAGGTAGAATTGCTAGAATTATCATATATAAATATAGGATATCAGGGTCTTAATTTCTGATAAGTGTCAAAATAGTCTGTCTGTTTTGATTCCAATATGATTTGTTCTCTTCTGTTCCCAGTGCCATTGGGTCAAAAGGTAGCAGACTTGTCTGAGATGTTTAGATCGTGAGCATTGTTCTCATGAGACTGGGTAACATCTTGTGAGAGTGAATGAATTCTTGCTCATTGAGTCATGAGACTGGATTACTGTGAGAGAAGGCCCTAGAATGAATTTGGCATCTTTCTTTCCCTTCTTTTTTGGTCCAGTCTGTGTTTCTACTTTCTGCCATGCTCTGAAATAGAATGAAGTTCCTACAAATGCACCTGCCCCATTTTGGATTTTCGAGCTTTGCAAGACACAAGTGGGAAGAAACTTCTTTCCTTTACAAACTATCCAGTCTCAGGTATTTTGTTATGTCAATAGAATATGAACTGAATTGATGGATTGGTTCCTAGATCATTGCTAAAGGCAGTGCTTGGATGCTCCGTTGAATTTCTATGGGTTTCTTCCATTTCCAACAAGTTCTCATGGTGTTTGCCTGTGTGCCACATGGTCAGGAAGGGGAGTCACATACAGCCTTCTTAGAACACGACCATTTACAGGTAATGACGGACACAAGTTCACTAAACATGTCTCTTCAATCTCCCTTTTATCTTAAAGGACTACCTGGTCTTAAAAAGCTATATTACTTTTGTGTTGTTTTATCTTACTCACGTTCTCCTTTTCTATTCGGCCTCCCATAAAATCCGCCTTGTTAGTAGATGTTTCTGTTCTACCTGGAGGTAAAATTGTGAGAAACTTTAGGAAGCTAGGTGCACATACCCTTAGGATATCCACAGTGTGTAGTTAGCTCAAAGGGTAGTAAATAAGTCACTCCTATTCCCTGTCTTACTTAGAAAATTCACAGCAACCCTATTCTTATCTGAAAAATGATTACCTATCTCACAGGGTTCTTGCAGAGAATTAAAAAGAATGATGGGCACCATGTTGGGATGGGGTTGTTGTTCTCTGAATGGTGACTTTCCACTCTTTCCTTGGGGCAATGGCTTTGATGTGCTGTTTCAGAATTGTCTCTGCCATTGCATAGACCTCCATGCGTCTCCATCCAGCTAATGGCAATAATGTTGGGAAGAGAGATGAACAGACTCACAGCCAGGAGGCCTGGATTTCAGCCCAGCCTCCCACTGCTTACAAGATAATGAAGATTGGGGAAACAAATTAAATCCAGGAAACACAGCTACTGAAATGAGATGAGTGATTATGATGATGAGGAGGAGGAGGACGGAAACAAACATCTTGCATAGTTTCCATCAGTTTGAAAGCTTCTTGGGGGGAGATTTGTATTTGATAATGAGACACAAAACCTTTTATTCCATTCCATCAATGATCCTAGATGGAACACCAGTGTTGTGCTGAGCCCCTTGTTGGGGATAGAGTGTTACAGATGTAAATAAGACTTAGGCTTGACCTTAAGGGATATCTGTCTAGTAGGGCAGATGGCTGATAAACTCACAATGGCAATTACATGCACTGAGACTTAAGCAAATGCAATATGGGGAGGTGTGGGGACACGGAAGAGCATCATGTAAATAAGCCTAGGTGGGAGGAGTTCAAACAGGAGGTCCCCAGGCCTTTCTCCCTAAACGTGAGCACAATATTGAAGGAGTGACTCAAGTTATGAGAAAAGGAAAAGAAATCTTCAAGGTTCAAGCAGCCTCTTGGGAATCTTTTATTTTACTCTAGACTTCAGGATAGCCTGTTGATTCATTAGCAATATTTAAATCAAGTAGAAATGCTCTGCTCAGGATGGAGGGATCGTCATAGTCTTTGTGCCATTCTGACAGATCAAATACAAAAATGGGTAGCTTTCCATGGATTCTTAATAAGGTTTCTGGAAAAATTTTAAAAATACTGCAAAGTAGGGGAGAGGTAGGACAGACAAGTGTAGAGAGGAAGGATTGGTAAATAAAGTCATAATATTCAATGTTCTTCTGTGAAAATGGAACCAGTTAACTAACTTGGGGGAGGATGAGTGGGGTTAGGAGAGAAAGGGAAAAATGATACAAGGTGTGTCCATTCCGATGTCTCAATAACCTTGATAGGCTATGTAAAAACTCCACTCAGGAGTCTGGTATATTCCTGAAGAAATTATTCTGCCTCGAATACTTTCCCGGTGAGTAAAACTGGGAGAGTTTAAGGGACTTTATTCCCAGAAATAAGTTCATAGGACAAAATCAGGTTCAAAGCTATATATTTCAACAATGTGCTCGGTTATCTTTTATTGAGTGACTCCCCTTCACATGCTTCCTACAAAATTTTATGTATTCTTGCATTTTTAAAAACTTTTTAATGAGGTTGGATTTAAAACCAGTAACAAACCAGCCCACCTACTAAGCGCCAGACTCCAAGACAGATGTAGGAATGAAAAAAAGAAAACAAAACAGATGTTGTCCAAAAATGGGAAAATATTAACTGAGAATACATTGTTATTTCCCTCAAGTCTAAGGGTGGATCCAATAATTTTAAGTGTTTATTGCTCTATCCCTCAGTATTTTTAAAATCTATTTATGAACCAGCTGCACCTCTCTCCAAAGAATATATTGAGGGGAAAATGTATATTTGTATCTATGTCTATGCCTGTGTCTCTGTACGTTTCTATATATACAGTGTGTGGGTTGGTATATGTGGGTGTTTGTGCCAGTGAGAGCAATTGGCAAGCATTAGATACTGCTAAATAATTCTTGGTTCCCTACTTTTCTTTTTCTTTCATGTTAGACAGCCATGGGCATTCGGACTTTGTTTTTGCTTTGTCTTGTTTTGTCAGAGGTGGGATAATGCCTTGACCAGGAAAGCTTGCAAAAGGCAGAATTATTGCACATGTAATTTATTTATTTATTTTTAGAATCAACCTCGTAGAATACATGACAGGGAACTGAATCACAGATTCTGGCGGATATTACCACTGAAAATATTGCCTCTGAAAATAGGGTGCTAATGATCTAATGAAAACCTCTCTACCTGTCCTCTGGAGTCCTCAGAGTTTCAGACAGTTTCAGGGGGTGGGTGATGAGGAGATCTTACAGATGGATGTGGTTTTTTTCATGAGACCCATGATGTGTTAGTCTGGAGTCAATTAAAACTCTGAAACAAAATGTCAAGACCCAGAGAATTTGTACCAATATTAGACTCCCTGGCTCCACGGGAGGGTAGTTTTGACACTCTGAAGGATGGCTAGGGAGTTAATAATAACATCTTCTAACACATTGCATCTGTTATTTGGAGCACATTGTTGTTGTTTTTTTTTTTTAAGGAGTTCAAAGTTATTCACCAGCTCTATGCCTTGGGCATGAGACTAGCTATTAAATATAAACCCTAGGACAAAATAATAGTTTAATTGAGAAGACAAATACCCACAAGGTCATAGAATACCACCAATAAAGCCATATGAGTTGTATCCCCAGTTCATACACAATGGGTATAATTGGAAAGTACTAGTTAAAGGTGAAATGTATACAAGTTGTCAGGGAAATACAATCTTTTGTTGCTGTTGCTGTTAAGGTATATTGACCTTCAAAGAATTGGTAGGAATGAAGAAGCCTATTTTGGTTCCTTAGACCTTATGAGATGCTTTGTGAATAAAGGAAAAGTCACAATGGCAGATTTGCCATCCACTTGTCTCAGAAGTTCTCCCTCACAGAACCAGAGCACCTGACTTCAAAAGACTTAAAAAAAAAAAAAAGAATTTTCCCCAATTCAAAGACATTGGCATCCCTATGGAAGAATGAGTAAGCATTCCACAGAGAGTCAAGGGAGAAGCAGGAAAGAGAATTCCTGACAGAGAGACCTAGAGTGGTGTCTTTAAAAGAGCACCACAGGGGAGTAAGGCTGAAAGTCTATCCAGGGCTATCATCCCCCTTGCCTTCTTTTTACTCCGTCTGAGGTCTTAGAACCCTGAGTTGCCCAGGCTGTTTATCCTCTTCTGCAGCAAAAAAAAGAAAAGAGAGATTTATTGAATAAGATATGTATGTTTCAGACCTACTCAACCCAGATTGCAGTTCCAGTTAGTGTGACTTTCCACTTAGTAAGGGTGTCTTTTAGAACTCCATTTGGTTGCTCTTCATTCCAGTCAGAATAACTGGAAGAAGACCAAGATATTAAAAACTAGATTGGGGAAATAAAGAACGGTAGAGCTCAATAGAAGAGTTAATTCAGTGGCAATTTGAACTCATCATAGAAGACAATTTCATAGGATTTCAGTACCTAGCAAGGTCTGAGATTGAAAGATACCCTAAAGATGTCACACAGAATAAAGAAATGAATGATCTAATGTATATGAGAGAGTATATGGTGAGATTTTAGATTATTAAAAAGTTCTAGAAGTTCTGGGTCTGGTGCAGTGGGGTGGGTGGTCTTTTTGCTCATGGAAGAAAATGAATCAGATTGACAGTGGACTTTGCAGTAGCAATAATGGAGGCAGCAGACAATGGAGCAGCACTTTCAAGTATCAGAGAGAAAAATCGTTCTCATTTCTAAGTTCCCATTGAGTTTTAAATACAACTCAAATTTGAGGGTAAAAATCAACAGTTTTTTTTAATATAAAAAGATTTGGAATAATTTGTCCTGCATATCTTCCCCTTGAAGCTAATTACGAGCAAAGAGGGAAAACGATAAATCCATAAGGAAGAGAAGTAGAATAAAAGAAAGAATGGAAAGTAACTAAAACAACCTTGTTCCCATTTCAAGCACATTGAGATTTAAGAAATAATTTTTGGGTGCTGGGAGTTTGGCCTAGTGGTGGAGTGCTTGCCTAGCATGCAAGAAGCCCTGGTTTTGATTCCTCGGTACCACATAGACAGAAAAAGCTGGAAGAGGTCCTGTGGGCTCAAGTGGTAGAGATCTAGCCATGAGCACAGAGAGGCTCAGGGACAGAGCCCAGGCCCTGAGTTTAAGCCCAGGACTGGCAAAAAAATAATAATAAATAAATAATTTTTTAACTAAAATTTCTCAGCAGATTCCAATGTTCAATGTGCTAGCACTGGTTAAGGAGAAAGACTTTAAAGTATGCCATTACTCTTACCTAAAATAATATAAATGGTGGTTACCCCTAAAATTGCTCAGAATTACTCATGTGCTTATCAAAAGCATAAGGTAATCACCAGAAAAATAGATTTTTTTTGTACCAACCTCCAAAGCCACTAAATACTCAGGTTAGGATGAATTGATCAGAGGGAATACCAGCTAGCAGAAATTGGAGAAGAAACCACAGTCATGAGCAACGAATAGAGCATTATTGGCATCACCAAGCCCAAGTCGACCAGTAATAACAATACTACAAATGAATTAATTTTATTTGTTAGCTAGTTCACTTATCAGCGATTCTCAAGTGGAGAAAAAAAATTCAATCTTTCCTTAAGGCATTTACCACAAAACACTAAAAGTAGTGAAAGGGAAATTGATGAGACAGGGAGATGCATTGCCTTATAGGAGAGAACAGAGTGCATTCTGGGAAAGGACCAGAAAATGGAACAGACTTTGAGGGTTTTTTTTCCCAGGGAATATAAGAAAGCTGGAATCTATCCTGAAGGGGAATTTTATGACAACTGGATTTACATTGGACAAAGAGGCTATGCAGTCTAAATTTGTGTTAGAATATTTAGGAAAGGTGATGCAAAGAATTGGTGTATGAAGTGCTAGGGACTTTTGTTGGGAGTTGAGAAAAAAATAGAGGTATTGGGTTTTTTTGTGTGTGTGTGTGTTTCATTCTTTTTTTTTCTTATTTACTGTCAAAGTGATTGGTTTTAATAAGATAATATCAAGTATGCTACGGGATGAGATAAAATGGTGAGATGACACACGGGTTTCTGAAATGAATAACTGATGTTCTTCAACAACAAGAGAGATATAAGAGCTGGGTGCTGGTGACTCATGCCTGTAATCCTAGCTATTCAGAAGGCTGAGACCTGAGGATTGTTGTTCAAAGCCAGCCAGGACAAGAAAGTCCCTGAGACTCTTATCTCCAATTAATCACCAGAAAATCAGAAGTGGAGCTATGGATCAAGGCTCAAAGTGGTAGAGCAATAATAGCCTTGACTGAAAGAGTTCAGGGACAGTGCTCAGGCCCTGAGTTCAGCCCCAAGAATGAAAGAGAGAGAGAGAGAGAGAGAGAGAGAGAGAGAGAGAATGAGAGAGAGGACATAAGGAGGGAAGGAAGAGATGGTGAGCTTGCTCCTTAGTGCCCTGAGATTTTCAATGATTATTGGGTTTTAGGATGCAGATTTTGGTTAGCTATAGAAATATTGGCACCATAAACTCACTGGTGGAAGGGATTATCCTGAATTCCTAAACAAAATGTGCACTATAAGACTGTAAGTAATCTTTAGATTACCATATAAGAAGTTAGAACTTGCTCACACATCCTGATTCTTTCCTTTTACATTCAGTAGATAGAACAGACTAATGAAAATAATCACATCTTCCTAAATTCAATTAGGAACTTTGAAAGCTTGACTAAGCAAAGGTGAGTGTCTTCATTCACCTCTGTTTCTGAATTCTTGTGCTTGTGAGGTCATAAGAAGAGTGTAGGTGAGAGAGGAAATGGGATTTTTCTTAATGCCTTCTGGCATTTCAGTAGCAGCGAAATGTGTGTAAGAATTAAGTAGCCTCTCTGAAGAAAAGCAAATCCTGGGCTGGGTGACATGTTTTCTGATTATCCCCATATACAGTCAGGCAATAATGACCTTGCAGGTTATAAATCACAAGTCTTTTCTGAACTGCTCCTAGGAAATAACCCACCACTACTACAGTTGAAGAGGTGGTTGTTGGAGCATTTGTCAGATGGCTCTTCATCCTCACATCCAGGAAGACTGGGAATGCTCATATTTATATGCCACCCCAAGCTCCAAGTCTTCTTACTTCGTAGGTCAAACTGTACTCTCAACTCTGTTAAGGAAATTTAGTCCGTGGTTCTGTTTTCAGTCTGGCTTTCACTGTACTGCTCTGGGCCTTTGAACTGTTCACTGGAAAGGCATCCCCAAGGAGGTGAATGTTTAGCCACAACTTCACAGAGGCAGGCTTTGGCGGAATAGAGTGGTATCAGGTTAAACTTTTGCCAGGGAGACCTGAAGTCTCATGTGCTTCCATTGTAAGTCAGGAACTTTACTGCGTTTATTTATTTATTTAACAACAGTTTCTATTCCTGATCCTTGGAGAAGTACTTCAGTCATCTATAATAGAGCCCTGGCAAATTGTTGTTGTTTTTTATGTGTGGAAAAAAATGCAGAAGACTGTAGAGAATAGATGGGAAACCAGCTTTTATTCCAAATACTTCTTAGGTTATTATTATTATTACTATTATTATTATTATTATTACAAAGTACACATTTAAGAAAGATTCCCATGATGCTGAAAGAAGTTATGGCAGGAACTCTCCTAGGTAGAGTTGAAGAATGGATTTGAATAAGCAGTTCAGGTGTTTGGGGGAAAGAAGGAATGCTGATCCCAATGCTAGTGCTTACCTGGGATTGGGGGGCAGTAGTAAGAAAGAATGGGAGGGGCTCTAATTTTGTCTCTATTTTCTTTGAGGAAACAAATGAATTGCAGGGTCTAGAGGGCTTATGAGATGAATTATCATGAGGGATTTTGCAGGTGGCCTATGGATTTCCTGGAAGGAGAGATCTAGCCCTTAAAGAAAGTGAGTTGGTCCCATTAGTCTTCTTCAGTGTGGATTGAAATCAGAAGATGGGGCATTTGAGAAGACAATGCTGCAAGCAGTGATGCTGGTTTTTTCCATTGGTCCCAATGAGAAGGATACAATCACTTCTTGGAAGTATATAGAAAGCCTGAAGTTACTCTGCACTGTGTAAATCACCCCTCAAATCTGACCTCTTTATCTTCCACTGCGGGGAGAGGTGCAGCTTGCTCCAGGTGGACAACATCTCTATGGAACAGAGAGTAATAATTAAGAAATCATGAGTTAACTTGTATTGAACTTTTATTCTTTGCTAGCTTCTATTCTAAGTACTTTATAGATACTTGCATGGTTATACAGTCTGGAAGATACCATTTAAAGATTTTGTTTGAAGTAATAATGTCGGAAGGTTTTTGCAACAGCTCATCAAGCCCAAGGATCTGCTATGAGCTCTGGGGGCCATGTTTGGCAGCTGTCATAGGTAGGTAACAGTGACTGCGAGGGCAGTCATTTGCAGTGAAGCAAAGAGTAAGAATCATCTAGGCTGAATGAGTAGATTTGCTGTGGACAAATTCTGACGTCTGGGGACCAAAACACAGCTTTGGATGCCAAGTTCTTAGTGTGTTTCTGAGTAGTGGTAAGGTCCTTCACAAAGGTTTGGAATGGAGGGAATCATTTCACTAAGAACAAGGGGGGGCACGTGGGCTGCAGGGTGTGAGTCCTGATGTTTCAGCAAGGCAATTCCAGAGTCGAGTCTTGCTTTGGAGGCATAAAGGAAATCATGCCATGGATGGACTAAAAGCAGTCTCTTATCAAGAAGACGTAATCCTCCAAGGATCCAAGATACTGTTGACCATGAATACATGTAACTATCCTTGCTGAACCACTTGTGGCTTGATTTTTACCAGGGAGAGCCTCGTACTAACCTAGTTATAAGGAGGGTTGCATGGGATAATATAGATGAACTAACCATGGGTTTTGCCTCTCTCTTCCTGGAAGCAATCACGCAGGCTGATGGGACGACCATAGTTCACACCCTGGCGGTGTCAGAGACCTACTTTCAGAGTCACATGACTGACATCCTCAGCAATCCTAGGCTTAGCTGGGATTATGAGGACAGGATGCTGGAACGCCTGCCTGTGAGGTTCAACTGGTGCAAAACCAGCAGCAATCATTTTTCTAAGGCTTATTATGGCCTTATTAGTTACATGCCCAGGCTTGCTTGGCCTATTACACCAGGTTCTATTCGAAGTGCAAAATAGAACACAGGGAAGCAAGTGAAACACTTACCTCTTAAACACACCAGCCCTTTCACCTAGGGGAGGGAGTTGGGTGCACATTGCCAACCATGCC
Source organism: Perognathus longimembris pacificus (assembly GCF_023159225.1). Taxonomy (NCBI): domain Eukaryota; kingdom Metazoa; phylum Chordata; class Mammalia; order Rodentia; family Heteromyidae; genus Perognathus; species Perognathus longimembris. The sequence goes on from NC_063170.1 coordinate 14,424,178, forward strand.
CAAGAATAAAAAGAGGAGGGACTCGCTGGTGGCTCTTCCCTGGGTCAGAGCCCAGGCTTGCTGAGTGCCTCACAGCTGCTGCCGCTGGGAGAAGCAATTTGTCAACTTTATACCTTTCTGCTTTATGGTCTAGTGACTTAATAGGATTCGACCTTCCCTGGATTCCATTTCAGTTGGGTCAGACACTGCACTTCAAATTAAGGTTTGGGCTCTGAGACAGGTACTGAGGAGCTATAGAGGGGTGTGTATGTGTGGTGAGGTGTGTGTGTGTGTGTGTGTGTGTGTGTGTGTGTGTGTGTGTGTCCAGGTATGAGTCACAGGGGGACTGTGATTTCAGATGCCCTCCAAGCTAGCATGATCAATCTTTGTACTCATAATATATATGCTCGAGCCTCACACTTTTCATCATGCTATGGCCACCTTATCTTCCTCAGGCGAAGTACAATGAGTCTCCCTCCCATCTATTAATTGATAGGAGGCCTCAACTTTTATGCAGCAATAGAATAATAGCTCAACGGAAAGGACAATATTCCTGCAAAGGGTTCTTAAGATGACTTCAGAGAGAAACATGCATCTCCCTAAGTAAGCACTTAACAGAGCATGTGGCGGGAACAGTTGCCTTTTCTGAGGTTCTGTCTCTTCTATTTGGGATTCTTAAAGAGAATAAGTTCAGTTATGGGCTGCTATGAGTACTATATTCTAGCTTAGTTGTAGAATGGAGTTTTCACACAAACCCTAGGCATCGGGTCACGTGTGCCAAGTCGGGTGATTTAACACTCAATCATGACATGATCCTCTTTCCTTTGGTTGTCAATTGACAACCAAATGTGAGTTGACAATTCTAGCTCTATTTCAGGGGTTTCACATAGAATGAAGGCAGTGGGGGGGCATCCTGTGTCTGCTTTGGAGCCAGTGTGTTTACAGGATTGGCAGTCACCCCAGTTGGCAGTGGAGTCAGTGGTAAATATTTTTAAGGAGGGTGGTTACCAGAGAACAGGTTGGCTTTGCTCTTTGGGGTCCAGTTATGCCTTTCCACATAGACCTTTCTCCCCTTGTCACTCTGGGAATTGTAGATGAGTTAAGGAGATTCCGATTTCTCCACATGGAAGGCCTGGTGTGCCCTCTGGTCAATAACCATCATTAGTTCATAATGAATGGAAACTCCTGAGTGACGAGAGAAGGCTAAGATTGTCTCTCATCCTGCTTTACAATGACTGTGGAGATTCTCTTTGTCTTGCCTCCTTCAGAGGCCTGGGTGAGGTTTCCATTCACACCTAATGCAGAATTCTATCTGTGGCAGGAAGAAAGGTCACTGTCACACCAGTAGCACAGAGAAGGTCAGACCTTCCTGACCAAGCTGTGCCTCCCACACCCTCAGTCACCACTGCATAAAGGAAGAGATGAAGCCATGCAGGACAGCAGGAAACACCAGCACGCACTGCCATGCTGTGGTCTTGTTGGAAGTGGCTTTGTTACAGTGCAAGATCAATGAGATTGATCTGAAGATGGGCTATTAGATTGCCAATGGGCTCGGTTCTTAGGATAAGAGGAATTGGACTGAGATTTTTGCGGCTTTCTGGTAACTCAGAATCCAAATGTAGTTAGAATCTTCCCAGAGCTTTGGGGGTTTTGTTTTGTTGTTAACTCTGTGACTCTCCATCATGGATCTATGTAGGTCTTCTCAAGCATAAGCACTTTTGGATCTCTGTTTCAGTGAGGACCTTGGGACTGAGGATGGGAATTAGTTCTGGAACTGAGATCATACAGGTTGTTTGTGGCAGATCCAGGTATCAGGTTCCATGATGAATATTAATGATGACACATACCATTCTCAACTAAATATAAGGACAATGGCTGGAATATCTGTCAAGGGTTGGAGGTGTGGTAGCGATATAACCAACAGAAGCCAGGCTATACCCCAGTCTCATATGATTGGATAGTCATGCATTAGAACATAAATCTGGCAAAGAAAAGGGCTTATTTTATTTGGTCCACCATTATATCCCCAGATCCTTATAGAGTGCCTGTCCTATGACTGGTGATACATAAATATTGGTGGAATGAATGACGATTAGAGGCTTGTATAATATGTTTTAGTCTCAGATGGCATGGAAATGAATACCTTCTACCAGAGAAGTCACAGGGATTTAGGGATAGTTTCAGAGAGGGCTATTGTAACATGGGATTTGGTGGGTAAGAAAGCTTTCAAGTCATCCTGGAAAAAAGTGGATACTAGGTAGAAGAAACACCACCCATTAGGGTGGATGGACATGGGAGAGGAGCTGCTGCTGTGTTAGTCACTTCCTTCCTCTGTGATAAAATACTTGAGAGAGAACTAACATGAAGGAGGAAGGCTTTCCTTTGCCTCACAGTTTTAGAGATTCCAGTACATGCTTACTTAGTTCCAGTGCTATGGGCCTGTGGTCAGGGAGAGGACCAGGGTGGTGGTGGGATGTGACAGAGGAGGTTGCTCACTTCCTGGTAGGCAGGAAGCAGAGAGGAAGAGATGGAGGAGGAGCAGAGATAAGATGTACAACCCAAAGGCATATCTCCCTCCAGTGATCTACTTCCTTCAACTAGGTTGCATCTCCTGATAGCCCATCTCTCTATGAACTCATCAATGGATTAATCCACTAATACGGTTAACATTGTCATAATCCAGTCTTACATCCCTCAACAGGTGCCTCAGCTGAAGACCAAGCCTTTGACATATCCAAACCACGATACATGCTTACAGCCCAGAAAGGGGAAAACCTAGGCCCTGTGTAGACTTCACAAACAGGGGAAACAGAGACCAGAGCTTAAAAAATATGCAAAACAAGGGTCTAGTCATGAAGTGCTTTTCAGCCTAACAAAGAAGACTTTAGATTTTGGCAGTGGAAAAACTGAACGGGAACTTGTTGTGACAGTTAACTACTTCTGTTCTAGGGAGAAGGGGAAAAATATGCTATGCTGTTGCTGTCCCTGAAGTTGCAAATGTTCCAGATGAGCTCCTCAAAGGAAAGAAGCTGAAATGTCTCAGTGTGCCTGGGCAGATGTCGTTTGCTTTGGTGCCTCTGGTCCAATCTGGTCCCTTGGATTCCAAACCGTCCCTACATTCCCGTAGTGTCTGCAGGAGGCTCAGCAAACTCGCTCCCATGAAACGCCAGATTTCAAGGAAAGGCTTTGGGGGGGAGGAGTGTGAGATGTGGGTACCGATGATCTTTGCAGTAAGTGCTTGAGGAGAATATGTTGCTAAAAAGAAATATTCTCAAAAATTAAGGATCTCAGTGTAGGGCTTGTAGGGTAATGCCAAATGTATAGGAATTATATGTGATTGGGTAGTATTCAGATGCAATATGCAAATGATGAAGAGCTTCCTAAACTATCTGAATCTCAGTGTTATCATCTGAAAAGCGTGGCTAATAGAACCCATTGCACAGGATCGTTGTGAACATGAAATGAGTGGGTGAGGCAATTCATCCAACTAGATCTATTCACCTTCCAATAACGGACTCAACCCTGAAGAGCCTGAGAGGGAGGATGGTGTTCCTGAGAGCCATGGCATCCACTGATATCTGTTTGGGCAATGAGGATGACTTTGGCTAAAGAAAGTCAAGGAAGGTCTAGGGGCAGGGCTGTGGGCCCTTGACAAAGGGCATGTTCAAACTTCCTGCTGGAGCAGGGAAGATGGCAGTAGTCTTGGAACATCTTAGAAGGCTTAGAAGAGTATTAAAACTGTTGACATTTGAGAGCTTCAGACACAGAATGAGGGAGGGAGCATCCAGAGAGAGCAATTATCCCCAAGGAATGCAGAATAAGACCTTTCAGGTAGAGGTGGCTCAAAGAAGAGAGGAAAAAGGTGGAGTGCAAGACTTTAGATATACTAGGGGATATTTTAGAGAGCCTAGAGTTGTTTTTTTTTTTTTTTTTTTGGCCAGTCCTGGGCTTTGGACTCAGGGCCTGAGCACTGTCCCTGGCTTCTTCCCGCTCAAGGCTAGCACTCCGCCACTTGAGCCACAGCGCCGCTTCTGGCCGTTTTCTGTATATGTGGTGCTGGGGAATCGAACCTAGGGCCTCGTGTATCCGAGGCAGGCACTCCTGCCACTAGGCTATATCCCCAGCCCGAGCCTAGAGTTTTAAGACCCAGAGTTGCAGTCTTCAGTATGGTTCATAAAATCCCAGCGGTAAGAAAATGGAGAAAAAGAGACTCCTCACTCCTTTTCTTTTCATGACCATGGGAAGATTTCTTTCTGTCCCTAGATGCCTCCTCTTCTCCCCCTTATACATGTATACTCTTCTGGGATAGACCACCTATGTTCTGGTACCAGCATACTAGAAATTAACACCCTGATGCCCTCCTATGTCTCCCTAAGATAGATTTTCTTGTGTCCTGTCCTGAAGAGCTGGCCTGTATTATAAACCAGATTTCACCTTCCAGAAGGCTGGGCTGGATTCCCAGTGGAAAACCAATGCTGACATTTAATTTACAAAACCAAGATGCTACTTGGTAATAGTTTATAAAGTTGTACCTCTGTTATTCCTGCAACTACGACCTCCTTCCAAAGAAGAATTCTGTGAGTTTGAAACATCTCTCTGGTGACTTGCTGCACAGTGGGGACATACAGTGAGCTTTCAGTTTACCTAAATAAAAAGGAGTACTGGGATGGAAATCCCAAAGATCTTGCTACAGAAGGGAAAACAAAGATGAAATTGAGAAACAGAGTTGTATATTTAACTAATGTTCACGAAGTGCATCCAATGTGACCGTTGGGTACTCAAAGATGAATTATACCCACAACAGTAAAGGTCACAAGTAAGGTTGGTGTGTCACTTTTCTGCTTCAAAACTTCATCAGCTTCCACTCTTCTCAAGTAATCTCCTTCAATAGGTCTGGCGAGGCCTCGTATTATCTGGCCTTTACTGGGATTCTGTGCTTTCCTGGTGTCACTTACTGCTTTTGCCTCCTTAATTCCTCTAAGAGGCTCCAAAATGACAGAATCTTTCCAGCCTGAGGTCTTTTTCCTATGTTGTTCTTTCTTGCTGAATTCCTTTTCTTTACTCTTTCCCCAAAACGAACACTTTTTATCTTTTACATCCTAGGTGAAAATGTAACTTTCCTAAAAAGTCTTTGAGGCCTAGACTGGTTACCTGTCTTCTTCTTCTTTTTTTTCTTTCTATAGCTGATATAATTGTAGTTAATTATAATTAACGTGTTTACCAGCTTTCTCATCCACTGGGTTATCAATGTTGTTCCTGTAGGCACTACTGTGCCTGTCTAATCCATATGCAATTCTTACCTTCCCACATATGCCAGTTGTGGAGATGATGCTGGGGTGAACACCTGTTGAATAGATAAATGCACACTGGCATAATATTGGCCTGGTGGTGTGGACTCCCCTGCTGTGTGATACCAGCATCAAAGCCATTGCAGACATGGAACAGCAGGACTACAGGCGTGAGTGGTGATGTGAGTGAGTAGACCCCAGAGCATTTTGACCATGAGGAGGGAGAAATTATTTCAGAAGATTGTGATAGTTTTCTGTTCAAGGTTCAACTTGAGCTGGCTCTTGAAGATGAAGAGTTGTCCAAGACTATTTAGGGCTCGATATTTCATTGAGAGGGATGAAATCACACGTCATATTATATAAGGAACACATTTTATGTTTTCATTTATTAGGGTTTGAATTCAGAACCTCATGCTTGCTAGGCTGGCATGATACTACAGAGCCATGCCTATAGTGCCCCCCCTTTAAGATTTTGTTTATTGTCAAAGTGATGTACAGAGGGGTTACAGTTTCACACGTAAGGCAGTGAATACATTTGTTAGCAACTTGTTACCTCCCCCCTTATTTTTCTCCCACCTTCCCTCCTCCCCAATTCCCTCCCCCCACTGAGTTGTATAGTTGGTTTACTGCATATTGTGTTTTCTAAGTATTGCTGTTGCATTGGTTTGCCTTTTACCCTTTGTCTCTCCATTTTGATGTTCCCCTTCCCTTCCCTAGTTCTGATAAACGTATATACAGTACCCAGGGTACCAAAATAAGTTACAGTAGCATCAGGGGTAAAGCCATAGGGAAGAAAAATAAGAGAAAAAGGTATAATTTCACATGATACATTGAAAATAACAGCAACCATAAGAAACCACTTATTTTCATAACTTGGAGTTCATTTCGCTTAGCATCATTTTATGTGATCATATGTACATAGCTACTGAGCTATTGTGATCTGTGCTAAGACTGTCCTAGACATTTACTATTATCAATGATGGAAACCATAGAGTCTATGTTTCTTTGGGTCTGGCTCACTTTGTTTAATATGATTTTTTCCAAGTCTTTCCATTGCCTTAGGAATGAAGCAATGTCATCCTTTCTAATAGAATCATAGAATTCCATTGTGTATATGTACCACATTTTCTTGATCTATTCATTTACTGAGGGACATCTGGGTTGATTCCATATTTTAGCGAGAGGAAATTGTGCTGTGATGTGCTGGTAGCTTTAGTGTGGTCTTGTGTTGGGGTCCATCTTTCTCCCCTGGATGGAAGGGGCTTGAGGCACCTCCCCCAGCTGGGGAATGCGGCCCTTCCATCCTCTCTACATTGGAATCCGGAGAAACCGGTTGGGCAAATAGACCCCCGACTTAGCTGGCAGCCAGCCTGGCGCCTACCAGCCCCGCCCTGGTTTGGCGCGCTCAGAGTGACGTAGCCCCTTGGAGGTCAAGTGACCAGCCCCTTGGAGGTCAAGCGACAGCCTTTTGGCCTATCGGAATCCTGGCCAACCCCCTTCCCTCTGAATCACCTCCCCTTGTCCTTCTCTCAATAAAGTTAGTTCGCTCTCAGAAGCCTACTCCGTGGTCTATGTACGCTAGCTCCCAGAGAAGGATAGCGGCCACATTACCACGCGGGTCGCGCGCACGCCAGGCCGGAGTCACCCCTACGTCCCACCCTGACAGATCTGCAGGCCGAGGGTTAGGGGAGAGGACGATACGAGGGTAATAAGAGAGAAAGAAATAAGCCTCTGAGCCGGGTCAGAGAAAGCAGCCCCAACAGTCTTGCTTGTAATCCTTTGGGTAAATGCCCCAAAGTAGGGTTGCTGGATCAGAGGGAAGCTCTATGTTTAGCATTTTTAGAAACCTCCATACTGCTTTCCAGAGTGGTTGAACAAGTTCACACTCCCACAAACAGTATAGTAGCATTCCCTTTGGCCTATATCCCCAACAGCAACTGTTGGACTGTTGTTATTAGTTCTCTTGATAATGGCCATTCTTACTGGGGTGAGGTGGAATCTCAACTTGGTTTTGATTTGCATTTCTTTTATGGCCAGGGATGTTGAGCACTTCTTCATGTATCTCTTGTCCATTTTCATTTCCTCTTCAGAGACCATCCCCATTTTTTGCAAACATGAAAACTGGTTATCTCATTTTAGTTAGGGTCTTGTCTCTCATCTGGGAACATGCCTGACCCCGGATCAGCACTCTGTAAATGTTGGGATCATAAGTGCACACTGCAGAGTCCAGCTTCCCTCAGTAGAGATGGAGTCTTGGAGACTTTTCTACCTAGATTGGCCTGGCACCATGATCCTCTCATCTCAGCCTTGGGATGATAGGCAAGTACTGTTGTGTCCGTCTCTGGCTTGAGAAGGAATCTTGTGAATATTTCTGCCCAGGCTGGTCTTAAGCAACCCTCTTCAAATTCTCAGACTTCTAAATAGCTAGCATTATAGGCATGAGCCACTTTTAAAACATACTTTTAAAGTATAGGCATTTCCTGTGTAATATTTGGGATATACCATTATGCATGTGTCTATGTTTGCCTACATGAGTGTTATTTGGTGTTCAGTAGTTACTGATGACAAAATGGCATCAGGCTGAACCTCATCTATAAAATGGGGCCAATAGCAGCCCGCCCTTTACATGGTTACCATGAAGATTAATGATGACAGGGAAAACATATGTAAAATGCCAGGCACACTTCCTTCTCTTCCTCTTCCTAATATCAATCATGCATACTTTAGTAAGAAATTTCAAGTGGGCTGTCCTGCGGATTTCTTAGCTAGCTACATTCTTCCAACTAAAGACAGAAAGCACAATTCCATTTGAAATGAAACAGAGGTATTTGCATTCAGGCTCAGATATTTGGGAGTAGGGTTCGAGGGCTTAGGAAATCAAGCATGAAGTCTGACACTGTGTTTCTCCCCCTTGGTTTCTCTGCTTCTTCTGGCAGTGTCGTGGGAGAGCTGAGGGACCTGAGTGGAACTTGTTCTCAGCATATTGCCTGAGGAAAACCACACACAGATGGGCTTGTGCTGATTTGAGGAAACAGAAGGAAAATAATTCATGGTTTCAAAACTTGACATTTTTTAAGCTTCCCACCAGATATGTCATGTGTACTATATTTGCTGCACTTCTTGGCCTGACTTTCTAAGCTCAAGATTCAGGAATTAGACTTGACATTTCCTCCCAACAAAGATGAAAGCAGCAGACAAAAGAGGGAGGACACTGTGGGACAGAGAAAGAACGTGGGCTCTAGAGAGGTCCAGACTCAGATCCAAATATGGACTGCGGTGTTGACTCACTGGGTGACCTTGTTTACATTTCTTCATGGTAAGCCTGACTCCCCTCCCCTCTAAAATGGCAATCTTTTCCAGTTTCAAGGTGTGATGCAATGATAAAAAGCAGGCCTGTCTATAGGGGGTGCTACATCAGGGTGCCCATGTAGTAGATCATCTCATCATGGTAGCATATTTATTTAGGCATCTTTCACAATGTTATTAGCATCATTCCCAAGCCTGTTCAGCATCTAAGCACAATACACATCAGAAGCAGAATTCAAGCTACTATCTGTTTCACTCTACCCACCAACAGGGCAATCATTGCGCTCCTCGTCTGCCTCCTTCCTTTGTTAGATCTTTTCCAAAGCAAGCTTTGAACACAAGGTGCCTCTGCCTCAACCCCAGGGTATGGATGAACTGACTATGAGGAGCACTCCCTGCACGTAAGATGGAAGTGTACTCTAAGAAAGGATGCCATGGAGAGTGAGTGGATCTGACCTCTGTAATCTGGCCAGATCCACAGCTCTAGCAGTGGGGAGGAAGAGTACCCAGAATTACAAGTTCCTTTCTGAGTGACATAGCTGGGAAGCAGGATGACATATAGTGTGCTAGGACAGAAAGTGAAGGGTAGTAGGGTACACATTTGGACTCCATATCTGAACAGCGTGTGAGGCCTTGGGGACCCCAAGTAGAGCTTGGTGGGTTTAGGGAGAGAAGAAGGCTCAGCTAGAACAAGGCTCCTGGGAAATCCACTGGATGTTATAATGGGGCACTTGGTTAGGGTCCCAATTCCAACCTAGGGTTCAGACAGGACGTGAATCCTGCTGTCCATGGGAGGGACTGCTCACATCCAGAGCAACATCCATACAAGTTCTCCCCAGGGTTGAGAAGATTTGCCAAATTCAATATTGTCAGAGAACATCAGTAGAGAAGGCCTAAGAAGAGAATCTATAGGTCTGAAGCCGGGGGTGAGGGGGGGTTGTGGGGGGGCTAAGGCCTGAGGGCACACTGGAAGCGCAGTGAGCTTTGGACTCAAAGAAATCCCACACGGACTGATTTATAGAAGACAAAACTCTGTTCTATCAATACTTGCTTAGATTTTTCTGTCTTTCTCTCATAATAGGTCAAGGTGTTGTGGCTGCTGCCGGGCCTGCGGGTTGAATCCTGGATCTTTTCTCCCTTCTTGAGTCTCCATTTGTGAATTTTCTCCATTTCTGCTGTGGTCGTGGTACCAGAGGTCTGGGGTAGATCCTCCACAACCTTATACTTGACAGCTCATTTTCCTGAAGAAGTCGGGGGCAGCTCCTTCTCCCTCCAGTGGTCTTTGTCTCCCATCACCAACCTCAAATCTGGAAGCTTCTCCTCAGCCCTCTGCAGGAAGCAGGGCTCTACCTCCCTTCGGATCTTCCCAAGTTACACTCACTGTGTCTACCCTGAGGGATACAGCCTGTGACCCCAAACTGTCAGCTCTCTTTTTCACGCTTACTTAGAAAGCATTACAAGAACATTGTGCAAAGAGTTTCCATTTAGAGAAAGCATCTATGTGCAGGGTTCGGGCTAAGAGGGCTGCTGAGTGGCCTCTTCCCCTTTATTGACCGTGAGAAGAAGCTGCACATCTCTCCCAGCCTGACAGTGGATGCTGGAAACTGAGGTCCACAAGGTGTGGGTACCACTCCAGGCAACAGGGGCTGGCCTTGGGGATCATCTCTTCTGTCTGGGACTTCTCTTAGTTATCCATGTCCCAGTGACTACCAGCCCCAGAGCATACTGGGCCTGCAGAGGAGTGTCTATCTATTGTCCTACACGCTTTCATGGACTGTCCTCAAGAATTCTTTCAGCTCTTTAAGCATCAGAACCAATAATAAGTTCTTTTACTTACAAAGAGAAAAGATTTATTTTGGTTCAGAGTTTTGGACTTTCCAGTCTATGATGGATTGACTGACTCCATTGCTCTGGGCCTGTGGTAAGTTAGCATTTCAAGTAGAGAGCAAAACTGTTCACCTTAGGACCAGCTAACAGAAGAGTGAGAAGCACCTGAATTCTCACATTTCTCTTCAAAGGCCTACCCTATGACCTACAGACCTACCCGTTGGCCCCACCCCTTAAAGCTTCCACCACATCTCAATTGAGCCATGCTGGTGGGGGAGGGGCAAATTCTTATTAACATGCACTTTGGGGGACACTCGAGATTCAAACTTCAGCAGGCTATCTCATCCTCACTGTGATTTGAAGTTCACAACTGGCTGAAGGCAGTTGGCAAACAGGTTTGTCTCTTTTGATTACATGGTAGGGGATGAATAGTAGCTTCAGGGTCTTCTTTCTCGATCTGCCTCTTAAATGGATGGATTTATACACTGGGTGTGATAGTATGAATGTGTGAATGTATATGTGTCAAGAGCTTGAGAGCACCAAGAGAAAACTTTGTCTCCCAAATCCAGAACAGAGAGGGCAACAGATTCCAGAGGGGTGGGTTTAGCCCTGGATGGGCTTATGAGGGGCCCTTGATTCTTGTACAAGTGGGGCTGTGGGTTTGGAGTGAGTGCCTGAGCTGTTGCTGGAGTCCCAGGGTGACTCAGTCCTGGGAAACGAGGATTGGTTTGTCATATTTCTGAATAATTAAAGAGCAACTTCCATTTGTGAGGACTTGTTCTGAAGCTATCAGAATGTATTAGTGGTCAAATAGGCTCGGTGTGTGTACAATTTTAAAAAGAAAGCAAGAAAACTATGGTCAAGAAAGTAAAGTTTATCACCATAAATAATCATGTTCCATACATAGTGGATGTCTCATAGAAACTATCATTTACTGAAGACATGCTACCTGTCAGGCTCATTTGCATGTTTAAACCACCCCATTTGTACAGCCGAGCCAGCCTGGAATAATCTGGAATGGAGGGTGAATAGGTTGTAGCTAAATAGGCTTCTTGGGGTTAGACTTTATTCTCCACTGTGAAACCATTGAAACTAGAGCTTCCTCAGTCAATACTAAATGCTAAGTAGTGAAAGCAAGTTTCTCTCTCTGTCTCTCTCTCTCTCTCTCTCTTTCTCAGCCTCACTTTTATTTTCATAAAGTTGAATTTGGTGTGACATACTTACCCAGCTTATGGGGTTACAGTAATTGGCAAAGTTGCTATGCTGCATAACAAAATATTTGGCCGCCAGATGCTGGTGCCTCATGCCTGTCATTCTAACTATTCAGAAGGCTGAGATCTAAGCATTGGGGCTCAATGCTAGCCTGGGCAGAAAAGTCCATGAGGCTTTTATCTCCAATTAATGAGCAAAAAGTTGGAAGTGGAGCTATGACTCAAGTGGTAGAGCAATTAGTCTTCAGTGAAAAACCCAAGTGACAGTGTGAGGCCCTGAGTTCCAGCCCCAATACCAGCAGGAAGGAAGAGGAAAAGGTGGGGAGGGGGTGGGGGAGGAGAAGGAGGAAGAGAAAAAGGAGGAGTTGGTAAGAGATTTTAATTGAGAGATTTTAATCAAGAGATAGAATTTTTCTCTCCTTTTAATCTGTGTGATTTTAGGCATTTCTTCCCTGTTTGGTGACTGTGTAGTTTCCTATAAGTGTAGTTTGTCAACAGTTATTTATTTATAAGAGTTGAAGTAAATAACAATAGACGCTTGTTGTAACCTCTAGAATCAAATAAAAAATACACTGTTTGCTGAACTCCAAACTGTCAGCACCAGGCAGGGACCAGAAGTCATTCAAGAGTCAGAAGTAGTGCCCATGTACAGAGAGAAGCCATACAATTATGTCCAGCAAGCTATCTTCAGGATGGGATCACAAGTGAATAGAGGAGCAGAACTAGCCAAAGATCAAGGGAGTTAATAGTTTCTAGTGATGGAATGTACAGAGTCAAATTTCAGCCACTGTTTACTAAACTTACAAAGAAAATAACCATAATAAATATATGTCCCATATTGAGTAACTCAGTTTGCTCCAATGAATGCTTCTTTTGTTTCAGTCATTGGTAGATAGATGATAAAAGATAGACACGGGGTATGTGTGTGTGCCTTGTGTATATGTGTACACATGTGCTGTAAGATAAAGTCATAGAGTATATGTTTACTCATGTGCTGTAAGATAAAGACTGGCTCAGAAACATGGGGAAAGTCTACCCCACTTGAACAGCTTCAGTGCTACTCAGGATAGGCAGTAGAGTTTGGAGATTTTCAGTGCATGAACCGGTGTCCTGATGTGGCTAATGGAGCATCCATCATATATTTTAATTATGGCAGGAAAGCAACTTTTTGATTGGATGGGTGAGTAAAACATTTGGCAACTTCCTGCATGAGTGCAGATGAAAAAGCGATTCTATTAGAGCTGTTATTTTTTCCCTCAAGAATGACTTCCTTTGTGTGGCAATAGGATGCTTTCAGGAAATTATTCTTTCTGGCATTGCTGGTGTTCAAACACTGGAATGAACCTGCTTACAGTAATTTAAAGGAACTTTGTTTTTTGATTGAATTAATTGAATGATTCTTGATATTGGACAATGAAATGTAACATGAATATAGCAGGAAGCAAGTTTCCCCCTTTACTTGGAACAAGTCTTGTCGCCTGTGTTTCATATTAGGGCCACCATCATTGCCCAGAATAAAAGGTGAGTACAGGAATTGTCTTGAGGGGTTTCTTCAGGTCACTCATTTTTTTTCTCTAGGCATGAAATAATCCATATTAATGTTCCTCAAATTTTAGTACTCACATGGCTTATCAGAAGATCTCTTTTAAATGTAGACTATGACCTAGTTGGACTGGTGTGGGATCTGAGACCCTGCATTTTATGCAACCTTACATGGAGAATATGCCTTCATCTCTATATTGTTTATGTGAGTGTTGATATCTCTATCTATGTCATAGAAATGGCAACATCTATTAATTTAGGGCACTATCCATATCTACCTATGTGTCTGTCTATCTATGTATCTATCATCTAGCTATCTATCTAGCTACCTTTTATCTATCTGTATGTCTATGAAGAGGAGAAAAAGATGAGAAGAAGGAAAAGAGGGAAGGCAAGAGAACAATAGGGAGAAAGGAAAAAGAGAATAGGTGGGGGGAGAGGCAGTTATATTCTTGTAGGATGCTGGGGCTATTTTTGTACATTGGCCTGGACTCTCTGCCCTGTGTTTTAATTAAGGTGGCATCTTTCAGGATAAATAGATGCATCCACTCCAGCTGTGGCTGAGATGGAGATAGGTTGAGGAGATAGGACACAGGGAGCCCCAAACACTAGCCATCTAATAACCCAGATGACATACGGAGATGTCCATGTAGCATCACAGCATACAAACATGAATGCTGTATGCCAGGTATAGCAGGAGTTTATAAGCCTGTCCCTGAAATAGACCTCATTTTAGAAACCAGGCCAAGGGACAGATGTTCAGAAGTAGACACCGAAAGCCCAGTACAGGGATTTTAAGACCTTCATCCTGGTGAAGCCTCTCAGGTCAGTCCCCGGGCATCAGTTGGTGTTGATGCCTTAGTCATGGAGGTGCCTGCACAAGGCAGCCTCTACCTATGAAGATGCCACAGTCAGCCTGTGGGGCTAGAGATATAGCATGGTGAGGATGAGCTGTACAGAGTCACAAGTCTTCAAAGAAATGGATCTAAGTAGCCTTCATTTGGATATTTTGGGTGACTGATGAGGGTTCCAAGAACAATCCTAGCTTCATGGCTCCCTCACTGTTAACTTGGCTGCTAGAGTGCTCTAAATACATATATTTGTCTCATTATTCACTTATGAACAGCTGTTGACGAAAAATGTCCCTTTTGGGATCATAGATAATTAGAGACAAAGGAAGGGAAATAGGATTGTAGAATAGCCTTTGACATTCCAAATAGAGCAATATCAAACAGCCAAATCAGAAAGAGGACAATACCCCTGACACAAGGCTGTGGGGTTCAGAGGCGCTGCCAACTCCCTCATCAATATCAGGACCCATGAAGCCAGAGCTCCACAACTTCCCACATCCAGGCAAGACTATCCCATTTATCGTTCTGCAACTAGAGAACTGGGATGATTAACCATCTCTAATGAGCCTAATAGAAGACAATGGCAGCTGTTATTTACCTAGGGACAAGTTAAGGGAAAATGTGTGTGGGCTTGATCATCTATGCAACATTTAATGAGGATTGAGGATGGGAGGGAGCTAGGGTTTGAACATTAGTTCACCCTAAATATGTGGGAACATTATTTTCCAATCATATGTGGGATATCTGTGTTGTCCAGGTCAGAGTAGAAGAGACATATACCACAGTAGGAGAAGGAACTGGCATTTATAACACATTTACCATATGCCAAGAGCTAATTTCTCTTCTTGTGCATACTGGTTTTTCTAATGTGATCTCCTGACAAGTTCATAAAATAGCCATTAAAAAAAACTCTCCCTTTTCTGTCAGGAAATGGACACTTAGTGATTTTAATACTTAATTTTTCTTTTCTCATTAGGAAGTGCTGGAACTTTAAAATGTAGATCTACTTGAACTCAAGTTCAGAAACTTCTTACTTAGAGGCTAGGAGTATGATTCAAGTGATAAGGGCACCTGCCTTGCAAGTGCAACGCTGAGTTCAAACCCCAGTGCTGCAAACACACACACACACACACACACACACACACACACACACAAAACAAATAATAAACTGAAGACAATAACAAAAGCAACTTTCTACTTAGGACAATTTATAAATGATAACATTATTACATTAAAGCTGTGGATGAAAAATAAAAATTATATGTAAAAGCTATAGCAATATGTTTACACGAATGAGTATTAATCTTGGTCCTCTGCTTCTTAAAAGGAATGTCTTATTTCAGACTGACACAATACGCACCATAGTTTGGCTTATGGAATGCTAATTGGTTTTCTATGCGGAGCAGTAAAATCAAAGATCAAGGCCTGACTTGGCTATGGTTTCTGGTAAAATGGCTCTCTTGCTGGCTTGTGAGCTCAATATGCCTTCTTGCTTGTTGGCAACTCATATGACCCATGTGGGCAGTATGGTATACGTCAAGAAAGAGTGGGTGAGAAAGAGAGATTGTTCTACATCTCTTCTTATAAGGCCACCAATCCTATCATCCAAGAACCCCACCCTTGTTACCTCATTTAACTTCTAATTCTTCCTCAAAGGCCTATCCCCAAAATATAGCATAGGGAAGGTTAGGGACTCAACAAAGAAACTGGGGGCAGAACACAGTTCAGTCTGTAACAGAAGTTGAGGTGAGAAATGAAGAGTATTTGCATAACTGATAAAGTCTGTAGGGCCAGAAGACAAGGTATTTAAAAAGTTTTTCTAGTATTACTATCTTCAGACTTACTCAATTAGTTTATCAATAAAACATAATGGTGAGATTATATAGTTTCCCTAGTATGGATCATTCCTTAAAGCCTGGCAAAAGCTCACATCTTTTGAGAAGAAGGTTGCCTCCCAGTCCCCTTGTATTCTGTCCCATGCAGCTATTATTACTCTCTGTACCTCTTGATTCATTTTCATTTCCTCCCTCTGTTGTTCCTTCCTGGGTGGCTGAGGGTTTTGTGAGAGCAGAGAAAACATCTCATCCTTCTTATGTCTCTATTACTAGCTTCGGTAAAGATGGATGGCTTACCTACTGTTGGCAAGTTTTGTTTTCTTTCCCCCTTGGAGATCTAGTGTGAGCAAGCAAGCGTAACGTCAGTGTGCATAGAGCGTGAACTACATTCTTGATGAAATTTTAATCTGCCAAAGAATACTACAAAGAAAGCTTGATCAAAAGAGAAAAAAAAAAAACCAGGAAAGGGAAAATAGCATTTCCCTAAACCATATACCTAGGAGATTGTGAGGCTAGGAGAGGAAGAAGGAAATCTCTACCCTTTGGCTTCATCAGCCTACTTAAGACTTTCCCAAGCTTGCCACAAACACATTTGTTTCCCCTTTTACCTGGAACTTCATCTCTTCTTTTCTTGTTGGGCTTCCTAGACCATCTATTAGGCCTTTGCTTAAATGTTTATCTTTCTGAGAGACCATGATTGGCCTCTTGACCTAAAATGGCATCTCTTATTCACTGTCTCTCTCATCCCTCCATCTATTTTTGTTCCTAAAGACTTACTATGAGCTGTACTTCATGTTTTAGGAATTGAGTTGTTTTCTTATTATTGTCTGTTCCTTCTCTAACATTTAAGTCTCAGGAAGTCAGCCATTGGGTTTCCTTGTTCATAGTCAAGTTCCCCTGTGCCTCAAAGTATTAACTAATGTGCTTTCAAAAATATGTTTGGTGGGGCTGGGGATATAGCCTAGTGGCAAGAGTGCCTGCCTCGGATACACGAGGCCCTAGGTTTGATTCCCCAGCACCACATATACAGAAAACGGCCAGAAGCGGCGCTGTGGCTCAAGTGGCAGAGTGCTAGCCTTGAGCGGGAAGAAGCCAGGGACAGTGCTCAGGCCCTGAGTCCAAGGCCCAGGACTGGCCAAAAAAAAAAAAAAAAAAAAAAAAATATATATATATATATATATATATATATATATATATATATATATATATATATATATGATTGGAACAATACGTGAATTAGAGAGTCTATTCATTATGTCTCAGAGAGCGGGTTGTCTGAAAGTGTACTGTCCACATAGCATCAGCAACAGCTGGGATTATCATCAACATAATACAACATGGTAGAAATGCAAGTTCCCCAGTCTCACCTTGGACTCCATGAATCAAGGCCTGGCCATCTATATCGTTATGGATCCACCAGGTGCTTCTGATTCACACTCAAGCTTGAGGGCCACTGGTCCAGCTGTGCTTCAGAATTTCTAACAGACAGATGAGTCACTTGGGACATCTTCAGAAAATCCAGATTCGTTATTCAGTAGGTCTGGGGAGGGGGTAGAGAGTCTGCATTTCTAACAAGCTCTCAGTTACGTTCACATGGTGCTATCTATGAACTTGCCACTCAAGTAATCTTTGCAGTTATCTAGGGAGCTTTAAAGATTACTGATGCTGGGCCCATCCTCAGACATGCTGGTTTAATTGGTCAAGAGTGCAGCTGGATGTGGTCATTTGAAAAGCTCCACAGGCACTTATAATATGCAGCCAAAGCTGCGAATCCACTGCTGTCAGGTGGCTATATGCTGCAGACGGCCAAGGGGCTGTGCAGGCAGGTGTATGCATCATAGGTCAGGGGCTGAGGATGTATGCCTGAAAGACACATTGCAGAACAGCAGGGGGTAGCTAGAGAAGGCCTGAGTGTTCTTTGAGAAACCTAAGACAATGAAGGAAAAACAGAAAGCCAAGAAGATAACGAAATCCCTTGGCCTGCTACTAGCGGAGACGTGCAAACACTTCCACTCAATACAAGGAGTTGATGAGGCTCCGTCGATACAGATCCAGTGAGTACAAAAACCAATGACAATTCGCTCCTGAAGATAAAACTCCTACAGATAAACAAATGTTCCAGGGATTACATTAACTGGCCAGGTTAATTAAAAATGACTTCAATAATTAGTTTTATGTGTTCAATTTCTTTGTTATTTGGACAGACTCTCTTCATACAAAAGACAAAAGCTACAAAATGAAGCCACTTTTGACTTCTCTGTCCATGCTTTGAACTTGTATTCTTAAAGGAAAAAAAACAAAAAACACAAAACCACCCCACGTAAGCAGAAGGTCCTTTAAACATAATACAAATCCTTCTTTTGGAAAATCAGTCCCAAATACAATGAGTCACATCTTGAGATGAAGAGACACAAAAGTAGTTTTTGCTTTTGTTATATTATTGTTCTTGGCAATCTTTATTAAGGTGTTCTAGAAATTTTCCTCCAAATGAATAATTATTAAATAAATATCCCTGCTAGGTAAATTAAAATTTAAAAAGAGAATGGGGAAAGTAAATATGATACCTGTTTCAGATAAAACACAGGAAGTGGGTGGAAGTCCTGAATCTATGACTCCCTCATTCTGCTTTTATCCACTTCATTATGTATTTGAGTCTCTCAGGCTACTGTAAGCATTGAGAGTTTGTGGGAGGCATGGCTCAGGTATAGGGTGATGTTGCTGAGATACCACCTTTGATGAGTCTGGGAGTTGATATACCCATGCCTTTTGCAGAGAAGAATCTCTTCCATCGTCTACCTATAGTCAAGGAACGAGGCTAGGCCTCTAGGAGATAATTGTGTTCTCCATTTGACTGTTCTACAATCTTAACTTTGTTCATCACATTCTCTGCCCAGGAAATTAGAACACTGGAGCAAGGTGACACTGAGCAAGGTGACACTCTTGTGGCATCAGCTGACAGTGGTGCTCTACCATGGAACTTTCTGTGAAGATGAGATATTGTTCCTAATCTCTACCATCCACAATGGTGGTTACTGAGTATGTGAAATGAGCTTTGGTTGATTAAAAAAACCCAAACAGTAAAATTGTACATTTTATTGAGCTTTAATTTCCATTACATGCTATTTTAATTAAATTTAAACTTTATATTCTATATATATGGCTGCCATTTTTTTTTTTTTTTTGGCCAGTCCTGGGGCTTGGACTCAGGGCCCGAGCACTGTCCCTGGCTTCTTCTTGCTCAAGGCTAGCGCACTGCCACTTGAGCCACAGCGCCACTTCTGGCCATTTTCTGTATATGTGGTGCTGGGGAATTGAACCCAGGGCCTCATGTATACGAGGCAAGCACTCTTGCCACTAGGCCATATCCCCAGCCCCATGGCTGCCATTTTGGACAGCACAGTCCCAAGGTTAAATTTTACAGCTTCCTTTTCTAACAAGGAAGTCTCCAGAAATTCACTGGATGTTTTCCAAGATCAAACTTTGGTGTCCACCACTACATTAATATCATGGAGACCAGAAGCCTTTTCAATAGACCCCCATTGTTTCAGCTTGCCAGAGAAAGTTCAAATAAGATAGTATCTCAGTTAAATAAGAATATAGATCCTGAACTCTTGTGGAATGATGCCCATCCATCACATTCATGCAGTAATTGCTTTAGTAGACTCCCTGTATAAGGTACTATTGCTCATTTACTGTATCCTCAGTGTGGAACCTATTTTTGTTGAAGTACAGAACATCAAGTCAATATTCTCATTTCAACCCTGGTCTAGTGAATGTGTCAGTGCTTCATTCTGAAAGCAGACCAAAGGCTAATGAAGTCCAGATGTGTGGTACAAATGGCTATTTCATTGAAAAGTGTATAACAGTTTGGCATAGGACATAACCTAAGGTGTGCATGAGCTTGATCCACTGATTATTCCATGAGCTTTGGTTCCTTCAAACATAAACTCAAAGGCAAGAAGGACTTTGTACTTTACATATACCAACCATTATGATAGAACAACTCATATGAGCCACCTAGCAAGCTAGTGAACCATACATGGCCCTGTTTTACCATAATTGCTATTGTCACCATTGTGATAGTGGTCACCATCCCCATCACCACACCACCACACCATTGTTATTCCATAGCAGACAGGGATGCTAAGCCTCAGAAAGAGGGTGCCAATTAACTGGGATCCTACTGTGAATTAGTGGGGAAGGCAGAATCCATGACTGGATCTGCTGACTCTAAATCCAACATTTAGCAGGGAAGAACATCTGTATCTGTTTTAAAATTATATGAAGACAGATGAAATACCATATGCTTAATACTTTGGGGGGAAATATGAAGCAAGTAAAGTTGGCATTTTAGGAGAGGAGAAGGGCAATAATGTCATTATTTTGGGGGAGGATCTGGATTTTGAGGTGTATTCTTCCAAGTTTGGTGCTTTCACCGATGTCTGGAAAACACTGTAACAACTAGAAGGCTGTTGAGTCTTTCAGAAGCCAGGGAGGAGAACCAATCTCACAATGTGACCAGATTGCTATGTTTCTTAATGTTTAATAATGGTTAATTCTTCTGGGCACACAACATGTTTAGCTTTTTTCATTGAGTTCTTCCAACAGCTCTATGTGATCTGTGCTATCATTCCTAGTTCTCGTATGAAATAATTTTCACAGAGGCCAAGATTACCAAAATGTAGTTTGTCCAGGCCAAAAAAAAAATAATGACATTCCAGATCTTTCTGGCTGTAGAGTGTGGGCTCCAAGCTATGATGTTTTGACTTCCTTCTTTACTTCTGGTTGATTAGGAATCTTTAAACAGATTGAGGATCCATCTTTGTTTTAGCAATATCACATGAAGAGACTTTCAGAAGACAACAGGATAGATAGATGAGAAACTGTGTAAACCACTAAAGTGAAATGAGCCAGAAGGATCCCAGTTTCTTCTTGTTACCTCCCCTCCAGTGTTACAACAGAATGCCAAGTCTTTCATTAATGAAAAGAGTGGAGGACGGTAAATGTCCCACAGGTTTCTTGGATGATATCTTCTGGAATGTAGCTGGTCCATCATAACTAAGCTCAGAGCCAGACACACAGTGGAATCTGCTGGAGGCATGCATCATTCTGACTCCTAATATTATCAATAGATAAGAACACACAGATCTTTCACCAGCCTTTGCCTTATTGTAATCTCACATAAAACACCATGAATGTTTTCCACATGCAAAATGCAAGGAGATAATATAAGTTTAGGGACTACATTTTTCCAATAGATGAATACAGTCACCTATTACAGGAAAATCAACACTTGAGATAGATGGTTTAGGAAGATACCTGTTTGTGGGCCCAAATGAAATAGCTTTGGAGGATTCTGAGGTATTCTGATGTAATATGTGGTCTGATTTTGGTTTGTCTCCTCTAAAACTCAGGGAAGAAGAAGGAATAGGAGGATGTATAATGCCCACTTTTTCTCTCTTACCATATGATGACCTTCATTTCCCTAGAGCTCTGCCAACTTGAAGGTCACTCCAGATTTGAACTCTTGACTTTGGATCTCTAGGAATATAACCCAAAATACATCCCTTTCCATTATCCCACAGTTTAAGTTTTAGTTTGTTTTAGACAACAAATGAATGCATAGATCATTAAGAAAGTGTTTAGACCAGTGGGCTCATGTGAAAGTCAGATTTTGGTCAGAGTGGAGGCTTTAGATGCTCAGGTTAATAATAGTTGAGGACGTATCACTTAGCCACAGGCTACTTTGTATATGGATGACCGCCTAACATGCAAATGGAATTTCAGAGTTTCCATGTTGTTAATGGCTTTATTAATACTCTATTGCTTGGAATCTGGCTTTGTTCCTAATTCACTGATTCTGTAACATGATATATAATGAGGGAATCACCAGACTACAGAACTGCTGCCAAAGTCAAGAGCTTGAGTTCACAGATCTTCTTTATTTATAATTCAGATGCTCCAAAGAAAAAGAAGAAGCCATATCTCCGGATAGACCAGGGAGGAACTCTGATGATGGTATATGGCACTAATTAGAGGGTGCTATGATGGTTGATAGGAGAGATGCTCATGAAAGAAGAAAAAAAGGAATATTTTCCAAATATTCAGGTAATATTACAGGTAAGGCTGATTATTCACCAATAAGCAAATGTTTGGTTGAATCCAAGATTGAAGGGGGGAGGGGAGAGGAAAATCATGCAGAATGATAGTTTATCTAGACTGAGAGCAGCTTGAGGGCAAGGAGCTGTACCTTTGCCACCCTCTCAAGGTATTGTGTAATTTCAACCACACCGTTCAACATCAACCAGCATTTGTTCACCTTGAGTGTAGAATGCTCCTAAATTTCTTAGATAAAGGACTTAATAGCATCAGAGTTATCTGAAAATGATAAGAGCTTTCTGGGTGGCTTATTTGCTCTGTCTCTGGATACTTACTATTATAGGCTGTATAGTGACAAATACAGATGATCTATCAGTTCATGTGAAAAATAGTTTAAGTTTCTGATGTTTTTATGGTGCTATATATACATTGATAGTTAAGGGATACAACATAGTATAAATCACTCATTGTATCTTAGTGTCTGAAGCTGCCTGTGTTAATGAAGTAGTTCAGGCATCCAATGGGAGAGGAGTGGGAGGGAAAGCTTTGGTTTAGCAGCAGGACCTATTAGGGTTGGCTAAACCCTGAAGGTCAAATAAAAACTTCCCACAGCAAGGGAAAAAAATGAAACAATATATCTCTACCAAACCAGCATTATAGAAAATCCTCAAAGATGTCCTATACATAGAAAATCAACAATAACATGACACCAGTAGAGAAATGGACCCTAAATAGAAAACTGGGTAATGTGCAAGAATTGAAAAGGCACAGCCCTTAAAAAGATAGATATAATGAAAGGAACAAATGAACACCTCTAAATTCTAACTCTCAATAATAATGGACTTAACCCTCCAATTAAACAACACAGACTGACAAGTTGCATCAAAAAGCAAGATCTATCTTTCTGCTGTCTTCAAGAGACACATCTTACCCACAAAAGCAAACATATCCTGGAAGTGAAAGGCTTGAATAAAATCTATCGAGCAAATGGCCCCCATAAGCAGGCTGGAGTTCCAATCCTGGTATCAGATAAAAGTGACTTCAAATTAAAATCAGTAAGAAGAGACAAAGAAAGTTATTATACACAAAAAATGGGATCTGTCCTATAGGAGGATATAACTATCCTAAATGTCTATACACCAAATGGTAGAGCACCCAACTTCGTAAAAAAAAAAATACTACTGACTCTAAAAACACACAAAGATCCAAACACATTGATTGTTGGAGACTTTAATACACCACTGTCACCTCTGGAGAGATCAACACACCTCCGAACTAAACAATTACAGAGTATATGTTCTTCTCAACAGTACATGGAACATTCTCCAAAATAGATCACATTTTAGGGCACAAAGCAAATGTGTACAAATTCAGAAACACTGAAATCATTCCTTGAATTTTCTCAGACCACAGTGGAGTAAAATTAGAGCTCAACACAAAAAGCCACCACAGAAAATCCTGCAACTCATGGAGACTGAACGACACATTGTTGAAACGCCAATGCATTGTCATTCAAGAAATCAGAATGGAAATTCAAATGTTTACGATATTTAACCAAATGATCACACAAAATGCCATCTTCTTTGGGACACAGCAAAGGTCAGAGGAGAATTTATAGCTTTGAGTGCCTACGTCAACAAATTGGAGAAATCTCAATCCAACAATTTAATGATGCACCTGAAGCTCCTTGAAAAAGAGTAACAATCCAAACACTAAGCCAAAAGATGGAAGCAAATAACTAAAATTAAATCAGAATTAAATGAATTAGAGTCCACCCCCCCCTGCCCCATAGAACAACAAAACCAAGAGCTGGTTCAAAAATTAACAAAATTGATAGTCCTTAGCAAATCTTACCAAAAAATGAAGAGAACACACCAAAATAAACAAAATCAGAGACCAGACTGGAAACATTATGGCAGAAACAACCAAGATTCAGAATATTATAGGGATTATTTCGCAAACCTATATGCTAACAAATTTGGGAATCTGGAAGAAATGGACTAATTTCTACCAAATATTGATATGCCCAAACTTAACCAAAAAAATTTAACCCCACTAAACAGACACATATCAAGTAATGAAATAAAAACAGCAATGAGAGATTTCCCATCCAAGAAAAGCCCTGGTCCAAATGGATTCACAGCAGATTCTATAAGGCCTTCAAAGCAGAACTCACACCAAAACTCTTCAAACTCTTCATAAAATATCCAGAATAGCAAAAACAATCCTAAGCAGGAAGAACAGTGCTGAAGTAATACCAATACCAAACTTCAAACTCTATTACAAAGCTATAGAAATAAAACACAGTTGGGTATTGGTACAAGAACAGGCCTGAGGACCAATGGAATAGAACTGAAGACCCAGAAATGAACCCACAGACCTATGGCCACTTAAGCTTTGATAAAGGAGCTAAAACAATAGGATGGAAGAAAGGCAGCCTCTTCAGCAAATGGTGCTGGCAAAACTGATTAAACACCTGTAACAAACTAAAGCTAGATCCTTATATATCACTGTGAACCAGAATCAATTCCAAATGGATCAAAGACCTCGAGGTAAAAGCAGAAACCCTAAAATTGTTGCAGGAAGGAATAGGAGAAACCCTTGGCCTCCTTGGCGTAGGTTGAAACTTTCTTTCTTAAAAAAAAATTAATACCATAATTTATTTTATTAATTTACTTATTTTTGTCAGTCACGGACGGGGCTTGCACTCAGAGCCTGGGTGCTGTCCCTGAGCTCTTTTCACTCAAGGTTAGTTTTTTACCACTTGGAGCCACAGTGCCACTTCTGGCTTTTTCAGTCTATGTGGTGCTGAGGAATCAAACCCAGTGCTTCATGCATGCTAGGCAAGCACTCTACCGCTAAGCTACAACCCTGAAACCTTCTTACTAAAGGCCCAGAGACACAACAAATAAATGAAAGGTTGGACAAATTGGATTGCATCAAACTGAAGAGCTTATGCACAGCAAAGCATACATAGCTTGCAAGATAATTAGAAAGCCCACAGATTGGAAGAAGATCTTCAAAGAAACAACTGCCCCCTTAGTAAATGGGCTAAAGACTTAAAGAGAGACTTCTCTGAAGAGAAAATGAGAATGGACAAGAGCCACATGAAGAAGTGCTCAACATCACTGGACATAAAAGAAATGCATTTCAAAACAACATTGAGATTCCACCTCACCCCAGTAAGAATGGCCAGTATCAAGAGAACTAACAACTGATGCTGGCAGAGATGTGGCCAAAAGAGAGCCTTACTACACTGTTGGTGGGAGTATAAAGTTGTTCAAACACTCTGGGAAGCAGTGTGGAGGCTCCCCAGTGACCGAGCAACCCTACTTTTGGGCATTTACCCAAAGGATTACAAGCAAGATCACACTAAAGCTACCAGCACAACTATGTTCATAGCAGCACGATTTACTATCGCTAAAATATGAACCAACCCAGATGCCCCTCAGTAGATGAATGGATCAAGAAATTGTAGTACATATACACAATGGAATTCTATGTCTCTATCAGAACGAATGGCATTGCTCCATTCCTAAGGTGATGGAAAGACTTGGAAAAAATCATATTAAACAAAGTGATCCAGACACAAAGAAACATAGACTCTATGTTTTCCATCATTGGTAATAGTAAATGTCTAGGACAGTCCTAGCACAGATCACAATAGCTCAGTAGCTATGTACATATGATCACATAAGATGATGCTAAGCGAAATGAGCTCCAAGTTATGAAAATAAGTGGTTTCTTATGGTTGCTGTTATTTTCAATGTATCATGTGAAATTATGCCTTTTTCTCTTATTTTTCTTCCCTATGGTTTTACCCCTGGTGGTACTGTAACTTATTTTGGTACCCTGGGAATTGTACATATGTTTATCAGAACTAGGGAAGGGAAGGGGAACATCAAAATGGAGAGACAAAGGGTAAAAGGCAAACCAATATATCAGCAACACTTAGAAGACAATATGCAGTAAAACAACTATACAACTCAGTGGGGGGAGGGAATTGAGGAGGAGGGAAGGTGGGAGAAAAATGAGGGAGGAGGTAACAAGTTTGATAACAAATGTACTCACTCTGTATATCACTTTGACAATAAATAATTAATTAATTACAAAAGAATCTAGGCAGAGAAAACTTTCAGGAATGCTGGAGAAAACACATTGTATATAATGCATTGAGGAGTCAAGAAGTTAAAAAGTCAACAAACTCTTTTGTCTTATTATGGTTCAGTTCTGAGGCCAGATACTAAATGTTTAAATTCCAAGCCAAGGATATAGAGGCCTTCCAATCAAAGAAATGGGGCACCTTTGAAAGTTGATGAGGGAAATGTTTTATCAATAGCTTTCAGAGAAGAATAGCTTGAAAGCCTGAAAGGATATGGACTGATTCGTTAGGATAGATTTAGAAAGCAGAGGATTCCAACAGAAATATCTTATTCCAAGTTATTTTTCCTGCTTGGAGCTCATAACACACAAACACAAACAATACAAACAAAACCCATAGCCTCTAACAAACTGTGTTTTATTATGACACAAAAGCTATAACAGTAGTGATATATATAAAAGCAGTGCAGGATGTTTTTAGTGGCTTTATGAAATCAAAATAGCCGTAGATAGTTAAAATTGGAATACCTTGAATCAGGTTATAACTATCAGAATTTGGGAAGTTGCAGCAGCAATGTAATCATATTTTTATAGCTCTAGTTTGGTCTTTTCACTCAGATAACTGAACTACGGGTAGATGAAAAGGGGAAACCCGGCAAACCAATGCCATTAAATAGCAAAGCATGAGAACCATTGAATTTCAATGGCCCAAACAGTTACCCTTTTGATAAAAGATGATCTCTCCAAATCAGGAATAGGCGTGGCATGCTATGAATAAAAATGAGATGAACATATAGAGAATCAGGGTTTCAGGGCAATAACAACACTGCTAAGACTCATGACAGATACTTTGACCTCTGTGCTTTCATTAAGCACCCACTAGAAATTTGATTTTCATAGTCAGAGGTTCAGAGGAGTTTGAGGAACTGGCCATGATATCTCTGGATATCTCCTGAGATGGATTCTAAACTGCATGTCTTCCCTCTCCATACCAGCTGAAATTTCCATCCACTTTGCAGGTCTGTGACAATTCAGCACTTTCCTGAAGGTCATAGACCAGAGTGTTTAATTTCACTGTTTCACCAATAGATAAGGCAAATCCTGCTCAGAGGTATTACATCAGATGCCTTCCTCTTCACTAGTCAAATAATTTCTCTAGGTTCTTTCATAGATGAAGGATGGAGCCAGTTAACATGGAGTGTTAACATAGTCCACTGACATTAGTGATTTGGTCAATCAAGTTATTCTAAAGGCCACTGGGGAGATAGGCCTTAATAAGCATTACATCACATGATCCACATTCAGAAGATGTTCTTTGACATTCATCCCAATTGGGGTCCTTTAAATGATGCACTTTTAAAAGTTTAAAGATATATTCAAAGATATTTGAATGTGTAAGAGTATTCTACAAGTAATTTATTTGCATTATTAGCCTCATGGCCAAGGAAGGAGCCCAAGGCTTGACAAAAATGATGGTATAGAGTATAAAAGGCAGCTCACAAACCAAAAGCTACAAGTGTGTACTTATATTTGTGTACATACTCTCAAAGAAGATTTTGGCTTGGTAGCGATTTTGGCTTTGTAGCACTTGATCTGATGAAGAAAACTTTATGTCTCTTTGTGTGTTATGTTACTGCAGCAAATAATGGAGTTCAAGGCAACCACCATTTTGGAAATGTGGAAGGGTAGAAGCTTAGAAGGGTCATGCATGACAATATAGGCTCCATGGTAGGTCTCATAATCCCTGAAAGGGAAAAGAGAAGCAAGCATCTTCTGGAATTTCTGTGGTCACCTTAGGGCCTGGAGCCAGGAATGCTTATCTGGCTGAACCCCAAATGCTAGACACTCCTCATTTTATCTTTCACATTTTCTCAGCCACAAAAGCCATTCATTGCCACAGAGGCCCCTACAGTATGGCTATTTCTTGTTCCAGGTCTAGAAACCTCTGGTCCTTCTTTTGTTAACTAAGTGGTTATGCCAGGTCCAGGAAGTACTAAGTACCTGAGACAAGCCCATCCCTTTTATTCCTCAATTAGTCATTCAGATGACTGATGGCTAGCTGTCATGTCCTGACTTGCTCCTATTTAAGGCAGAGACTATCCTAATGTGGCCATAGCAACATAAGGAAAAGCATCTCTCTCTCTCTCTCTCTCTCTCTCTCTCTCTGTTTCTCAGTTGTCTTTCAGCGGAGGGAGCTTATATAACAACATGACTATTATTGTGGTTGTTATTGTGGTCAGTAGGTAATATGCACTTCACATATACTACATTTATAACACAAGAAAACTATTTGGAGATGAATAAAATAGAGTCGATTCCCTCATCAAAGTCAGTGAGAGGCTCAGACCCATGGTCAGTATGAGAAATGCTGAGACAGAACCTAGGGAACACAGAAAGGAGGCTGGCCATGGAAGACAATCCGTAGGGAAGCTGCTTCCAGGTGAATTTACAAGTGGATGTTAGACACCATTTCCCAGGTAGGGAGCTTGGAAAACACATACCACAAGAGGTAGATATATGCAGAGATGAGGGGCGACAGTCACATTATAAAATTTCTTCCCCCATCTCACTTTGTATCCATAGAAATACCTGCGGACATGTCACATCCCATTTCAATGTTCAAATTTATCAAAACAAATTATATTGTTTATTGAATTGACTGTTACAACCATGTAGAATTCAATGAGTTGATTTATAATTGATTAGCTTTGATGTATTCACTCGTGGATATTTAATAAACTGCTTATTCATGTTGATTACACAATTGTCTCCTCAACTATATGATCCAATCTGGGATAAGTCCCTGAGGCCCTGACATCCTTAATGCTGTTGGCCCTTGATGATGTCATTGTGCATTGGTGGTGTCATTGGCCTGAGAACACTATAGGGCTTCGAAGAGGAGCTGGGTCTTAAAGGGAGAAGGACATTTTTAGGGAACCACGTGGGGCTCAGTGACTTACAGTATGGACGGTAAATTGGTAAGAAAAGGGGCTAGCTCAGAAAAGAACGGAGAGAGGCCAAGACATTCTGATGGTTACATATCAAGTGATGACTCTAGACCCAAAGGAATGGAGAGTTACTGAAGCATTTCAAGCAGGGCACGGGCGATCATAGTTGCAGCTGAGAAAATAATACCGATGGACCAACTGAAGGGTGCCTTGGGACATACAGGAGATGAGGAGAAGAAGACTGTTGTGAGCTTCCAGCCTAAGGAGCAGCAGGGGGCCTTAATGAGAACACCAAGGAGAGGGTGGGGAGGAGCTGATGGAGAGCAGATGGACAAGCTGAAAGCTAGAGGCATGGTTTCTGGGTCTAGGGCCATGCTGAGGGGAAAAGCATTGCTGTTGGGTGGCACTTCATGGGATGTTTGGGAATGTAGCCATAACCAGGCTGCTGGGATACCTCATTCATGCCAGGCTGTAACCAGAAGCTAGAGGTATCCATTAGCACCATAGGGGTTTTCCTTTTCGGACACAGGAAAATGTGACAGTCAGGAATCTGACCTATGGCCTTGGCTGGCCAATGACCTGTTGAGAGTGCTTGTTAAAATGTCAGCAGTCTTTTCCTCCGTGGGAAATCTCTTTTCGTTCTCAGCCCCTGGCATGGGAGCACCCCAGGAGGGAGTCAAGGGGTCATGGGTAATAACAGAATCTTCTATTCCTGTTATTCCTGGGCTTGAAATACACAGGCAGAACATATCAGAAAGGATGGTGGATTTGAGCTGCACCAAAATGAGCGCAGCAGATGCATGTGCTGAGCAGCCCAAGTTCAGTCAAGACACCAGGGATCACATGGAACGGGCTAAAAAGCATGAGGGTGAAGTTGATGGCAGTGGTCATTCATTGGGCACTAACTGTGTACTGGCAGAGCGCTTGAAACACTTAACATGTGGTCTCTTACATGACCTTTGAGACCTCATGAACCAAGTTTGACTGGGCAAGAAGGATGGTACTAATACTATGGGATGGGTGCCAGGTAAACCTATGATTCTTACCCAGTTATTTTCTGGAAATACCTTGTGTTTACTTTTGTCCAGGGCTAGCATGAGACTGAAATCTTCCCTATAGCTGGGATTACCGGTATGTATCACCATGACTAGCCTGATGCTTTTAGATAGGGGTCTTGCTAAATTTTGCTCAAGCTAGACTCAGACTGCTATCCTCCAGATCTCTGCTTCCCAATTAGCTGGAGTTACAGGTGTGAGCCACCTCACCTAGCTACGCACAGTTGTTCATGACTTGTTCCTTCATTCATGACACCACATCCCTCCTTGGAAGATTTTAGCACCTTCCTTGATATAGACAGGTGGCTCCACTTGGCTCAGTGCATCTTTTAACTGGAAAGGAAATCACACCCTGATGCTTTCACCTAGATGATATACTACACTTGGGTAGAGAAAGCTCTCTTTCTTGGAACACTGGTGTACATTTTGATGCTTCTGAGAAATCACAGTTTGGGAGCCTTGGCAGAGAAGTCTAAAGACAGCGTTGATTCCAAGGCACTGTGTGTGTGTGTGTGTGTGTGTGTGTGTGTGTGTGTGTGTGTGTCCCCAACAACCCCAGGAAATCAGTCTGATCCCAGAGAAAACAATTAGGACCATGTGGTTTCTCATTCACCACTGTTTTTAGAAGGCCTGCCAAAACATTTGAGATGAAGACAAAAGGGTCATTCATGCCCACCACACACACTGGGGAACCAGGAGTGTTCCCTGGATAGAGAGAGGCAGGCAGTCTGCCGGCTCCCACTGTGAGGCTTTATTAGTGGGGCAAACACAATTTAGGGAATGAATGAAAGGGGTCAAACATTGCAGCTAGTGGGAGAGAATGCCTCCAAAGCAGCCCTCCCTCTGCACCAGGGAGTTTGGCAGGGATGGGATCCCACCTAATTAGTGTCCCTCTGAATATGAGAAGGCCGAAGCCCAGGAGGATTTTCTGTGACTATTTAATTAGAGTTGGGTCTCTTTGGGTCTTGCCAGTCCAAGGCAAGACCAACGGGGAGCTTTACAAACTCTTCTAACAAATTGTCCTCCCTGTGTTTCTGCCATGTCCCATGGGTGAGAGAATTGTGTTTGCCCCCAGAAAACCATCTAGCAAGTCATGACCTGCTGTACCCCAAATGCCATTAGAAGTAATGAGACTGTCACCAATAGTGCCATTCAAACCTCACACAAGAGACTGTATAGAAATGAAGAGAGAATTCAAGATAGACTTGTGGTGGGGGGATAAGGGGAGGGAGGAAGAGGGGTAAAACAGAACAAAAAACAAGAACGGGGATTGAATTGAATTTGAAGAATTCCAGATCTGGATCTTCAGCTTATAATTTTTTTTTTAAAAAAGTCCTATATAAAAGAAAATGAGTATAATGCAGGATCTTCATAGTTACTAAATAAGTAATCGAATGAGTGAACAAATGAATTATTTTGTTGACCCAGGCCTGGGGAATAAATACCTCAGCATCAATGAACTATATGAAATATAGGAATTCTTCCATGGATTTAAGTCATGGATCAATTAGCTGAAGTGTGGTTACAGAAAGAAATAATCTTTTGATTTAAAAAAAACAGTGTTTTATTTTTCCGTACATTTTATATATTCCTCTTGTACATTTTGAACATTAGGAAAAATAATAGCAAAGGCATAATTTTGAAATCACAGTAGTAGAAGCCAAAGAAGTGGCTACCATTTTTTCCCTTGGAAAAGATTATTGGTAAGTACTAAGTTATATCAATGTGGATAGGAAGCTGAATATAAAAATCCCAAACAAAGGGTAGTGAAACTCAGAGTAACATGTAAGCCTGAGGAAATTTCCTTGACTTTTTATTTAAAGCATAGTAGTTCAGCAGGGCCTGTGGAAAGTGAAGTCTGATGAGAAGTTTGGGGATGTGCAAAAAGGTGCTTTTTTTTCCAATGACTTGCAAGGTGACCTTGAGAGCAATCTCTTCCTCTCTAAACCTCCCATTATTTTTCTGTGGAATGGAAATTGTAACATCAGCTCAGCCTAGCATCCTAGGTGTTTCTAATATCACATAAGGCTTTCATTCTACGTGGATGCTGTTTAAATATTACATAGATTATTTATTGTTATCATTGTATGGCCATTTTATCTCAACATCTAATATCTCTAAGTAACTGTTTTTTTGAGCTTGTGATATATTAAAGAACTCCTTACTCTAGATATTCTCTTGTTGAATTGGTAGTAAATATAATTTTTACCAACAATGAGAAACCCATTTGGTCACTTATATTTAAAGATTCCTAGCCAAGAAAACATAGACTGGGAGAAAGGGCTCTGGAAAATGGGATAGCAAGCATGGGAGTTGGTAGATTCTTTCCTTTTTTATTTTTCTTTCTTTCCTTCCTCCTTTTTTTGTTTTAATTCAGACACATACAATGTGCTAGACTGGTACTCTACCACTTTAATCTCACCTCTAGTCCTGCTTATTTTTTTTTCTTGCTATTTTTAGAGAGGACTCAAGTAAACTTTTTTGCTCACAATGGGCTCAAAACTATTTTCCAGATCTCAGTCTCTTGAGTAGCTAGGATTATAGGCATGAGCTATCCAGCTTTCTTTCATTAAAAAAAAAAAAGGAAAAGAAACCTTCTTCCTTGCCACCTCATATTTATGTGACAAACATGTATTATATTCTGTGATAACAAAATTAACAAGACTAAAGCCTTGCTCTTAAAGACTGCACAGTTTTTGGGTGGTGAATGTCAAGCTAATAGAGCACTAAAGCAAAATACCAAGTATGTCCTGACAAAGTTGAATGGGATGAGATACAAAAAGATGCTTCCTGGAAAAGAAAAAAAAAGTCTAGCTTGGGTTATGAGGGCTGAGTAGGAGTTTTGGTTTGGGTTTTGAATTTTGTATATGTGTGTATGCCCATCCTGGGGCTTGAATTCAAGGCCTAGGCCCTGTCTATGAGCATTTGTAGAGAAGGCTAGTGCTCTACCACTTGAGCCAAAGCTCCATTTATAGCTTTTTGGGATGCTTCATGGGAGATAGGAATCTCACAGACATTCCTGCCTGGACTGGCTTCGCACCACACTCCTCAGTGAAAGGCAACAGCCAGGAAGGTATCATCTCAGATGGTACCCAGGTGATGGTTATGTGGAGGACTGAGGCAGGGCAATTCTTGAGTTCTACCTGTGGCTATTTGCCCAACCAAATCATTTGTCTTCTTTTAATGGTATTTTCCTAATGTATAAAAGCCAAATGCACGTAGTTCCCTTTTAGAAATCAATGTGTGTTTTGGGACCATATGTTTCTCTCATCTGTTGAAGAACATTCCAGATAAAGGGATAATTAGTTTGTCGGTTAGTTTGTTTTTCCTATAGAGACACTGAAAGAGAGTTAAGGAGTTGGGCACCTCCCTCATCTTGTGTAGGTCATAGCAGGTCAAGTAAGGAATGACATTTTTTCCCCCATGTGAGACTGGGAGCTGTCTCTGGTTTGTTTGTTTGTTTGTTTCCACTCAAGGCTAGTGCTCTACTGCTTTGACCCACAGTTCCACTTCTAGACTTCTGGTTTACTGGTGGTTAACTGGAGATAAGAGTCTCATGGATTTTCCTGCCCCAGGCTGGCTTTGAACTGTAATCCTCAGATCTCAGCCTCCTTAGTAGCTAGGGTTATCGGTGTGAACCATCAGTGGACAGCAGGAATGGGATTTTATGGGCCAATCAGCCTGAAAATTTACAAGTTTGTACAAAAAAATTGTCACTCTCAACTGGATGATGTAGGCAGTATGCAATACATAGCAACTTGGTTGTAACTCACAATATTTTTTGGAAAGATTGGGATTTGAACTTGTGCTTGGTAGGCAGATCAGTCAACCACTTGAGCCATACAGTCATCCCTTTTTTATCTCTGGTCATTTTGGAATAAGGTCGCAAGTTTACACGACAGTTTTCATATTTACTCTTCCCATGTAGCTGAGACGACAGCAACATGCTGACAGGCCCAATTTTTATTAGTTGAGATGAGGGTCTCATGAACATTGTGCTCAGTCTCTGCTTTCCAAGTAGCTAGGATTACAGGTGCAAACCATCATGCCTGGCTTGTAATTCACAATTCTATGACAATTTTGAAACCATTCATGGAGCTGATACTGCCTTTTTTTCTTACCTTTTCCTTCTCATGTTCTATGCTCACCTGTATGACGTGTTCCATTCCTGTACTATCACCTACAATCAAAACAAGTATATTTTGAGACAGGTTAGAAATAGCTGAACCTACTGGGATGTTTTCACAGCATCCCGTGGGTGTTTCCTCCCAGAAAAGCTCTTTCTTTTGAGTGTATTTTCTTATCTATTTAAGCACAATTCTTTCCGAGCCTTCTGTCTCTACCTTAGACCCTGAGGTTGGACCTCAGCCAAAGGCTTACCCTTGTGGAGACTGTGTACAGATCTATATCCATATTCTGGTCCTATCTTCCCAAAGATCAATGACTAAGGCTATTAATGGAAGGGATTATCCAAGCCTGAGGAAAGCCCAAAGTTGTCTTTTGGAGAGATCAATTGACGCATTTCAGCATCAAACCCAAAGATTTGTCTTTTCTTAGTAACATGGCTCACACCGTCACATTTTGTTCTTTCATCTCCTAACTCTATGGTGTGATTCTGCGCATGACATTAAACCTCAAATTCCTCACTCTGCAGAATACAAATAACGAAGTCTGCCTTACAGAGATGTTTTGCACCTTCACTCTCCAGCCTGGGTATGGTAGACATGTGTATCAGTCAGGATCAGTTAGGTTCAGCTGCAATTAACACCAAAGGCTGCTTTTCAGTGGCTTAAAACAACAAATCACAACTCTGTTTACTTAGCACCTAGCCAATAGTGCTTAAGGTGTCTTTTTTTGCTCTGTCATTCTGGCAGATGCAATCTGAGGCAGGCTCCAGCAACTTGTGACATCAGCATCTCAGCATTAGGGTTCAAGGTCACTCAGATAATTTTTAGTCATGTTTCATTATGTGGATGTATGGCCACCATGTTGAACTTCAAAGGTAAAGGGAAGTACAACTTTGCCATGTCTGATTATCTAGAATGGTAGAGTAGTGCATATCTATAATCTCAAACTACTCTAGTGGTGGAGGCTGAAGAAACTCAGTTTGAGAACAGCCTGGTCAAAGTTAGCAGTGTTACAGTATTACAGTTATAGAGCACTTGCCTAGCAAGTGCAACGACCTGGGTTCAATCAACAGCCTGGCTTTAAACAAAAGTAAAAAAACAAAACAAACAAACAAAAACAAGTATCTAAACATCTTCAAAGATGCATCAGATGGACTGTATTTGTGTGTGTGTGTGTGTGTGTGTGTGTGTGTGTGTGTGTGTGTGTGTACTAATACAGGGACTTAAACTCAGTGCCTGGGCGCTGTTGCTTATGGCTGGCTCACTCTATCACTTGAGCTACAGTTCCAATTCTGACGTTTTTACTGGTTGATTAAAGAGAAAAGTCTCATAAACTCTCCTGCTTTGAAAGCCAATATTCAGATTTCAGTCTCCTGAGTAGCTAAGATTACAGGCTTGAGCCACCAGGACCCATCTGAGAAAAAAAAAATTAAACTCAAGCACTCAAGCACTCAAGCTTATGAACATAACACCTGGTGTCTAAGTGAACATACATGGATCGGTGTGTATGTATCTGTGTGCTGTATTTGTTTGGGGGTGGAGAGGAAAAAGAAGTGTAAGAGAAATACTGACAACAGCTATTGACTTTATGTTGTGTTAATAATATACCCATATCCTATAAATTTCCAGAGGTTAATGGAGTAAATAATTAGCCTAAAATTTCATTTAATGATGCATTTTAAATATGTATTAAAGTAAGCCCAAATAAGCTTGCCTAATACCTAAAAAGGAACTCATTGGTTCCCAAGTGGAGTTGGAACTGTCATAGAGAAAGGGAGAGGAAAGAAATTGAGAAATCCCCTCCCCCCCCCATAGTGTTGGGTTACTAGCAGAATATAGAGCAATCTTTTTCTCTTTTAACATTAGTTGGAGCTAGACAGCTCTGATCTTAGCTGTGTTAGCTGTGTGATGTTGGGAAGATTCTATCACCTCTCTGAGAATTATTTTCCTAAGATATAAAGCAAGAACATGATACACTATCTGGCCTCACAACCTTGTACTTAATGGATTCAACTCCGCTATCATTTTGGGCTTCCATGAGGCCTATTTCATTCTTCTGCAGCACCTAGGCTATATGATCCTAGGCTATATGCAATTATGAAAAGGACCCGACATAATCTTGCTAGGAAGTTCTTCCTTAGGAACTGAAAGTTCTTCTCTGTTGGTCATTCAGGCCAGAAATACTTATGCATGAGCAAGTCCTTTCAGAGGGTGGCATGGCCTCTTCGTTACCATTTAGACACTTCCATTGCTTTTATCCTGTGCTGGTATATGTGATGAAGTCATTTAAGAGCATCTTTCTTTAGGCATAACAAATGAACTAGACACCACATGTGCTCTGAACCATTACTAATAAACCTAATATAAAATAACGAGGGAAAGGACGAAGAGACATTTGAAAAAGAGCTGTGCGTGTGCATGCAGGTGAGTGGATGTGCATGCATTTGCCACCTGTATTTCTGCCACTGTCCATTGGGCCACAGCTGGTTCTGATAAACAAAAAAACACAGTGCAGGGGTGAGTATCAGGCCATGACAAAATACCTTTGCACACATTTCTGAAGTATAAAGGGGGACTTCCATGGCTTTGTCTCTCTACTTCTGACTTTATATTGTTTCCCCCTTTATTATCAGCAACTTCAACTTCTTTTTTTTTTTTTTTTTTTTGGCCAGTCCTGGGCCTTGGACTCAGGGCCTGAGCACTGTCCCTGGCTTCTTCCCGCTCAAGGCTAGCACTCTGCCACTTGAACCACAGCGCCGCTTCTGGCCATTTTCTGCATATGTGGTGCTGGGGAATCGAACCTAGGGCCTCGTGTATCCGAGGCAGGCACTCTTGCCACTAGGCTATATCCCCAGCCCCAACTTCAACTTTTTGACAAACATGATCAATCATCTCAATTAGACAGCACCTTCTTGCCCTGGTCACTTTCATCCCTTGAGTCCCAAACCTGGTTCTAATTGTGGGATACATAGTGCTCTCCCTTAAAGCAGCTAATTAAAACCAGATATTGCATATGTTAAGAGATAGCCCCAAACTTTCAGGATGTTATTTCCCAATCAGCAATGTAGGTGGGTGTTCAGTTGTTGTGTGGTTGTTTGAAAAGCCTAGGACACTAGATGTTCTGAGTTGAATAAGCTTCACTGTCAGGAATCAACTGTTGGAATCCAGGAGGGTGAGCGCAGGGCCACCCTCCTTTGTTGTGAAATGCATTCTGTGTTCTGAGGCCATGTTACTCAGCATTCTGTAATGGCGTGTATAAAAATGTTCTTACATCCTGTGGATGGAGGTTCTGGCAGGAAAGACAAATCTACACTCAGAACAGGCATCGGTTGTAGCAAAGATAAACCACTGTCCCTTCCCTGATGGACTCAACATCAGTACCCTGATAGATAAGGCTATTCTCCCCCTTCCCCAAGCCATATCATTGTGATGTTGTAATGCACAAATTCTTTTGCTATAAGAAACTTAATACAACTGTGTCCTATATCCCCATGAACTACTTAGTGGAAATTTAGTCTAAAAACATCAAAAAAAAATTTTTTTGGCCAGTCCTGGGGCTTGGACTCAGGGCCTGAGCACGGTCCCTGGCTTCTTTTTGCTCAAGGCTAGCACTCTGCCACTTAAGCCACAGCGCCACTTCTGGCCGTTTTCTGTATACGTGGTGCTGGGGAATTTAACCCAGGGAGATGTATAGGAGGCGAGCACTCTTGCCACTAGGCCATATCCCCAGCTCCCCCCTCAAAAAAACATCAATTTTTTTAAAAAGTTCTTCATGCTCATAAGTATCAGGCATAGAATTACATTTATTTGTCAACTCTGGGGAACACCCTCAGTTTCCTGCAATAGGAGCTGGGGGATTAAATTATGTGAAAAAATTTAATTACTGAAATAACATTTAGCAACAGTAAGCTCTAAAACCTTAACATGAAGTACAAAATGTAGCTATTTCTGTACAGAAGGTGACATTATCAAGATAAAGAAAACTATCTATGAGAAAGAAACCTACAGAGAACACCTGGTCCAATCAGTCACCAAGTCTTTCTAATTACTCCTCACCGCATCTTCTGGATCTACAACGTCTCTCCTCTTCCATCATCCTCATCTTTGTCCCAGCCTTTCACATCTTCTCATGAGATTGACAGTCCCAGCCTCTTAAGAACCATTTCCTAGCATCCCAGCCCCAGTGAGATGCTTTTTCTCTCAGAAGGATATATATTTTTAAAAAATACACAAATTGTATTATAGAATTTTACCTACTTACAGCCCTCCAATGGCTTTCCATTTCTTTTTAAAAGTTCTAAGCTCATTCATGTGCCTTTGAAAGCTATGTATGGCTGATTTGGTCAGAGCAAAAGCTTCTCTAGTCTCCTTGCTTCCTGCCCTGTATCTCCAGCCATGCTAGCTTCACCTGCAGTCCCTAGTTCTGTCCAGAAAATGAGAGCAAAACATGTTCTCTGTGAAGCCTAACTCATATTCAAATCATAAATGTCTTCAAGATGGTACTTTTCACTTTTCCAAGTACTCTAGGAGGGTTTCCAAAAAGCAAATGACTTCAAGTACACACAAAAAAAGGGATAAAGTATCCATGTCACTCCTTCATAATTACTTCATCATTATAAAATAAATGGGGAAAACATTACCATGACATGGATGGGACTCAGAGCAAATCTTCATAGAGGAACGTTAGCAGTTGCTATGACAAGAATGAAGGAGGAGCCCCTCCCTCCTTCCCGTGGTTGGAGGCACCAGTGCTCAGCTGCGTCTCCCTGATGCAGAACCAGAGCCCTGGTCATCAGCTCCCCAGACTTCCAGAGTGGGAACAAAAAGCCAGACACTCACCATTCTGCAACTCCCCACACAGAATTTTCATCCATATAGGACACCCTCTCCCCCCTTTTTCAAATCCTACATCTTAATAGAAAATAATGATTCTCAGAGCCTGTCCTTTCCAACTCATTTAGGTCTATTCACACCTATTCACTAAGTGTTGGAAGTGGCAGATCCTCTTAACTGCCCCTCCCTTGGGTTGGTTTTGTACATAGTTGTGCCGCCCCACCCCCCTCTCCTGATGCTAGTTACAGCTTTCCTGATCTCTCGGCTTTGCACACAGGATGCGTTGCCAAAACTGCTGATATATCCAGGAGGAATGTTTACGTCACAGATTCTAGCACCTTCTGGATGCCTTTGCTAGGGCAGACATAGGCAGTGCATGGTTCACTGGTCCACTGACATCAAATTGATGGTCACGGATTCGGGATTAAGGATTCAGCTCCTGGAACCATAGAGATGCTTTCCAGAGGCTGGCAGTAGCGTTAGATGGTAGCACCATTATTTCTTCCCCAGGGGACATCTTCACGCATCCCCTTAATCACTGTAAATTGTTCTCTTACATGCTCTCATAACCACATGCTCTCTATATTCTTTACTTGTGCTATTTCTTGTGTGTGTGTGTGTGTGTGTGTGTGTTTTATTAGAGTTTCACAAAGACATTTTTATTCTTTAACCCCATCTGTTTATGCTTTTATCAACCATTACATTTCCAATGTCATATCCAGCACAAGACTCATGGTGGAGCTTTAGAAAAGTCCTATAGAATAAGTAAATAAATATATTTATTCAAACAGTTTCTGTTTAGGCAGTGATGTAGCTCATGGAAGATTAATCATAAAGAACATGAAAACACAAGTTAATAAATAGAAAACAAGCAGAGAAGCTGAGTGCTGGTGACTCATACACATAGCTACTTAGGAGACTAACATTGGGAAGATTGTGGTTCAATGCCAGCCCTGTGCAGAAAAGTCTTCAAAGACTCCAATCAATAGAAGAAGCTGGGTATGATGATGTATTCCTGTCATCCAGATCCAACAGGAAGCCAAATACAGGTAGATTGCAACGTAGGTGCACAGGGCTAGAAGTGAGACCCTATTTCAAAAACTAGCCAGTGTGAAAATATGCTGAGGTATGGCTCAGGGGTAGAGTATCTGCTTAGCAAGTGTGAGGTTCTGAGTTCAAACTCCCATGACACCAAAAAGAAGAAAACAGAATAGAATAACATTTGAAGTCAATACCAAAAAGGTATCTGGAAAGTCTTAATTATTTGGAAATGTTAGAGGTCACAAGGAAATTAATATATTTTAAAATGGGTAGTTAGAATAACATAACATATTGAATTTTGTGAATGGTGACAAAACTTTAAGATAAATGCACAGCATTAAATGCTTACAAGCTTCAACCGTAGTTTTAAATCAGTGGCCTATGTGTTTATCATACTGAAACAAGTGAATTTACTTCTAAAACAAATAAATCATGCCTTAGGATATGGACCAATAGTGATCAATGACAATCAGTAGGGAAAGTCAACAAGGCCAAAGTTGATTTTCCAAAAGGATTTCTAGAGCAACTTAAGGGAGAGAGACAAAGTACAGATCACTACATAATGGTATGACAGAGAAATAACTTGTGTGTTGGTGACCTAACTTTCCTATTTTGATGATTTTCCATGTGGACTGACAGGGTTCCATAAACAGCTACAGGTCATTGCTAAGATCTATCATCCATCCATCCATCCATCCATCTATCATCTATCTCCTTTCAAAGATTAAATTCAAAGCCTTTGCAAACACTTTACCATATAAGCACTCTGCCACATAAGCCACTTCCCCCAATCCTTTTGCTATTAGTTTGTTTCTGAGATAGGGTCTCATTAACTTCTGTCTGCTCTGGCCTCGAAGCATTATTTTCTTAGCCTTTGAAGTCATAGGCATACCACTATGTTTGTCCTCATAGCGGAGGTCTTATTTATTTATTCATTTTTTGAACAGTATGCTATGGTTTGAGTGTGCTCCCTTCAAAACTCAGATTTTGAAGTTCAATAGACAATGTGATGGTATTGACAGGGGGACCTTTATATAAGTGGTAGGTCTTCAGGGCTTCTCCCCTCATTAAGTGGCATATTGTTCTAGAAGGAGTTTTAATTGAGGAAGTTTATCTGTATTGCCCTTCAGTTTTCTGCCATGACAGGACCTTCCTACTAGCCATAAATTTCAAGGAATACAGGAGTTGTAGATCAGGACACTGAGCCAAACATTAAAACAAGAGATACATGTGGTATTCATTGGTGAGTAGAGATTCTAAAAATAAGGTTACAAATAGATGCCCAGTTATTCATACTGCAGCTATCAAGACAATTCAAAAAATTCTATTAGGCTGGGTATAGTGGCTTATACCTGTAATTCTGTCTATGCTGGAGGTGGAGATCAGGAAGATTGTAATTTGAGGCCAGGCTGGGCAAAAAAAGTGAATGAGACCTCATCTCAAACAATAAAAAGACGTGGTAGTGCATGCCTGCCTCCTCGCTATGCTGGAAGCCAACCCCAGCAGGAAAGTCCTGAGACTTCTTATCTCCAGTTAACCACCAAATAGCTGGAAGGAGAACTGTTACTCAAGTGGTAGAGTGCCATCCTTGAGCCAAAAGCAAAGAGACATTTCCCTGGCCAAGAGTCTAAGCCCCAATACAGGCAACAAGGCACACACACACACACACACACACACACACACACACACACACACACACACACACACACAAAGCCCAAATAACCTTCAATGAATGACACCTGGAAAATTGGAAACTGGTTGCATGTAAATAATAATTCAGTTAGAAAAACGATCAAAAATCAGTGTTTATCCATCTGAAGTTGGATTGGATCGGGTTCTCCCAAACTAAGTCCCATGCTCTTTTCTGTCTTCTAAAGAGTCCTTTCCTTAGGAAGGGACAACCTTGAACTTCACATCCTCAAATTCTGGGCCAGCCCTTTCTCTCTGGCTGTGCCACTCCAGCAGCGGCCTTTTCTCTGACACCTGCTGAGTGCCTTTCTCTAAGCCTGACTCCACACCAGGTTCTTTGATAAAGCCGTCCTGCTGGAGCAATTTCCTCCCTCGTGCCTATGAACTTGCACAAATTTGTAGCTGATTTCTCCCAGGGGAACAATCACCACTTAAAGTCAAAGCCACCCAGGGGCTCCTCTAATCTCAAAAGCATTTGTAGAGCTGAACGCGGGTGTTTTCATTCCCAGGCTGACGGTTCTTTTCCGGAATCACCAGGCTCGCCTCTCTGTGCCCGTGCAAACCTGCATCACTGTGCTTAAGTTGTTCTGTACCTGTTGGGTGATCCTAAAGCTCAGTTAATGGGAAAACATGTTGTCTTCAGTTCCTTGATCTCCTAGGGATGGAAGCCTGTGTTCCTTCTTCAGTTCCCTCAGCTCTCTCTTGAAATGAGGATTTTATATCCTGATCACAGTCTCCTCAGGCTGACAACCGTGTCCCTTCTCAGCTCCTCTGGTAGCATTTCCCTTTCACACGCAATCACTAATGATATTTTCTCTCTGGACTGACACCTGCCTTATTAGAAGGCTACTCCACCCAGCAGCCATACCTGAGCAAGGGCCCTGGGCCTCCAGGCTGCCCGAAGGCAAGCCGAGCCCAACAGGGGAATGACTCAGAGAGGCAGTTTGGAAAATCAGAATAGAATTTTAGAGACTTCTGAGTGATTGTAGCCCCAAGGGGAGTGCGATGATGGGAGAGAATTTTCAGTCTCCCAATTTGATTTTATTTGGTGTATTGGTAACAAGGTTCCTTGCGTTAGGAACAGGTGATGGGTAGTTTGGAGAGCTCCATCTTTGTAGGCTAATAGCCTAAAAGGCATTTGGGGGAGTTTGGAAAAAGAAAGACAACAAGAACAAAAACAATCAAAGCCCAGTGGGGTGGTGCACACCTGTAATCGCAGCACTTAAGAGACTGAGAAGGTGGCAGAGGGATCTCAATTTTGACAGCTTTTACAGGCAACAAGGCTTCTGTTGCTTCGTTGGTGTGATAGTTCACCCCTTTGTTCCCAATTGGGCCTCACCTCCATTCAGTCATTTAACCCAGCATCCCAGCATCCCTCTGTTGCCTTCAAACGTTCCCTTCACATTCTCTACCCAGTCTGGCATCTAGAATTCAGCTCTGGTTTTGGTGCCTATGACCCCGTGTTCCTCTAGTCCCATGCCTACTTCTTTCTCTCTGCTCATGGCTGAACCCTGAGGTTCAGGAATGACCTTCTTCATGTCCTATCCTGTGCCACTGACTTAGCCTAAGAAATCTTATGTAGTTGTCAGTGCCCTGCAGTAATAGGGTCTGATCCCTGAACTGAGCAGACAGAGGTAGGTGCCCACAGCTCTCCTCCCTGCTGGACCCTACCTTGCCCACCTCAGCTCAGGCCCCATTCAGGATGTCAGAACCCACCCCCCCCAACTCTCCCAAATGTCCACAAGCTGTGTCTTAGTGTGGAGTTTCACCAAGTCACTGGCAGAATGGCTGCAGAATGGGAAGAAGGTGTGGATTTCAAGGAAGAATAAAGGGGACAAGCTCTTCCTATAGCTGCAAGATATGCCTGGGGTTTCGGGCAGAGGTGACAGACTGGATGGGAGCAATCAGAGGATGCTTTCAAGCCCCAGGACTCGTCCAAGACCTCTTCCAAATTGAATGACCCCCACCCCCACCGCTTACAGGTACTCCTGCACACTGTGCGCTCATCCCCACCCAGCCACAACATCAGGCTAGCTGTGTCCCTGCTCCTGTCATGTGTTTGCTTCCCTCTGGGTTACTCACTGTCTCTTCCCATCCCTGTATGTGTGTATTTATATCATCTATTCATCTACAATGTCCATGAATGTATGCATGTGTCTTTTATCTGTGTATGTATGCATGGATGCATCTATCATTAATCATTTATGTATCTATATACCTATCTGTGCATGTGTGCATGTATGTATGTATGTATATGTATGTATGTACTATCTATCTTGGTCAATCCACCTACCTACCTACACGTTCTTTCTCCCTCCCTCCCTTCCTTCTTATCTTCCTTCCTTTCTCTTTTTTCTCTTCTACTATCATCTTTCTATCCATCCATCTCTCCTTCCA
Source organism: Perognathus longimembris pacificus (assembly GCF_023159225.1). Taxonomy (NCBI): domain Eukaryota; kingdom Metazoa; phylum Chordata; class Mammalia; order Rodentia; family Heteromyidae; genus Perognathus; species Perognathus longimembris. The sequence continues at coordinate 14,468,307 of NC_063170.1, forward strand.
TCACCATCTTCTTCTCCTCCCTCCATCCCCCTTTCCCTTCTGCCTACCACTCTCTGTGCCTTGCTCATCCCTTCCTGTCCCACTGTCTCTCTCCCATCACCTTACTTTTTCTCTGAACTCCATCCACTTGCCCCACTTCTCTTAGCCACTTTGTTTCGTTCTTCCCCCATCACAGAGTTTTGAAGTTCTTTCTGCCCCTCTCAGGTGGCGAGTGTATTTTCCGTCTTCACATATCCAAAACACAACTGGAGAATCAGAGCAGGGAACCGGCCAGCATGTCTTCCCTTCCAAAGCCTGAAACTCTGGCCCGGAGCCCTGGCGCTGGCTGAGCTTTGTGCTGACCCAGCAGGCATTCTTACTTCTTGGCTGGAGAGGAGCAGGAGGCCCTGCCTGAGGAGCTCTGCCTCCTCTTTATCCAGCTGGCAGTACATGGGTATCAGACAATGCCCAGCCATGACGCAGGCTCTGGTGGTCTCCTGGGACATACTTCCTCTTGGGGATCAGTTTTCACACTTTGTTGTAAACATAGCCTCATGCTCCCATTATATTTCCTTTCTGAGAAAAGAATCATTGACCTTTGTGGCTTCATTTTCATGATCTGCATTGAGGGGGTCTCTCTAAGAGAGACTGAGGGGGAACTGAGAGTTCACTGAGGGTGAACTCTTTTCTGTTTTCTTTTCTTTAAAAAAATATGTGGTAGTCAGACTTTGTGTCATTTTGTGCAGCCAGTATCTGAGACGAACAGCTTAAAGGAAGGATTCATTTTGTCTCATGGTTTCAGAGGCTTTGGTCTGTGGCCAGCTGGAGCCACTGCTTTGAGTCTGTGATGAGACCAAATGTCATTGTGGGAAGAAGGTGAGTGGGAGGGAGCTACACACCCCATGACATCCAGGAAGCAGAGACCAGCAGGGGTCCAAGGACAAGCCATACCTGCCCAAGGACTTGTCACCCAGTGTCCTACTTCTTCCAGCTAGGCCCACTGGTTTCCAGCCCATCCAAACTAGCTGAGGATCAAGGCTTCCACATATGAATCTGTGGACCACATCTTATAGTCAAGTCAGAGCCAAATGATGTACAATGGCCATATGGTTGGCCCACAATACGAAGACCACATCTGTATACACTTACATACCACCCAAAATATTTACTTATACATTTACAATCTAAACCTAGCTTTCACATATATAGGAAAGCATGTATCCTTTGTCCCTCTGGCCCTGGCTTCACTTAACACAATTTTTTTTCCAGGTCTTTCCATTTCTTTACTAATGGTACAATATGATTTGCTCTAATGGATGAATAAAGTTTCATTGCATGTGTATGTGTGTGTGTGTGTGTGTGTGTGTGACATTTTCTTGATCCATTCATCCAAAATCAAAGTTCAGCAAAATCAAACAACAGAATGTAGGTACTCAAAAGGGGTAGGGTGGAATCAAGGGGAAAGGGGTGGACAAATGGAGAGGAGAAGAGGGGAGAATGCAATCAAGAAATAAAAAATCCAACATATGTCCTGCAAAATTAAGACAAGGGAGGGAAGGGGTGGATGATAAAGAAGGGATGAGTGGGAATGTTAAAAAGGATAAGATTGATTAAGATCTCTCTCTCTCTATTGCTTTGTTAAATGGCAACTGCTTTGTACAGCTACTTAATGATAATTTTTAAAAAGATTAAAAAATACAATAAAGCTAACAGAATGTGTTGGGCTAAGTCATCATTTGGACCTATCTTCATGACACCACCGTTGGTGATTGTGTCTGACTTTGCCATGCCCTGAACAAAAGAAGGACACACATAGGGCTCAGTTTCGAGTTTGTGCATGGAGGAAAGCCATTCTGAAAGGAAAGGGGCTCTGCTTCTCTATGGAGGTTAGAATGCAGAATTTCAGTTTTGTGACCAATGTTTTACATGCACATACATCTACACACACACACACACACACACACACGCCATAGGCACACACACAGGGGGTTTGAACTCAGCTTTCACCTCCTTTCTTTGCATTTGTATTTTAGTATAGGTTCTTACTTACTGTCTATGTGTGTGCTCTTGGACTATCATTCTCCTCCTCCTCCCCCCACTGCCCTCCTTCTTTGGTTTCCCAGCATTGCTGGAATGGCAGATGCCTGCCATTATGCTCAATTTCTTTGGTTGAGGTGGAATCTTGTAAATTTTTCTGCCTTGCTTGACCAGGATCTGAAATTTCAGCTACTTCAAAGTGGAGGTGGGGGGGGGGGCGAGAATCATCACGAGTTCTTTTATAGTAAAAAAACTATAATGAAACAAACTGAGTATGTTGGGCTAAATCATCGTTTGGAATGACAGGCATGCACCCTGTGTCCAGCTATTAATTGAGGAGTCTCCTTTGTATATCTAGGCTGGCCTGGAACTTCTGTCCTGATTTTAGTCTCCCAAGTAGCTAGGATTACAGGCATAAGCCACTAGCATGCTATTACTATTTCAGAAATAATTTAAGGTAAGAGTACAGTTAGTAGGCAATTGTTACCTGCCACAGTGTTCATTTGGTGTGGATCAAGCCATGCCTAACAAAGCAGAAATACCTAAGATACGGTGTATGCAGGACTTGCTTTCATTTCTTGAGTTATTTCAGGAGAAAAGGGCAATGTCCTCGGTGTTTGCTGATACTCACCCTTCTTCAGCATCATGACAACAAAATGTCCAGCCCAGTTCTGAGTGTTTGCCTTAGCCATACATCACATTATCCCACAATTAGCACCATGATGGGTGATGGGGCAGGGAGAATGAGATTGCTGTGAATGACCTGTTATTATCTGCAGATTACATTGTACATGGAAATTAAATGAATCCTGGGGCCAGGGAGAGAAGAAAATGCTTCATTGTTCTGTTCTTAGAGCCTGAGAGACTGCACGTGGCGATAAAGAGACCTGTGTTTGTGCAAACAAGGCGTGGGCTTCCCCTTCCAAAGATTCATTTGTTACACTGCAGCTCGAAATAGGAAATATGTGTGGGCAGAAACAACGAAGATGAAAGAGGGAGAAAACTAATTATTACTACCACGGCATTTGTGTGTCGGGGGTATTTATATAACGTGTTAAAAGTTCTTCTGGGAAAAAATGTTTGATACATCACTGCTGAAGGAAACTTTACCTTGGAGGGGCTATTGTTCTAAGTCTTCCAACTTTTAGTGTAGTGAAAACACTTTTTTCTTTCTTGAAATGATTTCCTTCCCTCTTCATTTCTCTCTGCTCATTGAAAGACCAACAGACAAGCTCACGGATTACAAACAATGTAACAAATGAGCTGGGAAAAAGAAATATAAGCAGAGTATTTCCTTATCCACTTTGAATGTGTTACTATAGTCATTTGGAGATTGGATCTTATTAGGAAATTGCTGGAACATTGTGCTAGTATGTGAGGAAGGATAGTGCACTGTTTTGCTGTTGCTTGTGTGTCAGGATCAGGAGTACAAATTGAGAAGATTCTCATAGCAACTGCTGCACTTGCTTCAAGCTGGATCCAGAAAAGTCAATGTATTTAGCTGAGTCCAGCATCTCATGTCTGTAATCCTAGCTACTTAAGAGGCTGAGACCTGGAGGATTGTGATTTGAGGTCAACCAGGGCAGAAAATTCCAAGAGACTTCAACCTTAAATAATCAGCAAAGTGCCAGACTTGTGGCCTGGCACAAAAGATTAAACATCATCCTTGAGCAATCAAGTCCACTGAGTATGAGGCTCTGAGTTCAAGCCCCAGTACTGGTACAGAAACAAAACTAAACAAATAGAATGTCTGTATACTTAACAAAGAATTCCAGTCAGTGATCCCTCAGGTGAATTTCTGACTGGGCTGAGTGAAACATTTGTTACAAGGATCAAGTGCTCAAACCCTGTTGACATTAGTTGAGCAATTTTGTATAAAGTTCTGCAACACTGTAAGCCTGAAATCCCATGGGTGAGAATGAAGATTGCAAATGAATCTATAAAAGGATTTATATTATTGTGCTTTTTCATTCTTACTACCTCTATGCCAATGAGGTTTAAAAAAAAATCTTTCTGGAGGCCTTCTGTAACTGGGAAAATCTGTAAGATCTGGTGGAGCCCCAAATCAAAGTAAGAACCCCAAAAGCTAAGAAAGGGAGCTAGTATTGGACTTCTAACTTAGAAATTTTGAAGAATAAGGATGATAATCTGGTAGGATAAGTAGGGAGAAAGCCCAAGAACAGCATTGTAAGTATGTTTCTGTGAGATCCAGTGCTTCTTGGGTAAGGGCTATGATCATTTTGAGTAAAAGGAAGAGTCTAGACAACTCAGTTTTGTGTTATCTGCAATGACTTCAGGATATTCCATGTTCTGTATCATAAACACTAGGAGTGACTTTCCTACGAACCCTGGGAACAGGCTCTTTTCTCGTTCAGTGATTAGTCATTCTTATTAGCTAATTCTCCAGAACATTTTGAGGAAAAAGGTCTACATGCACTGAGAATAACTATGGACCAAACATTTGTTTTCAGATTAAAAAAAATCATGTTGTACATTAAATTCCTGAGTTTTGTGCAGTAAACCAGGGAGTTGTGTCCAGCAATATACTACAGTATTCAAGTATGCCTTATGGAAAAAATTCATTAATAGTTGGAAAATTAGGTGTGTGTATATATATGTGTGTGTATGTGTTTATACTTCTGTGTGCATACACTTATATTAGTGTGTGCTTTTAAGATGCTTTGTTTCTGTCAAGTAACTGTACAATTTATTTATTTGGGCACAAATGTTGCAGATGTTATGGACTTATTTTTATATGAACTTCATTATTTCTAAAATTCCAAAACATGCTTTTCATCTGTTTCCAGCTATCAATTTGGGCCCAGATGTACTATTTGTAATGAGATATTTCCTTGTATTTTAGAAAAGAATGGCAATTTTCATGTTTTATTTTCCGTGGAAGAATAAAAGGCTTAATTCTCTATTTATTACATTGTTCTATGAATATTGGAGGGAAAAAAAGGAAACAAGGCAGGAGCCTTACAGGTAGAAAAATTATGTTTTCATAATACCAGAATCCAAATGTGGGTTGCTATAATTCATCTTCAGAATTTCAAAGCATTCTTTTATGCTTGCTTAACTGCTTTGCTTACATATAATTTATATAGCATACAGTTTACCTATAGGAAGTGCATGATCCAAAAGTTTCAGTACTTTCATACGATTGGGCTATCACCACAGCTTGATTTTAGAACATAGTTGTCACTCCCCAAATAATATTTTCTTTGTGTCTTTAAGCAAGCATTGATCTACTGTCAGCCTATAGATTTAGTGACTCACAATATTTTGTATAAATGGAATGATGCAATATGTAGTATTTTATGACACTGCATTCAATATTTTCAAAGGTTTTCCAGTTTCAGTACGCATCATGATGTCATTCCTTATTTTCTTTATTCATTTCATGTTTGCACAAACCTTAGGGCTTGAACTCAGGGTCTGGGGGTTGTCTTTAACCTTTTGGGCTCATAGCTAGCATTGTACCACTTGTGCCATAGATCCACTTCCCGATTTTTGGTGGTTAATTGGATATGAGTCTCATGGCCTTTCCTGCTCAGGTTGGCTTTGAACAGAAATCCTGAGATCACAGACTCCTGTATAGCCAGGGTTACAGGTGTGAGCCACCAGCACTCAGGTATTTTTTTCTTGAGGTTTTCCATATACATGTGGCATGTTTCCTTGATCCATCTATTATTTTCTTGAACATTTTTGTGTTTTCTTATGAATAATGCTGCGCTAAATATTTGTATTCAAGTTTTTGTGTTTTTCTCTGTTTTTACTTCTCTTAAGCATATACCAAGAAATGAAAACACGTGATCAGATGGTAACTCTGTGTTTCAGTTTGATATTTTGTAAGCATTTCCCACCAGTTTGACAAGAGGATTCTAATTTCCCCACATCTTTGCCAACACTTTCTGTTTACTTTCTTTTTCATCGTTTAACACTTCATATTTTACTTATTTTAATTTTTATTCTTTATACAGAGTTTCAAAACAATATGTCAGTTTATGAGTACTTTCTTCTTTTATTCTAGCCATCTTTCTGGGTCTGAAATGGGATTCAATTTTACATTTCCAACTGTCAAATAATAGTGAGCATCTTTTCATGGGTTTATTGACCATTTCTATACCTTCTTTATGTAGCTTCTACTATGTTTAAATTGTCCATTCAAAGCGTAGATGAAAATTAATTTTGAACAAGTTTATTGTCCCAATTTTTTATTATTTTTAATCATTAAACTTTAATAGCTTTGGAGCTTTTATTCTCTTTTATTTTACATATTTATAGGACATAGTGTGGTAATTAAATATGTGCATAGGCTGTGTATGATTAAACCAGGTGATTAGCATTTCTAAGTAATTTAAACATACTTTTCCAATATTACTTAAGATAATACAGAAATATACTGCACATCTTTTTCATCCCAGATCAACTTTGCTCATTTCTAGTTTTGGAATACTCAAATATTTCCCCTAAGTTTTAAAATCAGTTCCATATAGTTGTTTGTATGAGTTACTTTAATCTACTTACTGTCTGTCCTAGCCTAGGTCTTCTGTCACAAAATGTGTACACACACTTCTCTCTAATTTTAGGCTTTAAAATTTTATTAATTTGATCACTCATACCAAGTATATTTTATCAGTTACAGACTTAGTTGACTTTCCTTTAAATTGTGTTTATTGCTTTGTAAGATAAGTAATATGCTTCTTAAGATATCATTATTAAATCCTAAAATGAATATTTTAAAAAAATCTATGAATCTATGTGACTATTTTCAACTTTTAGTAAACTTCTATAGGTATTGACATACAGGTATATATCTTCACCATTTTTCTTTTATAACCCAGTTGTTGTATTTATTGCTTTGAGTTTTCAAGTAAGTTTGGTTTTATATTTGCTTTTGGTAACTATTTGTAATTTTATTGCATTATGATTAGGAAATTGACCAATGTCAATTTTTTCCATTAATTTAGTACTTTTTTTCAGGTTAGGTGTCTCATTCCATACATTGCTATTGACACTAACTTGACATAATTTAGGAGAACAATTTGTCAATATCCTGTAATATTATGGCAGTATATATTCTGTGATATGGTATCCCAGCTACCGATTTGTATAAAATTCATCCATGTCCATACACAAAGAGGAGGTATAAATGCATGTATATACAGACAGAGGGGCATTTTTCATATCTATGTATATGCATACATGTACACATGTGTGCATGTCTGTAAAATTATAACTAAAATGTATCAACCTAATTAACTTGCAAGCAAATATTCTCCAAATGTTGGATTGAGTAAGCCATGATTCAATCACACAGTGGTTTGCAACACAATAACTAAAATGAGTTAGCAAATACATGAGCAAATGAATTTCAAAAGTATATTATAACACATAGTAGGATGTAAAGTCACAATACATGTACTGTATGGAAGCATTTAAAAATTTTTAAATAGTCATCAGGATACTGTATATCATTTCTGGAAATATTTATTTGCTTTAAAAAATGCATGAAATGTTGCAGACTGACTTCTGTTCATTGGTCACCTTGACAGTGGGAAGGGAGAGGGAGAACCAATATAATCTTGTATTATGATTTCTGCCATACTATACTGTTTATTCTGTATAAGGAAATTGGAGCAAGCATGGTGAAATAATAGTCTCAGTTTAATATGGGGTCACTTGACTCATTTACCACATTTTTCTCCATATGAAGTCCAGAGACATGAAAGATGCTCAGGTTTAAGTGACAAATTTGGAAGTAAGTCCTGGAAAACAGACAACTCAGACTAGAATTACTCCCTAATAAACCCAAGAATTTTTCCTCATGGAAAGAGTTGGATGTCTTCTAGGTGATTAGGAGGCAGCAATGGAAATAATGGCTTAGAACTTGAAAAATGCAGATTCTAGTCTGTGTTAAAACAAAAATCAACCTAACACTCAAAGTGGAGGGTAGGAACAGAGGGTTTGGAAAGAAACAATATTCTTCTCAGAAGATTTTTAGAGACCTTCCTTGGAACATTTAGCAGAGACCCGTACTTATGGGATGCAAACTGATGCTATTTATTGAGAGCTTACTATGTGTTAGGTACTTTACCTTTATTTGTTAATTTAACTCCTTATAATGACCCTAGATAGTCTGGGGCAGTTGGAAATAATAGCTTCCATGCTTACAAAGCCTATACCATCCTATCAGTTGCCTGATTATCACTCAGGAAATTAGGGAGCTAGTTTATGAACAGCTTGAAAAATAAAAGGAAAAGTAAACCTGCAAGACCACTGAAGGGTTAGAACAGACAGAGCCAAGCACATTTGGATTCATAATTTTTCTTCTGTTTTTAAAATCTACATCATTTGTGCAGGTTATAGTCATAAATAGAAGGGACTGGGGATGGAGTGTGAGAGATTAGACCAAATGTCCCACACCTAGATGTTGAAGACAGAGCTGTCTCTGTTTCTGATGAGGGGATTTGTGCTCCAGAGAGACTGTGTTAATGTCAATAAGTCTGTGGTCGACTTATTCTAAGTCCCCTTTGTCTCTGAATTGTTGTAATTCCCATGTAGGGTCAATTTGGACAAGTTCTCAGAAAATCAATGACCCACACATATACAAAAGAAAGCAAACTTCATTCCCTAATTTAAGCCTGTTGGAAGGGTAATTCACTATATTAACTATCAGGAAGATTTGCAAATTGCATTCTGTGTGACTGTCTCCTCCCCACGGATGCAAGTTTTACAAATCCTGAGAATGATTTCGGTGGATATTATCAGCTGATTATGCATTTTTTTGGGATGTGGCTCACAGCCATGGGTGATAAATTGGGCTGCTACACAAGGGGACTTTTGATCAAGAGCACATTTCTGCATAATGAGAAGTAAAGTAGTGCAGATTAATGGTGTCAGACTTTTAATGGGACCTGGAAAAATGGCTGGGAGAAGGATTCTTCTTGTAGAGATCAGCTCTGTCTTCAGTCTCACAGACTAGCATCCAAGGAAGTCCAAAGGGAGGCATTGAAAGGTCATTGCGTCTCTCTTTGACAGATGTTGGCACCAGCGTTTCTGACTTGTTTCCACCCCATCTTTGTTGCTGACCTTTTCCCCATTGCCTGTGATACTCAGAACAGTAGATGTGGAAAGCTGTCTAGGGTCATGGATTTCAGAACTGCCATAAATTAAATAAATTATAAATGGGAAACATAGTTATCCCCTAGCATTAAACTCACTAGCATGGCTCTTAATAAGTAGGAAAGGCTTCTGAGAGGTGGCTCATCTTTGTATCTGAGGGAGAGTAGCAGACCAAATCTATGTTTTACCTGAGATCTCTTTTTTTTTTTTAAATTCCTTCAGCCAAACCTGGAAGAAGAAGAAAGAAATATCTTTAGGAGCTGGGCATTAGTGGCCGTTACTTGTAATCCTACTACTTGGGAGGCTGAAAATGAGAGGATCATGGTCCAAGGCCAGCCTGGGCTGAAAATTATGAGACTCCTCATCTCAACCCAGTGGCCTGGTCTTTCATTCCAAGCTTTGTAGAAGGCTAAAATTGGAATGGTACCCAGGTCAGACTGGGCGGAAAAGTTCACAAGAATATTTTTGCATTGAAAGAAATTGTATTCAATGATATGTACACTTATAATCTCAAATGTAATAAGAAGCCTAAAGTAGGTGGATCACTGCTTAAGCACACTTCCTGTAGGAAGTGAGACCCTATCCTAAAAATAACCAGGGATGGGGGCTGGCTCAGTGAAAGAGTGCTTGCTTAGCAAGCATAAAGCTCTGTGTTCAGACAGATCTCAGAGAGAGAGAGAGAGAGAGAGAGAGAGAGAGATGGAGGGAGGGAGGGAGGGAGGGAGAGTTATCAGTATTTATGCCTGTAGGTAGCCTATAAAGCCTGTAAACAACAGGTTAGGGCCAAGATTAAGGCTGAGTTATTCCATGAAGCTTGGAAAATTGCTGTTAATACCTGGCAGTATTTATTGAGCACTAACAGAATACCTACCTAATATACATGCACTTTGCATTCATTATTTCAGTTAATCATCTCCCCTACCACATAGGTATTAATATTCTCAGTGTATGGATGAAGAAATTGAAGCTTGGAGTTATTAGTTGCTTCTTGAAATCCTTCAGTTAGCAATAGTATTGGCAGAAATAGTCATGGGTATAGGCATGATCACAATTGTGAGCATTCACGTAGCTCTCGGGCTCTGTGTGGCCTATTCTAAGAACCTATTTATTTATGGGTTCAACCGAGTGTCACAATGCTGCCACAAGACTGGGCATTGCAGTTTTCCATCTTATAAATGAGGATGTTGAGGCAGAGTAAGATTAAAGAGATTGGCTAGGGGCTGGGGCAAGAGTGCTTGCCTCGTCTATATGAAGCCCTAGGTTCAATTCCTCAGCACCACATATAGAAAAAGGCCAGAAGTGGCGCTGTGGCTCAAGTGGCAGAGTGCTAGCCTTGAGCAAAAAGAAGCCAGGGACAGTGCTTAGGCCCTGAGTCCAAGCCCCAGGACTGGCCAAAAAAAAAAAAAAAAAGAGATTGGCTAATATCAGGTAGGTAGTACGGTACACAAGGTACACAAGTATGCCCTGGACCTTACCAATACTAAGTGCTATACTTTAGGTACCAGTCTAAAGACAACATATTGTAGTGACTGGAGTATTTTCTTTGCCTTGTCCCCACCGCCTCTTTACCTCCACCCACTTCTGGCTTTGAATCACTAAATTTATAAATATCTCTTGCAACGTCATGGGCTCCCTCCTCCCCCTGCCTCTACATTAGCTACATCTGCAATCTGTCTGCACATTCTGCATTCTTCTCTTATTTTAATATATACCACATATTACCGGAGATACTTGCACACCATTTAGTCTTCCCTTATTGAATGTAAGGTACATGGAGACAGGTGCTGGTTGTGGATCATTCTTCCTTAGGATTACCTTTTCAAGGTCTCTTCCAATGTTCATATTAATAAAATTAAATTTCTAGTTGTGTTTGTTACCCTAGTTCATACACACACATACACACACACACACACTTTCTATAAAATACTGGCAATTTGGAAGGTGCATTTGGGACAGTCTGTAGTATGTTTTAATATAAACTATTTATCAAAGCCAAAACTCCTACTGAGTTGCTCCAGGGGGTACCATAAAAAATAGGCAACTGCATTCCTGAGTTGTAAACATTGAAATGCAACAAAGGTGCCCCAGGATAGCCAAATGGAAAAGAAAATCTCTTCCTCATATGGGGTTTTGAGAACAGCAAACCAACTGTGATTTCAATATCAGTACGAAATCAAAGGCTTTGTGCCTTGACTTGCAATCAAAGATTCTCACCATGCTGTGGCAATATATACAGCATGTTTTGTGGTAAGTAGAAAGTAGGATGTATTATTAATGATAGTGGGTTTCCCAAGTGAAGTTATGGAAGGAATGCCCCCTTATGATGGGATGAACACATGATCAAATAAATGGATGAATGGAATCGAGTCACACCTGAGTAGCAGTGAATTCTTTCCCACCATAGTGTGATGCCTCTGCTTTGTAAAGACACTTAATGAATGTGTAAGTTCCCTTTTCAGGAAAATCCCATACAATCAGTACATTCTGATCTACATGCCACAAAGGGGAAGAACAGCATAAAGAGGCAAAGGTGTTTTAAAAATAATTCACTGGCATCATAATTTATTTTTGTGGTTCCTATATTCTATGTTTTTGGTTTTTGTTTTTTTTTTGGTTATTGTTTCTTTTGGAATACTAGGGTTTGAACTCAGGGCTTCATGCTTACTCGGCCTGATTATGTGCCTGGAGTGCTATCACGTGAGTCATGCCTCCAATCTGGCTTTTTGTAAGTTATTTTGGCTCAGAGTCACACAGACTTTGCTGCCCAGGCTGACTTCAAACCACAATCCTCTGGATTTCAGCCTCCTGAGTATCTAGGATTACCTACCATGGATACTGGCAATCTGGACCATATATCCTTTTGGCTGCTTGTTTTATGCTAGAAACTAAAAGCTCAAAGAAGAGACTGAGCTGTCCACTGTGGAAAGAGACCAGAGACCATTGGTAGATAATTAAAGGAACAAAAAAGGAGGAAAAGTAAAAGCTGAAGTCTAGGCTCTTGTGTGTAGAGCAATTCTCTAGGATATTCTCAACACTTCAGAGCTGACCTAGTTATTGTGGCTGCATCTTTGTATGACAGTTTTTTCCCACTCAACCATATCTGTGACACTTTATGATGTTTATAAACCCAATGTCAGTCCCACTGCTTATAATTTGCCTTTGATATCCAAAACTGTTTCATTAGGCATGCCTTTGTTTATTCCAACTTCATTTCCCTCTTACATCTTCTTAATGACTTTTAAGCTCAGACTATTAATCTTCTTACCCAAGTTAAACCTTTTCTTGCAATATGTTCTTTTAGAGATATTTCCACCCTCAGAAAGTTACATTCTTTTTTTTTTTTTTTTGCCCTCTGTAGGCTTTCTTGAGGACAATAATTATCTGGAAAGCTTTGTTGTCAGTAATACAGAAGGAAATGTTCCAGTATTCGATGGGATTGTGGGGGGGGGGGCGGTAAACTCCTCTTGAGATATTCTTCACATTAAAGGTTGCCAAATAAATTGTTTGATGCAATTCACTCTGGAAGAATGACTTGAGTTTCTTTCTGTTGTGCTCATTGTGTGTACCTGGGAAGGAAGCGTTGACTAAGATCACTATGATGTAGTAGAAGTATAAACAGAAGAGCAACATGGTTAAAGTTTGTGTAAAGATTTATAGTGGCAAAGGTGACTTCCATTAGGGAAGATGTTGGGCAGACTTCCAGAATATACATAAATACATGTCAGTTTCAGAGGCAGGGGAAACTGAATTTAAGTCCAAGAGAACAGAGGAAAGAGAAGAAAATTGCATGTTGTATTGAGGAAAGTCTTCCTTCTGTCAATTTTATGGCTTTTTTCATTTTTCATGAATGTAACAAGTTCTTTTTGAACACTGAATTTTCTTCAACACTCTGACCTTTGCCTTGTAGCCACGTCCCCAAGACAACTCTGCTCACATGGCTAACTCCTACAAGTTCCTTTAACTTTCAGTCTAAATGTCATATAGTTAAGGTGGCTGGTCATGAAAATTTATCTATGTGTATAGCCCAACAGCAGAGGAGGGGGAAAAAAAAAGGATGAAAATCTCAGGCTCTATTCATATCGGTGATTTCTTGAAATGGACATAGGCTTATGAATGAATATATCTACCTATTCACACCTGCAGGATTTAGCACTCTAATGATTGGTGGGTTGGTCCATGTATCCATTCACCTCATGAATGTTTGTGGGCATTTACTAACGATGCCAGGTGTCACACAGGACTTGCAGCTTGACTCTATAGAATTCACTATTATTTACCTCAATTAAATAATCAAGTCAGCAATTTAGTTACCACAATGGCACTGTCCTGTTAAGGAGAAGCACAGGTTTGAGGGGAACTGGACTAGTGGCCAGGCCCATTAGAAGGTATCTGCAAAGTGTCGCACATTATCATCGGCAGAGATGAGTTTGAGTTTGGCCTACTTATGCATCCTCAAGGGAATACACTGGGTATTTTGCAGAGGGCTGTATACACATTCACTGTGACATTACATTTTCCATCCTTGCAAGCTTAGGGGCCCATTTCTTAAAATAAATCTCTCTCTCTCTCTCTCTCTCTCTCTTTCTCCTCATCCCTCTCTTTTACTGTATGTGTCACTCTCTGTCTCTCTGTATGTATATGGAAGTATTAATATGTATATATGTATACATATATATGTATTCTCATATAAGATGATGTCATACACATCTCGGTATATTCCTTGACTTTGGATGCAGTCACATTCCAACAAACCCACTATAAGTTGAAAATATCACAAAGGAAAATGCATTTACTTCACCTCATCCACAAAATATTGTAGCTTACCAATTATTCAGTACACTCTAAGAATGCCTGTCTATTGTTTACTGTGATGACTCAGGACTGGGTCTTGCTACCACTATTCTGGTGTTGTGAAAAAAGTCCCTGCTGCATCTCGTTAACCCAAATCCAAAGCCCGAAGTATGCTTTCTCTCTAGTGTGTGCCATCATAAAGCTGGAAAATTGTAAATCAGATTGTGTGTGTGTATGACAAATACATACATATGCATATATATATACACACACACACGTTTATGTACACACGCGCACACATACTTTCTCTGGAGGACCTAATAAATGAACCTTCTATGGGAGAAGTTTGTGTTTAACTTTGTTCTTATTGTAGCTACAGGGAACCCAAGATATCAGTTCTGGGAGTAGCATAAGCCATCTGACCAGGAGAAACCAATTTGTGTCCCTACTAATACTCCAGGGCAAATCCTCTAGGGAAGGATAGTCCATCTTTCTGAGACTGAGACCATGCTGATGGTCTCTGGTCCACCCACAGCTCATAGATGCCACCCTCCCAGGGGGCCCAGCCCTTCTTCTCCCCATGATGTTTCAACCATGACTTTTTTTGGGTCACTATTAAAAGGAGGAATTCAGAGCAGAAGGCGATGCAAGGTTACTTCCAGATTTGCAATTATAAGACTTGGACTTCATGGAACATGGGAATTAAAATGGCAAGGTCTGTACCCCAGACCTCTGTGGGCCGTCCCTTGGATGGGCTGCAGAATGGAGCCTGGTGAGAGGTAATTAACCGCAGATCACTAACAGCTCAATGAAAAGGCCTGGGTCCAAGAATTCCTTTTGCTAGAGGTCCTGGGAGCATTTGCTGCAGAAAAACGAGTTTGCAAATAAGCACTTTTCTTTGTGAAATCTCCTTTCCCAAGCACCATGAGCTCCCAGCTCTGCTGTCAGTGGTGAGGGCTGTCTTTTTATCTTGAACTTTACATATTCTTCTCCTTTAGCCCAGTCACACAGAGCCCTTTGGCAAGTCACTCTCTCTCCCACTGCGAATTGTTGGGGACCAAGGGAAGAATAAAGTTCAAGTCAGCCAACTTTCCTCCCCACAACTCTCTTAACTCCACCTCTCTTTGTGCTCAACAATGGGTTTCAAAATCTTTGGTTTCCTTTGTCATGGGGAAAGATGCTGGAGTCAAACAAAAGAAGAACAAAAGTTCCAGACAAGCTGAGAAAATGAGTGTGTGTGTGTGTGTGTGTGTGTGTGTGTGTGTGTGTGTTTTGTAATGTCAATGCTGTCCCCAACCCCTGATTAGCTTTGTAGTCCCCAGGAATCTATGTCATTTGGAGTTGAATTAGTGGTTTGAGCAAGGTTTCTTCCAACTTCCTGCTGGAAAATTTAACCTCTCCTTAGTCTTTGGAGAAGCAAGGAAACCCAAACATCTTTTGTATTTGTTCGGCCTGCCTGCCACACATTTCTTGCATCTAAATCCCAGATGCCTATGCTCATAACCTTGGCCACTTTCCTCTTCCTAGATTGTTATTGAATGCCCTATTTAAAAAAATAGTCTTTACCTGCTGCAAAAACCATTGTTCTGGGTTGGGAATATGGCCTAGTGGTAAAATGCTCACCTTGTATACATGAAGCCCTGGGTTCCATTCCTCCGCACCACACATATAGAAAAAGCTGGAAATGGTACTGTGGCTCAAGTGGCATAGTGCTAGCTTTGAGCAAAAAGAAGCCAGGGACAGTGCTCAGGCCCCGAGTTCAAGCCCCAGGATCGGCAACAAAAACAAAACCAAACACACAAATAACCGTTGTTCCCACTGCCACCAACATCTTTCTAAGGGCAGTTGTAACCTCATCAAGGCTAAGCTTGGGGAAGGGTGGTCAATATGGGCCCAGGGTTTTCTCAAATCTGTCCATCCGTCAAAGCTTTCTCTGAATAATTCTCCCTTCTGTCCTCTCTCATGTTAAGAATGGTCACTCACAATGCATGGCTCTATTTCAGCAGCTAGGGTCTTTTCTTGAAATGAACTTGCTTTCAGGAAATTCTTTTCCTCCTGAAGTGTATCCATCCCTGGCTAGATGCTACTATCAGGGTCTTTCTCCAGCCTCAGTGGGTCCCCCATATCTGCTCACCTTTGTGGCTATCTTGGAACATCCTAGACTTGAGGGTGTCCCTCCAGGATAGATTACAGCTAAGGGAAGCCACATTGGCTTAGTATCAGTTTATATTTCTGAATGATTGAGAGGCATACTTCGCCAGAATCTACGGTTTAAGAGCTCTGACTATTCTGGATTTGAATCCTAGCATTAATTCCCTAAGGCTCTTGTTCTTATTCTGTGAAATGGGTAGAATTATATCAATGAGTTCTGACTATCAAAGTTAACTGAAAGAATGAAGTGAGGAATAACTCTCTGTGTGCTTCTGCCTCCAACTATCTCATCCTTTCTGTTGGAAGATTTCACCATTCCCAAACCCCACTGAAGTCGTTAACAAATATGGGGGCAGGAGAGGAAAGAGTTAAAGCTTGTCTCTGTTCACCACAAATCCACAGGCTCTAAATATGGTTCCAGTGTTCAGGCTTTAAGTACGGGCTGCAGTTAACTATAAACAGCTGTTGGAAGATAATAGCCTTCTCCTGGTAAAATAAGGCCAGCCTTCCTTTCCTCCTAACAAAACCTGTCTTGCAAAGAGTGTTCAGAACAGAACTGATAGATAGATAGCTCACAGTCTGGCTGTAATCAGAATTCCAAGAAGGGGGCAGGGGGAAGAATTGTCAGCCTTCCCAGATCCAGCTGACATGTATATAGCAATTCTATTTCCATTTCCAAAAGCCCGAACACTTGGGGGCCTCTTATCTGCAGCGCATTCTCCCAGTTGTTCTTGGGTGGCAGGGGGGTGACAATGCTGGTCCCTGTTGCTCTCTTCCTGTGCCGTCATTAACGCTAATAACTGGAAAAATGGTAGACCTGAGCCAAGAAGACACATGCATCGCTCTTTATACCATGGCAGGTTCATTCAATTAATCTTCTCTCCCATTTTGGTAAGTATGAATCAAAGCTCTCAGTAACATGATTCTATATGGAGATTGGGTGCCTGTAGGTCCATTTCAGAGTGTAACAAAGGCAGGATTCCTGTGCGTTGCTTTCATTGACCTGCAGACAGATAATGTGTGTGTGTGTGTGCGCACGTGCACGCGTGCACACATACACACGTGCCCTGCAGAGCTGATTACAGGAAACACCCTTAGCTTCAGAACATAATCACAATTTATTAGCTATCAACCTGGTATGAAGCATGCAGAATTGCATTGATAGCTAGGTGTTCTTTGGAGCATGCTGAACACCTTTTCCATGTGCAAATGAGAAAGGAACTCCAGAATCCAATGGATTTGTTCCCCAAAAATCGTTGATGGAGTTTTTAGAGTGCCTGGTAAAAAAAATAAAAAATGATTCCCTCCCCTCTCCCTCTATTCTTCCTCCCTCCCTTCCCTGCCTCCCTGCCTTCTTTCTGTCTCTGCTTTTCTTTTTTCTTTTACTCTTCTCTTCTTCCCTTCTTTTCTTTATTTTTGGTTTCCCCCCTTCCTTCTTCCCTTCATTTCTCCTCCCCCCTTCGGCCCCTTCCCCTGTCCTTCCTTTCTCAGAGGAGTCTGATAAGAGCTAGACAATTTAAATGACTTACAGGGTTAATCAGCAAGTTAGCTGTAGAGGTGGGGGAAGTAGCAACCTCTCTGATGCTGTGATCTCTGGCCAGTGATTTCAATCAGCCCACATTAAAAACTCACAGGACTAACATAAAACTTGGGCAGAGAAATTTCAGAAGAAATGTATGGAGAGAGCAGGATTTAGTTTACTTTTGTTTATGGCTATGGTCTCAGGAGCAATAGAAGCGTCTATTGATGTCTATCTCCAGCTCAATTATAAATCTCAGAGCCTAACAAGACATGGTAAGTGCTGTTCAATTAGTGAGTAAGTTATGGTCATGTCCACTGTTCTGAAGGCAGCCTTTGCATCCATGGAAATTCAATCGTAATTAATACTGAGGGTTAAACCTTACTGAACATAATAAAACAGACGACAGCCTGTGAAGTGGGTACTTCAATGAGTCTTATTTATACAGATAAGAAAACTGAGGCTTGGAAGGATTATGATAGACAGTCATCATCAACTAGGGAAGAAGCCTCAAAGCCAAGTTTCAAAGCCTTGTTTCCTGACTTAGACTTTGATATCTTTACCATTGGGAGAACTATAAGAAGAAATTTAGTGCAAAAAATCATTATTCTCTTATGACATGGGGCAACACAGTCATTTTTGTATTTTTTTCCTTTGTGCCTTTTGATGCTAACATCTGAGAGGTAAGCTATTCCTATTTTTCGTGAGTGAATGTGTCTCCATTCTTTGTTTGCTTGTGTGTGTGTACACACACACATTTACATTTTCTTTATCCATTCAGCAGTTGATGGGCAGTATCACAACTCTTGTCAGGGGCCCTTGACTCTTACTTTGCTTTCTCTCTCTGGAAGCCAACCACTGTGTTCCTCCCTTTGACTTTTCCCCAGCTGCGTTCTGCACTGTGGCTGGCAGGTTTTCTGCATGGTGCTATATCTTTAGTAAGTATTCTCTTTATTAAACTCTCCTCAATTTACCCAAGTGGAATAGACCATATTTCCCTAACTCTGAGTATTAGAGAATGATGTAGGGGATGTGTTGGAAACCTAGTCAGAGATGAATGGAAATGGGTTGGCCATTTGCATCTCTCAGAAAGGAAATCATAAGGGTACTGTATTCCTCTCCACTACCCCCTCCTCCTTTTCTTTTTTACTTGTCCTTTTCTTTTTCTTTATATTCTACTTCCTTTCCTCCCTCTTCTCTTTCCCTTTCCCTTTCTCCTTCCCTAGTTCCCTTCGCTTTTCCTTCCTTCCCTTCCCTCCCTACTGGTTATATGGTACAATCAATGTTTCTTTTTTTTTTTTTTTTTGGCCAGTCCTGGGCCTTGGACTCAGGGCCTGAGCACTGTCCCTGGCTTCTTTTTGCTCAAGGCTAGCACTCTGCCACTTGAGCCACAGCGCCGCTTCTGGCCGTTTTCTGTATATGTGGTGCTGGGGAATCGAACCTAGGGCCTCGTGTATCCGAGGCAGGCACTCTTGCCACTAGGCTATATCCCCAGCCCTCAATGTTTCTTTTATCAGGCCAACTTCCTTAGGTTGACAAGCAACATGTTACATTGGAGGATGCTTAGGAACTCTTGCTAAATGAAATGGGCCTGGATTCCTTCCCATCTCTTTTTGTGACTGGCTATTAAGCTAAGAGCTTGGCTATGATAATCAAGTCTTGAGACTTTGCTTTTCTACTAGACAAAAGTAAGGTAGTAACACCCACATTGCTATATTATTACTACAGTTTGGCTCTTCATTGTTTCCCAATGTTCCATGTGTAAAAGGTTTGGTTCCAGGGTAGCATTATTGGGGGAGAGTGGTGGAACCTTTCAGGTATGACTTTGAAAGTGACTGTGGGATCCTGGCTCCTTCTTGTTTTCTCTTCTGCTTCCTGACCTTGAGGTAAGCAGTTTTCTGGTCCATACTCCCCACCATTGCCTTCAGCGTGCCTACCAGAGACCCACAGCACCGGAGCCTCTTGATCTTGGGATTGTGTCTTCTAACACTGTGAGGCAAAAAAAAAAAAAAAAAAAAACAACCAAAAAAACCTTTTCTCTTTTTAGGGTAATTATCTCAGGTATTTCATCATAGTGATGGAAAGCTGACTAACACTGATATTGATCATGAAAAGGATAACATCTCTTCAATTACTCATCTATTTATAACATTTGCCTAAGTTGGCATGGACTCACAGAGTAAGTGATTTAAAAAAAAATTACCCAAACTCAGTAAAGTAACAGCGTTTCTTCCTCCTTTCCTTAATATATAGATCTTGTTGCTTCTTCTTAAAATTTTAAGGCACTGCTTCAATGATTCTCACCTCTCAGAGTCCTAAAAGACTCATAGAGCAGGAAGGATTTAACCATTAGCCTTTTATGCCATAAACCTTCAGCAATCCAGATCCCCAGAGACTGATTCTTAAATTAGATGTTGAGCTTCCTGAAGACAGGGATCGATATTATTTATTTCTCCATCCCCAGTTCCTGATCTACAATTTATACACAGTAAATGTTTATTGAGTTAGTGAGTTATACTGGGTTATCCTGCTTGTCATAGATCTAAGGTTTGCCTATGATCAACACAGAAGCCCTTATTTATTTTAATTATTTAGAATGAAAATATGCTAAAAGCAAACAAACACATATACAACATAAAGTCACTGTGTCAAGTCTACTGCATTAAACATGATTTGGATATTTAAAACCTAGCCTAGAAGCATCTTTGTGAGCACAGATCATGCTTACATGAATTCCTACTCTCAAAGGAGACTAAGGCACAAAGAAACACTTGGATCTCAAACTACTCTCAGATGGTATCTTGTTCAAAATCAAAAATGCCTAGCTCTTTTAGAACCCATTCCCATCTTCTGTTACTGTGTTTAACACACCATGGCCTTGATGTCAGGTAATACACAGTTGAATTCTGTATAAAATAAGAGTGAATGACCTCTACTGGTTGATCTCTGCCCTCTCTGACCACTCAGAAGCTTTTGCCCATTTCCTTTTTAGTTTTCAATGTCATCAGATGCAGGAGAACACTGATTCCCTAAGTGTAACTTGGAAAACTAACACTCAACATCTGCTTCCTTTGCCCAAGAAGGCCTGAGATGATTTTGTAAGTGTTTGAGATGACATTTGGTCCTATCACACCTTTGGTGGGAGTTTTAATTTTTCCGTTGAAATCTCAGGTCCTTTAACATGGATTATCACCAGGAATCAGAAATGAGGAAGTCCTACAACATGCTGAGCTTCAGATTGTTATCCAAGATTTGTAGTTCCTGGGGTACTGTCCCCCAGTAGTTGAGGGATGGAGATAGCAATGCTCATTCTGAGAGAAAGATGTAGGAAGCTGAGTTTGGGACCAATTTTCCTTATCCTTGTTGTATATTATCAGAAAACCAAGCCCCCTCCATACCTCAGTTTACTGGTCTGTAAATAGAAATGATCTACCTAGCTAATATATGTACAGGTGGGCATGAGAATGAGAAGAGCAGGCAGAAGTATCATAGGGTGGTAACACAGGACTCTGAGTCTCCCAGGATGATGGTGATGGTCAAGACTCTCAAGGAGGAGAAGCATAATTCCAGATACTTTAAGTCTGAACTGCATTTTGTGGTTCACTGAAGTCCATAACCATAGGTCAATCATGAGGGGGGAAAACAAAACAAAACATCAAGTACATAACTTACACTTCTCAAAACAGTCAAGATACAAAGGAAAATCTGGCAAATCTCCACAGGCAAGATGTACCAAGGAGGCATCTCAAATGCATGCTATGTATCTGGAGCAGAAAATGGCTATCAC
Organism: Perognathus longimembris pacificus; assembly: GCF_023159225.1. Lineage (NCBI taxonomy): Eukaryota > Metazoa > Chordata > Mammalia > Rodentia > Heteromyidae > Perognathus > Perognathus longimembris. The sequence goes on from NC_063170.1 coordinate 14,489,699, forward strand.
ACAAATACTAAGGTCCATCCAGGTACTGGTGGTTTACACCTGTAATCCTAGCTACTCAGAGGCTGAGATCTGAGGATCATGGTTTGAAGCCCACCCCAGCAGGAAAGTCCAATGAGTTTCTTATCTCCAATTAACCACTAGAAAACAGGAAGTGGTGCTGTGGCTCAAAGTGGTAGAGCACTAACCTTGAGCAAAAGAGCTCAGAGACAGCTCCCAGGCCTTCAATTCAAGCCCCATGACTGACAAAGCAAAAAGAAAAACACACTTTATGGTTCTTTTTTTTTCTTTCCCTTTTTCTTTTGTTTATCCCCTTCTGTCACTTTTTAAAATTTCTGTACTCTTTGTCTTGTATATAAGTTTATATAATCTGGGGAGTGGAAGGGGGAGCACAGAAATTGTGGGACAAAGGGTGAATCAGTTCAGCTGTGAAATCCACTATACACTATGTTGATGAACTATACCACTTGGTAGGGAGGGAAATCGAGAGGGGGAAAGCTGGGAGAGAATGAGGGAGAGGTGACACTGTTCAAAAGGGAATTTACTCATTACCTGACTTATATAACTAACTCCTCTGTACATCACCTTTACAATAAAATTTTAAATATCTGAAATAAAACCCCATAAAAACTAAGCTTAGCTGAACATACAGGTATGTAGACTTTACATTGTTACTACTATTAATTTTCACAAATGTATGATATTAATGCAGGATATTAATAGGAGCGAAATAGGTACCAACGTTTCTAGGAATTCTTTTCAACATCCTTGTAAACTGAAAATTGCTTGAAAACATAACCTATTTCTAAAAAGTAAATGAACAACTCATTATCAAGTTAGCTGTATGAATTAGTAAGCAAAAATTATTGTTATGCTTAGTATGTTCTAAGCACTGTTAAACATGAGGAGCATGTGGCTGGTATTTGTTTGTTAATTGACTTAGGCTCAAATCTCATGGAGATGTCATGGCTATTAGATGTGATGACAAACATCCAGTGCTGAAACCAGAGCTAGGAACCTATCAAGACTTTCAAGATTGTAGGCCTTACTCTAAAACACACAAACAAACAAACACATATTATGGCATATTCGAATAGAAGCACGCATACAGCAGCCTTTCTGATTGATCCAGAAGATGATGTCGAAGTTGTTTTTGGATAAATGGATTCCTTAGGCCTGAAAATGGTGGCATTTTTATGAAGAATCCAATATAATCGCAGACCTACAAGCATCATCCAGATGAATGGGATCTGCTATACCATAGAAGACTAAAGGGAGAGAAGTAAAAGATGGAGTTGGCAGCATTGACCAAGCATGCATTGTGCATGAGCTTTCTTCTTCAGAGCTGGGGGTGAGGGGGTGAGGGGTAGAGAGGAAGAAGCACTGAGAATTTTCAGCTCTAGAGAAAGGCAGTCACATTTGCATTTCAAGTAGTCTCAGACTGCCGAGTGAAATGGGATTGGACTGAGACCAGATGGGAAACTGTAAGGCCAGGGAGACTGAAGCTGTTTTATAATCGCATGACATTTTCTTCGGAGGTAGTTATAACCCTCTGACTTCCTAAGTGAACCACATTTTTGTGACGTGCCTGTCTAAATATTCTCTTTTTCTGTGTATTATCTGTAGAGGTAGAAGCTAATGTTGGCACAGAAACGCGTCTGTGAGGCAGAGTGAAACATTTCCTTTATGACTGATTCTTGTTCCAGACTCCCTTGCCAGGAGAGAATAATGCAAGCTAGAAATGAAACATTGGTGTGACTTCGAAGTTGCCATTTTGAAGCTCACCTTCTCTTAGACAGGAAGCCACAGGATTTCTGTAGATCCTGAGTTTTTCATTCATCTTCCCACACATGTTTACCATGGCCAACAGAAAAAAAAAAAAAAGGGCTAATATTCTCCTTGCTTCACTTGGTAGGAGAAACTGGATGCCAAGGTTGAAGACTAGAATGTGAGGTTTTTCTCCAGCTTGGCAAGAACTTAACTGGTGGGATATTTTATAGTCTCTTGACATTTTGGAGCCTATTTCACATGCTTCTTAAATAGGAACTATATCTCAATAGCATCACTCTCACCACCATCACCACTGCTACCATCATCCTCATTACCAAGATTGACATAAAATCCTGACACCTGTAGCACTGATTTTGCCGAGTGTAAAATGAAAGCATGCATTTGAAAGCACCTGGAACTTGTCTTCAGTAGATAATGGCATATGAGTATTTTCCAAGACTTTGGTATAAAATCTTCAAGTAACCTCATATCCGGCACAGAGCAAGAAGTCAGATAATAAGTTGCAGAATGAAAAATTTGGCCATTTGTCTTGGTCTTTGCCCCACTATTGTGTGAATATATGCTCTGTGGTATGGAATAAACTATTGCATTTGTGGATGCTTTCCTCTGACAGAGTGGCTTAAGGAAATATATACATACAACTTTGGTTCTGTTATTATTAGGAGTTCCTCCTGTATCTTAAAATATATCCATAATCTCAGAGAATGGGTTTGGCTCATTATTAGTAAGCCCACTGAGAAGCAATGAGAGTCTTCTTTGGAGTGCTTAGCTATCCATCCATCTAGCCAGCCAGCCAGCTAGCCAGCCAGCCACCCATTCAATGAATGGATCATCCATCCTTTAATCCTCCAGACATTATCTACATGCCTATCTGTTGCCTTCAGCCCCCCTCTAGCATCTGTCTGTCTGTCTATCTGTCTGTCTGCCTATCTGTTTGTCATCATGTAGGTCATTTTCCTTTTCCTGAGCTATAGACTATGCAATCCTTTGTGCTCAGGGCCATACTGCTCTCTGCCTCACAGCTTCAGTGGGTTGTACACCTGATCCTTAATGGCTAGGCATTACACTTTTCTTCCTTCCATATCAGTGGCCTTATGCTCTAGACTTGAGCCAGTTTTTTTTCTTCTGTCAAAGAAACCAGCCAGGTGTGTTTTCATAAGGATATTTTCTTAAAACAATAACAAAACAAAAATGCCTCATAAGGAGAGTTTGAAACACAACTCAGAAAAAAAGTGGTTGTACATAAATTATTTTCTCCATCTTCTCTGAAGTCATAAATTGATTACGTGTTAACCCCTTCCTGACAGAAACTTAGTGGCTTCCCATGCCTTGGCGTTTATCACAAGATCTAGTAGAGACAACAAACATCTTCAGAGTAAATATCTCTTCCTTAACTTCTTGACACTAGGCTAGAACTCAGGGATAAGTCAGTGCTTTGATAGTTGGGTGTAATCTATACCACAGAAGCTCTGAAACCTCATAGAAGTACAGCAGCGCATGCCCCATTTTGAACCTAGCAAATCACAATCTTCATTTTAATTAGACTGAAGTGATTCATTTGAGAATTGCTGATCTTGTCCAGTGGTTACAAACTTTACCTGAAGATTGGAATCATCTAAAGAACAGAAACATATTGATACCTGGATCCCATAGTGAGGGATCAGATTTATTTGTTCTAAGGGTGTTGCCTGGATATTGAGCTTCTAAAAACCTTCCCATGTCAATCAAATAATAAGCTAAGGTTGAGAACCATTGATTGAATCCAACTTTCTCACACAAATGTAGATAGACTTGCTACTTCTCCCGACTAGGTACATTGCTGTGAGCCTTCAACACTGCTCTACAGAGTGAGAACTGAGCAACTTTTACTTACTCTTTCCTAAACATCAGATTCCCTCCCCTCCTTTCTCACAAATTATCCTTCCTCCTTATAATACAAACTCTTCTCATGTACATCATCTTGCCATAATACACAAGAGCCCCAGATAGCTATTTTTAGACCCTATGTTACTAGCCATCCTCTAGAGCAAGTTTAGATTCAAGTTGGAAGAATAAAATTCCATTAGCTAGGTATTGGCTGGTCCCCTAACAGATGTGCTGGGACCACATATCTTCCCATGGGAAATGAGAATGGAGAAATGCCATTAGAGAAGTCACCAGAAATCAAGCACACAGAGGGAAGCAGAGACAGAAAGCAGAGACAGTCAATTGTCAGCTTTATTTACATCTTCCGTCCTGGTTTCAGGCATCTACCCTGGGCTTAATTGCAAGTCCCGTCGTGTAATTTCATTAAGCATCATTGTTCCTGATATCTATCACCTGCGTTTTTCCTGAAGCGAACTGAAATTGGGCATAGCTTAAATCATTAAAAAAAAAAATCCTAACAAATCCAATCACTTTATTTTCCCCAACACTGTGAACATGTCAAATTATCAGTCAAAGGCAGGAGGAAGCAAAGAATACCCACATGTTGAGGTCATTCTGTTTACTGTAGAACCAAGGACACTGGGAAAATGCCTGTGATTGAGCTCTGAGAGAAATGGTTAGGGTGCAATTCTCACAATACCATCACCATGCCATGATAATCTTCAGCTCAGAGGAACTGCCTGTCCCTGGGTCCTATAGCTAAAAACTAGCAGACTTTGGACCATCTCATCCTGTCTTTATTTAAATGTATTCCTGGAAGATAGTGAGGATAAAAAGCGGGGGGGGGGGGTGGCAGGAAATCAAGCTGGTAAAGTGCACAGGTACTTGTTTGTCCTCAGTCACTGGGATCAGTTTGATTAGAACATTTCTTTGGAGGACACATTGTCTTGGGAATATTCTTAGGTCATCTTGAAGACATTATCAGTTGCTTTTTTTTCCCTTCTTTTGTCAGTTGTGGGGCTGAAACTCAGGGCCTGGGCTCTGTCACTGAGCCTCTTTGTGCTCAAGGCTAGCAGTCTAGCACTTGAGTCACAAGGCTACTTCCTGTTTTGAGTGGTTAATTGGAAATAAGAGTCTCAAGAGGACTTTTCTGCCAAGGTCTACTTTGAACTATCATCTTCAGATCTCAGCTTCCTGAGTAGCTAGGATTATAGGCGTGAGCCACTGGCGCCCCCTCTATCAGTTACTTTTATACCATGACCGTAGATTGTGTTATATTGTCATATTTAGACACGTCCTAGTTACCATGTCAATATGGTCCTTGTCTGATATCTCCCATGAACAATTAAAATGAGATATCACCTTTCTGATGTGTGCTTTCCAAAGCATCCTTGGAAATATTTGAAGAGGTGCCTGGCTCAGGACAGACTTTGTCCCTAAAGACAAACAATAGCAAGCTATTTCCTAAAGCCTTCCCTGACCCCTCCCTTCCATCTGTGTCATAGTTTAGATTCATGTCTCTTCTTCCATTACCATTTGAGCAAAAAGCATGCAAAATCAAAGCATTAAAATGAAATGACAGTGTGTGTTTACATTGTTTCAGTTGCTTGGGTTTCAGCAGACTTTTTGGGCAGGCGGTGGGAGTTAAAGGAATGCTCACTGGCCATTCACCAGGAAACAGAATCTTTATACAAGGAGCTGTGAGTATTCTGTCTTGGTAACACTGGAGCTTTTATGAAGGGTATACTTTTGGCAGGTATTGCCAACTTCCACTGAAGTTTATATCAAATTACCACTGCAGACACCAGAAATACATATATTATAGTTAAGGACATGTTTTCAGTTTTTACCATACAGTCTTTTATTATTTTCATTGTTTTAATCCTTGCAACAATGCTAATGATGGCTCCATTTTACTTAAGAGGAGTACAAGCAAAGAAAGAAAAAAAAGTGAACTCATTGCAAGTTATATAATGGGAAAGCAGAGGAGACGGAGTTCAGCATGACTGGAGAAATTGTAAAAATATAATAGGCAATTTCCAGATGACCTGATGAGCCTCAATCTCTGAGGATGGGGGCTGGCCACCCATGATTTAGCAGATCTTCCGGGTGATCCCAATGTCCACTCAGGTGTGAGGACCAGTGTCCTCTGACATTCTGCTTCACTGTTGCATTTTCCAAAGGAACCACAGAACTCTATTACCTGTCATGAGTCCGAGCTACAAAGAGCATAAAAAGGACATTCACTTTGACTCCATTACTTATTGAACTCTTTGGACTTGTCAGACCTACCTGCACTGTGTGCTACTTTTATTCTGATTGGTTTTAAAGGTCAACAGAAATCACTCAGCAGTGAGATTATGGTCTGGTTGTTTTTTTTTTTTTTCAATGTTCTGTATTTCACAATATTACAATGATTCTCTATATTTCTCAGTGCTAAGACAAAGAGAAATCAAGATAAATCAATACATATGTATATATATTTTTTAATCTTAAGAAAAAAGATCTCACTCCCAAATAGATCAGTTATAGCTTCACGACTAGAGATCTGTAAGTTGTGTCTGCCATGCCAAAATTTCTCGAGGGAAAACAAATGAGTCTTTCATCACCAGAGTTGGTGCCCCTCCTCTCTTTAAATTAGTAGCATCCATCACCGTCGGCCCAGATGAGGTAGCTTTTCAATCCTGAGCCCTGGTGCAATAATTGGCATAATTTCCCTGAGATAATGTGGAGGTTAATGAGGTACAGGGAGCTTAAGGCCATCCACTTTCATTTGCAACTCAGGACAGGAAGAGGGAAGGCACATGGGTTCCAAGGAGAGTGGGAAAATCCACAAGAGACACAAAGGGAAATGCCTGGGGATGCAGGCTTGAGCCAGAGAGAGAGAGAGAGAGAGAGAGAGAGAGAGAGAGAGAGAGAGAGAGAGAGAGAGAGAGAATCATCTCAAATGTCCATTGATGGACTTCTCAGCTCTGGAGGGGTGCTCCTGCTCCCTGTAACCATCAGGATCTCAGCATATTACCATATTACCACTATGTAATATAGTATGGATACAAACAAACAGAAAATACCCTCAGTTCCTGGGCTTGAACCCCAGCACTCTCAAAAGTAGATAGATGGATGGATGGATGGATGGATGAATGGAAAGATCAATCAATTATAAATGATAGATGGCAGATGGATGAATGGATGGATAGGTAGATAGATAGATAGATAGATAGATAGATGATGGATGGAAGGATCAATAGATTATAAATGATAGATGGGACATGGATTGATAGATAGATAGATAGCTAGATAGATAGATAGGTAGATAGACTTAACAAAAATAAGTTTTATTAAAACCTGGAAGACAGTGTACTATCTTAGAAGTTCCTAAATAATTTATAATATTTAAAGTTTCTTTGAAATCTGGTTGTAAGGAAATATACTTATTGTTGGTTAAGCCAGAGTTATCCAAGCTAGTGTGACTATGGAGCCTTTTTCTTTCCTTATGGAAACGTATGATCCACTTTCTAGTCACTTTGAATAGAATTAGGGTGGTATATTTATTGTAATGTTATGCAGGAAATCCTAGTCTAAACCCAAATCATGTCTCTAGTCTAGACTGAAGTTATGAATGTGTTCATTTATGCCCCTAACATCAACTAGTTGTGTTCACCATGACCTGGGGTAGACATTGAGATGAAGATACAGAGTTGAAATAAATATTTTACCCTCCCCTAGAGGCCCCACAGTCTAGAAGAGAGAGGAGAGAGAAGAATGTAAGCAAATAGCAATGGCATCAAGAGAAAGGACTGGCGTGCAGGCAATTCACTAGCATTCTGAGAGCTCAGGGTGGAGTTCCTGCCAGAGGAACAAACCAAAACCAAACCAAAACAAAATATAACATCAAGAAGATGGGGGAGGTTGAGCTGTGGCTCAAAATGACAGAGCACTAGCCTTGAGCAAAAAACCCCAGGCCCTATGACTGGTACAGAAACAAAAGCAAAAAAAGAGGATAAAGAAGCTGTGAAAGAACAGGAGTTATGGTGGCCTTCAAATCAGGTGACAAAGCTCTGTCACTTACTGGCTTTATAACATGGGAGGATCACTTTCTTAATCCCTCACTAGTCTGTACAAGATTGGTGCCAGGATTAAATTAAATGCAGGCTGAGGGACAGAAGCAGGCAGTATAAAAGAGGAAGAAAGAGCAGGCCATTGACTGGCTTCTCTTGGTGGGGGGGGGGAGGAGGGGGAGCTATGAATTTGACTGACTTTCCACTGAACCAGAATGAGTTGACGACCTGTATCTTCTAATAAAGCTATGTTCAAGTCTTAACCCTAGTACTTGTGCAAATATGGCCTGACTTGGACATATTGTGTGTGTGTGTGTGTGTGTGTGTGTGTTACTAATTATAATGAGGTCATTAGTGTGGAACCTAAATCCAATGACTAGTGTCCATAGATGTCATAGGAATAGAGGGAAGAAGGTCACATGAAGGCCAGAGATGCAGGTAGTAGATTGGCCTACCTGTGAGCCAAGCCTTGCCAAGGCTTGCCAGCCACCATTCAGAAGCTAAGAGGGAAGCCTAGCCTAGCTTCGTCTGCAGATCCTCTAGGGGAAACCAGCCCTGCCAACACGTAGGATTGAGATGCTGTTGTTTTAAGACTCACAGTACACTTTGTTATGCATACTTGGGAAACTAATATGCAAACTGCACAAACTCATCAGCGTTTGTCCTGGGGGCTGGCAGAGTGGTCCTGTGCACTGGAGGATGTTTAGCAGCATCCAGGATCTCTATAGTCCAGCTATCACTTCCCCTAGTTTGGACAAACAAAAGTGCTTTAAAGCATTGTCAAATGTCCCCCAGTGAGCAGCAAGGGGTCTCTCGCAATGGTTTATCACCACTGTGCAAAACCATTGCTTGTGGCTCACTCTATTATTTATTCATATCGTCATTTATTCATTCATGCATGCATTTGTTTATCCAGTGAGAATTTACCTTGAACTCTTTGGTTGTTTTTTTTTTTTTTTTTGGTTCTGAAAATGCAATGGAAGCAGAATCTTAATGTTCATGGCGCTGACAGTGCAGAGGGGCAACACAAGTTCTAATCAAATAATCACACAGATGCTTACACATGAAAGTGCATGTTCAGAAGGAGAGGAACACAATTCTCAGTAAACACCCAACCTAGATGGTGGGAGGAAGGTCTTACCCAAAGGCTGAGAGGCTTAGGGGTTAGCAAACATGGCAGATGGACTGGCGGCCTGTGCCAAGATAGTGTGGTAGACGGGAATCCAGAGGCCGAAGGAAGATGGGATGGAACATGGGGAAGGCAGAGGGCAGAACACAAGGAAGTGTGCTTTAGGACTTGATGACATCAGTCTCAGACTTGACTCCATGACTGGGCACCAAAAGAAAGGCCACAGAAGAAGAGACACGAGACACAGGGGGCCTTGCCATATGTTCATTGGTCTTCAAGGCTACCAAGATATACATCTGTATATATTATATATATGTATATATAATTGTATATACATATATACAATTATATATACGTATATACATATATAATATATACTAAATATATTATCTATAATAATATATTATATAGTATATCAATATGTAATATATAATAATATGTATTTTATAGTATACATTATATAATTATAGTATGTTATATTTAATAATATATAATATAATAATATATTATCTTCAACAACCATAGAAAGCTCTTTCAGCTATGTGCAGCAGGCTCCCTGCTCTATCTATGACACAGGTGAACATGTAGTTTCTGGAAGAGGCTGTCTGGTTTTTTATGGTTTAGTGCAGGAGTGTCCAGAGGCTATCATGTTGGCTCATAAAAAATGTTCAGAAATCTATATTTATGCCTGGTAGCTCTCTGGCAAAAAAAAATAGCATATTGTCCTACAAGATAGATGTAGCCATTCCTTCTGGGGAGTACGGTATTTCCTCAGAAGGCGCTTGTGGTGATGGATGGATGTGTACTGTCTTGTTTGCCTGTTGATTTCAGCCTGGAGCCAGAGCCCCACCGAATGGGCATCAGGGCCGGAGCAAATTGCATCCAAGTCCCTACCATCGAAGTTCAATTACATGGAAGGAGAAGCAAAGGACTGTAACCAGATCCAGTGCTCAGGATTCCTAGTCTGCAGCTCTGTAGGGTGCAACTCCGTGAGGATCTCCTCTCCAAGTCTTGGATTCTTATCTTGCTGTTGTGTAAAATTGGTGAAGAACCTTTGACTGGAATGCTCCAAAGGTCTGCTCTCAGGGCAAATTCAAGTGCTACGTGTGTGAACTACTTTAAAAGTCGCTATACTGTGCCATACATCAGCCATCTTGCACCTAGTGTAAATTCAGGACTGGGAATTAGCACGTTCAGGGATAAACCTTGAGGCTACTTCACTATTCAGAGCCCTGATTTACTTACCTGTCATGTGCTGATAGGCTGACACACATGGCTATGAACAATTCTTAGCTGCTGACCTGATTTGGTGCATAGCTCTTAATTCCCAAGGTCACTATGAGCAGTGGGAAGGTGTACAGAGGAAATGGAAACAGGCTTGTTCTCCTGGGAGTTGAAAGAGCTGCATTCCAGAGAGAGGCACCTAACCCCTCTGGCTAACACCTGGGCAGGCTCCTGGCTTGAAGCCTCTGCACCACTTAAAACCCAGTATCCCCAGCACCATCACTAGCCCACTGGTCTTTCAAGCAGTATTTCTCACCAGAGTCTACTCCAGGGATTCAGGGTAAAACACCTTACTAGCAAATGTGAGAACCTGAGTTCAAACCCCAGAGCCTACCAAAATAAAAAGAAAACAAACAAAGAACTAAACTAGCCAGGCAACTGGCTTATTCCTGTAATTCCAGTGACTTGGAAGGAAGTAATAAAGAATCATGGTTTGAGACTAGCCCAGGATAAAGTTATATTAGGGAGCCCCTATCTCATTGAATAAGCTAGGTGTGTAAAATTATCATACCAGATGTGAGGAAGTAAGGGCATATGTACAGGAAGGTGTTTTGAAAAAGCATGACATCCTATTTGTAAAAGCATGATAGAGATCCTATTTGAAAGAGCATCCTATTTGAAAAACACCTAAAAGGAAAATGGCTTGGAGGAGTGGTTCAAATAGTTGAGTGGCAGGCAGCAGCATGAAGCTCTGAGTTTAACTCGCAATACTTCCCCCACAAAAAGCCTCCCAAACAAATAAAAACACCTTTGCCTCCCTCCTCCTCACAGGTAACACAGCATGGGAAAGCCTTCGCTCCTCCATTTTCCTTCAGTTATTTCCATAGGGCCCACCAGATGCTGTCTGTGGGCTCAGATATCGCCCTTCCTTGTGGACACAATTTCTTCCATCACTCATTTCTTAGGAGATTCTCTGCTCTTTTCTCCCAACATCCCACCACTTCCTTATTAATACTTCTTGTTTGTGTGGCAGCGTCCCTGGACTCTACGAAGTCTTTGATCATGTACCATGAGCTTGATGCAGGCCAGGCCTACGTTGGTAGTCTTTCCATATCTGACTCCTTTCCAATGAAAAGGCTTGGAAAATTCCACCCCCTTCTCTTATTTCCTTTCACAAAGATCATTGCTAATCATTTTCAGAGACTTGATTATGAGGCAGCCAGCCTTTAGGACCACGTCCTCAGTTGCTCACATTCTCAAGGGGAGAGAGTTACCATATAATATAAAATCAAACCTTACAGCATAATACATCTTGACACATACTGTTCAGGGAGAAAAATAAAATGGAAAAATCTTATAAGCAGGCGAGGTTAGGCGAGGGTATTTTGGAAAAAGAGGCTTGGGGTCAATGAAGTATGTTAGAGGACTTGGCATGTGTTTATGAATGGACAAATGGTGTGGTATGGTGTGGAATTCCTTCTTCTCTTCTTGCCTCCTAGAGTCATCTCCTTATCTAGAAAGTCAGTCAAGATGGCTATGTTGGCTCAAGCCTCTAATCCCAGTTACTTGGTAGGCTGAAATTGGGAAACTGAGGTTCAAGATCTCTCCAGGCATAGAAGTTTATGAGCTTCCATCTCAACTAATGGGCACTCGTCACAAAAAAAGCAGGAGGAGGGAGGGAGGGAGGGAGGGAGGAAGGAAGGAAGGAAGGAAGGAAGGAAGGAAGGAAGGAAGGAAGGAAGGAAGGAAGGAAGGAAAGAAGGAAAGAAAGAAGGGAGGAAAGAAGGAAGGAAGAAGGGAGGAAGGAAGGAAGGAAGGGAAGGAAGGAAGGAAGGAAGGAAGGAAGGAAGGAAGGAAGGAAGGAAGGAAGGAAGGAAGGAAGGAAGATAAGGCAACTCTGGCTTCTTCAAGAACGCATCCTTTGTCTTCCATCACCAGTGACAACACACAGTGATTTCAAACAACCATGATTTATTCCCTCACAGTGCTAAGGGCCAGAAGTCTGTACTAAAGATGTCAGCAGGGCTGTGCTAGCCCAGAGGGCTCTGAGGGAGGATCCTCCCTCTTCTACTGGCTTCTGGTGGCTCTGCACATCCTTTAGCATCCTCCCACTCACAGTTCCTCACCTGTCTCTGCTTTTCTGTCTCCACATGGCTTGTTTGAATGTTCTGTTGTGCCTCTTACCATGTCTTCTAACAACCCTTGTCCCTGGATTTGGGGCCCACCCAGATGACCTGGGATGAACTCATCTGGGGAGTCTCGATTCTCAGATAAGGTCATGTTCACTAGTGCTGATGGTTGGAGTGGGCATCTGGTTTTAGGGGGTCATCATCTAATACATTACAGCCGGCTGTGGGTGGAGCATAGATTCACACAGATGATTCCAGCTTCTGTGCATGGACTTTCATCAGCTTTTTACTTTGAATTCTATGATCTTCCAGCCTGATTTTAAGCCACTTGAAGATTTGTTGCCAGGGCACAGAAGTTTCCTTATTAGGTTCTGTTTGTATAGCCCCCATAAGACAGGCTCTGGCCCCTCAGAATTCCCTGAATGCCCCGTGTGCTGTCCCAGGGCAGGGGTGGCTGCCCTTCCTCTGTGCCAGGCCTATCAGCCTCAGGCTGACTCTGGGCTTCGCCCAGGATTTAGAGTGAGAGGGCAGAATGACTCCCAGCTGGAAAAACAACCGTGTCTGCAGAACTGGCCCAGAACGCCGTGGAAAGAGCTCAAGGTTCAGGGTCCCAGAGTCCTACCGGCTTTTGTTTTCTTTCTTGTCCTGTCTTAAATTCCTTTTATTTCTGGAACTGTGTGTGCACGCGTGTGCGTGCACACACACACACACACTATAAACATATAAACAGTAAAGACAAGTACTAAATAAAGGAGAAAGTAAAACATAAAGTGCAAAAGAGTTTTTCTTTTTGACAAATCAATTCCTTATAAGCCCTTAGTGTATTTTATTACAAATCCAAACAAGGGCATGGGCATTTTTGTGCATAGCTAGTCTATTTCTGCATTAAATAAAACATTATATGCATGTATGTGTTTCTATAATTTTTTTTGGTCTGGGTGGAAAAGGGCTTGTATTTTATCCTGGCTCTCGCTTTGCTTTTCTTTCTCATGGTCCTTCTTGCAAAGGTTTTCTTCATTGGAATGAGCATCTATACCTCATTTGTAACAGCCACAAAGAAGTATGTTCTATGGGTATCCCATAATGTTTGTTACCATACCAACTGGTTTGTGATGGAGTGAATCTCACACAAGTTTCAGTCTTCTACCTCTTGTCCTGTTGTTGAGCTAATCCTCACAGTAAATATAAACACCAAGAACAGTGTTATTTGTACGTTATCCATGTGGCCATCATTGATTCATCCCATCTCAGGGAGAGACATGATCATCTTTCCTGAGGAAACTGAACCTCTGATTTCCACAGGGGAAGGAAAAGTTATGAACCTTATATAAAGCCAGTGGGAGACAATGAAGGAGGGGTGACACTTCAAAAAGTCATGCACTCATTACTTGACTTATGTAACTTTAACCCCTCTGTACATCACTTTTACAGTCATGTTTAATGTTGTGCCAACTCCCCATGGTTTTAGCTTTCATTTGACACAGAGTACACCTTCTTGCTTCCAGCCCTACCCTCCTTTCTGACCGCAGTTGTCTCTTCTGAGTCAATCCTTTGTAGTTACAGACCACTGGGAATGTCAGCATCCTTCTGGCTGAGTTTGTGGGGAGGGATGATCCATTCAGCCTGGCTGGCTTCTCAGTGGACTGTGAGCCCCACCCCCTCAGGGGCTCATGTGTCTGCAGGACTTCCTGCACAGGCTTCTTCTCCCACTATCACACTCCAAAGGGAAAGAAAAAATAAACTTGGAGCAGATTTAGCCTGTTTTGACTCCTGGGTGGCCCTGAGTGTTGTGTGGCTGAAGTCTTTCTGTTCTTGGCACCATCAACAGCCTTCTGCTTTGTAGAGTGGATAAGTAAAGGGGGTGTCTTGTGATGGCTTCCTTGTCACATTAAAAAGCATTTTACACCATGTTCAGAAAGAGTGGTTGTGATGTACAATGGGCTGAGGATCCTACATTCTAGACTTTGATGCTTCAGGAGGGCCTGTCTCTCATCGTTTTCAACTTCCCTCCCTCCCTCCCTCCCTCCCTCCCTCCTTCCCTCCCTTCCTCCCTCCCCCCCCTCCCTCCCTCCCTTCCTTCCTTCCTCCCTTCCTTTTTTTTGCCTGTCCTGGGGCTTGAACTCAAGGCCTTGATGCTGTCCTTAAGCTTTTTCACTCAAGACTAGCATGTTACCACGTTGAGCCACAGTGCCACTTCTTATTTTATGGTGACTAATTGGAGACAAGAGTATCACAGACTTTCCTACTGGGCTTGCTTTGAACTATGATCCTCAGATCTCGGCTTCCTGAGGAACTAGGATTACTAAGTTTGAACCACCAGTGCCCAGTCTAATGAAATACCTTTAAACCCATGTTTAGACACAACATTCATTTTTGTTTCATATACAACTTGTACATAGAGTTTGAAAGTCTCTGTGTGCTCTTCAGAGCCTGAAGTGCTTCCCTTTCTGGTGATATCAGACATCGCTGGTATCTCCCAGGTAGTTGCTACAAAGGCATAGCAGAGACGTGCAGATAATAGGAAAGCAATGCAAGCTGCTCAGGGAGGAATCCTTACGAGTTGCAGGTAGCAAGGAAAGAATCTGGAGGAGGTGATTTATACTGAATGAAAAGTTCTTTACTCTGTAAATTTGTGCATGAAGGTCAGGGTCCAGCTCCTTCTTCTCAGTGGAAAATTTGATTCCCCCAAATGTGGGTATTTCATTTCCTGGGAATGTGTGGGTAGGGACATTGTGTGTGTGCAATGTGTTAATCATAAGAAACCATGGTGATCTCTTGTACAACCATTACACATTTTAGCCTTTCCAAGACCCTAAGGAAGTCTGTAATTTAAGAAAATGTTTAATTTTGTTTATTCAAAGATTTTCCAAAATTATTTGGCAAAGGAATAATCTTGTTTTAAAAATATGTTTTCCTTGATCTAATTTATAAGCAAACCAAAGAAACAATGTTAGAGAAAACTTTGAGAAAGATAGTCTGGGAGAAATTTTCCTTTGTTTCAACGAATGAACCAATAGCTCTCACCTATGTCCTTTTCAATGTGTGTACAGAAGCAGGAAGGTACACACACACACACACACACACACACACACACACACATACACATACACCTTCTTTTAAAATATGTATGTACATTTGTTATTGTAAAAGTGATGTACAGCAGGGTTATAGTTACATAAGTCATATGAAGAGTACATTTCTTTTTGAATAGTCTCATCTCTTCTGTTGCACTTTCCCAATTTTCTCTGCCATCTCCACCAACAAGTTGTATACTTCTTCATTTTTCAGCATGGTGTCTAGTATCATTATGCTGCATTTGGTTGCCCTTTGTCCCACATTTTCCGTGCCCTCCCGGCTTACCCTCCCCAAACAGATAAACGTACCAAGACAAAAGGTACAGAAAACAAAAACAAAGAAAGAAAAAAAAACACTCACTTCCATTTCTTGGAGTTCGTTTTGATAATGATTATTTTGTATTTTCATATTAGAATATCCTCCTTTAGTCTTACTGCACTCACACTTTTTTTTTTTTTTTTTGGCCAGTCCTAGGGCTTGAACTCAGGGCCTGAGCACTGTCCCTGGCTTCTTTTTGATCAAGGCTAGCACTCTGCCACTTGAGCCACAGCGCCACTTCCGGCTTCTTCTGTTTATGTGGTGATGAGGAATCGAACCTGGGGCTTCATGCGTGCAAACTCTACTGCTAAGCCATATTCCCAGCTGCACACATCTTCTTACCGCAAGCATTCTCTACTTCAGGAGGTTTAAGTCTCTCAGGAATCCTAAACTGATCACAAAGAATTTTCCCATGATTGACATAAAAATTTTCCCCAACTGACTGCCATTAGTCAGGTATGTGGTTCTCACTGAAGAGTGAGATTCCTGCATTTCAACTGGTTGTATTTGATTTAGGCACCAGTGAAGAAAGGCCAGAGATTCTGTTATGTCAGTGGTAATTAATGGGCTCACATTCAAAGACAGATTCCCATTCTAGGAGGCATGCTGGTCTCTGTAATGTAAGGCCACCAGACAAGAATGGAAGAGCTTTGTGCTCTTGAAGATTTCTCTTCCTGATCAGCCCTAGGATCAGAGGCTACTAGACACTCAGCCCGGCACTGCCCTCTTTATAGTCATGAAAGCCTAAGTGTGGAGTCATGGATAGCTTACAAAAACAAAACAATAGCCATCTGCGTATTCATGTACATGAGTGTGCATGCATGTGCCAATGAGCATCTGCAGGTGTTCAAATAGTATTCACAATTTTGGGACACAGAATGGAAACAGTAAGCACCCCTCTTGTCCTGAAGGAGTTTGAAAGCCTGGCCCCAATGATGGTTTGGTCCCACAGGCTGGTGATTCCCTGGAAATCTCAGCATCTTTGGATCGGGTGGACAGTTCAACCCCCAGAGTGAGTCAAAGAACCGGAACTGGTGTTAGAGAGCACTCTGCACACAGCCACACCCAGATGAGAGAACAGTTAGATCCTTCTCTCTCACTGACTTGACCCATTTGAACACAGAGGCTTGGTTTTACTTTCTTTGGCTTGATAGCAACATTTGAGCGAAGTCAACCATCCAGAGACACGGCAGACAGCCAGGCAGGAGGAAGATAAACAAAATCGACACCGAGCCAAAAAGAAAAAATGCAAAGGTATTCAAAATGCAAGCTCTAATTTTCACTCCCCTGTTTGAAGCCTGCCAGACACAGGGCTTTGAGAAAAAAAATAAATAAATAAAGCTGATTTGCACTGAAAAAGGCCAAAAATAACCTTGCTTTCTCTTGCAGAAGAAAACAGAAAATGTCTGTAGTTTCCTTCCATTTGGGATAGGCAGGGTGAGCCTCAGGCATACACCTGGAAGAAGACTATAGACCAAAGGGAACACACGAAGGCCATGGTTGAGGAGTGGCTGAGGCTGCTGATTGAACGCTTGAGTTTGGCTAAGTGGAGAAGGCTGAAGAAGAAGCTGCAGCCACTGGGAGGAGAAGACTTTCATTTGCATACACTAATTACAAATAATCTCTAACTGGTAATTGGCCGGTGTTTATAGCCTTCTAAAATATCTCATGTGTCCCTATTTCCCTCTGTGTCTGGCAGTTTTGTCAAATCTTCTCTGGACTCTGCTTCCAGGTTATTTCTATCTTCTTTCCATTTTCTAAAATATAACTCGGGTATCCTCGTCTTCTGGAGATGCTCCATGAACCACGGAAAGCTGGATATTCAATCCCAGACTGCTCTCTCTCTCTCTCACCTCAGCCATCTTTCTAAGTTTGATACCCATTCCTCTTGCTTTGACCCATAAACTTCGTTCACTACTCCTCTTAGCTCCCAAGCCCCTTGCTCATCTCCCCATCTCAGAGATTCATACACTCCTCATCTAAACATGGCTTCTTTTCTCTGAAGGAAGGAATCTCAGCTGCTCTCTCAATGAATTGTCACACTGTGCCTGATCAATAGAATGCACCTTCCCCCAGTTTCTTCATGAGGAACCCAGGATCCGGAGAGAAGAAAGATCACGCCCAAGGTCATAGAACTCTTTCAGTGATGGATCACTGTGTGCCCTTAGCTTGTGGCTTACATCCTCTTGTGATTGGCAGCTGCCAAAACTTCACATTCCCTGAGTCCCTGAAATGTCTCCACGGTGTGCTGCTGCTGCTCCTGAAAGAATGAAGCTGAGATTCCAGGTGTTGCTGCTGCTGGAGAGAGAATCAGTGTTGTTACCCTGAACTTTTTTGCCCCCTTAGAGTTTGTCAAAATAGGGAGAATATATTTTGAGCTCAAATACAGTGTAATAGTGCCTGCCAAATTATTTTTATTGACACACACCCCATTGCTCACATAGAGGAAAACCCTGACCTGGCCAAAGAACTCACAAGTAGACACAAATGACCCAGGAGAGAGGAAGTAGCCCCACAGTGAGTGTGCCCCTGAGTTCGGAAAAGAAGGAGGAGGAGGAGGAGGAGGAGGAGGAGGAGGAGGAGGAGGAGGAGGAGGAGGAGGAGGAGGAGGAGGAGGAGGAGGAGGAGGAGGAGGAGGGGGGGGGGAGGAGGAGGAGGAGGAGGAGGAGGAGGAGGAGGGGGGGGAGGGGAGGAGGAGGAGGAGGAGGAGGAGGAGGAGGAGGAGGAGGAGGAGGAGGAGGAGGAGGAGGAGGAGGAGGAGGAGGAGGACAAGAAACACAAGAATAGGAGGAGGAATGAGAAAGTAAGAGTATGAGAGGGAAGATGCCAAAGGAAGAAGGGAGAAGAGGGTGGACAAAAGAAAAGGAGAGACAGTACTTGGCTACTTTCGTCCAGAGGAAACACTCTACATATATTTTTCCACACTTATCTTTGCTAAGTGTCTTTGGAAGGGTTTTAAAGCAGAGCCACATGGAGATTCAGACAGACACTTTTCTGCCCAAGGAACTTTACTTTGATTTAAAAAAGAAAGCCAGTGTCTCCCTGTCAGTGGTCACAATGCCATGGAAATTCCTATAGCTTGAGAACAACTCATAATCATTCTCTTGTTACCAGGAAACATAGAACTCAAAGGTTGGTGATTGGATCCAGGACCTTCCTGAAGGTTGGCCAACCAGGAACACAATGTGCAAGTTTCTGCAGTATACTGTGCTCTATTTCTTCTCTCTGTGCCAGACTATGAGAGACTGGGAGGCCAAGCCCCTTCTTCTTGGCCAGCAAGGTCCACTTGCTCGATTGATGGTGTCTACCAGGTTGTACATGATAAGTCAGCTGCAGAGCTGCTGAAATATATCCTCATTGGGAAACATTTGTTTGGGATCCACTTCTATTCAGCCAGATATGGAGGCTGATACACTAACAGACTTTCTTATGCTTGATAAATCAGAGGACTGCAGAAGAGGAAAATCTCCCTTTCTGCTTGAAGACATTGTTACCTGCTTTTCATGCTTGGGTAGGATTGCATCAGATATTATGGCTCATTGTGATGGTGGATTTAAGGTGGACTGAAAAGGCAGAAAGAGTTCTAATTATAGATGATGTCTGTGGACTCCTAAATTAAGCAACTCAGGACCCCCCTATGATGTGCACATATTAGTCACAGGACTTTAAATGTACCAACTATATCCCATTTTCTATATTCATGACAGGAAGATAAAAATACCCTCCTTACAGTATTGTTTTGGAGACTGAACTTCAAAACAACACATCTGAAAGGCCATGCAGAGTTCCTGATGCCAAAGAAAATGAGAGATGATGCTAATGATTATAATGCTCTTCTAATACTACTGCTAATTTTTCATCCTATAAAGAGTAGAGTATAGCTCGGGGCCTATCTCAAGGTAAAGTGCTTGTCTAGAAAGTATCAGTGTCTGGGTTCAATCCCCAGTACCACAAGACAAGAAAATAAATACATAAAAATAAAAGTAGAAGCTGGGTACCAGTGGTTCACATCTTTAATCTCATCTACTGAGGAAGCTGAGATAGAAGGATCTAGGTTTGAGGCCAGCCTAGGCAGGAAAGTTTGAGACTCTTAGGGACTCAGCCAAAGGCACTTCTTCCTACAACTTCCACGCTGGGTTGTGTACATTTCCTCATGGCCTAAGAGGGAAGAGAGGCTGGTGGGTGTTGTAGCTGCCAAGGGAAACTCCAGAGTTCATTCCTGTGGCTGAATTTGTCCATTTACGTTTCTTTGATCTTAGATGTCCCAACCTGGTCGTAGCTGGGTGTCATCTGTTTTCTACACTTTGCAAATGCGATAGTTAAGTGCGTCAGCTGCCTGATGCTTACATTGAAAATTTCCAGAGAAATCTGTTTTCCGAGAACATGCATCTTAATTTGTTTCTTTTCACATAAAGGGGTTTCTCTTGGGGTGAAGGTTCTTAGCAGTTGAATGAAATAAGTTCTCTTCAAGAAGGCCACGTGTTTTCGTAGTATTCCATTGTCTTCTCGTTTGGATGCAAAGACTTCGAATTTTACATAGTAAACTTTGCATCAATCTTTTATTTCCATCAGATAGCTCAAGGTTGTGATGTTCCCTTGTCTTTGAAAGAAAGCAAGGCCATGCTGAGCAAAGCCTATGAATCAGGTAGAGCTTCTCAGAGGAACAGGGCAGGAGAGGGGGGCCTGGGGGGCATTGGAGATGTCACAGCCTTTTGCGTCGCTCATAATTAATTATTAGAAAGATTTATAAAGTCTTTTCATAAGCACTCCACAAAGCAGATTGGAACCAAAACCTAATCTAGTTAAACCCACTAAATTGCTGATATAGGGAAAGAGTTGGGTTGGGTTTAAGGAATCAAACATGATCAATAATCCGGTCCTTAGAGACAGTGACTAAGACTGTTCACTGAGAGGTCTTATTGCTCCCAGTGTGAGCACGAGAGAGAGAGAGAGAGAGAGAGAGAGATAAAGCAGAGCCTGAGATAGTCTCAGTCTCTCTGCTCCCCAGATTCTGCTCAATGTCTGCTTTCTTTAAGGATTATTTATGTTGCAACCCTGCAACTCTCACCTCCATTTCCTTTCTCCAACTTTCTAGAGCATCCTTATTAACTCTCATTTTGGTTATTTTAGCACAATGCTCTTTCTGTTTTGCCTTCTTCTACAAAACTTTGTTTGCCTGGACTCCTGTCCTAGATTGAGAGTGCTTCCTCTGGGACCACATAGAATGCTGCACGTGTCCTGAGAGACCCTCTTAAAATACAATTGACTTGTCTCTTCCTGGCTTGAGAAGCCCACTCCAGAGAAGGCCTCACTTCTCTTGTACTACACTATGTCCAGTATTGAGTGTAATATTGGCTCTCTCTACTCTGCAGGTATTACACTAATATTTCTTTTTTTTATTAATTAAATTTTGTTGACAAGGTGTTGTGCAAAAGGGGTACAGTTACATAACAGGGCAGTGAGTACATTTCTTGTGATATCTTACACCCTCATCTTTCTTAATATTTCTTGAATGAATGCATTTGTGCGTTCACACTTTCTGTCTGACTGGGGCTCCAGACTAGATTGGCCTGTCTTCTCCACATGCAGGCTCAACTCGACTCCTCAGATACGTGAGACTCTCCCAGTCTTTCCCCCCTTACCTTCTGCTGATCTTCCTTTGTCTCACCTAAAGTCCTATCTGTACCTATGATGAGATGTCAAGAGTATGGATACTAAAGGGAGATTCCGAATTCTAACTCAGGGCCTCCCAAATATTACCTAATAGGGGGTGATCTTGGGCAAATGACTTAACATCCAAATTCTTACCTCATCTATGAAATGGCACCAATTTCTCTGTGTTATTGTGAGCGTAACCAATATTTGAAAAGCCCTTGGCATAGTGCTGGGCCCAACTCAAATATACTGGAAAAACTAATAGAAATGGCCAATATCGTTTGGAGTTTCTAGAATGAGCTCCTGTTGTTGAAGAGGACTGATGGCTGTCAGAAAGCAGCAGAAGTGATCCCGTTTTCTCAAAGCCCTGACCTCTGTGAGGCTGCCCTGCATAATCACCTACAGAGCCTGGGTGAACTCAAGTGGAATTGGTACTGAAATGACTTTCCCTCTTCCAATCAAGTATCATGATATTGCATTTGTAGATCCCAGTGTTTTACACATTTTTTACAGCAAAGGCAGTGTCCAGTAGATAGATATTCATGAATAAACAAGTAGAAAGACATAGATCCCATCCAACATTGGTACCTGTGGCTGCTTGAGTGAGCCCTAGTCATTGTGTACCTACCTGTAATCTAGCATAGTATCTGTGTTCTGAACATTCTGCAGCTTGCTTCTTCCTTTGAGGTCAGTCTCAAGTCCCTGACCACATAGTCAATTCAACCCCACTTAGTATGACACAAACTTCATCCTCCATCCATCCACACTTGGGCAAATCATGCTAGAAGTTGGATGTTCTGGGTTATAACTATGGTTATAACCATTAATGGGAAAGGTATGAGCCTGCATTCCTTTATTCTCTCATAGTCTTCCTTATATTAGTTTATTGAATGTTTCTTGCCATGCTTTCTTGAATATCATACACTCACGCCATCTCCTCCCTGATTTAGGCTTCAAGTCACCATGGCCCTAGTCACATCTTAAGTGAAGCCACTACATCATGATGTGACTCATCTTAAGCTATTAAATATTGTGATGTAAATGCTTGAGTCTATCATGTCTCCTTGAATACTGACATCCCCTGTCAGTTAGCTCCTTGATCTTGAACCATCTTAGACCTGTCTCTCTACTTCAGTTTTGCGCTCAGCATTTATCACATCATGGTCTGGACTCCAAGTCTCTTGCTATCTCTTAGAATTAGATCCTGTAGCACTGTTAGCTTTCCACATCCTTGACTTATATGGGACTTCATCACAGAGTGAACCAAAGGGGAAATCTAGATTTATACATGCCTCATTTTCCGTACAAGCCTGAAAGAATGTGTCTTTAAACTCAAACCATGCAGTGTGATGAATATGTCCACCTTTTCCTCCTAAAAATGAAAAAGAAAGACTGTGGTCCAACTAGTTATAAATTTTGCACTCATTTCCTCCATATTTACGAACGTTCATAAAAAATTGAGAAATCTCATGAGCTGTATGGATGGGTCAGTGTATAATAGCCTACAAAGCGAGCAAAGCACTTGAGGATATAGAAGTGAAAGAATAATATATAATTCATAATACGGAGATGAAAGGTGGGAGACTATGAAGCTGCTCTTCCTTTCAAAAGGATTAATCATTTTTTAATATCAACATACCCTATTATAAAGACAACATGGCTTATCCAAATACAATCACTAAAGTACTACCATCTTTAATCAAAAGATTATGGAATTCTCAAATAGTCCCTAGGATAAAGCTCTGTATGAATATGGTTTGAATATCAGTTAAATACAGATTTCTTAATAGTTCAGCTATTATGTAATTAAATAATATTTGTATAATGACAATTGCATACTCCATAAGTGAAAGTTATATTTAATGAGACATTTATTGGCACAGATGATTAATAATAAAACTTCACGCTGCAGGTAATTTATACACATGCAATGTGGCCAAGAAGCAAAGCTCATTTTAATGCTTACCTTGTGTCCCAGGCTGCTGGTTTCTTAGCCAATTCAAATCAATTCCTGGGTAAAAACATCAGCCTAAGGCTTTAGGGTGTAATTGCAAGGAATGATACAGTGGACAAAGGCACCTTTCTATATACATGGAGGTTATAGAGAATGCATGTGAAGGTTAATAATTTACATTTTTATTTTGTTTGTAAATTGGTTAAATTGGTCTTTTTCTTTAATAACCCAGAGAAGCATCTCAAGGACCAAAATGAAATCTTCCCTTCCCTCCTCTTTACTCCCCTCCCTCTCCTCTCTTCCCTTTCACCTCTCCTCTCTTCTCCCCTCCCTTCTCCTT
The DNA here is from genome assembly GCF_023159225.1 of Perognathus longimembris pacificus. Taxonomy (NCBI): domain Eukaryota; kingdom Metazoa; phylum Chordata; class Mammalia; order Rodentia; family Heteromyidae; genus Perognathus; species Perognathus longimembris. The sequence continues at coordinate 14,513,235 of NC_063170.1, forward strand.
TCCTCCCTTAGGCTTTCCCCTCCCTCTGTTCCCCTTCCCTTTTCTCTTTTCATCTTTCTTTCTCTTTTTTTTTGTTTCTTTCTTCTTTCTTTGTACATTTGAAAAGCAGAAAACTTGTCACTCAAATGTGACAAATACATGACTTTATGACATTGTCTGAGCCCTAGTCACACACAGAGCCTTGATCTACACTGCCCATCAAGGGGAGAGAAGACGTAGGCCGGCTGTGGTTGATCTTGTGAATGGAGGAAGCTGATTGGTGGTGGTCATCCTGATCTTCGCGATACCCTTATAATTGTAGGGGGAGGGGGTGTCTCATAATATGCTAATGTATATACAAGTAATTATTTGTAATCTCTCTCAGTGTCCTTGTTTACAAACATGGGTCTGATTCCAAACTGGGTACTGTCTTAGTGTATTTTATGTGTCTATAACAAAATACCTATAGCTGGATCATTTTTAAAAGAATAGGAATTTATTGAATCACAGTCCAAGGGTAGCTGAGAAATCAAGGTGCTGGCAGCTCCAATTTTCTGGTGAGTACTGCCTTTTGCTTCCAGGATGGCACTTTGCTGCTGGTGAAGGTAACAGAAATTAAGGAGATTTTGACACTGGATTAAGACCATAATCCAACTCACAAGAGAGGAGCCCTTTTACAGGACCCCCCCTGTCCCCCCACACACAACCTTTCAAAGACTACTAACTACTATTTTGAAATTCCCCACCTGAATTTGACATGTGTAAACCAATGACATCACTTTTGTTTATCCTTATTAAATCACATGTTTCATAGCTTCAGATTTCTCCTTAGCAAAAGTAAGGATATCAGCACACCCTTTTCTCCCCTTTCCTAAAGAGGAACAACTATAATACCAGTATCCCAGCAGTGTGAGCCCACAGCCCAGTTTCCAGACTCCAGATACAAAATACACTAAAACTTTATTTATGCCTTTACCTTTATATGCCATTTGTGCAGAGAACACACTACTTCATTTTAGAGAATTAGTAGATATTATTTATTAAACTCTAATGCTCTAAAATTCTCAATTCTTTCTCTCTCTTCCTTCCTTTCTTTTCCTTCCTTCCCTCCCTCCCTCCCTCCCTCCCTCCCTCCCTCCCTCCCTCCCTCCCTCCCTCCCTCCCTCTCCTCCCTCCTTCCTTCCTTCCTCCCTTCCTTCCTTCCTTCCTTCCTTCCTTCCTTCCTTCCTTCCTTCCTTCCTTCCTTCCTTCTTCCTTCCCTCCCTCCCTCCCTCCCTCCCTCTCTTCCTTTCCAATATTAGTGCTTGAACTCAGGGCCTTGCTTTCCCTTGGTATTCTACCACTTGAGTCACATCTCTACTTCCAGCTTTTTGCTGCTATTTGGTAATAACATTTTCACAGACTTTTCTGCCCGGGCTAGCTTTGAATGGCTATCCTAAACTCTCAGCCTCCTCAGTAGCTAGAATTACAGGTGTGAGCTACCAATACCCAGTTTTCAATAGTTTCCATGGTCTCATGGCAGGATGGGAAGGGGCAATGGGACAGGGTGGTGTCTGGATGCAGGAGGCAGTGCATACGTGTGGGACATAGCATGCTCAGAGCATCCTGTGTTCTGTAACTGCTCTCTGAGAGAACCACAAAATCATGAGGACATCATTAGTGGCCACCTCACCCTTTCTGAATGTGTCTAGGCTGTGGAGTAGCAGCTTGAATTCCAAACTGAATTGCCAAAATTGTTGTTTTGCCTCAGAAAACATATTTTTCTCAATAAAAGTGAAGTGTGGACTTCTCCTGAGGTTAGTTTGGCTTTGCCATATCTAAGAATAGAGAATATCTAGAGGGTGATTCATAAGCAGAGAGAAGATATTTAACTAGGAATATGTCTGAAGGTGTAATGTGTAGAGTAGACTAGTTCACAATAACTATTACCTTTTGTTTGTACTTTTTGATAAAATTTTAATCATGGTTTTATTTTGGAGGGGGTGGACTATAAGTGTTAATTTCTTCTACATTATCCCAAATGTCCAGGCAGTAAAAATGTACCATGTTTACAAATGAGTTACAAGAGGTATTGAAGGCAGCATTTTCCCAACTCCTCTATTCGATTTTGTATTTTGTATCTGTATCACCCTCATGGAAAAATACTTAATGCCTCCCAGACTTCATTTACTCACCTTTAAAATGGAGGAAACTGTAATAACCACCAACGTGGTAGCTCAGCTTAGGCCATCAAGACTGTTCTCAACAAATACATTCACTCCTCTAACTCTAATAAAAGCTTTTTTTTTCTAAAATATAGACACTCAGGGTAAGTTTTTACTTGGTATAGCATCATATTATCTCTTCAAAAATATTTTGGGCATGGGCATAGGCATAAACACACACACACATACACACACACACACACACACACACACACACACACACACACACACACCCCTCCCTCAAATTTTACCATTTACCTGAACCAAAGTAATTTCCACCCAACAAGTAAAATTACCTATATGTGTAGGAGGAAATCCATTTCTTGAATATTATTGCTTTTCTAGACCTTACACTTTCTGAAATGAAAAGGGGATTTAGATAGTTATTCTTCATTAAGTTCTTAATACCAACACATTTATTTGTTAGTCAAGTTCCAAGTCACTGGATCTAATAGACCCAGCTCCTCACAGTCCGTTACAAAACGGGAAATGGGGTTTCAGGACGAAAAGGGCAGACTGCATTCCAGGAGTCAGATAGGAAATGCCATCCACAGTTACCTTCTCATGGCCCCATCTTTTCAAAACATGTCTGAAAAATATGGGTGAAACCCCGAGGTCTTCACAAAAAAAAACCCTGTTTCCTTTTTGGCATGGGAATGTGTTTGGAAAGTGTTTCTCAGGCTCTCTTGCTTGTAAATGGAGCTTGGAGCTGAGTTATGACTAATGGCATAAAAGCAGGAACGGCAAACCTTCCCAGACCTGGCCAGTACAACCTCTTATACAACCAAAAAAAGCTTTTCTGGCAAGATGCAGAGCTTCTCAGCTGGCCTCAAAATCCAAAGGATGGCAAAGCTGTCCATCTCAAGAGATCTGGGTCTTTGAATCAGCATCTTCGACAACCGCCTACCCAACACCCAATTCCACATGACACAAACAAAAAGGAATCAAACTTTAGTATATGAATCCACTGGACTTCTGGGCTTATTAGTAGAAACATTCAGCTTGAACAAGATGAAAAATGAAAAGATAAACTTGGATCTCATCCAGCCATGACAGGTGATAAAGACACCTGGCGAATTCCTTCCGGAGTCAAGTATATTTACACATAAAAACAGAATTCACTGACAATTGTAGATATGGGTCTTGAAACAGTAGAAGCACAGTTCAGAACTCAAACACTCCGCCCTGTGGAGGCATCTGTGCTGTGAACAAGATGCCCCGGGCCTCCTGGGGACTGACAAAGCCTTGGCAGACAAGAAACTTCCTGGCTAAGCCCCTATTCCAGCCTAATCACTGCTTCCAGAAAAAGAGAGCATCCCCACAGGGATATTTTTAGATTCACCTGATTTTTAGAGCAAACTGCATGCGAGTCCCCACACTGGGTGTGCACTCTATGACTGATGCCTCGTTGATGTCCTTCCCCCCATTAATATTTACTATAGGATGATTAATCAAGTTCTGAGCCTTGGAGTGAGACCTTATTGTAAGGTTCCCACACAGAACCATGAAGCCAGGGTCTGTAGTCAGCCTCCTCCCAGCGACCCAAGGAAGCTTGTTACAGAAGCTTTCTTTTATGCCCTTTGTGATGAAAACCATGTTGTTGAGACCAGTTTGGAGCAACTCAAGAGAGAAGAGTTGGTAATTGCATTGAGTGAGCGATGCGGCACTAAAACAATGGGGGAAGGGAAGAATGGCGAGGAAGTAAAATATCATGGACGGATGGCTGTGCAGGAGAGAGCAGGGCATGATTCCTAGGTCTCTCATATAGAAGTAGAGACTGGTAAGCAAACAAACCCCCCAAGAGAATGAATTGGACATACATACAAGAGTTAAGCCTTGGTTATTCTGAAGACCCCAGTTTTAAATGTAGCCAGCAGGAAATATGACAACTACACAGTTTAAATGACCTATGTAGGGTGCTCCAAATAGGTCTTTCCTGGAAACATTTACTGTGACCAAGTGGTGGGAGATAAGGAGTCTTGTCAGGCTATGTAGAACACTGACATATAGCAAATGAGAAGAAAGGAGGCTTCCCCCCCCCATTCCTCTTTTCTATCTATCTTTCTTTCTTTTTTTATTTTTGGCTGCCAGTTTCATTTCTGATTGTATCTGGACCCTCAGTACCAATCTATGAGTTCTCAAAACACCCATCCACAAAGATCCTGTGGTCAGTAGGGCAAGTTTTAGGCAAAGATCTGATGCTGAGAAAGGCAAATGGATGACTAGGTTTGTGGAAAGGTAGATGAATATTTGAACAAACAGATCCTGAATGGGACAGTCTAAATGAAAGACCAAAGAAGTCATTGCAAGGAAATCAGCATGGATTATTCAGCTACCTTCAGTTTAATGATGCCACATCCCATATAATATTCATAACCTGGAAATTAAATCTGAGTCTGTGACTCAACTTTCCTAAAAGTCCTTCATCCATCCCAGTGGCTCAGACATGGCACAAATCAGGTTTATAGATGAGAAGTATCTTGGCAAATGAAGAAAGGAATTCAGTGAACCTCCTGGGGCTTTTTGCATAGGACACACGAGTGAGCTATTTACACAGATGTGAACATTTAAATATTTACTTGTTTTACATCCTAGGATTGCTCACCTACACATATTAAATAACCATGCACTCATTTTATTCATTCATGTATTTGTTCATGTAATACATATTTATTGAGCACCTACTGGGCACCAGGTGGGAGAATCCCATGATGAGAAAGAGATAGCATCTCTCCCTCTTGGAGATTTCCCTAGTGGAAGATGCAGGTGTTCAGTATATGCACAGAATCATGATGCGCAAAGAAGGCATTAGTACAGAATCCCAGGAGATAACACATATGAGTACTGCGTACACACAGAGAGAACGAAAAAGCCTCTTTGAAGAAGGGATGGATGAACAGGAAGTTACAGATAAAGGCAGAAGCAAAAGAGAAGAGAGTTTCACCTAGGAAGAGAGGAACCCATGGCCATGATCAACACTCAAGGATTGGGCACATAGCTGGATAGCCTGGAACATAGAAAGGCAGCCAGAATTTGGCTGGAGAAATAGGAACAGAGCTATGATGCTTCCTAGGCATAGTGTGTTGTATGTTTCCCAACCTAGTCACTGGAAGTAGATGACGTAGGTTTTGTGGATTTAAAAGAAATAGTGGGCCAGGAAATTCTTGCAAGGGGAAGTAGAAAGCACTTGAAGAAAATCCCACCCTTTGCATGTGCATTTTCAGTGCAGCAGATATTATCTGGTGGCCAGGGTGAGCTCCAGGGTGTCAGTGGGCACAGGAGAAAGAGGATGGGTGTTTAGGTAAACTCTAGAGCCCAGTGGCAGGACACAGACCCTAGCCTGATTTTCCAATGGATCTTGCAGTCTGGAGAGGTCATCTGTCTTATCTCCATACTCTTTGTCTGTACATCAGCCAGCATGGGATTTAGAGTTAGACCTAATTTGACCTTCACGAGGTCTAACCTCGTGGCTCTAATTCACAGAGCCCTTCTAACCTCTAGCAAAAATGAGAATCTAAACATTCTTACTTGATATAATCAGTGTGTGAAATTGGAAGGGTCCTCCACTCCAATAGCGTGTTCTCAGGAAATAGTAATGAAGATGAACACAGGGCACGGACTTTTCCATGAGAACACAGAGGACATAAAACAGTGCTGGAGTTACAAGTGTAGTGGCCCATATATACCTGGAATCACAGTATTTGGGAGGCTGTAGCAAGAGGTTGGGGAGAGTTTGGGGATAAGTTGGACAGTGTGATGAGATTTTTGTCTTAAAAGGCAGATAGCAAAAAAAAAGGAAAATAAAAGCCAAACAAAACAAAGCAAAAGATCTCTTGCAATGATACAGGATGATTTGTTCTCAAGACTCATGCCTGTTTCAGAGCAGAATTATGTTCAGTGAGATTTCTAAACTTTTAAATATTCAAACAAATTCTAAGGCATGGTAAGGTTTGTAGAGGCTACAGATAGAGCCATATTGTCATTTTGCAAATGCTACTTGCTCTTGAAGCCAAAGGATTTCTCTTGGAACATCTTTTATTATTGTTGATGATAATCATGAGGTTTGAACTCAGGGCCTGGGCACTGTCCCTGAGCTCTTCAGCTCAAGGCTAGCACTCTACCATTTTAAGCCACAGCTCTACTTCCAGTTTTCTGGTAGTTAATTGGAGATAAGAGTCTCACAGAACTTTCCTGCCTGAGCTGCCTTAGAACCACAATCCTCAGATTTCAGCCCCCTGAGTAGCTAGGATTAGAGGCATGAACCACTAGCACCCAGATTCTCTTGGAACATCTTGATATGGAAAAGAGAAACAGGAGATCAGATTCCTGTGTGTGAAATCTATCTTTCTGCTCATTGCAGGGTCTCTATTTCCCCACTGTGGCTCCTATGGTAAAGCAAAAAGATCTCTGGCTCAGTGATTGCATATTTGCTCCCAGCCCTGCATCTGGAGATCATGAGATACGCCAGTTGTACTCAAATCTAAGGTATGGCAAGAAGTGGCCTGTAGCAGCTGCTGTGGCTTGGGTGGGGATTTCAAGGTGAAAGGCCTGCAGGGGATGCAATTGCCCTACCTGAGTCTGAACGCCTTCCTGCTATCTCCATCTCTGAATGCTTGTGACCATCAGTGGTGGTCCTGTCCTGTAGGACTCCTGAAAGGCAGGCTCAGAGTCCTAGGGTGAGGAGTCCTGTGGGTCTAGGAATATCTATCTATCTATCTATCTATCTATCTATCTATCTATCTATCTGTCTGTCTGTCTGTCTGTCTGTCTGTCTATCTATCTATCATCTGTCCTGCTAGAAAGTTTAGGCCAGATTGATTTTCTGGATGATGTCCCAATTTGAAATCTTAATCTGAACCTCAAAGAGATGATGAAATGATACCCTTAAATCTCTTCCCCCCCCTTTTTTCCCACCAAGATGTCTTGCTACTTAGGGAGCCAAGGCTCCCTCAGAAGTCTGTGTCTTCCCTTCAGCGCCTGCCTAAACTCCCACTCAGATTTCCCTAGAGGAAGGCTACTGGCAGACTGACTTAGAATAACTAATGGATGGGTATTGCCCTGCAGACATGACAAAGCCATGGCCACACAAGACATCAGCTTGGAGACATGTTCATTGGAATGACTTAAGACTGAGGACATGAGAATTAAAGGTGCCTACTGTATAGTGTTTTTTTTTAAAAGATATGTCTCTCTGGGGGAGGGGGGCCCTTAGACACTTCAAGCCTTAAAGATTCTCTCCCATTTGGATTGGAATTTTAGCTCAGATTCCCTAGTTGTGTTACTTAACCACACAGTTATTTTCTGTCTTCAACGGTGAGGCAAGAATAATATTTTAGGGTGACATTCACTTGTTACCTGACTTAAGAAACAGTAACTCTGTATATCACCTTTTGTAATAGCAATAAAAGTATTTAATTTGAAAAAATAATAATATTTTAGCCACTAGCAGGAAGAGCTATTAGAAAAAAATAAAGAAGAGCAATTCATTCAAAACACTTGATACATGACAGGCACCTCATAATTGTGGTTTGTTTTACATTCTTCTTAACCTCTTACTGGAACTCAGAGGTGTGCAGATCTGTCTTGGTTGTTCATTCATTTATTTAAACATTCGAACATTATCTCCAATATCCTATTCCCCAAACTGAAGGGAAGAGGAAGTAAACAAACTCTCTAGCCCCTCCAAAGCTTCCATTCTACCATTTACTTCAGCTTTCAGTTGTTATGAAATGTCTCAGGTGTCAGGCAAAGTTCAGAGATTTTTATTTCCTCTTGCAGCTTTATGACTTTCAGACTGTTCCCTCAAAATTGCACTTAATTTTAACTTCATTAACTTCCTGTTCTGTCACAACAGTTGAACGAGGATTTCTCCATGAGCAGTATTCAAATCAGCTTTTAATGAGCTATTTAATTAAAGGCTAATTGAGGTGAATTCATTAAAGATTTCTAAATTATGCTTATCAGTGTAGCTATGTTTTAAGATAAGTTTTAAATATTTGTTTTATATTGCATTGTTTGATCATAAAAGCATGTATAAAATTACTTGAAAAATTACTAATTAGAATCTGGGTGCATTTTTTCCCCTTCCTTTATACTTAAGTGGGATACTTAGCAAACCAGCTTAATGTGCTCACTGTTGGGCTGATATGATGAATGATTATTCAGACTATGGTGGTTTAGGTCTCTGTTTGGTTCCTGAGAGATTTTTTGATCTCCTGAGATTGGATGCTGTTGGATTGTCTTTGATTTGAGGCTCCAAGCACCATGTACATTGCAGCTGGTTAAAGCAAGTCGTTCACCAAGCCTTGCTGACCCTCAGATTTCCATCTGGAGGAAAGGGATTGCACCATTGTGCTGCCCAGTGCTACCTGGGAAATAAATATATGAATCACAATTGTACATCGTAGATGTTCAAGAGGATCCCTAAACTTTGGGACCCTTCCACTGAGAATAAATATGTCACACAAATAACATGTAATGAAAGTCTCTTGTACTCTAGGCATAGTTCTTTTTTTATTCTTTTTTCCCAATTTTTATTATCAAACTGATGTACAGAGAGGTTACAGTTTCATACGTTAGGCATTGGATACATTTCGTGTACTGTTTGTTACCTTGTCTGAAGTAAGGCAGACCCAAAGAAACGTTAAGTTGCAGGATTTCCTTCATTTGTAGTAATCAGGTGTGACTATAAATCTAACATAGAGTGGATGGTAAAGAAACAAAATTGCACTACAGAAACATCTGAATGACACCTTTTCAGAGAGGCTTCCGGACTCAGAGCTGAATGAAGTACTTCTCTTCCTACTAGCTGCTCACACCTGTTCATTTCTTTTCTTACAGTCTCCACAAGTGTGTGCTAATCCAAAGCACTTCCAGGTACTTTATGCTTTGTGAGGCCACAGCTCTGCCTGTTTTTTTTTTTTTGTTGTTGTTGTTATACTCCATAGTAAACTTCTCTTGATTTTTTGACCAAATTAAATGAACAAATGCAATATTTTTTTAAGGAATGCTCTATGTCAATCACTAATCATATAGAAGAGGGAGGCAGATAAGCCAGACTTGGATAGGAGTGACATCACATGTGTAAATATGATAATGTATAATTAGTGCTGAGTTTGAGAAAGTACCTTTGCCTATGTTTGTGCACCTGCTAGAGAGGTTTTGCAGTGGCTTGGGGAAGAGAGTACCCTTATTGAATTATTTCTGATGAGCAGAAATTGAGTGAAATAACATGGTTCTTAATAAGCTGCTCTTTGTGTGTGAGTGTGTGTGTGTGTGTGTGTGTGTGTAGAAACAATTAAATTTCAGATATGAAGGAAGGTAGCTGAGCATCACAGACTCTCCTAGTGACAAATCTGTGTAGCTCTAATTCCCGCAGGTGTCACAATGGAGGTGGCACACAGCAGAGAATCCATCTTCTTCTTGCCAGCTCAGAGTTAAGGAAAAGAGGAGACCAGGGAGAATTTACCACCTCCCGAGGCATATTGATTAGAAAGAACTGCCAGGCATATTTCCATTTGCATTTTTTGTGGTGCTTGGATTGGAGAAAGGAGGGATGGTTCTAAATGAGAACAGCCCAATCATTTTCTCCTAAAACCTGCTCCAATTTGTCTCCCTGCTCCCTGAAGTTACTATCTGGAATAATCCAGGAAGGGAGATAATCAGCTCTTTGAGTTACATCGGTTTTGCCTGTTCCCTTGATAAAAATGGCAAAACTCGTCTACGAAATCCTGAAGTTGATTATGGTGTCGTTTTCACTCCTCTTAAATCAAAGCCATTTTATCTCCTTCAGTCTCACCAGGCTCCAAGAAACAGCATCTTTGCTTCCTCTGGCTTTCAATAATTCATAGTCCTTTGCCGACAAAAAAACAGCTCAGGCAATGCAGTCTTTGGGTGAGTTTTACTCAGACTCTGCCAATTGTGTGCACGAAAGCTGGGTTTCCATTACCATCATTCTCCAGCAAACGGGAAATGGCTACCCAAAGGAGGGCCAAGGCACCCCGAAAACACAGTTTTCTCAGGGATACATATGGACACACATTCTTACATGTGCAAGCCTTAATTGAAAAATAAAACAATTAGCTTTTAATATTCTTCAAGTAACAGAGGGAAACACTTTTATAGGATGACTGAGGAGAAACAGCCATACATTGCTTTGTTTTTAATAAACATTGAGTTAGTTGTGTTCATGATGAAGCTTATTAAAACATGAAAGCAGAACAGATCACGACACTGGAAAGCTATCCCAGAGATTACTTGTAAGCTTCGTTGTTTCTTATTCCACTTTCAAAGGCAAAACACAAACTAGAGAAGAATTAGGTCCATAGATGTGTGTGGGTTTTAGTCTATCTCAGGTGCTGGCCTCATGAGGGTGTGCACCTAGGGGCTTTTGAAATTACCAAGGGAATGAGTTGGACAACTTGTCAGTCAGGTTGATTGACATAGATAACTCTATAACTCAAGCCAGCTTTCCACAGCACTCTTTTACTTCAGTTTCTCTCTCCATGGTTGGAAAGACCTATCTCAAAATTCATGCAGGAATACTATAGATCTTCAGTCTGGCTTATAAACCTCTCTAAGAAATGCTCTCCAGTTCTTAGGTGGGTTCATTGAATCTTATCTTCACTTCACCAGCAAGTCACAGCCAAACACACCCATCTGCTTTCTTGATTTTATAATTCCATGGTTTCCTACAAGCAGCTACCCTTCTGCTTGGTTCTTTTACTCCTCTTCTGGGTAATAATTATGCATCCTCATAGATTCTGCTCGAGTAAGTCTCTTTTCTTCTTCTTTTTTTTTTTTTAGATGCAGGTCCTAGGGCTTGAACTCAGGGCCTTGTCTCAGTCTCAGCTCTTTTTCCTTGATCAAGACTAGTGCTTTACCACTTAAGCCATAGCTCCACTTTTGGCTCATTTTTTGTACTTAATTGGAGGTAAGAGTCTCTCAGACATTCCTTCCCAGCTTAGCATCAAACCATAATCCTCAGGTCTCAGGCTCCTGAAGAGCTAAGGCTGAGTCACTGGCACTTGACAAAACCTCTTTTGTGAAGCCCCCAGCTAAGATAACCTGTCCCCTCCTTGAACCTGAATTGGCTTCTTTCTACATCTTTAATAGCTTCTGTTAGATGGAATACCAATCAGAAAAGGATTTGCTATAAAGGAAAACTTGGACCATTTGGGGAAATGGGTGTTTTAACCTCCCTCCAAATATTCTCCTAGGAATAAGGTCCCTATGAGCTATTGTGTGATATTTGGTGAGCAGACCAAGTTTTGACTTAGATTTCTGGAATATCCTGTGCACCATTAGTGTCTGCTCAATAAATTATACACCAATGAAACAGACCAGTACATGCTGCTGTGATCTGTATCCCGGCTCTGAACAAGTGAAGGAGTTATTGAGATGTGGGTAGCTTTGTCATTTGTCCTTCAATCTCTAACATTCAGCAGAGAATACATTCAAAGGACTTCCATAAAAAAGTCCATTTTGTTACCACTTGTTTATTTTCATTTATTTATTTTTTATTTTAATTTTATTGTAAAGCTTATGTACAAAAGGTTTATAATTACATAAGTAAGTAATGAGCACATTTCTTTTTGAATAGTGTTACCCCTCCCTCATTTTCTCCCACTCATTCCCAACCTTTCTTCTTAAGTTGTGAAGTTCATTTCCAACATAGTGAATATCACTGTTGCATTGGTTCACCCTTTGTCCCACCATTTCTGTAATTCCTCTTCCCTTCCCCAAATCAGATAACCCTATATATACAAGTCAAAAGTTACAGAAATCAAAAACAATGACAATAGGGAATAAATCAAAAGGGGAAAATAGAAAGGAAAAAATAAATAACTGCAAACATTACAATGAAAATAAACTCTTGTTTCCATTTTTTGGAATGGATATTTGGATATTTTTCTTTCATATTTATCATTTTAATAATTCTATATGGTCATATGCACATAGCTATTGAGTCTTTGTGATCTCCTCCTAAGAATATCCTCCTTTGTTCTCATTTTGCAGATGCTTAGAGTGCTATTTAATTAATCATATCCAAGTGTAATTATTTGTCTTACTATCCACTAGATTACCTTGTCGATTTATGGACATATTCTAGGTATTAAAATGAGGGGAAAATGCAGCCTGTTTCTTTGAATTTGGCTTACTTTGCTTAATGTAATTTTTTCCAAGTCTTTCCACTTCCTTATGAATGGGGCAATGCCATTCTTTCTAATGTAAGCATAGAATTCCATCCTACCATTAGTTTTAATAGAACTGTGATAGAATAGAAATCAACTGATGGATATTTAAAATTAAATAAAGTAACTTCAAATCTCACATATCTGAAACCAATGATTTTTTTTACATTTCTAGTGTTTGTCCTTATGGATATGCATTTGCAGAAATGTGGTCCCATAAAATCAGTCATCTCTCCCTTTTAAAATCACCTATCGTGCTTTTCTCACTTTTAAAATGACTGATTTTTCACTCCATTTATTTCTTCCAAATATTAAAAGCAGAGGTTTATATTACTTGTGTTTTTTCTGGCCATTAGATAAGAGGTTAATGTATATACAAAATGAGGAGAAAATATGTAGCAATTTTTAACTACTTCGTGGCTTTGTTTAAGCATACCTTGTGATGAAATCTATGGAGTCATTGGGGTTTCAAGGCACTACTAATCGAATCTAGTAGATTAGAAATAGCTTTATATGCAGGGTACTGTCTGAGCAAGTAAGTCATAGCCTTGTCTGGGCTTTGGTTTTTCTCACTGGTACATCAGGACAGTATAAAGGTAAAATACAGACTCAATTACAACTCTAAGTGCCTTCCCCTCTCTGCCTCTACCATTGGCATAGTGCTAGGTTTTTTTCTATGAGTTGTCCTTCCTATCTTCTTCATCCAGTGAGAGTATTATTAGGTGGGGTGACACTTATAAAAGTATATGATGCTCTGGTGAGTTTTTATATTGAAGAAATGAGTACTTGTAGAGAGGAGAGTAGGCCATGTTGGGAAATATATACTTATATCTCCCACCTAAATATTCTACTAGACATAAAGGTACCTGTAAGTATTGTTAAGGTATTTAAAGTATCTCATTAGGGATTAGACTTGATAACCCCAGAGGACACTTGCAATCTCAGAGCACATGGAAATGATGCTCCTTTCTCACTCTGGGAAGATACGCCACATGAGGAATTGTAACAATTAACTTTTAATTGCATTTTGTGTTCTCCATTTTGAAGCCTAAGGGGAGGTGAGTCCTTATGGCCTCCCCCATAAAGTGAAGACTTGGGAACACAAATACTGCTGGACTGTTTTTCTGGAGAAATGCAGGGTGTGCATTGTTTGTAGACTGAGCCAATTCATTGGCCCTTCAGTCTGCCACTCACTGAGATTTATGTAGCAGCCACCTGCCATGTAGACAACAGTAGGCCATTATGGTGCTAAAGTTCAGTCCCTGTCAGAGCCAAAGTAAAGAAAAGCAACTGTGCTTGTTTTAAATACGTAATCAATCATAACCCTGTGAATAGCCACTTTTCTATTAATGCCTTCATATATCATCTAAAGCCCCTTGGCTTCTACATGATTTTTTTTTTTTTGAGTCTGGTTCGGTGTCTCTTACTTTACAGTTCCTTTCAGGGGATAATGTAGAATTGATTCTCAAAACAAGTCTGTTCCTGTATTCTTTCTTTAGGTCTGGTGTTAACAAAAAAAAAAAGTACAACCAGAAACATTTTTCCAAAAGTAATGCAGATGGGGAACTGACGTGTAACACTCCAGCAACCAGGGACTGGGAAACAGAGGGAAGATCAGATGAGTTTAGAAAGTAGCCTAAGGTCTGAGTGGGGACTGCCCTGTAGTGGTATCTGTGTGGCCACAGGCCTGTCATTACATCTTGGGAAGTCACATTGCTCAATGATAAACAGGAATGACAGAGGGCTGCAGGTGATAATCCAAATACTTGAATACACAGTGATTTTTCCTTTGGCCCAGTGCCCACAGGAAATTCTGTTGACATTACTTCTCATTCCCTTTGAGGAGAGCCTATGTAAATATTTTCTTTGAAGAGGGTCATTGGCTGACTTCTACAGGTAGGTGCTCAGCTACCTAAAGAGATGATAACCATACTATCTTCTTAGGACAGTTTAAGTGGGTCAGTAACTTTGAGGAGAATGGAGAATAATTCTATTGGCTGGAGCTCAGTGGTCGAATGCTTGCTTAGCATGAACAAGGCTCTGAATTCAATCCCTAGCACCACAAACAGTCCAGTCCAGAACAGAATAGAACAGCAAAACAATTGTCTTCAAATACAGAAAACTCAGGTAGCTTGCTTTTTTTTTTTTCTGGGACAAGCCCAAGAATAGATATTCTATTATATGAAGTTTTATTTTTAAGACCTCAGCTCCTCATTCATTCATAGAACTAGCTGGCTTTTTGTTTCTGAGCTTGCTTTTGCTGTCGTTATATAAGCACAAACAATAGCATGAGAGATCCCTGCATAAAAACGTACACAATACCAAAGGGTGTTCTGAACTCTCAAAAATTTAAGCCTTCCCATGAGAGAAGACAGTTTCTTGGGTTATAACATTGATCAAAATAAAAAGCTCTCATTATTGTCTATATTACCAAGACTGCTGTAGAAAAAAAGAAATGAAAGAGCTTTACCAGTTATTGAGCATCCTGTGCACCAGGCATTGGATATTTGTGCTATTTTGTCTTCATTATGCCTAGTCAAGGGCCAGGTACATGGGAGGCAATCAGCAAAAGCCTGCCAAAGGAATAAATGAATAAACAACCTTCTAGAATCCATTGTAATGCACACCTTGCAAATAAGAGATGCCTTCTCAACAAGAGACAGTCATTACAATTAAGTCTTTTTTAAATGTTTATGATTTTAGAACATCTGTGAAGAATTTTTACCAAAAAAAGATTTTGAGGCCAAGTTTCATTCTTTTTGAGTGCAATCCGGGAGCTGCGAAATCAGCAACATGTGAAGAATCTTGATTTTTTTTTTTTTTTGGTCGAAAGTTAGAATTTCAGCCATCAGCAGACAGGACAAGAACCCTAACCAGAACATATATTTTCCATTATTAGGCTAACTGACACAAAGTAATCAGACTGCACTAGTTATATATCTGTATAAAACACCAAGATGATTTTCAGTCATGGTTACCATAAATCTTCAGCATCAGGGGTTTATAAATTGACCTTGGGGTGGGGCAGAGGAAGCTTCCAGCAGGTGTAATGTTAATTCCCTTGTATAAGTAATTTCTTTAAGGCAGCTAAACAGATGCTAAATTGAGTGAAATGCATGAATTGACTTTCTATTTCCCAGAACTGATAGATAGTTCAGTGAGCTTCACAGAGATTTTTTTATTTTTATTTTGAGACCCCTTTCAAAAATACCTGTATGCTTTGGAATCAACTTCATAGATGTTTCCAGAAGTTATTTCTGAACAAACTTCAGGCTAGAACTCTCTTCAGCTCTAAGTTTAGCAAACTCAGAATGAGTACAGACCCCTCATTGTGGGATTGCTGAAGCAGGAGAAGGTCGACTCACTCTGAAACCCATTTTCTTCCTCCTGTGGCAGTTCATTTTGCATATAGCATGGGGTTAAGAGAAAATGAAGAAAGCAGAAGGCAGTTGATGATGAAAAATGGACTTCCATTGTTTGTCTAGTGAAAGTGAGCACAGTAATTTGGGCACTTGATTGGAAAGGAGACAGTGAATGGGAGAAATGGGAATTTTCTTGTCACCTATTAATATACTGAGTTGCACAAATGTATAGTTTTCTACCTGGAAGGTTAGAATGCCTTTCAAATTTCAGTGATAGACTCAAGAGTAAGGCCCCAGTGATTCTCTGCCTTGTGAATTCCTCCAGTTTTTAAAATCTACCACTGAAAGTTTGTAATTTTCTTAGACCTTCTATAAAGGCATTTTGGACTTTTGACTGCTGTCCTCCTTGACCCATGAATCCTGAACAGGAAATTAGAGAGGATTAAGAAGGGATTGTTTGCCTGGATGAATGAGAGATTGGAGGAGGAGCGCTCCATTTGTTTGTGTTGTTTAATCCTCAGCAGGAAATTAAAGAGGATTAAGGAGTTTTATTTGTGTGTGTGTATGTGTGTGTGTGTGTGCACGCGCATGTGCATGTGAGCACACATGCACACGTACCCATGTGTGGACATAGGCATACATGGGCAAGTGTGCATGTGCCTTTGTTGGGGTAGGAAGGGCATGAGTTGGAAGAGAGGGCTCAGTTTGTATTGTTTTTCTCATCTATTTTTCATCAGATATTCATCAATGTGCTTAATATGCCCCAGGCTCTGGAATTAAACACTGGCAATGTAGAAATTAACAAGAAAAGTATGTCTCCTTTCTTGAAAGAATTTAAGAGTCTGTTTGGGGATGCGAGCCATACAAACAAGTCACTATGCACATACATAAAAGAATTATAATTATGACTTATTCTTTGCAGCCTGTGGGATAAGTAGCCAACTAATTATTACTTTTGGATATGAACAGAGTAGTTTGTGTTTCCCAAAGTCAGTGTGATGGATTCTGGGTGGTAAAACTGGGAGTGTGGTAGTGGTGTTGCAGGTGTAGGTGAAAGGATTCTTGCAGAGGGAATTACAGGCACTTCCTGGAGAGGTGGCTTTGAGTTACCTTTGGAAAGGTTGAGGCAGGCATGTGTGAACAGAATATGAATGCATGAAAGTGATTTAGGTCACGGGGATGTCATGGGTGGGAGCAGTGTTAAGAAAGAGAGTGTGATATATTAGGAAAACATATTCAAATGGGTATGCTGACATCAATTTCAAGGGGTATAGAATGACAATGAGTTGTGCAGAGTCAGAGCATTGGAGCCATTTAGTGAAAAACATAAGGAATTGTGGACTTCATATTCTGGCTGATGAGGTTGCCAACCCGCTTATAAATCAGCATCCCATTCTCCAGAAATGAAAGGGAAGAGATGACTCTTCAGGTTACAGACTCAGAGCTGGAGTGATCAGTGAAAATGATTGGACACTGACAGCAAAGATCTTCATGATTTACCTACTGCTGGTCATTTTGGTAGCCTCATTCTTCAATGTTATTTCCACTGACTCTAAGCAAAAATGACATGAGATTTCCTTTGCTGCAGGGAGGGGCTGGATCTTTGGATCTTTATGTCTTTTAGAGTCTATGGCTGGGGCATTCTTTCTTCCTTCCAGTATCTGGCTTTGTATTCATCCTTCAGATTTTCCACTTGGACGCCGTTTCCTCTATTGAATACTATTTTATTCAGTGAGCCTGAGTTAGGATCTTTCCGGAGCTCCTCCAGCCCTTTTCACATCTTCATTGAGGCTGTGTGTCAGACGGTGTACCATTGCTTGACTAGTTATCTGGAGTTTACCTCCTCTTGCCTTCTCACCACATACTCATATAAGTTAGTTGTGCATTCACAAGGGCCAGATCCTGACAAATAAACATGGCAATTGAGTTAGCTTGCGTTCCAAGAGTCATGGAGTTGGGTTAGAAAGACTTTACTTAAAAAAATCCCTTGGGTATTTATTAAGACCTTATTAAGGCAGACAGTTAAAACATACAGAAGACAGATGTCTGAGATGGATGGCAGTGTGGTTGCCATTTTTAACAAGCCACTGGCTTTCTGTTCCCTAAAATGGGGACAGCTGTAGAACCGCAGACTGCCCAATCCCTTTGTATCCTGGTGGTTTCTTGCATTCCTGACATTATAATGGGATTTATAAGAACTCATCTCAAAGGAGGAGAATCAGGATGAGATTTGACAGAGATGTAAAAATAGTTGCCACAGTTGAGTGAATAGAAGGCTTCCATACTGAAATGCTGTTGAAATATAAGGTACAGAAAGTTTTGAGAAAAACTCACTAATACCTTCAACATCTCTGGCCACCTGCAAGGCCATTCGTGCAGCCTTCCCAGAATATGATATTAGCAACCGTAGATATAAATGTAAAGAGAAGTTAATTTCAGCCTTTGTACATTTCTGTGCGCAGCAGCAGACTTCACAGTTCAAATACCTATCTATATATCAGAAGCCAGGTAGGGAGAATGCAGAAAGGTTAAATCTACAGGGACCAAAAGCAGGAACTGGAGCTGAGGTTGTGGGACTAAGATTTTTGGCATCCAGGTTGCAGGTATGAATGCTTCCGCCTGAAGGTGTAATTCAGGGAGTCCCATGCCACCTGGAGCTATTTCATCGAAATCCCATTTTTTTTTTTTTGAGTTTGCTTATCTGTCTCTTGTCTTTTCTTGTCCTATGTGCCAGCCAAGACCAAAAGGCTTGAATTATTTCATTTCCCTGCTTTGCTTTATATCATTGCCATCATTACTGTACACACACACACACACACACACACACACACCCTTTTCTGAAGTGCCTGGGTCACTGCTGAGTTCAAGGTTGATCACTGTCATGGCTGATTACTATGGAATAGGAAACTCTCCCCACTCACATTTTCCCCGCAATCATTACCCAAGTCCCCAGGAAAAGCAATCTATAGTGGCAGAGTAATCAGAGGCAGGCTGCAGGGGGCCCAGAGCAGCTAGGAGGATGTGAGTGAGAACGAACGTGCAGGGGTGAAGTCCTGCCTAGATCTGAATAAGAGATTGACTGCTCTTGCCTCACGTGACTTCCACAATAGATTTAAGAAGACAGACTTATTGGGCATTATAGAACTCGAAGGCCAACAGAATATAGCATTTTCCTCACAAACAGGGCCTTGAGAATATTATGAAATGCTTCTTCCATTTCAAAAAGAGTCCCTTGGCACCTAAAGAGACTAGCAATATTAGAATTAGAAACTCTCACCCTGACTGTATTTCTTCACTTTGAATGCCATTCTATTTTGGGTCATACATATTTATATTAAAATGTGATTATGTATGAGGAGTCCTTCAGTCATAACTAAACGTGAAATGAAGTATTTGTGTTTTCTTTTTCTTCAGATATGTGCACCTGTGTTCTTTTGATCATTTGCCATTGTTTTCCTCTGAAATCACTAAAGAAGAAACCTAGAAAGGAGAATATGAGTCTTCTTATTCAATTGCTTACCTTTATAACTTTTACAAACATAAAGCAGTATTTGGTTTGAAAGTGCACTATTCCATCTGATGCCTGGCTTAACAACACAATTTAGAAGATTTTGCTAAGCAGAGAGTTGTTCTAAAAGATAGCATTTATATTCTCTGGCCTTCTTTCTTCCTTTCATGACATGGACTTGGATCTCTTAATTAAGCATCCATCAAGGTCAAGGGTTGGTGGTACAGAGGTGGTGTGGATAGGTAGAAGAAGTTGGACAGTGAATTATTCTGGCAACTAGGACAAGGAATATAGGAGACCCTGGAGGAAGAGTGAAAACATAGCCAACATGATATAGTAATGTCTAGACAAGACTTCCAGAGGGGAAAATGTATATGAAGAATGTCTAATCTGATATGAGGTATAGGAGCAAGTTGATATAGGGAATGAGGATATCAGTCTAAACACCAATTATCCTGGCCAACTGTCCCTTAGCAGCTATTTATTAAGCATATGTTTTGTGATGGATGAGGAAATGGCAGCTGTGAACAGAAGAATTCTTACTCCTGAGTGGCATTTGTGTTCCAACAGCCTAGTATGGGAAGGCCAAATTAAAATATGTTGCACACCATCCCCAGAGGAGGCAGATGTAGGGTCAAGGCATGGTTGTTTTTTTCACTGACCACGTGCCATTTTGCAAACCTCTTACATCTTTCTGAACCCGTATTCTCATTATCACAGGGGAAGAGTGCCATGGTGAGCTCAGGTACACATGCAGGGGATATGAAGCTGGCAGGCTCTGTCTATGAACAATAAACATGGCAGCTCGCGGATGGATCTTAGGGTCTGTAAGGTTGTGGTCTTCGGGGTGGCTATGACTGAGCGCTGACCACCTGAGCATGAACAGCTAGTGTGCAAGGCAGACCATTACAACTTCTCCAACTGCTATCCTAAGGGGGAATTAAGGGCCCTCAGAGATCCAGGAAACTGACTCTATTTCAAAAACTGAAAAAAAAAATATTAGATAAGAATTTAATTGAGTCATTCTCAGTAACTGCTGTGGATTTGCCAGTAGCAGTCAAGTACCTTGTCTTCCTTCTAATAAATAAGTTCCCATTTTGTGGGGTGCTCCATAGGAAATGACACATTGAGGGCTATGAGTAGAGTCATAGAAAGAAAAGTTTCTGGACCTTTAAATTGCACATAGGAAGATTAAATTCTCCTTAAGCAATGCCTTGAGAAAATATAAAGATAACTACCTTCATTCAAAAGGTTATTTTTTTTCCAGTGGTGGTCATTCTATTTCTTTAATGGATATATATGCACCAAGATGCTTATGGGGGTTATATATGTTTACTGACTCCAGGCTATTTATTTCAACAGTAGTTTTTGCTGATTTTATGTAGAGAATAAACAGTGTGTTGAAGACTCATAATATCCAGCATGCTAGCATTAACAATTAGTATAGGAGGCTTTGGGGCTCGTAGTTGGCATCTGACCTTGTTCTTTCTCCTTCATTTTTTGTCCTTTTGAATTTTGTCACCTTATTGATATGATAACAGGAAATAGGAAAGTAACTCTTACTTTTGATCCAGGTAAATCCGTTCAGATCTGGGGCTTATCAGTAGAAGCATGGGGATTAACACTACCATGTGTCATGTCTGATTTGGTGTTGAACTTTTCTGTGTCAATTAATGTACTTGGTTGAGCTTCATTTGGACACCTTCATTATAAATACCTTTAGTTATCCACCTGAGAGAATTCGTTTACACAATTGATTGTTAGTCTATGTGTGATTTTTGAATTTTTTATTAGTCTATACTTCTTTTAAATTTTAATTTTTATTGTCAAGATGAAGTACAAAGGGGTTAAGTTATATGCTTCAGATGGTGAATTTTTTTTCCAGGCAGAAAAGAGTTAATTGTGGGGAGAGCAAACTGCGGCCTGCACAAGATGGAGGCCTGGGGAGACAGAGGGGGAAGGAAGAAGAGAAAAAGAGAGAAAAGGCAAGAGAGAAAGAGAAAGTGAGCGAGAGAGAGTTAGGGAGAAAAGGAAAGAGAGAAAGAGAGAGCAGGTAGTGAATACTTTTAAGGAAACTTTTTTTTTTTTTTTTTGCCAGTCCTGGGGCTTGAACTCAGGGCCTGGGCACTGTCCCTAAGCTTCTTTTGCTCAAGGCTAGCACTCTACCACATAAACCACTGTACCATTGTCTGGCTTTTTTTCCTTCCTTCTGTTTATGTGGTAGTGAGGAATCCAACCTAGGGCTTCGTGCACGGTAGATAATCCCTCTAACACTAAGCCACATTCCCAACCCCTAACAAAACTTTTTTTTTTTTTTTGGTGAGTTGTGGGGCTTGAACTCGAGGCCTGGGCACTGTCCCTGAGCTCTTCAGCTCAAGGATAGCACTCTACCATGTGAGCCACAGAGCCACTTCTGGTTTTCTGGTGGTTAATTGGAGATAAGAGTATCATGGACTTTCTTGCCCAGGCTGGCTTTGAACCATGATCCTCAGATCTCAGCCTCCTGAGTTGGTAGGATTACAGGTATGAGCCACCAGCACCCATCACATTTTTTATCTTATTTAAACCAGTTGGCATTGTCTTGAAAACCTCCTATGTGTCAAACACTGTTCTCAACCTCACAGTACAGCCCTATGGGAGCAGATAATAATATAGCGCCTCTTTGCTGAGATGAAGAAAGTTGATACATTGTTAAAATGCCAGCATACAGTAAACAAAACCAAGCAAGTGAGATCTAGAAAGCAACTTTTAATCCAATCTAACAGGTGCCTCTTGTCTCTAAGCTTCCAGTTTCTGCATATAGATTGCTCAGAGCCTGGAAAGGCCTTTTATGTGTCTCTCCATGGGCTTTGAGTTTCTAATCTGCATTAAGTCAACGCTGTGATCATGTTGCTCTGTGTTAGGAAGCTGAGGGCTTGAGTGAGCTGGAGTCCCCATGGCAGTGAATGATGGGGGCCAACCTTTGAACCTGCCATTAATAAACCAAGCTGTTTGCCTTTCTCTGTGGCAGAGCGTGACATTCAGGCAGAGGGTCTGTAATACCAATAAACAACTGAGAATGTGATGTGCGTGTATATGAATGTGTATTTGTTTGAGTGTCACACAATTAAAAAGCGAAACCAAGGAATCTCAGGCTTTCATTAAGAGCCATCCATTTTAGCTTCTTTAGTGTTTCAGGGACCAAGAGAGAGTACAAATCACAAATTAGGAATGGCCTCCAGGGGACAGCTTATGGTACAGGAGCAGAGAGTAACAGTCTAACTATTGGACTGCAGGCAACCTGATCTTTAGATTTGAGAAAGAGAGAGAGAAAGAGAGGGCAGGGGAGGGAGAGAGAGAGAACCAATGAATGTGGTCATTTGAAAGAAATCAGACATGTGATTGCTTTTCCTTTGCTCCCAATGTACCCAGCGGATCTCCCAGCCCCTTCTTTGATTAATATTGCTTGCAGTGGTTGCACACCATTCAACATGGCATTGCATTTATCAAAATTTGCCAGAGCAGACAGGCATTGCCGTGTGAGAAGAATGACTGTAATAGGCCTGAGGCCTTGCAGGGACGATCTGGGCTCCATGAATGCAGGAGGTAGGCATTGTCAGGGCTTATGGCCTAGACTCTTGTTCTTTCTTCTTCAAACCATGAAGTTTCATGAACAGTTCTTAGGGAGAAAGCTTTACTCTTAATTGTTCCCATGAAGTGATCTTCCCACTGAAGATGGTCTTTAGGGGGTCCTAGTCTCCTCCTCTTTGCCATATGACTGATGTCAAAAGCCAGAACACAGAGAAAGATTCAAGAAGTGTTTGGTTTTTTTTTTTTTTAAACCACTGTTTTTCAAATGCTGATTAACTGTTGGTTCATCTGGGAAAGTAAATTGAAAATAAAAACACCAGCTCATTCCCTGAAGCTATCTCTAGTGTTTCTCATTCACTGTCAAAAAATTAAAAGAAGCCGCCAGGGACTCTGATTAGTTTTGTGAAAACCCTGGTTTCTCATTGTCCTGTTGCCTTTGACTCTATGGAGTCAACCTGCATCCACATAGGGTCTCTCCCTGGAAACCTGCAGGCAAGGGAGGTCTTCGCAATATTCTTATTATAAACCTGAAATAGATCAGACATACTATCATAGGCCTCACACAAGTGTCATGGCTGAATTGGATGGTGTCCAGCATCTGTAACTGTAATGGAAGGTTGCTCTAAAAGCTTGAAGAAGGAACTCACAATTGCATTTGCAGTAAAAGTTTGGCAGTTGATAGTAACCTTCAAAGTCCTATTTGTTTCTTTCCTAATTGTCCAGGAAAGAAGTTGCACTTAGAAATCCTTGACTCATGACACATGGGGAACATTTCTCATCGGCAAAATGGGCTATATTTCCTTCTTTAACTTAGATGCCCATGATCTCAGATTCTCCCTTCATACTTCATTGAAGAAGTGCTTGTAATTCTTATATCTGTTCTTATGACTCTTATTTTCCTTTTAAAATCCCTACTCCATCTGATAACACTTAAATAAATCATGTGAAAAATTGGAAAAGGGTGGCAGGAGATGGGATTAAAAAGTTGTAAGGATTTGGAGAGTCTGGGAGCATATAGGTGAAAAGAGGAACATAATTTTTCAAGCCTCCTCCTGGAGGTAAATAGGAAGAAATTAAGGGGTCCAGACTGCTTTCTTTTCCCTTGTCAACTGCCTTAAAATCTTCCCCTACCTTTCAAAAAAAATGAAAACCAAGAAAACAGCCTATGCTACTCAGCACCTAGCTACATCATATATCTTTTTACACGATGAATATTATTCATCAGCATGAGCTACGTTTCTAATATTTTCAGGTTCACACACATAAAACTTTGAAATTATATAGGTCTGTAGATTTCTCTTATTACTTTTTATGTTCAAATCCATTAATATGAAAAATTTCAAAGCCATGTGAGATTGGAAGTAATTCAGCCAGATACGATTTGAATATGAAGTCTGATTTCAGTTAGTTTAGAAATAGGGAGTTCTGCACTGAGCTGTATCTAGTTCAAAAGCCTGGTTCAACTCAGCCATTCAAGAATGCCTTGTGTGGAATTGGACCTCCAGAATTCCAAAAGGACTACAGAGCCAGAATTCAACATCATTGTTCCAGCTCTTCTGACTTTATCCCAATAACCTTATGACACAGGTAAAAATAAGTGGGTCAAATAAAGCAAAACAAGTAGTAAAAATAAATTTTGGCAAATATATTTATAACTTTTACAAGGAAGAATGAATCATACTTCATAGGCCTCAAACAGTAATTCTATGTATACAAATGAATTCCAAATAGCATCCCCCCAACACAAACGTTTTATTGTGGTGATGTTTATGACATTAAAGGTTTAGAACAGGAGTAGAAGTGGTTATCAAACTTAGTATATGTTCATGTGACTCAGGTTTTCTCAGTTAAAAATAGCATCCTGACAATAATTTTTCAATCGGTTGTTGCTCTTTGAATACTATTATTTGAACAGGGAAGGGTACTTTGATTTAAATAATTTGCATTCAGAAACAAAAGTAGAGATGGGTTCATAGCTCAGGAATTTATATTCTTCATGCTACAAAACCAGAGGAAATTATCTTATTGGATATCAATGAAGTCACCTTGGTGTGATGGCAAGGAGGAGGGACACTCCTGAAGTGCTTGTTGTCTGCCAGCTCACTACATCTATTTCATGATGAAGTCTTCAAGAAGTTTTTCAAAGAGTGTTCCTTCATTGTCTCCTCATCACTTTCAAAACATGGCATTTCCTCCTATGGATCCACTAGCCAACATCAAGCAACTTCATGCCTTCACTAAATATGTCCTGGGAGTCTTGAAAGGAGTGATATTTATATATATCTAAGTTCTACCAAATATTAAATTTTAAAAATAAAACACTTTCTGGGTGCAGGTGGCTCGTGCCTGTAATGTTAGCTAGCGAGGAGACAGATCTGAGGATCATGGTTTGAAGCCAGCCCAGGCAGGAAAGTTCATGAGACTCTTATTTCCAATTAACCACTCAGAAAGCCACTGTCCAACTGGTAGAGCACCAGCCTTGAGTGAAAAAGCTTAGAGACAATGACAGGCCATGAGTTCAAAACCCAGACCTAGCACAAAAACAAACAAATAAATAGAACACTATGTGATGACAACTTAGATCAAGCAAGTAGACAAATAGAATATTCCAGAACCCCCTCCCCTTTAATCTCCATATTAACTAGTTTGGCTACTTCTGAACTTTATATAATTGAAATCAAATAACATATTTATTATTCTATTCATGATGGGCATTTCTACATTTCCAGTTTGGGAGTGGAGAATGAAGTTGACATAAATGTTCTTTCTCTTTTTGCTGCCTTGAGATTTTATTTCCAGTAAAAGCCTTTTAGGAGGTCCCCATCTCATAACCACTGGGACCCACCTGGTTTTAATTACCATCCCTATTGCTGTCCAGGAGATGAGTCTTAAATAGGGAGAGAACATCTCACTGAGGCATGACCTTGAACTGCGTCCTTGGAATGTTCCCCCCCCCCCCCCCAGCATTGTTGGCTAGAGAGATAAGCAGTCTGGGGCTGACCCAGAGGGACCAACATTGAGTTTCTCTGCAAAGTCTCCAACCTTCTCCCAGTTTATCGTTTGTTCCTGTGCCTATGGGTACAGCGCATAGATGTAATTTAGACTCACATAGGACTCCTGGTCTCTATTGAGTGTAGACTCTGGGGAGGAGAAGATCAAAGTCAGTCTTCCAGGTATAATTGTTGATATTCTCCGTTTCATTGTGGATGGGCTCAGTATACCAACGGAATTCTTTTTTCAGGCCTCCATGAATGACCTCAATAATAGTGACAGCTCAAATGATTAAACAATCATGGTATGAAGCAATCACCTACTGATGTGCCTGCACTACATATTTCCCACAAGCACAATGGCATGTAAACCTTATATCTACTTCCCAGGGGAGAAGCTAGAGACTATAGGAAACAATGCAAGTTTCTTTTTTAAATTCTTTCTATTTTATTTTTAATTTTAGTGTAATGCATGTTTCTCTAGGTCACTTTACCAGAAAATGGTGGCACCCGTCATTAAGATACCATAGACGTCCTCTCTTGGCTGCTTTGTTCTCTGTTGAGAAATATTCCATAAAATAATCTTTTTTTCACCCTCTAGTAATGAAATATAATGAGGCAGAGCACCAGGCTTCGCTATAACTGCTGTGTAAGAGCCTACACCCTAAGAAGAGGACATACTGAGTTACACTTGCTCCAAGTTTGTGGTGCTTATTTTTCATGGCTCGGAGCCTTCCTTTTGTACCTGACCTGAGCTGTGCTGTGGATGACAGCGTGCTTATTCGTGCGGAGGTTGAAGGAGGCCAAGCTCATATTAATGGGATCAGAGCACCTTCTCTACAAAGTCACACCAACAGGCCTGGCCTGGGCTGACCCTGCAGCACACAAAGTCAAGCTGCTAACAGGAAACATGGGGTGATTTCCAACTCGCTTTCCAGTCCACTGTTATCCAGTGTCAGGAATAGTCCTCATTACCATCTCAGAAATACCGCTTAACGGCTTGTAGCTTCGGTTTTCTGTTTTTTTTTTTTTTCCTCTCCCGCTGCTTCAGTTGGTAGCCTGTAAGTCTTTCTTCTCTGGGATTGATGACTACAATTTGCCTTTCTGGGGCTTCCACTGAGGCCAGGGCAGGCAGCTTCCAGGCTGAGAAACCCTCCTGATGCTAGAGAGTCAGCAGATTGCTCCTGGGCTGGCCGCTCTTCAGCGCCTTCCCGTTAAATACCATACTGATGTTAGGGCCTTGCTACTTCTACCCAGCCCAGAACCCTAAGTTGGCTGGGATAGGAAAATGAGAAGGAAGGATATAATGAGAAGGGTTGCCCAGCAGGTTTACACACACAGCCTTAAGCTAACCGATGCTACTGATTTATTTCATTTATTTAACAAATAAAATAAACACCTAGCTGCTTGTAAGACAACAGAGGACTCAGTGGGAGGAGAGACTGAAGCATGAATCAGAGGGGATGGGGATTCAATTTATGAAAAACAGATAAAGAAGGATACATTAAAAAGAAACAAGAAGGGAGGAAATTTATAGGAAAACAGAAGAAATGGGTGTATTAAAGAATCACAAGTTTTGAGTCCATGGAAGAAACAAATGTCACACAAAATGAAGAGGTAGGACAATGATCAGACAATGATCAAAGAGGTTAAGAAATAGGGCAAAGGCAGTACCTAGGATGCAGCATAGAAAGGAAGCAGCGAGAGACAATGCCACAAATTTAGCAAGAGTCTCTCCTTCAGTCTGGAACAGAACCAATCATAGGGCTGCTCTTAAACCCTGCCCTAAGTGATCCAACCAAATCATTTGTTACAGAGGCTAAGAACAAGCAGTCAGGAGGAAGAGCCTAGTTTTGAATCCTAGCTGCATGCCTAACTGAATGGTCTGGACAAGTTTTTAGTATCTGAATCCATTTAGTCATGAGCCCAATTCTGTGTGTGGATGGGGAGATGGCACCTACCCTGTGGGGCATAGAAAGCTGTGCACAGGCCCAGCTCCTATTTACCTACAGGGACTATTCTCCACTATAATCATCATTGCCATGATGTCTATTGAGAGACCTGTGAGGAATCTGTGTCTGTGTTACCTCCCACATTTCCCCTGATTTCTGCTGTAATAGCAAGAGGATCATTCTCTATTCCTTTCTACTTGCTGCCACCAGAGACTGGCTGATAGTTATCCGTTTTATTTATGCCTTAGGCTGACTGCTTTAATTTGGCCTTTACCTCGTTTTCAACTTCATATAATTATGTTCTCAACCCTGGGTTTGAGGTCTTCCTAAGTCCCTTGTGAGCACTACATGGCCGAGGGACTAAGTCCCTTGCCCTCTTTCCTGCCTGCTATAGTAACTAGGAATCAATGTCCCCTGCTTGCTTCTGAGAGTAGCTTTTCTCTTTTTTTTTTTTTTTTTTGGCCAGTCCTGGGCCTTGGACTCAGGGCCTAAGCACTGTCCCTGGCTTCTTCCCGCTCAAGGCTAGCACTCTGCCACTTGAGCCACAGCGCCGCTTCTGGCCGTTTTCTGTATATGTGGTGCTGGGGAATCGAACCTAGGGCCTCGTGTATCTGAGGCAGGCACTCTTGCCACTAGGCTATATCCCCAGCCCAGCTTTTCTCTTTTTTGAAGACTGTGTCCAGAGAAAGTTTGCTTCCATCATCAATTGTTTGAACTGAGTGAACCCACATTGGAAAGAGCCCAATTGGCCCCATTACCAGATGGTTGCTTGGTTGTTTTGTCCAAGTTTGTGCATTAGGAAAGAACACTCAGCCAGGAACTAAGATACACTAAAGATAGACCAACCTATCATCCATCAGAAAAAAGAGAGGGTCCAGCAAAAGATCACACAATGACTTCCTAGCCAATCCAGGCTTTCCTTGTGTGGGCTTGATAATCTAGGCTTGCTGAGAACCGAGATAACTTCTAAGCCAGTTCATACAAAGGAGCATGAAAGCAGGAAACTTATTAAAGTTGTGTGTTCAAACAACAGTTCTGAAACTTATGAACTGAGTACTGTAAACAATACATTAAACTTCTCAGTCTCTTGGTATTTTTTTATCTATGTACAGAAAAATAAATTATTCCTATGGGATAGGGTTGTGGGGAAAGTTCGATGTCTAATGGTGACATTTAAATATGATTGCATGTGCAACGCATCTATAATAGTATTGTCCTATACCTAACTTTTATTGGATGCTATAGCAATCAGTAATAATGATAACAAACAGCTGGAATTTATTATTGTTGTCATTGTTATTATTATCATAGTTAACACCCACAGAGACTCTCCAGGATTTTAGGGCGCTTATA
This sequence comes from Perognathus longimembris pacificus, assembly GCF_023159225.1. Taxonomy (NCBI): domain Eukaryota; kingdom Metazoa; phylum Chordata; class Mammalia; order Rodentia; family Heteromyidae; genus Perognathus; species Perognathus longimembris. The sequence goes on from NC_063170.1 coordinate 14,542,346, forward strand.
AATTGTGCTTTGCTTGGATGTGAATCCAGCTCTGTCATTCAGTTCCTAGAAGAACTTAGATTAGTCGCATCTTCTCTTTTTCTGACTCTTCTCAAACAGAAACAAGGACTCTATATTAAGCTTGTAACGAGGTTCAAGGAAAATCACAATTATGAAATTACCCTTTGCTCTTCCAAACAGTCTTTCCAAATAAATGCCAGTGTGGCTCTGACAGTCAACCCTCAGAGAAGGCTGCCTAAGCTAAACCTTCTCTGACAGTAATTCCAGATGAAGTTGCTTGATTGTGGGTAGCCAAAGAGCAAAATTGGCTCTGTTGTGCAAGTTAAACCTGCCAAATAGGAATAGCAGGTGTGTTTTCACTGTGAGAAACAATGGAGAGGGAGAGAAAAACATTAACACTGCTCGCATAATAGCCATCCTCCAAAGAGTCGACAAAGGTGACTTAATATTAGCATTGGTATTATTGCTTCTGTAGGCAGAAGGCTCACCTGCCCCCCTGTGTCTCCTCTAGGGCACACTGTGGGCTGAAGTTCCTCCAGCTCCTGGACCTCCATTATTGCTAATGGAGAGAACTGAGTGGTGACCCACAATTTGATTATTCCATTTTTTTTTTTTAGGAAGTGTTGCCCACAATCATATCAGGTGCCATGTCTGCCCACAGGGGTCCCTTCCATTCTTTTCTTTTTCTCTCTCTCTCTTTTTAATGAAATACCTAGGCAGGGAAATTGCTTCTCTGAACAACTTTTCTATTCTCTAGCATGGTGAAATAAATGGCTTAGGGTCTGAAGGCATAATTTACTGACTTCATTTAAATCAGACTGGAGGTGATGCTATTTACACAGCTGGCTTTGTGCAGGGTCCACTCGCTGGCTCCTTGCCACATCACATAAGACGAACTCCAAGTCATCACGTCCCAGCTTCCTTATTAGGAACAATATGTCTCCTCTCATCTCATTGGTCTAAACATGTGTGAATAGAATGAGAGCAGAAATGGCCAGGTAGAGTGAGAAAGAAAACAAATCAATGAACCTACACACAGAACACTGGCATTCAAATACTGAGGATTAATCACTAGACTCTCAGCGTTCATTTATTCTCCTTCATATATTCCTTCAAGGAACATGGATCAAACCAGGTAGCCTTCCAGCTATAGGGGAGGTAGCAGCAAAGAAGATCAGACAAGAAAACTGAAAAAAAAAGTTGATGAATACATCATCAAGACTGTTAAACTTCTGAAGAGAGACACTGGCTGGTGAGAATGGCTGGTGAATATGACTTTTAGCCAATGAAATGGTCAACCTCTTTCTTGTAGCTAAAGGAGGCATTGGGGATGAGAGCTGAAGGAAGATGCTAAGGCTTGGCCACACCAAGAGTGGCTAAAACAAGCACTTTGGGCATGAGGAAGTGCAAGTGTAATGGCCTGGGAGTGACGAAGCCATCCAGATGTAGTTGAGGAACAGAAAAGCCATGAAGCTGAGCTCTTGGGGGAAGTTTGGAACCCACAGATACCTGTAGGTTGTGTTAAGCAGCTTGAATCCAACCAGAGTTTCTTGATCAACTATATCAAACATTATCCATACAGCACCTGGAGACCTATGGAAAATTCCAGGTCCCCCATTTGGCCCTTGGGATTTAAAAATTCTTCAGGTATTCCAATATGTACCTTAAACTGAGAACTCCTGGTGTTGACAGATACAAACCCAATGAAGTTTAGATACACGATTCTGTCAGGAACATCTATTTTTCCTTTGGCAATGGCACATAACAGATGCTCCTCAATAGGGTGGTGAGGATGAAATCATGTTTATAGCACTTTGTTGTCTTAAAACTATATTTTAATAGGCCAGCATATGTCTCCAAGGGATTCAAAATCTACTTGGATGACCTAAGGTATTTTCCTGACTAAAGTCAAGTGTACTTCAACCAGATAGGGTAACACAGCTGTGCTGAATGTTTCCAGCTGTTGGTCATGAAACCTGTGATTAGTGTGAATCAAAGCAGGGATGATAAGGTCCTCTTGAATCTGCTGGTAGATGGCACTTTTTTTTTTTTTGCCAGTCCTAGGGCTTGAACTCAGGGCCTGAGCCCTGTCCCTGAGGCTCTTTGTGCTCCAGGCTTGCTTTCTACCACATGAGCCTCAGAGTCACTTCTGACTTTTTCTGAGTAGTTTATTGGAGATAAGATTCTCACTGACTTTCCTGCCTGGCTAGTATCCAACTGTGATCCTCAGATCTCAGCTTCTTGAGTGGCTAGGATTACAGGTGTGAGCCACCAGCTCCCTGCTTTTTTATAAGCACAACTTGACTAAATGCCACCTCATTTGGCTATCCATTCAGGTGCCTTTTTGAAATGTACAGCAAGAACAGGAGAAAGGCTCTCAATATATTAAAAAAAATTGTCCAAAAACAAGAATAGGGGAAAGAAGGTTTTTTTTTTTTTTTTTTTTTTTTTTTCAGGAGGAAACCTATGAAAATAGATCTTCTTGTGTTTTGCACACTGTCAGTCAGTGGTTCTCAGAAGTTAATACATATTTGCATCAACTCCAGTGGGTCCTTGCTCTAGGACAAAAGTTTTTTTTAAGGTGCTTTTTTGTTATGTAGAATTGAGTTTTTGAATTCAAGGCCAAGGCCTCAAGCTTGCTAGGCAGATGCTCTGTTTTGGGTAGGATCTTGTGCTTTTTGCCTGGCTGGCCTGAGTTAGATCACAACCCTTCTACCCATGCCTCTTACATAGGTAGTTACAGTAGTGTATCACCATGCTCACCTTTTTCATTGAAATGACTTCTGGCTAGCTTTGGGCCCAGAGTGTCTCCAAATAGCAATCCTAAGGTCTGTCTTTGGAATGGCTGAGATTATAGGAATGAACCACTACCTAGACCCCCAATATGCCTTTCTAAAAGTTCCCAGGGGATATTTCTGCTAATCTTCAGACCACACTTTGAGAATCACGTCTTTAAAGTACAGATAATTTTAAAGCACACTTACTAAACCAAAAGAAACACAGTATCATAGGTGCACCGACAACTCTTTCTCTTTCTTCTTCCTCCCTCATTTCTCCCTCACTTCTACCTTCCCTCCCTCCTTCCCTCCTTTCCTTTCCTTCATTCTCCATCTCCTCGTCCTTCCACCTTCTTTCTCTCCTTCACCTCAGAATCCTGATTAGTATGGACTTTTATTCCAGATGAAGTTGTTAAGGCCGGATCTTGCCCTGGTGACCACGTTTCCCAAGCAACCACAGTTTTATGAGCTCACAAAGCAAAGGAGCACATCTTGGAAGCAGTCACGCTCCGCCTGCAACTTGCCCTGTTTTGTCCTCAGGAAGTCACACAGAAGCCTTTTGGAAATATCTCCACTTGATCTCTGCCCTGGGAGCCAGTGGAATCAAGATCAAGATGCTGCACATCCTCAAACTGGGGGAAGACATCTTAGTTCTGACACAGTCTGGATGTGGTTCCTCAGTTTTCCCCCTTAGGAATGAATAGTTCTGCTTCCAGTAACATGGAGACAATGGCTGCCATAGACATCATGGTGTCATGGTGAGTGGAGCAGCCCAGGTACGGCTCTCCCATGTAGGGAATGTCTATGACAGTCTCCATTCCCCTCTCCCTCACTCTCTAGCGCTTAGCAAATACATCCATCAGATGAAAGTGACAGTCTGGTGGCAGAAATAAGCCAAACCGTTCCTATATTACACAGAGTTGGAAGGTTTCCTTATTTCCTATCTAAGTAGTACAAAAGGGTTTCAATGCTACTTGTTGATTTATGAGTATACTACATCTTGATCCATGTTACCCTTTCCATCAGTTTCTCACTCCATCTACAGCAACTCCACTCAGTTCCTCAATGGGAATGGTTTCATTTTCACCTATGTACATTGAGAACAATTGGAGTTTTTTTTTCTCCTTATCTCTGCCCTTCCATGAATTACAAGAGAAGTAATGTCTGCCTACAGGATCAATCGTCTCTTCTCTTTACCTTTCCTTGGCTATCTTTGACTTTTCTGCTTCGTGATGCTTTGCAAAGCGCCCATTCGATGAAGGCCTTGATGAGCTACATTTTTCTAGGTGGAACTTCTAGAGTTAAGGAGAGTCCTTATTCAACCCAAATGCTGTATGTAAAGAAATACAAGTGGAAAACTGCCTTGGCAAAGACTTACGCTTAGAAGCAGACCCTAAAATGAGGATTCCTATGCAAGTGGCTTATCAGCACAGGTGAGCTTTTTATTCCTAACAGTCTGGAACTCTTTCTGTTAGCATGTACTGAAGGGTTTTACATCCATCTTAAGTAAGTTTTACATCTTAAGTAAGATTGGGCTCTAATGTCCTAGCAGTTGTTGAAGATCAATATACTTCTGTCTGTCAAGTCATCATGAACATGAAGTGAAATGTACATTGTATAACTAGATGGCTTACGACCAACTTGCTGCTGAGTTTTCAAAATTTTGTTGGCTATAGGTGGAGTCGGGTTTGATTGGAAATCATTCCCCTTATTTTATTTTTTAATTTTTACATGATTTATCTTCAGAGGTTGGCTTGCACAGGGATTTCCTTTTCCAAGAGTTTTAAGTAAATGAGTAAACGAGAAGTGACCGAGGGCAACTGAGAGCTATCATATATGAATCCCTCCCATAACATGGAAGGCAGCCACGGCTGAGCAGAAAGATGGAGTGGAGTTGTTCTCCACGGCATGGGTCCTGAGGAGTCTGGAATCCACAGTCCAGCTTTTGGATTGGCATGCTTGCATTGTCTTCTCTAATTCTCTAGATCTCAGCCTGGATTTCAAATAGCCTGGTCTCAGCTGTGCCATAGGAGATTAAGATAGCGCCAGATGTCTGGCCCCCGGCTCAGAGAAATGGGCATAAAGGAGCAGTGAGAGTGGGAGTGGTTGACCTGTGCGAAAGGAACAGCTGCCCAGTGGGTGGCAAGAGAAAGAGTCAACACCAGAGAATGGAATGTGTCCACTGACCCAGGATTGAGCAGTACACAATGACATGTCCATGAGGCTCCCGATGGAACAGAACACCTAAGTCAAGACTCATGCAAGAAAGGGAAGGAATGCTCTCACATGGTTGAAAAGTCTATGCATAATGCCCAGGGTGAGTGACGTAATTTGTGAGACCCAGGGCAAAGCAGAAAGGTAGGGCCCTGTTGCTGAAGGGTGAAATTCATCTTTTTCCCCATGGGCTCACTGCTCTCATCCAAGTTGGAAAGGATGCCCTCCGGCATTGCAAAACCCACTTAAAATCCACTCATGTGGCTCTTTTTGATGTTAGTAACTTCTGGTGGGTTAGGAGTAACCCTCCTTGGTGACATCCTTAAGGTCTTATTCTAATTCAACCTTTTTTTTTTCCATTTTAACTATTTTAGTGGCATTAAGTACATTTTACTTATATTCATATTCTTAGTGTTACATGAATACAACCATCATCCATTTTCAGAATGTTTCTATCTTCCCAAACGCAAACCTTGTACCTATTATACAGTATCTCTTTCTTCCCTCCCTTAGCCTTTGGTGACATTGAATCTTGCCTATTTTTTTAAAATTTTTATTAGCAAACTCATGTACAGAGAGGTTACAGTTTCATACGTTAGGCATTGGATACATTTCTTGTACTGTTTGTTACCTCGTCCCTCATTCCCCCTTTCCCCTCCCCCTTTCCTTCCCCCCCCAATCAGTTGTTCAGTTCATTTACACCAAACAGTTTTGCAAGTATTGCTTTTGTAGTTGTTTATCTTTTTTTACCCTGTGTCTCTCGATTTTGGTATTCCCTTTCAATATCCTAGTTCTAATACCAGTATACACGGTTTCCAATATACTCAGATAAGATACAGAGATAGTGTAGTTACAACCACAGGAAGGGGATACAAGATCATCATCAATAATAGAAGATACAGTTACACATAGCACATTGAAAATAGTTACAACAGTGATATAACATTTGTTTCCATAACATGGAGTTCATTTCACTTAGCATCATCTTATCTGTTCAGAAGGGTATAGTTATTGGGCTCTTGTGATCCTCTGCTGTGACTTGCCTAAACCTGTGCTAATTATTCCCTATGAGGGAGACCATAGAGTCCATGTTTCTTTGGGTCTGGCTCACTTCACTTAGTATAATTTTTTCCAAGTCCTTCCATTTCCTTAAAAAGACCCATAAAGGCTACAAATCAAAGAAAGGTTGGACAAATGGGATTGCATCAAACTGCAGAGCTTCTGCAGGGCAAAGGACATAGCTCGCAAGATAAACAGAAAGCCCACAGATTGGGAGATCTTTACCAGCCATACAACAGACAAAGGCCTCATATCTAAAATATATGCAGAACTAAAAAAATTACATTCCTCCAAAACAAAACCACAAAGAACCAATAGCCCCCTCATCAAGTGGGCTAAAGACTTAAAAAGAGACTTCTCTGATGAGGAAATGAGAATGGCCAAGAGACATATGAAAAAGTGCTCTATATCACTGGCCATAAAAGAAATACAACTCAAAACAACATTGAGATCCCATCTCACCCTAGTAAGAATGTCATATATCAAGAAAACTAACAATAACAATTGTTGGAGGGGATGTGGCCAAAAGGGAACCCTACTTCATTGTTGGTGGGAATGTAAACTGGTTCAGCCACTCTGGCAAGTGGTATGGAGATTCCTCAGAAGGCTAAACATAGAGATCCCCTATGACCCAGCAGGCCCACTTTTGGATATCTATCCAAAAGACCACAAACAAGAACACACTGAAGCCACCAGCACAACAATGTTCATCGCAGCACAAATTGTCATAGCGAGAATCTGGAACCAACCCAGATGCCCCTCAGTAGACGAATGCATCAGGAAAATGTGGTAATATACACAATGGAATTTTATGCCTCTATCAGAAAGAATGACATTGCCCCATTTGTAAGGAAATGGAAGGACTTTGAAAAAATAATTCAACCTTATCTTTACTACATAAAGGTCCCTACTCAGGGCTGAGGGAGTGGTTAATGGCGGGCATATAGACTCCCCTATCTTGGAGCCTGCTAGGGCCAAGCAGGAATTTCGGGACAGCTACCATATGCAGGGCCCAGGAAGCGAGGAAGGAGTATACTATGGGAAACTTGCCTCCGTGAAGCAGGGCAGTTAAGACAGAGACAGTCATGAGCCCTGGCTGCAAGCTGTTGGTGCATGCTCCTGTACCCCATTGAGACTGACTTACATATATCCACTTTGAAGACAAAGTCATTAATGATTTCAGGACAGCAATTGAGCATGGAGCATTGAGCTCCATGTATGGGTAGGGCAATGTGTGAGTAGATTGGCCACCTGCCTTGGAAACTAATCTTGTTACCAGGACACAGGGGCAGTGCTTCGTGGACACCCCTGTCACTGGGCTGTGTGTGCCTCTTCTCTCAGTTCCATTCTCCTCCAAGCTGGGAGAACTGTCACAGGCATGGTGGCAAGATGGGTGATGGCACCAAGAGGCTCAAACCTTCCCAGACACCAGACGAAAGAGGACACACCCCTCACATCTTCCTGTTGTGATTGTTCTTGCTGCTGTTTATTATTTCTGTTTCTTTAAACAGGGTCATTGTCTGAAGCCCCTCAAATTTGTAATCTTCCAGCCTCAGCCTCCTGAATGCTAGAGGAGGTCCAGACTCCATTTCACACTTTATCAACCTCCAGAATTGTGTGTGCCATTCTTTGACTTTAGTAAAATGTTGTTTTTTTTTTTAGATTGACACATTTTCTCATGTGTCTGAGGACACAACACAATGTTTTGACTTGTGTATATATTTAGACTTGTTCAATGCAGGGTAATTAGCATGTCAATTTTCTTAAAGTTCTTCATTTGTTTAAGGTGTCTGTGTTCAAAATCCCCTCTTCCCTGTTGCCTCCTGTTCTTGAACTTATTACTATGGCTAGTGATCCTCTACACCCAAGTTCAGATCTGAGCCCGGGCATGAAACAGATAAGTTTGGCCAAAGCTTGCCATCTTTGACTTTGTCATTAGATTTTGGAAAGAAGAGAGTGACAAAAGGAGAGTGAGCACATTACAACTTCTTTGGGTATTAGGCTAATTGTATTGTTCAAAAAAAAGTGAAGTTAATTCAAATTGGAGATGTTTAAAAGAGTTCTATGGAGGCAGATGGGATCAGATCAAAAACATCCCAACATAAACCTATAGTCCTAAAATAGCCAACAACTCAGAAGAAACCATGAGAGAGGATGATCAGTGAATCCTCAAGATACAGAAGTGAAGGATTCCATCTCAGACAGAAACACACACATACACTCTCTCTCTCTCTCTCACACACACACACACACACAAAAAAAAAAACCTTGCTGAATGATGCTAAAGCTATCACGACTGCAGGTTCTGTTGAATTCCTGGGGGTAATTCCAGTGTTAAAGTACATCCATCGTTGCTGAGTCTCCATCCACTAAGGTCATTGTGTCCACAAGTCTATTCATAGCTGTGTACTGAAGGCAGGAGTTTACCTCTGGGACAGGGAAGAGAACAACAAGAACCAGCCATGCCGTGAATAATAGGTTCCGGATATAAGACTGATCTTTTGCAAAGAACATGAACACTAATTGTGTTCCTCATCGCATGGGTTAATGTGCTGCTTTGGTAGAGAAGAGTGTATTTGATTCCAGGCCCTCACATTCTAAAATGCTCCAAAAGTGGCTTTCTAGGGGAGGAAAAATCCATTTGAGAAAAGTCATAGTTTCTTTCTTTCTCTTTTTTAAGGAAGAAAAATTGGTGGCTTATGTTTTTAAAAAGTTAAGTTTACCTTTCTTTTGTTTTTACTATTGTTTAATTTGCATACCTCCCCATTTTCTCTCTACCTCTCTATCTTCCTGTTTTAGTGTTGGCTTGCCCTTCCTTTTTTTCTGCAGAGGGTAAATTCAAGCCTCAGAATATGATCTTTGTAAGTCTATATGGATTTGAATTTCAGCCTGTTACTTGGAGCTGTGAACTTCTGGGAAATTTGTTTAGTGGTCACTAAATGCTCTCCTCAACCTGGGACATGGAGATCAGAAATGGTGTTTTGGAGAATTAAACTAGGTGTGTGTGTGTGTGTGTGTGTGTGTGTGTGTGTGTGTGTGTGTGTGTGTTATCCCAGAGTGTGAACTCAGGGCCTGGACACTGTTCCTGAGCTCTTTTGCTCAAAACTATTGCTTTACCACTTGAGCCACAGATTCACTTCCAGTTTTTTGGTGGTTAGTTGTAGATAAGGGTCTCACAGACACTTTAGCCTGGGTTGGCTTCAAACCACAGTCCTCAGATTCCAGCCTCTTGAGTAGCTAGAATTACAGACATGAGCCACCAAAACTCAGCAAAGCTAGTTTATTTAGAATTTTTTTATGTACACTGCCTCTCAAAAGAGAACTGAATTTATGTATCTTGTTTTCTTATTTGTGTACTTACTCCTATTCACTAGTTCGAAAATATCTTTCACACAAAATGCTTTCACAATTATCTTCTTGAATGAACAGACTTTTGCTCTCAGCTTCAACTTGTTGAAGTATCTCACTAATGGATAAGGGAGGAATCTCTGTAAGACCAGAGTTAAGCCGTTGCTCTCCAAGTGTGACTCCCTAAGTTGAGAAGGCCATCTATATTGTTGACAAGGGATTAGCCTCTTAATGGTTCTAGTGAAAATACTGTTATATGTGGGAGAAAGGAACTTGGACATGCCTTGGTGCATCTGGTTGTAACATTATCTTCTCTTTCGCTTTATACCTCGTCAAAAGCTTCTGACATGTTTTAGTATTGTAGAAATGAATGTGGAAACCAGAATGAATTAGGATCCTATTATGTAGTCAAAATATAAAAATATACTTCTTTTTTTTTCTTTTCCCCCATTCTGGGGCTTGAATTCAGGGCCTGAGTGCTGTCTCTGAGTCCCTTTGTGCTCAAGGCTTAGTGGACTACCACTTGAGCCACAGCGCCACTTCCAGCTTTTCTTTTGAGTAGTTTATTGGAGATAAGAGTCTCAGAGGGCTGAGAATATGGCCTAGTGAGTGGCAAGAGTGCTCGCCTTGTATACATGAAGCCCTGGATTCTATTCCTCAGCACCACATACACAAAAAAGGCCAGAAGTTGTGCTCTGATTCAAGAGGTAGAGTGCTAGCCTTGAGCAAAAAGAAGCCATGGACAGTGTTCAGGCCCTGAGTCCAAGCCCCAGGACTGGCAAAAAACAAAAACAAAAACAAAAAACTAGTCTCAGACTTTCCTGCCTGGGCTGGCTTTGAATCATGATCCTCAGATCTCAGCTGCCTGAGTAGCTAGGATTACAATCATAAGCAACTAACACCTGGCCCTTTTTCTTTTTTTTTTTTTCCATAACTTGGAGTTTATTGATAGGGCAGTTGTTTCTTTAAGGATTTGTTTTTGAAGAACAAATTTTTGAGCACTAGGTATATTTTAGATATGAGGCTCTTGTCTGTTGTATCTGGCCCTTTTTCTTAATTTTTATTACATAATACATTTCTTCTATTGTCTTACAAGTAGTGCGTAATCTTACAGTGCAATAATGTATAAACAAATTTATTTCTAAGTAGGAACTTGCCACTGATGATTCTTGTCTGAAGTTATGAGTCAGAAAGTGATGTAAGGAATTTGATTCTCAAGATGTCTTAATGGCGTCTCTGCTCTATTTTCTTCATTCATTACACCTGATATGGTTGGTGTTATTACAGTTACTTCTTGCTGTAACATTTTGGCTTTGTTGGGGGTGATGATTTGCCCTGGGATAATATATCATTGCTAAGTCTTTTATTTCTACCATTCTGATGTTGGTAGATATTTCTTTAATAAATTATATGTCACCATACCAAGTAGCTGGGCTGACAAGAAGAATAGGCCGTTGTGTCAATGCAAATAGTATTTTTTTTAAATCCACAAGGAAAATAAGGGTGAGAAAAACAAAATTCAATTTAGAAAGTTGTATAGAAGGTCGCAATGATGTCTCCCTTTATACAGCACAAAGTCTATTTGTATAATACTTATACTTCTCAAAGATAGAGAAAAGTTTCTAAGATTCTTCTGATGTCTTTTCAGTTTCTCATTCAGTAACTTTTTGAGATATATGCATATAATATTTCCAAGCTGGCTCTTCTCCATGCCAATTGTTTGCTCTGAAACCAGACTACTAACATATATCCCACTCATTCAGCAGCCAATACAATGAAATCTGGGCATATTCAGGAGAGATGCATCTTTTTTACTCCCTTCTGCATGAAGCCCAGAGGTGCTTGCCTCCTGGTTTTGACTCATCTTTCTTTATCTTGTCACTCACAGGTCCCTTCTTGTAAAGAAAATCTGTGCCAGATATTATGGTTTGACACTTGGTATTTCTTTTCACAGGGTAGTCACCAAATTTTAGATCTTTTAAAGCATACCCAATATACAATATTAACCTAGTTCCCTGCCCTAAAATACTACCTGTGTTGTGTGGATCCCCGTTCTGCTCTTAACCCACAGACTGCTCAGGAAGAAGCTGATCGCTGCCTTGATTAAGGAAATGCTTAGTAACAACCCCAGGATCAGTGCAGATATTCCTAATAGTGTTTTCTTATTGGCTAAAAGAAAGACACAGCGGATGGCTTGGTTGTGCTAAGGTTCTGTGAACATCATGTGTGTGTATGTGTGCACACACGTGTGCATGTGTGCATGCGCCCATATGTGTGTATACTCTGCTTCATATAATATTCGTTCCTCAACAAGGCAGAGTGAATAGATCTAAGAAATCATTTAAGTTTTTGAGCCTCTGACAATTAGGGATCTATTGCAGCATTTGTGTGTGTATGTGTACGCACATGTATGTGTTCTCAGTAAGCATCCATTTCACACTACTAGAACAATAGCAGGCTAGGAATGAAAGAATGCCAACTTTCTGCAAGTTAAAGAGGACTCACATTTTATTTCCATTTCTTACCTTCTATCATATTTCTGTCTCCAAAGTTGGTGTGTGTTGAAATGTAGTTTATCATACTCAACGAGTAGAATCTAGATAAATCATAGGTACAAGACAAGAGTGTGATGACTGGAAATAGTTGTCCATACATTCATTTTGAGAAGCTGGATTTATGCTCCTTTTTTCTGTTCAGCCTTTTTAAAAATGAATTTGGGACATTGACTCTGCAGCTCATAGTCTTAGAATGGGGATTCTCAAATGGATGATCAAAAATCTACAGAATAATAGTGAAATTTGTTATTATCCCATTATAATACCAGGAGGGGCTTGGGATCATTTTTATTTGGGTATCTATAGAAAGGTTCATCTTGACGATCACAGAATGTGTTGACCTCTCCAGACTACATCATAAAATTGTAAATAAATGGTGAAATGAAAAGCTTTCAGGTATTACAAGACATAACAGTGCAGGCAATAAAGAACTTCAAGGAAGAGTGTAATGATTGGTGAGTGAGACCAAGTGATTCAGCAAGTTCTAGGAAAAAAATGCCTGGCAGAGGCCATTAGTTTTGGTGAGCAAATGGACACTTGTGATCTTTGATAAATGGGATTTCAAGGTTGTGGTAGAAACTGATAAACCATTGAAAGTGATCGCAGAACAATTACATAGCATCGGCACTTATAGCTTTGCTGAACCCCTGGTATAATATTCTAGTTCAAGAAATAATGGCACAAGTAGAGCTACTTTGTATGCAATAATCCAAGGTATGGATGGCTCTGCTCATAAACCTACACAGCAAGCATTTCATGGTGATGGAAAAGGAATAACAACATGGCTATATGCCAGCTAAGAACATAGTTTTGAACCTAAAAGCTCTAAAGGACATTAACCAATTTCATCCATTCTCTCTCTCTCTCTCTCTCTCTCTCTCTCACACACACACACACACACACACACACACACACACACACCTTTTCTAAAGGATATGTTACTCTGGTGCTTAATATTTTAAGACCCTCAAAATGGTATTATTGAAAACAAGTCTTCAAATAAGAAAGGTTGAGCTGGGGTAAGTGAATGTTCTGTTCAAGAAATGATATCCCTGTCTGCGTTCTCTGTCTATGTCTTCTCCCTTCCCTATTAGTTTCCCTTCCCTATTAATTGCTTTATCATCTCTGGGTGCCTCTAGCAGAGTATGATGTGGAAGCTTGAAGGTACTGCTGAATCCTTGTCTCCCTTTGAACACCAAATCTGCTATTTTGTAGTGAAGTGACCATGGGCAAGGTTCTTCACATCTCTAATCCTCATGTTTCTGCATCTATGAAATAAAATAACAACTACAATAGGGTGTTGTGAGTTTTTAAATGAGTTAATCTTTTTCAAATGCATAACAGTATCTGGTACATGCCCAGCACTGAACACTTGCTCCTTGAGTTGGCCCCAAATTCAGTGAACGCACATCTGAATGACAGATGTTGGCAGTTGAGTGGGAACCATTATACTATCACACTTATTTTGTCATCCTCAGAATTGAGTCTAAACATGGTGGAAGCTGAGACATGACTGAGAAAATTTCAAGTTGCATCAATTCTCCCCTTTTTGGATTCATCTGACCATTTGGGGGGAAACAGCTCTTTGTGACTAGCACTAACTAAGCTTTAGGGAATACAGAGTCACTTCCTCCCTTCCAAGGAGTATTCAATGCAAGTTGAGTGGTGCATGAACACTCTCCATGCCCCAGTTTCTTCTGTGAACTAAGGGTGCTACGAGTGTCTGTCTTAAAATATTGCTATAAGGAATAAAGTTCTAACACCTGAGAAGTGCTTGGTAGAGTGTCTAGTCATAGTGAATATTTGTCAAATTCAATTTATTTATTGGTATCATTTACTATTGCTATTACTATTTTGAATGACTAACATAGAAAAAGGCAAGCACTAGGGAACATATATATGTATATAATGTATGCATGTGTGTGCATATGCTTAAATTATGAAATTAAGGCAGAAATCATTAATTCAGAAAAAGACATTTGAGACACATTTCTCAGGGATATATGAAATGGAGTGGGATATATGAAATGAGGTGGAATTTCACTAGTAGAAAAGGATACCCCAAGGTTAGTTATAGCAAAAACAAGCTAAGACCAGGAGAAAAGGAAGGGAAGTCAGATTGAAAAAGTGGAGAGTCTTTTGATGCTATGAAGTAATTCTGTCACATAAGTCCACAGATGTCTGACATATATCATCTTGATGGAAGGAGAGATGTGGATGAATGGATGGAGAGGTAGCAGGATAAAGGGAAGGATGGATGGAATAATGGAATGATGGATGGATACATGGATCATATCACAGTCCCTGCCTCCTTCATTGATAGCTCTTGGGGATACATTTCATGCCTGAGATTGGATTAAACACCCCTCCCAAGACTGTACAGTTGTTCAGAAAGTCTAGATCTAATCAACAGACAAACTTGATCCTACCACACTCAGAAGGCAACTGTGCGAAGAACACTTTTAAATTTGTGGTAACATTATAAACCTCAAGATCCCCATAATGAATCTGGCTGTCAAAGTTAACTGGTTTCCAGAACAGCAGAGGAGACTCCTTACTTGCAAAGAGTTCTCACTAAATGTGTTTTCTATTTTCTACAATATTTGGCAAGCACTGCCCTGGCAATATACAACAATGAGCTCACATCCCTATCTCCTGATGTTGCTTACATCCTTAAAATGTCAACTTCATTTAAGAAGGCCATCCACAAAGGAGCCCTTAGTTTGCTACATTTTGACTTACAAACACCTGAAAATGCCTTACATAGTGGACAGTGTTAAATGGCATAGTTGGGTACATATTTTCCCCTCCTTCTTTCTTCTCCCTTTGTTTTTTTTTTTAAACTGCCTTTTGGTTGCTTGTTGCCAAGATTTTTTTAAAAAAAGAAAATCAATAAACCCAAACATTACAACAGCAAGTTTAATATAGCTCACCTTCCTGGAACAGGCCTGAGGGAAAGCGAGAAGCGTCATGTTAAAACAATGCTGAGCTCAGATCTGGAAAGATGTTTGGGGTGGAAAGGACTTGCTCAGCAAGATTTTGATACCCTTTGATGCAAATCAGATGTTGCTCCAGGACCAGGGTTGGCCCATAGAAATATCTGTGGAGAAATGCTACTCCAATAATCTTCAATGATTATATTGGGAGCTTAACACACAAAGGCTGGAATACAACCACCCAACTACAGTTGCTTTGAAGGTCAAAGAGCACATGGGTTGAATCTTGGGGAACCACACTTTGCAATAGAGAATAAATGACACAGTTTTTTACTACATATGGGCTATCTTCCTGTGTAGCCAACCATGATTTGAGTTGTTTTCTTTCCTTCCTACCAACTTCCTTCCTTCCTTCCAATTTTCTTTCTTAACTTACTTCCTGTATTCCTTTCTTTTTGGCAGGGGGGGGGCGGGGTTATTGGAGATAACCCCAGGGCCCCTTTCATGCTAACCACACATTATACCAATGAGTTAAATGTTCACTATTGCCTTTCTTTTAAGGCTTAGGAGACCAATTTTGCTGGGCCTTTCAAATAATTAATATCCAATAATGGCTTCATTCATCCACTTACCTGTTAAGCACATTTTACTGAAGGCCAATATTATGGTCAATTTTCTAAGTTTTCGACTATATACTAGAGAGGTACAATAATGAGCCACCCAAAAAATAATTGTCAAAAATAGCTGATGTATGGGAAATTAGAGCTGTGATAAATGCCTCAGCAGGAATGAAGTCCAGCCAACATTGGTTGAGTAGGTGCTCTATGCAATATCTATATGCAATATCTTCTTTAAATATTACAGTGGCCCTTGAACTTAATGTGTTCATCCTAACTGTAAATCAGTAAATCAGCACACTTGTCACATTAGAAAGACAGGAATTTTGAGTATACACACAGACGGCTTAGCAAAGACATCAGGGACCTTCTAGGTCACATGACTCTTTCAGAAGCTGTCTTTATCTCTGTAGCAAGGAACGATGTACTATGGATCTGAGCATGTCCAGTAACCGACAGGTGGCTCTCATGCCTCTTACGACCTAATGGTGGAGATACTTGGAGTTCAACAAAGGAAAAGAACAGAAACCCAGCAAATTATCTCTTTCACTGGTAGTGTAGCTGACTGTGTGGTTGCTAGTGAGTGAAAATAATGAAACAGGGACCACAGTCCATAACTGATTATTAATTTTTGCTAAAAGAGTAATGTTGAATATCTTATTTAGTCTACAAGAGATTTACTTAGCTTGAAAGAAGGCACACTATAAACAGGAGGCTCCATCACCACACTCATTAGTTGTCCCAGCACTCTGTGCAATTGGCATTTAATAAATCATATTATAAATCATCTGAACGTTAATTAAGTGGCAAAACATTTGCAGAAAGTTAAAAGTTACCAAGGATTTAATTATAACCTTGTGGACACCATTTCCAGTTAATTATATACCCTTCTTATATACTTGATAAACCACAAAATGCACCCCATTAATGATCAATTGGTATTAAATTAGCTGGAATTAGTTTTTATTAAATCCAAATTAGATTTTTATTTGCGATACAATAAAATAGTGCACCCAGCCCTTGCCACTATGATTTGGGATTTTTCTGTGGAGAGTGATTACCAGATGTCTAATTGGGCAATTAATAGATACAGTTCCCAAATTAGCATAATTGGGGGACCTAGAAAGAAAACAAAATGACTATTCAGCCAGCAGACCATCTTTTTTTGAATCTGCCATCTAGTCAGGGATGTCAACCAACTCTTCATCATTTGGGGAGTCTGTGCCTGCTTGGCTGGACTCTTACCAAAAGAGACGGGGTGACCATGAAGACAACAGCTATGACCTGCTCCAATGAGAAAACAGGCAAGCCCAAGGCCACCCAGAAGGGCATCTATTTTCCACTTGTGCTGGATCTGTGGGTAGGTACAATAAGCCTGCCTAGGGTTTACAGAACCTTGGAGGTAACCAGCTAGATAATGGGGTGTTTATACAGCTGAAAAGCGTCCAAATGCACAAACCCATCTCTTTCCAAAACCAATTTGCCAGATGAGTTTAGTTTGATGTTCCAAAGCTTTTTCATTTTACCACTTAATACACCACAGAAGGGATTGAGACTTAACCTCTCCATTTCTGCCATTGACTTAAATCCCTTTATAATTGCTTTCCCCACATGTTCAGAGAGCAGTCTTGGAGTGTGTCCTCTGCCATCTGTGTTCACTGAAGGGATGGTCCCACCCCCATATGTAAATAGGCTCTGTTCAGACCCATTCTGTGAAGGAAGCTGCTTTAGCTGCTCTTATTTATTCTGGGTTCCAGGGCTTTACTCTCTGATCCTTGTTGGTCCAAAAAGTCTTCTTGAAACTTAAAATACCATGCTAACAGACAGACAAAAATTGGTAAGAATTACTGGAAACAAAATGTATAAGCTTTTAAAGAACTGTTTTCCTTGTTACAGGTAAGTGGAATTTACTGTGATAATTTCATACAAACATGCATTTGAATTGGCCATTTTCACTCACCTTTAAGTTCTTAATACATACTTTTTTAAAGAGAGAGTTTCTCCTAATGGATTACATAAAGTTTATGAAAAGGCTGTGGGCACATCATCTTCAATTAGTATTTGAAATCTTTGTAACCTACCCTGTTATTTGCTCCTGCCTGAAGCATTGCAGAAGCTACCATCTGGATGGGCTATTATGGTTAAATGCTGTTCTTATTATTACTTTCCTTTTCCTCTTATCTGCTACTAACTTCATCTTGGTCCAGCCCATCTTTCTATCATTCAATAGACCTCTTTTCAGGCTCTCATTCATTTACTGAGTAAACCCATGTAACTTGCCCACGTTGTACTTAGACATTGATATGCAGTGGGTGGTAGATGAGCCCGAGAATGGTCCTGGTTCTAATGGGCTGTCCCTGAGTGGGGAAAAGCAGACTGAAAAGTTACATGTATACCTAATTTCAAATGATCAGAACTGCTTGGCCAGACAAGTGAAAGCACGCTATATGAAAAATAACAAGGAAGTATTTAAGTAGCTGGCAAGAAAGTTGGTTTTGAAGACAGGTTACTTAGGCGGAAATAGGAGTGAAAGGGAGTATATTCTATGCATCAGGAATAGCATTTAAGTGGATCCTGAGGTAGAAGGGTAGCTGGCTAAGCTGGCTATGGAAGAACTCTGTGGAAGACCAAGCAGAGGAATGTGACCTGTGAATGAATAAGGTGGAAAGTGGCCTGAGTGGGAAATTGGGCGGAAACAGGAAGTGGCAGCTAAAGTACAGTTGATTGAGGAGCCCAATAAGGAGATAGGGCAGTTAGAAAACTGAAGTTAAGTAGCAGAATGACCCGATCTGACCGAGCTTGAAGACCATCCATCTTGCTGATTGGTAGCAAATGCATAGAAAGAGGATGGAGGTGGTGGAGAGTGGACAGGAGGGTGATGAAGTTCTTCAGATCTGAAAGATGGAGGCTCAGAGGTTGTGCAGTGAGAGAGAAAGAGGTTAGATTTTAAGAAAGTACAAAAGAATGGACTGGATATGAGGCCGAGGTAAAAGAAAACCCAGGAATAATTCGTGGACCCTGCCTTGAGGAACTGACTTCATCTGCTTATTAACCATGTAGTTCATGAGCATTTTCTAAACCAGGAGTCAGGTCCTGTGAAGCTGAGCCGCACAGCACAGCTTCCTGCACTCATGGCGGTAACAAGCTTTGAGGGGAGTGGATAGGCTTCATCAAACTCCTTTTCTCTCTAATCGTTCCTGATTTGATTTGGGGAGTATTCAAGTTTCACCAGCTACAATTCTTTATATGATTTGCTATGAACTTATTCACTTCAAAAATAATTTTGCTTCTCTCCTGGTAGAGGACTTAAGGTATCACTTTGGTGCTCAGATCACAAATGGATACCAGGTCTAGGTCACCTCTGTGGAGGGGAGGGAGGGAGGTGCTTAGATAGGACAATCAAATGCCTAACCTCAAGCCACACTGTTGAAGCCACAGTCTTGGAAGTCCTCAGTGAATTGTCCCTTGTGGGCTCCACAATCAAGTCCATATTTCTGTTTCAAAATAAAGTTTGCCCTTTGTTATTACAGGACTGTGATTTTACTCATACAATCTGGAAAATGGAAAAGAAAACTTTAAAAAAGGAAATGAAATTATTCACGGCTCCACTCCAGTTTTATAATTCTGATGCTCTTTTATACATAATGTTACCCCAAAATTTTATTGTAAAATTAACAGTACCAAAATGTGTTGTACGTCCTTCACGGGGCATGTTAAGTTTGCAGTGCATAATTTCAAAGGCATGTTTTTGCATGAATCTCGTGTGCTATTCAGGATTATTTCATTTTATTTGCAGCCTGGAAGCAGAATTAATGGGTCAAATTGGAAGTTTTAAAAGACTCATGATACATATTGCTAAATTGTTCCTAAAAGAGTTGTGCTAATTAACACTCCCTAGAGCAATGGAGAAAGAAAGTTAAGCCCAACTTTAAAACATCATTTTCTCCACTCCTGTCTTTTACATTTTTAATGTGTGTTAATTAGATTGGGTGAAAAATCAGCTCACTCCCCCCGCCCAACTGCTTCCTTTTTTTTAATTAGAGGGTTGAAAATCCAACCCCCTTATTCACATGTATGTGCTAGTCATTTCTAAGCCCCTCCCCTTGTTAGTGAATTGTTTCTTTAATGGCCTTTGTTTGTTTATTAGAGTCCTAATGTTGGTTTTATTTCCTTTGGTGGTATGAAATCTTTATATATGTAGCACCACTGGGACTTTTCCTCCTTTACTGGCTCTATCATTCCCTAGTGTTCCCCTCCAGTATGGGAGTAAGGCTGCTTAGTGAAAATATCCACTGCAGGAAGATTCTTGAAAACATAAGGCAATGACCTGTTTACCCATAGGCTCTTAACCTCCTAATTGCTCTCCTGGACTATAGTCTAGGCTACCCCTTCATTACTGTTGATACACTATCTAATTTTCTTGAAAAGAGATAGCTTTGAGAAGTTAAGCCACTCTAATTCAGTGACTAGAATTTACACACGTGTCCTGAAATCCAGATTTATTTATATTTATGCCTACTCAACATCTTATATCCACTGTAAAACTGCCATGTCTGAAAATCACTTTCATGTCTTCTCCAGTCTGTTTGTTAAAATATGGTTTCTAGTTTTGGATTTATTTCTCTTCTTCATGGTGCTAGCCTTTCCCTTTTACTGTCCTGAGGCATTTAAAGCAATTGTACAGTTCTGTTTTTCTAGGCCACATCTGGTTTGAGTAGTGACTGTCACCTTCTCCTTTTAGTTTTCCCTTCACTGACAGATTCATCTATTTAGCCAAATACTAAAACAAGCCAGGGTGATCCTTTCATTCTCTTTTCTTGAAAGCAATTGACTACCCTGGTTGACCATGTGGCTCTGGTCCACCTTCCATACACAGGGCCTCAAGCCACCAAGAACTCGGTTCATAGAATGCCCTGGACTCCACACTAATACAAGGGTTTGCATAGACCATCTCTTTTTCTAATCCTCCCCTATGAGCCTAACCCTTTGTCAACCCTCTTTCTTTAAATGAGCACAAGTTGGGCTTTCTGAGCTTGAGCTAAATAAATGATTCTTATTGGGGCCTCTTGACAGCCCCTTAATTGGGGACTGATCATGCTACCCAGTTATGGTTTTTGTAATGGCAATTTCATGCAGGTAGCTGATCTTGGTCTGGCATTGGAAATAAGGCCAGGCTTTATTTCAGTTTCCTATGCAGTACAACAACTGCTTAGTGATCGGCTTGTCTCTCCTGGGATTTCTCTTCTGTTTCTCTCCCTAACTTCTTCCCCAGAATGAGCTCTCAAATGCATCAACCTGATGATCCAAGATCCCCTGTTCTTACCTTTATTTTTTATAATGAGTATATCTATGGAGAGCATTCAAACCTCCCTGAGCTTGGTTACAGCCCCCTAAAACTTAGACACTTGCCAGCTCTACAAAATCAACCACTTCTACCACTTTGAGTTGATCGTTGTTGCTGAGATTTGTCCTCCCCTCTGGGGCCTTATTTATCTTTCTTTTAAGCTCTGTATACACCAGGATTACCCATAACACAAGCCCATAAGCCAGTTCCTCCAGCAGCCCTCCCCAATACTTACAGTTTCAGTCCACCAGAATTGGAGGTGTGCCTACACACACCCATTCATGTGCATCTATTTTCAAGTCTCTTCACAATAAACCAGTCACTCATCATTCCTCTGGAGCCTCTCCTATACATGAGGCACAAGGAAGAATAAGACCATCCCTGCCTTCAAGGAGTTGATACTCTAGAGAGACAAGTAGGTAACGTAATTTTCAAAGCATGAAAATATCTATAAAATCTTGAAGGAAAGAACCATGTCACTCCCATGTTTTCATGAGGAAATGTTGCCCAAACAATAATTAAACCCTCAGAGGGTTGTTACAGAAAATGTAACTTCCTGATTCTAAACATAAAGAAAAGATAACAAAGACCATGCATTTTATAAAGTTCTGAATATTAAGTGTTTCTCCATTGTAGATGGAATCAGATCTGGTCCTAGCAGACCCATTCCATGTCTATCATTAAGAGCCAAATGACTGCAGTCTTTACACAGAATAACGAGCAGCATTGTCTATCGCTTCTGTAACGACAGCCAAAGCCATTCGGAGAGGCACTTTTAGAGCACAGCTCTAATGCAGTGCTGTATTCGTTAAAATGCTTCTTCACTGATTGTGTATGGTGACAACAATTGCCTTGGTGTGATTATGTAACTGTCCCTAAGAAGAGGTGTTAGCTACAGCAGCTTTGCGATGCCTTTGTCCAGGTCAGCCATGATAGGCTCATCCAGAGCCCGACAGAACCATTCTGAAAGGAGATGGTCAAACTCAAGTATGACTGACAGATTTGATCATGCATATGCATTGAAAAACATACCGAACTTTTCGGGCTGGGGATATAGCCTAGTGGCAAGAGTGCCTGCCTCATATACACGAGGCCCTAGGTTCGATTCCCCAGCACCACATATACAGAAAACGGCCAGAAGCGGCGCTGTGGCTCAAGTGGCAGAGTGCTAGCCTTGAGCGGGAAGAAGCCAGGGACAGTGCTCAGGCCCTGAGTCCAAGGCCCAGGACTGGCAAAAAAAAAAAGAAAAAAAAAAAGAAAAACATACCGAACTTTTAACGTGGAAAAAAAAAGTTTGAAGAATGCTATTCACAGTACATATAGGAGAGAAGACAGCATCGCATCCTTCCTGTGTCTTCTAACACATGCCTCCATGTTTCTGGCACCCCTGTTTATCATACCTGGAATTGCCTATTGGGGCTGCTATCCCCCAGCCAGCAGGGGGCGTCACCATCCAGAGTCTCCCTGTTTATAGCACCATTTCCCTTAAGATTTTAGCAACCTATGGCCACTAGCTTGTGAACTCAAAGGAAGAAAAAATCAGATCTCTTCTGCTGTAGCCCTGTCAGACATTTTGTTTCTGAGAGGAATATTGTAGGAGAAAAGAAAAAGAAACTGAAAGGGAGGAGTGATTTATTTTGGCTCACCATTTCAGAGGCTCTAGCCCCTAGTGGAGGAGCTCCATTGTTTTTTTCCATGGTGAGGCTAAATATTGTGGTGGGGGAAATGAGATCATATAAGAGACCAGCTCACTTAATGGTGGACAGGAAACAGAGATAAACGAATGAGCCAGGGGTAGAGTATATTTTTCCGGGGTGTGTATGCCTTCCCTATCTCCTTAGGTGTGACCACGTCCCAAGAAGGCCATTACATTATGAACTCATCAAGGCATCAATCCATTGATTAGGTCTAGGCCCTCAGGATCCAATCACTTCCTCAAAGACTATCAAACCCCCACATAGGCGCTCAAGGGAGGTGGAGGGGGGAACCTTTCAGGTTCTCATCACAGCACCTCGCTGTAGTTTAATGAGTGAAGAAGAGTTCATGTAAATCAGCTCCAATAGCTAATAACTAAATAGGTGAAGGGGAGATGATAGAAACTTCCAACAAAAAGAGTACACTACTTAAATCCATTAGTTAAAAAATAAGTAAGACACAACTTGAGAAGGGGGGTCGAGAGGGGAAAAAAAACTGGGAGAAGGTGACACTGTTCAAAAAGAAATGTACTCACTACCTGACTTATGTAATTGTAACCCCTCTGTACATCACCTTTACAATAAAAATTTAAATAAGTAAATCATAAGTCAAACATGTTCTTAGAATCACCATGTCACGTGCTATGCAACTGAATAGATTCTTTTCCAAGTAGGACAATGACATACATGGAATTTTACTTATGGTAGGAAAAGAGTATGGAAATGAACCAGGAAGCCATGGCATATTAACTCTATAGAATATTACAAAATAATGAAAAAGGATAGTATGAACATGTTTCTGACATTATACTTTATGGAGTCATACATTTTATAAAACATATGAGCTGCAAGGTAAACAAACAGAGTTTGGCCTTGCACAACAAACTGAATCGTTCATACACTTTTCAAAATTAGTATGCTCGGGCTGGGAATATGGCCTAGTGGCAAGAGTGCTTAGCCCTGGGTTCAATTCCCCAGCACCACATATACAGAAAAGGCCAGAGGTGGTGCTGTGGCTCAAGTGGCAGAGTGCTAACCTTGTGCAAAAAGAAGCCAAGGACAGTGCTCAGGCCCCTGAGTCCAAGCCCCAGGACTGACAAAAAAAAAAAAAAATTAGTGTGCTCTATTTGTTCAGTTGTGTGAAAAATCAACTAAGGCCTTTAAGTTTCATATTAAAAACATAATGCAATTTCTAAAAATTCCATATATTTACCATGCCGAGACCCAACTTTTTTATTTTATTTTAAAAATAGTACCTTTTCACACATTATGCTGTGAATTCTTTGTAGAGTTGTATGTATGCTTATTTATTGCCTTTATGTAACTAAATAAAAATAATTTCCAGGTAAAGATGATAGATTGAAGAAATAGTATATTTTCTCTTGCTCTCAAAATTGCATGGAAACAATAATATAAGATTTCTTAAAGAGGCATAGCTAAAATGAGCAGAGAAGAGGAGGGAGCCAGGAACAAATTTTTGGGAGCTGGAAAGAAAATATGTGTATAGTAGCAGCTCAGTAGTATAAGAAAAAATGAGTCTTAAGCTGGTAATGGAGAAAGCTGAGAAGCAACATAATGTAGACCATCGAATCCTCAAATGGCTTAGAATCACCTAACAGTCATTGCCTCTGAAAGTAGAGCGCTTTAAAAAATCAGGACCATTGCCGACTGTGTTTGAGAGCCACACTGACTTTCAGACCGATTCCCATTCTGCCGGGTGGTAATTTCTGTCTCCCATTCCTGCATGAAAATGGAATTTTTTCTTCTCTGAGCAGAGAAAGCAAAGGTTCTGATTTGCAAAATAAGGAAAAGTTTAAAAAAAGAAATGTGTGTATTTCCAATTTTAGAAACCATCATCTGTGTGTCTGAAATGAAGGATTTGAAAAGCAAATTGCAGTCAGAAAAAGTAGGGAACCCAGTTAGCAGATTTGAGAAAACTAGGTAAGAGAACATTTGGAGAGGGACTTCCTGGAAAGACTGAAGTGATAGGCTTTAGGAGGTGATTGGATATAGGGGAGGGAACAGAGAGGAGAAAGCATAGAGTGAATCCCAGATCTTTCTGTGTATTGAAGGATTACATTTTCCCTCCCTGCCTCCCTCCTCTGCTTCTCTTGCCCTCACCTCCCATCTCCTCTTCTCTCTCTTTATCCTTCTCTCATTATTTTAACACTGTTTCTCAGCGTTTTATAAAACATATTGAGAGTTTCAATCGTGTTGCAATAAAGAAAATACATCTCTATACCTCTGTCATCATTTCTCTTCTAGTCATCTTCTCCAGATCCCATAGTAGTGATGGACTTCAAAAAGGTGAGAGAGAGAGAGAGAGAGAGAGAGAGAGAGAGAGAGAGAGAGAGAAAACATGTCATTTGTATGAGATGCTTCTAAGCCAAACAGTAGTAACTTAAGATTTTATATACTGAATCTGTAAGTGCTGAGTATTTTTCTTTTCTGTTTAAATTAGCCATTCCCACCATATGCCATTTAGAGAAATTATTCCATTTGTCTATGGCATTCACATCATTGAGGAGTTAACAATACACTCTGACATCAAATCTTTCCCCAGAATGTTTTTTTCCATCCAAGTTGATGGTACTTATTTGATAATATTGCTGAAAAGCAAGCCCTGTGGAGAGGGAAAGATCAAGAGACGGCTTGTTTTGCTTTGTGTGGACAACATTTCTTTTAAGTGGCACTTAACTTGCATTTGACAGCAGAACGAAGCACATTTTAATGTCACATAACCATTTTTAAAAACAATGTCTTCTATTTATGTCTCTGTATTTGGAGATGAGTTAATAAAGACAGCGACCTGGCA
Source organism: Perognathus longimembris pacificus (assembly GCF_023159225.1). Lineage (NCBI taxonomy): Eukaryota > Metazoa > Chordata > Mammalia > Rodentia > Heteromyidae > Perognathus > Perognathus longimembris. The sequence continues at coordinate 14,567,705 of NC_063170.1, forward strand.
GTAGCAGACTATAGACTCTCAGCTCAGTTTGGATCCATTACAGTGGTAGCAGGTCTCATTACCAGTCTTCATTAGGAACAAGCTTGGAATTTCTGGTCACTTCCTAGAATCCACAAGACTTTGAACATTTAAAAAGGGTAAGATATTTAAAACATTGTGGCCAAGTGCAGAATATCTATGTGGTTAATGCTGCCACCTCCTCTTTAGGAGAAGAGCTGGGAGCTCAATGACTTCCTTTCTATCAAAGAGGTAGGAAAAAACCCAAAAACAAAACCCACAACAGTGCCTCTTGCTCTGAAGTTTTAGCAGGAAACTGCTATTTCATCATCAAGTCATGTCACATATTTTATAGTGCTAAACTTTGCCGTAGGAGTTGAGAAACAAAAATGAAAGAAAATTGATGTACTATGTGAAATGGTGCCAGTGAACAGAAAGTAATGGGCGGACATAAAACTCTGCATCTACCGAGGATGAGGGGTGCGGAGTCCCCATCGACATTCGGAACTCAAACATTAGCAGCACCGTTTCGGATGCCTAGAGGGCCAATTATGCTCAGCAGAGAGGTTGTCAGTGGTGGTATGAACTGATCAGGAGTTTCTTGGTTCCGTTTCAGGGTGGTATGAACTGATCAGGAGCTTCTTGGTTCCGTTTCAGGGTGTGAAATGTGTTAGAGAAATAGACCTAGATGAAAAACTCCTGGGCTTGGAATGAAGATCAGAGATAATTTGACTGACTCCTTAAAAGCAAGGAGAAACAACAGCGAGCTAGGACTCTTTCCACATGATCAAAGGCATTAACCCAAAGAAATCTACTTTCCTTTAACACACAGGAAGAGAATTAACTCTGCTCTATCATCTTAAATGGGAAACAGAGTAATTAATTATTCTTATACATAAAGAGTACCTACAAATAATTAAGGATAAAAATGTAATGGTGCCAAAAGACAAAGACTGAATCTTATACAAGCAGTGCACCTAGTGGTTATTTACAAGTTTTAGCATGGTAATACAGAGTACTGAGAGGTGAAATGATTTTTGATTTTAATGGAAAGTGGTAACAAAAACTTATACATTGTGGGGCTAGGGTGGCTTAGTGGTAGAGTGCTTGCCTAGCATGGATAAAACCCTGGGTTCAATTCCTCAGTACCACATAAACAGAAAAATCAGAAGTGGCACTGTGGCAAGTGGTAGAGTGCTAGCCTTAAGCAAAAGGAGGTCAGGGACAGTGCCCAGACTGTGAGTTCAAGCCCTAAGACTGGCAACAAAACAAACAAAACAAAAACAAATTAGAAAAAAAACACCCAGAAAACCAACAGGGCTGGGAATATGGCCTAGTGGCAAGAGTGCTTGCCTTGTATACATGATATCCTAGGTTCAATTCCTCAGCACCACATATATACAAAACGGCCAGAAGTGGCGCTGTGGCTCAAGTGGCAGAGTGCCAGCCTTGAGCAAAAAGAAGCCAGGGACAGTGCTCAGGCCCTGAGTTCAAGACCCAGGACTGGCAAATAAAAAGAAAAAACAAGAAAAACCTAACAAATCCTACATTGGAAATGCCACACTTTTCACAATATTATTGATGTTTTTTCTTTTTTTTTTAATAAACCTATTAGGAAGCAGTTTGTCAAATGATCCATTCCCATTCAGTCATCAATATCCCAGGAATCTTTCCTGGACTTTAAAACCTTAATGGCAGGAAAACATGCATGAATGGAGATGTAAATGGTGTTTGTGTATGTGTGTGTGTGTGTGTGCATGTGTGTGTGTGTGTGTGTGTGTGTGTGTGTAATGCATTAACTTCCAAAACAGAACAAGTTACATAAATCTACACAATGGATACCATTGTCTAGATGAATTGCTGGACATTTTAATGGTGCAAATATGTAAAAACACAGATACCATTTAAAATATCCAATTAAGTGGAAAATAAAAAAGAATATTTAGTGGGAATTACACTATGATTATAGCTAAGAGGGAAATAATAATTCACACTTATGCAGTGGTCTTTATTGCCAGTTACTTCATTAAACACTTTGCATTGATTGTCCTATTGACTCTTCCTAACAGCCCCATGCGTTTAGCATCCCATTTAAAGATGAGCCACCTTTGACTTAGAAGGATTAAGTCAAAGAAAAAATCAGAGCTAGGAAATTGTCTTTATGATGCAGCATTCAACCTTGAAATTCTTAACCATGACTCCTTATCACCAGTGGATGTTTGATGTTGAATGTCTCCCAAAGGCTCATGTATTCAAGGCTTGCTCCCCAACCTGTGCCACTATCAGTAGGTGGTGGAAATTTCGGGAGATGTCCTTATCCCATTGGGACCACAACTTTGAATGGACCTTTGGTACCTTATCCTGTCTAGTTTCTCTGGTTTTGTACGCTACACTACCACCATGATATGTTGTTCTCACCATGGGCCCAAACCAATGGAACTACCTCCCTTGAGACTTGGATTTGTAAAACCCTTAGCTAAATAAGTCTTTCTCTCTCTACATTAAATGCTTTCAGGTCATTTGTCATAGTAACGCAAAGCTAAATAACACACTCTGCAAGAACAGAAGAGAAGGACTTGGCAGGAACATGAAAAAATAGGTATATTAAGAGTAGAGATGTTATTTTAAATTTCTATTTCAGAGGATGCCTTCCATATGTAGATATTGATGTTGTCTGTATGATTTAAGTAACAAATATTATTTCCAATTTGTTATTGGATTGGTGACTAGCTTTTAAAACAGAAATCTATACAGCATGCAATTTCTAAGCCAGGCTCACATTACAGATTCCATATTGATTTGGAGTAGAGAGGTTCAAAGTAATCTCCTTGATTACTTCTTGAAAAATAAGTTACTGGAAGTTATGGCAGCACATGAAACCAGGTACGTTATCTAAAGTGGCATTTGCATTTTCTATCTTTTATAAAGCATTTATAAGACAAAGTATGAAGAAAAGGCAGATTTTTATCACTCCCTAATGTCAATTTTGCATGGGGATCATCCAAAAGATAGTAATTTACCATCTATGCATTATTGTCAGGTCTTTTAAATCGTTAACATTTAAGCACCTGGAAACTGACTTTTGATGATTAACCTTTAAAAAAAAATGGCCTATTTACCCATGTGCTTCAAAGGTCGTAGCATATCACAATACCTCAAAAAAGTTTTTAAAGACAGATCCAAAAAAGAAAACCTAGAAAATGAAAGGAAGAAGGAATAAGTAAATGGAGAATAAATAGTAACTATTGAATCAGATAAATTTTCATGTGTACTATGGCATTTTGCACCAATAGTGATAGTGAAGAGTAATTTTACTTACTTAATCTCTCAATTACTTTCCTAAGGGAATAGAACGAAAAGAATTTAATCTTCAAGACATTCTCTAAGAAGAGAGTGTCTAAAAGCAATCAATATTTGTTTTATGTCTGTGAGGTCCGGAAATGCAAGATGCAAAGAGGAATCATTGCATTTTAAGCTCCAGTTGATGCGGATTTGAAACTGTGTTAGAGAAGGAATGGGTCTTTTGTTGGCAAAGAATTTAGCAGTTGTAATTATGAGAAAGACCTTAGCAAGCCTGGGAAAGTAGGAAAAAGAACCACCACTGATTCATGGAAACTTTGCTCATGCGAGTTATAGGAGGATATTATACAGGTTGAACTGTTGTATGTGGAAAGAAAGACTATTGGGTTTGAAGGAAACAGACTTTACACATTCTGTTTGAAGTAGAAACCTGCAAACCCTTAAGTATATGTGTGTATCTGGTTTTTTTTTAATCCATGTAAATATATGTGTGGTACATATAATACATAAAGGTGTATTCCTCTTTAAAAATTTAAGTTTGATAGTAGATCTCCAAAGCAAGATAAAAGAATAAGGCTGCACTACTTGGCATTCTTGCTCTTCTGCCATGTCTGTACTGGTTTCTTTGAGAATCATTTGTTTGAAAACTAAGGAAACTCCATGCAGGTAAACAATTTTCCAAAGTTTACTCACAAGAACTTGGAGGGTTAGAACCCAAGGCCAAGTCTGCAGTCTTTTATTATTTTTTTCCTACTAAACCTGCTGACTTTAAAATATATTGGTGGCTTTCCACACCATGCGATGGATTTGTATCTCAAATCCATTAGTTCTCAACACAGAGCCACAAGACACTGAGAAAAGAAACCAAGTTTTATTTTTCATTAAGTGGAGTTATGAGAATAAACAAGAAATATTGCAAACATAGAATACAGTGCACTATTCTGCTCAGGAATGAGTTAGAAAGCCAAGGATAAGCCAAACCAAGCCACAACTGGATTTTTTTTCCCTTTCTGGTTGAAACAACAAGAGAAGGGTATTTTACTACTGATGGTAGTTGAGGCAAAGCCTGGGAAATCTTTTATTGGAATAGTAATTACCAAATAGCATTGACAGAGGATTATTTTGTGTTTATCAGATCAACTTTGGATTACCTTATAGCAACACTATACAAATCTTGGAAGTAGAATTTTTTTTTAAACAGAAGAAACTTTATTTAAAAATACTTTTTTTTAATAGACACGGGTGCTTTGAAAAAGCTCTTTAGTTAAATTGCGTATGGAAATGAAAAAAAATTAATAAATAACATTAGTATAACAGACCTCTAAACATTAATACATTGGCAAAACAAAATGGACTTCAAACAAAAATGAATCTTAAAGCTCTGCTATTCTCTGTAAGAATATTTACCTTCTTTTTTTTTTATTCTTTACAGGTGAGAATGATTAAATACTGCTAATATAAATTTTTTATATTAATGACATTTTTAAAATAGTCCACGAAAATCTAAGTGTCTGTTTTATTTTCTTCTTAACACTGATATGCAAATTGGGACTCTTCTTCCTGGAGAAAACTTCAAGTTCTCTCTAGCCCCACCCAGGCCAAGAATTTCAAAATCTTGAATAAGGAGGACCTTAAAAAAAAGTGTTTCTACCTCCCAATTCTTTATTAAAGGCAGGAAGAACTGAGGGGAAGGGAAGGAACGAGTAAAATGTCACTGTGTAGAAGACCCTTTCTGACAGGCTTCTGGTGGGGTCCCTTGCCCCTCCCTGGGGAAAATCAGACCCTGTAGTGGGCACCTGTTGCTTAATGCTTTAAGTCTGAAACTATGGAACGAAAGGAAAGCCAAGTCTGAGGAGAGGCAGAAGGTTGAAGCTGGCTCGAGGTCCAGCAAAAAGAAAAACAAGATGTATAACCTTCTTCTTCTTGGGAGACACACCCTACATTTCTGCACAAGGCTGGGGTGCCTGGACACTGTGGAATAGTCTCGTCTAAGAGACAAAGGGAAGTAGAATCTTAATATAATTTTGAAATGAAGATGTAATTTCACGCTACTCCAGTATGCTGTTGAGTTCTCCTCTCCATTACTTAAAAGTATTTTATGGGAAGTAATTAAGTTATATAATAATCGACAGAAATCAAGTTGGCATCTCTTTGACAAATTGCCTTATCAATTGTTTTTTAAACTCTAGACATAGCCTAAACTGATAACACTACATTGAACAAGAAAACTGAGCTCTCTGCAAATGTATTTAGATTGTTATAAAGAATGGAAATGAAGTTGGACTTTGGGATGAGATAAAATATACCTTAAATTGAATTTGGGATTACATAGTTTTTACTTAATCTTTTCAATCTTATGTCTTTGTGAACATCCTGTTTTCCAGCATCACCACCATTCTTCTTCATTTATTTTTCCATAATTTGTATGTCTCCAAGAGGGTCTCAACCGCATCTGCAGAGCATTTGGTTGTGTGAAACCACAAGTACAGTTCTGATCCTCAAACGCAAGGCAATCATTCCCAGATGTTTGGTAACAGTGTGTGGGGTTTGGACTCCGGACATCCATGTGGGCGCCCTCCTCTCTCTGTTCCTGGCTGGAAAGCTCACTTGACCTTTATGAATGCCTCTGCCTCCATCAGCAGAGTCACGCCAAGGGCCCACATTGGTGTAGAGCAAGAGACCAGTTCTGGCAATGTTCTGATAACAGCATCATTCTTTCCCTGGTATGCATAGGGAAGCCAGGGAGAGAGCAGATGCATATTGAAGTGTGACGACCACCACTTGCTAATCTGCAGATTCAGAGAGGAAAAGACTTACATTGGAGCAGAGGACAGAAGAACCAGCTACCATGGCAACATGGACAGTCTTCCCAGAGGTAGAAAAAGAATCAAGATGGCTTTCTCAGAAGGGAACAGCAGATGAAAACAGGGAGATGTATGTGGAAGGATGTACAAGGCTAGGGCTACCCTACAGTGGTAGTTGCAGTGGGGGAAAGAGGGTTGGCTCTGTCACAGACTGATAGATGGGCAGAACCATTTAGATTCCCTCCATCTCAGCATTTCAGTGATGGCCTACTTGAAGTGCTCATCAGAGAAAGCTCTGGGCATGACAGTGCCTCTGAGATTTTTGAAACATGAAAATTGCCATTTCAAACTCTTAAATTGTTTTCTGTCTCTCAGCCTTCCATTTGCATTTATCATTGTAGTGCTGTCTCTTTTCCTAGGGAAGTCATTCACTCCGGTAGCAGGGCTGGGAGTTATGGTATTTGATACCAGAACATGAACCAAGTATCCCTCAAGATGGTGGAGAGACACACGGGGTGATGGGACATGTTGGTAGCTTGCAGCTTCTATAGTCCAAATTGCATAGCTGAACCATGCTGTAGCTTTTGGGGGGCTGCAGGTCAAAAAGGCCCTGCTGAGAGGATGTTTTCACAAGGAATATGCCAATTTTACTGTAGACTCAGGACATCCATGTGGGCTCCCTCCTCTCTGCTCTTGGCTGGAAAGCTCACTTGGTCTCTGAATGTCACTGCCTCCCTCAACAGAGTCACATCAATAACACACACTGGTGTAGATGAAATAAAGTCTTGGAAACTAGGGAAGTAGAGTCCAGTGTTCATTGGGCAGGGGATTTCTAGTGATGTAGTATCTCTCTCAAAAGGCATGTGGGACATGTTTAATACATCATGACTTCTGTAATCATGTCAATCACTTCATCAATAGAAGTAGTGGTCCTTGTCACTTTCCATCTCCTTGGAAGGTAGTTGAAGAAAGCTACAACTAGAAACCATGAAAATTCTGACCAGGACTCTAATTTCCATAAGATATGACGTAAGGCCAGTATAAAGGAAAACCATATTTTGTGCCAGTCTTGGGGCTTGAACTCAGTGCCTGCAGTCCCTGTGCGTTTTGGCTCAAGGATACTGCTGTACCACATAAGCTACAACTCCATTCCTGGATTTTTTAGTGGCTAATTAGAAATAAGAGTCTCATGGACTTTACTGCCTGGGCTTGCTTCAAACCAAACCATGGTTAGCTACAGGTGTGAGTGACTAGTACCTGGGAGGAAAAACACTTTCATCTCCTTGGTCCTTGATGCACTTGGGACTTGGGCATCTGAAGAGTGGATACAATCAGGTTTGTAAAGGAAACAAGCTATTCCATTTCATTGCCTTGGGATGGTGGCTAGCCAAAGCAGAGCAGGCAGGACACAAACTGGGAAGGCACTACTTTGCCTGAACCAGAGCATTTGTTGGTCAGCAAGCAACTGTGATTAAGAGCACAGACACTGGAGTCAGAAGCTTGCATTCGAATTCCAACTTGATCCTCTTTGTTAGGTAGGTAAAATCACGCTACTTCTCTGTGCTTTGCTTTATCGATGAACAGATAGGGTGAGGAAGAGAATCTTTCTTTATCTAATGCTCTGCTGAGACTATACTGTTCCTAGATTCCAGTTCAGGGATCTGTGGGGGTCCAGCAAGTTCTTGGCTGTGAAGAAGGAATCCTAGGACAGACAGAGAAGATTTACATAGGAGTGGGTTTATTAATACAAAGCAACATGAAAGCAAAGCAAAAGCAGTGTGGATTGTTTCAAGCTGTGCTGTTCAGAGTCCCAATGACCCTGGACTTTTGTTGGGGTCCGTGGATGTGTAGGTGATGCATCCTGGAAAACTAGGTTAATGTGTCATTAACTTCTAGAGATTGGGTGATACATCATCAGTTCCTCCCTAGTTCCTCCCGTAAGTGTGGTGGGCAGAGGATTTCTTGGCCTTGGGTAGTCAGACGGGTTGTCATCTTCAACCAACTGTGGGGGCCGCAGGTCAAAAAGGCCCTGCTGAGTGTCTCAAGTTATTCCCTACTGTTCATTATCAATGTCCAAGCTGTGCTTTTCAGTCCCTGATTCCTCTGTACCTTTAAGTCTTCCTTTCTGGGCTCTAGTTCTGTGTGTTCTGCAGCACAAATGACAATACATAGTTTATTATGCGTAATTGTTTATTGTTTCTTTCTCTCCACAAAACTGTAAATTCCACTAGGGGAGGAATTTTGTCCAATCACTGGTGTAGGAAATTTTCTTTTGTATTATTCATAAGAGAGTGCCTAGATGACCGCAGATGATGGATAAATGTTTGGGGGGTTGAATAAAATGTTTCAAAGGATGCTTAGTAAACATAAGCTAGCATCCTTTCCTGAGTATTATCTTTAGTCTTTCTTTCCTTACATTATCCACGGTATCCACTACAGCTGCTCATGCATTCCAGCCCGGTCCCTGATGTGTGAGGACAATTCAGAACAGTCTATTTCCTGGTGGAGACATAATAGCTCTGCTGCCAGCACTGTGACAGGTCTGGCCTACCCCATGGAAGAAACATCAGACATCACAGGAGCCCCATTATGGATTTTAGTTCTGGTGTACGAGCCAGAAGAATTAGGATATTGGTCTTATGTAAAGAAAGGGAAGAGGAAAAAAGAAAGAAAGCAAATACTACATTATTTTTTTTCCACCAAGGATATAGACTTGATCCTGATAGTATTAGAAAGAGACAAGATCAAGCAATGATTTATTGTGTCTTGGCCAGAGGCAATTTTTTTTTTTTTTTTTGGCCAGTCCTGGGCCTTGGACTCAGGGCCTGAGCACTGTCCCTGGCTTCTTCTTGCTCAAGGCTAGCACTCTGCCACTTGAGCCACAGCACCCCTTCTGGCCATTTTCTGTATATGTGGTGCTGGGGAATCGAACCTAGGGCCTCATGTATACGAGGCAAGCACTCTTGCCACTAGGCCATATCGCCAGCCCCAGAGGCAATTTTTTGTTGTTGTTTTATTCTTGGAATAATAAGATAATCAAATAATAATCAAATAATGTTAACGTTAAGAATAAAATAAACCTGGTGTGTATTTTTGAATACTCTTCTAAGCCCTGAGCATGACAGAGGACTAGCTAAAGGGTGCTGTGGCCAGTTTGGGATAAGCTAGCTCAGTGAAGGACAGCTATGAGCCGACTGTTTCTCAGCAAGAAAAGTAGAAGGAACAGAGACCACAGTGTCTGTGCGTGCAGCCATGCAAACACCAAGTCTCACTGCTCAAATCTGAGCAGGGTCCCCGCTGCTGATTGTAAGGGACTGATGGAGGACAGGCAGATGGATCAATACTCATAGAACACTGGTTTAGAAGATGGGTAACATCTCGTGAGTGGAGGAGAGATAAACACCTGTAAGATATCAACAGAAGGCTGTATAGAAGTGACATTTCCTAGACTGCGAGGAAGAAACAGGCTGGCACACAGGGAAGTGAGGAGAGTCTACTGCAACCAGCCAGGTAGGCAAGAACAGAGATGTTGCTGCTGCTGTGGCTCCCACAGATGCTAACCAATTCTGTGTCCATGAAAAACACAATAAAAACACAACACCCAAACCACCCAGTGAGGGCCTTGATGAGATGGTGCCTAGAGACAAGCTCACTGAGATATGACTGCTAGAAATGAGCAGCTCAACTTATTTGAAGATGCCTAAACTTGGACAAACAGAAACCACCTCTGAAGCTGCTGAAAATCAACAACTTACTGGGGCTCATTAAGTTCAGGACTGAGCTCAGAATTTCAGCACATGATCCAAGGGCTTCTGTTGATATCCTGAAAAATCACACATTGGGAAATGTGACTGTTTATGATGACAAATTATTAGAGCCTTTAAAGAAAGGCTAAAACGAAGAATCAAATCATATTTTTGGTTTACAGCATCCCTCTCATAGGCCTGGGAGATAAAACTGGCAAGGTGGTGGGGAACTCTCAGAAGATACCCTGATAACCTGGGTGGACACTGGCTACTTCTGCTGTCTGGGATTCATCTTCTGTCTTGTCATGATCCCACCGCCTGGGGCAATGGTGACGTCAAGATCAGTAATGCTGAGGAGAAAAATCTACTTGACAGCAGGCAGGAAACTCCTTGGAACCAAACAAGGCTGACCCGAGAGTGAAGTATGATTTGATCTGGAATATAGAAAGGTTGTCTGCCTCTCAGGACATTTTTGCTTTAAATAACATTTCACCAGTCTTTCATAGTCAGAGATGTCCTTGATTAACTCCACAGACTCATAGCCTAAAATGTGACACTGCATCCTAACTTGCAAGAACAATGTGGACTATATTCATTTATTCAGTATTTACAGAGGATTTGCCATGCAGGTGGGAGTCGTAGCAAGGACAAAAATGACCCATACTCAGCGTGCTTGTTAGGGTGGGACTAATAGAATGGTTAACACAAGGAATGATGTCACCACCTCCTAGGAGAGGCCTGGGCATAAGTCTGCAGGTTTTCAGAGGTAGGAGAGATGATTTCTGGCTAGTGTGGTAATCTAAAAGGCAGTGAGCCTTGGAAAGAGCCATGAGACTGTGACAACAGATATTGGATGGGAAAGAAATTTCAGGCTAAAAAAATGAGATGATGACAAGAGATAGCCAACTGAAGACTGGAAACAGGACCTAGTTTACCTAAATGTCAGCTTAGGGTTTATAAATGGATGAAGGATTGCAAACAAGAACAATCAGGGGAACAAACTTTATTCATTGAGCATTTATCATGTACCAGGAATGCTCTAAGGAAATACTAACTCTGAATGCTGCAGCCACCCTATGTGTGGGACTCTCAAGTCTGCCCAACAGAAGGGCCTTGAATACTAAGTGGAGATTCATTCCTCAGGACAGCAATGTCAAAGTGCTGAACTCTCTCCATGATCCATGGGGGAGCTTTAGAGAAAAACTGAGCAAAAGAGAATGGAATCCAGCAGACACATGCCTGAAGTTCAGATCTAAATGAAAGCTGAGGTATTTACTACAGGTGATCTTCTCTCATGTGTTTGTGTATCTAAGTAGTAAGATTAATTCATAGGGAATATTCCTTTCTTAAAGATATGTAAGTTATAAATTGTCTGGAGCAGGAGAGGATCATGATAAAAGTGGAATCCATAAACACAAGATCACTCTTGGAATTCTGTGCAGGAAAGGAACAGAGAGGAGCAGTTTTAAAGTTGATTATGTAGTCCAGGCAAGACATTTTGGAACCCAGTATTGTGGCAAGGCCCTAGTTATGGTGGACACAGAGGAGCAGTCTGAATGGATCCTAGCGGTGAGGAATTGTTAGGATCCAGGTGACTTAGAAGAAAACAGAAAGAGGAGGAGGAACAGGGGGTTTTGATATGAGCAGGGCAAGCAGGTCCCATAGGCAAGCAGGGTAGGAGGAGGTCAGGTATAACTGTAGGTTATGTCTCCTCTCACTTACCTTCCTCTTTCTACACAGAAGAGTCAGCTTTCCCACTGAGAGGGACTCAGCAGCTACTCTGCATCCAGCACATTGTCTCCAATGAAGTAAAGCCTTGATAAATCTGTACTGATCTAATTTGACTATCCCATGACATCATCTCAAGTTCAAGTTGTAGCCAAGGTGGAGACAGAAGGTGCCTTTGCTGTCACTTTAAGTAGATGTAAAGAATGAGACAGACTTCCAGACAGCTCTTGAGCCAAAATGATCAGCAGAAAGAGAAAAAGGTTTTGCAGCTAAAAAAAGACCCAGGTTCAAATCCTGCCCTGTCTGCTTCAAGATGTGCCATGCTGGGAAATTTTTCTTAACTGTTCTGCTCCTGTTGTTCAATTAATAAAATGAAGGTAATAATATCTCTCTTTCTGAAATGTGATAATACGTGATGATAATTTGTATGATGTCCTACCCACTGCTTGGGTATTTAGTAGGAATTATGCAAACAGTATCACTGGTATTTGCCAGATTATTATGTTTCAAAGAGTCCCTCCAGCTCTCCTATTTATATTCAGTATCATACAGCTCAACACCCTTAAGAGAGTGTGTGTGTGTGTGTGTGTGTGTGTGTAAAGCTATTAAACATTGATGGTAGTATGTATGATCTTTACTCTTTTTCGTTTTTGGTGGTCTTGAGTCTTTGAACTCAGGACTGTGCTAGCTAGATTAGCATTCTATTTCTGAGTCACACTTTCAGCCTGTTTCTCACTAATCTTTTTTTTTCCTCTGAAAAATAATCTTGTTTCTTACCCAGAATGATGCCTGAGGCATGATCTGTCTACTTTAGGCCCTATGTCATTGCTGAGATCAGAGATATGGGCTCCTACACCCAGCTTCACTCCATTGAGACAGAGCCTCCTGATTTTTCTGTCTGAGCTAGTTGGGACCTGTGAGCCCCATACACCAGGTGACCAGCACACAACCGTGCCAGCTAGGTGTTCAGAAAGAATCCTACAACATTTTGGCCAAGGCTGGCCTCAAACCACAACCCTCCTGATCTAGCATCCCAAGTCATTAGGACTACAGGCGTGAGTCACTGATCCTGAACAACATCCATTATATCATTTACAGTGGGTATGTAAGTAATAAATTTATTAGGCCAGTTTGTGAGTGATGGTTTGTTTCAGTGTAGTCATGAGTAAAGGAGAAACCATGAGATAAAACAAGCAAGTAATCTCTGTCAAAGCCTTAATGGTTTATTTGGCTATAGTGGGGCAGTCAGAAATCAATGGAAAACAGGTCATTTCACAAAGCACTTCAGTATTATTTAATCCTATTCGCTGTAAATTATTAATACACTTCAGAAGGGATTTTTTTCCTTAACTTTTATTTATAAGAGGGAGAATACACACGTGTAGATCTCAATTTCTGCAAAATCTGGGTTCTTGATTTAGACACAATAATTAGGAAGCATTGGTGATAAAGTCAGACACCAAGGATTTCATACCAGAGCCATTTGTAATCCGCATAGATGACAAAAATAATCAGCCCGGTATTGTTTTAGGCTCAATAGTGCACAGCAGTTGATGACTTTGCCTGTAATAATCCTTTTGAAATGCTGTTTTCAATTCAGAAGGCCCCTCTGGATAATGTTCTCACTCCCTGTGAGGACAATGGTACAGTACCCACGAGGCCCTCTGCCTGTGGTGGTGCTGAAAGGGATGCCACAAAAGCAGACAACATCACCGGGTGTTCCTCCCGAACAGAGCAGGCATCTTCCAGGAACCTTTTGCTTTGGGTTCCTCTGGGCAGAGCCAAGGCTGGCACCAACCCAAAAGTTGACTGGGTAGGATATGAACATGGTCCTTAATGTTTTGCTCAGACTAGCTTTTACTGATTTGCAAGATTCCATTGTTTATGGAAGCAGAAATTGGGAGAGCTAAGGGCTGAACTTTCGGTAGCTTGCAACAGGCCTGCTAGGTGCATTTGCATCATGGAAACATGACATTCTCCCCTACTGCCCCCTCCACCGCCAATAGTACTTTCAATAGCTCTCTATCGTTTCTGCTCATAAGATCAAGTCAATGGCACCTATGCCAATATTGTCTCTAATGTCCGAACTAAAGATTGTGTCATGGCTGAATGACATAATTATGACTTCATCCAGTGTATTTTGGTAAGAAGCTTGAGATTCTAATAAATTCCACACATTATACACCAGATTCTATGGAATCTTAAACCTTTTAAAGATCGACAGTAGCCCTAGGCTACTTACTCAAACTTTATGATCCCAGGGAACTCAAGAAAACCACCCCTAACTGACTTCACAGGCAAAAGGGGTCAAGGAAGATCTGACTCCCACTTTTACCAAAGTGCTTCCCTTTCAGGACCAGTGACACCCTTCTGAGTATTAGTTATCAGTGAAACTCTGCTTGATACCCAAAAGTGTTTGGGGCCATTTCTTGCACTTTCCAGAACTTTCCATCTCGCCTAACATTTGAAAACAGCAGAAGTGCTAGTTTTATTTTTCCTTGAGTGTCTCACATAGGGGAAATGAAACCTGCAGCCTCTGAGTCTGCTTGCCTAAGAAGTGCATCTATCTACATTCAGCGATGGCCGTTCTCGTGAGTTATTTCTCCGTTCTGACAGATTTTCTCCAAATATGCTATACCTCCGAAAAGCAATAGCATCCCAGATGGCATCTTCAATGAGGTATCTGAATGGCCGTTAATTCCAAATCAATGTGATTACTCAAAGTGAGTTGTGTGTTTGTTGATCATGTCTGTGGGTGTCTCTAGCAGCAAGCTTGCATGATTTAAAAAGAAGCGATTCACAGTCTTTGAGAAAGCAGCTGCAGGGTGGGAAAGAGTGAGCCTGATGGAAAGTATAGAATTATGAATTTGAGTTATCTTGTGTAGTACAGGACCCACTACTTTCCCCAAATTCATTCATTCATTCATTCACTCATCCATTCTTTTCTTTGTCTTACCACCGTGATTATGGCGCCATTTTATGAGTTGCAGATAGAGTAGTGGGAAAGATTTAAGTTGTGTCTGACTCCAGGAAGCTGCCAAGAAGGGCAGGTAGGTGTTAGTCCACCGTGGATCCCCCACCATAATGTTTCTGCTTTGCCAACTAGCAATGAGGATAACCGATGATGGAGTGACAAATCTGAATCTGTGAAACAAGATAAATCTCTCTTCCTTGAAGCTAATCTTCTCAGTCTTTTGTTCCGGCAATGGTAAGCTGGCTAACACAGTATTCTTCTACTGTTGACACCCAAAGGTAAAAGAATTCTAATGAAAACAACCTAGTTATTGGGACCTTAGGCAGTTTCTTTCAGCATGGGGGTGGAGAGGCGAATCCATGGGCTCAGCGCACAGGAGATTCATCTACCTTGCTCATCCTTAGCAAATCAGTATTAGGCTCTTCAATAACATATGGATCATCGGTCCTTTTGCTCTATGTCATTTAAATTTCTTTTTCATTGGAAATAATATTTTTTATAAAGTTTCTCTTCCTAAATATTGGACATTAAGAGTGAGTGCTTTTAGAAAGGGGTTTTAGGTCACACATTTAGCTGATTTTATGTAAGTGATTTGGGAATGTATTTTATTAAATTGAATTCTGACACAATATCATTCATGTCATTGTATCTAAGAACTATCAGCTTTGAGACATACTATGATTGTAGGCAAAACTACAAGAGGAAAAAACTGCTGCCAATTAAACTATCTATTTTGAGTTTTAAAAACGCACTGAAAGACTTTCTTTAGGCATATTTGGACGTGGATTTTTTTTTGTCATACACAATGTTTTGCACATATTTTATTTATTTATTTTGCCAGTCCTGGCTTGAACTCTGGGCCTGGGCACTGTCTCTGAGCCTCTTTGTGCTCAAGGCTAGCACTCTACCACTCGAACCACGATGCCATTCCCAGCTTTTCCTCAGTAGTTTATTAGGAATAAGAGTCTCACAGACTTTCCTGTCTGGGCTGGCTTTGAACCATGATCCTCAGATCTCAGCCTCCTAGCTACAGGCACAAGCCACCACCATCCAGTTGCATTTATTTTTAAAAGAGAAATAAATTGTCTATGATATCAATAGAATACAGCTTTGTTGAAAATTGTAAGTCATTGCTAATCATCTTCTTAAAGTGGCTAATCTCACCTCCATTACTCTGATGGAGACCTCCCACTCTCCTCCAGCTCACTCTGAAATTCTTAAAAACATATTTACAGCTGATGAAAACCACACCAAGGTTTCTTCCCGGCAGACTAATAGCATTTGGATTCCATAGAAGCTACAATGTGAACGAGTAGGTAATATGTCAGAAATGTCCAACAATTGATGAAACAATACTAAAGAATTAAGGTTTAGGATGCACGTGAAATTCATCAACTACTCTGGGGTTGATTCTGATGGCTTGAAACCTGGATAACTAGCCAACAATGACCTGAAAACCACAGTCTCAACTCCAGGATCAATAGTTCATGTCCTCCAGTCAGAAAAGCTCTCCAGTGACTGTTTTATTGTTCCTGTTAAAATTCTATCCTGGACCCCAAAACTCAACAGCATCACTTAACTCTGATCAAATTGTACCTTGGTGACATGCCCAGTGCCATATGACTCTTCCAAGAAAATGGGAACATTCATTTGGCAGTAATGGTAACCACAAGAGTCTATAGGATACAATGGAAAACTTTTTCCTTCTGATTTTATATTTTATCTCATCCATTTTCCCTTTCTATTTCACTTTGAAAATTGCTGCACAAGTCTCTGGTGGAATTGGGCTTGTAAGAAAGACTTTTTCTTTCCTTTTTTTTTTTTTTAACTTACTCTTAGCTCGTGCTATTTCCACTTTCCATTATGCAGCTAAGGGGCCAGGTAACTGAAATGACCTGTAAGGAAGAGACAAGGAGTTCTGGTCACAGGCTAGGAATGATGTGGTAACAATAAATTCTATAGCATCTGGGCACTGGTGGCTCATGCCTATAATGCTAGCTACTCAGAAGGCTCAGATTTGAGGACCATGGTTCAAAGCCAGCCTGAGTAGGAAAGTCTATGAGACTCTTATTTCTAATTAAACACCAAAAAGGTAGAAGTGGAACTGTGGCTCAAATGGTAGAATGCTAACCTGAGAGAAAAAGCTCAGATACAGCATCCAAGTCCTGAGTACAAGTCCCAGGATCTGCACAAACAGATAAATAAACAAACAAGGGAAAGGGGAGGACCTTGGCCTTCAAAACAAAACAGAGAACAAAAAAGAACTGTGAAGTGGGAGACTACTCAAGTTTATGTATGAGCTTAATGAATTATGGTGAGATCAAACACCGATTCAACTTTTTGCTGGTAAATTAGTGGTTTGGATCAAGTCAATCTTTCTCAATGTTATTAGTCTTTCTTTTAGATGCTTCCCCAGACTCTTGAAATCTAATAAGGATGATTAATATATTTATATTTGTATGTACTAATGATTCAAGTTCCAGAAAGCTCAATATTAAATGATTGGAAATAAATGAGACTATTTAGAGCTAATCATTGGAAAATCCAGAGGTTCCACAAGCTTTAGAATAAGATTGATGCAGCAGTTGAACCATTCACCCAATCACCTACTCCCCCCACATATCTGCTTGTGCCCTTTTGATTTTAGCTTAAAATTGAAGCCGATTTATGCTTTCACCAAAGTATTTTCTGAATAGTTCTCAGAGCCACACATTTCTTTTTTTATACACAGAAGAATCTTAAATTTCCCCTCATCAAATACACAAGTTGTAAACTCATGTGGCTTTCTTCAGATCACAAATTTGCTGAGGGAACAATTGCTGATGTCTACTCTTTGCCATTTCCAGGTAAATGGGACACACTTAGGTGGTACCTGGCTTGACGCCAACCACCTAAGCTAACTGTAGACATCTACTCAGTGGTGGTTCTAACATTAAATCACTTTAAGTAAAGCAGTCTGCTTTGTTCATTTAGGGCATCTTGACAAACAATAAACAGGCTTAGGTGGAGCATGGGGGTTTGGTTTTCATAGTAAAACAAGGTTCATTTCATGTCCTCCTCTTTGGGGCATTCCAGACAAACTCCTCAATTTCTGTGATGTTCACTTGTGTCATGAACAGCAAGTAATAGCGTTAATGACAGGACTCTTTAGTCCTTGATATAGCCTGGCTTCTATTCTAGTCCCGTAGAAATTCTTCTCTTTCCAAATATTAATCAACCTAGATCAGGTGTTCCAAGAACCATTTTGCTAACCTCCTGTGTAAAATCATTCTCATTCCTGGGGTCTCCCTCTGTGCATGTCTCTGTCTTCTATCTCCACAGCACACACAATTAGGGGCTGTCACTTGTCTGTGTCAAGGAACTCCAGGGATCATCTAGTTGAGGCCATTTACTCTGCAAAGACACCAGAGTTTTAGACACGTTTAACAAAAGTCATAGCGTCAGATAAACTAGGGTCTGATTTCTAACTCCAACCATTTGAAAGCTTGGTAGCCATTCAGAGAATCATTGTATACCTACATTGACGCCCAATACCTGACAAATAGTATAGGCACTCAGTGACTGGGGGATGTAACTCTATTTATCATTGATTCTTCTATGACCTTTCCTCTGTACACATCCTATTAATATGACCTAATATTTCCGTTCTCTGTTGAAATTATGAATTATACAATCATTGGCCAAGTGCTACACCTGCATTTGCTCTTCTGTGTCACCTTGCTAGACTCCTAGCAATTTCTGGCCTGAGGTCTCACAGCTAAGAAATGTTGGGCCTGATCTAATCTCCTGTAATGATTTCAAAATTCTGTGTTCTTCCTACTCTACCCAATCATCCCTCAGGTGCCAAAGGGGTTGTCAATTTTTTTTTCTGATCTAGCCCAGGATAATTTAGGGGCTAAGGAAAGAAAGCTTTCAAGTTTATAACACAGCCAAACCTGGAGACTTCGTCTCCTTCTAGTGGGTACCCAGGAGCATTTGACAGTGATATTGAGTTTTGTTTTGTTTTATGTGTTTCCTGTGGCATAAAGGGGATATTTTTGTCCTCTCTCCTGTTCTCTGCCAGGTCATTTGTTTTGTTACCCATTCAGTGAAGATATATGGTATGTTTTTTGTTTTTTCTTTTCTGCTCCAACCCTGTGCATTAGAATGGAAAGTTGCCTAGATAATAGATCACTTTTAGTTTCTTTTAACAACCAGTGGTTCTAGAGTAATTAGCAAAGAGTTTGGCAAATGTTACTGGAAAGAGTACAAACAGGAAACACACAATTATTTCTTTTACTTAGAGACTAGAAACTACTTGTATTCCTCTGGGAAGAGAATATAGTACACCTTTCACAAACATACCTTGCCTGGTAGCTGCCCTCCAGGGAAAATGTTTCTATAGCTCCTGATACAGAAAAGCTAAGAAACATTGTTACTCCAACTTCTTTTCTTTTTCTTTTTTTCTCTCCTCTCCTCCCCAATACTCTCCCCTATTCTTTTCTTTTCAACCATCTCCTCTCTCCTCCCTTCCTCTTCCATGTTTCCTCCCTCCCTCCCCCTTCCCTCCCTCCCTCCTTCCCTTCCTTCCTCCCTCCCTCCTTCCTTCCTTCTTTCCTTCCCTCCTCCTCTTTCTTTTTCTTATTCTTCCTTCATTTCCTCCATCATTCCCTTCCCCCTCCCTCCCTTTTTCTTTCTCCCTTTCCTCCCCTCCTTCTCATTTTTGTTCATAAGGCTAGGAATCAGACTTTGGACCCTGCCAGTACCAAGAATGTGTGTCACCTCTGAGGTACATCCCTGACTCCTTACTCATCCGTCTTCACTCTTGGCTTCCACATCTTTTCCTATCTTCATGTAAGAAACTGACATCTCTGCCCTACATAGTGCATTTGAATTGGAATGTGGTATAAAATGTATTCTGTTATGTAAGGACATCATAGACTGTGACCTGGGGCACAGATGGCCTAGGGTAGAGTCCTCTGTCCTCGGTTACTCATATGGCCCTGAGTAAGCTTTTGTAACCCTATGATACTCTTTCATACTTTCATTTATTAAGTATGGGCTCTATTACATACTTTGGAGTGTTTCTATGAAGACTCAATAGGATGACACAAGTTAAATGCATAAAATAAGTGTTTGGCATGTAGTAAATGCTCCATAATTGTTACCCTGTCCCCAACTGTTTCTTCTTTTGATGATTTTCTTCATTCCCTATGGGAAAATAGTAAAAAACAAACAAACAAACAAACAAAAAGAAAAAAACCTATTATGTCTCAATGAGACAAAGCATTCTTGCCTAATTAACTATTTAACCCTTTCAGGACACTCATGAAACCAGATATTTTGGCAACGGGGCTCAAGCTGTCTCTGATTCCTGAAAATAGAGTGGGTTACCTTAGTAGGGGTGTTAGAAGGGGCCATCTACATGCTCAGTCTGGTTCTTGTAACTTTAAGAACCCGCTGCCACCTTTCATGGATCAAATGGAAGTAGTTGTAATTCTTTAGCTAATTTGCCTGTTACATGGAAGATTGCTTCTCAAATTACAAGGTTGTTGAGATTACAGTGGTTAATTACCACACTTAGATTTCCCAGTGTTCACTCATCTGTACCCAACACTGGTTGAATGGCTTAGGGTTTGAGTTCCCTTTAAGGCAGATTTAAATTGTAGCTGCTGTGAACAGACATAAAGACTAGAAGAAAATAAAATGTGCCTAAGAATACGGTATGTAGCAAATGTCAGTTAGGGCTGTAGACCTTGAAATGCAAAGCATTTCTCTTTCTGTTAGAAACCCATTATCCTTTCATACCCAGCACAGATATCTTCAGGGCAAAGCCATTCCCAGCTGACTTGCCCAGATCCATACGCAGGTGCCACCCACAAAATTCTCCATGCCCCATGACAATTCTTTATGCTTGTTTGAGATATTCACCTCTATTGCATGGGGGTTCATTTGGAAGTCAAGGACTATTATCTTTGGTACCTATTCCAGTGCCTGTCACATAGCAGGCATTTAATAATGTGTAGGAAGGAGGGGGAAGGATGGAGGGAATAAAAGGAAGGATGGAACTTCCAAGTCCCTTATGTTTCTCTTCTATGACTTGATTTCTTTGTTCTTCTTTTGGCCTAGAGTGTGACTACAGCCCACTTCCACTGGTCTCCACACCATGCACAGACATCTCTCTAGACCCTTGTCTGAGGAAAGTGGCCTGCTTCCATCAGAGAGAGACAGGGGACTGGTAACTGCACTTCTAACAGTCTTCTCCTTTGGGTCTTTCTTGGTTACAATTAAACTGTGCTGTGCACATAGATGAATAAAACAGCAGTATCTTTATTCTCTCGACTTAAAAAAAAAAAAGCATGTACCTTGTCAGTGTAAGAATGTTTGAAGATATCCAGTGCAGGCAGTGTGTTTCCATGATCCAAGCAAGTGGCAAGGTAGGCAGCAAGGTCAAATTTCAGGCTAAAGGAAAGAAAGAAGGACTGAAGAGGAGGCTTTGCTGAGCTGCGTTGCTCTTCAACCACAAGTTGGATTGCCTGACAACCGCCTACATCTGTTTGGCCAGAACAGGAGTCTCCTGGTGATGTTTGCCTCAGAGGGATTGAGAAATTCAGCCTTTGGTTCTGTTCTTCTTTTAAGGGAGTGCAATAGATTGGATGGTTATGTGCCCTTGTGTTTGTACATTGAAATACTCACCTTCAGGACTGTGGCCTGAGGAGGTTAAGAGCTTTGAGAAGTGACTAGTTGAAAGAGAGTATTCTACATGAATGAGATTAGTGCCTTTGTACAAAAGAGGCCCTTCCACATTGGGAAAACACAGGGAAAAAAAATCACATATATGAGTTTATGAGGTAGTGAACCCTTGGAAGAGCCTGAATCTGTCAGTGACTTGAGCAAGGACCCAGATTATGATGTTTTATTATAGGAGTCAGCAGGGACTTAAGACACAGGCAATTTGGCCCCTTCCAACCAAAACTAAGGTTCTCAGAGAAAGCAAGTGTTGAGGTGTATAACTAGCAGTCTCTGCTTCCAGAAGGAAAAGAAAAGAAATAAATAAAACTAAAAAGAAGTTGCATTTCCATCTTCTGTAAAGACTGAAACCCCTAAATGCAATTTCTACTGGCAACTCTATTTCAGATAGTTTATCTTGGGAAGAGAAAGCGAATGTGGTCTGTGTGGGGAGGACGAGGGTGGGGGGAATACTCGTCTCTCAGCCTCACAGCAACTACTCACTGCTGGAAGAAATCAACCAGTAAGGGGGCGGGGAAGCACACATGTATTAATTTCCTACGTGCCCTGGGCATAGACACACATTTTATCTTATTTAGCTCTCAAAACATCCCCAGGAGGTAATTATTATTACTTCCACCTTTTACACAGAGACTGTAGTTCCAGAGAGGTTAACTGACTTGCCCAAAATGCAGAGCTGGTACAGAATGAGGAAGAGGTGCAAGTTAATCCTGCCCCAAGCCAACCCCTGAGTTTAAGCCAGATGCAAAAGGGGAAGGGAAAAAAGGAGGCAGGACAGCATTCCTGACTCAAAGGACAAAATGCCCTTGAATTTGGGTTTCAACACTCAGTGTGGAATAATAAATGCTCATCGCTCCTTTCATGTGCAGGCTTTTGTCAGATAGACAACATTTTCTGCATACATGAATTTTGAGAACATTCCGAATCCCATCTAGGAACTCTGCATTAGTGGTAGAGGGGAGAGAGGAGAGTTTACTACAAAGCCTTGAAGTTCGAATGTGAGTTGCCACTGCCCACCCAGCTCACAAGGATTTCTCTTGTGTTCAAGCAATGCTGAAAAACTGGGAAGACAGCAAAGGAAGGGGTGTGCCATTGTCCAAAAATATACTCTTTACCTGACTTACGTATCTGTAATCCCTTGCCCCCCCATACATCGCCTTTATAGCAATAAAATTGTTTTAAGTAGGAAAATGGGACAAGGAAAAATAAAATAAAATAAATAGAATTGGACCATATTGGACCTGTAGGGTGCATATCATAACGTGAGAAGAGAATAGAACTACAGAAGGAAGCTGTGAATTCAATCCCTAAGGAATCCGAAGAAATTTCAATGTACCTTGGCCATCATCCCTCCTGTGGCAGGTACTCTCCCTTTCCTTCTTAAGTGGGTATCCAGTGTTAGGAGGAAGACTCTTCAGACAGGGGCTTACTGTTTTCCAAGGAAAGACATCCCATCCATGGACTTCTTCTTTTAAAATAAATCAGAACTCTACAGAGTACATTAAAAACAACAACAAACATATCTTGGAGTTTCTATCACTTAGCATCATCTTATATGGTCATAGGTACATAGCTGTTGAGCTATTGTGATCCTCTTCTAGGACTATCCTAGACATTAACTAATTATTATTAATGAGGGAAACCATGGAGTCTGTGTTTCTTTGCATCTGGCTTTCTTCACATAATATAATTTTCTTTCGAAGGTTTTCCATTTCCTTATGAATGGGGCAATGTCATTCTTTCTGATGGAAGAATAGAATTCCATCGTGTATATGTACCACATTTACTTAATCCATTCATCTACTGTGGGGCATGTGCGTTATTCCCATATCTAGTTACTTCTTTTTTCTTTCATTTTTCCCCCTGTGGTTATCCCCTGTTGCCACTGTAGCTGATTTTGGTATCCTGTGTATTATATATACATTTATCAGAATTAGGGAAGGGAAAGGGAACAACAAAGTGGTGAGACAAAGGACAAAGGGCAAACTAATGCAACAGCGATATTCACAATACAGTATGTTGGAAATTAACTTGGAGGGATAGTGGGAGAAAAACCATGGAGGAAGTAACAATGTTCGACAAGAAATGCACTTACTACTTTATGTATGTAACTGTAATCCCTCTGTATATCACCTTGACAATAAAATTAAATTAAAATAAAATAAATCAAAACTCCAAAGTTCTAGACTTCCACATTCAACTGCAAGTAAAGATAGAAAATCTCTGTTCTTAGGCGCTTTGCTTTTAGGATAAATTATTTTCAGTAATTCTAACCTCATGCTCATGGAGAGATTATATCATTCATTCTCTTTGTGTCTGAATGGAATATAGATTTTTCCAGAAATCTTATGAATGGAATGGTGACAGTCTCTCCATCTGGCTTCAGGGTGGATGCTCCTTTCTCACAGCCTGATTCTTGGTTTATATTCTTATCCATTGTTCCCTATGTGGCTGGTTCTGGCTGGCTAAGTGCTACGGGTGCCTTATCACCTTCTTTTCATAGAATGTACTCTCCTGAACATTTGTTATTCTGCTGACCTTTCCAGGACACAGATCAGCTTCTTCACGGGTATTCCTGACTATGTGTTGGAGATAATATGAGGGTTACACTCCTCGCCTTTGAACGTCTCTTCTGTAGACCTTGCTCTTCAGTTGCCCTCAAACCTAAATGCCCTGGAGCAGCTGGCTCACTTAAGTTAATCCACCATAATGGAGGACTCAATTGACAAGTGCAAATGTAAACCCCTCCCCTGATTTCTTTTTATTTATTTATTTATTTTTCTTTTTTGGCCAGTCATGGGCCTGAGCACTGTCCCTGGCTTCCTTTTGCTCAAGGCTAACACTCTGCCACTTGAGCCACAGTGCCACTTCTGGCACTTCTATATATGTGGTGCTGAGTAATTGAATCTAGGGCTTCATTGAACCTAGGGCAGCACTCTTGTCACTAGGCCATATTCCCAGCCCCCCTCCCCTGATTTCTAAGAGCTGGTTGTAGCACAATTGCTACTGAGCACTCCAAACTTGACATTGGTGTCCCATCAGTGAGAACTTCACGGATGTCAGCTTACCGTTCAAAACTCTTGCCACTCTGTCTTTTAGACAGGTGGCAGTAACACCAAGTTATCCATGCTACATAATAAACTAGGAAACAAAAAACAAAACTTAAAGAAACACACATCTAATTTATTCCTGGACCTACCACTTGGGCTTCTTTGTCTTTCAATATAACCGGCTATCTGGGTCCTACTACCACCAGTCCCACAGGAACCTCCGAACCTAGCCCAGAATGTCATGTAGTGCCATTTCTATCACAAACCATTGATCAATCTGTCATTAAGCTCCACCCACATTCAGAGTAGAGACAAATCTCATCTATTGCTGCAAGGTATACTGAACAATTCATGGCTATATTTGAAAAGTGCATCACAAAACAAGCTGGGAAGCTAGCCAGCTCTAGACTGTGTCTTTTGTGTCATCAGGAACAAATGACTTAACAACTTCCAATCTAACTTTCCTTGTTTGGTGTTGAGAAGGGGTGGCTTTATGCAGTGTCCCTTGATATCGGAATCCATCCCTTTCAGGAGTGCAAGCTGACTGACTGCCTTCTCTCTACTCAGATTCTTGTTTTTATTCAACTGATATTTTCTGAAAACAATTTAACTGAAAGCATTTGTCCACATGCTCCTACTTCGTCCAGATTTTAATAAAACTTTCAAACTGCTCAGAACTCTGCAACACACATTTGAGGCCTCTCAGGCTGACAAATGTAGATTAGTCCTGACAGTAGCTTGTGGGCTCTCTCTCTCGACTTCCCCTCGCTTGGGGGGGAGGGGCTTGTCCGCCCCTTCCTGGGTGGTCCTCTATTGCTCTCACGTGGGAGCGATGGCCACAGGTAGCCTAGTTCTCTCTCTCTCTACTTCCCTTCGTTTGGGGGTGAAGGGGCTTGTCCGCCCCTTCCTGGGTGGTCCATTATCGCTCACGTGGGAGCGATGGCCACAGGTAGCCTCGGTGGCATGTGGTCGCAGGGTGCCCCAAACCCGCCAAGA
Source organism: Perognathus longimembris pacificus (assembly GCF_023159225.1). Classification (NCBI taxonomy): domain Eukaryota; kingdom Metazoa; phylum Chordata; class Mammalia; order Rodentia; family Heteromyidae; genus Perognathus; species Perognathus longimembris. Next base: position 14,593,029 of record NC_063170.1, read on the forward strand.
ATGACATGGATGCGCAGCCCCTGGAGAAAACCTCTAGGGCTTCTGTTTATTCAAATGAGGAGCCTCCCAGATATACCCCAAAGGCAGGCACAAGAGAGGGGCCCCTGATTGGTCCCAAGGGGCTGTCCCTCAAGTGATGTCAGACTTCCTTCTCTTCAGGTTAAAGACAGAAAGGGGAAGGACAGGCTGAGGTCAGCTGTGGCCCCTTAAAGGTGCAGCTGACCCCAACAGTAGCTGAGTAAAACTACTCAATCTGCTATGGATCCAGTTAACTTCTTGGAATCAGCTTTCTAAGGAGTCAAATGAATGGATTTAGTAAGGGCAATTCTCTTAAGAGAATTCTAAAGAAGCCTTAACACAAAAACACATAATATTAAGATTTAAATTTTAATTATATGTTTGTTTATTCATCCAACCATCCATCTATCCATCCATCCATCCATTTATTTCCAGCAATACATTTTGTTTTCAAGCCACCTGTGTAACAGGACATCTTGTCTTATCCTGGTAGAAATTATTACCAAGGAGAGTTCTCACAATAAAATATTTGCAGAAGATACTCTTTCACTTTTCTGTGGATATATATGTATTGTATCATTTAATTTTCTGAGTACTTAAAATGGCTAGAAATCTTCAAGGAAATATTTTATATATTTGAATAAAACTGTTAATTATTGCTTTCTGTTGTGTAGGCATGAACCAGTGAAAAAGATAAAAGCATCTTTCAAATTTAATGTCCCAATTAATTAATTTTTACTTATAAAACCAGAGCCTTTGCCAAGGCTTCTGGAAGCATTATAAAAGATTGATGTCATAAAGATAAGAATTTAACTGGGTCAAACCGAACCATCATATTATTCTTAATTAGGAATGAATTTCTCTATAATTTCTATAAAATTGGCTGAATAACAGACGACACACTGAATTACTAATGTAATTTAAGGAGTATATGATTAAAAAATGAGATGCTCTTTCTCATTTTCTCTCTCCATATATATTATATGTATATATATATATATAATTTTATCAACAAGGCTCTCTTCTCTGATTCATTCTGTAGGTTGTTGTTTATTTTCCAAGTTCAGAAAAATGTCATCTTTAATTATATATGGTGGCCAGGACATGTATCCACCTCGTGCCTACTCTCAGTATTGAATGTAAAATATGAGCCTGCAGAGGAAAACATGTGCTCGTGTCAGAAGAGCCATCACTTCCCAAAGGTCACATTTGCAACGTGTTCAGTGAGACAGCTTGGAACTTGTGGGTTTTGTGCTATGGTTTTCAAGAAGAAGAAAGGTCAGCTGCTCTAGGCTACTCTAGGTGTTGCTGGGGAAGGTGCCTTTCACTTGAGAAGAGGGAGGAACTGTGTTTGAGAGTATTAATGTGTGTCATGATGTAACATAGTGGATGAACTATATCCATGTACTGTGAAGATGCATAGATCTTAAGAATGTATACAATTTCAATCCATTTATGAATTTCAAGAGCAGATCATACTGGGATCTGGTCAAAAATATGAAAATCATGGTTAGTTAGGAGTTGGATATTGGCTGGAACACAGTTACTTAAGAATAAATTTTAGAGCTGGGAATATGGCCTAGTGGCAAGAGTGCTTGCCTCGTATACATGAAGCCCTGGGTTTGATTCCCTAGCACCACATATATAGAAAATGGCCAGAAGTGGCTCTGTGACTCAAGTGACAGAGTGCTAGCCTTGAGCAAAAAGAAGCCAGGGACAGTGCTCAGGCCCTGAGTCCAAGCCCCAGGACTGGCAAAAAAAAAAAAGAATAAATTTTAGGTCTATCTTGGTGTTGACTAGACAATATACGAAATTATTATATATGCATATGTGATATATATTATATGCACACAGCTATATATGTGTCCATGTAAAACATCTCATTTGTGCTTTTTTATCTATGTGAAGTATGCATCAATACAAAGGCATTCGATGTGTCTATAAAAGATAGATTTATCCAATGGTCTTAAACACGTGACTTAAATTTTCAATCTTAGGTTAAGTTTCTAAGAAATCTTGTTGGTCAATGGGTGTTCCTTTGAGTTTAGCCTCAGAATCAGTTATATCATTCATTAAAAGTAGAATTTCTCAAACTTATTAGAGTCCAATTGACAAAAATAAAATCAGTGGAGATGAGAATTGAAAAATGTGTCTCTTCAGTCATCACGTCTCCTTCCAGGAATATTCCCATATCCTAAAAGAACATTCTTGTTAAAATGACATGAGGATCTAGGAACTCAGCATTTTTTCCATTAGTGTGCCATATTGGTTTTTCAGAACTAGTAATGGGATTGATTCCAGGGAGCGTCAATTGAGAACAAGAACAGAGGGTCTGTGAGCTTCTTAATGACTATTTTCCAAGGGCATCCACCAAAAGTGCTTGCTTACATGAGTTCCTTTCTGTAGCTGTGATGTGAGTCATAAGCATTTCCCATAGTCAATAAGGTCAAGCCAGACAGATCAGTACCCACAGGTCATATTTAGGAAGAGAGCAGTCCTAACAAAACATGGATGACTCTGAGGTTTAGCCCTTTCGTAAGTTCATCTTCCTAACCCAGCCTAAAGCATGCCAGTCAAATCAAATCTGAGCTTGACTGAAGCAGTGGCTAAGGAAGAGCTGACTGGGTGCTGCAAGATGGAACAAGGCTGTCAATTCTATAACACAGGATGAACCTCGTTCCCTCATACCTCATTCTTAAACTCTGAAAGAGAGGTGACCTTTCTGATCTCACAGATATTAAACACCTTTCCACAAATAAGCAGCTTTCTTCACACAGTGCCTATCTGCAAAATAGCAAACAACAACAACAACAAAACCCACAGTGAACTGGTATTTTAATTAGTATTTGTAGAGAACAATTGTGCTGGGTTCTCTGTAGGGGAGCACTTACATCACTGAACTTGGACTCTCAACCAGGCTGTGGGATCTGACCATAACACCACAACTTCTACAGATGACATGGATTGGAAAGGTCCAGCATTAGTAAGATATCAGATTAGATGTCATATTCTGTGCTTTGGAGGAAAGGGTAAGAGTTACAAAAGAACTAAATTAGATATGGAAAAGAAAGGGAAAGCAGAATCGACACTTCAAATTTGTAGCAGATACAATTTTACAACATGATTACTGTAATTCCAGTTATTTGGGAGGCAGAGATTGGGAGAATCATAATGGAAGCCAACTGGGGCAAAAGATAAAGTGAAGAGACACCATCTCCATAGACAAGCAGAGTATGAGGGTGCAGACTCGTGAACCCAGCTGTATTTAAGATGGAAAAATGTCTGGCCCCAGAGAGAAGCATGAGACTCTGAAATACATTAATGCATTAAAGGACTGGAAATAGTGACAAATCACCTGCTTAGGAATCACTAGACTCTGAGTTCAAACTCTAGTATCATCAATAAATACAGAATGACTGAGTGACTGAGTAGCACTGGATTTCAAAGAAAAAAGGATGCGAAACAGCAAGGATGGTAAGGGGAGGGTCTTGAATGTCAGATTACTGGCTTGTCATTTCCTCCTAGGTTATTGAGAAATAATAAACCTGAGTAAGGGCCTGGAAAAGTCAGGAGGGTGTTACTCAGTGACCATCACTAAGAAAGAATTGTTGACCCAGAGCTCATGAACCCTCTGGTTCTTATTTAATGGACTGACTAACCAACTGCTTGTTTAGTCTCATTTTTTTTTTCTTCTTAATTTTACTCTTTCAAGCTTCTCAGCTTCTAGGGCAGGATTTTATTTATTTATTTGTTCCAGTAATGCGATAGCGTAATCTTTTAAGAGAAAAAGTTTGTAGTGCTTGAATTAATCCTACTTTATAGATAGCACACTCAGCCATTCAACTACGGATTGAACTGAAGTGTGCATGTCATATATAATTTGATTCCACACATCACTATTTATACACTTAGTTCTTTTGTTGCCAGCTCCTAAAGCTATCCATTATTCTGTTTGTATATGTGGGTAGATGAGTTTGCTGCGTTTTGCAATTCATAAATGAGTTTATTTATTCATTTATGTTTAGTTCACTTTTTTTAAAAAAAAGGGGGGGGGAAATTTCTAAAAGGAGCAATAGAAAACCAGCTTTGATTTCAAGTTAGCTGGGGCAAGTTTAATTGTGCTAAAGCTTAGGTCATATGTAGAATCTCTTACACTGCTGAATTGTAATGTGGCACCCACAGAGTATGTGACAGGCCATGCAGAGCGAGGGTAGACGAGAGTATGTCTTAGAAAGAATTATCTCCCATTCAAAAGAAATGACCTATGCAAAATTTGTAATTGTAAAATTTGACCTTATGAATCATGTACCAGAATTGCCACTGGGAGCCTGAGATCTGGTTTATGCTTGCCTCTCGTCTCCCCTCTTCTGTCTAGATATCTTAAATTTTTATTTTTTGCTTTTTAACTGCTTCCCAGTGAAATAAGTTTCAGTATTATCTGGCCCATGCATCACCATTTTTCTTTCTTTAGTTCAGCTCTAAATGGAGTACAGTTTGACTCTTGCATGTACACATTTCTCCTTTTCTCTATTTTCACAAAAACTCTTGGTCCATTTCTGGAAATCGCCTCTAGAACGCAACACGGAAACAGGTCACAGGCGGTATGAGACAAATGTTTATTTCTTCAAACCGAGAGAGGAGTATCTATAGCTTCTGCCAAATCAGAATGGGCTGCAGAAGTCACTTCAGTAGCGAAGTCAGTACCCCGTGGATTCTACGCAGAGACTCCTTACACTTCTCCTTATAGGTCATTTCTAGTTGAAGTCTCAGATGCTTGAAATGACCTCAAGGGTTCAAGGGTGATCCAGGTGAGGAAGTGTGGTACAGAGTAGGAAGGAGAATCAGATATTGGTACAAACTAAGAACAGTGAGCTGGAATTCCAATCAAGTGAAATCTACAACAGTAGCTTTGTGGACTAATAAATGTAAACATAGCCAAATCAACCACAGGAAGGAAAATTAGATATAATATCTGAGTCTAATACAGAACACCAAGTATGAAAATTAGCAACTTTAGCATCACCTTAGCGTCCTCTCTAGGTACATACCTAGTAGGCATCAAGCAATGAAATAAGTATGGGGACATGGCCAACGAATAAAACAGTTGTACTTTCTGCCCCGCTGGAGTTGGCACAAGCCTGAGAAACTTGTATCAGTAGATTTTAAACATGCCATGGCCTCTTTAAGATGGTGTCACAGGAACAGAGTCAGTGGCAATCCTATTGGCTAACACTCTGTGGGTGGGGTGGGAGTGGCTCCCTCTTTTCCTATAGTTTGCCTCAATCCATCATGACTGTGACTAAAACCCATCAGCTCCTCATTTTTAGAAAGAGCAATTTTCCTTTGGTTGCAAGTTACTCCCTATCCCTCAATATATACAGACTGTGGTGTTGGGCTGCTGCTCCTTTGAAACAAACTTCAAGTGTGATTTCAATTTGTGAACGCTTGGTTTTGCAGTCAATGGGCAGTTGGGGTAGGGACCAAGTTCATCTTTTTAGAATTTGTGTCTATCCTGTGTGTCTCTCAGAATATCAACAGGGAGCAAATCTACATCGCCAGGTTTCTGTCAGTTCCAGATACTTTACAAATGACAGATGATGTAGCTTTCTCCCATCCGAGTGTCCACCTCATCAATTTTATGTGCTTATGGAATGAATGAATAAATAAATAAGCAAAACATAAAGGATAAGAAAACAATTTTTAATTGTCTAAGAAAAGCCAGTGGCCTGATGAACTTCGCCCCAAAGGGTGGAAGTTAGAGAACACTCCACTACAATTAAGCCTCCTGGAAGAGAAGTTCCACTTTTGAGTTAGAAAAATAATTTAGCTTCAAGACTTCCCCAAATTATTTATACCAATGTGATTTCAATACAATCTTTGTGTAATGCTTAGAAGTTTTGCTTTGATACGTGAAATGAGACACCTCAGTGGCCCTAAGTGTAAATATTTCTGTTATTGTACTTGGTCCTTAGCTTTCATTAGTTGTTGCATTTTATCAATGTGGACTTTAGAAATAGAGAAATGTGTATAGATGGATTGACAGCTCCTGAACCTGTGAAGATGGATTCTGGTGATAGAATATAGGCTGGTCTCTTCCAGAGGCGGCAAAATGAGAATACCGTGGCCATGAGATTCCTTACAGGGAGAGAATTGAGAACGCTTCTTTCAATTGTCTAAAAGTACACCCCGTAGTGTAATCAGCGGAGGCATTATGCTTCCAGAAAAATCTCAAGGAAAAGTATTACAAGCCACAGTTTTAGCGATGGGATTGGATTAATAAAAGGGTGGAGAAATTCATTCAGTCTGGTGAAAGTTGGAGAGATAGCTCTTCTCCCTGAAAATAGATCCCACCAAGTAGTTCTATATAATAAAGGTGACTTCTTACTTAGACATGGTGGCATCCTGGGAAAATGCATAGACTGTAATAAAGCACTGTGGAAATAGCATCCCAGGAAGCTACCCATTTCATTGAAGTTCTGAAAATATTTCTTGGAGCTTTATTTTCAGGATAACCTATATTTAAATCTCTCTGCACTGTTCCTGTCCAGTTGTATAATCCTAGACAAACAAGTTGAAGTCTCCAAATCGCCCATGACATAAACACAGATAATCTGGACCTAATGACCTTCTGGTTGTTTATTAAATTATCACTTAGAAAAAGAAAGGCATGTTGGGAAAGAAATTATACACCCTTATGTTTGCAGGATTTAGTTCTGATGTTATATCACATCCACCCCTCCCCCACTACACACAGCCTCAAACCAGGAACATTGTCAGTTAGAGCAGGCATGGAAGTATTGAGTAGGCAGATCTGTTTTTAAGAACATCCCATTCAGAGGCTATTAAACAATTCCCAGTAAGTACCTCAGGTGAGATGCAAGTAAACAACAACACAACAACAGCAATAACCAAAAAATATGTCAAAAAGGAACATGTGGTAAGTAGTCAATAAATAGAATTCTAAATTCCAACTCTGCCACTTAGCTTTATGCCATTTACACTAACCACATCAGATTCTATTTCATGAAAATAAAGAGGCATTAGCAAAAATCGGGGAGGGACAGGAGACACACTAAGGTTTTAGTGTCAGTAATTAAAATAGCACAGCCTTTATGCACTGATTCAAGAGGTTGAGTCTCAGCAGATCTGTAGATCCAGTTAAAACTATAAACAAAATAAAATTAAAACTAAAATGGACATACAATATCGTGCTTTTCATAAAGAACCAATTGATATATTGGAATATTGGCATTGGCAGGATGTTCTCAGCCTCTCTTTATCCAAGAATGGTTATGAGCATATCAGGATATGGTCTTTGTCAAACATATATGTCTAGATTTTCATTTAAATGTAAATGCTGCCTTGAGTCACAGGAAATAGGCAACCAACTCCACAGCCTTTTAGGAGAAATCCCAGGAACAGTGAGCTTTGCAAGCTGCAGCTCCTTCTTAAATTATTTTTCATGTCTCTCAAGATCATCTTGGTAATTAATTTCTTTTATATTTTAAACATCTTTTTCTTTGCCTGCAAAGAGGAAGAAATATGGCATTCGAGAAGGAGTTCTGATTGTCAGGACGACACAATGTGCTGCTAGCTGGGGAGACGTTTCTGCAACTTACAGAGAGGTATAAATATATTAGTTTGGGGATTGCTACTTTCAGAGCAAATATTACATTGTCACAACTATCATACCCTCAAGCCAAGGTATGTATTAATGGCTTCATTATTAAAATTTGGTTACTGTTTCAGAACCGTAAATCCATCAGTTATGATAATTTTATAAGATGAAACCACAAATACTAATAAAAGTTTTCAGTTCAATAGAGCATCAACCATGAGCATATATTATAGTTCTTGAGAAGTTACAAAACTATATTTTAAAAGTGCAAAAATATATTCCCTCAATTCAAAACTTGAAGTAGAGTTTTCGAGGCTCAGCCTGAACAATAAATTTCTTCTCCTCTTCTCCCCACCAAAAGGCATCATTTCTCTCTGGCTACAGAATAAAGTCTGTGTTTTCCAAATCTGGCTTATAAAGAAAGACCTTATCACCTACATCTATATTATTACTATTTTTTTTTCTTTTTGATGGTACTGGGGCTTGAACTCAGGGTCTTCTGCTGCCAGAAAGGCACTTTACCAGTTGAGGCAAGCCAGACCCCTTCAACCCTAATAACATATTATCTCTTCAAACTCTTTTTCTCTTCTTGAAAACAGCATATTTTAATAGAGTGTCTTCAAAGGCTGTATCCCAGTGATGTAATGCTCTTCTGATTTCCACATGGTTGTTTTTATTTCTCTTCCACTGTACTCAAAATGTAACTTCCTACATGTCTTTAAGACAGAGCAGATGCTCAGTGAATGTCTGCCGAATAAACTCTTTTTGCTTTACTTAAAACAGTCTTCCATGAGCATGAGCCGATTCTTCTCAGTTAAACTGAATTTTGGTTGGATTGTAACTTCTTCAGTTCCTTACATGTAATAGAATCTTAATAGCATAGCTTTGGTGAAGAGATGAAGAAAAACAATTTGTTTCTGGTTACTAAAGGAGGATAGAAGGGCTAGAGGCATAACTCAAGTGGTAGAGCAGTTGCTTAGCAAGGTAAAGACATTGAGTTCAAACTCTAGTACTACCACTGCCAGCATCAACAACAAAAAGATTTTTCCAAAAATAAAAGAATATCCAAATTCATTAGGTAAAATTGACCAAAAAGAAGGAGATCCAACAAACAGGTAGAGGCGTTTTATGCCATGATATCACTTCTGTTTTTCATCAAAGGTAGACCCATTTATGCAATTATTAAGCTGCCAGATTGGAAAGAGTTGTCAATCCTTTGGGCTCTGGGGTATAATACATCTATCCCAGACTTAGACAAGGGAGCACTTGAGTTACAGAAGGGAAGAGAGACCTCTTTTCTTTTCTAAATTACAGACAAGTCACTGTTACCACTTTTTATCTCCCTTCTGACTTCAGTCATCCCCTTTAGTCTCATTTGCCAAGATTACACACAAGACCACAGAAACACAGCACACTCGATTCACTTCAGCTTCATCATAAGTATTTCAAAGTACACTATTACAGCCCCAAAGAAAATCGAATCTTATTAACAGGATTAACTTCTGAACAACAAGTCTCAGAATCCATTCCAAATACAATTGATGGTGTCAGCAAGAAGGTTTGGAGAAATCATTTCATTAAAACTCCTTTGTTTTTAAAAGCTGATTACTGATAAGTTCAGGTGGCTTTTAGGCTTAAAACCTGATAGAGGTGATATTCCATGGCTGGTAACAATTCCTGAGAGTTCATTCACGGGGGGACCGTCACTTAACATCACACAAATGATCCCCTGTCTATCTCGCAAGTTGATTTGTCTTCCAAAGAAACCCATACAAAGGCCATGCACAGAAGAAGAGGAAATTAATGCTGTAAACCTGTCACAAAACATTTCAAGTCAAAATAATGTCTGTGAATGTCTGTCTCTTACAGATGATGGAAACTGTAGCCCAGAGTTACAAAGCCATGTTACAAAATGCCCAAGTGTTTCTCAGAAGAGGGTGTCTTTTAGGTTGCTTTCTATTATTTTCACCTTCCCTACTACAATTGTTAATTCATATATTCATTAATATGGTTTTTTTTTCACTTTTTTGACACATAGAAGTGCTTTGGTGTACAGTGTGCGAAGCAGAATCCTAAGCTTCAGAGGTGTTATTTGGAGGATTCAATTAAACCATTATTTGTCAGACAAAAGAACTCTGGTTAGCATCTGATATGTCTGTCTTATGACTGGTAAGGTGATATTTTGCAATTATTAGAAAAGAAAACAAAACCTGCTGGGCACTGGTGGCTCATGCCTGTAACCCTAGCTACTATTCAAGAGGCTAATATCTAAGGATGGTATTTTGAAGACAGCCTGGGGAGGAAAGTCTAAGAGACTCTTAAAACAAAATTGATTGTCAGGTGATATACAGAGGGGTTTACAATTACATATGTAAGGTAGTGAGTAAGTTTTTGTCTAACTTGTTACCTATGGGCCTCTTATCTACAGTTAACCACCAGAAAACCAAAATGATACTGTGGCTCCAAGTGGTAGAGTGCTAGCCTTAAGCAGGAAAGCTCAGGGACAGTGCCTAGGCCTGAATTCAAGCCCCACAACTGACAGAAGAGAAAAAGAAAACAGTTTAAATATACTAATGAGGTATGAGGACTCTACATTTTTGTCTCTGTCTTCTTATATGTGAGATTCCCAAAACACCATCTCATAAGGTATCCATGCAGGAAAAGATGTTGGGCTCTTGGTTTAAATGTACAAGTTCAGAGAGGAACTGGTGAAGTATTTGCAAACTGATTTGGGGGGGCTTGTGTTGAATTTGAATTAGAGATAGTATTAATATGTCAGTGGAGCCAAGGAATACAACCCACCACCTTCAGTACCTGGGCTGGGACTTCATTGCTTATTGGCAAGCTCAGCATAATCCCAACATAGGCTTTCCTTTCCACTTCAACAAGCTGACCTTCTGGGTGGGAAGTCTTTAGGCATGAGTTTATTTGCTTTATCTTGAATTTTAGAACTTACTTAAAGAAGAAAGACCATTCTAAGTAGGCTAGCAACTAGCATAATTTGTAAGCATTTTGAATTATTATTCTCAATAACCCATTCCTGAATTTCAGGTGAAGAAACACTAAGAGAAAAGAAATTTCTCCAAGAATATATATATTTCTCAATAAAATATTGAGATTAGACTTTCAGCCTTGAACTCTTTGCAGGTGTGTGTGATGACACTCTTGTGTCTAGTTTCTGCCCATGTATAGGTTTGCTAGCATTCATGAATATAAGGTCTCATTTATACTAGCATTCCACACAATCTTTGATAGTATTTTTGACTGTAATACAAGTTAAAAAATAGGAGCGAAAAATCCATTTACCCATGAATTGTGCAATGGATATGTTTCAGGGAATTATTAAAGTTTTTGTTGTGAATTTGGCTTAAAAGTAATTTATAAAAGGTGTATATATAACTTTTTTCTCATTCATTAAAACATACATATTAACTGCTCTCTATATTTCAAGTAGATTAGTTCCATAAAGATAACAATTGAATCCTAATATCAATTCACACATTTCAATTAACCAAATAGACTGCTTTTGTTAGAGAATATAAGCACTTGTGTCACGAATATGACATGCTTTCTTTCAATTTCTCTCTCTCTCTCAATCGTTCCTCTTTGCTCTCCTTTTCTCCCTCTTAAAGTCATGAAATTAAGGTAGTAGTTGACCCAGAGTCTTTTCCTATCTTTTCTGTCCCTCCCCCCTCCCCATGGTTGAATGGATGATGGTAAGACTCAAAGAGAGGCTCAGACTTGGTGGAAAAGGCACTCTTTAGTGCTAAAATTGATCTTCAATTCCAAACTAGTTCAGTAGAATGTTTACATTGAGATTTAAGGATGAAGCCCAGCTACGAAGCCATTACCACTTTTGTGTTTTTCTTTCTCACATATTCATCTTTCTTGGAGAAGGGGTGGGGGTGGGGCAGGAAGGAGGGAATACAGAAATCCTATGTTCAAACACCATCATCAAAAAGACTTCTGCATTCTTTTGTATGTGCTCCTTCTGGGGTGGACCTGGATACTCTCTATTAGCTTTTTCCTCTCAAGGCTGGCATTCTACCACATGAACCACAGTTCCACTTACAGCTTTTACATGGTTAATTGGAGATCTCAGCCTCCTGAGGACCTAGGATTACAGGAATGAGCCACTGGTGCCCAGCTCATGACTCCTTGTTAATGTGATTTGTCACACCTGATTTCCTTTGACAATCAATGCCTACAGTTTCTCCTAGATGGGGAATAGCCCTAGAATGTGGCAGCTGGCTGGTAGCATGGTGTATATCTACTGTTAATACTGGTTTTAAGTTTTTCACTGGATGTTGATCAAAGGAGCCTCTCTGCTCCCAGAAGGCCTAGCCCACTTGGTGTTTGGAAGGAAAAGATCAGAGCGCCAGGGGTGAAATGGCTGTGGGCCATGAGTGGGAATTAACTTTATGTGGAAAAGTGATTCTGACCTTACAAAATGGTTTGGGTGCCAACCATTGCTGCCTTTTGAGCATTTCCCTTGAATTTGATCTCGCTTATTGGGTTTTGTGATGAAAGGCTTTTATTGATTAGTACTGAGCACTTGAAGTTAAGTGGCTCTGTAGAAAATAGGGAATTAGATGATCATTATTTTTTATCTTTTCTGAAAAGTGCAATTTCTAGTTAGAGATCCGACTAAATAAAATGCAGGGTGTCTTTATATCAGAAAGTAAGTGAAGGCGTGAAAGGCAGACTTTCAAATACAGCACTGGACTTAATTAAATGTTTCAAGTGTGCAGGGGGCAGAGGGGAGCCAGTTTTCACAGGAAATGTGGTCAAAATTTTCGTTTATGAACTGGTCTAGGATGGAAAAAGTAGGCCCTGTTGATGATAAGGTTTCCCTTCTCCCACATTCCATCAAATCCACATTCCATCAGCTCCCCTGTAGGGACTGAGACTAATACTTAGTACCCTCCTCTTCCTGTTTCAGGGAGTCTTTTCAGGTTTTAAGAGCTTTGCCCCACCTAAATCAGGCAAGTGAACTGATGTACCCCAAATGGGAGTCCTGATCCTGACATGCCTGGATAGCATCCTTCATCTTTTATTTCCAGCCATTGGAACATGTTCTTATGCTTTCTCACTCCATGCTAACAGTGGAATTGACCTTGTCATTTGTAGAGTTGTGAAGATTAACTTCAGGATAGACATTTTTGTACCTGAGGATGGGTGAACAGGCTGAAGTCCTGGTTAAAATTAACTTAAAAATTTCAGAAACAAGACAGGAGAGGTCTCTGACTTACTGAAATATACACTTTATATGGAAGAGACAAATAATCAACTGAAGAGCTCAGCATACCAGGTACGTTCAGACTGTGGTAAATTCTTTAACAAAGTCTGTTAGGTCTTTTGACAGAACTTCACATGAATTTGAGAGTTCAGGTAAGTGATATCAAGATTTCTCAAAGTTCTCCATCACTACTGCAGAGCAAATGTCAAGTCTGGAAGATCTGGAGACACCACAAATAAGGTCACTGAAATGACTAACACTTCATGATTTAAAATAACATTTCATGCAAGTCTTTTACCATTCTTTTCTTTATCTCTGCTTACTTCATTAGTAAGCAAGAAGAGTTAGGCACAGAACACATTTGACATCATTTCTCTGTGGTATCTCTAGGCATATAATTTGCTTCTACTTGAAAGCAATTTGGGGCTAATACTATATCACTTTCTCCCACAGGGAGAAATTCTGGATATGGACAATAATCACAGTCCAGGTTGTTCCATCCCCTTGTACAATGAGACCTGCGTTACTAGATTCACCTTGATTATTTCTTTGCCTGGTCAAATGGGCCTACTGCTGGCACTTTTGTGTGTGTGTGTGTGTGTGTGTGTGTGTGTATGTGTGTTTGTGTGTGTGAATATATGTGTATGTATGTATATATGATTTTTTATTTGTCTATATCTAGGAATAAGTTCAATGTAATATCCCAAATGTTTTGCCTCAGAACTCAAAGTGGCTATCATTGCTTTATTACCACTTACCCAAATAGATAAAAGCATGGGACAATGGTGCTTCTCAATTTTTCTTTAGTTATGATTAGATTGTCTTCGCCTAAATCATAGAGCACTTAGACCAACAGATAAGTATTGCATTATTCAAACAATGTAATGCCTTGAGAAGACCTGGAAAGTTTACCAGTTTGTTTTATGGAACCGGCATAGTTTTAGCTGTAAAACAGATCATGATTATTCACATATTTAAGGGATCAGTAGGTAGATAGAAATATGATATTGGATATAAATATGATATGTATATTCTGTTATCAAAATCAAGTACATCAGGAACTGAAATGATAACTAGTATATTACATTCTCAAAATTTTAAAGCATATTGACAAAATTCAATGGAATAGAAACAATAGTCATATGTGATAAAGAATGCACACAAAAACAGTAACAAATATGCTCTAAAGAGAAAAATGTTCAAATAACTTCAAAATTAAGTCAAGAACCACACAGCAACATCTGTCATCATTCTTATTACCCCCTTTCTACTGAATGTTTTAGCATATGTAATATGACAAGAAAATTAAATGACTATTATAATGATTCAAAAATAGGAGCAGAAAAATCCATCACTGAAAAGTAATTTAAAACACAATAGAATAAAAATCTCAACAGAATTGTTAAGTTTTATCACGTGAAAAAAAACTGAGAAAGAACGCTTCGGTTTTGCTATTCTGAAACTGACATGGGGAAAATAATTCATTCTAACAATTGTTTAAGAAAAGAATGAGTTATACTGAAGAACACAAATGATATCTAGAAATTTGTTTCTCTTTCACTTCAAAAGTCTTTTTTGATTATTTCTTTGTTTGTACTATTAATATTTTTAAAATTAATTTTATTGTCAAGTTGACATACTGAGGGGTTATAGTTACATACATAAGGTAGTAAGTAGTTTTCTTGTCAAATTTGTTACCTTCTCCCTCATTTTTCTCCCACCTTGTCTTCCTCCCCAAATCCTCCTGCCAAGCTGTACAGTTAGTTTATAACGTATTATCTTCTAAGTATCACTACTGCATTGGTTATTTCTTTTTTTTTTTTTTTTTTTTTTTTTGCCAGTCCTGGGCCTTGGACTCAGGGCCTGAGCACTGTCCCTGGCTTCTTCCCGCTCAAGGCTAGCACTCTGCCACTTGAGCCACAGCGCCGCTTCTGGCCGTTTTCTGTATATGTGGTGCTGGGGAATCGAACCTAGGGCCTCGTGTATCCGAGGCAGGCACTCTTGCCACTAGGCCATATCCCCAGCCCGATTATTTCTTAATTAAAAGAGAAAATGTTACTGAAATTCATGGTAATGGATATCTTGATCTTTAATGGGGAAATTTGATATCATAAAACTAATTTTCTGAAGATCAGTAAAAATAAGTTAATGATCAGAAAGATTAATACCACAAATTCAAAGACAGTGAAAGATGATCACTCAAATCTATAATTCTTTATATTAAAAAAAACTAATAAGTAAAATAATGTAATACCTTAACCTTATCCAATAATTTTGGTAACATCTTTATAAAATTCGATGGCTATATTTAGTTTAGGTTAAAGTTCTGATTTCTGATTCTTACTTTTTATATAGAATAATAAGTGCTTTGTAAATACGAAATACATGACAAAGAAGAACAGTGTGAGATTTAACGAACAAGTTTTCTAAATGATTTGAAATTATATTTCAAAATTATAATGTTTTAGAATATTTGAAAATGATACTTAAAAAACCACATGTGCAATCTAAAAGAAGGAAACTATTTTTTTTCACTTTATGTTTTTAATTTTGAGATAGGGTCATGGTAGGCAGTCAGGGCTCACATAGAACCTGTAATCCTTTGCCTCAGTCACCCAAGTGCTAGGACTTCAGGTGTGGGCCAGTGTGCCCAGGAAAAAGACTTTTTCTTTTCTTTTCTGAGAATCTTTTTAAGTATATATTTTATTTTCTTTCTTTATCTTATTATCCTAACTATTATTATTTTAGGTAGCTGTTCAAAGGAGTTTTCATTCAACACAGCAGTTTATGAGTATGAAGAGACTTATTCCTAATTGAGAATGGAAATACAGGAATTAAAACAGGTAAAATTTGTGGTGTCTGAATGTGCCAATGACTTAGAAACAACCAGTATACAATGGAGTGTTGAAAACAAATCACGTCATAGGTTCTACCTGATATCTTTGTTAAACTAGCAAACTTTGCAAGCTATCAAGTGAAAGATAAACAGCCTAACAGAGTTTGACAAAGGACACAAAAAATACAATTTACACATATATGAAATCAAGACAACTAACAAGTATATTTAAAATGCTTGAATTCACTAGTAGTGAATGAAAGTTCATCAGATGAAGACTGGAATATTAACTGACATCTGTAAGACTAAAACATCCATTTAAACTATACTAAAAGTTTACTTCAGGTATCACTGTTGGAAATAGAGTACTACTTATTTTTTTGGAAGAAATTTGGAAGCGGCATCTACATTCTATTTTTTAAAAAAGATGTGAACTTTGAGAGCAAGCTGATCTGTGAGAATTTAGAGCCAGGAAATCAAAGCAGCAGTGTACAATGCTCATGATGGTGGTGGGGTTTAGAAGAAAAATTTCCATTGATTAGAGAATCCGGGTTATGAATCCTGTCATATTCACAACATGGAATACAATAGTTCATCAAATGAATGGATACAATACAGATTGATAAAGTGTCTGTAATGTCCAGTATTGTAAAACAAATTACAATGAAAGAGGAAAACACAGCATTGTTACTTTAGTCTCAAACATACTTTAAAGGTGCGGAAGGAGATATAGGAAGATATAGGTTGATAGGTATGTTACCTTGGTGTTGGTGTTGGTCCATCCAGACAGATTTGTGTAAAACTACGTGTGTAGATCATATGTCAATGACTGAGGAAGAGAACAACATCAAATAAGCTGAAGCATTCAGGTTTTCCAAGACAGAATTCTAATAATATGATAAGGGATCTAATATCCTTATTAATTTAAATGAGACTCGGGAAGAAATTTTCACATCATTGCTGTGTCTGAAGATGCTGAATTATCTCTTCAGTTCTGAGAGCCTTGAGTTACCAACAATTCTCAAAATGCTTTTCCATTGTTCCCTTTTATTCCTGGGTAATCATTGTACCTCTCAATAATGGCAAACAGCTTTCTCAAGAACATTAGGGAATCTAAGATACAGAAAAGGCAAGTTAGTCAATAATAGATCTTCGTAGACAAAGTGGAATATAATATAGTGCACCACATAAAGCATTTGTGAGTCCATCTAGGACTGGCAGTTACAGTTGGGTGATTGCTGTCAGAGGTGGAAACACAAGTCCTAAGCAGGGTAACCGTCAGAATCCCTGTGCCTTCTGCTGACAACAAAGCTTGATGTAGGTGAAGATGTGGATGCTGTAAAAGATGATATGAGATAATTGGGAATTAGCTTTTAAAACTTCCCACTTGTTTTCTAATGTAAGTACTCAACAGAACTACCCTCTGAGTATGAGAATAGCCAAATCTGTCAGCTCAGAATCTCCACTTCTTTGAAAACAAAAAATAAAGAAAATTATTTACTTGCAAATACCTGTTTATTGTTCACCACAGCCAAGTTGTAAAAAACAGTTCAGATGCCTTTCTGTGGATAAATGGATCAAGAAAATGGGATATAGATATTTATAATATTATACATAGTATATATGAATGGATAAAATGTGGTATATATAATGGAATTCTCATCCCTCAGGAAAAATGATATGTCATTTGCGGAGAAATATATGGACTTCAAAAAATAATGTTAAATGAATTAAATCAGGCTTGGAGAGAGAAAGGACACATGTTTTCTCTTCTATGTGGAAGTTAGATCTAAATTATAAATATATATGTAAGCATATATAGGATACTATGCATATATGTGCAAACATATCTGTTTGTGAATATATGCATATGACATATGCAGGGGAGGATTCCAATGGTATAACTTCTCTGAACAAGTAACTTTCAGTTTGACAAAATGAATACTAGGGGTTTGGAACATATGTTGTCAGAGTAGCATGAGGTCTATGGGAGAGGGCTATGTATATGGAGAGAAAATGGCTGGGCATATATGTGAAAATGGAAGTAGGAAAATTGAGGGGATCGATAGGGTTGGGAGAGATGAGGATGAATGATGGAGAGGATGACATTAAGATGCATTGCACACTCAAACTGGCATGCCGAAATGCAACCTCTTTGTACAACCACTTACAGGTCATTTTTTTTCAGTCTTCAAGCTTGAACTAAGTTCCTGGGCCCTGTGTTCAAGGCTAGTGCTCTACCACTTTGAGCCACAGCACAATTTCTTTTTTTTGAGTGGTTAATTGGAGATAAGAACTTCACAGGGACTTTTCTACCTGGGCTGGCTTTGAACCATGATCCTGATGCTCAGATCTCAGCCTCCTGAGTAGTTAGAATTTTCAGCATGAGCCACCAGTGCCCAGTGAAGATAATTTTTTTAAAATGAAAAAAAAGTTAGTTATGGCATTGGAAGTAAAAGACCTAGTTTCAACTCTGAACCCTTCTACAAACTTGTGCAAATATTTTTATCTCTTTGTCTTTTCTTGTCCCTATATATAAATGGACAGAGAAATTTATCCTGTACAAAGATCTTGTCGATAGTAAATAGGCAACTTTGCAAAGCATTTGGCACTTGGAGATCAATATTCAGTTTTATTCTTTTACACACATGCAATATCTTTATGAGAAAACACACTGGTCTCATATTCTAAGATGAATGAGAAGACTCTGTATACACTGACGTTTTCCAGGTGTAGATTTGAAAAGGTTCCACTGGCAATGAACACTAAATGGCAAACAAAAGTCTTTGCCAGCCTTACCCAAGATGCTGGTAAGGAAGTTATTAATTAATCACCAACCAGCCATAAGGTGTTACAGAGCCTGCTAAGTTTAAAATATGCTTTATTCTCTGACATCTAACATATGGTACATGGTTATGGGGTGGATGACACTAGTTTTAAAGGTCATCATTACCCAAATGAGCAGATCTGAAAGGGAGAAATTAGTTAATGCTCTCATCTAATTTAGTGTGAACACATCGGAGAAAGCCGAGGTGTTCCAGATGGCAGGCAACAAAAATAGCTAAGAAAGATGATGTGTGTTAACTATTCCTTAATGACACCAGAGGTTCATTGGGTGGGTAGGAGGGAGAGAAGAGAATCACGGGAGAGAGGTTTGTGAGAGGGAATTCTTCTTCCAGCACAAGTTGAATTCATGGCAAAACAAAAAATCCCTTTATTGAAGTCTTAGTTAATCCCAGCAACGACAAATGGAAACCCAGCTCTTCCCGCCCCCTCCCTATAGTTAGTATTGTGAGCATGGTTTTCTTGTTCATTCTGTTAATTAATTTTTAATAAGTACTTCCGTATGCCAGGTATTACTTTGTGTTTAATGTTCATAATTTTAGTTATTTCTTTCAGCAACTCATTCAGGCAGTTATGGTTAAGGATGCTGGCTAGGGAGCCAGACATTCATGGATTCCAATTCTATTTCTGTGACTTTAGAGAAGTTACTTCTTTCTGGCACTCTGTAATGCAGAGGTGGTGTTACTACCTGCCTTGAAGCTATCTGGAAGAATGTCTTGCAATAATACCATGAAAGCTCTTAGGACGATGTCAGGGACAAGGTAAGTGCTCAGGAAAGGTTGGCGTCCCATGCTAGATAATTTTCCTTCTTCTTTGCATCTAATGAAGAGGAAGCTTTCAGATGTTGAGGGTTGTGTTCAAAGGTCACAGGACTAAAATATCAAGACAGATCCAGGTGTCACTTCTGCACTTCTGTTACATGGATCCTTGGCCACAGAGACTTCTCCACATAACACAACTCATGTTCCCAGGCTAGTGTGCAGAAATATAATAATAATCATTGCCTGTAACTTTAGAGTCTGGACGGTAGATCCACTATAAATAGAAAGAGCAGGTAATAGATATAAGTTCTTGTCTATTTAGGAGAAAGACAGGTATGAACCTTAAATAGACATGCTTACTAACTATTTTCTTTTGATATCCCAGCTGGTTAATTTTGAAAGGGTAAACTGCAAGGTGACGCCATTTAGGATGTGGCACCATTCCCTTTTTATGCCTCGCCAAAATCCCTTGTTGCCAGACTACCTTTGTTACAAGGGTCTAGGAACTTGTTGCTGGGATGGCTTGTCCTGGTTGGCATCTCTCTTATCAGTCACAGAGCTTGAACTCAGGGCCTGAGTGCTGTTCTAGACAATTATTCTCTGTTAATAAGGAAGGGAATTGTCAGCCATCAGAACACTACAGTGTCACAAAAGGACCATGCAGAAACCTGAAGCAGGATCTAGCCCAAGTTATGTTTTCTTCTATTTAAAACAGAGAGCTGGGTACCAGCGGCTCCCACTTGTAATCTTAGCTACTTGAGATTCTCAGGTGAGGAGAATCAAGGTCAGGGTCAGACCAGGCATACATATAAGACTCCTTCACAACCAAGATCTGGGTGCAGTTGTATGTATGAGGCTGAGATCTGGACAACTGTGGCTCTAGGCCAGCTGGAACAGAAAAGAAGCTGGACTTTGGCAAGTCCATATCTGTGGTCCCAGCTATAACTAGAAGCCTAAAGTAAGGGGATCATGAACCTAGACAAAGGGACCCTGTCCAAAATATGGCCAGTGAAAAAACAGCATGGAGGTATGACTTAGTGATAGAGCACCTGCCTAGCAAGTACGAAGCCCTGAATTTATTCTTTAGTGTTGCAATGTGAAAGAGGGAAAAAGAGTTGAGATTTGGGGTGGGATGATGAGGTGACGACATGCATTTGACAATATCATAGTAATCACTGCATTGTATAATAAAGTAGTCGCCTTAATTAATCATAATCTAAAACCTTTAAAGCTCCAAAATGTAAAACATTTTGGGCATGGAAACAGTCTCAGTGGAAAAGTCCACACCTAATTTCCTGTGATAGCTCTCTGTAAAAATTGCAGGTGCACTAAAAACATTATATAAGATTACCCTTAGGCACGGTGTGCAACAGGTATATAAATCATGCATGATGTTTATGTTTAAATTTGGATCCCCTCTCTATGCTACCTCAGCACGTCTATCAAAATTTCCAAAACAAAAATTATCACAATCTAAAATACTTCTGGGCCTGAGCTTATTGGGTAAAGGTTATACAACTTGTTCTGGCAAATAGCAGTTAAGTGATCCAATTGTATTTGCCAGGTGGTGGGTTAAATGTCTTTACCTGTATCCACAGTTTTCATTCTCACAGCAATTCAAGTTTGTTTTGATATCATCCTCATTTTGCACATAAAGGAAATATGCCACAGGAAAGAGAAGATACATACCAAGAGTTGCATAGAATGTAGAGAATGTAGAAGGACTAGGGTCTGAACTTAGTGGCCAGTAGTTAGAACTCTTGCAGTCCTGCAGTGTTCTCTTCAAGTCTAGCTTGGCAATTTGGGAGACTAGTTCTCTTGCTCAAACCAGTGAGCAGCACAGTTATTTGTTGGGGTTCTTGGACAACAGATTGTTGGAATTTTGGCCCTCAGAATTTCTGATGCAGGAGATCTACAGCGTCTGAATGTGCATTCCTAATTACTTCCCATTTTGTGCTGATGCTATGGATCTGCAGACCACCCTTGAAGAATAATCAATTTATTAGACTTGAGAACCTAAATTAGAGAAACAGAAAACTGGCTTGAGACCCAGGGCCATGAATTGGTAGTCATATAACACTGAGAAAGTTGCATAAATTGTATAGGTTTTGATTTCCTATCTGCTCACTAGAGACATTTGTTATTATAGATTCACTAATTATATAAATAGTAGCAGAAGTATACAATGAATAAGACCTAGAGCCCTGATAAGATCTAATGTTTTGGAAATTTAATCCCCAGGGAACAGTGTTGTAAAGTGGGATATTTAATAGGTAGTGACCTGAGAATGGAAACATCATGACAGAAGAAAAACAAGATTCAGAATATTATAAGGGAATATTTCTCAAACCTTTATGCTAACAAACTTGAGAAGTTAGATGAAATGGATGAATTTCTAGCAAATATTGATATGCTCAAACTAAACCAAGAAGATTTAAACCAACTAAATAGACACATATCAAGTAATGAAATAGAAAGAGCAATAAGAGATTTCCCATCCAAGAAAAGCCCAGGTTCAGATGGATTCATAGCTGACCTTATAGAGAGTTCTTCAGCAGAACTCACACCAATACTCCTCAAACTCTTCAATGAAATTGAACGAGAAAGTTCACTACCAAACTCATTCTATGAAGCCAGCATAACCCTCATCTCCAAACCGGATAGGGACTCATCAAAGAAAGGGAACTGTAGACACATTTCTTTGATGAATATCAATGTAAAACTTCTCAACAAAATTCTGGCCAATTGACTTCAACAACTCATCAAAAATTATATGCTCATTCCAGGGATGTGAAGCTCATTTAATATATACAAGTCAATTAGCATAATTCACTATATCAATAGGAGCAAGGACAAGAACCACAAAATCATTTCCATAGGTGTACAAATGAACACTTGACAAGATCCAACACCCATTTATAACAAAGGTTCTGGAGAAATGAGGAATCCATGGAACATTCCTGAATATAATAAAGGCTATGTATGACAAACCTACAACTAGCATTATACTTAATGGGGAAAAGTTAGTCATCTCCTTTAAAAACAGGAGCAAGACAAGGATGTCCACTCTCTTCACTCCTCTTCAACATAGTACTAGAATTCCTAGCCAGAGCAATAAGGCAACAGCAAATATAAAGGGAATCTAAATAGGGAAAAATCAAGTAAAACTCTCTCTCTCTGCAGAAGACATGATCCTGTATTTAAAGAAGCCCATAAATTCTACTCTTCTGTTACTTGAGCTGATCTAAAACTTTGACAAAGCGGCAGGATATCAAAGTAGCCCTCAAAAATCAATGGCTTTTCTGTATAGCAACAAAATGAAGAGCAAGGCTGAAGTCAGGAAAGCAACTCCTTTTGCAATAGCCCCCAAAAACATAAAATACCTAGGAATAACCTTAACCAAAGAAGTGAAAGACCTCTTTGATGAGAACTTTAAAAGCTTGAAAAATGAAATTAAGTCAGAACTAAGGAAATGGAAAAACCTCCCATGATCCTGGATTGGGAGGATTAATATAATCAAAATGGCAATATTGCCAAAGGCTACCTACAAATTCAATGCAATACCCATTAATATCCCAACACCATTTTTTAATGAAATAGAGGAAGCAATCCAAAAATTCATATGGAACAATAAAAGACCTAGAATAGCAAAAACAATCCTAAGCAGAAAGAACAATGCTGGAGGAATTACAAAACCCAACTTCAAGCTGTATTATAAAGCTATAGTAATAAAAACAGCTTGGTATTGGCACTGGAACAGGCCTGAAGACCAATGGAACAGAACTGAAGACCCAGAAATGAACCCACAGAACTACGCCTACTTCATCTTTGATAAAGGAGCTAAAACAATAGTTTGGAAGAAAGATAGTCTCTTTAACAAGTGGTGCTGGCAAAACTGACCCAACACATGCAACAAACTAAAACTAGATCCTTATATATCACCCTGCACCAAAATCAATTCCAAATGGATTAAAGACCTCGAAATCAAAACAGACACCCTGAAAACACTAAAGGAAGGAGTAGGAGAAACACTTGGGCTCCTTGGCGCAGGACAGAACTTCCTTAACAAATACCCAGAAATGCTATAAATCAAAGAAAGGTTGGACAAATGGGACTGCATCAAACTGCAGAGCTTCTGCACGGCAAAGGACATAGCTCGCAAGATAAACAGAAAGCCCACAGATTGGGAGAAGATCTTTACCGGCCATTCAACGGACAAAGGCCTCATATCTAAAATATATGCAGAACTAAAAAAATTACCTTCCTCCAAAACAAAACCGCAAAGAACCAATAGCCCCCTCATCAAGTGGGTTAAAGACTTACAAAGAGACTTCTCTGATGAGGAAATGAGAATGGCCAAGAGACATATGAAAAAGTGCTCTACATCACTGGCCATAAAAGAAATGCAAATCAAAACAACATTGAGATCCCATCTCACCCCAGTAAGAATGTCATATATCAAGAAAACTAACCATAACAATTGTTGGAGGAGATGTGGCCAAAAGGGAAACCTACTTCATTGTTGGTGGGAATGTAAACTGGTTCAGCCACTCTGGCAAGCAGTATGGAGATTCCTCAGAAGGCTAAATATAGAACTCCCCTATGACCCAGCAGCCCCACTTTTGGGTATCTATCCAAAAGACTACAAACAAAATCACAGTAAACCACCAGCACAACAATGTTCATCGCAGCACAATTTGTCATAGCTAGAATCTGGAACCAATCCAGATGCCCCTCAGGAGATGAATGGATCAGGAAAATGTGGTACATATACACAATGGAATTTTATGCCTCTATCAGAAAGAATGACATTGCCCCATTCGTAAGAAATGGAAGGACTTGGAAAAAATTTTACTAAGTGAAGTGAGCCAGACCCAAAGAAACATGGACTCTATGGTCTCCCTTATTGGGAATAATTAGTACAGGTTTAGGCAAGTCACAGCAGAGGATCACAAGAGCCCAATAGCTATACCCTTATGAACACCTAAGATGATGCTAAGTGAAATGAACTCCGTGTTATGGAAACGATTGTTATATCACAGTTGTAACTACTGTCAACGTCCCATGTGTATCTGCAGCTTCTATTATTGATGATGTTCTTGTATTACCTTCCTGTGGTTGTACCTACACTATCTCTGTAATCTTATCTGAGTATATTGGAAACTGTGTATACTGGTATTGGAACTAGGAAATTGAAAGGGAATACCAAAATTGAGAGACACAGGGTAAAAAAGACAACTACAAAAGCAATACTTGTTTGGTGTAAGTGAACTGAACACCTCATGGGGGGAAAGAGAAAGGGGGAGGGGGGAGGGGGGTATGAGGGACGAGGTAACAAACAGTACAAGAAATGTATCCAATGCCTAACGTATGAAACTGTAATCTCTCTGTACATCAGTTTGATAATAAAAATTTGAAAATAAATAAATAAATACCTAGGAATAACCTTAATGAAAGGAATGAAAGATCTCTATATTGCAAACTTTAAAAACATGAAAAAGGAAATTAAAGCTGAAATAAGCATGTATCTCCCATGATCCTGGATTGGGAGAATTAACATCTTCATAATGGCAATACTGCCAAAGGCTATCCACATATTCAATGCAAAACCCATCAATATTTGAACACAATTCTGTAATGGAATAGAGGAAGCAATCCAAAAATTCATGTGGAACAATAAAAGATTCCAAATAGCAAAAACAACCCTTAGCAGGAAGAACAGTGCTGAATATCAATACAAAACTTCAGATGCTATTACAAAGCCTTAGTAATAAAAACAGTTTGGTACTGGCACAAGAACAGGCCTGAGGACCAATGGAATAGAACTGAAGACCCAGAAATGAACCTGCAGACCTATGGTCACCTAATCTTTGATAAGGGAGCCAAAAAATAGGGTGGAAGAAAGAGAGCCTCTTCAGCAAATGGTGCTGGCAAAACTGATTAAACACCTGTAACAAACTAAAGCTATCTATCTAACTAAACCTTATATATCTCCCTGCACCAGAATAAATTCCAAATGGATCGATGACCTCGAGGTAAAAGCAGATATCATGAAAACATTGCAGGAAGGAGTAGGAGAAACGCTGGGTCACCTTGACACAAGCGGAAACTTTCTAAAAAAAAGACCCCAAAACACAACAAATTAAAGAAAGTTTGGACAAATTGGATTGCATCAAACTGTAGAGCTTATGCATGGCAAAAGACATAGATTGCAAGATAATTAGAAAGCCCACAGATTGGGAGAAGATCTTCACTGGCCATGCACCAGACAACAGACAAGGACCTCATATCTAAAATATATGTAGAACACAAAAAGTTAAGTTTCCCCAAAATAAATCCTCAGAGAAACAACTTCCCCCTTAATAAATGAGCTAAAGATTTAAAGAGAAACTTATCTGAAGAGAAAATGAGAATGGCCAAGAGGCACATGAAGAAGTGCTCAATATCCCTGGCCAAAAAGGAAACACAAATCCAAACAACATTGAAATTCCACCTCACCCCAGTAAGAATGGACATTATCAAGAAGACGAATAACAGCAGATGCTGGCAGGGATGTGGCCAAAAGGGAACACCACTACACTGTTGGTGGGAGTATAAACTTGTTCAATCACTCTGGAAAGCAGTGTGAAGGTTCCTCAAAAGGCTAAACATGGGGATCCCCAATAACCCAGCAACCTTGCTTTTGAGCATTTACCCAAAGGATTACAAGCAAGACCACACTAAAGCTACCAGCACAACTATGTTCATCGCAGCACAATTCACTATTGCTAAAATATGGAACCGATCCAGATGGCCCTCAGTAGATGAACGGATCAATAAAATGTGGTACATATGCACAATGAAACTCTATGCTTCTATCAGAAACAACAACATTGCCCCAATCCTAAGGAAATGGGAAGACTTGGGAAAAAATCATACTAAGGGAAGTGAGCCAGACCCAAATAGACATAGACTCTATAGTTTACATCATTGGTAATAATTAATATATGTCTAGAATAGTCATAGCAGATGATCATAGTAGCTCAATAGCTATGTACATATGATCATATAAGATGATGCTAAGTGAAATCAACGCCAAGATATTGAACAAGTGGCTTGTCATTGTTTTTATTTTTAATGTACTATGTGAAATTAGTTCTCTTTTGTTTCATTTTTCTTCCCTATGGTTTCGCTTCTGTTGTCACTGTATTTAATTTTGGTACACTGGATATTGTATATATGTTTGTCTGAATCAGGGCAGAAAAGGGGAACATGCAAGTGGTAAGACAAAGGGTAAAAGGCAACCCAATGCAACAGCAATACTTACAAGACAATATGTTGTAAACTAACTGTACAACTCAGGTGGCAGGGGGATTGGGGAGGACGGAAGGTGGGAGAACAAAGAGGTAACAAGTTTGACAAGAAATGTACTCACTACCTTACATATGCAACTGTAACCCCTCTGTACATCATCTTGACAATAAATTTTTTTTAAAGGTAGTAAGAAGTATACTCATGAACGGATTAATGACACATCATGGGAGTGAGATCACTGTGGCTTAGATTTCTTTAAAAAGCAAGTTCAAACTTCTTTTCTACTCTCTCTCTTTCCTTCTCTCTTTTTCTCTATCTTTCTTCCCCCACCTCCTTCCTTCCATTATAGGATGATGTATCAAAAAGATCCTTACCAGCTGTTAGAAACCTTGACCTTTGACTTTCCAGCCATCAGAACTGTGGGAAATAAATTTCTCTATAAATTGTCCAGTGGGATTCAGGGGTGGGGGGAAAGGGGTCCTTACCTCTAATCCTAGCTACTTGGGAGGCAGAAATTGGTGGAACTCAATTGGAGGCCGGCCCCTAGAAAACATGTGAGACCCCATGTGGAAAGCAATCTTGAAGTAAAAAAGGCTACAGGATGTGGCTAAACTGATAGCATGCCTGCCCAACAAGTGTGAGACTCCCAGTTCAATCCTCACAACTACTACAAAGTAAAAATTAAAATGGAAAAAAGAAATATCACACACTCTGTGGTGTTTTGTTATAGCAACACACAAAAAAAATGGGAAAAGCAAGCTGTTATGGAAATTAAATAAGACATTAGGTATAGAGTAGCTCATAAATATTCAGGAACTCAATAATAACTCTCACATGGTGGTAAATAAAGTTGTTATATGACTATCAAATGCTCCTTGTGTAAAAGTGTGTGTGTGTGTGTATGTGTGTGTACCAGAAAGTGATAAGAGAGGAAAAATGAGAGAGAGAGAGGAAGATATAAAGCCACAGCTCTAGGAAAAGCACATTGAAGACCAAAAACATTCAAGGAACACAGATGCACACAGACTCCAGATACATCTATGCACATGGATTAGCACAGAGTAAAATTCAACCATGTAAGTCCAAGATTCTACAGAACACTAAGGGAAACCGGAAGAGGACACATGGACCCTCATCTGTAGGAATTATGAGATGTTTGGGGAAAGAGGATGGGCTTAGCTGGCTTGTAAAGTATCTACAGATACTATTAATTTCATATTATTGAAAGGAATGATGGTACACTGTTAAGTCAGACAGTGTACATTTAAGTTTCATAAGTCCCTGGCTGGCAGGGTGTTGCTATTCTCATGTGACAGATGTGGAGATATTGAGCATGTTACCTCATGCCTTCCCACACATATGAGAAGGTGAGTGGCAAGGGTGGAAAAGAAGAGGGCAGGAGAGTTTGTTTTCTTGTAGGATAATCCAAAATCAACACCTGCAATTGGATATGAGCTTAAGACAGGCAGGGTGCTTTTCCAAAGGCCTTTGGAATGCACATGTATACACTTTGAACATACTTTAGAGCACATAGGCTCTAACTGTACAAATAGCTTTATAAACCTTCTTTGTTTTCCAGCATATAGGAGACATATAGTAAATGTCATTTACTGCTGGTTATATTGACAGCACTGTTGTAATAAAGCAAGTTTCCTGCCAGTTTTAAAGAAGTATCCAAGCAGAGAGTAATAGTGCACTCCTGTAATGCTAGCACTTGGGAAGATGAGAAGCAAGAATCATAAGTTTGAAGCCAGGCTAGACTCTGTGGTGAGGTCCAGGTCAGTCTTGGCTGCATAATGGGACTCTATCTCAAAAAGAAAGAAGGCAGGAAGAAACGAAAAGAAGGAAATGAAGGAGGGAGGAAGGAAGGAAGGAAAGAAGGAAGGAAAGCAAGGAAGGAAGGAAGGAAAGCAAGGAAGGAAAGCAAGGAAGGAAATGAAGGATAAAGGAATGAAGGAAGGAAATAAAGGATAAAGGAAGGAAGGAAGGGGAGAAAGAACAAAGGCAATCTCTGTTTTCCAAAACACTCATACAAATGACCGACCCTAAAGATTTGTGCAAGTAGCAGTGTAGGACAGGATAATTCTGGAGAAGAGGTTAACATTGGAAAGAGAGGGCTGGCAGATTGAATGAAGGGTAAAGATCTATGCAAGTCTGTGGTTGGCGTGTAATGATGACAAGAGATGAATCCTCTGGGAGCAGAAGTACAGCTTGCCCTCCAGATACAGTAAAGCTAAACACCTGAGACAAGGAAGGAAACCTACTTCCTACTTATCTGGGCACAAGAAGGCAAATAAATCCAATTCTCCATGTCCAGCACCCTTAGAGAATATTCTTTACCCCTGGGCTCATCTAAAATCTTAAGCTATGTTCCAAAACAGTAACCTGAGTGGCTGATGGCTTTCTGGGGTTACTCAGGTCTCTGGATTCCTGGCGTCTCGTTTGTGTGATTGAGAACTCCGCTAAATGGTCCTTTCCATGCAAACTCCTGTGCGGATCTGGCTTCCCTACTTGAGATAAAAGACCCAGAGGCATTTTGTTTGTTTATTTTTTCTGTTGTTTGCAACAGAGATGGGTCTGATTTCTGCAGAGGCAAACTACCAGACACCACTAGAATTAAGTACAGGGTGGGGAAGGGAGGGAAACAAGACAGCAAGCCATATCTCAGCACTGGGAATGTAGTCCTGACCAGATTCCATACCACACACCCTCAACATCTATTAGCTAAGGATGCTATTAAAATTTAACAGGAGCCTTCTATGGCTCTACCATGTGTGAGAGAGATCTCTGGTATCCATTTAAGAAAACGCTGGACATCCCTTGAAGGAACTCCATCTCCTTTTCTACTCTCTTGCCATCCCCCTTTTCCTGTTTTGTTAGAGAAATAAAAGATCATGTAAACAATCCTGTTTCTTGTTTGGGCCACTGGGAAGCTTGTATGAAAATCTGGGCCATCTGTAGCATTTCAGAAGACCATGTGGAATGCTCATGGTGGCTGTGGCTTTGATCTGCAGATGACCTTTTCTTTTATCAGATCATAGACTCATTTACCCAACTGAAGAGGAAGGAATGAGAGTGAGATGGTGGGATCTTAATAAACAGACCTCTAGCTGAGTGATTTGCGATCCAAGATGGGCCAGTGGAGACCCAAATGCAGGAGGACCTGGGAGAGCATTTCAAGTTTCTCTGTGAGTCAATCTACCTCACCCACTATAACAGCTCTTGTATTTCCCTTTTCCTTAATTCCTTGAATCATTTGTCCTGTTCTTTTGTATTTCATATAATTTCATAAACTGTCTCAAATTTTTTGTATAAGGAAATAATGAAAGAACACATTCATTGTACTAAGATGTTTCAAATATAGTTTTCCATCCCTATCTCATGGTAGCCTGTAATGGGAAAACTAGTAACTTGACTGTTATATTTTCTATTTTAAAAAGAGGTATATATTACTCTATTAAGTAATGATTTTCCTCAGAAGGAGTTTCCCTAAGCAATTTCCATGGGATCGATGTCTCCATTGCGTGGAAATTTTGCTTAGTGTGGCAAAATATACTTTATATTTTGGGAAGACACTTATTTCTATATAAAATATATACTAATATATAATGCACATAATATGCACATGTGTGCTCATGAAATCAATGTCACTCTACTAAATTATATACATATATATTTTGCATATGATATATATGTATCTCTAAAATTAAGCTCATTCACAAGACAACTGAAAGTGACTTAATATCTGTGATTTTCATGGTGGACTCTTTTATAAAAAAAAATTCCACAAGCTACAGAGGCTTCCTGGAGTATAATATTTCCTTCCAGGCTCTGATTCCCTAGAGAGTATTACATGTGATGATTTTCATGTGTGCCTCTGTGTATTTTGCCTTGTCTAATAAGTATACCTTTATGCCTTGATAGAGCCAAGGAAGTGATAATAAGACTAGTTTGTTTGGTGATCAGCAGCTTGATGTTACAAAACGTCTAGATACTTATTTTAATTACATTCTCTTACAAAGAAGTCATGGGATGGGGTATTTCTTCTGAACATAAATCCCGTGCGCTAGCCCACTAATGGACATGTGGTGATTATATTGTCACACTCCAAGGTATTACTGAGCCTGGTGGCAGGGGATGGTTAGTTAATAGGACTAAAGGAGGAAAGAAGACAATGATAACCGTATTTATCCAATGACTAATCTGGCTTTGCCAGATACCTCAAAGTAGAGTTAACTCTTCCCTCAGAAATGGATCTAAAATGCACAACCTTAAGTCTCAGTGGTTGGGATGGTTCTTTAACTACAACTCAGAAAACACCACAAACACGATCACCACTAGAAAGAGTTTGATAATAATAGATGATTCCAACTGGCAAGGCAGAGAAGCCACTTTGAACACTAAGAAAGCATGGATGTGAGCCAGGAAATGTCTGGAAAGAAGTAGAAACGGATGGAGGTTCAACCTTTTTTTATGCATAAAGACTTCAGATGGTGAGCTAGGGAGAGAATGTAGTGTGGTTTAGGATTCGTGACACAGAGTGATCACACATACACACACAAACACAAACACATACACTGTTGCTGTGTCGAAGTGGAGCAGACACAGTGGTCAAGCCCTTATCCATGTTTTTTCTGGAAAGAAAAATAAGATTCATATTAGAACATCACATTAAATACTCCCTTTACAAATTTGTACTTATTTTAGATGAGTACTTATGATACTTCATTTCTATATGTGTACATTTTAGAAAGTATTTACTGAAGAATGTAACTTCTATCATGCTTATCAACACTACCGTAGCCAGCAAATAAAGTATGGTGAGTCATCACTTTATTGGGTCACTCAGTTTCTTCCTGTGCTGTCTATGCAACCTTGACCAGTAACTTTGCTTTTACATATTTCAAGTCCTTTGCATTTAAAATAGAGATATTAAAAGAATCAGTTAGAACTGGATGGATTTATGAGGTTATATGCATATATAAGAGACTTGATTCAATGCCAGGTGAATTAAAATTTCCAATAATGATAGTTATGATTATTTTATTATCATAATAATCATTATGCATATAATTACTAAGATTCTTGTGTCTATATATCTTGTTTTTCCTTCTAATTATTGAGGTGGGAAGGATGGAGAAAGGAAATGTGGGACAAAAGTACAAAAAAAGAGAGAAGAATGGATAAAAGGGAGGAAAGACAAAAAAGACAGAGGACTAAAAGGAAGAAGAGGCGATAGGGAGAAGAGGCAAGGAAGAGAATCACCACGAGTTATCTAAGAATCAGGTCAAAGCCATAAGTCTGAGCCTTGTATGTGGTCTGCTGTCCTGGCTATTTATATCTGGGGGCATGGAGCATTGGAATAGCTCTCACAGGTTCAATCCTTCTTAGACTGAGTCAGGAGTTGAGTGGTGGAGCTAACGAGATGATGAAAAGGAATCTAGATTTAGAAGCTGATGCTCACAGAGAAGTTCAGCTTCCAGTGTCAGGAGGATTATTTGGGCTGATTGTCTAAGAGTGCTGAACTTGGGGAGAACATTGGAGAACAACATAGCTAGACATAACCATGGGGTTCATCGGCAAGAAGATATCGGAGAGACTTAGGTAGAGCAAGCAAAACTTTTGTAGTGAGAACAGAGTTGCAGCTGTAGCAAGGACATAGAGAAGCAAGTCCTCCTATGGAGACCTCCTCTGTAAAAAAAGGGGCTGGATGGAAGTCCAACTCCTAATTGAGGAGTAAGATTTGATGTGAATTTCACCATGGTTTTCTTCTGCTTGCAGCCCTTCATACCTCTTCCACTGCTTGCACATAAAACCTTATTTCTTCATGGCTACACATTCCTATGTGACCTGACCCAGCTTGCCTATTTGGCCAGCCTCATCTCCCACCCATACTAAGCTCCTCATCTTAGGGAATTTAGACTTCCATTTTCTTCTCATCGGAAGGTATTTTCTGCCCATGTCCACGTGACTAGCTTCACCAGTCAGGTCTCAATTGCAATTTTAACCCCTTAAAGAAATCCACCACTTA
Organism: Perognathus longimembris pacificus; assembly: GCF_023159225.1. Taxonomy (NCBI): domain Eukaryota; kingdom Metazoa; phylum Chordata; class Mammalia; order Rodentia; family Heteromyidae; genus Perognathus; species Perognathus longimembris. The sequence continues at coordinate 14,625,669 of NC_063170.1, forward strand.
AACCTATACTAATTATTCCCAATAAGGGAGGCCATAGAGTCCATGTTTCTTTGGGTCTGGCTCACTTCACTTAGTATAACTTTTTCCAAGTCCTTCCATTTCCTTACAAATGGAACAATGTCATTCTTTCTGATAGAGGCATAAAATTCCATTGTGTAAATGTACCACATTTTCTTAGGCAAGCCATAGCAGAGCATCACAAGGCCCAATAGCTATACCCTTAGAAACACATAAGATGATGCTAAGTGAAATGAACTCCATGTTATGAAAACAAGTGATATATCACAGTTGTAACTACTTTCAACGTCCTATGTGTATGTGTAGTTTCTATTATTGATGATGTTTTGTATCACCTTCCTATGTTTGTACCTACACTATCTCTGTAATTTTATCTGAGTATATTGGAAACCGTGTTTACTGGTATTGGAAGTAGGAAATTCAAAGGGAATACCAAATTCGAGAGACACAGGGTAAAAAAAGAGAAATAACTACAAAAGCAATACTTGCAAAACTGTTTGGTGTAAGTGAACTGAACACCTGGGGGGGGGAGGGAAAGGGGGGGAGGGAGGGGGGCATGAGGGACAAGGCAACAAACAGTACAAGAAATGTATCCAATGCCCAACGTATGATACTGTAACCTCTCTGTACGTCAGTTTGATAATAAAAATTTGAGGAAAAAAAAAAAGAAATCCACCACTGTAGAGTTAATCTCTGTTCTATCAATGCTTGTTCCCTTCAGAAGATTGATCTTTTATTTCTTTATTCTCTCTCTCTTTCTCATTCTCTCTCTCTATCATTGTTTCTAGAAATCATGCTTGTCTTTTTGTGTTCCACACAGCAACATTTCCCTACCCAACTATAAAATTTGGTAATAGATAAGTTGGAAGTTATTGTTCATAAGGAAGATGGAAACTTTAGATTGAACATAGGGCTACAGACAAGAGATTGTGTACCATAGAGAACATTATGAATCCAGATAGGTCTATTCTGTCACCCGTGTCAGGAGTTCCTGACTCATGAAGGTTAGCCACAGGTTCACTGATTAAAGGAGCTACCAATTCTAGATGGACCTGAGTTAGTGAGTTCTCAGCTTGGGTGCACATTGAAAATCAAGGACAGATACTGGTAGTAAAAAGAAGCATTGGACTTGCATAAGGACAAACCCGTGGAGTAGAGAAGGATATGAGAAGATGGGCACAGGAATTTAGATTCTCTTAAACCTCTAGCAAAGAAGAGAAGGGATCTTATTTTTCCTATGTCATTTTTGAAAGCCATGTTGTAGACCTTCAGTAGAGGAAGAAAGTTGTGGAGTTATTACTCACACGTAATGCTGGAAGAGAATTATAGACTTTTCTTCCCTGGATATTCCATTAAATTAAAAAAATCTTTAAGTAATTGTAGAAAGAAGTGTCATTTCAATAGACCAAGTTATGAATATAATGCATCCTAATCAAATGTCACCTCTTCTGTTGCTCCTAACATCTCTCCTAACCCCAGAGATGGCATTATGTAAAAAGAATGGGAAAAATAGATATTGTAAAGATCTCTAGAAATATATTGATGCTCTCCATTTTGGGGAACCACTGAGTTCTTCTTGATACTCCATAAAATTCCCCCAAGAATTTTTAGTACCTATTTTAATGGTTTCTTGTTGGGTTGCAAAGCAGGTTCAATCCTCATCTGACTCTATAAGAAAAAGAAGAAAAACCTTTTTATGAGAATTCACTACAAGAGAAATATGGCTCCCCGTCCCATTGCCAAGTTATAGAGATGGAAAATATGTGGACTGAATAATATATGCTGTGGACAAGGAAAAAAATACATGAAAAACTTCTATCTGTACTTTTGTTTTTGCTATGCAGTTTACACAAATCACTGCCTAAGCATTAATATTTATACTCCTAAGCACTTTTTTTTTCCTACTACGCCCATCAAACTGTCACATCATTGGGTTAGTCAGTATATTACACAGCACAGGGGAGAGAAACTTGCTGGTGCTGGCTTCAGTTCCTGTAAATATTTTTCTTTTGTGCTGGATTGAGATTATCTTCATGGTAGGGGTCCTGGTAGAAGTGAAATTAGCCAACATAGTTTAAGGTTTAGAAAAATATGAACCCTTCAAGATTCCACAGGGCTGGTGTTTAATGTTCTGTGTGAAGAGACCTTCCTGACCTGGCCCGTGACGTTTTTGAGGTTTATTCATTGTGAATTTATTTTCATGCAAAAGAGAGATATGTTATTTGGCAGGAAACACAAATACCAAATGTGTGACTGGGTTATGGCTTGTTTAAAATTTCCCCCACGACCCCTTAAGCTTCCTGAAGTGGAGTGCAGACTTTGATCCTAAATCCTGTTCAAATCACAAAGGAAAGGCTCTCTAGGCTGGATTTCTGAAAAGTTGTAGCTTTGACTCCCACCCTTCCTTTGCATGATATTTGCTTACCTTTGTAGTGCCTTCATTTTGTTTTGCTTACTTTTGTAGTGCCTTCATTTTGTTTTGAAGAGGATAGTACAGCAGAAAGAGCAAGGGCTTGGGGTCCAGAAGACCTGGCTTTGCAGGCAGCTTTGGCTGCTTAGAGACTCCCTGGGCCTAACGCAAGTTCAATGGCAAGATTTGGATCTTAATGGATGAGAAATGGGTGTCTAAAAGTTCTAGCTGTACACAAAGACTGAATCAGTATATTGGCTCTATATGACCTAGCACAAGGGACTTGACTTCCCTAAAGCTTCTGCTACCCAACTCTGTAAAATAGAGATGAGTAAAAAGATCTACTTTACAATTTGCTTGGAGGAGGGCACATATACCAACTCACATCAGGATGCTAGATAGTTCTATTGACCCTGTTGCTCCTTACTGTGATGTAGCAAGTCTTTATATCCTCTAGAAATAACTTCTTTCTTTTTGTATGTGTATCTGTGCTCGTGTGTGTGTGTGTGTGTGTGTGTGTGTGTGTATGTGTGCACATTCATGCTCACATGTGCACCATTACCTGTCCTTGGACTCAGGAATTGGGAGTTGTCCCTTATCTTTTGATCAAGTCTGGCACTCTACCCCTTGAGATACAGCTCCACTTTGGCCTTTTGCAGGTTGATTGGAGGAAGGTATCTTTTCTGCTGGGTTGGCTATAAACTATGATTGTCAGATCTCAGCCTCCTGCATAGCACCTAGGATTACAAGTGTCAACCACCACTTCCTGGCTAGAAATAAATTCTTTCTGTACAGAGGCTTAGAGAAGAATGTCTGTTTTACTTCGTTTTCCTTACAAGTGAGGGATACAACACTGGTATACCTTATGGTGAAGACTGGAAGATTCAGTTCTTTTCTATTTCTCCCAGCCACTTCATTTCTTTGAGCATCTCTCTTATATCCATTCACCATTCCAGAACTTCCCTGTGTGTTTTATACCTCCCTCAACTCTGCTTTTCTTCAGAGTTGAAATTAAACTCACACCCATCCTGAGGGGAGGAATTCAGACTCCTCGCCAGTGACATATGACTTTCTTGTCATCCTACGGGCCAAGTGTTTGTGCTTTGCAAAGTCATAATTTTCCTTGCTGTCAGGGAGCCTTATATTATGCTTTCTGGTTTGGGGGGGAGATATCACAGCTGGTGTTAATTCAGGGGTTTCTATATATTTTTAAAATATCAATGTTAGATTTACTTCACTTTGTCAATGTCTGCAGAACCAAGGCAGTGGATAAATGCAAAACATCATTATTAACTATTATTACATTGATGTGTAAAACATAACTATTATTACTGACAGTTTGGCCTGTTGGAATTATATGGCATTTGAATATTTCAGGCCAGTTTTCCAATATCTGTGATTTTTTGCTTTTTTTTTTAAAATATTTGCAGTATTGAGAACTACAATGGAGCAGGGAAACAATTCTACAAAAGATCACAGTGGGAATTGCCTGGGCTTGGGGAAATCAAGTTCTCAATTGTCCCCAAGCTCTGGAGGTAGCTGGCCTATGTAAATGGCAGAGACTGTAGAAGAGTGGGCTCTTTGGGTTGACCTCATCCTCACATGGCCCAGTCTCATGAAATAGCTGCCAATAAAGCAATGATGAATTTAGTTTGATGACCATAATTCAATGAAAAAGAGGAGATTCGTGAGCCACCTTCTCTCCCAGAGACCAAAGGTATGCATTTCTGCTGTATGGGGATATTGATTTTTAAAGAGCCTAAGGAGCACAATCCCTTCCCCTGCTTTCTGGAAAGTCGAGGCTACTAGAATAAGAAGAGAGGGTAAGAGACCCAACAGAGTGAGAATGATAGATTAGGATGATAATGACAACTTTCAGTTGTGGGCTGGCCCCGTGAGAAATATTGGAACTTTGGTCTTTTTCTTTAGCAAGGCAGTGCAGAACTAAAGTGGAATTTGTTCAAGAGATCTTAATTTTGGCTCCACAAAATTAAACTTCCAGAGATGAGAATAATTCGACAGGAAGCAAAGCTGCCTACACATGTCAAGATTATTTTGTTCCTGAACATTGAGTAAAGACAGTATCATTCCTAATCTAGAGGCAGATGATGAAATTACTGTGCCTGGGTGACAGTGCCCAAACGTGGCCTAGCCTTTAGTGCTAAGACTTCATGGCTATTTACGGGGATGAGCTGGGGCCTGAGTGAGTGTATGAGGAAGTTCCTAGGTGGAGAGCATATGACATGGGTGAAACGGAAAAGGCAAAGCTTGTGAGTAAGAAAGGCTTTTCCTGTGAAAAGGAAGACAGTGATGAAATGGGCTTGTGTAGACTGAGAGGTTTATGGATGGGACCATGGTAGAGAAAATTCAACTGTCTCGCCTGGGCCTGGAATACTTTGGGCATGCTTAAGATTTATTGTTGATTCTTTAAGGGAATAGAGAACCCTTGTTAAATGTTCACATTAGTAGATGATTGAGATGTTGCAGAGCAAATATTTGATTCCATATTGAAGGGAGATAACCTAAGTCTTTGAGTGATATGATATGCCAAGTATAGCCAAGATGAGAAAATTCAGTGAAGTAAAATGAAACAGGTCTAAGATTCATTCCTAGCTCTTTCCTACTAGGAAGGAGCAGTATATCATATTTACAGTATATCATATTTGCAGTACATCATATTTACCCCGTTTCCATCATTATTTCTTATATTGTGAGATACTTAAATTTGATTTGTGAATTAACATTCAATGCAGTGTGAGACCAGGAAGGTCTGGGCACTTAGCAAACACTGGCGCAAATAAGTACATGGAGAGGCAGCCTCCGCATTATGCATATAAACAAATTAGCAGAGAGAAGTCTGTGATTGCAGTTCTTATCTGGAGGTAAGACCTATCTCCCATCTGTGTATGTGCTCATCGGTGTGTTTAAGCAGGATCTCACTATGTAGCCCAGGCTGGGCATAAACTTGTGATCATCCTGCCTCCTGCACCCCCACACTTGGCCGCCCTTTTGATTTTTTTGACCAAGACTTATCTATTCCTGGACAGTTAAGACCTCCCCCTTCCAGTCAGGATGTAAGGTTTGAGTTTTATTTTAGTGATACAAACATATTTGTATAAAATGGAATTTAAATGGAAATCATTGAGGATACCAGAAATAGTCTCCCACCACCCTTGGTATTTCAAAGGCAGATTCTCTCCAGCTGTGTGGCACAGGAAGACTCTGGCCACTGTTGTTACCTTAGGTGAAATCATAGATTTTCCCTCTCAGGAAATCATAGCCAGGAAAGTGGAAATGTAGTCAAATACATTGGCAAATTTGGGTGCCAGGTGGATGACTCACAAGGCCAGTGAAGTGCTTGTTGATGAAATATTTGGTTTTACACCTGAACATGGAAATAGATTCTATATATGTATCTGCTAACTTCCTGCTCTCTTCTCCATGGGAATCTTCAGTTTCAGGGAACTTCTGTTGGGCTGGGCTCTGTGTCTGTTTTGTGGGCCCACTAGCTTGGCTCCCCTGTGATCTAAAGAAAGCTTCTGTAACTCAGTTTTTCTGGAAAGACACTTTGTGAGAAGATTGGGTCAGGAGTGGAAGTTCCTTTGGAGTCAACTTCATGACCAGAGAGTTGCAGCTCTGTGAATTATGGTAAAACTCCATGAAAGAGCTTTCATTAGGAAATCCAAGCCAGTCCCTTTTTCTTCATGGATTTTCAAAGTACCAATCACAAACCGAGGCAGCTCAATAATCTTTGGCCTTTCTGGTGTCAAGACCCAGCCAGGGCTGTGATTGATGATGTGGGCAAAAAGGCTCCCTTTGGATTCATCACTTTTCAAACCAAGGCCCCAGGGGACAAACCAATACATTAATAAACATAAAACAAAACAAAGAATGCCCTGGAATCTGGAAGATGCCCTGGAAGTGGAGGCTTTGGAGGAATGAGCACCAACATTGTAAGCTCAAATTCCGGATGACTCAGGAAAGGCAGCCTTATTTCTCGGCAGCACTGAAATCACACTAGGGTTTGACAAATCCCTTTATATCCCGCACTGAAAGTGGATTCCTAAACACCACCCCTTTGAAGGGAATTTAAAGATAGCTCTTTTTTGAGTGTGATCACACATCAAAGCAAAGATGACATTTCTCTTATTCTTAAGTGAACTGTTATTAGCCTACAAACTAAATCTGGAGAGGGTCTTATAGGAGAAATTAACATTTCATTTTCAGAAGGCAAAAAAATATGACAGCTTTGGTGGCCATATAGTTTGACTGCCTAGCAGGTAAGTGTAGTATGGATCTCTTTTATTACCAAGGCCTGCCAGGACTGCATAAAACAAATTTTAAGAGAATACTAGAGGAATCTGGAAGACTTCGCCCTTACTCTAATGGAATTAGACCTAATGGTATAACAGCTAATTGTCTGTGTGGGATACATCTACTCAGAAGAATGTGTAATATCAGGATATGATTGGATTCTTTTTTAAAGAAAGGTATTAGCATGACATCATGCCACACTACCTGAGGCAAACAGGTTTAATTCACCATATCATTTGTTCCTCTCTATGAAGAATGCCTGTTGATAGCATCTTAATAATGCTCTGGGTTTAAGTATAGCAAGCTGGTAATTTCCCGTTTGGCCTACCAGTGAGAAGATATCACAGGCAGCATTGTATCTCTCTCCAGATCTATGTGTTGGCCTCTTGAGCATGACATTATTTGGAGATCAGTATAGGCTTTCATCCAATGCGATGGATATCCTTATAGGAAGAAAAGAGGAGGGGGCATTTTGATATAGCCACTTACTGAAGAAAGATGATATGAAGTAGAGCGGGAACCCAGGCATGGTGGTACAGGCCTGAGATCTCAGCTACTCAGGAAGAAAAGACAAGAGGATTGCAAATACAAGGCCAACCCAGCAAAGTTAGCCTGACCAGATCTCAAAAACAAAATTCAAAACATAAAGGCCAGGGTGTGGTTCAATGGTTGAGTGCTTGTCTAGAAAGCACTGAAGCTCTGAGTTCAAGCCCTAGTTTCACCAAACATATATATACATATATATATATACATATATATATATACAAACATATATATATATACATATATAATTTATATATTATATATACATATATATATATACACACACACACACACAAAGGATAATGCCATGAGAATTTCTCCTTGCAGCCCTAAGAAAGAAATAACCCTGATGACAGGCTGATGTTGGATTTCAAGCCTCCCACATTGTGACAATCCATTTTTATGTTTTCAGCCAGCCACTTGGGGCACAAGAACTAATTCCAAAGAAGAAACAAGGCATTTGATATTGCCTTTTGAGGGGAGGTGACTGTGATTGTTAGACTTCGAGCTGGAAGTAAGTCTCCCTTCCCCTCAAAAATCCTCTGCAGGTACAGTGGGTCCACTTAACCACTCATGTTATTATCTAATTGTCTCAATAACACTGTTGTCATGGCAATGGCATATAAAAGTTAAGTTTTCAGATTTTGGATTGAAACAAGCTAAAATCTCCATAGGATATTTCCCTTGACTTAAGAGTGAATGAAGCAAAGTGCATGTGTGCATGCACAGGCACTGTCTCTAGAAAATACCAGAAAAGACTTGCACTCTCAAACTCAAACCTTCATGTTGTAAAGGATAATAAGACATTCACTACCTTCATCCATCAATTCACTCAGTAACATTGACTCATTCAGATGGCATTTACTGAGTGACTACAATGTGCCAAACACAGAAAGAAAATTTGGGGCAGATGAACTGACAGGAGAGAAAGCTTGCAATGGCCTTCCTGAATGCACTGAAAAAGATTCTATTCACCTGGGAGAGGGGAGGGAGAGTGCTTATGATTTCTCTTTCTCAGGATGGGATACAGTCCTCGGTACCTAGAGACACTCAATGGATATTCATTGCGCAAGTAGATGAAGCAATGAACAAAAGAAAATTCAAAAGAGAGTATCCTAGAATTGGGAAGTATTAGCATATTTCAGTTGTAAAAATAAAGTCTGGTTTACTAATGTTTATGCAGTGCGTATTCTATTCCTGGTAACTAAAGTCTTCATATAGAATATTTTTTGTGTGTCATATTCATAAAGGCCTTTGGTGTAGTGACACATAGCCCTGCTTTATAGACGAGTAAAATGAGAACTTTAGAGGTGAGCTAAATTGCCTATGATTGTACAGAAGCCATCAAATATGTGTTTGGGCTGAAGTCTATCCAAATCTAAAGCTATCTTCCTGACCTTGCTGCCTACTCTCTTAACCTTCCTTTTTTATGTTTTGGTAGTACTGGGATATGACTTTGTGGCCTTTGTTAGGTAGCCACTCTACCACTTGAGCCACACCTCCAGTTCTGCTTGCTCTTGTTATTTTTGAAATAGAGACTTGCTTTCTACTCTCCTCCTCTTTGTAATTTCTGCAGTAGCTAAGATGACAACATGACTAATTATTGGTTGATATGAGAGCCTCACAAACTTTTTGTCCAAGTTGTCCTCTAATTTTGATCCTTCTGATCTCAGTCTCCCAAGTAACTAAGACAATAGATACGAGCTACCATGTCCCAGGTGCCTTTGCTTTTGACACTGGGTTGTTCCAATGGAAGGAAAGAGAAGATTGAGTAAGGACAGTTGTCTAAATCAATCATTAGCTGCTTGTTTATATTTTCTTAAGTGGTTTTTATTAATTTCCATAAATAAAAGCCCTAAGGAGGAGAATCTAGACCCGTTTCCTTCTTCATACTCTTGGAAAGCCAACTTTCAAGTTTTATTCAACCTTAACAAAACAAAGTAAAAAGTAAAAAATCATATGATCAACAACCTGTGACATTTTCTTCTAGGATCACAGTCTGGCTCTCAGCAGTGCTTCACTTGGCAGGATCTTAATACCAATTGCAGAAAATGTCAAGGAACGTCATTGGTTTGGATTTACATAATTGATAAAGTAGAAGATCGATTCACGTTAGTCATCCAAAAGTCTTGAACTTAAGATGTGAGTTAATTGGGGTTAAATGGTGTCATCTCTTGACAGGGAGTAATGGTTCAGCCTGGCTTGGTTGAACAATGCAAATGGTGGCTGCCTTCCTGACTGAAGAAGGGACTTACCTCAGATTGAAGAGTTCTCTCAGGTAGGATAACAGGCTCCTAAGATAACAAAAGTGCAAGCAAAGCCATGTCCTTCCTGATGGTGGTTTTTTTTAAGAATAAAGGAGAAATCCAGGTACCAGTGGTTCATGCCTGTAATCCTAGCTACTCAGGAGACTGAGATCTGTAGATCATTGGAATTTTGGGCAGGAACATCTGTGACACTCTTATCTCCAATTAACCACCAAAAAGCTAGAAGTAGAGCTATAGCTCAAGTGGTACAACACTAGCCTTGAGCACAAAAATTCAGAGACATTGCCAGAACCCTGGATTCAAGACCTAGGATCTGCACAATGAAAAGAATAAAAGGAGAAATCATAGATTAATTTGTTAAGAATTTCAGGTGTATGTGCTAAGGAATGGGAAAGGGATGATAGCAAGTATATGATAGGAGCAGATCCATGTTTCAACACACAACACAAAACCTTCCTGGAGTGACTCTACAAGTATCCTGAGCTTGTCCTGCAGCTGTCATGTGGTTCAGGCAGCTTTTTCTTGGTGGATTTACGCATTGATTCAGCACTGAACCTGCGCTGGTGGCACAGCACAGGTGATGACAAGATGGAATAAAATGTCTTTTTCAGCTTTCAATAAAGGATGGAAGCCTTGAGCTGGTGGTTCATACCTGTAATTGTAGCTATTCAGGAGTCTAAAGACTAAGGTTCAAAACTAGAGCAGGGAAGTCTGTGAGAGTCTTATCTCCAGCAAAAAAGCCAGAAATGGTAGAGTACCAGCCTTGAGCAAAAAAAAAAAAAAAAAATGAAAAAAAATCCAAGAGAAAACATGAGGCCCTGGATTCAAGCCCCAGTATCCACAAAAATAAATAAATAAATGCCTACATCGCTACGTACTGATGAAGATCCAAAGGGTGTGATGATAGTAGGGCAGCAAGCTAGGGGAATCCAGCAGCAGTCATTTCACACTTATCTTGAACAGATGAGTGGGCCACGTGAAAGAGAAGGAGTTCATTCGAGGAATGAGGATGGCTACCATTACCTGGCATCTGAGGAGCAGGTTATTACATCCAAGTGGTCAGCCTGGCAAGTGCAGTGAGTGACAGATGAGTTCAGTGTGACTGGAGGAGGGAACCGTCTGTGTCCCACAGCCTTGCCCTTTCTCCTTTCCTTGTTTAGCCTGCGTCACAGGTGCGAGCCTGTGATGGGATTGTTTTGTAATAGTACCCTTAGCAGGTGGAATGGTCTCCTGATTCTCAGGAGTTACCACGGTGACTGGCATCTTCCAGACGGTTCATGTCTGTGAGTTGAGGAGATGAATGAATGTGTTTGCAGGCTTGGTATGATATGTGCTGAGGTGAGAACCATTGTCAGAACACAAAGAGCCTGGAGGGCAAACTTGTACATACTCAAGGGATGTTCGTTGAAGGAATGGGTGAAGGGATGAGTGAATAAATTATTTTTAAAAGAACTGAAATTCAGCTCCAAAACATGCTGTTCACAGTGAAGAGACTTAAAGGATCTTAAAGAGGGTATAAGGCATGGCTTCGTTTCCCCAATAAATCCTTTATCAGCCGCTGATGATAGCGATTCCTGGTGAGCTGTCTCTCAGTGACCTGAAAAACCAAGAAGGTACAGTCTTTTTTTTTTTTTTTGAGAAGATTAGAATGGTTACTCTGTTTTGAAATACCATGGAGGTCTTTCTACAAGGAAATTGCTAGAGATTTTTCCACAGAATAGTGCAGAAATAAACAAGCAAAACCACAAGAACTAGGTACTGGTAGCTCATGCCTGCAATCCTGGCTACTCAGGAGGCTGAGATCTGAGAATTGTGGTTCAAAGCCAGCCTAGCCAGGAAAATCTGTATGACTTTTATCTCTAATTATCCACCAAAACAATGGATGTAGAGCTGTGGTTCAAAGTGGTAGAGCGGTAGTCTTGAGCAAAAAAGCTCAGGGACAGTTAGACCCTGAGTTCAAGTCCTGCAACCTACTTTTCCACCAAAACAAAAAACAAAGAAAACTACACAAGATTCATGCTAGAAAGAACTTTTTTGCCACTGAAGATGTATTTGCTAATAAGATTACTGATAAGATATTACACACAGTAGTATGAAGCAACAACAAAAGTTTATAAACTATATACCAAGGACCAGCAAAACTGCCTGAGGGATAGACCTATGCCGTTGTCTGTGCAGAACCATGAGCTGAGACGGTTTGTCATAAAATAACAAATTGAAAGAAAGAAAATTATTTTCTTAAATAGAAAATTTCATGCCTGGCTAAAAGTACATAAGATTGGAATTTCAGTCTCCCTCAATAAAGTTTTAATGGGACACAAGCCGACAGGTTTCTTTCCCTGTGGTCTGTAGCTACTATCTTGCTACAAGGGCAGAACTGAGTAGTTGCTACAATATAGTCTGAAGCAAAATGGAACATATTTACTTTCTGGCTCTCTCTGGACAGTTTGCTGAGGGCTGGTCAGCATTCCAAGCAAACTGGGCTATTAATACTAACATGCGTTTTGATGACTGTCCCTTTAAGAACAATTCACCACCCCCCAATCAACAATTTCCAGCAAATTAATATGTGATTGCACCAAGAGAATTTCATTTCCTACTTCTCGGAACCAGTGCCTTGCCAATGATGATTGATTAGGCCTTTGATGAGGAAGTAAGGGGGACATATATCTCAGAAGAAAATGCAAAGCTAACTGAGGTCCAAGCAGCACGGTGGAAGCAATATCAGTCTAAGGAGGGAAGCCCATCTTTTGTCCTGCAAGCTTGAACAGGTCATGTCCCCTATCAGCCGTCTCCCCCTTCCCCTCCGCCAGGCCTCCTGTTTATGGAGCCAGGGGGCCTGGAAATTGTCTTTTTTTTCCAGGAATTCTGTAAGTTCCAAGTCACTGTTTGTGCTCACAGCTCAGAGTTCTTCTAATACACATTTTACAAAGAAAGCCCTCACTGCCCCCCAGATACATTTGATTATTTGCACATGTGTGTGTTAACAAGAAGTGCACAGGGATGAAACGCAGGCTGGAATTTCCCATCTGCAGGAAGTATGGGAATGATTAATGTTTGTTGTTTGGGGGATGCATTTTTGTCCCTTAACTGGAAACAACTGGGTACAGAAAAACCAAAAAAACAAAACAAAAACCCCCACAAAACTTACAACTTTTGGGCTGGGGGTGAATTTTCAGTGGACAATTGTAATACAGAGTTAGAAAACCTCACTCTATGTCACTTTTCCTATGATTTGAAGATTCCAATTCTAGTTGGGCACTGATGGTTTACGTCTATAATCCTAGCTTCTCAGGAGGCTGAGATCCTGAGGTTCATGGTTCCAAGTCAGCTTGGGCAGAAAAGTCCATGAGGCTCTTATCTCCAATAGACGCCACCCCACCCCACCCTCTCCAGTAAACGCCACCCCACCCCACCCCACCCTCTCCAGTAAACGCCACCCCACCCCACCCCCACCAAAAAAAGATAAAAGCCAAAAGAAGAACTGTAGTTCAAGTGGTAGAGCACTAGCCTTAAAAAGATCAATACCCCTTTTTCTTAGTTCTATTGTTCTGCCACCTCCTACTGAGTTTTCAAAGAGAATCTTAGCGAAGATTCCCTGCACCACTGCAAGTCCCCAACCTGTACACCCAGCACTTCCTGCTGGTTTCTTTGAGTCTGTAAATGATCTGATGCTTCATTGTTCTCTCTTTGGAGCGCAGACTGTTGGTGGAACATAGGCAAGGTGCTTGCAAAACACGAGTGCAGAAGTGATGGTTCCAGTCGTTAAATCAGAATACAATGTGATTTTTGCTGAAATGAAGTAATTACAGGGAGAGAGAAGAAAAGTCAAATGATATAAAAACAGGTCCTTTCAGACTGTCAAAGCGCTAATGCAGTCTCTGATGCATGTGAATTACTGGGTTCTGCTTATGCACTCGCACACATTTCCACTAATTTAAGGGGTGGAGGATTGTGTTCTTTTGGCTCAACTCCTTAGCCCTAAATTTGGGTGATGAAGATGCTCCACTCACAGGTCCTTAAACCTTTCTTAGAGTTGTTGTCATTATTCCAAATCAACACAACCCCTGCATTAATATTGTAGTTTGAAATCTGCGAGTGCATCTCCTTCTCCTTCCCACTTTGCATTAAGTTGATGGGCTCTGTTCAGATCTGGGCATTCTTGAACATGTTGCTCCAAGTTTCAGAGCCTGGGTCTCTATGTGTTTTGGACAAGGGTAAGAACAGAATAATATGGTGGGCTTTTGTCATCTGCTATGGAGATGCAAACCACTTCTGTCCTGTCTTTTTCCTATATGTCCTTTGAGTTTGGGGAATCTGTTTTTGCCCACTGAGTGAGTGTACCTCTCTGTACCCCTCCAACTTCTTTCTTCATCTCACTGTTAGCTCTGTTTTATCATATCTCTTTTCCTCCTTTTTCTTTAGGGAGAACTGATACAAAAGTTTGAGCTCAGGGCCTCAGGCTTGCTGAGCTTGCTTGCTTGATTGGTGCTGTACCTGATTTGACCCCAAATTGTGATCCTCTAGGCCTCAGTCTCCTGATGAGTAAGTATTATAGACATGAGCCTTGGGCACAGTGGGTTTCCTGAGGGTTGGAGGATCTACCTCAATCATTGGTCTCAGGCCCAGTTAATATATTTTGTTGTGGAGAATTAAGTAAGAGCAATGTTCATGCAACAAAAATCACAGAGCATCTGGAACTTTCTATCCACACTTAACTCCAGACTTTTGGAGGCACTGTGAATGCTGGATGAATGCCAGTTTTCTATTGTCTAATGGAAAATATCCTCTCACTCACCCCTCAAGAATCAGATTAAAAATCAGGTCAACGTTGAAAGGAGTGACATTGATCAAGATATGCTATATTTGTAAACGACTTTGTTAAATGGCAACTCCTTTGTACTACTACTTAAAGATAATAATGATAAAAATAAAAGTCTTAAAAAAATAAAAATCACATTCTTCCTGGCGTAATTTCTGATTGTTACCATCCCTTCTTTCAAATCATAAAGCATTTTAAAGTATTTAGCTCCTCACATAGCTCTCTGCTTTGCTGAGCTGTGAAGTTTGTGAGTGTGAGACCTATACTTCACCGTTGAAATCTTCCTTTTGTACTGGGCTCAAAACCTAGCACAGAAGAACAAAACGATATAATCAGTGAATGACTAACAAGTCTAGCTATCCAATGTCTATTTTATTTTTGCTTGATTGCAAGCATTCACACCACAAAAGAAGTGTAGTCTCTCCTTGACATCAAAATGGTATTTTATTGATGTCGCAGCCGGTTGAAAAATATACGGTGAGAAACATCTGCATTTTGATATGTCTACATCTGTAATAAATTGTCATTTATGATGATCAAAAAGAAGGGAGGGGAAGATAAGGAGTTTATGTTTTAAGACTATAAAAATAACCTGTATTGTGAAGCTGCCATTTTAATTTCATCTCAGCTCTGACAATGAGCTCTCAAGACTCGTCCTTCTAAAGAGAGCTGATATGTTCTCCAAACAGATCTTTAACTCCTTGCATTTCTAAGCCTTTGATTTGAGTTCTTGGTAAATACCAAACGATAAGAATATTAGTTGATGATATTTGTGAGGTGCGAGAAATGCTCTTTTAATCTATTTTTTTCATTTTCAGAGATTTAGTGTGTATCAGTATTCTAATGCTTCAAGTATGTTTTTTAATTTTAAGAATTTAAGTCACTTCCATTTTATAAACATTTACTGAGTGCCTGCTCTATCCCAGGCTTTCTGTTACATGCTGTTTATTCTGAACTTCTAAGGTGAAGACAGAAAGAACCAAGATTTTAATAATAATCACAGTAAGAAGGAGTGTGTTTAACAGCCAGGGTAAAGACTAGACTGGTTGTTGAGAGGGTAGGCAGCAGAATTGACTTCAAAACCTGGTGGATTTTGAGCTGGGCTCGGAAGGCTGAATAGGAGTTTGCCATTATCTAAGGATAAGAAACACATTGAAGGGATTTTTGTAAAATAATGGAGTGGATGATTCCAATCCAGTGTAGAGCAAGGAAATGACAGACAAGACAGGAAGGAAGGATAGAGGAGATGATATGATTTAAAAACAAAGCAAAACATGGATTTCACTTCTGGATTTTTTATTTGCTGCAGATTCTTTTTGAGGCTGCAGGAAAAATACTTGGTGAGGGCCGCTTTGATGTGCATGAATTATTCATCATTAAGAAGTTGGATGGCTGACACTAGACTTTGTTCCTGCTATTGAGGCTGGGGTGCCCCTGGAGCAGCGGTGTGCTTTGCTTCAGTATCCTCCCCTGAGTGGTGGTCATTTGCAGGTGGGCAGTGCCCTGCTCAGCTTTGCTCCAACTGATGTGGTAGGAGGGCATTTCAAGCCTTCTTGTCTCCTCATTTTCCTCAATTTTTTGAATGAAACTCCTTGTTATTGGAGATACACACACACATACTCTCTCTCTCTCTCTCTCTCTCTCTCTCTCTCTCTCTCTCTCTCTCTCTCTCCAGATTGCTTGCTCCTTGCTTTGTTAAAAACCAAGTATCTAGTCTGATGGAGATGTGTATCTACCTCGTCCATTAGCATGCTTGCTCTGACACAGGAGGCTTGACCTGGGAGCAGTCAGAGCTAACGGGATGTCTCATTAAAACAGCTTTCGCCAGAACGTTTTCCCCGCCATTTAAGCTTCTCCAGAGCATGGTGTGGATGCGGTGCTGGGAGTCAGCTTTCTCTGCTCACAGTGGAACTAGGTAAGGAATGGAAAGCATCTATGGTGTCCGAGGTCCCACTGTGTATTGGCTGCACACCACTCAGAATTTTGCAGAATGCTCCATGACTGTCACATGACCTGCATTCCACCCCTATGGGAACAAAGCCAACATGACCAATGGCTTACTGAATCCAGGTTACTGCCTGAAATGCACCAGGAAGGTTAACCTCAATTGCCTCTAAACGCTTGATAGCATAGGCCCTATGGTTTATTCATCTTATAAATTTAAATAGCAAGGCCCATACCTTATAAGGTAAAGGATAAGAAGTATTTGTGACATGTGTATGTGACTCAGTGTGTGTGTCCTTTCTGAAAGCTGGGATGTTCCAGGCTCAGTCCCCAGTGCAGGTAGGTTTTCAAAGGTAGAGCCTTTGAGAGGTGATTTGTCATGAGGACTCTGAGAATAGTAGGTTGGGAGGCAGGGTTTTGCGACAAACCTGAGCTCCCTCTCTCTGCCACCTAGCTGCCATGCAGACAGAACTGCTTTACTTGAGCAAGAGCGCCCACCTTGGTTCTCTGCCTCACCACAGGCCCAAAATGATGGGACCTCCCTGCGCCAACAGGAAGCCTTCTCCTTCGTAAGGTGATTTTCTCACTGGTTTGGTCACAGCCATGGAAGATGGACTAGCACCTATGCCATTTCACCACTCTGGTACATTTTTATCCAAGCTGCAGGGAGGAAATTTGATGATAAGAAGATTGGTGGTGGCGATCACTGTTATTAGAACTGGCACTTACTGAAGACTTAGCTCAATGCCATGCCCTGAACTAATGACTGGATTTGCATATCTCATTTGATTCTATTCACAACCCTACGAAGTAGGCTTCTATCTGTTCTCATTTCACAATTTGCAAAGAGAAGCTTTAGATAGCTCAGTAATGAACGTCAACTAGACTTTGATTCCCAGATCAGAGGAGAGACATGTTGACGACTTAGGCTAAAAGAATGTAGAGAGGTAGGGACAATTTTGTGAAATGTTTACACTTTATGATGAAGAAAATGTGGTCATTTGTGTTGAAATGGAATTTAATTTAGTAGCTTATAATTAAGCACTAATGTCTCAGGGCTATGAAGCACAGTGCAAAAGTCTAAGTATATTTAAGTGACCATCATGCCATTTCTGCTATGAGCTAATAAATGAGAAAATCTGTAAACAATGAACACAGGATGCTTGAGCAAAATGATGATACACTGATAATTATTTTATTAGAGAGACATACAAATAATAATAGCCAACCTAGAGTTCTCACCATACGCTTAGTGTATGCCTGCAATTGTGATACTTCTGTGCCTAGCTTTTTAGTCTGGGAGACTTGATGTAATAAATGCCATTCCAATTCCCAAATTGCTGATGAGGGACAGATGGGAAACAGAGGGAGAACAAGTAGCTTTTGCAAGATCACAGAGCTACCCATGTACACTGAGAACAAAGATGTACCTATAATTACTTCTACTTGGCTGGGGAAAACTGTGGGGTCCAGTTCTGGAATGATTCCTGTGGAGAAATAGAATTTGAAATTCCAGGAAAATAGAAACAATCATCAAGTAAAGCAAAACTCAGATAAGTATTAAACAACTGATGGTTAATTGATGTTCTCTCTCTCGCTCGCTATCTCTTCGCTCTCTCGCTAGGAATCCTTGGATTCATTCAAGTTAGCATTGAATAGAGCTAGTGATTTAGGTGACTTTGGGAAAATTAATTTAATTGTTAGAATTTACATAAATTTTGCATTTTCCATTGTGTAAAACTCAAATCAAGGTAAACATATTTGTTGCCTTAAACAATGATCATTTATTGGTAATAAAATATTCAGAATCCTTTCTTCTAGCTTTTTTTGTCATTGGAACTTTATGGTGTATTGTCATTATTTGTAATCACTCTACTGCACAAAAGTAAACTGGAGCTGGTTCCTGCTCTCTAGCTGTAATTTAGTACGAGTTGGTCAAGCTTTCCTCAACCTCTCTCCCTCATTCTACTCTTCCTGGTCTCTAGTGACCATCATTCCTCTTTCAGCTTCTACAAGAGCAACTCCTGTAGACTCTACACATGAGGCAGTTCATGTGATACTTGCCTTCTTGTATTTGGCTTTTTCCATTTAACGTACTATCTTGGAATTCCATGTATGTTACCATCAGGGACAGGAGTTCATCCTTTTGTAGTTGAATAGTATTCCATCGCATCCCCATCTTGCAACTTTTATTGATTTACCCATTGATTTTGATTCATGACTATTGATTTGGATACTGATTATATAACTTACTCAATTTCATCTGCAGAGAAGTGCATTGAAATCTTCACCTGACAATGCTGTGCCAAGTGAGACATGTGAGAAAGCAGGTAGCAGCCTCGGTAGAGACTGCCTGGGATGTGGCAAATCTTTAATAAATGTCTTCCCCAAATGCTGTAATGAACTGCCTTATGTCCCCTATGTCACTTGAAAATGACCATCAGCTCTCAACTCCATCATTGGGTTTATTTTGAGGGAAGCAGAAAGCTTAATTCAAGGTGGTGACATGTTGACAGACAAGCTAAATACTATGCCTTATTGCCACAGAATTACAAAGACTTGGCCCACGGATCCTGACTGATAATAACTCCGAGTCTAGTTCTCTCAGGGGTCCACTTTGCAATAAACCAAATCTGGCATTGCACCTGCCTTGAACTCAAATGGGTTTTTTCTTTGCCAAATTCCCCTTCCTTTTCTTCCTTTCCACAGGTGTTGCTTCTAAGATATCCCTCGATAAGCATAGTGCAATCTACTTCCCAGTCTTCTTTGCTGTTCATATTGTGAATGCCATAGGGGTTAGGGCCTGGACCAGATGAGGATGTGGAACATCCTTTGCATCCTCAGATTCAGGACAAGGGTCCACTTGTTAGATGACAACCCTAATGTGATGTTCCCTGTTTGAAAAGAGAGTTTATATTTGTCCTATGGCAGCCCATAGGACCCTTCACTGAAGGGGTCATGACTCATCCATTCTACAGATGAAGGAAGAAGGGTTTACACAAGTGGAAAGAATGTGCTGAAATCACATGGCTTTAAGCAGGAAACTGGATGACTCTGCCTATTCACCTAATGGTTAGTGGTCCTCTCTCATGAGACCATCTCACCATTATAGTTCAAGGTTTTATTTAAAATTTCCTTGTCTGAAATTTACATCATATTTGTAACATCTCCACAAAAAAATCATGTTGTCTACCTTCCAGGACCTTGGAAGACCAGAGGAAGGTCTTTTCCACTATCAGTATTCTATCCTGTCTGCAAGGGCTGTCAACCAGTGATGGCCAGGTAAGCGATGGAGCTTTAAAAGGTTAATTACCATTAATCATGACGAGAAAGTGGCTTATTATCAATTCATAAATTCAGAATAAATTTATTTTGCTGACAAGCAAAATGTCCCAGTTGCCCTGTGGACCTAGTTCCCATTCTGAAAAATAAATGATAATCTTTCTTGCTTGCTTCCTTCCTTCCTTCCTTCCTTCCTTCCTTCCTTCCTTCCTTCCTTCCTTCCTTCCTTCTTTCCTTCCTTCCTTCTTTTCTTTTATAGATTATGGTGTTTGTATAAACTGCTGTCTCTTCCAACACACAGTGTGGAGAAAGGCCTAATTAAATTCATAAAGTTGGTTAATTATTCCAGTTATCAAAAGCCTTTAAGATTATGTGTGTTTGAGTATCTCTGCAGATGCAGATGCTCAGTCATATGTCCATAAATAGAGATGCATAGAAGTTGCTAACCAACACCTTTCAAGTATGTTCTACAGGTTATTCATGAATGCATCATATTGCAATAGTTCTTCAAAACTCCTCATGGATGCTGTGTTCAACAAATATTATCCTTAAGCTTTTAAGGCTGCAACCTGCAAAACTCAATCTAGCAAGAATTCAGGTTACAAAGTTATTATTAAAACCATAGGCAGGCACAATGGTACATGCCTATAATCCTAGTTACGTCTAGGAGACAGAGAATGTTAAGATTGCATTTCCAAGTCAGACCTGGCAAAAAGTTATCAAGATCCCCATCTCAAAAACAAGTTGGGTGTAGTAGCACAGTCCTATAATTCAAGATATGGAAGGCATAAGTAGGAGGTCTATGGTCTAAGACTGGACCTGGGGAGAAACACAGATCTCATCCAAAAAAATAAAAACAAAATATGGCTGAGAGTATGGCTCCAGGGGTAGAATGTCTACCTAGTAAGTAAACTCAGAACTACAGTACCACCAAAGGAAACAAAAATTTATCTTTGGACTTATTAATGCCTTGAATATTTATGAAAGGAATTATGAGCTAAAATAAAGTGATCTAAAGTGTTTTAAAAAACCATCTTAACAACCTATAGTCATCACTTTACTTTCCAGTTTTACGTCATATGCTATACTACTGCTCAACCTCTAAGTATTAGAATCTGCCCACCTCCACAAATGTACTAGCCAATTTTCTGTAATTAATCTCTTTTTGTACACATAACCATCCTAACTGTTCTCTTTCTCTGAATAATCCTGATACATATGCTACTCATAACACTAAACCATATAGTGATATAGTGGAAGGATATTTAAAACTACCCTCTTCTGCCACCTGTCACTATCTGTAGTCCTAATATCTCCAACAAGCTCTTCAAGTGGTCATGGTGTTTTACTTGGTGCAATGACCCAGCCTTCATTTCTGATGAGTTTAGGCCATGGGGGTCCTGCCTTGATTAGATCATAGTTTTCCAATGACCCAAAGTAGAGAACATGCTAGGATGAAGAGAGGCCCTAAAGGAATCTCTGTATTCCTGACATATTCTTCCTGCCTTTAGTGTGTGGTATTGTTCCACATCCCCCTGGGTGGTCTTCATCAACCTCTCTAATCAACACTGTAAATCCCTTCTCTGCCAGTTGTTTCAGAAGCCTGAAGAGCCCAAGGCAACCAGGGGCAACCCTCCATTCCTGACTAATAATGTCATCGTCATGTCGTTTTGTGGTGGAATCATTCTTTCCTTTGGAAGTCAGGCCTGTAGATCACAAAGCCCTGGGAGCAAAGAGGAAGACTGGTGTGGAAATACAGAGGGCTACCTCTGTTTACTTGAAAAAAATAAGTGTAAAATCTACCCCTTGTATCTAGCTAGCTTCCTGCTCTGGTAATTAAGAGCAGGTCAGTAAGTCAGCAAAGGTTTCAGTATGGTTCCCTTTCTTGTCATTATTATTTAGACCCTATTCCATTGTCTTTCATATGGCTTTAGGAATACATAGTGCCCTCTTCCTTTTAGTGCCAAAGGGGACAGAATAACATCTTTGTAAGAACACTGAAATCTTTCCAAATCAGCTATCAGTCTTCCTCTTGTATATAAATGATGGTTTTGGTGGCAAGGTAAGCTCTTGCATTAGGTTTTTTTTTCTCACTAAGCCCTGAGGGGAAATGACTAGCTATTGCAGCACGTATATGTGTGCATATATAATTAGAACACATCTTAACATTACCAGCACAAAACCCAAAATGATAACTCTGATGTTTCTTCTATTTTTTCCATCTAGGGATGGAAAAAAACAACACACTATTATTCACCTGTCCCAGATTTCAGAATAAATTGGGTCTTCCCCAATTCTCCCATCTCTTCCATCTTCTCTGGTTCTACACCAGTAGGAATGAAATCTTTCCCTTCAGCTTCGAACCTAAATTTGGAAGTGCACAACACTTACGTACTGAATAGAAGTTATAAACTTGTCAAGTATGGGCTAACTGTCAAATAATATTAAGCATTGCAATGGTCTGCTATGGTCTAGTTTGAATATGTTACCAAAGAGCTCATGAGCTGAAACTTCAGTCTCCGATGTGGCAGTGTTAAATGGTTGAACCTTTAGGAGGTGGAGCTTCATAGGACATTATTCGTTGGAATCAACTTTAGGAAAATTAATGGTAGTTTCATAGAGGAAGTCTGATCCCATAAGAGTCCATTATTATAAAAAGAGATCAAGATTGGCCCCATAGCTCCTCTGGTTTCTGGTATCTCCATGTGATCTTCCTTTGTGGGTGCTCCCATGAAACCTCATGGGGGAATTTAATGCAGGCTGCCTGATGCTGGAATTTACAGCTTTCTAATTGTGGGTTTATAAGCCGTCTTTCTGTAGAAAGTTCTTCACCCCATGCACTTTGTTATAAACACCACAAATGGACTAAGCTAAGCACCTTGTATGCATTGCTTTGACACTGCAGTGAGGGCACTTAGATGTGGAGCAGGTGAGATGGAAAGGGAAAGTCCCAGAATATGATGTTGCTGGCACTCATTCTGCTGCTGGCATCTGATGCTTTGTGAAGCCCATTTTTCCAGGTGTTTTCAGAGTATGGCCCTGATTTGGTTTGGCAGAAGAGGTTGTTTAAGTCTTCAATAACAACAGGTGTCCTTTCCCATGTTGGCTCACCAGCTAGTACCATCTTTACTTCCTGTGGGGACACAGGTGCTGGTTTTCTAAGTGATCCGTCTCAAAAGAGTGGACCAGGCTGTCATCTTTCTGGAAGGAAAATACACTCCCCAGGAAGGATATGGAGTTTAATGATTTGGGGAGTCTCAGGTCCAATACTCCTTTCATTATTCATTTACTTTGCAACTCTTGAAAAGTCTCCTTTCTCTTTCTTTGTGGTACTAGAGATCAAATCCAAAGTCATGAACATGCTAGGCAGGCCTTCTGCCATTGTGTTATGCTCCCAGCCGATTCTATTTTCTCTGGAATGGGATTTTGGTGTATCTGATTGCTACAACGTTGTCAAGCATTTGCTCTCTTAAATGAAATTCTTTGAAATTCTATGCCACGTGTCTACCTTCCCAATTAAATGAAAATATATTTTGAATGTCTTTCCTGTATTAGGGCAAGCATTTTAGGGCTAGGAAGTGTCCTTGCCTTATGGGGAAGGCTCTAGGCTCAATCCCTAGCTCTGGAGGGGGCGTGGTATTCAAAGAACATCCTAAGAAGGTAATGGAACAATGTTAATGATATGATATAGAATTATATAGCTATTGAAATGTTTTTGAAAATTTTTCAATATGGGAAGATGGATATCAGATAGTCTTCAAAGTAGTAAGAAAACCTGTAGTATCATATATACATAATACTTACAGACGGGGAAAATCATAAGTGAAATCAAGGCAGAGAAATGGAATTTGCCAAATATAAACAGCTACTTCTTAGAGGTGAGATTGTGTGCTTTTTGTTTTCTTTTCACAATCGTCTTTAAATTTCTTAAAGTGATTGTCTATTCTCACCAGAGGAAAAAAAGGTGTACTCTTTTCAAGGAAGTGATGTTGCATGTGAATTGGGTATGATTTTGCATCATATTAGCATATCACAAAAGGCCCATAATTTTAGCTTTTCTGTGTCATTCCTTGAGATCAAGTTCATGTCAAAAGTGTATTTCACGTGCTGAGAAAGGCAGTGTGTTCTGATCGTGTGTGTGTGTGTGTGTCTGTCTGTTTGTCTGTCTGTATTTATTTTAAAGTCACCGGTAACACTGATATTCAGAAACCCAGAAGAAGCTGTGAAGTCTCATGCCACCAAAATGATCTGGTAAAAGGCTGTGATATTGATTGGATTGTTTATATTCTCTCTAATGTGAGAGAAATACGAGTTAAAACATCAGTGACCTTGATTTTTAAAATTCGTTCTTGAAAACACATTTCTCAATATAATTGCGTTAAAACCATTACCTTTTTCTGCCCCAGTTCTTTTACTCTTAGAAAACTAACAGCAATTAGTAATCTGTTACCTGAAATTTCTCACAGTCATTGGCCACTTGGTGGTTATATACTGTGATAAGATTCACACCCACATTTCCACTCCTGTCTCTGGACATAACTCCAATCCCAGCCTGTTTCCAGAGAAGGCCAATCGTATCTGATAAGGGCATACAGGTGCAAGAGAGAATCAGGGGGAGATATTAGGGTCATAGCAGAATCTTGCTTTGTAAGCCCATTTTTTAATTTAATATATTCCTTTAAATTTATTCCTTGTGCTGAGGGGAGAAAAAGAAGATTTATTCGGAAGAAGCTGCTAAGGTAATAAGAAAATATAAATCTTTTGGCTGATTGTGGAGCTTTCTAAATGATGCAGAGAGAGAAGCAGAAAACCTAGGTTGCCAGATGGAGCTAGGAAATCAGGAAATCCTTGCAGCTTCCATTCCCTGGTTCCTCTACAGAAGCATCTTATATCTTTAAACCTTGTTTTGCCCACCCGTGTAGGAAACAAGAGGCTTCTATTATTTCAGGGTGTGGAGATGCCCAACAAAATGGTGTCCTAAAGAGTATCTTATGGAAGTCCCATGCAAGTATAATGTAGTATCAATGCTAAAATGGAGTGCCCTGCCTCATGCCTAGAAATGAAAGCCTTGGTAGACAGAAAGATGCAGTGGGTCTTATTCAGCTTTTCATACTTGGACTGACTCATTTGGAAAGCAGTTTTCTGTAGGCATGGGATATCTAGCCCACTGAATTTCTAACAGACACAGTGAACATCTGGCTTGTGCGTTGTGTAAAGGCCCTGAAGATGGACAGACACATATACTTCTTCTGTACTTCCTGATGTCTGCTCACATCTGTCTGCTTCTATTCTTCATTTCATATCGCTCATGTCAAGAATATTGTAAATATCCAAATGGCCTTTGGCAAAGGAACAAAAAAGTTTTCCCACCACTTGTAGAAGATTGACAGCTGATGGGCTTATCTCTTTGGTGCTTCCTGCTGTCTCTGTGGGTCTAAATTTTACCATCCCTGTCCATAAGAGCCAAACATCTCACTTTGAGGAAAACAAGCATAGATGAGCCTTGTCCTGCTTGCTTCTCAGTGGACACCCAGTTACCAGGATGCACCACTTGCAGCTCTAGTTCCAAACCTGTAACATGGTGCTCACCAACCTGCATCTTCTTCTTTGTGTCCACAAGAGCGTATTCTCTTCTGTTATTCATCAAAAATGGTGTGAGGAAAGAATAGTGTTTACAATTATGGTTTTCACTCTGTTGCAAACCTTCCTGAGGCTTATTCTCTTCCATTTGATTGAATCTCCATCGAACAACCCAGAAGCATTGACCAATTGACTAAGCAATTCTAAGATGCAGTTATTGAGTATTTGTAAGAGAAGCTTATTATAGATAGGGTCGAGACAGGATGAAGGAGCCTAAAGTGTCAGGAAAGGGGAGGAGAGCCAGGAGACACTGTTTATTTAGGAGACACTTTTATATGTAGAAAAGTCCTCTACTTCCTATGTAGGCAGAACAAGCCTTCCATTTGTTTGTTTGGTTTGCATAAGTGGGGTTCGAGCTCAGTGACTCGCTCTTGTTAGGCAAAAGTTCTATCACTTGAGCCATATCTATGATACTTAAAAAATTAATTGTTATTACAAAGGTGATGGACAGAAGGATTATGGTTACACAAGTCAGGTAATGAGTACATTCCTTTTTGGACAATGTCACCCCTTCCCTCACTCTCTCCCAGTTTTTTTCTCCCATCCCCACGCACAAGTTGCACAGTGCATTTTCAACATAGTGTCTAGTTGCAGCCTTTATCCCTCCATTTTTGTGCCCCCCCCTTATCCTCCCAGAAACAGATAAACAAACAGGACAAAAAGAAAACAAACACAATTTTGTTTCCATTTCCTTGTGTTCACTTCAATAAATATTGTTTTATATGATCAGATGCACATAGGCATTGGGGCTCTGTGTTGCTCTCCTAAGAGTAGTCTCCTTTGGTCTCACTGTATGTGATTGCCTAGAATCCTGTATAATTTATCATGTCCCACTGGATTTCAGATCTAGCTTCTGCATTTGAGAAAAAAAACATGTGCCTTTTGTCTCTCTGATCTTGGCTTACCTCACTTAACATGATTTGCCCTAGGTCCATCCATTTCCCTACAAATGATATAATCTTATTCTTTCTAATGGCCTTGTAAATTTCCATTGCGTACAGGTACCACATTGTTTTGGATCCACTCATCTATTGTAGGGTCTTTGGGCTCTTTCTGTGACTTGGCTAACGTGCATAGTGCAGTAATGAACATGGATGTACAAGTGTCCTCTAATACTTTTTAACCTTAGTTTTGCTTCTCAGATAAGAACATATGCTTTTGACCAGGGACAGGTGTGGACCACAACCTTCCTGTCTTTTTCTCTTGTATAATTGGGATGACACACATGTCAACACACTTAGTCTTCCATTCCATTCATTCATCTTCCTTTCCATAAATAAAACTTTTATTGTCCCTCTGCAGTGGTTCAAAGTTTCTACTAAGCTTGGGGGTAGGGAATGTATCATTCTCCAGCTCTAATTTATCCCAGACTCATAAACTCAGACATACGCAATTACAAACATGCATAATAAGTTGCTGGCTAGAGTGGGCAATAGGACTTCAGGCAGCAAAAAAATGTGCCTCCTTTACAATGGTCTCTTAGGAGGTGATCTTGAAGGGAATACTCTTGGGTGTATTGCAGAGGACAGTAGAAGATAACAAAGAGTCAGAAAATGATACTGAAGATCTGATAATGCATGATGATGGTCAGCCAAGTAGAGAAGATTTTGTAAGTAAAGCCTCCATATGTTGGGGATAATGGTTGAAGATGATTATATCTGCAATTATTTGCTGAAGTAACAAATCCTCCAAAGGATACTGGTGAGTTTCCATTTTGGAGGGAAACATTGCCATCCCCTCTAACATTAGTGTGTGTCCCTGGGTAAAATACTAGAAGACTCTGGAGACAAGGAAGCCTCCAAGGGACTGTATTCTGAGAACCATGCTGGGTACAGAATAACTTGGTATGAAGCTTAGAATCCATAAAGCAGCAAGGTCACTTCATCGTGTAACCCCTATGCTTGGAAAAGATTATTTAGAAGCATCCCTTGGGATTTGAGTGTAATTTTGTTCAACCTTTATTTAAAAATCCACCTCTATGATGACCAATTTTTACTAGCCCCTTAGGTGATTACTTAAGACAGATTTCTCTGTAATCGTTTTATAACAATTTATGTCTATGGCTCATTCATCTCATTTTATTTCTCATATCCATAAAAGGAATCTAGGGTTCTTATCAGAGAAGAAATGGAAAATCAGACACATGGAAGGAAAAGTCAGATTCCACTGCCTGTCTGGCTGCTTATGGCTCTGCCTGAGCCTCTACCTCTAAGAGGCAATGGAGCCTCAGCCTTCTGGATAATTTCCACAATAGATCCTAATTCTTCTATTTAAAGATAGTGACCATGATACATTTGCAACCACTATGGAAATCAATATGGAGAGTCCTCAAAAAAAAAATCCAAAAATCCTAAACCTAGAGTTACCCTATGATGCAGAGATAAGATTCTTTTTTTTTGTTTTTGTTTTTTTGTTTTTTTGTTTTTTTTTGGCCAGTCCTGGGCCTTGGACTCAGGGCCTGAGCACTGTCCCTGGCTTCTTCCCGCTCAAGGCTAGCACTCTGCCACTTGAGCCACAGCGCCGCTTCTGGCCATTTTTTCTGTATATGTGGTGCTGGGGAATCGAACCTAGGGCCTCGTGTATCCGAGGCAGGCACTCTTGCCACTAGGCTATATCCCCAGCCCCAGAGATAAGATTCTTGAACATTTATCTAAAAGACTATATAAGTCAAGATACAACAAAGGCACCTGCACACACCCATGCTCAAGTCTGCATAGTTCACAAGAGTTAAGTTATAGAAATAAGAAATAGTCCAGTTGCCCCCACACAAGAGATTAGTGGATCGATGAAATCTCTGTCTCAGTCTCTGTCTCTGTCTCTGTCTCTCTCTCTCCCTCTCTCTCTCTCTCTCTCTCTCTCTCTCTCTCTCACACACACACACACACACATCAGGGAGAATGAAGTTATGCCTTTTGTAGGGAAATTAATGATCTGGATAATATACTAAGTGAAGTAAACGAGGTCCAGAAAGACAAAGAAGATACATTTTCTCTCATATGTGAATCTCAGATCACATAGACAACCTCATATATAATTACACATAGAGGCATGTGCTTATATACATGATGCAATTAACTTAAGCAATAGTTAACTAAACTATATATCGGAGTTAACTGAGTTATAGTTAACTAAGTTTAATCAACTAAGTTATAGTTAAACTAAACCAAGCACGAGGATGGATCTACACGCTGTAAACCTTTCAAACAACAGAGAACAAAATAACTATCAGAAGCTGAAATGCAGACTGTAAGATGATGGAAAATGGGAAGGAAGGAATGAATTAAAATGGCAGCAAGAATGCTGCAATAAAGAAGTGGGGGAATGTCAAATTAATCTGGAGGGAGGGATCAGATAGGATGGGAAAAATGATGGAAGGGATGGCTGAACAGGAAGCACTGATTTTGATGGCCATGTTAAATGGTAATACCTTGTACAACCTATAAGGTCCACCCCCGGGAGGGCTCCATGCAGATGCCCCCCACCTGTTTAAGTTGGACCCAGTACCTGAGTTACCTAGGTAACTGGCACACCTGGAGGCAGTTAGCTGCCCCTTCTCTGAGGTCGCATCCAATACACCTGGCCATATCTCCCACTTTCCTCTATGTAATCTGGCCCAATATGAGTCCCTGCTCTCGTTCCTTTTCTCTGTCCCTTTTTCTCTTACTCGCTCTTACTCTCTTTTCTCTCTTACTCTCACTTGCCTTCTTTCTCTCTTTTTCTCTTCTTCCTTCCCCTCTGTCTCCCCACACCTCCATGTTGTGCCTGCAGGCCAGCAATTTGCTCTCCCCTCAATAAACCCCTTTCTGCCTGAACCATGTGGTGGGTTTCCTTTCTGGTGAACCTTACACAACCTGTTGACATGCAGAAAGAAATTAAATTTAAAACGAATTTCTAAAGGTAGGTGCCATGGCTCACCCCTGTAGTCCCAGCTACTCAAGAGACTGAGAGCTGAGGATCACAGTTCAAAGCCAGCCTGGGCAAGAAAATCTGTACAATTCTTCACCATTTAACCACCAGAAAACTGGAAGTGACCCTATGGCTCCACGTGTTAGTGTTAGCCTTGAGCGAAGGTGCTAAGGGACAATGTCCAAGCCCTGAGTTCTAGCCCCATGACCACTAACAACCAAAAAGAATTTCTGAGAACCAGCTTGCTCATCTTCAAAATGGAGGTACACATTACCACTGTATTCTTAGATTCAAAGAATAAAAAAGAATAATTCAAATATAATTCAAAAACAAAATCTGTTAGTGGTTACCTGAAAGAAAAGACCTTCCAAACCCACTTTTCCTGCTCTACTCTTCTCTATAGTTCATCATTATTGCTTCCTCAATCTTTTATAATTGCAACAAAGAATTAATTGCTGTATGTTCCCATTCCAAAATTTTTCAGTTACTAATTCCAATGAGACCAGCTTACACAACAGTAAGAATTTATGCAAATTTTCCAACCCAAGGCTACCCCATAGCACACTTACTTTAGCCAGCGTTTAGACATTCATCTATGCACTCTGCACGTGTCAGTGAACTCTGAATTTGTCACCATCATAAGATCTCTGAGGACACATATATCCAGGTACATGACTGTCAAGGAACCAAAGGAAGAAAAAATTAAATTTCCCATCATTTTGTGATTTTCCCATTAGTGGAAGGAATATTCTTTTTCATTGTTGATGAAGTCCCAGACATAATTCAGTCACTAACAAATGTCCTTGCAACACCAACTTGAGGGCACATATTTAGGTAGAAAAAGGAAAGAAAAAAAGACACTGGTGCCCAGCTCTGAGAACTTGAGAACTTAGGAAGGGAGAAAATAAATGCAAGACGCTGATTTTTTTTTTCCCAGCCAGTAAAATGTAGCTCAAGGCTGAATTTTCAAACTCTTTCAACCCTGGCTAAATATAACTCAGAGGTTTGAATTACTATACACTCATATTACATTTATCCACAGGATGAGGGTCACATACTAAGTGCTTTTGCAAACATTAGAAAAAAAGGTCCCAGGCCATGAATTCCTCTCTTTTCAGCATATTTTGGCAATATTTCTTTACTTGTAAGTAACAGTATTATTTCTATTAAATTCACTTTCTCGCATGGTGGCATGTCCACTCCAAATATGATCCCATTATCTGCATGGAGACAGATTCCCACTGGACTCTCTCCAAATTAGGCCACAGACTCCCTTGTTTATATTTGTTTTCAAACTCGTTCATACACGAGCAATGCTATCTCATCCATTGGAGGGCAGAAACCCAGCAAGTCACACTGCAGAAGATAAAATGAAGCTAATATTTCTCTTTGTTAATACTGTATTTATGGCCACACCACAACTAGGCTCCTTTATAACCACACTCGGCTGGGTGCACCCAATGGATGGATGCATTTTTGTTCTGAGCGCCCACCAATAAATCTTTTGCCCTGCTCCAAAAAACATCTAGCAAGTCTAGGTAAATTATATGCCACCACTCCAGTTTTGTCTACTAATTTTTTAATGTACATGAAATATTCAGGCTGATTTGTGAGGCACAAAATACCTTTCATGAATCCATCCTGACACCTCCCTTGCTGAAAATACATTTCTAAAGGCTGCCCACATCCATCTGGGCTTGAAGTTTGCTAACTAGATTAAAGATCCACTGGCTGAACTGATGGAAAGATGGAGTGAGCCAAAGGGACCCCTGTAAGGGCTCTCCACAAGGCTTTTACCTCTTTGCTCTGAGTGTTTTTTTGAGTCTCTAACTCTGCTTCTGCCTCCTACTCCACATTGTATTTAATGGGATGGAAAGATGGAGAAACTAGATGAAGGCAATGTTTCATTCATGGACTGCTAAAATCCTACATACAGTGAAGTATCTCAAATACTATAACCTGCCTGGTGCTATATCATTCCCGGGGCTTCTCTGTTCAGAAATCAGTTTGAAAGCCTCTTGCCAGTCACTCACACCTGTCATCTTCTCCATTCAGGAGGCTGAGATCTGCAGGAATATGGTTTGAAGCCAGGCCAGGCAGAAAAGTCTGAGACTATATCTCCAGTTAGCCAGAAAAAATGCTGGGCTGGAGGCTTGGTTTAGGTGGTAGAGTGCCAACATATGATTTGAAAGTTCAAGGCCTACTTTTAAGTGCAAATACCCTATTGTGCCCCCCCCACTCCAAAAAATGGAGGTTGGGTTTGATTAAAGTACAGTATATGAATGTATGAAATACCACTGTAAAACCTTTTTGAAAAATTAGCACATGTTAAAGTAAAAATATTGACACAGCTGCGTGCTCTTGATTATAGTCCTAGATACTCAGGACGCTGAGGATCTGAGGATCACATTTCTAAGCCAGCCTGGGCAGGAATGTCCATGAGACTCATATCTCCAATTAACCACCAGAAAACCAGGAGAGGCATTGTAGCTTAAAGTGGTAGAGTGCTAGCCTTAAGTGAAAAAGCTCAAGGACAACTCTCAGACCCTGGGTTTAAGTTCCAGGACCTGAACCAGAAAAAAAAAAATACACCACACACACACACACACACACACACACACCTTATATGGGGAAAGGGGCACTAGCAGAAGGGGGAAAGATGAATGGAGAAAATGAAGAATGGAGAATATGGTCAAGTATTAATGTGAAAATGGAAGAATGAAGCTTGTTGACATTGGTTCAAGAACAAGATATGAGAATGACAGAGAGGGTGAGTTTGACCAAGGTACATTTTATGTCTATATGGGCACATCAAAATGAAACTTGGTTACAGATGAATTAACTGTAGTATAATAGACTCCATGGAGAACTCACATAGTATCATTCTTTAGAAAGACAAAATCAAAGCCCTACAAAATAAGTACCAGGAAATGGATAGTTTCAAGGGGGGAGGGGCCAAGGGGAGCCAATGAAGGGGAAAATAGGAAGAAAACAATTAGGAATTCATTGTATATACCAAAGAATTGAGCAAAATAAAGGAAGGGGTGGGTGGAAGGGGGTGAAAATGTTGAAGGGATGACACTGATCAAGATGTATTATATACTTAAACTGTTTTGTTAAATGGCAAAAACAATTCAATGCAAATCCTAAAAATTAAGAGAAGTGAGGGAAGGGGTGGGTGAGAATGTTTAAAAGGCTGACATTGATCAAAACACACTGTATTCATAAACTGCTTTGTTGAATGACAATTCCTTTGTACAACTACTTAGAGCTAGTAACAATATATATTTTTAAAGATATCACCAGAAGGAAAAAAAAATCCTTCTGAACAACTAAATGAATGCTAAAAAAAGAAAAAAAAGAAGAAAAACTTTTCTAGTTTTGTGATTTTTTTTTTTCTGGAACCGGGGAACAAACCCGGGGCCTCGCGCTCGCCAGGCGGGGCACTCTTCCGCTGAGCCAGATCCCCAGCCCCAAGGAAAACGTTTAAATTAATCAATTAATCAATTTGAATTTAAAAACAAAATCAGGGCTTAACTTCCAGATTTGCCAATCAGTTGTGGCATGGCCCAAGATGTTTAACATAAGCTCTCTGTATCTCTATTTGCTACCTTGAAATTTGGAGACCTAGTCCTCTTCATTGAGTTATTCTGGGAATTAACAGAATGAATGTGTGTTGTACCAGAACACTGCTGAGGCTCTATCAAGGTTAATGTTCTTCCTTTCCCCTTGGTTCATTTCCTAAGGACTTTCCACTATTCCATCCTGCCTGGTCATTGGAATAACTTCTGGATAGGAGCCCTTGGGCAGGCCATTTGCTTTCTTTTCACATAGTGGGTGAGAATAAACATAGGGTACAAACACCTTATTCATGGATTCATTCCACAGGATTTTGACCAAATATGGGTAAATAAGTGAACAAACAAATAAATAGAAATATCAAAACCAACAGTTGCCAATCCCCACACATGTAGCTTCGTTGGCCTAGAGCTCTCTGTCAGTCCCTCTTTAGCTTCAGTTGTATCTAACTATTTGTGTCATTTACCATTTGCCTGTCCTTCATTTTGTGGGAGAAAAATCTACCTCTTCAAAAGCTAGTGGTACCCCTAAAAGCAAGGCAAACATTATGATAATGCTTCCAAAATTCAAAAGAGACTAGTGATGTGCAATACTTCAAGTGACAAAGTGAAAATTTTATATTGAAAAGCACTGTGTCCTTAATGGAAGCTGCATCAAAATCTTCCAGCACCAATGTGAATTCTATGCACCTTGACCATTCATGGTTTTCCCTGAGCAGTGGTGTTCTAGGGCCATCTACCTAAATACCCATGGTCTTCTTATTATATTCCCACTCAACATAGGAAATCTGTGTTATAATCGTTAAGAAGCTGCAAAGATGGAATGTTCTTCACAGCATAAAGCTGGAATGTACCTCCCATCCATCTTCACACTATCTGGACTTCCCCCTATATAAAGAAAAACATTACTAGAATATACCATCTCCCACCTTCTTTGTCTATATACCATATTACAGCACTAGTTCCGGTTGCTCAGAGTTACACTCTTGACTTTTTGGCTACCCTATTGCTGTGCTAATTCTATAAGGCTTTTATCAGCTACGTGGTTCACATCAATTGGAGGTTTCTCAAATCTTACCCCTCGCCCCCTCTAGACCTGGAGCTTGAACTTCAAGCCTGGGTGCTGTCCCTGAGCTTTTTTGCTTAAGGATAGTGCCCTACCACTTTCAGCTACAGCTTAACTTCAGGTATTCTGGTGGTTAACTGAAGATGAGGGTCTCATGGACTTTCTTATCATGGCTGGCTTTGAACAGTGAGCCTCAGATCTCAGCCTTCTGAGTAGTCAGGATTACACACTTGAGCCACCAGTGTCCTGTGTTTCTCCCATTCTTTTAAGATATTGTCTCTATTTTTGCTGCCCTTGCCTTTTTATTTATTTTTCAGTGTTCATTTACATGCTTTTCTTGTTGCTGTTATTGTTATTGTTGTTTGTGCCAGTCCTGGGGCTTGCACCCAGAGCCTGGGTGCTGTCCCTGAGTCTTCTTGCTCAAGATAAACATTCTACCACTTGAGCCACAGCTCCACTTCCAGCTTTTTTTTTTGGGGGGGGGGGGTTGCTGATTTGGAGATAAAAGTCTTAAGGGCTTTTCTGCTGAGACTGTCTTGGAACCTTGATCCTCAGATCTCAGCCTCCTGAGTACCTAGGATTATAAATGTGAGTCACTAGTGCCTAGATATTCACATATTTTTATATTTTTGATGATGGCTTATGACTTTAATTTCTCACATTATTGGTCATTTATATTTTGTTTTATTTACTTTCTTCTGCATTAACTTTTGTTATTGCTGAGTGGCTTTCTGACTTTTCCAGATGCAATAAGTTATCAACTCCATCCATTTCTTTCCTGTCTTCACCTACACTGATACTACCCCACATCTTTGTTCCTCTTCAGCTTGTCTACTTGAAATCCAATATCCGTGGCTCATGTTTTCCCTATGCTGCCATATGCACTTATTTTTAGCCTAATTATGAGCATAATGTAGTTTTGATAGTAATTTTACAGGTTTCCCCTTCAATGACTTGAGTCATAACCTCTCTAGTTGCCAAGTCTGTACTTTTACCCCTCAGAAGTATGAATAAAATATTAAATTAGAAAGCCATCCTACCCAAAATTACAAATATCCTGCAACTGCAACTTCCTTTCTTTTTTTTTCCTCCATAATCCCGAGCTTCACTTGATAATTACAAATGACCCAGACTGAAGAACTTTGTCTTTTTGTTCACTCAGGAGAAGGGACTCTCTCACTGTGACCTAGTTTCTGGCTATGTTGCCTGTCAAGCCTCATATGGTGAAACTAAAGGGCATGGACAAGTGTTTAAGTATCACTCAAAAAGTAAAATAAAATAAAAAGGAGACCCTCCTAAGGATTGTTTACCAGCTGCGTCAGCGTCATTCTGAAGTAGTTCCCAAAGCCACTTTCCTCCCCTACAGCACAGAAATTACCAAAATCATATGTCTATATTATAGAGTGTGGTATGGCACAGATGAACTAGAATGTGTGAACAAGTCTACCACAATTCCACACATATAATCTCAAATAAAAGCCAATTAAGGGGCTGGGAAAATGGCCTAGTGGCAAGAGTGCTTGCCTCCCATACATAAAGCCCTAGGGTCAATTCCCCAGCACCACATATATAGAAAATGGCCAGAAGTGGCGCTGTGGCTCAAGTGGTAGAGTGCTAGCCTTGAGCAAAAAGAAGCCAGGGACAGTGCTCAGGCCCTGAGTCCAAGCCCCAGGACTGGCAAAAAAAAAAAAAAAAAAGCCAATTAAGCCAGGTGTGGTTGGTTGGACATGCCTATAATCCCAGCACTGGAGAGCCTAAGGCAGAAGGATCCTAGGTTCAATGTCAGCCTAGGCTATACAGTGAGACTGCTCCTACAAAACAAAGCAGCCAGCTACATATGAAGTGAGTTCTACCATCTGACCTATCCCCAGAAACTCCCAAACATCAGCACCATGGGGTCTATCTTGGGCCTGTCTAAGCATCACTCAGTTCACAAGCTCAGGGTTTGCATATTAGACTATGAGGTAATGTTGATTCTAAAATAATTTACCATTTAGGACAAGGTCTGTCTTAAAGTTAATATTGTCTGATCAAAATTGGTCTCCATAGAGAAAGCCATCACCACTGTCCATCCAAAATGTACATATGGGGGCTTGCCTCTCCTTTGAAGTGATATGGATACTTTTATTACAATCAGGAGAGCTCTTCACATTTCTGAACAGAGTTCTCAAATACTTCCTCCTCTCCTTCAGCAGTACCTCATGGTTTCCATGGTTTTTAGCCCCTTTAACATCATCTGCTTTCACCTTTGAAATATTCAAATATATAAGGTTGCCAGGGGTCCTGGACATGAATAAAATATATGAAGGAGAAATCTATACATATCTTTATTCTACCACATCTAAGATCAAAGTCACTTACTTTTTACTTTTACAAATTACACCAGCAATTTGTTTTAGTTAAGTTTGGAGTGAGCCGGAATCCTCACTTTCTTTTCCTCCCTCTACACTCAGAAGATAGATTTGGGGAATCCTGCCTCTGAACCTCACATTTACTGTAGGTCCATTTGTTCCATCCATTATGATTCCAAAAGGTGGAAGATCCACCCACAAGAACTTCATGAAAACTCTGTTTTAGACACTGCTTCAGGTTCTGAGAATTCATTGGTTACTGAGCGACATCTTTTCTTGTTTCCTACACATCTTTGAATAGTTGTACAAAGAGGTTTCAATTTGACATGTCAGTTTATTAGTACAATGCATCTTGATCAATGAAGTGGCATCTATTCTTGCCTTAACAGATCTTACAGATGTAGCAAAGTAGATAATTATGAAAAACTAATTTCAACAAAACTGGTAAATGTAGTTTAGCCTCAAGGAGGCTTGATTCAGTCTAAGAGGCCTTCTGAAATATCTCCTTTGTAGGGGAGATACTTATAACTCAAAGATACATGTATACATTTCAATTCTAATTGATAATGGAAATTACTTTGAGTTTTAAGGAAAATAAGGAATTCCATGCAATGGAAATAAGTTGTGAGAAAATCTTGAAGAGAAGCCTGGCAAGCCCAAGCATCTTCAAGAATAAATACTAATGCAATACAAGAATCTAGAGGCTCATGTAAATCTGCAGTGATAAGTCAGGGTCTTATCAAGAAGGAATATATAGATCCATTAAGGATTTTGGATGTTGAGAGCAATGGGATGCTATTAAAGGCTTTTAAGTAATGCAAAAAGTGGAAGAAATAATGAGATTTGCCTTTTAGCATGTGAAAATGGAAACAAGGGAGAACAAGAAGGCAACGCAAGGGCCTGTAATAACTGATAATTATGCAAATAGTCCAGGACAAAATAAAATTCTGCCTTGGCCATAACTAGTAGCAGTGGAAACAAGGAAAGTGGGTAGATTTGAGGAGTGTCCTGGATATAGAACATAGAATCTAATTGGAAATGAAAAGGAGAGAGAGGTGTAAAGGATACTATGTGTATTGGTCAGCTTTCCATTCCTATAACAAAATACCTGAAGCAATTAACTGACAATGAAAGCAAAAAATTACCTTAGCTCATGGTTATGGAGAACTTCAGGGAAGTCCTCTTTCTTTGGTCTTCTGACAAAAGCAAGGGCAGAACAACATGGAGGAAACCTGCAACGGTACAAACTGCTTGTGTCCTAAGCCAAAAATGAAAAATAAGATGAATAAAGAGTCAGGTCCCACAATCCCATTCAAGGAATTACCTCCACTGGCTACCATTCAACAAATAAGTGTATAAGTATAATTCAGCTGGACCAATGTCACTCCTAAATGTACCTCGAAAGTCACATGCTAACGTGTTCACAACAGGGCATGCTCGGTAATACTAATCATTTAACTACTTAGGAAGAAACAATAGGTAGGATCAAGGGTTGAGGCCACCATCTCAACAAAATGGCTGAGTTCTGTGACATGTGCCTGTGATCTCAGCTACGTGGAATACATAAATAAGAAACTCATGGTTTAGACTGGTCCTGGCCAAAAAAGCAACATGAGACCCAACTAAGCAAAAGGGCTGGAGGCATGGCTGAAGTGACAATACAGCATCCTAGCAGGCACAAACAAGCTTGTCATGACACCAGGAGGTGGTAGAGCCTGTAAGAGGTGGGGCCATGAGAAAGGAAGTTTGGTTATTGTTAGTTGTGCCTTTGAAGGGACAATGGACCCCTGTCTCTTCCTTTCTTTCTCTGTTTCA
This sequence comes from Perognathus longimembris pacificus, assembly GCF_023159225.1. Classification (NCBI taxonomy): domain Eukaryota; kingdom Metazoa; phylum Chordata; class Mammalia; order Rodentia; family Heteromyidae; genus Perognathus; species Perognathus longimembris. The sequence goes on from NC_063170.1 coordinate 14,663,625, forward strand.
TGACCATCATGAAGAGAGCAACTTCTTCTACCATGCATTCTCCACCATGATGGATTGCCTTGCCAGGACCCCAACAGTAACAACGCCAAGTGATCACAGACCCATAAAACCATAAGACAAGATAATTGTTTCCTCCTTTTCAGTTGATTGAGCTCAGTCATTTTTATCCCAGCAATGGAAAGCTGACTATTGGGTCTGTGGTTGGTAGTTCTATTTACCATTTGGGAAACAGGAGATACAAACAGCATGGCAACTCATAAATAAATGGGTACTACTCAAGTAGCTTATCCACTAAAAGCTCCCTGCAGGTAGAGGATGAGTTTGTCCAACTCAATAGCCTCTATTTTAATACAATGATATTAAATGAAGTAGCTACTCACCAAGTGCTAGACTGTAAATGTTTTGATTTATTCAATTGGATGTCCATTCTATTTTCGAGCTTCCTTTGCTCTGCAAATACATTACTCCATTGGATCTGTTTACCAATTGGGAGATTTAAAGAGTCGTTATATTACCCAAACTAACATAGTTTTCTTGATAGTGTGTTAACACTTGTGTGCATGTGCACATGTGTGTTAGAGACAGACAGACAGACAGACAGACTATAGGTTGGTTTGCATCCATCTTACTTTGTTTTTGAGAAGTTGTCCTGTCAGCTTCATGCGAGAGTATATTTTCCTGTATTAGCTTTACCTTTAAGAACTTTTCTTTAATGAGTTTATACTCAAAATCTGGCTCCCAGAGCCTCACCTGCTGAGTTGATTTAACGTCAGGTATCCTGATAAAGTAGCTGCCCAATTACAGGTTTTTGTAATTGCTACATTGGGGCATTAAGCCTGAAAAATATGCATGTTCAAGACCTCAGTGCCGCCTATATTTTTCATTCCTCCATGTTGAGTTTGAAAAATTGGCATGAAAATTGTTTTCTGACACTTCTTTTGAACCCTTAAATTATGTATCTATGACTAATAGCGATGTCTCAGGATGTTCTCCCAGAGAGGAAATCTAGTTTGAAAATCTGTCTTTTGTTTTCCATTCTGCAATTTCCTAAAAAGATCAGCACAGGGATGTTCTTTGCCCCTTGCCCCACCCCCCACCTTGTTGGCAGCACACACAAATGGGCTCCCTCCACTGCTAAAATGCACTTGCTTCATGTATTCAGACAGCTAATTTTGGTTCTGCATTTTCACATGTTCCAAATGAAAGCAGGGCTATTGGGAGAGGCCTCCACGTGGAATGAATTCACAATGGAGATTGAAGTCAACCCAAGGCTGTGCATAATCACATGCCAGTCAGCCATGGGTGCTATTAATAGAAGTTTTCTGCAGGTAGAGGCTGAATTTGTCCTGGTTTTGCCTGCATTTACTACATAATATTGCATTAAGTAGCTGTTCATCAAATGTGGAAGAATGAATGGCCCCCAAAACTTCTTCCTACTTGTGACATACCCAGTCCTGAGAATGGGTTCCTCTGTTTCTTTCTAGTCCTACATCTAATCTCTGTGGACATTAATCATAGAGACGGCTCCGCAGGTTGTCAGATTCTCTAGCCTCTTTTGCTTAACCAGCCTGTGTTTGGGATCTCAACCCATGGTCAGTCAATCTGTCACCACAGTCCTCAACCTCAGCCTGTGGCTTTGGTAATTTGATTCCAACAGCCTTTTCAACCACTTAGCCCTCCTTCCTCACCTTCCAGTGTTTGTGTTGAATTCCAAAGATGCAGATGCTGACAGCTGCTTAGAATGGAATATCTGCTGTGAATGGAGACACAAGTCTTTCCCCAGGAACTGAGGGTGCCCTAAATTTCCCAGTTCCAAGTGGTCACTCTGCCACCAGGAAAGCCACTGAACTCAGCCATCGCGTGCCCTGCCTTATCCAAGCCTGATTCTCACATTCCTCCACCTCCAAGAACTGAATTCTTCCTTGTCCATAATTCTGTCCAGATCCATCCTGCTCCCATAGTTTGAACCTATTATTTGAACAAATAATAGGCTATGTGTAAACCAGCAGAAATGGGGCAACCGGCAACAGGCATTGTGTAGAAGTCATTCAAGTACCAACTAAAGAGTCCAGCTAAATTATCTCTGATGCCCCTTTCATCCCATATGATACTACAAGAAGTATGCCATAAAATATATCCAAGTCATAGGGGGCTAGTGGCTCGTGCCTGTGATCTTAGCTACCCAAGGGGCTGAGATCTGAGGATGGCAGTTTGAAGGCAGCCCAGGGAAGAAAAGTCTGCAAAACCCTCACCTCCAATAAACTACTCAGAAAAAGCCCAAAGTGGTGCTGTGACTCAAGTGGTAGAGCATTAGCCTTGGGTAAAAGGAGCCAAGCTCAAGGCTAGGCCCTGAGTTCAAAGTCTAGGACTGACCAAAACAAAAAAATATGTATATATATGAGTGTATGTGTGTGTGTTTGCATGTGTATGCATATATATCAAAGTCATACTATCTGAAGCAATGTGATTCTAAACTCTACTGGAGTCTCTGAGACTTCACGGGAGGTTTGTCATGGAGGCTCTTGTGCTTTATGGAGTGGAGAAAGGAATCATTCTTGGCAGCATGTTCTGTGAGCATGTCTGCATATGCTGAAACATGCCCTGGGGACCTTTTCTGTCTACTTCACAGTACCTTTGTGTCTCACAAGATGCTTTGCCTCCTCAGAGTCCATGACATGCTTGAAGATTCTTCCCTGTAATGTGCAGTGGTTTTCATTTTGCTTTCTCTTCCCTATGGGATAGTATCTAGAGTCCCAACCATCTTTAAAACCCTTGAGGACTTTGTTTCTTGGTACCTAACAACTTCAGCTCATTCAATGTTCCCTTCCAGGGCAAAGGCGTCAGCTTTCCAAGATGACGGCACTAAAGGAGCTCCCCATAATACCTCCCACCATGTTGAAATTCTCCTTTGGAAGCCTGCTGTTTGGAAGGCTCTTTGCCCACTATTTCCTTTTCAAAACCCTACTCTTCCTCAACTCTGAACCTGAACAACACTTCTTTCCAGATATCCTACTTTCAATTGAGTTGTCTTCTTTTAAAGATGATTTCCTTTGATCTTTAGACATGAATGATATTTTTCCTTGGTGTATTTTTTGCATCTTTTCCCTGATCAGACCTCACACCTCCAGGGCGTTGTCATCTTTTCTCTACTCACGTTATTTTATATGATTTTAAAGTAAGTTCTCTGAAATATCTTTACAGAGGGTCAATGGAAATAGGGACCAGATTTTCATTTGGAAAAATCTAAGATCCAGTAAACAAGAAGGAACTTACTCATATTACATTTCTAGCTTTTCAGAGACTTCATAAAATAGAGTGAATAATTTAAACTACATACACCTTAATCGTGTTGCATGTATTTTCCCAATTGGACTGTACGGTAAATAGCCCTATCATATTCATTTTTTTTCAAAAGGTAAAAGAAAGGCTCTGAAAGCTGAAATAGCTTATGATGTGAGATCTCAATGCTAGCAAGTGCCAGACAGAAGCTCAACTATGTCTGTCTCTAAATTTTTGTTTTAAAGAAAATCTGATATTGGGTACAGACAAGGCTGTCTTTCCTGAAGTATGTTCTAACGGATGCTAAAGAAGGTTATACATCTGAGGTAAAGTTTTATTCTTAACTAAGTTAAGAAAACAGGTTACATGGCTAACATATACCCTTTGCAGGATTTCTCAGAGATTTGAGTGAGCAAATGTAGTTAGTGCTAAACTTTTATGAAGGTATAAAGTTACTGCAGTTTGAACTTTTTCAATGGAATATTCTGGAAGATCCTGACTTAGGGAAATGATCTATACTAAAGGTCTCTGTATTTCAAAATATTATACATAATTTAGCAAAAGCACCTAAAATCAAACCTATTCTGTGGGTGCCTATATAATGGCCATTACTAACTCCTGTAAGACATATGAACATCCTCAGCAAATATTATTGTGATGTTTAATTGAAGGTAGATCGACACAGCATATGCATTTTCCAGTAGCTTTTTCCCCAGTTTATTGTGCACTGTGTGGCTTGCGGGTAACAGAGCCCCAGACAGCCAACTGCTGTAAATCAACCAAGAAAGGTGATCATTAAATAGATTAAAATGCATGGAAATTACCTAAATGTGGCCCATTAGATTAAATGAAGCAGCTACAGTATAAAGCCCCGATGGCTCCAGGAACTTTATTTAGATTATAACTGTACCATTGTTGAGCAAATCACATGATTAAAGAGAATATTACACATTTTACACCCCATCCCCCTCTCCCTTCCACCAGGGCTTTGCAATTGAAATTCCTCCAAGGTTTAATAAACAGTTACCTCCAGGAAGGCACTTTGAAAACTGACTTTCGAAACCAATCTGCATTTCGATGTGGTTCAGAGCAAAACCTTATCTCTGCGTGGCATGTTTGCGGGAATAACAATGTTTAAATAATGTCTGAAATGGAGCATAAAAATCCTTTGTAACTCAAATGGACATATTGAGAAATCTTAAGCTTCAGCTCACATTACCTTTCTGATATTTCTTTCAGAGACTGACAGTAAGACATCACCAATTCCAGAAAGTAACTCTCCAAGAACTCCTTGCACATTTCTGATGGACTTCTCATCCACAAACTCTCCTCATAATGCTAATAAATGCCAATTTTGTGGAGCAGGAATGGTTAGAGTTCTAATTTTTTCATCAAATTCCATGTGAAATTGAAGTGTCTATTTCTTTCTGTCTAACCTGATCACTGTAAAAAGAGAAGGGGAAAAAATAAAAACCACGTGTATCTTCAAAAAATATCTCCTAATTGGCATCCTTTAGGATATTCTGGATAAGATGTTTGGGGGCAGAAACAAATACCAGACATGATGCTTTTTCTCCTTCCTATGTCAAGTGTGTTTTTATCCTCCTAATTTGTATTACTTTATAAAGACTGAGAGAAAGAAAGGGAGTTGGGCACTGGTGGCTCATGCCTGTAATCCTAGCTACACAGGAGACTGAGATCTGGTTCAAAGCCAGCTCAGGCAGGAAAGTCCTTATCTTATCTCCAATTAACCAATATAAAACCGATAGTGGTGCTGTGGCCTAATGTTGTAGAGTTCTAGTACTGAGTGAAAAAGCTCAAAGACAGTGACCTGGCCCTAAGTTCAAGCCCCACAACTGGCCCTGCCCCCACCCCCACTCCCAACCCCACCCTCAGAAAAAAAGTAAGAAGAAGAGAATGAGAGAGGAGAGAGCTCAGGTTGGAAAAGTGTCTATTTGGCATCAACTACTGTACCTGGTAGTTTCCAATTTTACTATATTTAAATGGCATTTAATCCTCATAACAGTCTGCCCATGAAGGCACTATTGACTCATCTATTGATTAATAAAACTGAAAACTTGAAAGGATTAATCGGCCATTAAGTAAGAAGCATATTTTAGTCCTGTTTCTATCTTGGGCATATCCCATGCTCTTTCTCCCCATTGCATTGTGTTGTTGTGTTGAATGTCACACATGTGCCCACACAAAGCAAGAATAAACAAAGTCATAAAACATCATGACAGCTATGGGGGGGGGGGGTGGGCTGAGCTGCAGATGTCAGGAGAGGCAGTCGTGACTAGGCCCTTTTACAGAATTAGAGAATGGTGGAAAAAAGCAATTGTTAACTCCTTCAGTCCACTACAAACTGTGCTCATCATTTTATATATGATATTTAATCCTCATGGCAAATCTATGATAGCCATCCAATCAAAGCTCAGATCGCTAAACTCCTAGAAGTCACTGAAAGAATGAAGCCAGACCAATGGATTAGAACTAGAACCCAACCTCAAGAGTGTAGTGTGCTATTAAAATTCCATCTAGTAAAGGGAATATGAATATTTTTTGCTTGTTGCTTGGTTGTTTGGTCTGCTTACCTGTAGTTTTCAAAGCAACATTACTTGACCAATTTACTTTCTACACACTGATGATGATGTGAAAATAGGGTATACTAATAAACTCATAAAGTATGTATTGTGCAACCAGAACCACAGTTTAATTTTAGAATGCTTGCATCACTCTGGTGGCATGGTGGGGAGAATACCCCATTTGTAGGCAACCACAATTTCTATCTGTATTGATTTGCCTATTCTATACACACAGACTAAATAAGGCTCATGTGAAATACAGGCATCTGTGAGCAGTTCTTTATTTAGGATTTTCAGGAATTACTGGTAGTGTAGCACACACATTTCCTTGAGTTTTATTGTCCACCCACAATGATAAGAATACATGGTATTTTATTATTGTGGTCTTCAGTGGATGGATATTTGAGTTGTTTCTACTTTGGGTCACTGTAGGATATTGATTCTATGTCCAGTTGTGCACACTTTTTAAATGTAATTTTATTGTCCCAGTGATGTATAGAGGGGTTACATATGTAAGATAGTGAGTACATTTCTCGTCAAATTTCTTACTCCTCCTTCATTTTTCTCCCACCTTCCCACCTCCCCAATCTCCTTCCCTGAGTTGTACAGTTAATTCCCAAGATATTGTCTTGTGAATATCACTGTTGCATTACTTCACCTTCTATCTTTTGTCTCACCATTTTGATGTTCCCCTCCCCTTCCCTAATTCAGATAAACATATATGCAATAGTCAGAGTACCAAAATCAAATACAGTGACAACTGGGGCTAAACCACAGGGAAGATAATGAAAAAAAAAACTAATTTCACATAGTACATTAAAAACAACAACAATGACAAACCTCTTGTTTCCTTATCTTGGAGTTTGTTTCACTTAGCTTCATCATACATGATTATATATGTACATAACCTATTGAGGTATTGTAATCCTCTGATAGGATTATCCTAGACATACACTAATTATTACCAATGAGGGAAACCATGGAATCTGTTTCTTTGGGTCTGACTCACTTCACTTAATATGATCTTTCCAAGACTTTCCATTTCCTTACAAATGGGGCAAAGTTGTTCTTTCTGATGGAAGCATAGATTTCCATTGGGTATATATGCCACATTTTTTTGATCCATTCATGTACTGAGAGGCATCTGGTTTGGTTCTATATTGAGCTATGGTAAATAATGCTGTGCACATTTTTGTAGATATATATTTTCACTTCTTTTGGGGATGTACCTAGGAAGAGAATTGTTAAGTTATATGACACCCTTATGCTTTATGTTTCAAGAAATTTTCAAACACTTTCCCTCAATGATTGCATGATTTCACATTCTCATCCACATTTTATGAGATCAGTTCTTCCACATTCTCCTCATTATCTATTCTTTTGATTTTAGTCATCCTAGAGAATATGATGTGGTATCTCCTTTTTCTTTGTAATTTTTGTTTGTATTTTCCCACTGACAGAGCATGTTGAGCTTATTTTCATATGGTTAATATTCATTTGTATGTATGCATATTTATATATATTGCCAGTCCTGGCCCTTGGGACTCAGGACCTGAGCACTGTCCTTGTCTTCTTTTTGCTCAAGGCTAGCACCCTACCACTTCAGCCACAGCACCACTTCCAGCCTTTTCTGTTTATGTGGTGCTGAAGAATCGAACCCAAGGCTTCATGAATACAATGCAAGCATTCTACTGCTAAGCCACATTCCCAACCCTCATTTGTATATTTTACAAGAAAAATGTCCACACTTTTTGCCCCTTGTATTTCATCAGTTTGTCTTTGTTTTAACAACTACATTATATATCTGTGCCACACAACAATTTTTTTAATGTTGATGTCATTCAAGCTATCTATTTCTTTTCTTCTGTCTCTTGTGATTTTCATGTTTGGTTTACTAAGTCATTATCTAATCCCAGGTCACAAAGAGCTATTTCTTTGTTTGCTTCTGACATTTTTACAGTTTTAGGTCCTAAGTCTCTGAGGTGATTTTTGTAACAGTGTGAAGTGGGGATCCAACTTCCTGCTTTTGCATACAGCTCTCTAGCTGTCTTTGCATGGAAACATATTTCCTATGTAACTATCTTTCACTCTGTACTCTAGTTATTTGACAGCCCATCTTACTTCTCTGTTAGCAGCAGTAAGCTTCTTGGCATCAAGGAATTCATAATTAATATTTAGTAGATTGGTTTGCACTGAAAGGAAAGAAGTCAGGAATGGCAGATTCTGTTTATGGATATAAGAAAAGAAAGGAAATGCACAGAAATGATTCAATATAAGCCTCAGAAATATTTATATTTCTGCTGTTTACAGTATTCTAGATCATTGATTTCTCACCAACACACCAACAATTGTAAACAGTGTTCACTGGATGCGTATTTCCCTCTTTGCTCATCTGGTAGGAGGAACAGGTTGACAAGTTACTGGGAATAAAGAAGAGAGAAGTATATGAACCAGGAAGAATATGCCCAACATGTGAGTCTTGGGATCTCATTTTCCCTACAGAAAGAACTAGTGCTGCCCATGATTTTTAAGTGAGCAGGGATTCAAAATCAGATTCCTGTTTCCTTGCCACAGGATGTGAGTCTTGCACTATATGGACCAGGTGGTTTTCTAGAATCAACCTTTTCCTTGTCTTAGGCTATCAGTCAGAGTGTCTTCATTCCAGTAGCCACGGCAATGGTGCCGAATGTGTTTTTCCTCATAGGATATGAAGCTCTTTCTTCTTTAATGAATACTGAGCACACAAGCAAAGAAAACAGCCATAGACATCTGCAAACTTCTTTGAAGCTGATCACTCCGTTTAGAGTGAATTAACATCTAATCAGCAAGCAATCATGCCTAATAATTTTTAGATTTGCTCAGTCTTCAGAGTCGCATCCCTCAAAGCACTGTCAAAAGAACAATGATGGGGCTCTCTTCTCACTGGAAGTCACCTAAAGGACCAATCTGGATGGCATGTTCTTGTAATTATCACTCAAGGCAGGTCCTTCCAGCTCAGTCCTCTGCAATAATAATAGTACTGTGAACAATGGTGGTGATGAATATGATGCAATTGCATTAGAGATCTGAACAAAATTGAAGAAATGTGCCCTTGCAGTAAAGTCTACAGAGATAGAACACACTTGGCTATTTACCAGAATATTTTTTTTCTCTTGCCCAATTCTCATGAGTTTTCTGTCACCTCTCCACTTCCCCTCCCTTCTAATTTATATCCTGAAACATTAGAACAGCAGAGTTTTCAACCCAATCCTTGGGCTTCTACTCTGTTTTGTCAGAAACCCTCTGGGGTCTTCCCTTCAGTGTCAGCCATCCATTTCACTTTTTAAACAATATTTCTTATATTGAGTCTGGAGCCAAGAATAAAGACAAAACAACAGGAAATGTCACATGAAGAAAGATTAGGCCAGATCAATCTAGGCTCTGGGGAAAACTGGCATGTACCACACATGCCCTGCATACATGTGTGCATGTGCGTGTGTGCACACGCACACACACACACACATGCACACACAGAAAGGGAGCGACAGAGAGACAGAGATAGAAATAGTTATTGATCTCTCTAAAGTACCAGTCTTGTTCAAAATATTTGTACATTGTAATATTTGTACATCCTGCTTTGGCTGTTCTTAACAAAACATGGTTACACACATGTCCCTTCTTTCATAGGACACAGCAACACCAAGGATGCCTAGCATGTGCATAAGGGCTACAGATAGTCACCTGTACTGTTTCTGCTAGAAAGCAAAGCACAAAAGGTTCAAGTATCAAAAGCTCTCTCTGTAGACCTGAAGGAGGCTCCAACCCTGGAACAATCTTTCTGACTGAACTTGAATGTGTTCAATTACAATGCTTCCCATTCCATGGTAGTGACAACCTGATAATCAGGTGAAGTTGTTATAACCACTCCAAAACTTGGATGCCCAACTTGCTACACTCATGACTGTTAATGCTGCCCTTCATTGTGTTTAAAGGTTTGCTTTCCTTGTGAGCATGAGAGTTAGACCCATTACCAAGTGAGTGTTGTTTTTATTTTTAGGATTTCTCATTCATGTTGTCTAAGACATTCAGAGACAGTGCTGTGTGTTATAATTCAAAGTCTATTGAGTTCCATATATATTATATGTGCATTATTACATATTCCCTTCTATACAAAGCCAAGGAATAGGACTGCAACTCTTTATGGCATAGAATAAATCTCAAGATCTTAGAATACTTTTCTAAAACAAAATCTCCCCTCTCCTTTCATTATTTTTATCTGAAGCTCAAAAGTTTAGATTTTAGATGTTAGTTTTAAGGGCATTTAAACATTCCTTCAAGAAGACCTCCTATGTCCTATTGAAATCTTCTTTTGGACCAATTGGGATGTCATAATTCCCAATGTTGGCAAAAGATTGAAATCCGCTCTGGGTCCTTGTAAGTAAGTGTGTGTGTGTGTGAGTGTGTGTGTGTTTGTGTGTGTGTGTTGGAGAGAAGGAGAGACATAAATAAGGAGGGAGAATAGAGGAGGAAGAGGAGGATGAGGAAGAAGGAGAATGATGAAGAAGAGGGGAGAGAAGAATAGGAAGGAGAGAAACAAGAATGAATATGGAAATAAAGGAAAAGCCATACTCAGCCAAAACATTTGTGAGTCTAGCCAAGAATCTATTATCTTCCTTTTCTTTCTCTGGCTACATGATATTAACAAACAATTCATCTAATTTTTCTTGGCTCTGAAATGAGCCCCATCTCTTTTGAGTGAATTTCCCAATGGTTTTGTCCTGTGTTAAAAATAAAAAAAAGGTCACTGTACTCTACCTTTGCCCTTTTAAATGTGACTTCAGCAAAATTCTCTTGGTAAGCAAAATATCTCATTGGCTCTTTTCCATTCAAACATCCACCATATCTCTTTGATTTCTATCACTCTTCAGTAGAAGCCTGGATAGTTCAAATTCCTGACTGAGAGGATCCAAGGATCACTGCCTTTAAAATATTTCATCTCATGAATTACCATTTTATGCATATTCTAAGGAGAAACATACAAAGAAAACCATCAGCCGAGACCTCTGATAACCCCTTCCTCTCAATGAGATTCTCCCTCCATCTCTTCTTTCTCCCTTTCTTCCTCTCTCTGTCTCCTCCTCCTTTCTTCCCTCCTTTCCTACCTTTTTATTCTCATAATTTTCTCCTTTCTCATTCCCTCTTTTTCTTATTTCTTTCTTCTTCCTTCCCTCCCACCTTCCATCATTCCTCTTTTTTTGTTTCTCTCATGATGCTTGGAACTGAATATCAGAGCCTCCCTTATGCTATCATTGTACCACTGAACTACATCCCAAGCTCTGAACTTAAAAATTTCCCATTGCTGTTACATAAAATTAGGAGAACTTCTCATCTCTCTTCTCTCTACTATTATCCTATATTTTCCATCTCTTAGGAGTATTTGTTAATCTATCCCTTCTGGTCAGAAATACATTTGTTTAGCCTGCTATTGGCCATTTTCACTGATCTGTAGCTGATCTTGTGCTATAGTACTGAGAGAGAGTAGAAAACAAAAAACAAAGTGTCTTCCCTTCACACTCTTCAAAACTTTCCTTGGCCAAGTCTCTGAACTATTGTCCCATCAGGAGGTAATATACTCTAACCTCAGGGCTCAGCCAGGAGAAAAACTAAAGGAGGAGGAGGAGGAAGAGGAACAGGAGAGGGAGGGGAAGTGGGAGGGGGAGGAGGAGGAGGAAGAAAGGCTCTCTGGCTCATAGGGCCTTGTTGCTGTCTTGAGAGAGTATCTCTAAATGATTTTGCCATCAATATCTGCTATTTGGTTTTATTCTTGTTTCAAAACTGAGAGAAAAAGGAGAGAAACAAATGACTGCTATGCTGATCATTCTGAAATCCTGAGTTCTGTTTACATTAAATCTTTAGTGTTTTACTTCAAAGACCTCTGGAGCTCTTGCATTCTCTCCATTTCTCAATATAGATATCGGGAGAAATATATATGTAATACTTTTCATCAAATGATAACCCCCACAGAATTATTTATAAGCCAGTAAATGTAGAAACAACTTAAATGCTTAGCAGTGAAATAGTTTGAATTGATCCACTTAATGAATGCATATGAAACTTAATGAAACAATATGAAGTAATCAAAATATACTCAAAGAAAACAAACAAGGTGAAAGGTATCTATGTAAAAAGAGTTAAGTGGAAAAGTATAAAAATCATCTCTATAATACTTTTATGTGTACAGAAGCATAGAAGTAGAAGACTGCACGAGAGTCTATGAACATTATAGTAGCCCCATCTGCATTTTTTGATAGTTACTGCTTTTGTTCTTAAACTTATATTGTTGTTGTTGTTGTCGGTCATGGAGCTTGAATTCTGGGCATGGGCACTGTCCCTGCTTTTCAGCTCAAGGCTAGTGCTCTACTACTTGAGCCACAGAGCCACTACTGGTTTTCTGGTGACTAATTGGAGATAAGAGTCTCATGGACTTTCCTGCTTGGGCTGGATTTGAACTGTACTAAGTAGCTACAATTATAGGCATGAGCCACTGATGCCTGGCTTAAACTTTTTTCTAAGTGTCAATGAGTCAATGATTTTATTTGAACAAGAACAACTGTAAAACAGGTCAAGAATGGGTTGAAAATTTCCCCTAATACTAATATGTATTGTTCTTCACCAGCAGCAATTTGAAGTTTTGGTATATATTCATTTACAGTGTCCTTATTTTCTTGAATGAGGAAATAGTATGTAATAACTGAATATGGACATATACAAATATTATTGACATATCAATATATTTAGTAGTTCCTGCTTTGTACAAAAAGAGAAATGCTTCTGGTTAAGAAACAGATGAGGAGATGATCATCTCTTATCTGTTTTATGCAGCCACAAAGGAAAATTACTTCTTTGTGGAACAGAGGTTGGCACTCAGGACCTCACCTGTAGTAGACAAATACTCTACAACTTGGGCCATATGCCAAATCCTTTTGCTTTTAGTATGTTTTTGAGAGAAGCTCTTTGCCAGGACTGGCTACTCATATCCCTCTTTGTGTCTCTGCCTTCTAAATAACTGAAATTATAAGCAGGCACCATCATGCCTAGCTCCAAGAGCTATTTCTTTAAAGTGTTTTTTAGGAATGCTTAATTTATGTTTCTTCATAGTTCATTGGTGACAGTCTGTATTGTTAATTATCATAAAAAAACAACACTATGAATGTACTTTTTGTCTTGCTTTGGGAAGAATATTTGCCTTACACCCTAATAAATACTGTTACGTCTTGATCTCACAACTAGATACTGAGTGTCTTAGCAGGTACCTGTATGCCTAAAAAGATGGGTTAGTTGCTTGGATCTGCCCCAATCTTAAAGCAAAGAGCTGGACCAGCTGTTCTGCCAATGTATGATAGCTGAAGGGCTAAAGTTAATCTCCAGTCTTGACTCATTGGTGAGGATCACTCCAACTAAAGGTTGGCCAGAGACCAAGGAGCAGCAAATAGTAGCAGCTGATATTTTTTTCTCACTTTTGATAAGGCCTTTTAGATACCTTGAATCCCCTACCATATACTGAAGTACTTTTCTAAATAGAGGAGGAAAAACTCTTTTAAAATGTCATGGGCTGATATAAGCTAAATCATTTATACCTATATTTAAACTAATTTATGACATGGAGGAATCGCAGAAGTTTGTTTGGGATATATGCCTAAGTAATAGTTAAGAGAAAGTCAAGTTGGGTGCCATGGCTCATGCCTATAATTCTAGCTACTCAGGAGGCTGAGATTTGAGGATCATGGTTCAAAGCTAGCCTGGATAAGAAAGTCCATGAGACTCTTATCTCCAATTAACCACCAGAAAACTGGAAGTGGTGCTGTGGCTCAACTGGTAGAGCACTAGCCTTGAGCTGAAGAGCTCAGGGACAGTGCTCAGGCCAAGTTCCAGCCCCACGACTGACCCCCCAAAATGAGAGAAAGTACCAAAGCAAAGGGGCTCAGGTTTTGTTCATTGGAGGTGGGGGAGGGAATCTGTCAACCTGTTATGGCTCAAATCAGAATAACTGACATTTCTTACATAAAGTTTCTGTAAAGGTTTCATTTTAGAAGAATATTTTTAAAGAAAATCACTCTGTACAGATTTCTTAAGGAAACATTAAACAAAGAGTAAGTGCTCCAAAAAAATATGAGCCATTATTTAGACCAAAGTGCAGCTTTGGCCTTGTGGAGAATGGCGCTACCTTTTTAGAACTTGACAAAGTTTCAACGGAGCACAAATTAATCTCAGAGAGACAAAACTTGATTCTTGCTGGCTTTTGTTTTCTTTTTTTTTTCTTTAATGAGTGTTTTTATTCCTATGTTACTTATAAAATGGCAATAATGAAAATAAAGGTTAAAAAGAAATATTGGATAAACATCTCCACAAAACAACTGGAGTGATATTTCTATTAAACATATCAATAGGCAATGTCACTTTCCTGTTAAAATTTCTTCAGATATTTCAAACCTCTACCAGGGATTCTAGAGGGTCTTCACCTCTGTTGACCTCTTTAAGTGCTGGAGAAACTCCAGCCAAGGGGGTAGAATCCCTGACATTCCCATGAGCCATTACTATTTCCTGTCCTGGGCTTTTGTTCCAGCTCTTCTCCATGGTGAGCCCTTTCCATGGCTCCTTAACTGCTTCACACCTATTCATTCTGCAGGTTCCCAGTAAATAACGGTACATCAAAGAGATACTCTGACCCTGCAGTCTAATTTATTTCCTTTTCTGTTATTCTCCTTAGAAAGCACTGTTCTTTCTCCCCTTTACACTGAGCACCTATAACAAGTTTTAATTATGTGATTATCTGTGTGTCGGTGTGTTAAATGTTTCTCTCTACCATGGCTGTCATGGAAGCAGCAGGGTGTCTGTTTTGTTGATGTTCACAAGTCAGTGCATATGGGAAGGGCTCCTCCCAGGATCTCCATAAATATTGATCCATGAGTGGCTGAAGGACTAAATGGATGAATGAAACAAACAGCAAGATTCATGTCACTGTCATTTTAGTATTGAGGGTAAAGTGTAGATTCGGCAGGGCTATTCTTCTGTTTTTTGTTGTTGTTGTTTTGTTTTTAGAGGATGGTGGTAGGGCTGGGGATAGAGTTTATGGCTTTTTGTATGTGAAGCACACCCAAGCTCTACCACCAAGCTTTATCCTCAGCCCCACCCCTCCATTCTGTTGGGTTTCTCCCTTACTAAGATTCTAAGCATCATCCTTTCCTGTTGTTTCTTTCTCTAAATGAATCCCCTAAGCAACATTGCCCCCAGATTTCTCTTCGTAGCCCATCTCCCTTTCACCAGACCTTGCTTTCAGCTACCTCTATTGGAAATCTGGGCCACTACTCAGTAGGAAGCAGCCAGTTCTCTGGTTTGATTTTAGTTACTGATGAAGACCTAAAACTGGTCCTTTGGATATCTAATTGCTCATCCATGTGTCAACACACAAGGTGACTCACTGAAAAAAGTTCTGTTATCCTATCAGGAAGAGATGGGCAAGGGATAACACAGAGGAGCAAGCTTCCTCCTTCCCTAGTCACTTTCCAAAGATTCAAAGAATGGTACTAATAACGTGAAACTCAAGGTCATCCAAAACAATCGGACGTAATACGCAGTTATATTTTTCTATGTATTCTACCATCGAAACCTCCAGTTGTACCTTTAAAAATAGAAAAAAAGGAAAAAAAATAATTTGGAAGCAAATTGAAAAGAAATGAAGGAAAAAAAAATTCTACCAGTCCTGGTAGATGGAGATTTGATTGAGCTCTTTCTCTGCTAACCAAGTTATCTTCAAAGTGCCAGCATTTCTGTCTTGCCCGTCTTGTGTACTCATTTTGTTGTTCTGACTTCTTTTTGCCCCTCTTATTAGACAATCACCCTCACTTGGGACCACTCTTAGAAAGATTAGAAAGAGTAAGGAACACTAGACAGTTTAAGAAGCGTAGTGCTTGCCCTGGCTTTACTGCTTATCACTGTGGAGGTGGGTCTTGAGTTAGTCTCCAATTCTGGACCTTCTCATTTGTAGATATTCATTACTGGACTAGGCTATTTCACAGGAACCCTTGAAAATCTTTAACCTCTGAGTCTGTGTTGCCAATTTTGTGGATTAGCAAATTATGCAATACAATAACAATTTATCCTCTTGGAATAAAATGTTTGGTTCTTGTCCTGCCCTGGTGTCACCTATTTTAAGCATTGTCTTGTTTATGTCTTAAAGGGGACCCTATGGATCATGAGTAGAATACACACACACACACACACACACACACACACACACACACACACACACACACACCTGATCATCCAAATTAGCATGTTGATCAACAACAACTATGTTCAACAACATTTGCCTGTCCTAGGCAGGCCAGGGCTCTGAGAAGAGACCAGGTCTGCTAGTCCAGCTGTTCACACTTTAGTAGTGTGATCCCAATCAAGAGATCATAAAACTCAAGTGAGGAAATGAAGGGATTGCTCTATTGATAATGATACCTTCCCTTAGAAAGAGCTACCCAAGTATGATGCAACAGAATGATTAAACAAAGAAGCTACAAATTCTATGAAGTTAAGTCTTTTTTAGGTTGATGACATATTGTCTTAAGCTTCACCTGGAATCGGCACATGGTCACAGATATAATAATTTGAATGATGTCTTATTCTTTAATATTTTACCCAGTTTTATAGAAGAAAACTTCAAAACTTACAGAAGCTTAGTGACATATCTAAGTATGGATGTGAGAACCATGAAGGTTGCACTTTTGTCATTTTTGTCCTTCACTTCCTTTTAACTTAGGATCATATTTAATTTTTATATTATTGATTAATATATATGTGGGTATATATGTAAATATTCAGTTTGATATAAATGTATAATACAAATACATATATACATAGATGTTGGCACATATGTACACCCATACATATAATATACATATGCACACATATAAATGTATGTATAGTTATACACACACATATATATATACATACACATACAAGTACATATGCTTATTTAAATAAATAATTTGTGCTAACAGTTGCAAGTTTGATTTTGACAAGAATCCAGGAGCATTGCTGTCCATGCCAGATTTTTTCACAGTTATCCTTCATTTCATACTTCTTTCCTATCCCAAATACCCTTTGGGCACTCTTACGCTCTGGAAGACAGAATATCTCTCATTATTGTTCTCAGGAGATGTGAGTCTAATAATTTCCTGTTTATCACACACACTCACACACACATACACACTCACAGGCACTATGCAGTGCATGTGCAAATAATACTTTTGTCTCTAAAATAAGGTCTACCCTCTCCCCATGACAGAAAAACATTTGATAATGTTTCCTGAAAAATGAATGCAAATGTTTTGTTGAGTGACATTTCCCTTGTCTTGAGACCTATGTGGCTCTCCTGGAAACATTTATTTCAGAAAAAAAATGTAGAAGGGAAAGGAGAAGGCAACCCACATTTCTTTCTGGCTGGAAAAGCTCTCCAGTCACTGAAAATAGTTTTGGACACCCACACCCCCCAAAAGAAAAGTTTGGCAAGATGCAGTGGTATTTGCAAATTGTTCAGTGGAACTGCTCTTAGTCTATTTCATTCGGGTGCCCAATAGTTTCCTTGCTCAGGGATATGTTTCTTAGACAATGACAAGCTTTATACCAAATTATGAACTACAGCTGAAAAAATACAGTAACAGAATGTCACTCCTGATTTGTTTTTGGAGCTGGAGCTACGTGGTTAGAAATATCAAAGGGGTGACCTGTGGGCGTGCAAATGCTCATTCTGTAGCAAAGAAAGACTGGAAATGCCTGTGGAACTGGGCACCAAAGCAGCCAAGCAGCCAGACAGCACATGGCTTGCTCCAGAAATAGGAAGAGAGATGGTCTCCAGAGCCAGCTGGCATCTGACCAGTGAACTCTCCACCACTCGCCGGCAGTGCCATTGCCTATGTACATGGATCCAGCTTTGCAATTACATTCTGTACCAAGTTCCAAGAGGAGATTCCTCCCACAGGGCTACATGAACTCTTCAGGGTTTATGCTCAGCCTCCACAGGAAAAGCCTTTCGGTTCTGGCAGGACATCAAAATGTTCCTCAATAGTGAAGGGAAAAGAATGATGGGAAAGAGAATAATGTTAGGAAGTGTAGAAGTCTGGTCTAGGAGTCAGAAGAGCAGGCTCAGAACCTCAGATTTCACTTGGAACTTGGGGGAAGTATTGTTCCCTAGAATCCTTACTTGCTTCCTCTGGGAAGGCTGTTTGCCTTGATCCATTGGCCTGTGACATGTATACAGAGCTGATAAACACCTGAGCAATCCTCCTCCTGGTTTGAGCATAGAAGTAATGATGTCCCTCACTCTGTATAAAGGCTTCCCAGTCAGAGAGATGGGGAAGCTACCTGGAGCCACACCATGTTTGAAGGTCAAAGGGAAGCTTCTATTGAATCAGAATCTTCAGAAGAGAATGTGGGCCAGGAGACAGTTTTAAAAAGTGGCAGAAAATAGAAACAGAGCTCAGGTCATTCACTGACTTGGGTGGATTTACTGACTCACCTTCTAAAATGGCTCAGGCCTTGCAGGTCTTTACTATATAAAGAAACCTTCCACCTAGTAGAGAACTTTCATCTTATCAAGCATCTGCTAATGGATTTGATTTTTAGATACAGCCTCTGTCTACCTCCGTTTGATTGAATAGAAAATATGGTTGATAACTAGACTACACCAACTGGTGATGGTGACTTTTCATTCATGATAGCAACTAGAGACATATGCTCTGCAGAGTGTAGAGGAAAGTTGGCTCTGCTCCAACTGTGCCAAGGGACGCTGACATCAGATCAACTGGGTTTTTGAGAAAGGGGATCTTGAACAAGTTATCCAGCCTCACAAAACCTCAATCTGCCTCTTCAGAAAATGGACATACTTCTTTCCTACACACATTTTAAAAAGTCATTTCATATTTAAAAATGTGGAGGGTGGAATACATTATATTTTAGATAAAACAAACAACTTCTTAAAATTCTACATGTTCCAAGAGCTTCCTTGAATCACACGGTTATTTTTACAGGGGGGAAAAAGGGAGGTGCAAAGAAAAGTATCCTGCCCTTGTCATACAGAAAGCTGGTGCCTATTTTCAGAAATTCTCAGTCTGTTGCTCTTTTAGCACAATGAGGCAATTTTCCAAGAGCTATCCTCTTGCTCTTTGTCTAATGTAGGTATGTTCCAATTGATGCTCGTTGAAACTGGCCCACAGGTGTTGGCCCGCTTTCTCACATGGTGTTGGATGGTCTTGTGTATGTGTTGATTTAATTCTCACTGTTTTTTGTTTTTTGGGGGTTATTTTTGCATGATGTTGGAACATTGTTCCAAATGTGGCTGTTGTGTTCCCTTCACTAGATCTTTAAGACAAAAATCTTCCCTTAAGATATTTCTTTATGAGGAGATATTGTCTGAGTTGTATTTGAGAGGTCATTAAATGTACTCTATCATTTGGATCCTTTCTCTTCCATCCAGAAATATGGAGTCATAAGATGGGACAATGTCTGGGCTAGCCTACTGATATGACATCCTTATAAATATAATCTTACAGTAGATAAGCCCAGATACTTTTGTTCTTATGACAGCTCCACCTCAAGAAAATTACTTAACCTTGGCCAGACGTTATTATCCCCACTGGGAGAAACCTAAGGAGATAATCTTGATGGAGTTTCCATGATAGTCAAAGAAGAGTGTAGGCACAAAAAGTTTAACAGGGTCCCTGGCACATGAGGCAGCTTGATAAATGATAAACTGTGGTTATTACCATTATGAATTCTTCAAGAAATGTTTGGTGCCTTCATAATTCTTAAATGCTGTCAGGAATAACTGATGGAACAAAGGGAAATAATTTGGAGAATTCTACATCTAGGAAATCACTTAATGCCTGGCAAATTGACTTGCTGTTGATGACTACTTGGAACATGATTCATTTTTAAAACTGAATTATTTTCAGAAGTTAACTCTATAAATTCATTTTAAACTAATTTTAGCAACTTCAGTTTTTTTTCCCCCAAAGAATGATAAAATATGGCCTTCCTTTCAATAGAGGGTGAAGATACAAAGATAATAACAAGAATAATTGAAGAGCTTTATACTAAAGGGATCAATTTTTTAAATTCTTTCTAGAAGTCTGTAACTTTCACAATTCTCAGCTCCTGTTGCTGTTGTTGCTGTTGTTATTATTATTATTATTATTGTTATTCTATCTCCATTTCCCATTGTATGTTAGCAATAAGTCTAAGAAGCTAAACTACCTTCAGGCTGCACATATTAAGCATGTCATTTAATATTTTGATACTTCAGGTTTTATTTCTCCTATTTTTGGGGGGTAAAGTAAGATGAACTTACAAAAGTATAAAAGGGCTCACCAAAAGAATTAGCAATGTATGTTCTAAAGTCATATTTGAAAACACTGAAAATAGTAATATGGTGGTTCCTCAAAAAAGTAAACATAGAACTATCTTATGATCCAGCAATTCCATTTTTCCAATAGATCCCAAACAAGATTACAATAAAGCCACCAGCACAACCATGTTCATTGCAGCACTAGTCACCAAAGCCAAGATATGGAATCAGCAGAGATGCCTGTCAATGGACAAATGGCTCAAGAAAATGTGGTATATATTATATATGCAATGGGATTTTGTTCATCCATCCAAAGAATAATATTGTGTCATTTATAAGGAAATAGACTTGGGAAAAAATTACAGTAACTGAAGTAAATCAGATCTAGAGAAACGGGTCACATGTTTTCCTTCATTTGTGGTAGCTGGAATGTGCCTACAGATCTATAAAAAGCATGTAGGGTGGTGTGCAAGCGGCTACAAATGAATTAATTGAAGTCTAGTGGATTATATGGAGAGCTCAAATAGTGTAAAAAGAGAAAGTGAAGAAACATTAATAATAGTTAATGTCCTTTCTTACCTCAGACCTTCAGTTTCAAAACTAAACAAAGAATGAACCAATATGGTTAAGGAGAAGTAGGAGGAATGGGTGATCAACTGTCAGTAGATTTGGCCATGGTGAACTAAGAATGTGTGATGTGGAAGCTTCAAATTGGGAGACACTGAGAACTGATTCCCTGAATGAGCACAGAGGAAGGAGATAGGTAGAGAGCATGTTGAGAGCGCGGATTCTCCTGAAACCTATGCATGAGATGAAAGCATGAGCTCTAATGGCTGACTTGCCTAATGCAAGTTCCTCAAATAAAGATGCTGGGACACTCTCTCTGCAGATGGAATAGCATCATCGAAGCCACCAAAATATTTTAACAATCCCTTTCTGAACATCACTGTCTAATTTTTCAGGAAAGATCCTTTCCCCAGAGAACATTCACCATGCTGCTTTTGTCTATTTTGCACAGAATAGCCTACCTTGAGAATAGTAGAGCAGAATTTTATTGGTTCTTGGTACTGGAGGCTAGGATGTTCAATGTCAAGGTACATGCATCTGATGAGGGCTTTCTTACCATGCCATCACATAGTGGTGGAAGGTGAAGAACTGAGAGAGCAGCTAAAGTGTTTTCTTTATCAGGACATCAACCCTGCCCATGAGAGTAGAACCCCTGTGGCCGACTTACCTCTTAATACTGTACGAATGACTATTGAATTTCATCATGAATTTTAGTGGAAGCAAACATCTAACCACAGTTAAAATCATGGGATATATTACTCAGCAAGAGAGTACAATGCTCTTATTGGCAGATTAAGGTGATGCAAAGTGTTTGTAGAAGCAAGGTCCCGAGGGATGCATGAACCTAGGACTGTACCTCCAACACCTGTACATCTATACATGTGCGTGTGTAGGAAGTACTTTCTGGAAGAAATCTCAGAAGGGCATGCACCACTAAATTTCACTCGTAAAGTTAAGAGCTTTTATAGGAAAGAAATATCCCCAGCCTTCACAACCTAGTCACAGTGAAGTCATTTCTAAGCTCTTCTGTCAGATGTTTCTATCATGAAGAATGATACTCCTGCTATTATGTTATTGAATATGTCATTTATCAGATAAAACCAAAGCTCTCTGTATCCTTGCTTTTGCAGCTATCCCTAAGGTCAATCCAATATCCCCCATATAGACCATGAGCTTTCTAAGTAAAGGGGCCATTTCATCTCTAGAGCTCTTAGAATGCTGAGATAAAGGGCATGCATTGAATGTGTGAGCATAGAATGGGAGGAGGGATGGTAGAAGGAGAGAAAACAATTAGTGGAGGGAGTCGTCTCAATATCTTCAAGCTAGTGGTTACAAAAACACAGTTGGGTGGTTCATCATAAATTCACTTCCATGAACACAAAGCCAAGCATGGGCCATGGTTAGCATAAAACTCTTCAAGGGACAATGTCTTAAAAGATGATCATCTCTTCTTTAGCACACTGACAGAGTCTGTTTATCATAAGATTAAAAAAGAAAGAAAAAAATAGAATCCCAAACTCTGATTAGAATACATACAGCATGAGAGCCAGAGGGTTTGTTTTATTCCTTTCTCTATACATTGCAGCACTTAGCGGGTTCCCTATAAATAGTAGTCAAATGAGTCATGGAAATATGATTACTGTTAGGTTGGGAAAACTATTCTTGTGAGGTGTTTTTTAATCTGTGAAGAAGTCAACGCTAATAAGGGTCAGATGTAGCTTCACAATTCTAGAAAGTACAACTAGCTGGGCTGGAAGTCATTGCATCAAAGTGTCCAAATGTGAGTGAATGAAAGATCTCAGACCTGTCATTGCTGTTGCTGAACTCTGAGGATGAGTGAAATGGAATGAATGTGAGATAAGAGTGGACGGTGCCCTTGACCACACTGCCACTCTGCCAAGGGCCCATATCCCATAGGCACCAAGCCAGGTCTTGCTCTATCCCTAATAAATACCAGTTTCAAGTGTGAGCCCAATGTTCTCTTTTCACGAGCCTTAAATTTCTGTGTGAACTTAAGTAGGATCTTTCGCCTTTCTCCATCCATAAAATAGGAAGTGTGGGGATTGACAAATGCTCCAATCACTTGGTTTACATTCATTCATTAATTCACTCTGAAAGTTTTTGTTTTTTTAAAGCCAGTTCTCATGCTTGAAGACAGGGCCTGGGTGTGGTCCCGGAGACTCTTTCTGCTCAAGGCTAGCACTTTACCACTAGAGCCACAACATCACTTCAGTTTCATCCGAGTAATTAATTGCAGATAAGAGTCTCATAGGCTTTTCTGTCCAGGCTGACTTCAAACCTTGATCCTCCGATCTCAGCCTTCCTAGTGGCCAGGATTATAGGTGCAAGTTACTGGTGCCTGGCTTGAAATGGTTTGATTCTGCAACATAGCCATTGCCTACGAATCACAGAGACAACCAGCCTTACTCAGGACAAGGATGTTATTACCTTACACACTGTAGATGGGGAATAGTGATACATGATGAGTCTCTAAACCATCATAAAGCAACCCAAAGAAGGAGATATTCTGTATATCTCATCAGTGCCATACCTCTGCTAGCAAGAACTTCTAAGCAGAAGTGTTGGGAATTCAAGACAAGAGATTCATTAGGCTGGTTAGGAAGGAAAGCAGTTGGGAAAGAGAGTTCAAGTAATACAAAAGAAAACAACAAGGACTATAACTGGTGTCTAAAGATTTTTGTTCTTCATTCCCTCAGAGCTCTCTCTGCTCTGGCTTGATGCTATTGTTTTTCCTAGGAGAAAATGCAGCTGTCTCTGTGTGTCTGGGGGGTAGAGATCCATCACCCGGAACGTATCACAAACTATTAATAATGCATCACTGCAAATCTACCTTGTCTCGATAAACACCCTGTCTCTGAGTGCAGATAAAAGGTCCAGCAGGCAGATGTTGGAATTTATTATTCCCATACTTCCCGTTTCCAGTTTCTCTAAGAATGAGACCCAGTGTCTGACGTCTCCTGTGAGTGGTAGAAAAAGAAAACTAGCACTTATTGGAAGACTTATCTGTTTGGGTTGCTGGTGTGAAATCATAGCAATAGCCCCAAGACAAAGGTTGTCTCCATTGTATCTGGCAGATGAGGAAACCGAGGTTTAGAGAAGGAAAATGAATTTGTTAGAAAAAATAATACTTGGAAAGGACAGAATAAACCTCCCATTTCAAGAGTTCTATACTCTGAGCTTTCCCTCTATCCTGTTGAGGGTTAAGGACTTTGTGTCTTTATCTTTCCCATTATACTTACCATAGTCCTGCATATAGTATAATAGGTGCTTTGGCAAGCTTAGTTGGATTGAGTATTTAGGAGAGCAACATGGTATGAAGACAAGGGGCTGATGGGAACCAATTGATTCTTAAGGCTACTAGTCTTGTTTCTTTCTGATTCTTTGTATCATGTAGGGTGTCTGTGATTAAGTGGATAAAAAGACAGTCCTTCTCTAACCCTTGATTACACAATGGAGCAGGTTGTATTTGTACTTGTCTGCATTGATCTGCATGTCTCTTCTACTTCCTCTGGGACAGAGTGTTACATGTAGGCCTTTCATTTTGCATTTCAGCCTTGCACATAAATGCTGGGGAAAATCAGCAAACAGACCAACACCTTTCACCTTACATGCTCTTGTTTATTCCTGCCAATCCCAGTAATAGCTCCCTTTTTAAGAGTAAACAATGGAATTGCTAGACATCCAAGGGACTAAGATTCCCTAATGGACAAGGTCACACGATTCTGAAAAGTAATGAATATATGTCCATTAGTCAACACTGTAGAAGGATGAGGACAGACCAATTACCAACTCCCCCCATCTACCCTGGGAAAGGTAACCAGCATCACAATTCTGACTTAACCATTATAGATACAAGAGAAGTGACTATGAAGATAGACATAATTCCAGCACTACTTCCTAACTTCTATTCTAGGAGTCCAAGATTTGGCATTAGCCTGAATGATATAAACTAAACTAGGTTTTCCTTGTAGTTATTACTTCCGTGTATATATGTAGCTTTTTAGGTTCAAAAATCCAGAATGGAAGAAGAAATATAAGAGCCAAATTCCTGTCCAAATTGTTAGCAATGCATATTAGACTATATTTCCCCTCAGTTGCAGGGGAAATGTCAGCTTTTGTACCAGAGACACACTAGCTGTTCAAATATAGTTTTCTCATGTAGACCTATATGTGGACTAAAGTGTAAATGTTAAATTTCCTTCAATATATGTCCATCTCCACCATGAGGCTCAGATTTTGTTTCACTCTGAAATCATCAAATTAGGTCACATTTTAATCCTCATTATTCCAATGAGAAAACTGAGGGAAGCATTCAGGTACCTTCCCCGAGTTATGTAACCATTCAAGGGCAGAGTTGGTATATGAGAATGGCTCAGAGAAAATTGCATTTCTTAGCAATGTGTTTCCCACTGTAACTACTTAGAAGGAAGTGGCATATATCCTTAGCCCTCAATGAAATAAAAACTGAAGCTCAAATTCCCTAGGTACCGAGGTGCCCTTGAAGGAAATCACTCATCCATTACCCTTTGAAGCAGCTCCCAGAGATAGCCCCCAAGTTTTGTACAAGAGAGTTCTCTTAAAAATAGGCATTGCTCACCGGGCTCCATTTCAGCAGCCACAGGAGAATGGGGGAAAAGAAACCAAGTAGTTATAAGAAAACTGAACTATTTTACTGACAAATTAAAGGTTTGGGAGGCAGCGGGAGAAACTGGTCAGCTGCGAACTTCAGAGAGAACTGCACAGAACATTTCAAAGCCTCCACTTCAATTATGAAGGGAAACGCTGAGGTCTGGGAAGTGGTCCCCTATGGGTGTGTGCCTGGCATTAAATATGCCCTCTTGTCCTCAGCAGGGCTTCAAGCCTTTTAAGGAGGGACTGGATAGCAAGCTTGGGCGGGAGGGAGGACAGGGAGTGGGAGCGAGTGAGAGAGAGCCATCTGACCTGTCAGAGGGAAGCCTGGCTCTGTTCATCAAATTGTAGAGCATAAGAATGGGATCTTAGAGACCACTGATTGTAAAGAGACCAGAGTTGATAAGAAACTGGCCCTGGCCTCTGGGCCTAGCCTGAAATATCTAATGAATAATAAGCTTGGTTGAAACACTCTTTGTATTTCCTAAGTGTAGTTAACCTTTGGCATCTAGGGACTTTGGTTTCAGTATCAGCTTTGGATCTTAAAACTCATGGATCAGGCTGGGATATAGCTCAGTGGCAAAGTGTTTTGCCTAGCAAGTGAAGCATGCTGGGTTCACCCCTCAGTACCACAAAAGAAAAGACAAAATAAATAAATAAGTAAAAAACAGGATGCTCAATTCCTTTATGTAAATGTATTTTAAAAAGTATTCACATATAACTGACCCACGTCTTCTCGTATCTTTCCTTATATTGTCTCTAGGTTATTTACAATAATAATCTATGTTATGGATATTGTATACCAGTGAAAACAAACTTTAGGGCCCAGCCCCCAAATTCTGGGCTTCTATGTGTCACGAATGGACAGTTACCTTTTAAAGCCCACATAAATGGACTTGGCCAATGGCATAGAAAGGACATATATCACATGTCATTGGTGGACATGGAAAAGCAGCGTATTTTCCATATTCAGTGTACAGACATGAGCTACAGGTTTACACAGGCAAAGCCTTAAGGATAGGAGGTGAACATACGCACAGTTAAAGCCATCTCAAGTTTCAGAGGAGGTCTGACTGGTTGTCTCAGGAGTGGTCAGATGCAGCTTTGTGATGACAGTAAGCACCTTTCATGCTTGGCAGGTGATGGATCTCCTATTTGTCCCCCTCCCATGGTGGCTCCCATGATTCCATGGTGGCTACAAAGAGACTATGGGAGAGAATGGCTCAGAGTGATGTGGCTAGACATGAAGTGAAGGCTGGGATGAAAAGATTTATTCCTGCTTTTAGATTCCTGATTAGATCTTAACCTGCTAAACCAACTACATGCTAGACTTTGTTTATAGTTTTATCCCAAACCCCAGTAGAGGTCAATGATTGCATGAAGGAGGAGTCCTGAGCCCACTTGGGTCTCATTTCTTGTTTTTCCAAGACAATAGATACTTGTCAGATTTTCCTTCTCACACAATGTCCAAGCTCTGAAAATTCATCTCCTCTCCCTCCTCCTCCTTCTTCCTCTGCCTCTTTTCACCTATCCTCTCTGCTCCCCAATAAAACTCTTTAGTCAATTCCCAGTCAAGGGAAGAATTACTCAGGACATAGCATCAATGCAATACAGACACAACATCAGAATGTCATTCATTTTTTTCATCCCAGAAATGTCTGTAGTTTCAATAACAGAAATAATTGTCATGTATTGAGATGCAAATGGTAATAACAGCCATGTTGACAATAGTTGCTGATGTTCGCTGGGAATTTACTATGCCCTCCTCCATTCACAGGGATTTCCTCATTTAATTTCCACAACAAGCATACAATGTGTTGAGAATTCTCATCTCAGTTTTGTAAAGGAGTGAATGAAGGTTCACAGAGGCTCAGTCTGCACCCAAGAACATAGAAACATATTTTTTATACTTTGTCTAATTTCTAAATCAGTAAAATTTCCCTCCTATCTTCATTGTGTATCCTGCAAAACTAGGAAAATTGAGGGGCTGGGTGGGCATTGGGAAGGATGGCTAGAATGATGAAAAGGAAGATTTTGCTCAAGATACAGCATGCTCATAAACTGATATGTTGAATAGTAACTTCTTTGTATAGCTACTGAAAGATGATGAAAATATAAATATTTTTAAGGTGTTAAGTATGAGGGATAAGCGGAAATGGTTGTCCACTAAGCAGCTATTAAGGGCAGCCATTATTATGCACATCATGTATGCAAAGTATAGTAATGAGTTAACATAGTCAGAAATAATGTCTGTACCTTTTTTATGGATTGATATAAAAAGGGACGGATGGAGCTAAATTGATTTAGAGAGGTTAAGGCAAGCAGCTGGACCAAATGACCTTTGAGTTTCATTCTATGATTCACAGACACTATTCTAAAGATAAATGAGGCCACATAGCAAACCAAGAAGGAAAATATACAGGTCTTTAAGAGCCATTCTATCACATGGCGAAGGCAGGAACTCTTCCATCTTTGCCTAAGGGCTGTCCAAAAAGGCCATGTCTAGTGGCTCCTCCCATGGGAAAGGCCTGCTCCTTGTGTCTGGGAGTCCAGGATTCAAGACAATTCCTTTGGATCCAGGGTAGAATGACAATTATTTAAAATTGGCTCAGGTCTGTATACTTCACTGCCTTTTTTTTTTTTTAGTACCACTTTAAGTCTTCCCCTTGGGATGGCTTAAACAGCTCTATCTGTTTTAATGACAAACTATCCATCCATTGGACTGGAAATGAAAATCAAGCTTTTGTTTAGCAACCAGCCTGTTTATTTATTTTCCAAGTTCATGAGTTTATATGCGTGTTGCTCTTAATGGGCAGTGCATAAAAATGCCTCTTTTCATTTTCTTTTCATTTACATTGTTGTCAATAATGGCTATTATCAAGCCATTAGAGGTAAGAAAGTACAAAATTTTTTTGCCAGTAAAGATGAGCTGAATTTGTTTATGTATGCTGTATGCAGATTAGTCAATATGTTAACCTTTCTTCCCCTCTTATAGATGGCCTTATGTCAGTCACATAATTTCCCCACTGTTGCATATAATTATATACATGCACTTGGATGTATACGCACATGTGGGTGTATGTGTGTATGTGATATACATATATACGCACACATATAAATACAAATATTATATGTGTATACACAGGCATGTGCACATATATGTGTATGTGTATACATATACACACCTCTTCTTTTTTAATGAAAATGGAAGTCTGTTTCAGGAATATGAAATTAAACCTAGTACATATCAAATTCAAAAGCATTATTATGTTAATCTATGCCACCACAGTCTTGTTTTAAACAAAAGAAGTGATGGGCTCAGTCCATATATAACCCATGTAAGCTTTCATAATTAACTAAAACCATTTCAGGCTGTATTTGAAAGGCATACAGCATATGAGTAAAAACAAAGAAAATTCATTTCTGATCCAGATGTTCCTGAATGTGTACAGAAAAAATTGTCTCTTTTTTTCAAGTTTTTTAAAATTGATTTTTGAGAGTGGCGTTTGTAGAGATGTGTAGGTGATTAGAATACCGTCATGAGTTGGGTAAAAGGGAGTTCATTTTGGTTGACTTTAGCATTTCTGGTTAGATAGAGAAAATGAGAGTAGCTGGTATTTGTTGAGTATCATCCTGTTTTGGATCTCGAGTCAATACTCTTCAGCATTGTCTATAAAGACATGTCTGAAAATTCACAGTACTCTGATAAAATACCATTTTGGTTTTGTGGTTGATCAAGTAAGGGACTGGGGGTGATTGTTGGCAGCTGAGAAAGGTCAGACTGACAAGAATAGGGTAACAGAAGGCCCATGGTGTTTGGTAGGGGAGGAAAGGTTAAGCTTGGTCCTGAGATTGATGTCGAGGCCTGGAGTACAAAGAATTAGAAAACACTGTTCTCATGTGTGTAATGTTGGGTTTCCTGGGGACATATCCAGAAAGATTTCAACTGTCACACTATAGAAGTTGAGGTATTGCTGACTTATAATAGGTAAAGGCAACCATGTCACCAAATAACACATGGGAAATTCTCCCA
Source organism: Perognathus longimembris pacificus (assembly GCF_023159225.1). Taxonomy (NCBI): domain Eukaryota; kingdom Metazoa; phylum Chordata; class Mammalia; order Rodentia; family Heteromyidae; genus Perognathus; species Perognathus longimembris. Next base: position 14,693,113 of record NC_063170.1, read on the forward strand.
CCAAAGTGGGACTGGTTCTCCCAAGTCAGTGCAGCAGGGGTTAAGAAACAGCCATCTTCTCCTTGGAACTCTTAGAGCTCTCCCATAATCTAGCCAAGATCTGGGAAATAAATAGTGTCACTTCAACATGTGTTTATGGCTGAAGTGTATGTCAGAGCAGCTAGCCAGGCCTTGACTGTACTTACAGTAATTTGGGTATCTTGGCAGAATGATTTACCCTTTGGGCAACTCAGTCTCTTCAGATATGAAAAAATATTCTGAAGGACTAATTGGCTGCTCTCTGGAGTTTGGGAAATTAAGAACAAAGCAGATGGTCAGACAAAGGTGGTTCATGCCTATAATCCTAGGTATTTGAGAGACAGAGATTTGAGGCCTGAGGTTTGAAGACAGACCAGGCAGACAATTCCTAAAAGCTCTTATTGGCAGTTAACCAACAAAATGCCAAAATTAGATATTTGGCTCAAACAGTAGAGTGCCAGTCTCAAGTGAAAAAGCCAATCAAGAGCACAAGTGTCCAAGTTCAAACATACACATGCACACAAAAGAATAAAGCAGCTTAAAATACCCTGTTGAGGTTTTTATATACAGTTTCTAGTTCTTTAAGAAATACTTATGAGTATAACTATAGGATCAAGTGGAAAAACGATGCTTCATTTTGTAAGAGACTGCCAAACTCTTATAAAGTGTGCAGGCCATTTTGCATTTCTGTGTGAGCATCTCTATATAGGAGTACTTGTAATCTGTATATTTTCTTTGAGGAGGTATTTGCTTGGCATGCTTAGTCACTTTTTCCCTCCTTCCCTCTTTCCCTCCCTCCCTCCCTCCCTGCCTCCCTCCCTCTCTTCCTTCCCTTTCTTCTTTCTTCCTCTGTCTTCCATTTCCTTCTCTTTCTATCTTTCTTTCAGCCATTTGGAAAAATGATTTTTAGTTATTTTAGTTGTTTTTGTTTTGTGAGACAAGACAGCCCAGATTTTGGCCATCACACACAGGCTTGTATTTTTATTGTAAGTTATCAGATGTGTTTTTGTAATTTATTTACATTTGGTCTGTGGTTTCTCTCTCCATTTTCTTTGTTAGAGAAGTTTTTTATTTTAATGAAGTCTGTGATTTTCAATGTGCGTACCCTGGATGTCACATCTGAAAAAGATAATTGCTGTATCATCTAGGGTTTCTTCCATATTAGTTTCTAGAAATTTTGTACTGTACTCTGAGTGTTACAGTTAGGTCTATGAATACTCTGAGTTAATTTTTGTGAAGAGTGTAAGGTTTGTAACTAGATTCATATTTTTTGAATGGGTAGATGTCCAATTACTACACTGAAAAGACTTTCTTTCCCATTGCATTATCTTTTCTGTTTTCTCAAAGTTTGGTTGACTGTGTTTTTTATGGGCCAATTTATGGATTCTTTATTTTCTGACAGTGATTTGTTTTATTCCCTCACCAATGTCACATTATACTGATTATTGAGAGGGTCATATGATTTATTTCTTTTGCAGCCTTATGATAGAATGGAATATATATAGTTTTATGTATTCTTTATTAAATGCTTAATTACCCTTAGATACCGAGAATAAGCCTAGTTTAGTCGGAATGCCTGCTTCCTTTTTTATACAGGATTAGGTTTGATTTGCTAATTTTTTGAGACATTTTATATCTGAGTTCATGAGAGGCATTGATCTGTAATGTTCTTTTCTTCCAATGTCTTTGTGTGGTTTTTTAGTACTAAGATAATTTTGGCCCCATTGACAGAGTTCTGAAATATTCCCCAGGAAGGCTGTCTTGGGGGAGCAGGTCTATAATCCCAGATATTCAGGCAACAGAGGTAAAAGAATCTTGGTAGGAAGTCATCCAGGAAAAAGCCCAAACTCTCAATGAAAAACAAACTAAAAGCAAAATGGGTGGGGGGTGTGACTCAAGTGGGAGAGCAGTTGCCTGGCAGGCAATATAACTCTAAGATCAGTTCATAGTACAGACACACACACACACACACACACACACAGATAAAAAGAAAATGACAAAGCGTGTATTTCTTCTGTGTTAATATTCTGAAATAAATATGATTTTTTTCCTTTAATATTTGGTAGAATTCACCAGTGAACCTACCTAGGCCTGGTGCTCTCTATTTTGGGAGGTTATTAATTCTTGGTTCAATTATTTAAGAGGTATAAGACCATTTATATTGCTTTAATTAATTGGATCTTTTCTTGTGGATTGTGGAATTCAAAGAATTTTTTATTCCATGAAGTCTATCAAATATGAGGGCAGAGAATCATTGGTAATGTTGTTATTTATTCATTTAACATACGTAGACTTTTTAGTGATACTAGTAATTTTTATCTCCCCCCTTCCTTTTTCTTTCCTTAGCTTGGTAAAGACTTCAATTTTATTACTCTTTCCAGGTTTTAGTTCAATCGATTTTCTCTATTGATTTTTTAATCTTCAATTTCATTGGCTCTTCTTTTAATTTCTATTGCTTCTTTTCTGCTTAGTTTGTCTCTAATTTGCTTTTATTTTTTCTAGGATTTTTAAGGTAGAAACTTAATTATTCCTTTTTAGATCTTCCTTATTTTCTGATCTAAGTATTTAATGATACACATTACATTCTCAGCACTATTTACATTGTATCCATAATATTTTTGAGATAGGGTCACTTTATGTATTCCAAGAAAGCTTCAAAGTTAAGATCTTCCTGCACTGAGTCTCCTGTATGCTGGAATTGTAGGCATGAACCACCATGCCTGGCTGAGCCTCTATATGGTGATATGCTATATATGTTCATTTTTATTTAATCTGGAATAGCTTCAAATTCCTCTTGAAATTTCTTTGCTACTCCAAGTGTTATACAGCATGGTGTTTTTTAGTCTTGTGTTTGGGTAGTTTCTGGTGTTCTTTTCGGTTATTGAATTCTAATTTAATTTCTTTATGATCTGAGTGCAGACACATCGTGATTTTTATTCTTTAAAATTTGTTACAGGGTGTTTATGGAGCTTAATATGATTTATCTTGACTGCTGCTCCACAGAGCTTAGGCAAAAAGTGTAATCTGCTGTGTTTGGCTGAAGCAGTCTACCCAGGGCATTGATAAATGCTGCAATATGGCCGTGAAGTGAAGGAGTGAAAGAGTTCCTTGCTCCATGGTGTGGTCTCTTGTTTTCCAATGAGCCCAGGACTACAGATTGTGAGTAGAATTAAGGTTTATGCCATGAATACTTTCTCCTGAAGGCCACCCTTCTTAAGTAAAACAGCCTATTCAGGAATACTTCAAATATGGGTTGTTGTTGTTCTTCTACTTCCTCCTGCTAAAAGTGTGAAAATGACATTCACCATGAGGACTTGATCAAGGTCCTGAAATGGAGGCAAGAGAAAGTGTGTGGGCTTTCTGTGTTTGATTCTTAGGCTTGTGCATGTGGAATCTCCAGCAACTCCCCAGTTGTGACTGTAGGCTTTTCTCTTTTGGTGCTGATTTTTGCTCAAAGCTTTCTGATCTGTTACAGTGCAGTAATTAACAGAGACAAATGTCCACCAGTATAGGGGGAGAGAGTAGTACTTTGCTCTCTGGCCTCGATTTTTCAATGAATTTAAGAAAAACCAGGTTCCAGTGGCTTGCATCTATAATCCTAGCTACTTAGGAGACTAAAATCTGAGGATTAAGATTTGAAGCCACACCAGGTAGGAAAATCTGTGAGACTTTAATCTCCAATTAATCACCAAAAATGCCAGAAATGAATCTGTGGTGCTAGTGGTAAAGCACTAGCCTTGAACACAAAAGCTCAAGGACAGTGCCCAGGCCCTGATCCTGATCTCAAGCCCCAGGATTGGCACGAAGAAGAAGAAGCGGAAGAAGCAGAAAGAGAAGACAAAGAAGGAGAAAAAAGAAGAATCATTGATTTTTCAGTAGAATCCATCTTTTATTTGTTGTTAGGACAGAGTAGAGATTTCTAAGCCCCTTCCGTGCCATACCGGAAACTTTGTTTTTCTTCTCCAAGAAATCTTTTATTTTAACATTACAGAGACTTGTTTTCAGTCATATTTGATTATAGATTGAATCAGGAGCAAGGTGAGGGGGGAAAGGGCCAATCTAGAATGGAGCTGTGGCCAATTTTAAAACAAAATACTCTTTTATAGACAGCTCTACAACCTCTTTCAATAAGGAGCCTTTTTTTTTTTTTTTTAAACTAACCTCAGTGTTTTTATTGACCTATCTAGAACCCTTTGAAAGTTCCTGGTCTCTCTGCATGAAACAGTACTATCTCTATAGCTAGCACTCATCTACCAAGTGGGATCATAACTTTGCCTTCATCCCTGAGCCATTCTTGCTTATCTCAGGAAGTCAGGGAGCTCACTACCACGTCTTCTGTGACTTAAGAATTCACTGTCATCCAGCTTGAGAAAGACTGATGGGAACAAGTGAGGACAGCGAGAAAGAGATAAAAAGCACAAGATGGGTATTTCTAAATTCAGGTGGATCCAGAAAATTGCCCAAGGCCACACTGCAAATCTGTAGGGAAGTCAACATCTAGGCACCCGAAATCTCTTCTTCCTCAGCCTTCTGCTATTTTTTTTTAAACATAAATCCTCTGTTGAGAGAAACTATAAACAAGATGCTGAACCCAGGTACTTACAAGAAAGGCAGAGAAAAGCAATCTTGTTATTGATAAGACATTGTAAAAAATAAAATAGAATGTGTTGTTTACTGTCGACTACAGAAAACAGGGAAGTAAGAAGTATCCATCAAACTCACTCACATAGAAAAATACACCAAATGTTGAAAGAAAGGAAAGAATTCTCATAGCTCTGTCTCCCGTTCACAGGTGCATGGGTGGCAACACTTATGAATACTTACAACCTCTTTAGAGAATTGACTATCATCCTTTAAAACCTCATAAATAACTGGACACTTCCACCAGTCCCTAAAAGGAAAAAAAATAATGATTGCAGAACTTTGCATATGGTTTAAAGTTATTGATGACATTTCTGTGAAAACTGTAAAGTTCTTTATCATCGCCATCATTGCCACCACTACCACCAAAACTCTTAATGCTCTCCTCTTTTTCATCATCCCTACCACCACCACCATCAACAACATTATCCCCATCATCACGATCATGTTTATCACCATTTTCATCACCACATATGCCAATATTGTCATCTCCATCATTATCACCACCAGCATAACGATGCTATAGGGACTGCACTTACATTACACATTTCATTTCATCCTCACTTATTTATGACAATGGCAGGGCATTTCAAGGTGCACAATGCTGACAACATCCTCTTCATTTTTCTAGGTCTGATACAAATGATTCTTTTCTCCACTAACACATCCTAAACCTTCATTCTTAGTGCATCTCTGTGGCAACATACTCTAAGTTGAATTGTATTTGTGGATAAAAGTTAATTGGTGATCACATCATATTTAAAAGAATGAAAAGGTAATGGAGATTTATATTAATTAGTTGCAATAGGAGTAGCCTTGGTTTAAGTTTTCCAAGACTGTGTATTTTTTTCTGAATCCAAATTAAAGTAGTAAAATATACATTTATCTATCTAATAAGGTTGTAATTGAAACACTCTGAATTTGGAAAAGACAAGATAAGGAGAAAGAAATGTGTTTAACTCCAATACTGACCATGTGTGATGTTTTCTGGGGAGAAAAAAAAGCCAAAATTGTTCAAGTAGAGTTATTACTTTTGGCTTTGGTAGCAGTCTTGGACAGAGATTCAAACTATTCTGGCCTACCTTCCTTTGAGCTAACAGTCCTACACATGCTAAGAGCATCACAAAATATCATTCAATCCACTTTTATCACTGAGAACTCAACAGTAAAGACGTTTACTTATTTATGCGTCTCAATCCCTATTTAGCTAAAACCTAGAATATAGTGGATGCATAGCATCAATGTGTAAGTGAATGAATGAGTTAATTTTATTTGTTCTCCAATTTTCCTAACTAAAATATGAGGATGTATTTGTATACTAGGTGAGACTTCTGGGAATACTAGGGAAATTTGGAGGAATGTACTGGAATTCAATCTGGTTCAGAGGAGTGGTCATTGAGGTCATTTTTGCTTTTTTTGCAATTTGAGAGAGGATTAATTTTTTTAAGGCTTCATCAGGTGACAGGGTCATTCATTTGGCATTATCTCTGCAAGTGGAATCCATGACTACTGTCTAGGGAAAAAAATAACAGAGGATGTTCCACTTTCTGATTTCTTGTACTCTGATTCTAAGATTACAGATCAAGGTTAAGTTCATAATCATTGTCCACATATTTGCTTCATTTCTGCAGGAGAGGAAGAGGAGGAAGAAGAAGAGGAGGGCAGATGAAGAAGAAGAGATGAAGAAGAGAAGGAAAGGGAGATAGAAAAGAAAAGTTGTAGAACAAAAGGAGGAAAAAGCAGGCAAAGGGGGAAAGGCAGAGGAAGAATGGGGAGGAAGAGAAGTCAGAACAAAAATGAAGAAGAGGAAAAAAGAAGACAGAAGAAGGGGTGGATGAAGAGAAGTGGAAAGGAGGAGGAGGAAAAGCAAAAAGAAAATGAAGAAGAGAGGGAGGAAAAGTTGATGGGTCTTCATCTGTATCACTTCTGAATGTGAGAACTGGGAAGATAAAACAGGAGAGACGAGTTGAAGACAATTATAGGAAGCCTGCTATACAAGTCATAGAAAAAGAACACGATCCATTGAACTTCAAAGAGCTAATCTGACTGATCAGCTCCCTCAGTCTTTACCAAGATACAAATCTCTCAAAAGCAGGCCATCACCATCTTTGTGGAGAAAAATACTTAGTCACAGGCAGTGGGATATGAAATTGACGGAGAAAGAAATCTTGCTACATTCAAAATCTGTAGATGTGAATAGACAAAGATACTGAAAATACTGATATGCCTTTTCTGGGCTCACCTGTTATAGCTATTTAGTGAACCTAGAGGGAAAATGCTCTGTCTCAACATCTGGGAACTTTCCAGTTTGATAACAGATGGGTTGTCTATATAAAGGGCAATGTCACTTCCAAGATGTGGACAACAATTCTGAGAGTGAGAGAAAGAGAAAACTTCAAGTCAAGGGGCTTCCCAGAGGAAGTAAAGCTAGCTCTCCTGAGAAGACTACTTTGAGAATTAAGTTAAAGGATGTACTCACCTCCCATATAAAGACTAGTAAATGAGCACTGGCCCTGGTTCCGGAAGCTTCTTATTGGAAATTCTGCTCCATCTCTCACTTACTGAGAGCTAGATTTCTACCTAGCTCCTTTGGGATCATTTTGCTCATCTACAAAATGGAAGTAACATCTCTGGCCATTCTGGAGTGAAATTGAAAGCTAATATATACAAAGTGCTTCTCAGCAGAAGACTTGGTTCATTGTAGGCATTCAATCAATGGTCCCTAGATGCATTGTTCTCACTGAGCTGCCTCTCAGATCCTGGCAGGCCAGGTCATGTGATTTTCATGGATCGTTAGATTTCTGTGAGGTATGGTTTAAGTAGCCTGTGGGACATGGTAAGATAGCTAAATGTTGGTTTTGATGTTTTCCTTCAGGTTCTCCTCAAAGGCTCACTTGAGGTGTGTGGCCTTGCAATATCAAAGAGTTAGGGAATGCCAAGGAGTGTTGCTGGGGGAAAACAGGCACCTATAGTACTATTAGATCTGGGGAAGATTAGGCAGGTGAGAATTTCTGCTAAAATTTCCCAACAGGGTCAGGTCAGGTACCTCTTCAGGCCATGGTTATCACCTTCCAAGGCTGCATGGGCAGCCTTGACCCTTTGGGGGAAAGAAGGTTGAATGAATAACACTGAGACTCTGCAGCAACGGGGGAAATAGTCAAACATGGATAACCAGAAAATAAATATGAGGAATTCAAGGGAATTTACCCATTTCTGGGCTCAAATTTTTGAGTGGCCTTGTGAGATGGAGAGGAGGTTAGACTCAGAGATGCTTCAGCCTCAACAGTCTATCAACACTAACATGCTTCAGACATGTGATGATTGTCAGTCTAAGATACTTTCTGACCCTTTCAGTGAAATTAGATCCCGTTTCTCTTCTTTCCACTCAGTAATGATTCGGCACCATTTGCAAGTATCTCACTGAAACCCTGAGCACATCTCCACCTAATCACCTCCCAGAGGACCCACCTTCAAATACAATCACACTGCTCTTTATAGCTTCAGTGCAGAAATTTTGAGAGGACATAAGCATTCAGTCTAAAGCACTTATTGAAACTAAACTCAAGAAGTTCAAGTCTTGGACTTCTCTCTCTCCATAATTACCTGAGCCAATGTTGTGTCACAAATCTGTTTCTAGATATACAATAGGACATTGCACACACACACACACACACACACACACACACACACACACACACACACACACACACCTGTTTTGTTTCCCTGGAAAACCCTAATAATTTCTGGCAAAGTAAAACAAAATACATCCAAGTCGAGAAGAATAAATGCTTTATGTTGGTGAGAAGACAAAGCATATAAAGTCAAGGCCTCACAGAAGAAACCACCAGGCTTAGTCTATTTGTTTTCTTGTTTGTTGCTTGCTTGTTTTGCAGTATCCAGAGCCTCTTGCAAGCTAGGCAATTTTTTTTTTAACCACTGAGCTAACTTCCAGTCTGGAACTTCAGCCTTAGAAAGCAATCTTTCCCAGATCACTGCCTGAATTGAATCCAGAATTTTAGTACAGAAGACATGATGAGGATTCTAGTAATTTGTTGGTGAGGAACAGAATCAGCATTCTGTCAGATTTACCTTGAGATTTTTGAAGGAATGTCCCAAGAGTGATCAGGACAAATGAAGATGCATCACCACATGTTGCTCAGCAAGCAGCAGTTCAACATCATTGATATGTCAGCTCAGTTCTAAGTTCACTGAACAAAAGCAGACAGGAGCTGGGCACCAGTAGTTCAATCATGCTAATCCTAGGTACTCAGGAAACTGAGATCTGAGGATCACAATTTGAAGTCAGCCCAGGCAGGGAAGTATGAGAGACTCTCATTTCAAATTAACCCCCAAAACTGAAAATGGAGCTGTGGCTCAAATTGTGGAGTGCTAGCTTTGAGCAGAGAAGCTCAGAGAAAGCACCCAGGACCTGAAATTCAAGCTTCAGGATCATCACAAAACAACAAAAACAAATAAACAAAAAAAAACAACAAGAAAACAAAAGAAAAAAAGTCAGACACAGTCTTTGCAGCTGCAATTTTTGTCTACTACTAATAATAAGTAGGTATAAAAACAAATGTAAAATTGCAACTGAAATAAGTTGCTGGAAGATAAACATTTTCAGGAGGATAATAGAATAGCTAGGAAAATGGCTGTGAATTAGACAGGGATGACTATTGAATTTAGAGAAGGGAGGGGGGAGGAGGGGGAAGGAAGGAGGAGCAAAGAGGGGAGATCAGTTTTTTTACCCCTAATATCTGAACTACTTCTGAGACTTGGTTTAGTGAAGTAGATGCAGTCAGTTGCATTGTCCCTATTTTTATTTTGTTCTAGTCTTTTATATGCTACCTTCCCTGTTCACCTATCTGTCTTCTGGTTTGGAGTCAACATGTCTTCGCATGATATATTCTAGTGTTGCAATGGAGGCTCCTATTTCACATTATTCCATGGTGAATGGGAGTGGAGAGTGGAATAAAGACAGGCTAGCCTTTCCTAAGAGTCCTAGCTCTGCTTTTGACCTCTGGTGTGCTCTTGGAAAAACTGTTAAAAATATCTCACTAAATTTCCTTAGGATCATTTTATTTTTGGGTGATGCTGGGGTTTGAACTCATGACCTCGCACTAGCTAGACAAGCAACCTGCCGACCTTCCTTTTTTCTTTAATTACTGATGATTCCTGCCTGTGGGAGGCCTTAGACTGTGATCTTCCTAGTTATACTTCCAACATAGCTGGGAACATAGACAGGAACCACCATACCCACCTTCTTCTTTGAGATTCAGTAACATTGCGTTGGCTATCTTGGAACTGTGATCTTCCCATTTCTGTCTCCTGTGTAGACAGGACTGCAGGTTTTCACTGCCAAGTCTTCCTACAGAAAAATAATCCATAATCTCACTGCTTTAATGTGATTGTACCTATACCTCTTTGGTTGTTTTTTACTTTTATTGATGTTGAATATGCATGCATATAATCGGAGTAGAATCTCAATGCTTTGGCATTCCTGAATTCCAGATCTAATTGGCCCAGTTAATGTGGATTGTAGTCCCTGTGACTTCTGAATCTATTTAAAACTAGGTAGATGAAAATAACACCCAATTCTGAAAAGCACATCTCTGGGTTGCTGAAGCAGAGGTTTGAAAGGTGGTCCTTGACCTATGGAGGGTGCTGGGAGAGGCTTAGTTGTTGGTTGGAAGGGCAGAGGATGGTGATTGCTGATTAAACCTATTATTTTATTTCCAAATTGACTAGTGATGTTTCCTGGTGTCTTTACAGGGGAATTCTCTGTTTATGAGAGAGAGACAGAGACAGAGACAGACAGCGAGACAGAGACAGAGACAGAGATGGAGACCGAGAGACACAGAGACAGAGAGAGAAAGAGAAAGAGTCAGAGGTAGACAAAGACGAACGGAGAGACAGAGATAAACATAGACAAAACTGATCTAGGACCAAGGACAAAACAGCCTGGAGTTTGGGGGAGAGCTAGAAGGAAGAGGAAGGGGAAGATTGAATGCTGACCTAATTCCCTGGACTAAGACTTTACTTGGTTATTTCAGGTTTTTCCTCTATTGAGAATTGATTTATTCAGTGGAAAACAATCCCATATTTAGCTTTGCAGGTTTCACAAGGATATATCTAGAGTATTTGTTTGCAGCATGCCATATAAACATTAGGAATTAAAGTTTAAATTAAACTTTGAAAAAAATACAATTACGCTGTAATTCAAAAGTACTGTATTATTCTTATGAACAACATAAAAACATCAAAATAGCATTGACAGAAATATGAATTGCATGTATAACTATATACATGTATATATGGAAATTGCAAATACATAATATTTATCATGGTTTTATGGGAGTGTGGACAATTTACTTCTGTTTTGTATATTTTCAATGTGATTACTATTAAATATAAATATGCTTTTATTTGAAACCTTGGAAAGTGCCATAAATTTACAGTTTATATTTATTCGTTCTCCCTCCTACCCCCGCATCTAACAATGTATTGGGAGAATTTCCCCCTGACATTAAATATTCTTAGGGAGTACAATACCTTTAATTGATGGATTTGGGTTCAAAATTCTTTTATATTCATATTATTTTTATTTGAAAATGCTCAAATCAGAGGGATTACAGTTACATAAATCAGGCAAAGAGTACATTTCCTTTTGGACAATGTAACCCCTTACCTTGCTCTCTCTCAGTTCTTCCTTCCCATCCTACCCATCAGTTCTTTAGTTGATTTTCAACCTAGTGTCCAATGAGTGCCATTGCTGCCTTTGTTTGCCCTTTGTCCCTCCATTTCTGTGCTTCCCCTTACATTCCCAAAGACATATAGGAAAATAAACAAGACAAAAAGAAAAGAAAACAAACGAGCAGAAAAGAATAAACGTCTTGTTTCCATTCTTTATTGAAATAATGATTGGTTTTTCCCTGGTTGTCAAGGTTTTAGGCTATTACCAACCATCAGCTGCCATAAACAACCCCCTATTGAACTAGCCATCGCTAGCTCTGACTAGCATCTGACTCTGTGTGCATTTTACCCTTTAGGTAGATTCTGGACAGTTCATGTCCATTTTCTCATTTGATTTACAAAAGATATCTAGAAAGTTGAGAAGTTACATCTCTCATTAGGTAGACTACACATGAGACATGAAGGAAAAAAGAAAAAGATAAGTAGGTGGATGGATGGCTAGATAGATGATAGATAGATAGATAGATAGATAGATAGATAGATAGATAGATAGATACTTAAAGAGTTATGCAGACAGATGATAGATCAATCAATCTTGTCAAATGGATGAGAGCTAGAAGGAAAATTAAAAAGGTAATGGAGTCTGAAGGGTGTCCAGTGGAAAACACAGGCAGAAGAGAACACATTATTGTGTACTGTAACCTGTCCCTCAAGTGTGCACAAGATCACCCAGCATGAATATGAATACCCTAGTCAGAAATGCAACTGTGCACATGCATCCTGAAAGCTTCCTTCAAGGTTACCTCAGAGGGAGCCAAACACAGCCTGCCAACCAGCCGGATGTATAATGATGGGGCAGAAGTTCCCAGGGAGTTATAAATGATGATGATTCCACAAAATACTAATTTGTAGCATAAAACAAGACTGTAAAACCTAAGGGGCTGTACAGGAGGTGTGTGTATTCATTCCTACAGCTGGGACCTGGGTCCAGAGCCATGGCTGAAGGCTGTGAGATGCTGTCTAGAGATGCTGCTCTATCTTTTAATGATGGTCTAGTTATGGAATGCACCATTGCTCAACTCCATGTTAGAAGAAAGTGGGATCTTGGATTCCTTCCTAGATATACAGGAGTTTCTGTCTTGGTCTGTCTGTCTGTCCATCCATCTGTCCATCTATCCATCCATCTATCATATGTCTATCGTTATCTCTCCTCATTGGTGATACTCTACCACTTGGGCCACATCTCCAGTCTACCTTTTTTGCTGGTTAGAGATAGTCTCATGGATTATTCTACTTTGGCTGGCTTTGAGCCAGAATCCTCAGATCTCAGTCTCCTGAGTAGCTAGGATTATAGGCATGAGCCACTTGTGTCTGGGGTTGGGGTTATTTTAAGGAATCTGGTAGCTATGTGATTCTCACCATGGAAAATTTGGGCCTTTAAGAAATCTCTCCAGATTTGATTAACACAAGGCCAGAATATTTTGTTTTTTAAAGAAGCTAGTTATTGAAGCTTCTAGATCCTTCTTTCCAAGTCTTCTTTGTATGCCCTAGTATTGTAAGAAGCAGTACCCATTAATTGAGTCTGCACTGTATATTGGGTTTTGTGGAGAATATTCTGGATCAAAAAAGAAGTACATCACTGGCTTGTAAGATAAATGGCACCAAGTGAACATCATAATAGCTATGGTCAAGTTCATGGTTACTAAGCTCAGTGGTCTCTCTCAGCATACATATGCACACACATACATTCCCACACATGCACACATATTTATGCACACAAAGAGCATAAAGAGTCAGGCCCTGACTATGTGCCTATCTCAGCAAGCTGGAAAGAGCAAGTGGATGAAGAGTCATGGGAATTCCTGACCAGGCTAAGCCCTTGCCTGTCCTATGGCTTTAGCTGGCCTGCCAGCAACCAGCCATCCCTAGACTATATAGTTACAGACCCTAAATGTAGCCAGGGTGAATGAACTGATATGTTTACTAATTTTAAATACCTAACTTTTCAGTGATATGTCCATTTTTTATTGAATATCAAATGAGTTATATACAATCCTGCCAAGCTGAGAAAATCAATACCAGAGGAGTCATTTTTAAAGTAATATCAACCCTGCACTGGAAATAGGCGTGGTGATAATAGGAGTTCTTGGGAGTATCTAGGGGCTTCAAAAGGATATCTGAGCTGGTAGCCAAATGATTGTGTGATTGTGTATGTGTGTGTGTGTGAGAGAGAGAGAGAGATAGAGAGAGAGACACAGAGACAGAGACAGAGACAGAGAGACAGAAAGACAGAGAGAGAGGAAAGGAAAAGAAGGAATGAGAGGGAGAGGGGAAGGGAAAAGGAAGGGGAAGGGACAAAGATAAAGAGAGAGACAGACTGAAACAGAGAGAAAGAAGAAAACCCCACAAGCTTCCAGCCTGGTGGTTGCTTGAGTAAAATCAGAGCACAGCTCCTATTTCCAATGCAAAACTCCTGGCCATAGGTAGCTTTACAGCTGTTTGCTTAACATAGAGGAGAACCAGGCCTCCCCAGGTATTTCAGCTCTCATTCTGGTCTCCTCTCCAGCCTGGCTTTCCAGTGCTTTCCAGTCTGCTCTAAGGCCCAGAGTCTGAATCTCACTGTATTAAAAAACACAGTTCCACTCTTCCAGCCAAGTTTTATCACCATCAGAGTGAAGGAATGGCTGACAATGGAACCTGGGTGGTAAACAGGCCAAAGTGGGTGGTGAGTGAAGGCAGATGGTCCCTGTGGAGTTTCACTCTGGGACTGTTTGTTTGTTTGGAAACAGAGATAGGGGCAGGCTGATGGCTGCCAGGCTTCCTGTCAGTACCACACAGAGCTGGATCCAGCTTGGGCCTCTCTCAATAAACCCACTATCCTCTTTGACTGGCTTCTGCTCCTCACTCCCCACCCCCACCCACTGTCCTCACCATTCCATCAGTTATATTGTCCAGAGCACAACACAATAAACTGTACTGTTATGGACCGTGCTACACGTAATTTGTTTCAACCTTCCTAACACCCCTGTGTTAGAGACATTACCTTAGGCTTATTTTACACAGTAGGGAAATCTGAGTTATGGAAATGATGGTATTACCCAAAGTTTCAGACTTGTGAGCAACAGAGCCAGGACTCAGTGTTAATCCTAAAGCCATGTTCTATGCTACTTGACAATGTCAAAGTGTAGCCTGAAAAATGTTAAAATAGAATCCAAAGGTTGAACTTTAAACACAATGATATATGTCATTCCAGTCTTTTGTTGTTTTTTTGCTTAATTTTGTCTTTTGCCTGGTTGATAACTGTTTGCTTATGCACTGGTATAATTTTGCAGCTTGCTTTCTTATATACTCTTTTAATGTGTTAGCTTCACAAACTTAGTAACTGTAATTACACATGATGAATGCTTTACCTAATATTGACCCACAGTATAGATAAGAATATAACAGTTTAATCACACAATGGGCATATTCAGGTTATTTCTCTTACTATTTTAATTGTGCTGGAACAAATTAAACACTGCTTTAATAAATGTCTTTTACATAGGACAAAGTGCACTTAGCAAATTCCATGACTAAGAATGTCAAGTAGCTTTTAAGCAAGGCTGGATTTCCTTCTTAGTTAGAACTATAGCTTAGCAATTTTTTCAACTGAGGAAAATAATAATACCTGGCTTATAAATTTCCTGGTTGCAGGAGTAGCAAAGTGACTGTGTGCATGCATGAGTGCTTGCAGCTATCAACGTGTCGGTGAATGCTACGTGTATGTGTATTTGTGTGCATATGTGTGTGTGTGTGTGTGTACACACTGGTGATACAGTGTACAACTGCCCAATACAACCATATAAAGACAGCTGCTGTGACACAGCAAGTGTCTGGGTCTCTGTTCCCCTCTCAGTGCTTGGCAGGGAAGATGAACATTTACAATGAATGACCCCCTTTGGCGCACAGGTTCTGTATCATGTACTCTGCACACAAATGCTTCTGGACTCCTCTCAGGACCCTGCAAGGAAAAGCTTTTAAAGAAATTGAAGCTCCAAATGAAGGGACTGAACCAAAATTATAGCTTCAGGGCATAAAGTTCAGATGCCCACCTATCTAAGATTCCCCTACCTCACCAAAAATATGACATCTGAGCTTCATGCAAGCCAATGGAGTATATGCAATAGAAACACTTTTTTCCCTACTCTTTGAGGCAAGCTGAACAGCATTCTTTTTGCATAGCTTTTCCCCAACATCTTCACCACCTTCCAGGGTTGTTGCCTCTTAGCACCCAGCATGTTGGGCTCCTGGAGAACTTGGAAGACCCCTTCCCCACATCTCACTTCTCTGTTCCCTTGATAGGTGTAGAAGGGGGTCTACAGCCTGCTGGACCAGGCTGCCAGTTTATGAGTAGGAAGGTTAAGCCAACAGGCGCCAGGCACTGCTTCAATTACACTTTGCTTGTTCCAAGAGCTTTAATCACAACCTCTTTCTCAATGGATCCTTTCAGAAAGGCCAGAGGGAGAATAGGCAATTGGAAACACTGGTAATAATCAGGGTCCCAGACCTCCAACTCCAAAGGGAAATGAGTTTGGGACATAAGATTCATTAAAGAGAAGAGCAAACTCAGAGAGATTAGCTATTTGAGAAAGCATCTGTGGGTATAGGAACTAGGGCAAGAAGGGGGGAGGTGTGCACCGAGATCATAAACAATAAATAGAAAGCATAGGTGACAATAATTAGTTTGTGGTTTTAATTAGGAGGTCTCTCGGGACAGATGTTCATTACAAAGAAAAAAAAAAAACAGCTTAAGACCCCTCCTGGGATTTGTAATGAAATTTATTCCCCTCTGGCTAGGGAGGAGGGTGGGGATGCATTCCAGGCTTCTGGGCCTTTAGCCTGAAGCTTCCGGTGATGGGGTGAAGAATGTTTGGTTCGGGTGGAGTGCCACTCCCTACCCCCAGGCTCCTACATTTATATTCCCTCTCAAGCAGCCTGTGCAACAGAGCGAGTCTGCTTCTGATTAACATTAAAGAGAGACAGCCAGGGACTGAGTCTCTGCCTAGTTTGGCTGTCTCAGGAACCCAGGCCTCTCTGTGCTGTCTAGGATGCATTTGTCCTGAGAAGCCAAGGGGCAGAATCCTCTCCTGAGTCTTCTTTGGGGCTTCTAGTCTGAGCAGGCTCCAGTCCCCACTCCTGATCCCCAAGAAGAAAACACAGGGCCAGCTTTGAGGGTAGAAACAGAGGGTGGCTTACCAGTATACTTTTTGCCAACTTTGTCATTTGCCACACTTGTTCCTGTTCTATTATCCATGTGACATGATAAGATTCCATCTTGTACCATGAACAGCCAGCTATTAAGTGGAAGACTTCCAAAGGATGAATCATGGAGATGGACATTTTCCCAGAGGAATGAAGGAAGAAAGTAGGAATCACCACAGCCAGTGCCCACTGGGCCCTTTCTAGGCAGTTTCCATGGAGTATTTGGAGTTCTCAGCTGACAACACATCGAGGTGAGGTAGACCTTTCCAATGACATGGTCTAAAGAAGAAAACCAAAGCTGGGGTAATTTATGAAACATGCACAAGCTCTCACCATGAGAAAGCAGCAGAGCTGGCATTTGATCATAGGCAGAAAAAGTTCAGAATATGGTCCTAAATTCTCATCGAAGGAATTGAAGAGGAATAAAACTGAAGGGGGATGAAAATGGTTTGGAAAAGTACAAATGAGTCCTCTGGGTTAGAGCTGGCTGACCTTTTCCATGAAGGGAGAGGTGGTAAAGAATGTGTGTCCTGCAGGTTATGTATACACCATGACTTCTACTCAGCTTAGCCAGTGTATCACAAAAGCCAGCATGGACCATGCCTATGTTCTGCTAACCTTTATTTATTCAAATAATAATGGATTTGAATAAATAAGTGTCTTATTCACCCATACTCCAAGCCACCATCAGGAACTTTGAGTGGGAATGTAATTTCTTCGTCTGCCGATGAGTTGCAGTTCCTAGAATCCAGCAGTGGAAATCCCAGGGCCCATACATTTTACATTCATTAATAAATTTATTCCATATCCCATCATTGGCAAGAGGTCACTGCTGGACTCGAGAACCCTTCAGTTGCACTATGAAACCTTTGTCCTTGGTGGCTAGACTCCCTCGCCTCTGCTAACAAAACTAATTGAAATGAATGTCTGAGGGGACCGTTCTTCAGTGTGTTCTGACATGGGGCAGAGTTTAGAATGGAGAGCAACAGTCTTGTGCATTTACCACTGACCCTGTGTCCCAGGAAGATGATTATTTTGTCTGAGCATCAGAGCTATCCTCTCCTTACTAGTTTTCAGTGATGACTTTGTGATCTCTGCCCACAGGATTTGGGAAAACTAATCTATCTCCTAAAAGGTACCATCCTTTCTACTCATATGTCTCTAAGCTAACTCTAATGCTGCATCAGAAAACAGCCACCACTTGTACCCACCGCAGACCAAGGCTCCTTACTTGAAGCACTTTGCCTGTACCTCAGAGGTGTGCATTGAATCTCTCTCTCTCAAGGCAACACAGGGTACTGGATGAACTCCTTTGGGGACCAACACTGGTTATTGTTCCAGCTTTTAGTATTAAATGTGTCCTAAGATATCCCATCTATAATACAAAGTTAACAGATAATGACTTTGATGGTTGTGAGGAAGGATACATGCAAAGGGGCCAAAAACAACAACAAAAAAAGTACAGACACATAATGGACATGGGATCAATGTGCGAGCCTTTCTTTGCCATTTGCTTTGTGAGATGATGATCTGAAATCTGTTTCTAGGAAAGGAAGAAAGGCAGTCATTTTGGAAGCACAGACATATGCATACTTCGGAGCAGGAAGAGCATGCGGAAGTTATCTTAATCATGCACCAACTAGATTTAAAGAGTCCCCTGCCTATAGACCAGGAGCCTTTCAGATCATGCTTGAATAACCCCAGGAAAAGCGACTATCTCAGCATGGCATCTGACATTGTTACGTGGCTTTGATTTACAGGATCCTTTTATTTGTAATGTGTTAAACACGTCAAGCATCTGATTTCTAATTACTTCTAATAAGCTACCTGTGACCTGAGTTTTAAAGCTGTGGAGAAATAAGTCCTAGAATCTTTGAGAGGGAATAGGTAAACTATATTCAACAAATGGTGGAAATCATGAATAATTGTACGACCTATTTTCAAATGTTCTTGACCTTGGACTACTTTTCTCTGGTACAGAGATGGTGACAGAAAGGTTTAAGATGGGGATGGGAGAATTTAGAACCAGAGAAGCTCTGAATTCCCCACTGACCACATTTCTAGTCCTGCCATTGCCTCTCTAGAGACAGAATACCCTCCCTTCGATTTCATTCTGCCTATCAACATCTTCTGAGAGCATGACATTCAAAAGGAACACAATAGTTTGCTTGTGAAGTCACCATGGTGATCATTGTTTTATTTTTCTACCAAACTTGCACCAACACCAGAGGATATGAGAGAGTTCACCCAGGCCAACCTCTTCCTCCTATGATTCCAGTGGGTTGTATCAGTAGATAAACAACAACTTGTCAAAGCAGTCAGCCTTTATCTTAACAACCACCCCCAGGAAACCTTTGCCTGTGGAAAAACAATAACCAGATCTCCTGGTATTCTATCTCCAATGTCTCATCACCCTGGTGTTATATATCCTCTAAATCATCTTCCCCACACCTCAGCCCATTCAATAATCCTAGGATTTTCATATTATCACAGGATTTGCTAGTGATGATTGCTAGGATACCAATTGGTATCCTAGACCTGCCTGAAATGTTTTTAACCCAAATTTCCAGTTTCCTAGTTGGATACTTTTTTGTTCTTTGTAACAGTCTGGAAGCTATTTTAACATTTTTAACATCAAATTTGCCAAGTTTGATTTTGAAAACTGCCCACTTGCAAGTTCCAGACTTGGTATTTTAATGAAGGCCTAAAACATCTCTAAGGAAACAAGGTATCAAGCTGAGCAGACTTTTTAGCCTTGGCAGAGCTCATCACAGCCATGGAAGTGGCTCACTCCATGAATATAGCAGCTTTTGTGAATTGATGGTGGTCCAGAAGAGAGAATGTGCATTTGGTGGTGAAAGATTAGTGGTGATTTCTTTTGAAGACAAGCTTACATTGAATTAGCAAATAATAATTGTGCATATGTATGGGATACAAAGCATTGCTTTGACTTCATGTTCACTGTAGAAAGATTACATCCAGCTTGTTAATGTGAATATCATTTCACCAGCCTATCCTTTATGTGTGCGTGGTAGGAATGTTTAAGAGAAACCAACTTATTCCTTTACCTAGTTTGAAATACAGAAATCTAAGCTCTAAAGCCATCACCGGAGTGACTGATGCAAATTTACCTTGTGAATCCTACTCACTAGGTTAAGGAAACTCAGGGAGTCCTGGTAGGATGTGGGTCTCCTAAGAGCATCTTGCCATGTCCCACCCTCTTGCCTCTTTGCATCTCAGCACCTGCAGTCACTGGACCAGAGAAAGCCAGTCTGAGCCATGGGCAAACTGATTTCACTGGGATTTGTTCCCAGTGGAGACAGCCAAATCTCCCAATGCTCTGTCCAGAAGATTCCTTGAAGGACAGTTTCTCTGTTCCTGAGAAGTGCAGCTTCTCACTTAAAGGGACTAGGAGAGACTAATAAACCTCTGGAAATTGACTGGTGCCAGGCAATGCTTCAAAAGGCAGTAGTGTAGTGCTCCCAAACTACAGTATGCATACAAATGGAGCCTGAAAAAGAACTGGTCTCAGAGTATTTCTTCAGTCTGGAATGAAGCCTCAGATTTGCTTTTGTAACAAATTCCTAAGGGATGACTGATAGATACAGTTGACCCTGGGGGCCAAACTTAAAAACACTGATAAAAAGGGAGGAAAAGATTCAGAGTCTAGATTACTGAAGGCTTAAATCTCTCTTTAGCCTGTTATAACAATGAAGCTGTGGTCAAACCATGTCACCTTTTGGTACTTTTACTTGTTTTGTGGGCACTGTTTATAAAATGGCAAAATTGGCCCTTGGATCAAAATGTTGACCTTAGGAGCACATATAATAATGCACTCTAGAGAAGAGCATATGGGGAGCTTGCAATAGAAGTATATTCCTTCAAGTTGGGTTTGTTTTTATTCCTTACAACCAGTCCAGGAAAAGAATAGTTCAAGCAGAGAATACTACCATTTTGCTTTGTAAACATTTCTTCTGGATTTTTTTTACTGTAACAGAACTTGTGATCTGGCCTTCCTCCCATGCAGAAAATGCTCGCATCGTCCACAGCAGTGAACACACTCCAAACCACTAGCCCCGCCAATGGAGCCAGGGTGTCCCTACTGTCTCAACATCTGGCCTCTCCAACACAAGCCTCTAATTTTCTGTGGCTCTTTCTTGGCCTCCTCCCCCTTGTGGGAAGTGTGGTATGGATAACAAGCCCCATCTGTGAGGCAGTTGGGGTTCCGGAGGCTCCCCTCCCTTCTTCATGCCTTTGAAGAGTCCATCCATGTTCGGCCCGGAGGTCTCCCATTGTGGCCAGCATCTCTGTTTCCTATTAGCAGTGAGGAAAGCATTGAAATGTTAAAAGGAGGCAGCAAATTAGTGTCCTATTCTGGGCTGCGCTGAGGCTCTGAAACTTGTCAGAATGAGGATGTCACTACAGAGGGGAGTGACTTGGGCTCAGATTCTCCAGTTACATCCCAAGTGGCTTTCATCTCTCTCCCATCTCTGCACTGTAGGTTTGGGTAGTGGATGGGCAAAACAAGTGATTTAGATTCAACATGTTGGGGTTTGAAATCTCTTCCAGGTACAAGTTGCGGTATCCTCCAGCCTTTAGGCCAGACAGAGCAGTGACAGGTCTATAGGGAAGGGTCAGGATACTCTCTACTCTAAATGGCCTTAGCATTATTTTTTTAAACATGAAGTGGTAAGAAAATTTAACAATTGTAGTTTAAGATGTTAATATGGATGCTTTTAGGTCTAGGATATGAACAAGATGAAACTTGCAAGGTAATTTCCTTTTGGAAGTTTCTTAAAACTTCAAATGCATTTGTAAGGGAGACATCAAAACATAAAAATTGTACTATTCATGGGGTATCATGTAAAGCTTCAATATATGTATACTGAATATATGTACATTCAATGTATGCATATCTATATGACCATGCATGCATATATGATATATGTATGTTCAATATATGCTTATATTATGTAATACTTAATTCAGGTTAAACATACCTAGTTTTTGAAAGCATTTTTTTAAATAACAAAAATATTCACCATCCTTTCTTTGTACATACCTGTAAGGTAGATGTTTCCAGAATCCCAGGAGGGAATTATCTCAAATCCTCTCTGCATCTGTGTCTGTGACATCCTACTGAGCTATCACCATCTGAATGGCTCATGGTGGATTTTGTGGGAACTCTGGGCCTCTGGATTCATTCAATACTTTCCTTGTTAACTAACCCAACAGAGACATCAATGACCTGAGGTCTCAGATGTTCACTGCCCAGTCAGCTTCTGCCACTTATCTTTTCTGTGAGTTTGGTCCACTTGATTAATTTTATTGAGCCTCTGTTTTCTTATCTACAAAATGGGAAGAAAACTCCTTTTTTTTTTTAAAGATAAAGAAGATTGCTTAAGAAAATATATTCCGGGGCTTGGAATATGGCCTAGTGGCAAGAGTGCTTGCCTTGTATACATGAAGCCCTGGGTTCAATTCCTCAGCACCACATATATAGAAAAGGCCAGAGGTGGTACTGTGGCTCAAGTGGTAAGTGCTAGCCTTGAGCAAAAAGAAGCCAGGGACAGTGCTCAGGCCCTGAGTCCAAGCCCCAGGACTGGCCAAATAATAATAATAATAATAATAATAATAATAAATAATATATATATATTCCTGGTAGATAAAAGATGCTCCAAATTGGATACCAACAATTCCTTTCCTTTCCCCACCCACATGCCTTGAACTTGATTTTATTTGTGTAAGCACTGGTGTTGGTGGTTCTTTGAAGCTAGATAAGTTGTGTGGGGGGGGGGGGGGGCGTATTTTGAACCATGGTAAGTGCTTGACAGCTGGCCCTGAAGGATGGGGCAGGAGGTAGGGGTTATGTCACACTTCTACTACCACCAATTTTAAGGTACCAAAGATGTTTGGCTGATCACAGAGTTCAGAAGAAGTGAGCATCACTGGCTCTCACAACCTCAGTAGACCAAGGAGTCAGTATTAGGGAAGTACCATTTTCAAAGGAATGAGGAAAGCAAGAAGAAAGACATAGCTCAATAAAGACAAACCAGGAACAACCAAAGCAAAGAAGGAATGAAGGAAAAGAGAAAAGAAAAAGAGACCTTAGATACTATCCCGTTCCATCATTCTATTTTGCAGAGAGGAACACTGAGGGCAAATGGATAAATAAACTTCTGGAGGTTACCTTTCAAATCCACAGTAGTCTCCGGCACCTATGCAAGGGCTTCGTGTGTGTGACCAAGGAACAAGCACCCCAGAGAGGAAACTAAGGTTAGTGAGGAGAACTGAGTAAAAAAGACCACAGTTTGAATTGAATGAAACACTGCCCTGTCATTAAGTCTACAATGCTACATATACTTCTCAGGAGGAACTCTCATTCAGTCGCTTTAAACTCAACTAGGCATGAAGGCTTGAAGCGGGCCTGGAGGGACAGCTTGTACGGCTGGAGAAGGACCTGGCGGACTTTCTGAGCCTCTTCTACCACTAATTCTGTGATGGAGGGGCCTGCCATTTGCTCCTTAGCCATCACATGGGAACTAGAAGCACTAACCTGCAGCTACGAGCAATTAACATGCGCAGTCTTGTGAGAATTGCTGAGAAATCTGGCACAATTGCACTGTGATTTCTCCCCCTGGCATTTGTTTTGCAAAGGGAATAATTTCAGTTGTGTTTCAGGTTTTATTCCTTGTGATGTCAACATGCATTTACACCAGATGGTCCAACCGGCTCAGGAAATTTGGAGCTGCAGATCCTTCTTTCCCAAATTGAAAAGCTCAGCATCCATGTTAATGATATCAGACTCTTGTTTGTCATGGTGCTATGCAATTATGTTGAGAGAGAGAGAGAGAGAGACAGAGAGAGAGACAGAGAGAGAGAGAGAGAAACAACTTAGTTTTAGGAAGCCACAAGAATCACTTTAAACTGGCCTCTGCTTTCTCAGAGTTCATCATATATTGGGTAGCTAATCAAATAAACCTTTCTCTAAAGTTTCCTCTCGTTTGTAACATTTGTAAAGTTATATAACGCAGAGCTATTTTCATCATCATGTAAAGAGAAAGAATATGTAAGTTTTCACCCATGCTCTCTCAGCTAACAGTTCAGAAACCTCAGAGTATATACCTTAGAGTCTCAGCTTATCATTTGAAAAAGGAAAGAATAAAGATAAGATAGAAGAGGTTTGATGGGCCATTAAATGAGATGGTATGTGTTAAGTACACAGATTAACCAATACTGTCTTTAAGTCTTGTCAATAATTTTAATAAGTACAATTAAGTACTTGAGTTCCCATGCTATACCTAGGGACGGTAATACTCATAAAGAAATGCCTAAAGGTATACCAGTGTGCTAGGGTTCAAGTCCAGGTCTATCTGACTAGAGATTCTTCGTGAGGGCACATACTTAGCAATAGTTATTTCATCAATAATACAAGAGCATGTGTTAATAATTGTGAGCATTGTCATTTCCTCATATCGTTGTGCCTGTGGATCTCTGAGCCAATAGAAAGGCAAGCAGTTGAGCATAAAGAACCTGACACACTATACTATGAGTTGCTTAAGCATTTCATAGTGCACATGATTCCAGGAAGTTGAAATTCTCTTTTTCTGAAAGGGAAGAGGTCATAAACATCAATTAAGGTGTACCATCAAAAGGAAACGAATGTCTAGTCTTCAGATGATGGCTATTCACATTATGGACAGCTACCGAGAATGGTAAGAGGCCCATGGTGAGACCACACTGTGTTCTGTCTTCCAGAGCCTGTGAGAATAATCCCTGAACTGGTCTGAACAATTTATTTATAGGGGAGAAAAAAAGTATTCTGATGAGAATCATTCTCCAGTTTGACAATTTTATTTTAGTGTGACTTGATCTACTTTAAAGCCTCCCGGGAAATTTATGCTACATTTCACTTCTCCCCATGTCATCCTGTTAGCTATTAGATGGCTAATTCGTTTCACGAGATATGCCAATGTGAGAAGCACTTGGCTTGTATTAGGAGTAGAATTTCACCACTCAGTGGTCAGATCTTTTATGATTAAGACAGGAGAGGAATCCAAACACTGAAGCCAATGGAAATGCTCCCCCATCACCTGCAATCACTTCTCTTGCATTTCTAATGGAAATGGTCTCACTTAGTACTGAGCAGGCAGCTATAATTTTATCCTAAAAATACTAATGTACTTTGGTTGGGGAGTTGAGACTATGGGAAACTTTTTCTTTCTCTCTCTTGCTCTCTTTCTCTCTCACTTTCCCTTTCTGCCCCCTCTTTCTCTGTTTCATCTTTTCCTGCTATTTTTCTGCATTTTCCTTATAGAACAAACGTGAGAAATAAAATTCAAGTATACCATGGAAATAGCAATGTGTGAGAATTTTTAAAATCCCTGTTTATTAAGGAAGTTCACACACACCAGATTGTCAGATAATTCTGGATCCTAAAGTTCTAATTTCTCATCTGCATGTTAACTACACACCTTTAAAGTAGACGATAAATTTACTCAAATATTTTTGTCTTTAGGTATCAAATGAAATTTCACAAGGAGTGCTTGCAAGAGATGATTGCAAATACAAATGAATGTCCTAAACACATAAGGGTAAGTGCTGGAGATCTTTTAAGGAAATATAATGCTTCACTTTTTTTTTTTCAGGTAATACTGCAAGATAATAGAAGGGCAAGATGAAGGTTAACTAAAACAAAGTTCATTTTCAGATGAAATATTTCTGAGAAATGAGCAACATGCATTTTCAAACTTCTTATTCCCTTATTTCACATCAAGAGTTTTGCAGGGGGAAATCTGAGCAGGGGTCGATAAGCTCAATTCTGTGGTCTTAAAACGTTTATGCACAACCTCAAATTGAGAACTTCTCTTTCTCTGTGCATTTGACTCTACAAATTTCTCTCTCTCTCTCACTCTGTGTGTGTGTGTGTGTGTGTATGCATTTGAGTGTACAAAAGGAATAGTACTTGGACAAATTGTACTGGACTTCACACTTACCCAAGGGCAGAGGTTGCCTATGAGAAGAAAAATAAACCATAAAAGCCAGAGAAATCTTAGTGTTCTAAAATTGCCAAGTTCTTTTGGGACCATAGATAAATAGTCTAACTTTATTTGGCCTTTGCAACCCACCTCGTAAAATAAGAATCTCATTGTGTCTTTCCTAACTGTCCAATTAGCCACTTTAGTTCTCAAGAAATAAGGTGGGAAAGATGTACAGAAAGCATTATGTATGTAATATCCACTGTGTGACTGAGGATTGTGAAGGTATGGATACCATAGGATGATTCAAGATGGATCTGAGCACAGCCACCAGGCATGTGGGCAGCTAGGAAAACAGAGAACTCTGAAATCAGAAGTGGGTTGCTCACTTTGGAGAACAGTAAGGAGGTTTCTCAAAAAGCTCAATATAGACCTACCCTATGACCCAGCCATACCACTCCTAGGCATCTATCCTAAACAGAAAGTCCCAAGATATCAAAAAGACATTTGTACTTCCATGTTTATCGCGGCACAATTCACAATAGCCAAAATATGGAAACAACCCAGATGCCTCTCCACAGATGAATGGATCCAAAAAATATGGTACCTATACACAATGGAATACTACATAGCGATTAGGAATGGTGAAATATTGTTATTCGCAGGGAAATGGTCAGAACTCGAACAAATAATGTTGAGCTAGACAAGCCTAGAACACAGAAAACCAAAGGGGCATGATCTCCCTGATATATGACTGTTAAGAAAGGGAGATGGAGAGACAGTAGAGACCAGGTCTGTGAAACCAAAAACTGCTTGTCAAATGGTATTTCCCACAGGATTGGGGCAGTGACCCAACAGTATGTAACTAAAACCAAACAACTACTCAACATATAAAGGTCAAAAATCGAACTCTCAGTGGAATACAATAGCTCAAAAGCTATGTATGTACGTTAATATAAGACTACTGTAATATCGACATTACATTTAAAGCCCTAGGCGAATTTTCTTGGGCTTGGCCACGTGGCTACTGTATATGTTCTTGATACATTGTATATTGTATATATGTCTACCTGACCTAGAGAAGGGAAAGAAAAACAGGGCATAAGATATCACAAGAAATGTACACACTGCCCTACTATGTAACTGTACCCTTTTTGCACAACACCTTGTCAAAAAAATTTGTATTCAATTAATAAATAAATTAAATTTTAAAAAAAGAAGTGGGTTGATGGAAAGCAGATTCCTAAGAAGATGATCAGCAAAACAAAATGAAATCTTTGTACTGAGGTAGGAAGAGCTCTACTCTGCCTTTGAGTTGCCTACCACAAAAAAAGTTTTGCTCATATCCATAAGCTGAAGTACACTGGTCCTTATTAGGTAGAGAGTCTAGGAAATGGGACATTCCTGAAATAATCTATTCAATCATGTTTTTTAATTTATGATGAATGATATAGAGTGCTAACAACTATCCAAGATAGGAAGCAGATTGAAGGTATATTCTCTAGAACTTTAGTAAGGTTTGGTGTCTGCTTAGTTGACCAAACATACATGTTTATAATAAGGAGGAGGAGAAGGATGTTGATAGCCCTACTCCCATAAAATTGGAAGCTACTACATGTAAAACAGTACCTATTAATAGTATTGAATGTGCCTTGGACTTCTACTGTAGGCTAGCAATACATATCCCAGGCTCCATTTGCAAGCAGCAATCTGTCTCACCCATCACTTAGCCTTAGCCTTGATCACTATCGATCCAAAAAGGGGTAAGAAGTCTCCCAAGGTGATCATCTTGTATTCTTTTTTTTTTTTTTTTTTTTTTGGCCAGTACGGGGGCTTGGACTCAGGGTCTGAGCACGGTCCCTGCTTC
Organism: Perognathus longimembris pacificus; assembly: GCF_023159225.1. Lineage (NCBI taxonomy): Eukaryota > Metazoa > Chordata > Mammalia > Rodentia > Heteromyidae > Perognathus > Perognathus longimembris. The sequence continues at coordinate 14,720,551 of NC_063170.1, forward strand.
TTTTTGCTCAAGGCTAGCACTCTGCCACTTGAGCCACAGCGCCACTTCTGGCCATTTTCTATATATGTGGTGCTGGGGAATCTAACCCAGGGCTTCATGTATACAAGGCAAGTACTCTTGCCACTGGGCCATATTCCCAGCCTCATCTTGTGTTCTTGAAACTAAGTCATGTTAGACTGGGTCAAGAGGTCATTAATGAAACGATGTACATTGAAGCATAAGTTCCATGGGTATATCCTTGTGCCCCAAACAACTATATCAGAGAAAAAACCAGCTTAACAATTTGAACATATATGTCCCTGATAGGCTAAGCATTTGGGCCCAGTTGGTGGAGGTATTTGGGAAGTTATGGTCATTGTAAGAGATGAGAGTAAGAAGTGGTTGTGCAGGCAAATTCTCAGGAGGCCCCTGGCTCTTTTGCCTTGCTCTCTGCTTCCTGTCTCCAACAAGATACAAAAGCTCCTCCAAGCCACACTCTGCCACTACCATGATGCCTTCTTCAAGGATATGAGGTCAAGCAAGATCATGAGATGAAGTAAGATAACCGTTTGCTTCAAGTTGTTTGGTCAGGTATTGTGTCTCAGAGATGGAAAAAGCAGCGCATTCAACCAGAAAACAAGCAAAACACCGAGAAATGTATCTTCTATGCAGTTAGCCATACCTGCACTACCTCTCTCATGTGGGGAATTGGATGTTAGTCCAGGGGTGGCTAGATAGACAAACGCCTGTGCCTCACGCTGCTGAAGTTCCAAACAGGCAGCGAGACAAAGTCAAACGATAGTGTCCACCTTAGATTGAGTAGTAAGGATTTGAGGAGGAAAGGAAAATCAATTAGTGTCATTCTAGAGGTGTTTTTTTCTCTTTATTCAGCCGCATAATGCAATTATTTAGTAGTTCAGATTTCTTTTAATTCTGTTTGAAGAACTTAAGAGGTTAAGGGTCTGAAATGGTAAATGCATTAGTAATGTTGTCCCATAGGATCATCCAACTCTATAATTTCTGAAGTAAGAAAAATAAAAGACTAATAGGTTTTTACTTACTCCCCTCCCTCACCAGTAAATTAACCTATGGGACCTGTGAGAAATGTAGAAATTAGACATTATTAGGGAAAGTAATCATGAGCCAATAGTCATTAGCAGGATTGATCAATGTATCTTTAATTTGGGGGGGTGGGTTTAGTCCTAAACCTTACACATCTGGAAGAAAGGTACAAGCAACAGGAGAATGGGAGATTGTGGATGGATTCATAATAGGAAGGGCACAGACTTCCATGTGGTCTAATGTGGCTTCCCACTCATGCATGTGGCACTAGTAGAAGGCAATGCACAGAGTAACACAATGCCTGGGCTTTGGATTCCAGTAGTCCTGGATTCAAATTTAAGTATGAGTTTTCACATAAGCAAACATAAGGTTGTTTCATCTTTTTTATTTTGAGGAACTGGTAGAATCACTCTTCATAGATTACTTTTTGGTGAGAATTATCAGAGATTGTGTAGGCAAAGTTAAGCATCAGTCCAGCATATTGTAAACATTCAGTGCATAAAGGCTATTAGTGTTATTGTTAGACTTCGAATTAAATTAATATTAGAATTAATATATTAGAACTATTACTAATAATCATTACTACCGTCATTAAAATACCAGAGTTTTTGCAATTTAAAATAAAATACAGTATTGCAGGGCACTAGTGGCTCACACCTGTAATCTTAGCTACTCAAAGAGCTGAAAGCTGAAGATTGCAGTTCAAAGCCAGCCTGAGCAGGAAAGTCCATGGCACTCTTGTCTCTAATTCATCACCAAAAAAACAGAAGTGGAGTTGTGGCTCACAGTGGTTGAGCACTAGCATTGCCCTATCTGTAAGGAAATGGAAAGACTTGGAAACTATTACATTAAGAGAAGTAATCCAGACCCAAAGAAACAAAGGCTGCATGGCTTCCCTCATTTGTTATAACTAGAATATGTCAATGGTATTCTTAGCAGAGGATCACAATAGCTCAATCTCTAGGTGCATATGACAATATAAAATGAAGCTTCTCAACATGAGCTCCAAGAAATGGAAACAACGGGTTTTTATAATGTGTTGTTTGCAGTTATTTCTTTTTCCTTTCTTTTTTTCTTTTGGCTTATGTCTTGTTGTCACTGTTTTTGATTTTTTTTTTTTTTTTTTTTTTTTTTTTTTTGCCAGTCCTGGGCCTTGGACTCAGGGCCTGAGCACTGTCCCTGGCTTCTTCCCGCTCAAGGCTAGCACTCTGCCCCTTGAGCCACAGCGCCGCTTCTGGCCGTTTTCTGTATATGTGGTGCTGGGGAATCGAACCTAGGGCCTCGTGTATCCGAGGCAGGCACTCTTGCCACTAGGCTATATCCCCAGCCCTGTTTTTGATTTTTGTACCCTTTGTCTTGTATATAAGTTTATCTGATTTGCAGAAGGGAAGGAAAATCACAGAAACAGGGGGACAAATGGTGAACCAATGCATCAATCAGTAGACTGTATGTTGGAAATTAACTTTACAACTTGGTGAGGAGGTCAGTCTGGCCAGAGGCGGGGAGTGAGAGAAAATAAGGGAGGAGGTAGCACTGTTCAAAAAGAAATGTACTCATTACCTTACTGATCTAACTGTAACTCCTCTGTATATCACTTTAAAAAAAAAAAAAAAAGCTCAAGGACGTCACCCAGTACCTGAGTTTAAGCCCCACAGCTGACAAAATAAGTAAGTAGATTCATAATAAATTCAGTATAATAGAATATATAATCCAATTCAATGCTGGAGCCAAATGACAGATGAAATTTAGGTAAAAGAGTTTACCTAAAATCATAAGATTTGTCTTTATTATAATGGTAATGTATATACATATACATGTATATATATATACATTCACATAAATTTCTCCTCTACCGTTGTCAATATAATAGGTTCTGCATACTTCAATTATTTCAAGGGAAAGCTCAAATTCATTGTCAAGTTCTTTCTCTAGCTCTCCTCTTGACCACAGTCTACTACAAAATGTTCACTATGATTTTTCTCAGGAGGAATTCATGTATTTCCTAGCTACTGACAAAATTCTTAGGTATTATTTTTGTTAATGAAAGGAGTCTTCCTCTGGCTATAGCAGTATAAAACTTAGTATGTTTATATACATATGATTGGGATTGAGATTGTCATTCCAGGGAAATAACACTGTACCTGGAAAAATAATAGAGCAAACATATTGTCAGCATTAGCAAGTAGAGGAAGATAATGAAACTTGGAAGAAGACAGACACATGATGTGAGCCTTACGCTAACCCTGAAGGCTGTCTTAGGTGTTCATTAAACTGTGTTTTTGGAGAATAGAAGCTATGCACAAATCTCAGCCTTGTTGAACAATGGAACAGAGAATTTGAGTTTAGGGTCATAGAAACAACTAGAATTTGTGCACAGATTATCAGAGGGCAAATCTGTGTTGTGAGGTCCAGGAGACTCTACACTAGTACACCATGGTTCATTGGTCTGCAATCATGCTGAGAGAAACTCTAAGTCACAAGAGAGAATGGTTGCTGTAGAACTGCTTCATAGAGATATCAGAAACCAACACTGACTTCGCTGAACAATAAGGCCTTTGATTAGGACCCATAAAGATCATTCTTTAGGCCTGAAGTCCTAATGCTGTGGTAAAGGCTATACACTACAATTAGGGAAAAGCCAACATACATTTTCTCTAGTAAAGATAAAAAATAAAACCTACTGTATGAAAAAGATTTGTCAAAAATTAACTCTTTACAAGACTAAAATTAACCCTTTTAAATTCTAAATGAGGATGACACAGTCCAGACTATTTTTTTAACATCCAGTATATAAGTTTATTCCAATTAAAACTTAAATGGGATACCCCCCTCAACTAGGAGGGCCATAGTTAAAAAGATAAAGAGTAATATATGCTAGTGAGACTATGTAGAATTGGCACTTTCATATATTGTTGTTGTAAGTGTATAATAATGCACTTACTTTGAGAAATGATAAGTCAGTTCTTTAAATTTGTAAGCCTAGAATTACTATATGCCCCAGAGATTCTCCTCCTAAAAGTTAGACTCTAAAGTGAAAAAATATATACTCTATAAATGTAATATAAATGGTAGGTAAAACACAGAAAACATTCTATTTTCAACTTTAAAAAACATAATGGATAAACAAAATCCAGTATGTCTATACAATAGGATATTATTTAGCAATTAAAAATGAGGTGCTAGTGTATGCTATGAAATAAATGGAAATTGAAACCATTAGATTCTAAGTAAAAGAAGATTTATGTATATATAGGTATATATATGTATACATAGAGAGAGAGATTACACAGACCTATAAAAGTAGGTTATAAAAAGAGAAAGAATAGTAAGGGCATGTTTGTTCTGATTTAGGGAGAATGAGGAAGATAGGAGTCATTGCTAATGGACACAGAATTTATTTTAGAGTTGATGAAAATATTCTAAAATTAGATACTGTTTCTATTTTTAGAAGTCCATGTATGGGCTAAAAACTGCTGAATTATACAATGCATGGCAGTAAATTGCATAATATCTAAACTATAACTCAATAAATATTTTATTTAAACAGAGTTCAGTGCACAGTGGCACAAAATTAAGTGGCTTAACATATGTGCAATTGAAGTACCAAGAACAGAGAAATAATGAGACAGAAAAATCATTTGAAGAAATAACAAAACACAAGTGTCTCCACAAAGTTGGTGAAAACTAGCGAATGTATCCAAAATGCTCAGAGAATCTAAACAAGATAGATAGACATATAAAGAGAGATGTATCTGAAAACATCCTTTTCTATCTGATAGCCATAGACAAAGAAAGACATGTTGAAACTTCCAGAGGAAAAAAAGATTTAGTACATAACAAAGATGTATATTATTAATGACAGTTTCTCATTAGAAAGAATAGAAGCCAGGAAATAATGGAACAGGGTCTTTAAAAATGTTACAAAAGAAACTGTCAACATAGATTTCTATATCTAACAAAAAAACCCCACATACTTAAAGAACGAGGAGTCAATAAACAAAAGCTGAGTGAGTGCCTTTGGCATGAATAGGCTTGTACCACAAAAACTTGATCGAGAAAGTTCTTCAGGATAAATAGAAATGCCATCAGAGGGAATGCCAGATCTTCTGATGAAAGATGTTGATCAATGGGAGTAAGGAGATGAGGAAAGTAAAAGGGGGCTCTGTTGGAGGGGAATGGTACTCAAGGAAGGGAGTTGAACTAACAAGTGGAAGATAAATTTGGTCAAAATAGCTTCTTCCCATAGATGTAAGTAGAACAATGAAATGTGTTGAAATTGTCTTAAGAATGGAGAAGGGAGTAAGAGAGACTGACTCATGTAATGGTAAATGACAGAGAGGATGACATTAATTGTATTATATTGTATACATGTGTGAAAATGTCAAAATAACACCTCCTTATGCAACTAGTATATGGGAATGATTTTTTAAAAGGAATTTCGGAGCTTGAGAAAATAACAAGCACCAGAAATGTCAATATGTGGGCAAATATATAAGATAATATTTCATTGCTTCCTTGAAATGTGAAACTGCAAATGGTAGCCAAATAGTACTACTTGTTTTCAACTAAATAGGTGAATTATTTGCTCCCAAACACAGGACCTCTAAGGGCTCCATAGTGTATAACATAACATATATTTGTACTATGTTACATAATGTAACATAATGTGTATTTGGATGTAATGACCCTTACTTCCTCTTGCTCATCTCTTGATCTTAGTATCTCTTTTGTCAGCTCCATTTCCAGGTAGACTTTGTAAGATGGTTGGGAGGGTGACCAACATGTCCAGGTTTAATTATTCTTGAAGGATCTAACATCTGTAGAGGACAGCACATCTCTTGTCTAACTGTTTTAGCAAGATGTTGAGTTACAAATTAGGAAAGTGGAATAAAACATTCAATCAAGTGCTGGGAATGTGGCTCAGGGGTAGAGTGCTAGCCTTGAGCAAAAACAAACCAAGGACAGTGCTCAGGCCCTGAGTCTAAGTCCCAGGACTGGCAAAAAAAATTTTTTTTAATTCAATCAAGATAGATAGTTTACATTTTAGGTGGCTCCTGGGTTGCTTTTGCAATGAATGATACATGCCTTTGAGAAATCATACAAATAGGTAATAAAGGAAAAGATCATACATCAAGGACAGGAGGATTGCTGTTCCCAAAGAAGATCAGAACTGGACCATGCAGAAAAGGTGGGCTCTGCTGCAAAAAATGAAAGGAAATAGCATGTTCAGTACAGGTAGAGACTAAAGCTCTCGATTATCCATCACTATTAAAATTGTCAATTATAAGGAAGAGAGTCTTCTCATTTGTCACACACAGAAAGAAAAGGCACACATCTAAAGACTTTAAATGATATCTGAACAGCTCTATAGTTTGTTTTCTTTTTTTTTTCCTAACTCTTCTCAATTCTCCACAACCTGGAGACTCCACTCTCTACCAATATGTTATTTTACTGAGTCCATGATTGTATTAACACAAAAATAAACAAATACATATTACCTTGAAACGTGGAGTCACTTTTGTTTACCTCAAATCGACTTGCTCAAGTCCTGTCAACCACACTAGACTTCTTTTTTTTTACACTAGACTTCTTAAAAATGACAACAACAACAACAGAAAAAACTTAACCTTTTCATTATAATCTCCAATTAAGAGATTATTTCATAGCAGGTATGTGACACAGGAAAGTAAGTCTAGATTCCAAAATATCTATTTTGGGCTAATTTCCTATGAAGGGAAACATTTATCATGGCCCCAAATAGAGGTGCATGGAGAGGCTAGAGGCAGGAACTATGAGTGCCATGCATAGAGGCTCTATGAACTTAGTATTGATCAAAGTGCCCTTGCTCACATGACAACCCATATCTTCATTCACCATATATCACTACTTGAGATTCAGATACCCACTGGTGATACAGAGACAGAGACAGAGAGACAGTGAGAGAGGAGAGACAGAGAGACATAGACAGAGAGACAGAGACAGGCAAACAGAGAGAGAGAGAGAGAGAGAGAGAGAGAGAGAGAGAGAGAGAGAGATGAATTTGTTTCCTTAAAAAATATGCTCCCTCAGTAGGTATTTCATTTTCATTACATGAACACAGTCATCTCAGGCAACTCAAGCAATCACCCACAGCAAACAAAGAAGGATATCATGAAATGTGGTTTCTGAGGATGCATTTCCTACCTTGTCGTCCTGGATAGAGATTAATTTCACTCTGGCATAGTAAGTTCCACTGATGATAGAATCAGTTAGCCTCTTTACTTGATGCCAGAAAGGGAAAGAGAGGAAAACAAGACTACACATATGACTTTATTGCTGAGAACTCCATTAAATCTAATTTAATTGTCATATCACATTGTTTTTAACATAAGGCGTTGTATTTCACAAACTCCTCCAATTAGGAAAGTTAAAATATTTGGAAGTGATTCTAGATCTAGGAGACATATCAAAGAAGTACATTTTCGTATCATGGCAACTTAGTAAGATAGTGAAACAGGCGTTGCAGGATAAATTACAATCCCCAAATTTCATATGGTAAAGCCCTTCATTCCTTTAGAATGTGTTCGTGTTTGGGCACCAGATGATTTAAGAGGAAATTAAGTAAAAAAATGGACAATTGGTTAGGGTGAGCCTGAATCTGATTGGCAGAAACTGGCATACAGGACATCAGAACACCAGATGTGAACGCACAGGACAGGCTAGCAGAGGAAAGAGTGAGAAAGAGCTCATCCACAAGTCAAAAGCAGTAGCCTTTGAAGGGAGCAAAGTTATTAACACTTTGATCTGGAACTTTCAGTCTCCAGAACCATGAGAAAATTTTCTATGGGTTAGGCCATAATTTTTTGCTATAATTTCTTAGGGCAGCTTTAGTGAATCAACACACTCGCTATCGATATGGAGTACCTGCAGAGTTCTAGTCACTCGACTAAATGTTTCCTAAGGGCTCACTGATGTCTAATGGCAGTCTTCAACTTGTACATTGATTTATTTTACAGAGAGAAGACTGGGTTTGAGATACATTGAGTAACCTGTTCAAGATTGGGATGAGCGTGTATAGTTCTAATAAGATTCTCTTACAGCTGACTGGAAATTATCTTTGGAATATGTGAACATAATGGAGATAAAACTCAAGCTCCATTCACCAGTCCTGGTGTTCACCAATATTGACTCCTCCACCAACATCCTAATTGGTAAGGCAGATTCTTGGCTAAGATTTTTCCTATTTTCTTTGTAATTGTACTCTTCATTCTTCACATCTAATCTTTCATGACTATTTTTTTTTACTTCATTGTTTCACAGAATAGCATAGTGGCTAATAATTCAAAATTTAGTGATGGAAGTAGAATTGACATTATTATTAACAGACTATGTAGGTATCAGGGTACATTGCAAGGAGAATCAAAGATTACAAGATTTTCATTCAAGAAAATAAAAGGGAATCGAGGGAAATTCCAATGAGACCATCCCCGAAGTGGCTCATTGGCACATGCCATCCTTCTCCATCCATTTAGATCCATGCCTCTCTCTGCCTTCCATGCCCAAGAGAACTGCTCTTGACCAGACTTGCAGCTATCATTGGTTAGTGCAATGTCTCCCTAGCCTCTCTTCCTCTGCTCTAATTCTTCTCCCATTGTGTAGCCTGAGTAATCTTAACAGCACTTTAAACCCCTCATGGGCTCCCTCATAGGATAAATGTCTGGTGTATGACCTGTACGATATCATGGACTTCCCCCTCTAATATATAACCAGACAGAGACACAAAGGAAAGAATGTAGCTAACTTGACCAAGGCTGCAACTCCATGATGGCTCCACAGATTGTCATCTTTCTGTCACATTAAGTCACATCCCAGGGAGCCTTCATATAATACTGCAGTGGAACACACATCCCATCCTAAAAGTGAAGGAAATAGTATTAGGTAGGACTCCTAGAGGTCAGGTGTTGCCTCTGACTGTATCAGTCTTAATTGTCACCTCTGTAAAATTTAGCTTCTAGGGTTACAGATCTCGGTGTTTTCCTTATGCATCATAAAGAAATCATAGAACCACTTGTAATGTGCTGAGAAGCAATAAGAAGATCTCCAAATGAACCAGGGAAACAGAAGCAGAAGAAAACAACACAGACAATGCAAGAAAAACACTGATACTAAAACGGAATGTGTGCATGGATTGCCTCAGAAACCAACAATCAAAGAGACTTGGGATTTTTTTCCACCCTCTCAGTTTTTTCTACACTCACCCCAGGGATGCCAGATATAAGAGCTGAAATTTCTCCAGGAACAAAGGAAAGGAGACAGAAACCAGACCTCAGGCACACCTCTTCCTGTCCAGACTGAGCCAAGATCCACTCAGGAGGCTTCGGCAATGAGGGTTAGGGCAGTTGGAGCCAAATTGTTTCTCTTCCCATCATTATGGCTGCCCTATGTAATCAAGGCAAGAATGGTTACAAAGAGAGAAAAAAGCTTCCTAAGAAATGCACATGCGCGCACACACACACACACACACACGCGCACCTACACACACAAATGAGTTTGATGTTCTATATCTCATAAATTACCTTGGGGAACAAATTGTACACATTCTTTTCTCAAATGTGGAAATCAAAGCTCAGAGAGGCAAGGTAACATGTCTAGTGTCACATCATCAGGAAGAGATGCTCAAGTCTTGGCCTTTCTTACTTTAAACCTTGCATTTGTACTGTCATACCTCAATATTAGATGTTATTAGGGAATCCGATGGATATCTGTGGCCTAAACAAGAGAAACCCTGGCTAGGGTAGAGAATCTGGGTGGATGTTGTCAGGTCACATGACAGTTTGAACATTGAGAAAGATATCAATTGACTTACTTCTGAAAGCAAGAAGGATTTCAAAGGCAGGGTCATGGAACGGAAGGGTCATGGAACACCCAGATGATCACCTTTATCCCAATCCTGTTGTCTTGGTTCATTGATCTCTACAGTATCAATCAGTAGAGACAAGGCAGGGTACAGAAGCAAGAGGGGTAACATAATTCACTTATAGGTCATTGTTCAAAACTGTCATACTTGGTCACCCCTAACTCTACAGGAGGCTGGGACATATCTGCACAGTAGATGAAGTTAATAATGAAGACAGGAACAAGATGGAGTTTTGAATAAAGCAACCTATATTTCCTGCCCCTCTCTTTGACAGTTACCTTGATCATGTTCTCAAATAACGAATGATATCATCCATCTGTAAATACACCCAACCCAGGGAAAAGTCAGGAAACCGGAGGCTGAGGGAAGGTGGGAAGATATGCATTTATCAAGATGACCAGGGTGTATCTGAGAATGACATAACCATGCCAACAGTTCTCAAATCTGGATGCAAGCTACAGGATGATCCATCACTGGAAACAGATGCCCAACTCAATCACTGACATAAAGAAAGGTCAGGAAAAAGTGACATGTTTTATTCCATGTTGCACTAAATATACTAAGTTTTCATAGCTTGCAATAGAGAGGATGTGATTTGTACCAAAAGGAAAAAAAAAAAAGGTATGACAGCTTCTGTAGTGGATCTCTTTTGTGGTAGTGAAACTTCCTTAAAAGATATACCCCTTATCCATCCTCTCCGAAGCATCCTCTGATTGGATGAACAATTCTAGCATTCACTTCTCTCATAAATCTAGCTCTTACTAAATTACCCTTGAAAATTCAGGTTGAAGCGCCCCTGTCTAGAGTACATGCTTAGTGGCCAGATAAGAAGCTCTAAGAACTGAAATGATGACTAAACTATAGTTCATATTTTAGTATTCTATACGTACAGTTGGCATGAATTAATTTCCTAAGTCTGGCCATCACTGGCAGTCACCATAAAGCCAGAGGCAGGTCCTGGAACCGTGCTGACTCCATCAAATAGTAGCCACACACACATAACACATGTGTACCACCAACCTCTTGGTGGATTTTACTAGCATGGTTCCTAGATGACAGAGGGCTTTGCCTCCTAATTGCAGCAGGAGACAGGCTCAAGCTCAACAATAGAAGGAGAGAGGGGACAGAATTCATTGCTGTGGAAGGTTCTCCATCTCTCACCATAGATAGGCAGTGTTTGAACCCTGTGAGACGATTCCTAGCATTTTAAGAAGAAGTGACTTTAAGGAACTTTTGGTTTCTACTGTGCCCTAATATTTATTTTTTAATTTCATACTCTCCGAGCCCATGTAAGCTTTAGAAGCAATTAGAGGTGCATGCTCATTCACTAGTTCTTTCATTTCTTCAACTAATGTGTTTGTGCCTATGGGTCATGCCATGTGGCAGGTGATGGGAAACAAGGTATATGATCCCATGCTTTCTGTCCCATAAGAAGTTCATAGGTTACCTGACAGTACTGTCTAATAGTGATTCTGGTTCTTGGTACAAACCCTGTAGGAGTGAGAAAATAAATTGCTAGTTTGAAAAAGTTTGAAAAATTTTAAGCTAAGAAAAGATATTTATTATCCATTCTGGACCTCTTAGGTATTTACTAAAGGTGAGATATATGTGAGAATCAGTCCTATTCAAGAATGCATAGGTTGCGGTGAGAGTTTTGATACCAGAACTAATATTCCAATACCAATGTTCACTGGAATATTCTATAATATTTGTAGAAAAATCATGTAATCTATTCTTATCATGTGTTGAAGGGAAACTGAGGCTAGACAAGATCTGATGTCTGACCCCACTATGATTTTTTGGCAGCTAAAGTAGGATCAGTGCCTGCCAGATGTGTGTGATGTCAACCTGATTTAATATATTTTAGTTCAGATTAAAGATATCCTTATTAACATGTATGAAATATTTTCTGTGTTCCAGACAACTCCCAGGGTACTTTAGATGTTTGTCCCATTCAATCCCCAGCTTACAAAGCAAGTGTTAACAGCGCTCATTTCACACATAAGGAAATTAAAAGAGAAAAACCAATCAATTCCTTATAAAGACACAGAGCCACAAAATGTCAGAGGCAGAATAGGAACCCAGGCTTGTTGGATTCTGGAAAACATAATGAGATGTGTTCTTCATAACCTTCTAGTCTGCTCTGGCTGACAGAACTTTGATTTGTTCTTGACATCAGAATCCTGAAATAACAAAAGAAACAAGTCTTAGGTCTCAGCTTAATATGGACTGGTGTTTGTCTGTGAAGGCTTTGTGAGGAGAGAAGGAGGTGAGCTGACGTTGGCCACCATTCCCATCCTCCTCTCCCAGCATGACCACAACTTCTTGCCAACTGAAACAACACTAAGAATGGAGCATGGATAACTAATCTTAGAGCAAGACCCACCCTACTGGAGCCTCCCACAGCACTGACAAGTGCAGGAGCTGTGATAAGGAGCTAGGAAAATCTCTCACAATGAATGAAGGCTACATCCAAATCTGACAATAGTCAGCCCTGGAACTCAGAGAGTGGGAGATAGTGCCGAATGTGCCTTTCTGGAGTCTGGTTGAAGGCCCAGTCTTTGGAAAGCAGCTACTGCAACACAGGAAAAGCCAAGGTCCTTTCTAGATGTGGTATCTGAGTGTGTTTCTTAAAATTCTTCCTAACACCTTCATCTCATTTGCTAGCTACAAAGAATTCATTACTAGAATGCTCAGTGCTATTTCTCAGCATTTTGCTATTGGTGGTTCTTGTTTTCTATTACTTTCTTTCTGTTTCTTTCTGTTTCTCTTTTTTCTTTTTTAAATTTTGTGATAGTAGGGATTGAGTTTTTTTCTTTTTTTTCAGTGGTACTAGGGATTGAACTCAGGGCCTCCTGCTTGCTAAACAAATGTTCTACCACTTAAGTCACACCACAGTCTTCTTGCTTTCACCAGTTTGCTTTCCAGAGAGAGTCTAACCTTTTTGTCTGGGTCAGCCTCCAACCACACACTCTTCCCATCTCCACTTACTGAGTAGCTGGAATTACAAGTATGCCCTACTATGACTCACCTTAACACCTTCTTTCTTATTCCTTTTTCTTTTTTAACTGGGGAAAATTCAATCTTCAAAATTGATTAAATATAGCACTTTACCCAGGAAGCTCTTCCTAATTCATATTCCCTAACACTCTAGTCATTCAGATGAGAACAGCTTTAGTTCCTCTCTCCAGGGCAGTCACTCTCTACCTTGGGAATACATCTGTTGATAACACTCTTCACATTGCATTAAAGTTGTTTTTAGCTTCCTCAATGGACTGCTGTCTATTTCAGAACAGAGATTATTCCTCTTTGGATTCTTAAGACATGGTAAAAATAAACATCACATTGTAGATACAGTAAATACTGAACAAATGGGCATGGGAATATACCAATAAACCAACTGATGAGCTCAGATTAATTCCTTATACAAGTCTTGGCTCAGTAGATGAATTTATCCACCAGCAATTCACCTTTCCTAACTTGTCTCAAGGCTGATTCAGGGGATCAGAGATAGAAAGAGTGGCTTCTGGCCCAGAGACTGAGTAGCACAGAGGTGATCCAACTCAATGCTCCTTCGCACACCTGGAAAACTGAGGCTCACTCTCCACCTCAAGATCTTGCACATTCTGTATTTTGGCTTGGATTGTCATCTGCCATGGCCATCCTCCTTTCTCTCCTTTAATTAACTCCTCATCCTACTGTCTCTCTTCTTTAGAGAGTCTTCCCTTGTGTCAGTGGGCACCATGTTAGGCCCAGTTATCATCTGTCTTCACCTGGGTGTGTTTCCTATGTCACAGTCCTTACCAAAGCCTATCCTGTACAACCAGGAACACCTCTGAAGTTACACTACATTATAAGTTTATATGTGAACATACACAGGGCCATACACATATTAACTAAAGCACAGTGTGTACAGGGGAGAATCCCAGGGGTGTAACTTCTTCCAACAGCTAAACGTATAGTTTAACAAAATAAATACCAGGAAGCTGGAATATGTTCTGTCGGGAAGGGGGTAGAGATCCAGGGGAGTGGAGGCAGATAGTTAGAGAAAGTGTGGACCAATACAATCAAAATATTCAATGCACATCTATAAAAAAGGGACCAGGTAAACTGAGGGGATGGGTAGCATTGGGAGAGATTGGAAGGAATGATGAAGCTGTTGACCAGTTGATCAACTGACATGTTGAATCTCCTTTTATTTTACTTTTTGTTCTATTTAACGAGTTACTTTAAAATCTTTGGCTCTACTACAGATTTTTTTTAAAAATTATACTAATAGGTCTACCATAGATAAAAGCAAGGAATACCTTTGTAAATAATGCTAACTTTGTGCATGAGATTATAGAAGCATCCAGAAACAGAAACCACAAGAGTTGTCGGGGATTTTAGCCAACCCCCGCCTCGCCCCGCACTCTCCTGACCTGCGGGAGAGATGAGGAAGCTTGCCCCGACTGGAGGAGCCAAGAAAGGAAAGGGTCGACAGACCGCCCGCACCTAGCCCTCCCTCACCGGAGGACAATCAGATGCGTCCGGGAGCTAAGTCCAGTGCAAAGTCTCATTTATTGAGGTAGATCCCACCATTAAATAAGGCATAGGGGCCAATCAGGTCAAAGATCGGCAGGAAGGAGAGGGGTGTATGTGCACCTATCTAGGGACTGTGAGGGGAGGCCTGATCTGTCCATCAAGGGTGGAATGGCCAAGGGACCAATCCTAAGAGGTGGCCTAATTTTACATCACAGCCCACAGGACCGCCTCCGGGTTCACCATCAGGCGCCATCTTAGCCACATGTGGTCCCAAGGCTGGGAGGCTGAGACAGCTAGAACCCCCTTTCCAGGTTCCGGTGGCGTAATAGCCACACGTGACCCCAGGGCTGGGAGACAGGCGGGGCCAGCTGTTGCCTCTTTCTGATGTAACATGCCCTGGCATGTCCCACAAAGGGTGTCCTACATTTTTCTTTTTTCTGCCTGTCCTGGGCCTTGAATTCAGGGCCTGAGTACTGTCCCTGGCTTCTTTTTGCTCAAGGCTAGCACAGCGCCACTTCTGGCCTTTTCTATATATGTGGTGCTGAGGAATCGAACCTCAGGCTTCATGTATGTGAGGCAAGCACTCTTGCCACTAGGCCATATTCCCAGCCCTGATGAGGACTTAATGCAGTGGTGGGCAGGGAGCGAGCACACAACAGATTCTTGTTGAAAGAGCAAGGATGAGGCAAGGGTTTCTCAGCTCATGCAAAACGTGCATTCCATTTTCATCACTGTGAGGAAGAAAGCAAAAACTTGTATAATTTGTGGTGAATACATGGATAGATAAGTAAATGAACAAATGAGCAGAAGCAAAGATTCACCAGACAGACATCCCAGGCCACAAAACAAATATTTTTCTGGCCCTCAGGCTGCTTTGTCATTGGTTTTCTTGCTTTGCTCTCAATGTCAGTATTAACTGGCTTTCTTTAAGGTTTCACACAGTCCTCTCTTCCTTTACAGCTTAAACAAAACATCTCAGTTGCATCACCCCACTTTTAAGTCATCCTGTAAGAAGCATATTCTCCCTTGTATTTACAACTTGGAATCCGATTGGGGAGTGATGTTCTATACTGACTTGGAGACATACCGCCACTTTGAAAAAGTTTGAAGCAATTTCAGGCTGGTGCTGCCTACTTCTTTTTTGTACTTTCTCCCAGATGCTCAATACAGAACCTACCATAGAAAATTTCTTTTTCTAGGCCTAGGGCTTGGACTCAGGGCCTGAGCACTGTCCCTGGCTTCATTTTTTGCTCAAGGCTCAACCAGTTGAGCCACAGCATCCACTCCTGGCTTTTTTTCTGTGTATGTGGTGCTGAGTAATAGAATGTAGGACTTTGTGCATGTTAGATGAGCACTTTACCACTAAGCCACATTCCCAGCCCCATAGAATGTTTTGTTTTGTTTTGTGTGCTAGTCCAGAGCCTGAACTCAGGGCTTGGGTGTTGTCTCTGAGCTTCTTTTGCTCAAGGCTAGCACTCTATTACTTGAGCCACAGCTCTTCTTTCAATGTTTTTGGTAGTTTAGAAGAGACAAGAGTCTCACCAGCTTTCCTTCCCAGGAATGGCTTCAAACCATCATCCTCAGATCTCAGCCTCCTGAGTAGCTAAGATTAAAGACATGAGCTACTGGTGCCTGGCTAGAGAGGGTACTTTTTAACTATTCATTTTAATTCCTGTGCATACCACAGGTAAGTGGGCAGCAAGACTTTGGGATTCACTTTCAAACACAAAGAGATCTCTAAGCTCATACGTATTCTAAGGATTTAGTGTATAAAAATAATTACTAATCAGACTTCTTTTCTTTTTTCGTTGAAGACCATATTTGAATGTGTTTTGTTTCTCTTCTTCCCCTTCACTGTAAGAGAGAATGGTTGTGGATAAGTTTGGGTAATTATATTTTTCACATTGCTTAGCATTTAGGATTGACAACTACTGATTATCTAAGGAACGATGTGTCTTTAAAAATAATTCACAACACAAAAGTAATAATTGGGTATAATTATAAAACCAGTTGATATGGTCACAGCTCAGCCTTAGGTTTATGCATGTCAATTCCCACCTCCCCCATTCTGTGCCCTCCTCCCCAAATAAAAGGGGGATAGATTAGTGTTTCTTTGGATTTCTGCCCTAAAGGCACACATCACATCACAGGTCATTCAGGGTTCACTCTCTCAAATGGTAAGTATTTAATGAGCACCTACTAGAGGAAGAAAGGGCTTTCTAGTGGAGAAGCAGACATTGTCTATGATTATATGAATGTGTGGTAGGTGGAGACATTTTGACCAAGTATAGTAGGAGATTTGAGTTGCAGAGAGTCCAGAAAAACTAACAAAATGGACTAATCCTTTACCTGGAGTATGAGATTATATTGATCAGGATTCTCTAAAGATACAGAACTAAAGAGATACGTGGAGGCCACATTTATTTTAAGGATTTCATTGGTAAACTTATTGAAGCCCAAAGGCACTCTAGAGTGGAGTTCCTTAATCTTCAAGGGGACTAGGTTTCTTTTTCTATTTTTGTTGTTGTTGTTCATGGTGGTTTATTTTGTTTGCTTGATTACTCAACCAATCAGATGAGGCTCACCACACTAAGGATAACAGTCAATCTACTTTAGTCAAAGACCTACTGTTTTAAATATTAATTTCATCTAAAAGACACTCTTGAAGCAACATCAAGATTGCTATTTGGTAGGCCAAATATCTGGGTGACATGGCTTTACCAAGTTGGTGCATAAAATTAATAACAATAAGGGCACCGATGAAGGAGAGGAGGAGGCCAGGGAAGCTGAGAGAAATGGCTTGGAAGGAAAAGATGGGAGAAGAAATAGGTTGGGCAGTGACACTGCCACATGAGGCCCCCTGGGCTGTGTCACAGACCTGGATCTCTGTGCTACAAGCAGTGAAGTCTTTCAGGGTTATGAAGGAAAGGACTGGCATCATTGTACAGGCTTCCCTAAGCCAGCACTGTGAGTTCAGATGCAAGTCTGGTGGCGGGGGGGGGGGGGGGGGGGGGGTGGGGGGGGTGGGGTGGGCTGCTCTGTGAAGTGGATCAGACAAGAAATGACAGTCTCAGGCGGTGATGAGGGCAGGAAGACACTGAGAGGGGATGGCTGGAAGAGACACAGGCATGTTAGAAACAGAAGCACTGGATTGTAGAGCTGACAAGACTATCACCTAACATTCTCAGTCTCAACTGTGGCAATATCACTTCCTGATGAATTCCTCAAGTCCAGCAAAGGTATAATCCTTCATCCTGGAGGAAGTATCCAGGATGAGGTTTAGGATTCTGAGTACATTAGGATCATGCTAAACCCTCATTTGCATTGCTTGGGGAAGAGCAGGTGGCAGGAGTTCCTAATGGATAAAGGCAACTTGCTGTACAGAGAGTTAAATGTTTTAATTGTTATTCTTATCTTCTGGCTGCTCTTCAACTAGGACACTAGGAAAGTCATTCTGAGATCAGGGGGCTCTATGGACACCTTTTCTCCATCTGAGGTACAAATCACAAATCCCTTTGTTTTCATTAAATTGTACAATAGCTACATACCCAACCATTAGCTAGTATTACTGAGTTCATTCTGGGCATTTATTTTACATCTGATTCATGTCTTGGGAGCACTGAGGGCTTCATTCAATGAAGAATAAATCAAGGAAGGAATTACTTCACCATATGTTGTCCCATTGGTGTGATCTTCATAGATTTTCTTTCTCTCAAATATAACAATGACATTCAACATAAATGCAATATAAATTTGCATTCCATCAGTGTTTCCAATAATTTCTATTTGTACTACAACTTCTTTGATTTCTTTTTCTTTTTTTTATTACTAGTGTGATGTACAGAGGGGTCACAGGTATATAATGCGTACATTTCCTTTTGGAAAATGTCACCCTTTCCTTGCTTTTTCCTGGTTTTCCCACTCCATCCTAACCCACAAGTTGTATAGTTCATTTTCAACATAGTGTCTTGTGAGTACCACTAATACATTTGTCAGCCTTTGTCCCACCAACTCAGTGCCCCTACTTACCTTGCCAAAGAGAGATAAATGAACAAACAAGCAAAAGGAAAAGCAAATGACAACAAAGGGGGAAAAAAAACCACTTGTTTCCATTTCCTGGAGTTCATTTCGATAAACATTATTTTATATGATCAGAGACACAAAGCCATTGTATCTTTCTATTCCTTCCCTAACAATATCTTTCTTTGGGGTGTGTGTGAATGCTTGAAGTCCTGTATAATTTCCCATGTCCAGATATATTTTTTGATCGAGTTTCCATACATAAAATAAAGTATGCACTGTTTGTCTCTCTGAGCTTGGCTTACCTCACTTAACATGATTTGTTCTAGATCCATCCATTTTTCTGCCAATGACATATTACTCTTTCTAATGAGGATCCACTCATCTGTTGTAGGGTACCTGGGCTGTTTCCACAACTTGGCTATTGTGAGTAGTGCAGCAATGAACGTGGGTGTCTAAATGTCTTTGTGGTATCCTGGCTGTGCTGTCCTGGGTAGATAATGAGGAGTGGTATGGCTAGGTCCTAGGATATTAACACTGGGTCCTAGGATACTATCACTTCATTCTTGCCCTTCAGGATCTGCATAATATATAAATATACATACATATAGTATAGATACATATATGTATATGTGTGTATATAAAAACATATGTATGCATATATGAATATATGTATGTGTAGATAGATAGATAGATAGACATGTATCTTTATTTGTACTCTGGAAAGAATGAGAAAATAGAGATCAGAAAGAAACATATGCTCATCCCCTATTAGTTGCTATGTCCTGTCAAGTTATTAGAATGAAGCAGTGCTTTATCACAACATAACAACTCAGAAAATGTGTTACACTATTTACCTATGTATTGGCCACTGCTTGCTCTTCACACTTTTGTTGTTATTCAATAAATAAGACAATTAACAAGTTTATACAAAAGCTGGACTTATGTTTTTGTTTTTTTTTCCTGATGATTTCCTTGGCTATATTCCCAGAAGGGGAATTTTGAGAGTCAAAGGTCATTGACAGTTTTACACTTCTGATACATACTGTAAAGTTGCCTTCCAACAGGGCTATAGTTATTTACACAACTGTCTCAATGTGAGGAAATGCATTTGAAATAGGTGAAAACCTTGGTTAGGTAATCCTTTAGTTAGATGAGATTTTATGAGAAATTCCTCATCCATCTTGACCAAAACTTTGAACATCTGATTTGCCTTTTCTACCCGATGAATTTTCATCAGGTCAGCATCTTTTGAGAATAATTAATATAGGAGGTCTTTTATGAGTGTAACCGAGATCCTGGATAAGTTTCAGGCAATGTTGGAAACCATTAGTTCTTTTTATGTAAGCCTTGTTTCATGTTTTGGATATTTGGAAGATAAGTTGTTTATTTTAAAGTGAAACATAGAAGCTTTCTTCAGATTCTTGGGAATTTCCATGGATAAAACTGCTCTTTTCCCCCATGTCTGTTAAATTTTTTATTTGATTTTTTTTTCTAGTCATAGGATGACTAAAAGCTTCTTTGGAGAACAGTCACATTTGGTCCATTGGTTTGGATGAAGTTGAAATCCCTTCCAGATGAGATGCTGATTGGCCAAATGCTATTTTCTTAGCAAAGAGGAGCTGAACTGGGATGCCATGGGGTCAAGAGACACAAGATGCAAGCATTGTGGCATGGCATAATGGTGCCTGAGCTGGCCTGCCCCTAAATAGGATCAGGTCAGGGGGCTGGGTCACAGGAAACTCCCAGTGCCAAGTACTTGACTGACAGGTTCAGTAACCTATAGGACATGTGCCCACCCCTGTCTCTTGGGATTCAGGAACTTCCATTTCCTGAGGATGGGACTTCCCTTCCTGTACAACTTGCCATGTGGCCAATGATGACTCTGGCCAGATCTGACCTCCATATTACATTTCCCCCCTTTTTTTCTTGTACATAAAAATCAAATCATTGATTTCCCTTTGGAGAGCTTAATCTGGCCTGGACTGTAAAGTGACTCCACTGACAGGCTGCTGGGGAGAGCAAGGACGAGACAAGAGTCAGTCCAATGGGACTGCTGCTCTTAAGTTTGCACCCAGAAAGAAACAGGTTATCTGTGAGGTCCACCCCCAGGAGCGCTGTTTAAATCTCCATCCAGTTACCTAGGTAACTAGCACACCTGGAGGGAGTTAACTCCCTTCCTTCTCTGAGGTCACACCCTAATCCATCTGAATACACTCTAATACACTTGAACACACCTCCCACCCCAGGCATTGTCTGCCACGTGTGCTTTCTAATTTTCTTGATAGAGCTAGTCAACTCCAGTCAACTCAGAAGAATGGGAAGGTTACCCCAGAAAGAATGTCCCCCCAAAATCTTAGCTTCAGCAGATCCAAAGCGGGCTTCCAGCAGGAATCAGCTGTATGCGATGGAGTCCCATCTGCTTTTATCATGGTAGGGGTGCTCAGGGTGAAGATGTAGATTCTTCCAGATGACTGTCAGGCTGTCCTTAATCTTAACCCAAATGAAATGTGCAGAGGACATGGTGGCAGCAGTGGCTCCAATAAAATGTCACATCTCCTGCTGGGTTGCCTGCAACTTTCTGTATAGACTGGTTAAAGAAGCTTAACCTAGGCCTGACTAGTGAAATCTCCTAATATTTTCCTGGTTGCCTTTTTTTTAAGTACACTGGCTTTTGCAGGCTGGCGCCCCACTGCATTTTAAGACAGTTTTAGTCAATCAATGGCCCTAGGGTAATTTGGCCAGGGCAATAACTTTTTTTATTTTATTTTATTTTTTTGGCCAGTCCTAGGCTGTGAACTCAGGGCCTGAGCACTGTCCCTGGCTTCTATTTTGCTCAAGGCTAGCACTCTGCCACTTGAGCCACAGCGCCACTTCTGGCCATTTTCTGTATATATGGTGCTGAGGAATCAAACCCAGGGCCTCATGTATACAAGTCAAGCACTCTTGCCACTAGGCCATATTCCCAGCCCCGACAATAACTTTTAGTAATCATATATTTCCAATAAGTCTAGGATTTTCTAGGCCAACATATAAGGCTTGGCCTGTAACCATCTCTCACAAGTGCAGTCTCTACTTTTGTATACTTGTTACCTCTGTTTTCCATGCCTCTAGTTTATCCTGCCTCATCTTCCCCAAAACAACTCTGGTCCCTTGATCCTAAAGGGAAGCTGATGGGCGAAGATCACCCATCTTCTATGACTTCTTCAGGCTGACTCAGGAGGGCTGACCTTACCTAGCCAGGAACGAATACTCTTAGCCTACTTTACCAAGGGGCTGCAGGATCAGATGTCCATTTGGAGCTTTACTCCAAACTGGAAATTACATTTAACTTTTAACAACTATACAGACTTCATTTTGTGCTACAGCAGTATAGCCTTTTAACATTGTAGTTTGCTTTCTGATGACCTGACTATGCCTACATTAACTTTGTAGGCCTTAGATCTCAATAAAGACACAATCTCGGGTCCATGAGCTTCCTTTCGTGAACAGATGTACCAGCTCAGAATTCTCACTGCTGGTTAGGGCTTTGAGCAGATGCAGGGGGTCAGGATTTTAAAACTACCCCCCATTTGACAAACTTAACTTTACTACCCACTATCACAGATGACTGGCAAGTTCCTGCCCAGTTACAAAGTAGACAGAGATGGGCATCAGAAAAGCACACTTACAAACTATTCTTCTAGGACCTCTTGGCTCTGACTAACTTTTGAAAGGCCAAAGATCTGACATCATCTCTGCCATCCAAGCAGCGGCTTACTGCCTCTAGATGCTCCATCACTTTGTCCCGGGAGTGACTTTTCCATTCTGGGGTAAATGCACCTTTGGCATTTCTCTTGGTTGCTGGACTTGAACTCGGGGCCTGAGTGCTGTCCCTCCGCTCTCAAGCTCAAGTCTAGCACTCTGCCACTTTGTGCTTCAAAGCAGCTCACAACTCTGTTCCCAGCACTCTGTTGGCTGATTAGAGATGAGACTCTCACAGGGACCTTTCTCTGCCCGGGCTGGCTTTTTCAGATCATGAATCTGTATAGAAGGCCACTTTACTCCAATTAAAAGCAACAAGGTGATCCACACAGAAGTAGTTTTTAAGTATGATCTTACTTGGAACTTATTAGGGCCAAGGTTACATCTGACAAACTTGTAGGAATTGTCTGTCCTTCTCTGTGGGCCGGCTGGAAACTGTTACAAAACACCTATAGTCAAACTGGAATAGCAATCATTTTGGTAGCATAATTTTTTTCCTTTTTCCACTTTGGAACAGTCATTTAGGACAATTTTACTTCCCAATTTCTTATCTAGAAATGCATTCTTGATTTCCAAAGCCTTTTACTAACCTCTGTCTTAACATTTACACTTTAGCTGTCATTTGTATTTGAAAAACTCTGAAGCCTAGGGGGCACATTGCTTCCCTTTGCCTCTGGGCTGCCTGTTTTAAAAGAGCCATTTTTATTTTCAGTCTGAATTACTGCCTAGAATATCTGAAATCAATTGAGGTTTTCTTTAATGCAAGAATTACAAACAACAGAATTACAAGCACAAGAATCCAGACTTAGCATCTTTGCTTTTTCTATACATCCAAATTGCAAGATAGCACAGACATCAAATTACATCAGGTAAATAAACTTTTTAACCCTCCTTTAAGATTTTCCAATTTCAATCCGTCCTAAGGGGAAGTTTTAGAAATATCAGTCAAATCATTCATTTTTACCATCAGGTTTCCAGTGTTCACCTGAAAACGAAAGAGACAGGATGAAGAAAGGCCTCCATTGGCTTGTCCTAGAGAATGGGACTACAACCATCTGACTTCTTAGAGCTTGATGAACTAACTGCCTTGGTGCCAGCTTGCCCTCTTCCACCATGCATAGACTCCCTCCAGGGCCTGTGCCCCCATGCAGACTCCCCAGTAGAGCCTGTGTCACCACGTGGACAGGCTAAGCTGCACCTTTGCCAGATCACCCCTCACTCCTGAGGATAGGCACACAAAGCCCGTCCTAAGTTTTCCTATCTTTTTCTCTTGATCTCTGACTGAGAAGCCCAAGCAATTCTTTAACAGTGATAAACATACCTTTACATCCAAATTTCTGACAGTTAGCCCCAAGTTTTAACAATGGAGGAAAATAAATTACAAGTGCCAAATGCCTTTGGCTAAATCAGATAACTTGATGACAGTGCAAACAGCCTTTGACATTAGGCATTAAGATACCAAATTTTTTCAACTGCAAATGAAGGAATCCTCACAAATCTTTTTAACTCTAGTTCCTCTTTTAAACAATGCAGGAATCCTTTAAAACATTTGGTAATGCCCGAACTTGATGACCTTTTGAGTTTAAACTCAAACTCACCCATTTTTATATCATACTGACAGTTTTAATCTTGAACATGTGCACACACATACACATGCAAAAGATCTTAAAGCACACAAAATAAATATTGGCTGTACATTTTCCAGTGGCAAGAGGTATTTATGCCAATCTTACTCTTGCAATGACCAACCAGAACTTTTAACAAATGACTTCAACGTTCTCCAGCCTCATTTACCAGGGCTTGCTAGTTTTAGCAAGACATTTTAGCACACCAAATACTTTTCTGCTGAAGATGGCTGGAAGGGGTTTTCCTGGGCTAAGACTTAGCCCACCTAGTACTTGATTCTAGTCTCAGTGTGATTTTGACTAGAGCATTTTACAGATCAATTGGCCTTTAAATACCTTCAGTTGGAAGAAAAGGGTTAAGAAAGCTTATCTCTCTTCCCCTTGGTCCTCTGGATCTTAGGGGACCTGGGGAGGCTGTTTGGAACTCAATACCGGTAGAGGATGCATGTCCCATGTCCCCCTGTAAAATAAGTTAAATCACAACCAAAACATCCCTTCCGATGAGGACCTTCAGAAGGGGGTCAAGGCATCCCCTGACCACCCTGGCCTTAGAGAGCTCCGCTGTGTCCAGCTTCTCTCTGTCTCAGGCCTACAGACATACAGATGGACCCACCCAAACGGGCTCACTCAGGCAGTGTGCTCCACAGCGCACCTTCACAGACAGGCCACTCAGAGGGGCCCACAGACACAGAAACAGACACAGAAACAGCCAGAGATTGGTGGACCAAGCTCAGACACACACACTTCCAGAGGTTTCTTTTCTTCACCCAGGCGTTGTCCCCCCCAAAGAAGAAGATGGTTAAGGACTCTTTCGGGCCCATGCACCACATGTAATAAGACTCTTGGGAGGGGATTCCCTGTCCCACCAAGAGTCTACCACTCAGAGACAGTCTCAAGTAAAAAGACAGATTTATCAGGGAAGTTCCAGATGGACTGGTCCCAGGTTTCATTTTATTTTTATTTTTTATTTTTTGGCCAGTCCTGGGCCTTGGACTCAGGGCCTGAGCACTGTCCCTGGCTTCTTCCCACTCAAGGCTAGCACTCCACCACTTGAGCCACAGCGCCACTTCTGGCGGTTTTCTGTATATGTGGTGCTGGGGAATCGAACCTAGGGCCTCGTGTATCCGAGGCAGGCACCCTTGCCACTAGGCTATATCCCCAGCCCTGGTCCCAGGTTTCAGAAAAACATGTAACACAAAACAAGACAGAGACATAGAGACTTACTTCCAGAAGATTTCTAAGTACCAACAAACCAATTCAGCTCCAATGGAGAGCTGAATTGGGACACTATGGGGTCAAGAGACACAAGCCATGAAACATGTGGCGTGGCATAATGGTACCTGAGCTGGCCTGCCCCTAAATAGGTTCAGGTCAGGGGGCTGAATCACAGGAAATTCCCAGTCCCAAGCACTTGACTGACAGGTTCAGTAACCTATAGGACATGTGCCCACCCCTGTCTCTTGGGATTCGGGAACTCCCATTTCCCTTCTGTAAGGTCCGTCCCTGGAAGGCTCCATGTAGATGCCCCCCCTCATTAAGTCTCCACCCAGTTACCTGGGTAAACGGCAGACTTGGAGGCAGTTACCTCCCTTTCCCTGAGGTCACATCCTAATCCACCTGGCCACCTGGGGAGGCTGTTTGGAACTCAATATGGGTAGAGGTCCACCCCTTGCCCCTGCCCTAGAATAAAGCAGGGCTGGGTGGGGGTAACTGTTTTCTTTCTCTCCCTTCTCTTCCCTCTCTCCTTCTCTCCCCTCTCTCTCTCCCTTCTCTCCCCTCTCTCTCCCTTCTCTCCTGCCGTGGGTCACCTCAGCCACAGGCCAGCAGTTTGGTAATAAACTTTCTCTCTTGCCTGAAGACTGCGTGGTGTTCTCCTTTACCAGCTACCTACTTTAAAAACCTAACACCTTCCTGTGCAACTTGCCATGTGGCCAACGATGGCACTGGCCAGATCTGACCTCCATATTATCAGTACCAGGATCAGCCTTGCTTGAATCTACATTCCAGCTCACTGAGCCAATGAATTTGTGTGTCACTTAAGGCAGTTTGAATTGAGATTTCTGTCAATCACCAGCAAAAGAATACTAAGTAATATCAGATACACAAAGGCAACAAAGTTAAACTGCACTGAATTTCCACTTTCTCATTACACATCTGGGGACTGTTGGGTCTACAAAGGGAGACTGCACTGGTCAAAGAACTTAAAAACAGAACCAGTACACATAGTCTGCCTTCCAGCATAATGCTCCTATGAAATGTCCAGCTTCCTTTGTATTTTAAAGGAAAATGAGCAGTTGTAGGGGAAGTATCTTCTAAATATTTTTATATTTCAGGATTTCTTGATACCCAGAGGTATATAGTGTTAGGAGGTTACCACTGAGGAAAAAAATGGCATACTTTGGATACACAAAGTCAGTATTTTGTTTATTTTTAAATTTGATTGTAATGGTCATGTATAGAGGCATTACAGTTACATAAGTCAGGTAATGAGTATTTTTTTTCAAGAGTGTCACCCCCTTTCCCATTTTATCCCAGCTTTTCCCCTCCTGATGCCCCCCACCCACCTCCCCAAGCTGTATAGTTCATTTCCAACACTGTGTCTAGTATCACTGCTGAATTGTCCCAGCATGTCTGTGCTTCCCTTTCTTCTCCCCAGATCAGATAAGTTAGTATTTTAGTACCATTTCTTGACTCATTTTTTTCCATAATGGCACCAAACTTTTTCACTACAGATCTAAAATATCCATATGATCATTTAAATTAAGCACATTCATTTTAGCTGACTTTCAGGGCATCATTTGCTTTTTGAGGAGGCATGTTGCACCAAACTAAAGGCAACGAAATACTCTGCAGGTTACTAAATGATTTCAATACAACTGAGGATAATGCAGGGCTGACTGAGAACTTTTCAAGTGAGCTGTGTCATTAAGTGTGTGAAAATTTTTTTAAATGCTTACTTCTGAATTTTTTTGCCTTTTTATTATTTCCTTTCACCACACTTGGTCAAAACTGTGGTAAATACACAAAGTGGACTTATTACATAGACAAAGCATATATAATATATATATATATACACACACACACACACACACACACACATATATATGTACTGAATGCTCCATACAGCCAGAAAATATACTCTATCACAATATTGGAAATGCAATATTTTGAATTTTTCATGTCTTTAATTTTGTAATTGGGAAGTTTTATTTTTTAAAAAAAGATAAATTTCCAACTTCTCAAAGCTTAATCCAGGCTGCCTGCTTTTGAGCTCTTGCATTTTGAGGTTAAGAAAGAAGCATGTTTAAGGAAAGCCCCATACTTTCCTCATGTTTCTGAAAAGAAAGAACAACATATTCTTAAGCATTTGGCTGGGTCATGAATACAGTCACCACATGGAGAACCCCAAAATCTCTACAGGGCTCCTTTGGAACAAACTCAGCTGATGAGATTTGAGGCTCATGTAATTCTTGTTGTGAGTGCCATGGCTTACTGTTAATATGTGGTGAAACTTGGGAAAAGCTCATTCGTTACATAACTCTGAATGATGTAATGGAAGGTCTTGCAGTGACAGAACACTCGAGTGAATTTAGAATTACAAGAGATTAAAAAGGACTCAACTAATACAATCTCCGTTTTCAGAGTTGATAATGGGTATTCCAAAACACCCAAGACACTTCTGAGAGTGAGTCCATGGGAGCGCTAGAAAGATGCCCTCTGCTGTCAAGCAGCCTTTCCAAGCAGATGGCTGCCAATTCTTGCTTCCTTCTTTGTGAATTCGGTGGAGGATTTATTCCACTAACTGTCAGACCACTTGGGTTGCAGGTTTATGAATGATTTTTACCTCTTTTCACAATCCTTTGAACTAGATTTAACTATGTAAGATTATAATAACTGTCCAGTTTTTGTTTTACCAATTCAGTGAGAATACCACTTATAATGGGGCTCATGACCCAATGTCTAAGATGTAGATTTTGGCCACCCATACAATCAGCCTGCTATGATTCCTCAGAGTGGTCTAATGTAGGAGTTTCTTGCCAATGCTCAGCTCCCCCAAACAGTTCTTTGGAGGATTTTTCTCTACTGCTTTTCCTGATAAACATTTGTTGTACTTTCTTACTCATGCCTTACACATCCCTATTGTAAATTCTGGTCATATACCACAAATTCTGATACTATGAATCTTCTTTTACTCGCCTAGCTATGCTTGGCATGTTTTCAGAGCATATTCACACAACAGGAAGCTTTGCAGGTGATCATTTGAGCGTGCAAATTCTACTGATTTAACACTAAAGTTGTTTTGCCTAGTGAGGTCATTCTGGGGAACTGACTCCCAAATCTGGAGTTCTAGGATCGCTGTGTTGCAAGGGAAAAGACAGACAATGCTTGAGCTTCTTTTCTCAAGGGAGTTGACCTTGGATTCCTGCTCCATCCACATGCCATCATTGCTATGCCAGGGGTTTTTTGTAGGAATGACTTGCATTGTTTTTAGAAGGGTTAAGAGGAGACCAAAATAAGGATGTAGGAGAGAAACACAAACAGGACAATATATATTTAGTACTAGGATGCAGATGTTGACTGGCCACTTCAAAGAGTATACACATCAGTATCTCCATGTTTCTGCTGCTTCATCCACAAGGAAGATTTTTTTTTTTTTTTTGGTTAGGTGTACTTACTCAGCTTGAAGTCAGGGGGTGGTATCTCAAGTGTATAATTCTAGCCAGCTGGGAAGCAGAGTTGGGGGATAGCCTTCTAGGGCTAGCCTGGGCAAAATGTTTGCATTACCTTATCAATCAATGATTGGATATGATGGTATATTCCTGTCATCCCAGCTATGTAGGAAGTGCAAACAGGAGAAGATCAGTCTCAAAAAAAAAAAAAAAAACAAAGCAAAGAGGGTTGTAGAGGCAGGAGACATATGACTCAAATGATAGTGTTAGCCTAGCATGCATGAGGCCCTGAGATCAAACCCCAATAACACCAAAACATAAACAAAGAAAACAGAAAAAAAAAAAGAGAGTAAGCTTACTCCTTCAAACTAAAACAGTTTTGAAGGTTCTACTCTTATTGTTCTGTTTCCAGAGTGACTAGACAAAGAATATCCTGAGCATTTGGAGAGTGAGGATTGTCAGTCAGAGCTGAGGATCAATACCTTCCAGATAGATGGCATTGGGAGCTGGAGAAAGGACAAGAATCACACTGCTGCTGAGCAATAGTAAGAGATGAGACTCAGTGAAGTGGAGAGGGAGAGTCTAGCTCCTACCCAAGCTTGGAATAAAACTCTAGGCCTCAGCCAAAACCAGCTCTTCTTACCTGACTTCAATCTTAAGGGCTCATTTCCCATATTCCTGTAGATGCTGTCATTGCAAGGGACTCTGTACACTGACCATCTACCAGGATTATACAGGCAGAGCAACTATATGACTAAAGTGGACCTAGGGTGATGAAGCCATCATCCTATGAGTGAAAGACACAACTTACACATTAACTGTTTTACCCAGAAGAGGGCTAACTGTAAAATATAGATGTTCATTGTGGAGACCATGGGTGCCTCAATCCTCTTCCAGTGGGGAGCATGTTTGTATATTCTATGGATGTTGTTTCTGTCATAGTCATTGGGAAGCAGGTATGGGTCCTGAGCAATCAGAGCCTAAGAGAGATGGAGAGCCTTAGGCATGTGTTGTGAACTAGGGGAAAACCATGCACTGGAACCTGGATAACTCCTTGAAAAAAGCAATCAAGCAGAACCAGAACAGAAAATCAATGACAGCTGCTTTGAAGATCACAGGTGTGAGGGAATTAGAGAGGTGATGTCAAGCTCTAACTTTTGGAGGGTGTGTTCTCTCCATTTGACCACATTGGCTGTCTTCTCAATTCAAAAGCCACGTGGGTGACTACTGTGGGATTCTCTCCCACTCCTCTGCATGTCTGGGGCTCCCCCTTCTCAGCCAGCACTTCTAGCTCTTAAGAGTTTGATTGCCCTGTGATTAAGGAGGTTTGTTGGGGCCTAACACACTGAGAGAAGGCTGGGGGGGGGGGGGGGAGCCAATAAATATTTAATGAGAATTTTGCTTCTGGGCCTTCCTCTTAGAGGGGAAAATGGAAATCAAAAGTCTTCACTGGAACCCCTGTTGTTGGAGGACAAAGGAATGTTCTCTTACTGCTGTGAAAATGAGCCTCTGGCACCTCAGCAAGAGGCAGCAGTGAGGGGGTTGTTGGGGAGCCTTTAATGAATCACAGAGCAAAGAGCTCTTTTCTGGAAGGAATTATCCCCAGTGCTTTCTCTAATAACACTCCTCAGCCTAGGCCTGATGGATGTGGAGTTATGGCTTTGGAGTAGAAGCAGCCAGGTTGTAAGGTGGAGACTAATATTGTATGGCCTATTGAGGCTATTCCTTCCCCCTCCTGAATGCATGGCTGTCATGGTGGGGTTATTAGGGCTCATGGAAGAGAACTGATGGGAACCTTAAGTAACCTAGAGATGGGATAGAGAACAAATTTTTCTCAGAGGAAACCTGAGAGTCTGTGAAGAGTTGGAGCTGTGGCTTTCCTTTCCAAGCCTATAAATCAGAAATTAATAATAATAATAATAATAACAACAATAATAATGGTGTATTGCTATCTCATAGATCACATTTGAGAGTTTAATGAGCACTTAGCATTTAAATACTAAAAAGCATGTTGAATGATTGACTTAGGTTAATCATAGATACTTAGCTATTATCTTATTATTGTTATAGTGGTGGTGGTTATTCTGGAGGAAGCTGGAGTTTAAAAAGGAAGAACAGGACAATGGCTGCCGTGTAAAGGTTGGTCCAAGGAAGACTCCAGGTTTTAGTACTGATATAGGTTGATAGTTTACCATGTTTAAAGGATTCATCACTCATTATTAATAGAATTACCCTCAGAGCAACCAATGCTAAAGGCATTGACACCATTTTTTAATGAGAGATAGAAACCAAATTCTAGTCTGAATGACTTCAAAGCCTGTTTTTGTTGGTTTTCTTTCCTCCCATAGCCAAGTGTTCCATGTATTCTACCTAGGGGGCAGAGGGAAATTCCGATCTCAGCTTTGTGTGCTTTCCTACATCCCATGGTGATCTTGCTAGGGTCCGCAGGTGCCAGCTCTGGTGATATTGAATTGCTACCTCAACTGTGTTCTTGCCCTGAGACAGTCCCAATCAGGTCCATTGTTAACAGCTGCACCCAAAGATGCACCTTTCAAGAAATTCTGTGTATCAAATTTTCTCTCATCCTACCTCTTCCTGGTCAAGGGTGCTGACCATCTCTGACCCTCTGCCTATTTCTTCCTTTAAGCAATTCTGTACCAATTTTAGACTAACTGCCATTCTTTGCAACTATAGATAGCTGGATTTTGTCTGTTTATGTTAGATTTCTTCGTGGAATCACATTTCTAACTGTTTGGAACTGTGACTCTATCACTTATCTTGCTACTTGCTCTAGAGCCTGCACTGGAGCCCCCTGTGGTGGAAATAACCTAATATATCCTAAGACAACCAGAAATGAAACTTGAATAGCAGCAGTTTCCCTCCATTCATTTTGTTTGTTTGTTTTGAGACATGGTATCCATTTGTAGCTCAGGCCGACCTTGAACTTTTGCCTCTACTTCTCATGTTCCTGGATTTTAGGTAAAGCCACTATGCCCATTTCCTCTTCATCTTTCTGCCTCCAATTCATAGACAATCCAGCTGTGAATAAACAATGTGTCAGTTGACTTTCTCCCTCTCTGCTTCTCAGATTCAAGTGCAATGAAAGTTAGGTTTACTGATATGGAATACAAATGAGTTGGAATTGTGCTTTCCCTCCCTTTCCTAAATGGCTTCCTTTTCCCTCTGTGAAGCCATCTATCTGTCACTGTGTTTCATGTCCATGTCTAAGATTCCACTCATCCTGCTCATTGCAAGACTTTTTCTCTACTCCTATCCAGGTTCTAGAGTGATCACAAATTACACTGGTGTGTGTGTATGTGTTCCAGGATCTATTGTCTTCTTCCTCCCTAGGTTCACACATCTCTGTGAACACAATTTTCCTACAGTAGCATGTTCTAGACTGGATATGCCAGGTCATTAACCTTGGAGGGTTTGCCTTTGTGTCCCATCCGCTAGGATAGTATCCCTGACTCTCAATGACCCCTACTCTTGCCTAAACTCATTAATCTTCTGGGGAAGAGTGACCCTCATATTGGCTGACCTGATGACCTAAAAGGCCCACGGTGCCTAAAAAAATCTTGGCTCCTTTTATTGTTGTTTTCTAGCCTTCAATATGAGTAGCTGTGATAGGAGGTTCTTTCCTCATAAACTCCTTTCTCCAACAAGGACAATTGACTGAAAGATTAGAATTTTGCAATTAAAAAATGAATTAACTGACAAACGAACAACCCACCAGTGAATGTCCACATAGCTCCACTAATCCTTTCAGCCTTAGGAGTAGCCCTCAAGATCATCCTTCAGGGAGGTGTAACAGATTGAAAGTCTCACCAGGGAACAGATGGGAAATTTCAGGGAACAGATGCAAGGCCAGGAAGGTCAGAATTAAGAAGGTGAAGGACTCGTGGCTGCTGGTGACAACCAGAGTGGCCACAATTATATTCTTTTGCCAGGGATGCTGCAAAGAAACCAGGCACCTATCTGAGTTACCCTCTCATATTTCCCTATGCACTCATTTCCAGTCCTCTGAAGGGACAGCTGGAGTCGGTCCAGGTGAGTTGTACTTACCCTTCTTTCCACGACAACAGCTGGCTGGTGGCTCTGTGTTGCAGGGGTTTATAGTGACCCTGTTAATTGATGCATGAAACAAACCATCAAAAGGTAAACCGATCCCCCAGCTCTCAGAGGCAGGAGGAAACTTTAATCTTTGCAGCTTGCCTTCTGTTCTCTGTTCTATACCTGGAGTACAATACTTTCCCCCAATAAGCACTGGCAGAGAAACAGTTAAGCATTGTGTGGTGTATTTCACTCCAGGAGGGCAGTTCAGAGTGTGATTGAACATTCCATCATCATTTGCCATCTTCAAATTGCCCATGAGAAACCCCAACATCGAGAGGCAGTGTTAGAACAAAGAGAGTTGGTTATTTTGCATTGTAGGCTGTGGGCAGGAAAATTTGAGCAAAAACATTAGGATTGCCATGATTGGAGAGATGATAGGAAAAAGATATTTTTCATGGACTACTTTTGTTCGTAATTTTTTTCTTTTTAATATAGAAAGGCCATCTTTTGTGGGAGGCAGAGAGGGAGTAAAAAATATAGTTTTGAACCTCAATTTCTTTTGATGATACAATTACCCCCGCACCTTTCTGCATAGATGTGAAATACCCGTATTCCAGGAAATGATCTTTTCCCTGTCTGGAAAGCTGATTGCTGATTTTACATATTGGGAAGAGGTAAAGCATTGACAATTTGTTGCTGTTGTTGTTGGCTAAGCTTTCGGCATGCAGTGACCCAGTGCTCTGACTTGTATAGCCCTGAGCTCATTTAATCTTAGCGACTAATCCTCAAATGAATCTTGTAATGCCCGTTTTATAAATGATGAAAGCAGGACTCAGAAAGTGGCTCCTTGGTTCAGAACGCTACCAAGCTGGGATTTCAGATAGGGCACTATGAACTCGCAACTGCTTGGTGAGTGAGGATGAAAGTGTGGTCCAAGTGGCCGACGACTATGCTGATAAATCTCACTGCTACCACGTGCCAGTCCATGAATGCTGGGCAATTTATTTCAACCCCTTGTGTGGATTAGTCCTCTTGTCTCCAAAACAGATTCTGAAAGCACCTTTCTACACAGAGTTTTCTGATGGTTCAATGAGGTAACGCATGCAAGGCACTAGGGAGAGAGATGTGCATGCGGTTGCTCTTGCTCCCATCCAGGTATCTGGAGCCTCTGATGTTGTGTTGCAAAGTCAGATGTCAGGGGATGCCAGTTAGGAGACTGTCATTTGTTTTCCCCGAGGGGCTTGGTAGTGATGAAGGGCTGAGGGAAGGGAGAAGGGCCACTGTATAGAAGTGGAATGGAGAATGGTGAAGACTCACCTGATAGGTTGGGTAGGAGGTGAGAAGAAGAAAGGGAACCCAAGGACAACTCCCCAGTTTCTGGCTGGGTCTTGTAGTTGGCTGGTTTCCTATTAACCAAAGGGCTAAAATGGTTGGAGGAGGGACCAACAGTACAACGTCTGTAGAGACTTGTGTAGAAGGGCACACATCCAAGAACCATCGTATTGTCGACACATTAATCAATAACTCTATCCCTAAATGAACTTATATTTTATTATAAATAGAAAGCAATTAGAATCTGGCATCTAGCCACAGCAGAAATTGCTCTCAGAATTAGACACTGAGGAACAAACACTCATGACTCCAAGCATCTACTTCATCGTGTTCTCTTCATTTCTGGAACCTATGGACTCAACATTCTTTCTTAATAAGAACCAAATTTCACCATGAACTTCTTAGGTGCTTGTTCATGAAAGCTTGCATGTAATTAAATTAGGTTTGCATTTGTCCTGCAGATTAAAGTCAGAATAAAGTTTGCGGTGTTACGAGGGCCTGATCAGAGCAGCTTCATAATGAAAGTAACTGTATCCTTGTTGTCTTTTTGTAGTTCCGACATTTCCAATGTGAAACTTAAAACTGATGCTGGAGGCTGAGCAGGTTGGGGTAATGGCACTTGGTTTGCATAATTAGGGTAACTACTGTTGATTTTTGAAATTCTTCTTTCTCCTTGAGCACTAAAGAGTAGGGCTGAAAACCGCTGAGTTCTGAGGCCATCGTATTCCATTGAAGGAGAGCAGGCTAAATGGATATTAACCACCTGCCAATCAGACACCAGGTGCCAGACTCTTAAGATTCATTGACTTATTGCTTATTTATTGAATCTCTCCAAATAGCCAGGCATTGTTGCCCGTAATGATTGCCCATATCTCCACTCCACTGAAACTCACATTTTTTTTGGGGGGGGGGGAAGGAAAACATGTTACTCACTGAACACACAGCCCAGACCTGCGTTGACCCAAGGTTTGAGAGGTGTTTGTAAGAGAAACTAGAGACAGTCACCCTGGAGATTAAGGGCACGGGCTCTGGAATTACATAGCCATTCTCTGAGATTTTCATCTGCCAGGTTTTTTTTTTTTTTTTGCAAACGAGTCTTGGACAATTTATCTCAGTTGTCTAAATCCCAGTGCTGTCATCTATAAAATGTGTGCCCTGATGTTCACCACTAAAGGCTATTATGAGAGGCGCTTGAGATGTCCTAGGGAACAAGGAAATATGCATTATGTGTTTTATAATGCACCACATACATTAGACATGCCATTATCTTTAGCTCTATGGCCTCGAGGAAGTTTCAAGCCAGAAGCTGGTGTGTCACTCCTGTAATCTTCATTATTCAGGAGGCCGAAATCCAGAAGATAGCATTTTAAGGCCAGTCAGGGGCAGAAAAGTCTACTAGACTCTTTCTCTAAAAATAACCAGCAAAAATCTGGGCTACAGAAATGACTAAGGTGGTAAAGCATTAGTTGTGTGAATAGAAGGTTCTGGTTTCAAATCCTGGTACCAGGGAGAGAGGAGAAATGAAGTTTTATACTTTTGAATCTCAAGGCTTCTTATCTGGGAAATGGGAAATCTTTCCTGAAGGCAAGAGTAAATTTTATAATTTCTGTAGAGCACCTAGTGCAAGGTGAGAGTTTCACAAATGATAAATATTTTTGTAAGTATTAAACCACACAGTGCATGTAACCAGCTACATACTCCATTCTGTGTTATTTTTCCCCCTTAGGAACCACATAATGTTTAGGAAAGGATATGTTTTAACTCTACACACAGGAAGTTCTTTTGAAAGCCATCTCCTAGAGTGTCATTGCAGGCATATATGGATGAGAGCATAAACAATTCACACACTAAAAAAAAAAAAAAAAAAAAAAAAAAAAGTATTTCCCTTGTGTCAAGTATTATCCCCAAATCAAATGGGAACAGAATTGCTGTAGCTATTCAGAACACGTGCACTCAGCCAGTAGTGAGTAGTAATAAAAAAAAAATGGAAGTAGAAGAAAAAAAACAACACCATTTGAGGTAAAAAAAAAAAAAAAAAGATGGTTGAGAATTTTCTTCTAAAGGACATAAAGGGCCATTTTCTGACATATATACCTGTTTCTCAGTAAAGTAATATCAAATAACTCTGGATTCCATTTCCAAGAAAGCAAAGAGGCTCTGTTAGCAGATGTCATTTATGGGTTAGAGGTTTTTTGTTAAGGAATTCTGTTACTGCAAACCCTCATGGGCCATTAGCAGGCAAGACCTGGCTCCTGGCTCAGTGTCACCTGTCCTTAGTCTCTGCTACCAGCCTTGCCTCTCTGGCTGTTGTGGGTGACCTGGGTCCCTGCCTGTGCGTGTCTTTTGACTTGTATGTCTCTCTCCCTGCCCCTCTCTCTTCCCCTTATGTCTCTGCCTTCTGTTGTTCATTTTCTTTAACTCTCCATCTGCCTCTCTTCCTCTGCCTCAAGTCATCTTACCTTTGTTTCTGTCCTGGTCTTAGTATCTCTGACCTAATCTCTACATCTATTCACTCGCTATTTCATTAATGAGTTAATTTGTTTATAGGGTGCTGTTATGTTGTCCATGCTGTCCTGGAATTTGCAACTCCCTTTTCTCAGCCTTCCAAGTGCTGAGATTGCAGGTATGCACCACCATGCCGCACAGGACCTCTGTATGTCTTCCCTGGTTTTTCTCTTCTGCTGCTGCCTCTGTTTCTCTGTCTGTGGGGAGTGTTTTTCCTCTCTCCTGTTTGTTTTTCCCCCTTCTGTGATCTGCTTCCCGCTTCTCTTAGAATTTATTTCTCTCTCTCTTAGAAATTTTTAGTTTATCCTCCCTTGTGCTCTTTCTTTTTCTGTCTCCTCCTCTCAATATCTCACACAAGCTTTTCGCCTTCCTCACTTTGTCTTGCTATTTTTAGATTTGGGGCAGACTTTCTGTCTCCTTGTATCCCTTCTTCTACCCCTTTCCTTGCTCACTACCAGGCTGTGCCTATTTCTCAGTCTCATTGTCTCCCATTTCAAATCTCTCTTCCTCCCTCTCTTTCTCTGCTCTCTCTCGCTCTGCCTTTCTCTCTCTGCTCCTTCTTTCCCCTTTCCCTTCTCTCCCTCTTCCCCCCTCTCTCTCCATTTTCCTTTGTCCCTAACTGGCAGCCCTCTTCACAGAGAGCAGGCTGTAAATTTAAAGGGACTCCATAACACCACTGGGTGTTGTTTGGTTTATGATGCCTTCCTGAGCTCACACACACATAATTCATCCTGGCAGCCACTTTTTTTTTCTCATGGAGTCAGCATTGCACCAGGCATCCAGATGCCTGCCACACAGCCAGCCCCTGCTGCCACACCCAGTCTCAAGACTCCTTCCCTCCAGGCCAAGCATCCTGCAGTGAGGGGCCCATTACACAGAGCTGTTGGTTCTCCTAGGTACAACTCCAAAGGTCCCCACATAAAACACAGCTCAGGGGGGTTCAGGACAGACTAAGCTCACTCAAGTCAAATTAAATCCAGATTGAAGGAACCGAAGAAATGAGAAGGAATCTTGACTCTGTAAATGGAGAGGAAGGAAGAATGTCTTCTATTAAAATGGACTGCTTCCTTGGGGGAGCACGTAGAGCCAAAGGACCCTGCATTGGACTCAGGTCCTCCTGTCCCTTTTCTAGGCAGCTCTGGGTTGCTCAATCCTGTGACACTTGACCAGGCAACCAACAGCGATGGCAAAAGCAGTTGGGGTGAGACTTTGCAAGGATTTGGTTATTGAAATAAATCTCCCTTCTTCTCTTTTTGAGATATTAAGCCAGGACAACTCTCTCTGAATCTCAGTTGGATCAACTATAAAGTGAGTTCTAGAATCCTACATGCACTTATCAAGCTCTGACTATGTGTTGGGGGTGTGGTGATGTCTATGTGACCTGAACCCAACGTAGCTCCCCGAGGCTGGCCTACCAGCCAGCTCACTTTATCCAACACCTTCCCTGAAAAGCTCTGCCTGCTCCTTTGCGTCTCAGTTTTAATATTGCCTCTCATGCCGAGAAATCCTAATGAAATAGATTGCTTTCCTCTTTAATCTCAGTCACGGCAATTTGTTTATTATCACTTTAGCATTTTGCCAATTTATAATTACATGTTCATGCATTTGCTTACTTATTTATATCTCCTCTGACCTCATGAGACTTTAAGTTGCATGCAGGAATAAATCATATCCATTCATCCTCCATCATGTACTCAGTGACTAGGGCCGTGGTGGGGAAACTGAGGCATGGAACCAGGACCTACTTGGGTCAATTTCCATGTCTGAGCTCTCACTCCCCCCTCTTAACTGATACTATTTGCTACCTAAGCCCCATAACAGGAACAAATGAGACATTACATATGTCAAGTATTTTGCAAATGGTGAAGCTTTGGAAGAATGTCATTGTCTATATATCAGGAAGGAAAATCCAGGCTATCTTTCTTCTTATTATTTCTTCTTATTATTATTATGTGAAATAAGTAGGGATTTCTTTGACTCTCAAAAGAGGTGGACAGAGAAGACTGGTCCTGCTCTTTGAAGGAGAGGAAGAGGCAGATCAGTGTAAAGACCATACAAGGCTCAACTGATACTTACAAATCCTTGACGCTCCGGTGAGCTCAGCAACTCCTCAATGATTTCCTGAGAACTGAATGAGTTTGTTCCATACCACACCTTGCATCCAGGGCAGAAGGGATCTTGTAGCCCCTAAGAATGCATCTATGTACACTCATTTATTTTATATTGTACTCGGTATGATTATAGAAAATTCCTGCAGCTTCCATCCTTCAGAAGATTGTATATTTGGTTCTGGAAGTTTAAGCCTTCTTTATACCTGCTTCCCTGCAGTCCCTAACCTAATTCTCTCTGACATCTAATTGTTTACACGTGCCAACTTTTCTTCTCTTTTTGAGATGCATCAATAGAGTCCCATCTCCCACTCCTGCCTCTACCTTTCAGTGATTGGGGCTGAGTCTCTGATGAGGCTTAGAACGAGGGTGATTTCAAAGCCAGAAACAAATCTATTAGCCACTATCTATATTCCTGACACATTATTTTTAATTAGAGCACATAAGGAATATTTATATTAGGCATATTATCTATAACATGGTACTTAAAGTATTAGGATTTTAAATTGACCTTTATGGAATGCTATATAATTTGTGGTATTTCCTAAAATACCTCATCATGCGCGCATTATTGCTACTCACACTTTAGCAGTGAGGACTCTGAGTCTAAAGGAGATACAGTGACTTGCCTAAGATTTCAAGACCAGTAAAACTATAGAGTGGAAACTCAAGCCTGGATAACACTTGCCAGAGTCTATTGTAGACCTGTCTTCAGAAAGCATGGGACCTGCCAAGAAGGGACAAAAATACATTGTGTTATTCAGACTTTGCACCATTGTGATTGAAGTCCTCCTGTACTAACCTTTAAGTAATTCAGGGAAGGAGGATTTTTTTTTTTTGGTTCTTAGTCTCAGAGGCCCATGAGATTGGCTTGCTCTATTGCTGCTAAAGGTCTACAGAAGACAAAACACCAACAGTGTGTGGCAGAGCATAGCTGTTCACCTTATTGTGTCTATGAAGCAAAGAGAGACAAGACAAGAAGGGGTCAGTGACAAGATACCTTTCCAAGACAAGTCTACAATCTCCCTATAATGTCGCTAATTTATGCAAAATCCCCATGCTGTAACAATCTCCCAGTTATTGGATGGGCCATCTAGGGACAAAGTGTTCAACCTAGGAGGGTTTTGGGCACTACTTCATCTCCAAACCATAATGCATTGATTGAGTTTGTGATAGACTGGTATTGAAATCAGCGCTATCCACCTTATAGGGATTGTTTGCTTCTATGTTTGTAGTAGGAATGGAGATTATACTTATCTGAAGCTGAAATTCAGAATAGCCGGGGCACTGAGTATTTACTCAATGGGTCAGAACACCATGGGTGTGACCTTGCAACTGTGCAGTCTGGGTCAAACAATAGAGGCCACTGTCAGCGCTAGTAGAGACAATTGTTGAGACCTGGACTTGGCTACACTGAACATCATGACTGTGGGTTTTCTTTTTCCTCTGCTCAAGGACAGCCCACCTATGCCTATTTCCATTTCCACTCACCTTTCCCATGATTTCTCCCAATTCTTCAGGTTGGCACAACATTGCTGGACACAGGCCAAGAATGTGTTCTTACACACACTATCACAATAAAAGCATAGTAAGACTCCTATAAGGCACTTCATGTATTTGGAAATTGAAGTTCAGACAGAAATGAGTCATTCCGGGTCACACAACGTGTGTCCAATGGAATCATTCACACCTGAACTCGCTCACCTCTGTGTTCTCTGAGTTATGCCTTGCCCTCCTGTGCCTGTTACCTGCTAGGAATAACTTACAAAATGCCTCTGAGAAGCCACAATAATTTTGAAATCTAAGATAAGTAGATCTCTGAAGACCTAGATTCAAGTCTAAGTCTTACTGCTACTGGAATGTGAGTTTGAGCTTAGATTACACTAGAATCTTAATGTTATTCTTAGTATTTATAAGCAACATCCTTAATGTTTGCAATGTTCCTGTGGAAGAAGGGTTCTTATTCTTTTTTTCTTATGGACATTTGTTTTTCTTTTTTTCTTATGGACATTTATCTTTCTTTTTCTTCTTTTTATTAATTTTGCCAGTTATAAGGCTTAAAGTCAAGGCCTGGGCTGCGTCCCTGAGATTTTTTTTCTTTTTTTTCCCTAAAGGCTTGTGCTCACCTACTTGAGCTACAGCCTCACTTCTGGAGTTTAATTGGAGAAAAAAGTTTCACAGACTTTTCTGTCCAAGCTGACATCAAATTGAGGTCCTCAGATCTCAGCCTCCTTAGTAGTGAGGATTACAGAAAGGAGCCATAGCAACAAAGGGGCTTATGTTTATTTAACAAATCAGTTTATGAATATACTATATCTTAATCAATGTCACCACTTTCAATATTCTCACCCATCCCTTCCAACCTACCATTTCTCTCACTTTTCCTAATTTTGTAGGATATGTTAAATATTTGACTGCATTCTCTCCCTCTTCTCCACTTCATTAATCTACCTCTTTCTCCTTGACTTTACCCTCCTCCTTTCAAGTATGCGCTCTCTGGTATTTATTTTGTTGAACTTTCACTTTGCCTTTCTAAGGAATTACACCATTTGAGTTCTCCCATATTTAGTTAGTACATTGGTATATACTTGCATACACCCAAAGTATTTACCTATAGGCTTCTACACTAATTCTAGCTTTTCTTTGTAAATGATACAATATCATTCTTTTTTATGGATGAGTAAAATTTCACTATATATATATATATATATATATATATATATATATATCACATTTTCTTGATCCATTTGTCCACTGAGGGGCATCTGGCCTGACTCCACACATTGGCTATGGTAAATAGTGCTACAGTGAACATTGTTGTGCTGTTGGCTTTATTATATCCTATTTGTTATCTTTTAGATAAATGCTCAGGTGACCAATTGCTGGATCATAGGGTATCTATAAATCAAACTAAATAAAATAACTGGATGGCCATAATCTGACCAAAGACCTCTCCATCCTGGTACTGCTGTTACTGCTAATGAGATAATCTATAGGATGTGTTGTACAAATGGAATGGGTAATAAATATACTGTTGTCATGAAGAACCCATAATTGAAAGAGTGGATTTGTGACCTTGACTTGACCTTTTAGTATCTTAATTAGAATTTACAATAAGTGTTCTTTGGGGATCACCATGCTGAGACAGAATTCGGCCCAGTTTGATAAAGTGCAGGGCATGCAGGGAGGTATGTTGACTTGGGTTCCAAGAGAAGCAGCATGGGCTTCAGTCACCTGGGCTGTGAGCACCTGTCCTGTTCAACAATGAGGCTGAGATATTTAGGTTCTGAGCAGTCCCTTTCCCCACCTACCTAGCTCCAGCCTGGGCATAGATCAAAGCTGCCGCTCATGAAGCATTCCAGAAGCCTTGATTCTCTGGTATGTATGAGAAACCAATGAGCCTTCCAGGAGTGTTTTTCTAGCAGATTTCTAGCCTGGCTATTGGCTTTCTGTCACTTCTTTCAGGCCTGATTAACACTGTATAAAATTGAGGGGTTTTCAGCTGCTCTTCAAAGAGGTGGAGTCAGTTTTCCTCACTCTTGTTTTGAAATAAGCAATTGCATTACCTCTGTGTGAATGGAGGTTGGGGATACAAGGAGAGAAATCAATAAGTAGTTAGAAGGGAGGCAGGACACAAAGTAGCAATGGGTGTAGCATACCACATCCTAGAATCATGGGGAGATCAGAGAGGTAATATTTTGTTTCTGCACCTGCTAGCATACTATGGAGTCTGGCTGTAGAGGTTGTAACAATGGCAATCGGTAACACTGGGCATTTACCATGTGCTGTGTTATGTGTTATGGACGGAATTACTCTTTAAATCTTTATGCAAAACCCTTATCAGTAGGTACAATCACTATCCCCTTTTATGGATGAGAGAAACTAAGGCACAGAGAGGTTACTGAGCTCCTTGCAGTAGTGCAGTGATGGAACCGTGTTCAGTCTCAGAGAAAGCCAAAGTTTCTCCCCTAATCATCACACTCTAATGCATCCAGAGTCAGAGCCAGAAGAGCTTCCTAATTGGGCCTATTAGCCCAGCCTATCTTTCTGGGAGATAGATGGAGGAACTCTCTGAGACTCAATATAAGTAGCTTCCTTTGGGGCCACGAAGTAGTCTCTCTCACTGATGAAAGTCTAAATTCAGAAGTTCCCTCAGGGGTTCACATGGAGTATCAGAAACAGCCTAGGAAGATGGAGAACCCAATTTGAATCCCAACTCCATTTGCTGCCTTGGGACTATGAGCCGATCACTTGATCTCTCAGAGCCCAAATTTCCTGACCTACGAAATAAGGAAGGTGATATCTATCATTTAGCAAAGTGCCTACCCCATTATTGGTGATTAATATCTGTTGGCTCTCTTCTTTCTTGCTGGGGGCTAAGGTCCCCCTGGGACTTTGAATAGCTTCAGGCGTCTAACCTCTACTTTGCGCTTTTGGTAAAGCTTGTTGTAAGTCATACACCCATGCAAATACCACTGGGGCACACATTCGAACTTGAGGTTCTTTGCTTTGGGTTAGAATGATATTAGTGGTTTTACCCCAGTGCAAAGGAGTCTTCACTTAACAGATGGAAAGGCTTATGATTTTAATATTTTTGTTGCACAATGAACTCACACTGGGAGAAGAGTTTTCCAGTGTCAGTGGTACAGGGCACATGGTCGAGAAAAAAATCTTTACAGAGAAAATATTTGTGAAGTATTGTGGTAGTGATTTTCTAACCTTCTAAACAATATTCATCATCAAGCAATAAATACACTCTGGTCTCTCAGTGTGTTTCTGGACTCCATCTTCCCCACTTTGAGCCCAGGTGAGACACTGACTAGCCATATTACTTCCTTTTGTAAATGTTTAGTTGGCAAATGGACCAATTTATCTAAAATAATCAAAATGGTGGCATGAGACCACAATAAACAATATTTCTCTATTGGTTGGCTGAGGCATCTTTTGTAAATACTGATAAGGCAGGGATGTCATTCAGACCTTACATAATTGACCTGCACCCCATACCCAACCTGCTCATCACCTATTAAAATGATACCCACACAGGGTGTTCTGGGCCCTGGGAGAACATTAAGATTACATGAGTAGCTTTGAAAAGTCCCAATCTTTTCCCCAAATCTACGAATTAAACAAACTATAATTATGCCTTGAGCATCCATTTATTACTATTTTTTAACTCTCTAGGTGACAGCAAGTACAACCAAGATTGAGAAATTCCTTTTTATGCAGAAGGAACTAGAATAATTCCCGATGGCTCTACAATGAAATCCCATGCCAACACCAGATTCTCCTGAGTAGATGATGGAATTTTCAGGTCATTTCCTCACTGATGTCCTGGGCATTTCAAGCAGTAAACTGACTATCCAATGAGGGGCATGATTTCTGACAACTCAACAGCTTCTCAAGGCATGTTTGTTCTCAAAAAAAAAAAAAAAGAAAGAAAGAAAAGAAAAAAGCTGAAAGATAAAGCCTTCACATTAAACTAAAGGGTCTTGCTCTCTCTTCTCCAACCTCCCTAGGCTGATAAATAATGGATAATGAAGAGCGGTGCTATTACATGCATAAAGCACTTGGCATCCATCTCCAAGACAGTACTTTCCATCTAATCTAAGGT
The DNA here is from genome assembly GCF_023159225.1 of Perognathus longimembris pacificus. Lineage (NCBI taxonomy): Eukaryota > Metazoa > Chordata > Mammalia > Rodentia > Heteromyidae > Perognathus > Perognathus longimembris. The sequence continues at coordinate 14,764,686 of NC_063170.1, forward strand.
TCAGTTCAGGAGAAAATCTGTTTGGTGGTCAAGCCAAGTCCTTTTGGAGGGCTCACGCATGCTGCCAAGTTATTCAATGGAAAAAAAAAAAAGAAGAAAAGAAAGAAAGAATTCAACTCTAGAATCAATCCCAGTGTTTGTTTCTCAAAAGCCAAAGGGCTGGGTTAGCATGGATGGAATTTATCTTCTTTTGCAGGATAACACCTCTACATCTAAGTATCTGTAACCAGCAGAGGAATGGAGCTCCTCAGAGAGCACCATCTAAAGAAGGACTCTGTACAAATTTCCTCTTATGTTTTATCTCTTTGTATTTATCAGAGGCATTGAAGGCTATTTTGTATTTATTTCACATATTTAATTTTTCCTTTGTCCCTTCTTTTAGAGTTTAAATAGCACCCAGGAGCATGTCTGTTTGGCAGCCCTTGTGACTCACAAAGCAGCTGGTGTCTGGCAGGCATCCAATAAATATTGTTTGAGGGTACAACTTGCATCCCATGCTTTACCCAGAGTTTCAGGGGTTGCACTGACTTTATTACACACATAGTCTTCATAGGGAGGAGTGGGAAATCTGGTCCTGGTCAAACTCTAAATGTGACCTGGTGGTGGTAGGAAGGCTCGCGTGTGGTTCTGAAGACAGGGAGATGTTTTACCTTCAACTTAAGCCATGTCCCTGGCCTTATTTTGCCTTAGTTTCTTTTCAGACAGGAGCTCACCTTTTCTACCCCAAGGCCATCTCAAATGGTGACCCCCCCTCTACCTGCAGTCATCTGTATTGTATCAGAGGTAGTATATACTACCATGCATGTTTTATTGGTTATTACATGTCTTGATTTCTGCCCAAGCTAGTCATGAACTATGATCTTCCTAATCTTTGCCTCTCGAGTACCTGAGGTTACAGGCCAGAACCTCTAGGCCTGACCTGACCGGTGTTTGAACTCAGGGATTTGTTCTTTTTGTTGTTGATGTTGCCAGTCTGGGGGCTTGAACTCAGGGCCTGGGCACTGTCGCTGAGCTACTTTTGTTCAAGGCTAGCAAGCCACAGCACCATTTCTGGCCTTTTCTGTTTATGTGGTACTGAGGAATCAAACCCAAGGCTTCGTGCATGCTCAGCAAGCACTCTACCACTAAGCCACATTCCCAGGCCAGAGCTTTGTTTTTAATAGGTAGACACTGTACCACTTAGCCATGCTTTCAGTCTATAAAGTTTTGCTTATTGGTAAAGTCAAAATTCAACAACAAGCATACACTGAGACATTTATTACAACAAAAACACACTGGACCATGCATTACAACAGAATAATCATATGTCTGTGTTCTTATGAAACTTGCATGTTGCAGATAGCACAATCCATACACACATAATCTCACATGTTGCAAAATAAATAAAGCAATACATAGTATGCAGAATGATAATAAGTACTCTGAAGAATACAATGAGGAAATGAGTCAAGAAGATGGAAGCAAAGGAAAGAAGATGTTGCTTTCTCATCATTTTTATGGAATCCTAGGGAATGCTCTTATTGGCCTGTTAATTCATATCCTGAGTTGTTGGATTGATTGCCATTGATGAAATTGCATGGACTTTGTGACTGGCCAGGCTTAGGCATGTGCTTTCTCTTGGGACCAGAGGACAAGATTGACTTTCAGAAGAAGACAAATATATGGAACAAAAACAAAAACAAAAAAACACCTCAATTTCTACCATTAGGCACTAACTGCCCAGGTAAATAGATGACTCTGAGAAATCCAACAGTGCATGACTTTCCCTAATATTTCCACAATTCTATTTGATCTTATATTTTTGTATTTTTTTTGGGGGGGTTGATACTTTTTTGTCAGTTGTGGGGCTTGAACTCAGGGACTGGATGCTGTCCCTGAGTTTGTTGTTTCAGGCTTTACCACTTTAAGCCACTGTGCCACTTCTGGTTTTCTGGTGGTTAATCAGAGATAAGCGTCTCCTAGACTTTCCTGCATGGGCTGATCTCAAACCTTGATGATCAGATCTGTCTCCTGAGTAGCTAGGATTACAGGCATGAGCCATTGGCACCTGACTTGGGGCTATCTTTTTAACACTGAACACATCACTTTGATAAACCCCTTGCTAGGCACTCATGTAATTTTGTCAGTACGCCACCTATAAATTAGGTAGCCACTAATCTGGAGTTTGAGATATTTCTTCAAAAATTACATTCCTAGATTTAAGGAAATTAATCATTTTCTCCTCCTCCCTCCCAAAGAAAACTGCATTTGTACAAGTAAATACATTTTCTCTAGTGGTCCAAGAGATGAACATATGAACTATCCAAGCCAAACAAAGCTTTCTCTGAGATTCTAGGAAAGGTTGAAAAGAATCAGCTGCCAAAGAGGGGGTTTTGGGCGTTCACAAAGGATCTGCAGAGGATAAATGCGTGAATCAGAAGAAGCTGGAGGACTGGTTGCCGTGTAAGATGCTTCCTTCCCAGACCCAGTTGTCCCAATAAAATTAGTCCATTCTAATGAGAAGCTTTCCGGATGTTTTAGAGAAATGTTTTCAAAACCATAACCCTGTAAAATGCCATGTCATATTCTTGTGACTTTGGAAAATGTCATGAAATAAGCTATACCAGTAGGGATCTTACTGCTCCCAATAAAAGTCTCTCATGGAGAGGAAAGCAGATATTTACAATTGCTGCAGAACTGCAGGTCACAAAACATAAAACAGCTGGCTGACCAACAGAAGCAGAAGATCCCAAACCACCCCAGCAGCTGTGTGTGCTCATGGGCAGAGTCCAGAACTGATCTCATGCCTAAGGTCAGTGACTTGGACAAGTAAAGGACTCCAGACTATTCTATGTCTTCAGACTAAATTTGTTTCTAGAGGATCCAGTTTTCACTGCTCTCAAAATTGAAGGCATATCCATTTTAAGAATGTTTAAAAATCCTGAAGAGAAATAATTTTCCTTATCTTCCTGTTTGGAAATCACCAGTATTAAAATTTTTTGGTGACGTGTTTTCATTGATGTGATTCTTTTTTATTATTCTGTTTATATAAATATGCAAATAAGTACACATGGTGTATTGCATGTGAGCAAATACATAGTTCTGTAAAGTGATTTATATTATCATTATGCTGCAAACATTTCTCCATAGCACCAGAAAGTCTTCATATTTCAATTTTAATGACTACCTAATATTCTATCTATTAAATACATCATAATTTATTAGTCATTCGACAGTATTTGGAGATATATATTTTGCCTCTATTCCCAGGCACTATAAATAAAACTAGTGAAAAATCTGGACCTAGTGTCTTGAAACAGATAATTGGTAGCATTCACCCATCAATGATCTCAGAGATCCTCAAATAACAGATAATAATCTAACAAAAGAGGAAGTGAGTCATTAATCTCAACACAATGACTTTCTTCACATTTTTCAATTAAAGCAATTGTTTAGAATACATACTGAATAATAGTGGAAATTTTGTTACACATCAGAACATAGTTATTTCTATGTCAGAGTGTGTGTGCACACCCATATTCACTTCTAAGTCTATTTCTCTTCAGTAGACTTCTAATCAGACTTTAGTAAATATAGTACTACTATTCCTTTACCACATTATAAATTGGGTGAGCTAATGACACGTGCTTGTTTCCAAGACCAAACCAAGTAAGCATTTCTAAAAGAGTGCACCTACACTGGGGAGATGTTCTGGGGGGCGGGAGGGGCGGGAAGGTCTGACAAGTTATCAAGCTGGTTTTAAGCAGATAAAGCTTGTTCAAGTAGCTACCTGTTTCTCTAGAATGTCCTATTCTCACCACAGAATCAATTATCTTCTCAATCTCTGCATTTTTTTCCCACCAACACTGGACACAGCACCTTAGGTTACTTGGCATAACTCATCTGGCATTTTCAAAGACGGTCACGGTGGAAAATGTGGCTCAGAACCTAGACAAACCTTCAGAATCACTCACCCACCGTCCAGTTACTAGTGTAAACCAGAGCAGAATCAGTTCATCATCATTGTGGAACAATTCCCAGAATTTTCTATTTGCCTCAAGGTTTTCTCCTGTTCATTTTGACAGGTTCCTGAACGAACCAGTATGCACTAAGATCTAATTTTATTCCTTGCTGTGGTGGGGTAAGGTAAACTCCATTTCCCTGGAGTCAGGATGGAAGGCGTCAGAGTGGCTAGTTGGCCAGTTTCTCATTGATCCCATCCTTTTCTCTGGGACCGAATAGGGCGAGCAGATTGACCTAGGGAAACCTCTGGCTCAGTGCCCTCAAAAGTCAGGGTGTCAATTTTCAGACTCTGCCAGACACCACCGCCAAGGCCAAGGGTGCTCCGTCAAATCTATCCATTTCAATTAAAGGCTAGAGAGTTTGGAAGTAAAATAATCAATTTTGCAGGCTAAACTCAATCATCCTGTCGGCACTTTATCTTTGCTCCGGATATACTGGTGCAGGATATGTGTAATGCGACTCATGGCATTATTCACGGGTGACACCTCCAGCTTCAGAGGGATCAAAGCTTCTTTTTAAAAAGTTATCCAGCCAAAGAGAGTGGCAAAAGTTTTATATGTATGTGTGTGTGAGAGAGAAGTATATATACATACATATATTCTATAAGTACATATGTATGCTGTTTAATATGTTTGTGGTGCTCAAAAATTCTTAGGCTAAAACATTCTATGTCATTTAATGATCCCCATAATAAAAGGTCAATCTCTATTGATAAGCATCCTAATTACTTATTCCTAATGTATATCTAATTATGAGTTATATCTGTTCATCATCATCCTTCCCAAGTAACTTGCTTTTCATTACAACAAAGTGATTTTTTTTTTTTTTACTACAGCAATGCTCTAACCATCTCCCACACCTCAATGTAGTCTGTTGGTCATTTATTGAGAACTTATAGTGTGCCCGGTGCTATAGATACACTGATTTTATCCTCTCTGTCTTGTCTGTCCCTGTCTCATCTGTCTCAGTCCCTCTCTGTATGTCTCTGTCTCTCTGTGTCTCTGTCTCTCTTTCTCTGTACTTGGGATCAAACTCAGGGTCTTGTATATACTAGGCAGCCTTGTCACCATTAAGCTATATCACAGACTTGTTATGATTCCTAATTGCTTGAAGTAAATGCAATAATTTTGCTCAACATACCATCCATGATTATCTATCTGTTGGCATTATTTTCTGAGAGGTGATAGATTCAGTGATGATGCTGACTGAGACTCCATCACTAATTCCCTTTGGAGCATCTAGGAGTGTGTGTGTATGGGGGTCTGTGTCTGTGCCATCATTCAATATTAGCCAATCATTCAATTGGCATACATGATACTACTGATTTTTTTATTATTCCTCATGGGAATCACCTGAAATTTCATGAGTTTAAATAATTAGACCAAATTTGTAAGGATTAGGGCTGACATTTGAGTATCATTTTGTCTCAGTTCAATTCTTCTGCTTAATTAAGCTCATCCCTGACTAATATCCATGTGTGGTTTACCACACACATGATCTGTGATAAGTTTGAAGTGTTTCCTGCCCCTTGAAATGCATGGTCTAACCAGATACCATAAAAATATTACAAGAAGAGGTAGGAGAAACAGGAGGGCTCCTAGGCACAGGTGAAAACTTTCGAAGTAAAGATTTAGAATCACAACAAATTAAAGAAAGACTGGATAAATGGAATTGCATCAAACTGAAGAGTTTCTGCATGACAAAGGACCACCTAGCAAGTTAAATGGAAAGCCCACAGAATGGTAGAAGATTTTTACCAGTTATGCATCAGACAAGGACCTCATATCTAAAATATACTTAGAGCTCAAAAAAATTAAACTCCCTAAAATATGCCTTCAGGAAAACAACAACTCAATTAATAAATGGGATAAAGACTTACAGAGAGACTTCTCAGAAGAAGTAAGAATGGCAAATAGAAATGTTTAACATCTCTGACCATAAAAGAAATGCAAATCAAAACAACGTTGAGATTTCACCTCACCCCAGTTAGAATGGCCATTATCAAGAAAACTAATAATGATAGGTGCTGGCAGGGATGTGGTCAAAGGGAATGCTGCTACACTGTTGATAGAAATGTAAATGTTGGACCCCTCTGGAAAGCAATGTGGAAGTTTCTCAAAAGACTAAACCTAGAGCTCCTCTGTGACCTAGAAATATGACTCCTGGTCATTTATCCAGTTGACCACAAATCAGGCCTCTGTAAAGCCACCAGGGCAACCATGCTCATTGCAGCGTTGTTTACCATAGCCAAGATATGAAACCAACTCAAATGCTACCTCTCAGCAGATGAATGGATCAAGAAAATGTGGTATATATACAATGGCTTTTATGCTTCCATCAAAAAGAATGGTAAAGAAATGGAAAGACCTGGAAAAGTTATTATTATAATAAGCCAAGTAATCCAGACCCAAAGAAACATAGGTTTGCATGGTTTCCCTTGTTTGCTGTAACTAGAATGTACCAATAAATCTGCAAGTAAACACAACAGATGGTAAAAGACAAAAAAATACTCTTGGACATAATAAATTATACAAGTATCTAGGAATTTACATAGTGGGACAAAGGAGGATATTCTTAGGAGTGGATCACAAAGGCTCAATAACTAATGTGCATATGATCATAAAATAGAAGCAAGGTTTTTTTTTTTCCTTTCTTTTCTATTCTGTCACTGTTTTTGTTTTCTGTACTTTTGTCTTGTACGTAAGTTTATCTATTTGGGGGAGGGTAAGGGGGAACACAGAAATGGTGATATAACAGTGATACTCACCAGACATTATGCTAGAAATAAACTATACAACTTGTGGGGGTTAGGAAGGGAAAAGGTGGGAGAAAACGAGGGAAGAGGTCACACTGTTCAAAAAGAAATGTACTCATTACCTGACATGAAACTGTAACCCTTTTGTACATCACCCCTCTACAATAACAATAATAAAAAGAAAGAAATGTATATTTTAAGAAGGAATTCTCTCCAAAGTCCTTCAAGGGAAGAAAAATGGAAATAGAAGAATGTTGACTGTGAAGATAGCCGATGGTGCCTGCTACCAAAAATGAGAAGTAAAATTATTTATAGGAGCTGTAGAGTAAAGGGTATATATAGTTCAGTAGCCTGACCTTGCATTCATACTAACAATCATGAAACTTCAAGTCTAATCAAATCTACTCTCCTTGTTTCTCCATTCCTGACTATTCTCACCCTATCTTGTCTAGGAAATTTTCAGAACCTTCATTCTCTGTTTTCTATCTCTAGTTATCCCATATCAAGATAGTCTTCACTACATATGCCACTATTACATTTCTGTTAGTTGTCAGTCTGTTCAAAACTCCAAGTATCAGAACCATCCCGTATAAAGGGCCTTTTATCTGTTTCCTGTACAACAATTTAGAATTACCACCTCAAGTCCTTCTAGTCTTTCAATTTAGTGGTAAGAACTCCTCAACTATACAAGTTTTAGTAACACACCTCTGGTGACTTGTGCTTCCAATTCGTCTTTTGCAATTAAACAACAAGAGAGAACATATGAAACAATAGACTTCAGACACTAGCTAGATGTCAGCTCAGGGGACAGATACGTAAGAAAAAGTGAGAGAAGTCCTACAATTACCTGGATCTTACTGCTTGAAGGCTTCAAGGGCATGGGAAGAGCATGGCTGTCAATCAAAGCTACACATAGCTTTCAAACAGGAAGGCGAAGTCATGACATTTTAGACAGACAAATCTGAAACAACCAACCAACAAATATGCATCATATACCCTGTTGAAGGCATCCTTTCAAACAGAGACAGGGTGAGTTCAGAAAGTGGACCCTTAATTGTTGAAGCAAAAATGGGAAATCATTATATTAATTATAAAATTAGAATTAAATAGTAATATTTTAATGATATTAAAATAGCCCTAAGTCTGGAGAGGAACTATAGAAGAGTATTTTAGAAATGTAAATGATAACCAAACACAAAGGCAACCACTAAAAACAAGGTAAAATATTATTTCTGATAAGCAAACAAAAGAGATCACTTGCAGCTTAAAAATGTAAAAGTGCTCATTCCAGTGATGCACTGTATTAGCCTTGTTTTCTTTTCTTTTTCTTTCTCTGTGCCTATTAATATAGATGGTCCCAGGTTATTCTGCTTTAAAATGTCTGGGAAACTCCTACTCATTTTTCAAAGATGAGCTCAACTAATGCCTTCTCCAGGGAGCCTACTGTGATAATCACTGCCATATATACTTGTAGAAAAATAATTATTCTCTGATCTTGTTATTGTTTGTTTCTATGAATGAATCTGCTAGACTTTAAGAACAAAAGTGATGAATGGTCACCTCTGTATCTTCAACAAATAGTATAATCCTGCCCATATTGGGCCCCTTAGTAAATATTTATTTGATGAAAGTAAAGTCCAGATCCAATGCTTTTAATTAACTATAATTTACCTTCAGATTTTGTCATCCTAAGTATATTTACTTTATTAGCACTTGGTGACCTCCTTGATTCTCAAATAATCTGTTGGGAGTCTAGAAACTCAGGTTAAATACTACTTAGCATTGTACTCCTGAGATCATGCAGTACAAATATTTCAATAGTAAAATGGTAAGTAAAATAATACCACTAGTTCCACTGAGAGCTAGTGGTATTATCTTGTTTCAAGAAAAGAAATCCGGGATATCTTTGAGAATCTTTACTGTTAGTATGATCTATGAGACATTTCCCTGTCAAAATTCTGCAAATTTCTACCTATATTTTCTTTTTCATAAAGTTGCTTCACTCTTTCTGAGTAGAAGTCATCTTTTACCACTTTTGAACTCCCCCTGGTTTTTGGCATATACATTTAGTATGGTAATTTTGGATATAAACAATTGTTTTGTGCAATTTAGACTATAAAATGCTTTAATTTCACACATCTGTTCATTTTCTCTGGGACCTACTGTCAAATTTAGCAAAAGTCCAATTACTGTCTTACAGAAATGAAGAAAGAATTCAAAACACACTACACTACACATAGAGTTTGTTACAACTACTGAGTTATTGAAATAAGATTTACAACGAGAGAAATGGATGTTTGCACAGGTAATAGCAGTACAATATATTGGCAAAAGTATTTGATAGTAAAATATATGTATATTTAAAATCCTATATCTTTATTATGAAATTGTAAAGGATTGCTTTACTTCATATTTTTGAAAGGATGTCAAAGTTTTTATTTTATTATTTGTTTCATTTTATCTTTCTAGCATATTTTAATCTTCCTATTAGAAACCCATTAACTTGTGCAATCCATAGTCACTTAGTCACTCATTCATTCTTCCAATATGTCTGCATTTTAGACTACTCATGTGCAAGGTATGGTGCAATAGAGGGATGGAGATATCACAATTCCAAAAGAAGACATGGCCACAGTAGAGGTGCCCATCAAACAGAGCATACAGTATATGACAGATAAAGTACAATAATCAAACATCAAGATAGCTACCTATAAAGGCAAGAAAAGAACAAATAATGGAAAGTGTTCATAGTAACCTACTCAACTTCATCATGAAGATGGCTGTGTTAATGTGAGTCATCTTTCTTACACTATAATGAATATCTGAGAGGAATCATCTTATAAATGCAGAAGTTTTGTTTTGGCTCATAATTTCAAGGATTTCAATCCATGACTCGTTTCCATTGCTTTGAGTCTAAGGCAAAGCAGCACATCATGGCAGGGAGATCTAGGTAAAGCCTAGCTGCTCATCTTGTTTGGTGAGGATGACAGAGAGAGACAGAGACAGAGACAGACAGAAAGAGGCAGAGACAGAGAGACAGAAAGACAGAGACATGGGGGCTGGGGATATGGCCTAGTGGCAAGAGTGCTTGCCCCGTATACATGAGGCCCTGGGTTCGATTCCCCAGCACCACATATATAGAAAATGGCCAGAAGTGGCGCTGTGACTCAAGTGGCAGAGTGCTAGCCTTGAGCAAAAAGAAGCCAGGGACAGTGCTCAGGCCCTGAGTCCAAGTCCCAGGACTGGCCAAAAAAAAAAGAAGTATTGGAAAAAATGTGGAGCATCTGTTATGATGATTAGAGTATAAAATGATACAACTCTAGTTGTATCGTTAAAAAAAAAAAAAGAAAGAAAGACAGAGACATGGAAAAGAAAGGACTACCCACGACCCCCTTGAAGATCATGTCCACTCCCAATTAAATTTCTTCCCACTAAGCCCTACCTCTTAAAGATTCTAGAACCCTGTTTTGCAGAACAGTCCTTTAATTTATTGGTCACCCGAAGATGCTTACCAAAATCATGATAGTAGGAGAGAATCATTGAAATGTGCTAAGTGAATAAAGGATGCATTTGCACTGAAGATAATTAACAAGTTAGATGGAGAATGCCCTAGAGACAGCAAGAACCCACTGAGAAAGCCAATCAGCTTGTATGGGATCATTGCCCTTGTCTAGAGAATGCAATCAAAGGAATCAGTGATTCCCAATGCTAATCGCCCATGATTTTCTAACCATAATGTCCCCACTTTCATACAGGCTGAGAGCTCTCAGGTATGGCATTCTTCTCACACTAAATTTCATCATCTCTAAAATGAGGAATTTGGGCAAGGCAATCTCTGAGGTGCCCTTTACATGAACTATCCATGGTCCTAACACCATTTTATTTCTCCCAGGTAATAACGAAGGTGTTAGACTGTGTAAAATGATGTTCAATAATTTTACAATTAAAAAAAATACAGGAATATTGCACTCAGATGTCTACTCCTTTCTACTAATTAGAAAGTAATTATTCTGCACAATTTTTTTAAATCTTTCCAAACTTGATAGTTCAGCAAAAATTGTTAATTGAAACTAAAAATAAACATGTAACCTTCTATGCACTCCCTTTCCCTTTTACCCTGGTATGAGAGCCCCAGAGAGCCCCTGCCCATTTCAGCAGGAGGGAAAATATACAATAGCCCCTCCATTATTAATTCTTTATTAGAATCATGAGTCTTTTGTGAACAGCAGGCTCCGTGTGTGATTTAGGGCTCTCATTGCCCACTGGGTAATTAAGCTTGGGATTATGGAAGTTGGAATTGCTTACTCCCACCCTGGAACTCCTGGGGGACCACCACAGCTGACCCAGTGCTATGGTTACTATAGTTTCTTAAATGTAAATGGCACCTACATCAGCTGCCAATAGGATAGAATGTGTAAATAGGAATTTGGGGAAGTAGGAGACTCTGAAATAATTTAGATTGCCTGGGTTTGCTAGTGGTAGGATGTTGGTATAACTTGAAAACCTGTCCATCATTCTGAAAGATAGGTAATAATGGTCGTATGAACAGGAAATACGATACTTTCTTATTTAATTTTTATAGCCCATCCAGTTTCCAAATCTGTTCGCTTTCATCCTGTTCAACCTTTCCATTTTACTCTGGCACTCATTACCTTCTTACATACATATGGCATGCACTTAAGAGTTATAATATTTATGCTTTGTTTCCACTCCACCAGGATGATGAGACCTATAAAGAAATAGTATCTTTGTCTAACTATTTTTTCTAAGTGCCCAGAAACCTTTGTGATACATATTATTGAATCAACAAATGAATAGTCGATTTGAAATTCATTATTAGCAACCACTGAACATTATCATTCACTGACAACAGCACCATCATTGTAAAATTCCACATCATTCCTATTTTTTAGTTATCCATAGTTGCTCTATTGGCTTACTTTTTCCACAGCACAATGCTACCCACCACATGCACAGATAGGTTATATTTGTAAGAGAGGACAAAGCCAGACATTGGTTTGTATCTACTAGACACAGCCTGTGGTGGCAGCCATACTGCCACACACTGGGGGAACAAAGAAAAGGAAATCTAAGTCCCAGCCTTGGAAGCTCACACACATTGTAGTGATTATTATCTTCTAATTAATGAACTGGATCTGAAGCCTCTAATGAATTTATTCCTTATCTAATTGTATCACCTGTGACCCTCACTAATAACAGAGAAATGGCCATTTCTACTCTTTTGTCCCCCTACCTCTGACTCTCAAGAACTTGAAGAAGGCTTTGAACAATGCCTGTAATCTAGTCTGTACTTGGATAAGCATACACATACACAAAAGCCCTGAGGGAATTTCACCTAGGGGAACCTCTTAAATAGAGAAGTGGCTTAGCTGGGAATGTGGCTTAGTGATAGAGTGCTTGCCTACCATGCATGAAGCCCTGGGTTCACTTCCTCAGCACCACATAAACAGAAAAAGCTGAAAGTGGCGCTGTGGCTTAAGTGGTAGAGTGCTAGCCTTGAGCAAAAGAAGCTCAGGGACAGTGCCCAGGCCCTGAGTTTGAGCCCTCAAAATCCATTTGTTAAGGGGTGATCCCCCAGAGTAGCACTCTGGGAGCAGTGGAAAGAAAGCAGAAGTTCTTTGATGGGAGGCATGCCTTTGAAGGTGTGCCTTAGTTATTTTTACCACTACCAGCCATGAGGTGGGTGACTTTGTTCCACCACATACCTCCTGCCATGATGTGCTGCTCTACACCAGGTCTCAAAGCAGTGGGTTGAATCAAGTGTGGACTGGAACCTACTCAATCATGGATCAGACTAAATCTTTACCTTTTAAATTTTAGGGATTTTTTTTAAGAGAGATAGGCCTCTGGGGCTTAAACTGAGCACTTGCTCATTGTTCCTTAGGCTTTGTGTTCAGGGAAGGCACACTACCACCTGAGCCACAGCTCCACTGCCAGCTTTTTGGTGGTTACTTGGAAATAAGAGTCTTAAGGATTTTCCTACCCTGGCTGGCTCCAAACCAGATTCTTCAGCTTTCAGTCTCCTTCTGGCTTAGGGTGACAGGTGTGAGCCACAAGCACCCTGCAGAAATCTTCACCTTTAGAAAGTTGATTATGTCAAGTTATTGCTAAAATGATGATTAACACAGGTGGGTCTGAAATGGAGCCCAGAGATCTGCCTCTTGGAAAATGTCTGCAGTTACACTGTCCCTTGTTGATGCTCTTAATGACTCCCAGCCCTCTGTGTAGGATTCCTGATACAAAGTCAGCACGTGCTTTAAAACTTGGCTTAAAGACGAACTCATGCTGCTAAACCAGTGATTTTCTATGTGATGCCTATAACCTATACAAGATGCTCTATCTTAGGCAAGCTAGCAAATTATCATTAAAATATTTTTTAAATTCCAGTTTTAACGTGAATTTGCAATTTCTGCAAAATAAGGAACTTAAAGTCAATCTACCAGAGTTTAGCCAATATTTAAACAGAAAAGATTTATTTCATCCCAACTAGAAAAGGGTAACTGTTTCCATATTTATTCTTTTTTAAAGTTATTATCTTAAAATAATTGTACAACAGAATTGCCATTCGACAAAGCAGTTTAGAAATATGACACATTTGATCAAAGCCACTCTTCTCATTATTCTTAATTAAAAGGAATAATATCATTTTGCTAATGCACATACTTAAGCACCAACTGTGTCATAAAAACATGTAGGAATGATGTCAAAATATTTAACTGATCAATAAGATCATCAGGGAAATGCATTCATATCTATCAATTCATTTACTAACTATTTACTGAGTCTCCTAAGTCAAAAGAATAGTGCCAGAGGAATTTCAATAATAAACTTCCAATTGCATTACAAAGCTATAGTAATAAAAACAGCCTGGTATTGGCACAAGAACAGGCCTGAAGACCAATGAAATAGAACTGAAGACCCAGAAATGAACCTGCAGACCTATGGCTCCTTAATCTTTGATAAAGAAGCTAAAAGAATAGGATGGAAGAAAGACAGCCTCTTCTACAAATGGTGCTGGCAAAACTGGTTCAACACCTGCAACAAACTAAAACTAGATCCTTATATATCACCCTGCACCAAAATCAATCCTAAATGGGTTAAAGACCTTGAGGTAAAATCTGATACCTTGAAAACATTACAAGAAGCCATAGGAGAAGCACTTGGGCTCCTTGGCACAGGATGAAACTTTCTTAATAAAGGTCCAGAAACACAACAAATAAAAAAAAAGGTTGGAAAAATGGGATTGCATCAAAATACAGAGCTTCTGCATGGCAAAGGACATAGCCTGCAATATTAATAGAAGGCCCAGAGACTGGGAGAAGATCTTTACTGGCTATACAACAGATAAAGGCCTCATATCCAAAATATATGTACAATTCAAAAAATTAAATTCCTCCAAAACAAATCCTTAAAGAACCAATGGCCCCCTCAACAAATGGGCTAAAACCCTAAAAAGAGACTTCTTTGAAGAGGAAATGAGAATTGCCAAGAGACACATGAAAAAGTGCTCTATTTCACTGGCCAAAAGAGAAATGGAAATCAAAACTACACGGATTCCACATCACCCCAGTAAGCATGTCCATTATCAGGAAAACTAATAACTACAAATGCTGGAGGGGATGTGTCCCAAAGGGAATCTTACTACATTGTTGGTGGGAGTGTAAACTTGTTCAAGCACTATGGAAAGCAGTATGGTGGTTCCTCAGAAGGTTAAACATAGAGCTCACTTATGACCCAGCTGCTCAACTTTTGGGAATCTACCAAAAAGAGTACAAGCTAGACCACACTAAAGCCACTTGCACAACCATGTTTATTGCAGAACACTTTGTCCCTGCTAAAATATGGAACCAACCCAGATGCCCCTAAGTAGATGAGTGGATCAAGAAAACATAGTACATATACACAATGGAATTCTATGCCTCTATCAGAAAGAATGATACCACCCCATTTATAAGGAAATGGAAGGACTTGGAAAAAATCATACTAAGTAAAGTAAACCAGACCCAAAGAAACATGGACTGTATGGTTCCCCTCATAGGGAATAACTAGTACATGTCTAGGATAGTCCTAGCAGAAGATAACAATAGCTCAAGAGCTATGCCCGTATGAACATATAAGATGATCTTAAGTGAAATGAACTTCAAGTTATAAAAACAAGTGGTATATCACTGCTGTAGTTACTTTCAACATTCCATGTGAAACCGTGCCCTTTTTTTTGTTGTTGTTATTCTTCTTTTTCTGTATTCCCTTTATGTAGTTTTATCCCTGATAGCACTGTAACTGATTTTAATACCCTGGATATTGTATTATGTGTACTGGAATTAGGAAAGGGAAAGGGAATACCAAAATTGAGAAACAAAGGATAAAAAGACAAAACAATGCAACAGCAATACTTACAAAACTTTATGTAAACCATCTGTACAACTCATGGGGTGGGGGAGAGGGAAATAGGGAGGGGGAGGGGGGAAAATGAGGGAGGAGGTAAGAAGTTGGATAAGAAATGTACTCACTTTATTATAGATGAAACTGTAAACCCTCTGTACTTCACTTTGACAATAAAATAAAAAATTATATATATACATATATATATATATATATATATATATATTGAGTCTCACTGTATGCCGGCACCATGACATACACTAGGGACAGACTCTTGACCAAGATAGATGTACATGCAGTAGGTGGAAGATAGAGACATGTGCAAGTGGATAGCAAATGGCCAGGTAATAATGAGGGCTTGGAGGTGACGTGAACATGACACTCACGTAGGGTAGAAGGAACGAAGGCCAATTGGAGAACACTGGTGGCAGTCTTGAGAAGACTGCAGGGAAGTAAAAGTGTACCAGAGAGGATTGCAACAATAGATGATGCATGGTATTACATGCATCTTGTCAGGTAGTGGCAGCTTGGAATAAAGTGGCTGAAGGCCTAAACAAAAATTGAATACATTTAGGGAGGCAGAGCTCACAGAGGATGGCTGATAGCTGGAATGAGAGGATTCAAAAATGCCTACATTGTGAAATGTGTAAATAAACGTAATTAACATATCCATCAGTTCCCATACTTACCATGTGTGTGAGGAGGACTTTTTGGAAGGCAATTTGTAAGTATATCATATATTATATTAATTATGTGATTATGTTTTACAGTAAGTCTCAAGAATTTATTGTTTTGGCCAATTAAAGCTTTAGGCCTTTAACCAAATCTCCCTTTCCCCACTAGTAACTATCATTTTATTCTCTGTTCCTGTGTATTTTAATTCCACATAGACATAAGATCACGTAGAACTGGGATTTAGGAATTCCATTTTTGCTATAATAGCATGGATGTTTATACCCTGACAACTCTGATCAGACAAAATTACACATATATGCACACACAGAGAGAATTTCTACATGGGAAGTACGTACACAATTCCCCTCTGGTCTAATTACTGTGTGCACATTTGCCGTTGTGTGAGTCTGTATGCTCTTAACTACACATTGGATTCTAAAGAGCTTAGGGACTCTCAAATCCCCATATTCCTGTCTAACATTTTTAAAAGCAAAAGGCAGTGAGAAAATGTTTTGGGGATCTTTGAATGGGATAAGCATAGCATCTAATGGAAACAGTATCAACCTAATAGAGAAAGTAGCCAAGCTCACGGAGAAGGACAATGGCCCATCTGTAGGAAGAACCAAGTAGAAACCTGGACCACAAGCACTGGACTTGAAGTTTCAACTTCTTCTCTCCAAAACCAATTATGCTCTTAGCATGCTGTATGGATGTGGAGACAGCTAGCCATAATCCTTACAGAGTCACGAACTTCCCATGGTCACCAGGGGTGTCCTGGTATGGACTACAGAGTTGTATGAAGCATTTTGCACCAATAGCATTTAGCTAACTTACCGAGGAGACATTGTCTGAGATTTCTCCCTTGGGATACATCCAACAGAGACAATTCCAGGTGTTCACATAAAGTTTAAACATGCTGTTTCTGTAAAGCTCTGTTAATGTCCCCACAGTCTGTTCAAAGTAGAACTGGCTTCTAATTGCTGATAGACTCATTTTACTGTCTCTCACTTTCTGTCCCTTTACCACTCCCGGACTTCATCAAATATATTTTTTTTTTTACCACCACTTGTGTTATTTCCTACTTTAAAAGCTAGTTGGACTCCGTTGGATGATGTTGCTTTCCTTTAAGAGAAAAAGAGAAAGGAGTGGTGTTTCCCTTTGAGTCCTTACTGTCTTCACCTGGCTGCAAATGTGGGCATCATTCTGTGGCATATTCCTGGGAACTTCTTATTTATCCCTCACAATGACTCTGTGATTCTGTTATTTTTGTGGAGACAGCTTGTCAATGAGGACACTTGGTGAAATTAGCACCAATTACACAAGGCTGTCATGATTTTTTAAAAAGTGTGTTACTATGTAGCCCTCGAACTTGGGATTATCCTTTCTCAGCCTCCTGAGTGCTAGGACTACAGAATTCCTGTGTCCCTGGAATAGGCTCTTGCCTCTGAGAGACAATGTCATAGGCAAACTTATTCAGAGAAGCATTTCATCTCCTGTTGATACTCAGGTTGAGATATGGTTTAAGTGCACCATTTTTCTGTCCCTTTCCCTAGTTTGATGTGTAGAAATGATGCAAATGAAATTGGTGCTCATTCATGTGGGCTGGGGGGAAGACCCAGTGCAACAAAGATTGAAGCATTGCTCTTGGGGAAATCAGAAATGCTTATATCCATGTGAAAAGTTCCTCCGTGATCACAGGTCAGTGCTTGCAATATGTGTCACAGGACATTTAAAACTGATTACGCCACCAGAAGGAGATGCCATCACAATGGAGTAAGGACTCTAAATAATGAATCAAGTCTGAGTTGTTAACTCTCTTAGGAATGGCCCAATGACATCGCTGCTAGATGATGGAAGAGAGTGCAAATCAGAGAAATGCTATGCAGATGTGGCAGAAGATTTTGGACTTCAGAAAAGTTCATTCCTCTGAGCCAGAGTGACAGTGCTATATGCACTTCTATTTTTATAATCAGTGAGAATTTGTCTGAGATTCTATTAATCCAATGGAGTCTCATTCCAAGGTGTGCATATATATGTATATACATATACATATATGTATATACATATATATGTTTTGTTATTTTTCTTGAGGACTTAAAATCATTTGTACAGATACCATGAGTGAAATTAATTGTAATATATATATATATATATATATATGTCATACAGTATTCTTTTACTTAAAAGCAATCTAAATCTTAACATAAATGAGGGTCATGTTATCACCTACTGACATAAGAGCTTAGGCTACTATGAAGAAACAGAACTACCCTGAAACAGGTTGCTAGACTTGCCATCTGTTTCTGATCATCATTTCCAGAGTAGAACACTTGAATTTGATAATGCTATAATAAATGCTGAAAATAATATGATAGTTTGTTGGAGTAGGAATAGCCAAGAATTCTGGGTCACTTCTTTCACTGTTGGGCACAGGGAAATCCAACAGGATCCAATTAACTTAATTTTTAATCAAGATTAGAAAAACTCTAGGAAGGTAGGGCTTGAGTCCATTAAAAACCAAGTTTCTGTGGTAGTGGCTGGTTGAGGACTATAGGGAGGTTGCTGATAAGAAAATGCAGGGCTTTCATCTGTGAAAAATCTCCCCTCCTCCCTCAGGACTCATGCTGCATCTGATTTGCACTTTTAAGCCAAAAGAGAGATAGGAACTTCTTTGTAAAAGAGAGCTCTGTGCATATATGAGGCAACTCTGATGTGTTTATAGTGGTAGAAGTCATAGTAACAACAACGCATGCAGTATCAATAGCATGAACAATAGTAACAGCAATACCAGTAAGGGCAACAAAGGAGTAATAATAGTAACTAACAATAACCATGATCATAAGTGGTGGACCGTAGATAGAAAGGTGGTGAAGGCCTATCTATTAGTGATCTCTTTCTGCCTCTCAACTATGACAAGGAGACTAAGGTAAAGAGAGGAGGAAATGGTCCTATGATTGTAAACAGGGCTCCCAGAAACAGTAATTCTCTGTCTGATAAGATAGGATATCAAGGGATTGGCAGTTGGTAGAGCACTAGTCAATGAGAGAAAGCATCAGGTACCAAGTTTGAATCCTGGTCTTGGACCTAAAAAAGAAAGAAAGAAAAGAAATAGGACATCAGTCTATAAATCTCTGATTACTCAACTTGTTCAGTTCTGCAGTTGTCCAGCATTGGAATGTATTATTATAGCTATATTCTCATGTAAACTAAAAATAGTCCCAGAAGAAAACATAACGTTTTTGCCTGAAATGTGTCTTTAATATAAACACATATGCTTATTAAAAGAAAACAGGAGTTGTTCAAGAAAGCCTAGTCAACAGTTTCTGAATATGTGCATTAGTATTTGTTTCTTTAAATGTTCATTTTTGGGTTTTGTTTTTAGAACAAAATTGAAAGAATATCTTGAGAGAAAGAGGGTTATTTTATTGTCTAAGAAATGCCCATTCATGTGTGCAATGGGAGATTCCTTTTTCCAAACCACAGTTTTTACTCTGATACTGGGAAGGTTTAGAGGCCAGAGACTCTGGAGTTTTCACATTAAAAAAAAACAGATTCTTGCTGGGTATTGGTGGCTCACACCTGTAATCCTAGATACTCAGGAAGCTGAGTTCTGAAGATAGCAGTTCAAAGCCAGCCCAGGAAGAAAAGTCCATGAACAAATAAACTACTCAGGAAAGGCTGGAAATAGATCTGTGGCTTAAGTGGTAAAACACAAACCTGAGCAGAAACAGCTCAGGGATAGCATTCAGGCCATGAATGCAAGCCCGAGGACTGATAATCAAAAATAAAAAAAAAATAGAAAAGAAAGAAATTCCCAAGATTCAAAGAAAGGAGGCCAAATTTTTCCTATATTATTGAAGGGTGGCCATTATTTTGGATGGTGGCAAGATTCAGTGTTATTAAGAGGGATTGTGTAGATGGATGGATAGGTAGAAGATCATAATCATGTAGATGATGATGATAGACAGATAGATAGATAGTAGATAGATAGATAGCTAACAGATAGAGAGATAAAGATAGAGAAATAGAATTTTACTATGTAGGCTAGTGTGGCCTTACTCCCTGTGTAGCCCAGAGTGGCTTCTAACTCTAAGGAGTACTGGATTATAAGCAAAAAGAGATATTTTAAATGAGTCCCACAACAATGAAAGAAACCAAGATTACTTGAAGAAGTCAGCCATGACAGCAGCACCTAACATGGGGCTGGATTTACCTGGAATATATAGAAGAGAATCCTCAGAAGACAAACATTCTAAGAGACCAATCATCAGATTTCTGTTTTAATCAGTTCTGCAGTGAAGAAGGGCTCATGATTTGTATGAGAAACTCTCAACACATTATCTGTTGTGTTGTTATGTAACTACACTTCCATTTAGTGTATGAAATCATGCTGGGTGCTGCCATTCTCCAACAAGCCTCATGGATTCCTTCAGTGATCATGGTAGGCAAGGTGTTAGGAAAAATAGAGTTGATTGTCCCTGCATATCAAGGTTTCTTTGTACAGACTGCTTAGCCCACCACTAGCAGCACGCTCCATGGCTTCCTTTTCTGTGAGTAACATCATAGCCCAGTAGTTACCCCTACACAAACAACATAACTTATAAGTACTGAAAGGGGAAATGATCCATTATTTCTTCCTCTCACTTTTTCTAGGAAAAGAAAGTTACTACTACTCCATAATGGATCTCAGGTGACCTGAAATTAAATGACAAGGCCATTGAAAGATAATCTTCTACAGTATTAAAGTATCTTTCCCCTCCCCTTTGTTATTCAGCTACCTGCTTTCCCTTTGCATGTCTTCTCCACACATTCGGTACTCTTCTTGCTTTCAGTGTGGTTCGAACACCTAACCAATGAGCTTTCTTAAGGAACAAAATTGCACCTGGACTTAAGTGCCCTGATGTTTTTTAGAAAATAACCAAGGCATCTACTGCCTCGAAAGCTAAGTCCCATACTCAGACATTTGGGTGAAGTCATCCTTAGCAGCCATAGCAAGTGAGCAGAGTCCCTTTGCTCCTTGTTCTGACGAATAAACTGAACTGAGAAAGCAAAAAGGCTCTGCTATGGTAAGGTGTGCTAGGGTTAACTACAATAATTCCACTGGTGACCTTTCAGAGCTGACAAACATTGATGTCTAGAGCCAATCCTGGCCCTGTAATCTTGCCCCAGGCTCTGCAGGAGGCTGCAGTAGAAGCTTTTGCACTTAACGCCACTATTTGGCCTCAAGAAAAGTTTCCTTGGCCAAGTTTAAACCCCTAGAGACTAAGGGTGTATAATTTAAGCACTAATATAAGCTAAGAGGGAAAGCAACAATACTAGTGCTCCCATAATGGAAAGATCATTATTTTTAGTTTGTATAGAAAGCAGAGCTGGCAGCTGCGAGGGAAAATGTACCGTTTGAAAAGAACCTACCATTGTTATATGTAAGCAGTCAGGATACAGCCTTTGACTCCCAGGCAATTGTCATATGCTCAGAATTACCCCCATGAACAGTCACAGACTTAATGATTTTGAAAGTAGCAATATACAAACAAAGAATGGTGAAGAGCCAGGGCTGAGAAGTGTTTCATGACCTATTATTTCTTTTGCCTGCTAAAGAATTTGTTACCATATTCAGAGCTAATGGAAGAGTGAGAATGCCACTGTTTTTTAAAACTCTATTTTACCTTTATCTCTGCCTCCTTCCCTTTCTCTTTCCCTTCTTCCCTCCCTTCTTTCCTTCTTTTTTTCCTTCTCCCTCCTTCTCCTTCTCCCTCTCTCCCTTCTTTCTTCTTCATAAATATGTACCCACTTTTTCTTAAGCAGGCTAACAGAGAGGTTAAGTACTTGATCAAATAGACTTCATTTGAATTTTCAGTCTCCTACTTATGGTGACTGTGTAAGTGACTAACATCTCTCCATTTCCAGTGCTGTATTTAATAGATGTAAAATGGGGATAACTGCAACTTTTGCCTCTGGAGGAGGATGCTCAATCTTTCATTAATTCCATACCTATTTCTTTTCTTCTATTTATTGGCAGCTGCGCTGTGTCCTGAAGTGTCTTGAATGCTGGCATCCTGGAGCTACAACAAAGAATGGGACACACAAAACCACTGTCTTGTCAACATATCACATGAGATAATGCATGCGTGCCCCTGAGAACAGTGCCAGGCAAAAGGTAGGCCCTAAGTAAACACCAGGCTTTATTTCATAGCAGCAACTCACTAGACACACGATTGGGCTGGGCTTAAAAAGCCAACTGACCAGACTCCATTCTCTTTCCACCACTTAAGAATAACATGGCTGGGGTAAGCTTTGAATTTGTTTTCTTTCTAATAACTGCATGTCTTGATAACATCTATATTCTAGTGTTATAATAGGCTGAAATAAAATCAGGCCTAGGTATGGTATTCAGGAGACATTTGTGAATCAGAAACTCCCCAAATTGAACCACTGACAAATAGGTAATGAGAGGTAAGGACTAAAAAGAGGATAGTCTGAAAGCCAAGGAAAACAGCTTTTCATTCTGGCCTTGCTCCTATTCCATTACCTTTTTCCATATCTGGTATATACCAGGTGTCAGGCTGGGAGCTGGAGAGGAGGCAGAACTGGGAGGCACCATTCTGTAGTCTTAGCGGCACACAGTGCTGTGAGGAAGACACAGAGCAGCCAACTCTAAGGGTAACTTTGGGACAGATACCATGCAAAAATACAAAATTCACTAAGGTCCAGGCACTGGGCATGGTGTTTAAAGCAATATATATAAAATAATATAATGATATATAAATATGTATATCATCTCATCCTTATGATAACTCTCTGTTTTTAAGATGAGAAAACTAAGATGTAGAGGGTGTAATTCACTTGAGTATGGTTATGCAATCAGTAGAAGATAATGTAATCTTTGTATCCCTTGTCTTAAAGGGGCCAATGATACACCCTCAATATACCATAATATTTCTCACTGATCACATACAGACTTCAGTTTTCCTTAAAAGAAAATGAGTAAGCCAAAAGAAGTGTGAACAATTCAATACATTGACTCAAAGCGCCATCCAGGTGCAATGCACTATTATTGTCAAAGATCTAAAAGAAATACTGGATTTATCCAGATAGAGGAACTCATCAAGGAAAGTGAAGTCTCTTTCAGATCTAGTGGTCAGTTTACCTGTTGATAGTTGCCTGATCTCCTTAAGTACACAACCTATTGCTATCATATATAGTAGATTTCTAAAGATGTGCATACTTACCTTGACTTTGACTAGGTTCTCTGGACATGACCTTGAAACCACTTTGGTTAATGGGCACAAATAAAATGGTCATCCAAAGCTACCTATGAACTGTAACACAATTGAGTTAGTAGGTAGATATTTAAGGAAACACAGATTATTCCAATTCAAACTCAAGAATAGATATGCATAGTTATTCAGTCAAAGCTTGCCAGTAAAGAAAATTCTGCAGCATGACCAATAGTACTATTGTGGCTGATTGAAAAAAACAATATGTTCAAGAGAGAAATGGCATAGGACAGGTGATTCCACATGTAAGAAGAATAGGGGGAGAACAACATCTTGTTGGTGTTGATTTGGTGTTACAGAGTGTTACTAAGTATAAACAAAATGTATACCCATATTCTGGACATTGAGAAGAGTTCAAGAGGTGTCTCCACTCTCTAGGGAATATCATTCTCCTTTTTTTGTTTGTTTGTTTTGCCAGTCCTCGGGCTTGAACTCAGGGCCTGAGCACTGTTCCTGAGCTTCTTTGCTCAGAGCTAGCACTCTACCACTTGAGCCACAGCATCACTTCTGGCCTTTTCTGTTTATGTTGGTACAGAGGAATGGAACCCAAGGCTCCATGCATGCTAGACAGCACTCTATCATTAAGCCACAGGAATATCATTCTCAGTACTGTTTGTTGCTCTTGCCTCCAACTGATGTCCACAGTAGAATGGTTCTAAGTTTTGAAGTAAATAACTTGGAATTACAGGTGTACACACGCAGACACAAGACCATACACACACACACACACACACACACACACACACACACACCACACCCCCTAATTACTTTTTAAAACAAATATCAAATTGTAAATTGGTATATTGATCCCTGAATTATATTTGTAGCTTTTGTGATGGTGGCCATTATGCTAACCTTTGAGAGCTTCCGTGGTATCTAAATCTTTGAAGCTGAGATAGTCTCTAGGATGAAGATATAACTAAGATAATAGCACAGAGATAGCCTCTCTGGACATTTGGCCAGCATCTTTGCTCTTGATACTCTAGTTTCAACATATTATGCACATTGTAACAACCCTCTTTATATATGTGTGTTTATATATATATATGATTACATATGAATTATATGATATATATGATTGTGATTATAAATATATTATATATTCATATACATATATATATGAACTTTCTTTGTACTTTATTCCATAATCTTCCCAGAGTTTATTTGATCATTCTAACTCTGGCTACAGTGAAATCGATGTGCAAAAAAGTCTGTTTTCATCAATGTGACACGTGGTCACTCCTGCTGAGTTGGAAGATGGTGAAAGGTAATTGGGATCATGAATAGCTCTGTTGCAGACATAATTGTGGCCTCAGAGAAGACGCAGTGGCATCGGCGTGCACTGGAATGCAAACAGGTACAGGTGAGAATGAAAGACTTTTGTAGCCTACAATAGGTTAAGTGTGAAAAGCTTGGGAGGCTTAGAAAAAGCTCTGTAGGAGGACAGGGCTTTTGCAAACCTCCCTCATTATCAGGCAATTTTGAACAAGTCCAGGAAGGATAGTGGCATGCTGAGAGAGATACCTCAAGAATATCTTAAACTTTTGCTTCTAGCTCACCTTGAGCATCGTAACCAGAAAGACCTGAAGATGGAGAAAGAGTTGTAGACAGAAGCAGAGCCATGGCACAGAGACAATCTACAAAGACTAAAAATGTGTTTTTGCTTCCTTTCTCTCTAAATGTTTAAGGAAAGTCCACCAAAACACTAGCTGACCATCAGGCAAAGTAACACAGGCTGTCACAAGTACTGTAGACTTTACCAAAAAAAAAAAAAGTAAACAAAATTAGCAAGTATAAACAAGCAGCAACCCTCAACAAGTAGTGATGACAAACAATGGAGATAGAGAGTATCTAATTTTTAGAGTTGGGGTGTTATAGTATTCAAAATGTCCACATTCAACAAAAACTATAAAATATGAGATGGAATGTGAAACTCTGGATCATGAAATAACAATTCTGCCTACAAAGCTCAGGCATTGCTCTTAGTAAATGGAGACTTTATTTTGTGACGCTGGGATGGCACCCCACATATCCTAGGTAAGCACTCTGTGCCTGCACCCAGTGATAAACTTTTAACCCAACTATCTCAAAGATACTCAAAGCGCTATAGCGAGCCTTAGGCACAGGCCTAAAAGAAATAAGTAGAAAAATGTCTTCCTCAATAGAGAATATCAGCAAAAAGACGCAAACTATCCAAACGGAAGTAAAGGTAAAGTCTGCAGTTAAAAATAACTGAAATGAAGAAAAAAAAACACCCAAATAGCTAGAGAAGGTAAACACCAATTTTAAGCAGGAATGAGAAAGTTTTAGCATGCTAAATTGAGTATAGGTAAATTAAGATGAAGTAGTCGGAAGGAGTCAGAAGGCTTATGCATATAATCCTTGCTACTTGGGAAACTGAGATTTGTGGATTATGGTTCAAAGCCAGTCCTGACAAGAAAGTCTGTGAGACTCTTATCTCCAATTAACCAGCAAAAAAGTTGTAAGTGGAGTTGTGGCTCCAGTGGTAGAGCACAAGCCTTGAGCCAAATGCTCAGGGACATCACCCAGGTCCTTAATTCAAGCCCCAGGATTGACACACACAAAAATAAATAAAAGGAGACAAAAAAACCAAACATTAACAGTTAAGAAACCTGTTGGACACTCTCAAAAATGTATTGTATGCATAATTACTGTCCTACAGGGAAAGAGAAATAAAAAATATTTAAAGAAATTAATGGCCAAAATTTGTTGAGCCTGCATATCTAAGTGGCTCAATAAATCTCAACAAGGAAGAAAGAAAGGAAGAAATAAAAAGAGAGAGAAAGATGGAGAAAAAGGAAGAGAAAGAAAAAAAAGAAGGGAAAAATATGAGAAAACGAAAGAAGGCACAAATGATATATCTTATAATATAATTGCTTTACCCAAAACAAAAGCAAACAGAGCTTCTTGGAAGGAACAAGCTAGAAGTGACTATCATCTATCAGTGCACAATAGAGGATTATGAGCTAATTTCTCATCAGAATCTATGGAGACCAGAGGGATGAAATGACATTTTAAAATTAGTAAATGAAAAATTCTACCAACCAAAGAACTTCACATTCGGCAAAAACACCCTTCTGAAATGAAGGGGCAATTAAGATCTCCTAGATTAATTTTTTTTAATTTAAAAAAATTAACAACATCCTGCATGTGTATTAGGGGTTGTCATTCATAGATGTGCCTTACAACAAATGCTAAAGGGACGCATTCACTCAGGAAAGGACATAGGCAGTAAATAATGCCGTATGAAAAATTAGGGGAAAAGTGGCAGAGGTAGTCTACTAAATAAAAATCACACCCAGTATTATAGTGTTAGTTTATGTGTACTCTCATTTTCCAAATATAATTTAAAAGCTAAAGGCATGAAATAATCATTGTAAATCTACGTTGATAGTCCATGGAGCTGTAAAGCATCAGAGTTGTGTATACTATGGAAACAATTTGCCATTAATTCAAAGTTGATTGTTGGAAGTAAAAATGTCAGTTGTAATCTCCAGGGTAACTATTGAGAGAGATAGTAAAACATATACACATAGAAAAAGAAATGAAAAAAATCAAAATGTACCATTAGAAAAATCAATTATGTAAATGAAGGCAAAATTGGAGACACTGAGGAGTAAACATACAAAGTACATAAAGAAAATGAATGGCATAAACAGGCATACTTGATCAAAAATTACTTAAAATATGAGTGAATGGACCTCTCAAATTAAAAGGAAGAGATTAGCAGATTGGACAGCACCACAAAAATGGAAGAACAGAAAAAGAAAAGCATGATCCAACTGTATTTTTTCTACAAGACACAGTTTAGATTCAAAACCACAAATACCATAGATTAAAAATAAAATGATGGGGGCTGAGGATATGGCCTAGTGGCCAGAGTGCTTGCCTCATATACATGAGGCCCTGGGTTCAATTCCCCAGCACCACATATACAGAAAATGGCCAGAAGTGGCGCTGTGGCTCAAGTGGCAGAGTGCTAGCCTTGAGCAAAAAGAAGCCAGGGACAGTGCTCAGGCCCTGAAACCAAGCCCCAGGACTGGCCAAAAAATAAATAAATAAATAAAATTTAAAAAATGATGGAAATGATAGTCTTACAAAATAGTAACTGACATAGAAATGCAGTAGCAATATTAATATTAAGCAAAATAGACATTAAGTAAAAAATTCTTACAAAAGCAAATAGGAAATTATATACTGATAAAAAGTCAATCTATCAAAAGCTATAACTATTATACACTTACACACTTCAAAGAACAGGGTCTCTGAATTATGAAGGAAACCCTGACTGTATTGATAGCTATACAGAAATGGTTGGGATGCCAGTTCCTTATCTTCAGTAATATATAGACAATGGGTAGGCAAATAAGAAAGCAGTAGGCTCAACTTCATTGTCGATGTGAGATGTTTGTCTCAAGTGTGCATAAAATTTTCTCCACAATCCACTATATGTTATATTTCTTTTTCCCTTTATCATTGCTTTTGGTTTCTGTACTTTTTGTCTTAGATGTCAGTTTATCTGTTTGCGGGAGAGCCAGGGGGAGCATAGAAATGATAGGACAAATGATGAACAAATGCAACAGTGGTATTCACTAGACACTACGTTGAAAACAAACTATATCATTTGTGGAGGAGCAGTTGAGAGGGAAAACACTTGAAAATGACGGAAGAGGTGATACTTTTCAAAAAAGAAATGTACTCATTACTTGAATTATGTAACTGCAATCTATTGCACATCACCTTTACAATAAAAAGAATATATATATATAATTTTGCATGACCTCCATATAAGCATATATATGGAGGTCATGCAAAATTATCTTCTTTGACTAGAATGGAATGAAACTAGAAATCAATAACAAAAAGAAAAAAATGGAAATTAACAGACAGGTGGACAGTAATGTGCACATTCTGAAATAGGCAATGATTGAGTAGACATTACAAATACAACTAAAAACACTTATGTGATGGTGAAAACCAAATACCCCATGCCAAAGTTTATGGGGTAGAGTGACATCAGTATGTAGTGGAGTGAGTAATTGTAAACACCTACATTGAGAAAGAACAATAATCTCTAGTCGATAGCTTAACTTCATCATCAAAGCAAAGGTTAAAAGAAGAGAAAATTTTATTTATGCTAGAAAAGGCATGGAATATAGAGGATTTTACCAAGAGCTAATAAAATAGGTAATTCAAAAAATAGAGCAAATCAATGAAACTATAATTTGGGGAAAAATTGAAAATGTGAACTGGCCTATAAAAATCTCTCTATAAAAATGTAATTTATTCAGAAACCTTACACCTTTCACAAAATTAACTTAAAAAAAAAGATCATAGACCTAAGTGATAGAACAAAAACTATAAAACCTATAGAAGAAAATATAGGAGAGAAATTTAGGTAACCCTTTCATTTTACTATGAGTTATGAACCGATATAAAAAGCACAATCCAAGAAAAAATATATAAGTTGCTCTTCATTAAAATTATAACCTTTTCTTCAGTGAAATACATTGTTGAAGTCATTAAACAGCTGGCCACACACTGAGAGGAAAATTTGCTACAACATAAATACCGGATAAAAGTCTTGTAACCACATATATATGAAAATAAATCCTAAAGTATTACCCAATAAGAATTAACTCAAGTTATTTTACTTTTCCTATTTCAATTGCACAGATCTATAGGGTACCTTGCAATAAACTGATACACATACACAATGTGCAGTACTCAAATCAGGACAGTTAATGCCTTAGTTCAGATCTACTATGCCACCCTTCCCCCCAAAGTACATATATTAAAAGCTAAACAAAGTGATACTTCAGTACAAATTATTGTCAAGATTAATCCTAATTCATAATAATAAACACTGGATGCTAAGGTAGATTGGGAAAAGGGAAGAGGATATTAGCTGATTAAATAACAAGTAGAGCAACATAGTCTCAGTGGGAATGACTACACATAATTTACTGAGGGAAGAAGAGAGGAGCTAACAGCCTGAAACACAATGTAATATCAAGGAGATGGAAACATTGATTAATTACATTGATAGGATGAACACATATTGTGGACATGGCCTGAAATGTACATCTCACCAAAGATAAGCATAAGGTAAATAAGCATATACAAAGATGTCTCACATTCTTGGTCCCTAAGGCACTGCAAATCAAGGAATGCATGTCACTGGACATTTACTGAAAATGGCTAAAATTTTCAAAATTCTTCTGAGAATTCAGAGCCACAAGAATTTCGTTTCTAGTGAGATACACATGGTAGCCTGGTACCTGGTTAGGCAGGTTGGATACTGCTGAGCCTTGCCCTTGGTTTTGCTGGTTATTTTTGAGAAATGGTTTTGCTTCCTAACCAGGTACATATCTAACTTGCAATCCATCTACTGTAGGCATACCATAGTTTCCGGCATCACAGGCATCCTCTACCATGTCTGGCTTCCTTCTTTGAAGATGGATTTTCAAGAACATTTCTTCCTGGGCTGGCCTAGAGTGGAAGTCTTACAAAGCTCAGATATCCACAGAGTGTGAGGTGACCACTACACATGGCTGTGCATTGAGAGGGGGTCTCCATAACTTTTCTGCATTTGCTGGCCTTGTGTTATGATTCTCTCAGCCTCCTAAGTAGCTAGGGTAGCAGGCACATGCTGCTGGCACCAGGCTTTGGCAATTGTTCTTTTTTTATATTCAGCTACATTCATTTTTACCACACTGATTTGATGGCAGAAGCCATGTAAAAACCTGAGTATGATTGCAGAATTTTTAGTCATACTTTCCCAAACCTGGAAGCAACCAATTTGACCTTCAATAGATGAATACATGAATAAACTGTACTGCATGCACATAATGTTATTTTCCACATTAAAAGAAAATGTGCTTTCCAATCACAGTACACATACACACACACATGAACATGCACATGCATGCCCACGCACATACACACTATAAATGAATCTTCAAGATATATTAAGTAAAATAATCTAGTCTGAAAAGGCTAAATACTCTATGAATCCAATTAGGTAACATTCTGTACAGAGCAAAACTACCAAGCACCAAAAATATTGGTGATTTCCAAAGGAGAAGAGAATAAGGAATAGAATAAGGTTGAGCAAGCAAGGACAGGTGATTTTGTATAGTTTGACACTCCTGTGTACAATATTATAAAGATGAATATGTGGCAGTGTACATCAGAGCATACAACCATTTTACAAATAGCTGAAACTACCCTCACTAAGGCATAGAGAGGAAGGATGGGAACATATGTCATTTTGGAAATAGCAATGTTTGTGAATATCTAAGTTTAAAAAGAGCTATACCTAAGTACTGCTCCCCAAGTCAATAAAGTCAATAAAAGTTGCTTTCCAAAGGGGACAAATTAATCATTCTGGTGACAATCTTCTGAGGAACTGTACAGTGAAGTCAATGGTTGTATATATGGTGGCATAGCAGAGCACAGACAATGATCCATGTAATTGGGTTCTCATAAAAATGCATGAAGCATCTGTAGAAGTTAATGTATTTATATATACACATAAAGATGAATATATGACATATGTGTATTAATATACATACAAATAGATATATGAATAATATGTATACATACACATAAGTATCTGTGTAGACACACATCACATATGTACACAGGTTTGGTAGATACAAATCTATTTCCTTGCTCTGTCAGCAAAGAAGGCTTTCAAATAATAAATTCCCAATAGTGAGTACATTTAGTATCTAGAACTTGGTTTCTACTACCAAGGAAAGTGGATTCTAGAGGTATGACAGAAAATATGCAAGATGGGCATGGTACATTGTTGAGGGCAGAAAGTAAGCCATCAAATTAACAAGAGGAGCAAGGAGAGAAAGTCAGAGGGACACAGGAGCCAAATGAAAGGCACCCTCAGAGCAGAAGCAAAGCCAGACAATTTGAGCCACAAAATAAAGCATTTCTGTTTTAGTTTCTTTTAACTTTCTATGTCTTTTCTTTTTTATTTTTTTTTTCTTTTGTCAGTTGTAGGGCTTGAACTCTGGGCCTGGGCTCTGTTCCTGAGCTCGTCAACTCAAGGCTAGCGCTCTACCACTTGAGCCAGTGCCACTTCTGGTTTTCTGGTGGTTAATTAGAGATAATAGTCTCATAGACATTCCTGCCCCAGGCTGGCTTTGAACTGAGATCCTCTGATCTCAGACTCCTGAGTAGCTGGGATTAAAGATGTGAGCCACTAGTGCCCAACTTTCTGTGTCTTTTTTATTCTTTCTTAAATTGCATTTTTATAATCTTTGAGAGCCTGTATAATGTAGTTACCTGCCTTTCAACAAATCAGTTTATAAGTACAATGCATCTTGATCAGTGTCATCCTTTTTATCATTCTTCCTGCTCTCCAGCCCAACCCCTTCCCTTAATCTTCCTAGTTTCATTGGATATGCATTGAATATTACAGCTGCATTCTTCCCCGCCTTTCTATTGGATTCAAACTCTGAGTGTAAACATTTATGCATATTACTGACACAAAGCAGCCATTGAACAAATAAATCACTATGAGAGGACAAACAGGTCTGTATCGCAGAGGAATTTCAAGTAATTTGTACAGTGAGGCTCACCTAGAGTCCTTAGAGCCAGGCTTCCTGGTCCTCCAGCCTGGGCTATTCAAGGATTGCAGTGTGACAAAGAGTGAAGGATAACATTGCTGTGGGGAGAACTGGCATATACAACTTCAGCAAGGTGAGCAAAGTAAACACCATTAGAGAAGAATCAATGAGGTATATTGTGTTGGTAATAGGAGCTAATCAGGAGGCAGATATGGGGAGGGCCAAAGCTCAAGGCCAGACGATCTAAAGGTTAGTAAGACGCAGTCTCAATCAATAAGCTGAATATGGTGGCACATTTCTGTTATCTGGACTATGCAGGAAGCCAAGGCAGGAAGATTGAGATCTGAGGCTGACCCTGGACAAAACTGAGAAACTCTTTGAACAACTAAAGCAAACCATGGGCTTGGAAGTGTCGCTCAAGTAGTAGAGGACCTACCTACAAAGGATAATAAAATGTACAAAACTCCCAGTTCTAACCTGTGTGCCACAAAGAGAGCAAGAGCTAGAGGAACATGAAGAGGAACACTGAGAAGGAAAGAAGGAAGGAAGGAAGGAAGGAAGGAAGGAAGGAAGGAAGGAAGGAAGGAAGGAAGGAAGGAAGGAAGGAAGGAAAGAAAGAAGCAAGGAAGGAAGGAAGGAAGGAAGGAAGGAAGGAAGGAAGGAAGGAAGGAAGGAAGGGAAGGAAGGGTTGAGGAAGGGAAGGAGAGAGGGAGGCAGGGAGGGAGGGAGGAAAGGAAGAAAGAAGGAAGGAAAGAGGAAGAATAGGAGGAAGGAAGGAAGGTGGGAGGGAAAGAGGGAGGGAAGGAGGGAAGAAGGGAGAAAAGGAATTTTATTTAATTACAAGAAAACCACTGACCATACTCACTTGTTATGACATTTGAGAAAACACACACAACATTTCTTCTAAAAATGACTAACCTCGGGGCTGGGAATATGGCTTAGCAGTAGAGTGCTTGCCTTGTATGCACGAAGCCCAGGGTTCCATTCCTCAGCACCACATAAACAGAAAAGCGCTGAGGCTCAAGTGGTAGAGTGCTAGCCTTGAGCAAAAGGAAGCCAGGGACAGTGCTCAGGCCCTGAGTTCAAATCCCAGGACTGGCAAAAAAAAAAAGACTGAGTTCATCAAACACAAGGAAAGTGTGTGTGTCCTAGCCAAGAAGACCGATGACAAGATTTAATAGGATATATCCTATTATCCTATATATCCTATTAATAGGATATATCCTCCCAGGATGACATCCTGGGAGGCATGAAAGATTAGGCAAAAACTGGGGAAATATTTAGAATGAATGAATTTTAGTCAAAAATAATCTATCAATATTGCTTCATTAAGTGGAACAAATACATCATGCTAACATAGCATAATATGTTAGTAGGAGTGGCTATACAGTGGAGTCTGCAGACACATTTCATTTTCTTTACACAGGATGGGTGAGGTTAAAACTTGTCCAAATGGGGGCTGGGGATATAGCCTAGTGGCAAGAGTGCCTGCCTCGGATACACGAGGCCCTAGGTTCGATTCCCCAGCACCACATATACAGAAAACGGCCAGAAGCGGCGCTGTGGCTCAAGTGGCAGAGTGCTAGCCTTGAGCGGGAAGAAGCCAGGGACAGTGCTCAGGCCCTGAGTCCAAGGCCCAGGACTGGCCAAAAAAAAAAAAACCCAAAAAAACTTGTCCAAATGGAAACACTTAGTATATATTTTTTTAAAAAAGAGCAATGGCTAAAACAATTTCAGATTTCCTCCAGTGTGCTTTTATGTTTATTTTATATATATGTAAATTTCCTATTTTTGTATGCTTTTCAATTCTTTCCATATGAAGTTTTATTAATAAAGATGTCTCATTAAATCGTTGCAGTAGTAGTAAATATTCTCTTTCCTCCATCTTGCATTTAATGTATTTGAAAAAGCTTCCAGCTTTCTTGTAGCAGAGTATTTCTCATTTGCTTAAAAGGAAGAGAAAGGACAGGAAAAAAAGTAGGAAATAAGAACAGAAGCTAAATGTGATGCTTTTCACATTTTCACATCCCTAAAACTGGACTACAGTTCATGTTAAGGTGTACATTCTGGCTGAGTGGATCAAAGATGGAACTTGAGATCCTGCATTCCCAGCAAGTTCCTAGTTGCTGTACCGCTGCTTCTGGGTCAAGAACAATGTTTTGAATGCCTAGGGTGTTGAAACCTCTGGGACTGCATTGAGGTGAGCTGGATAAACTGTTTTGCCATTTCTGTCTCTCGTGTGCCCATCGATAATCATATGGTAGCTGAGTATGGTGGTGCATGCTTATAATCTCAGCCACATGCAAAGTATAGACTGCCACAGCCCAGGCTGATCCTGGACAAAGTGTAAGAAATGATCCAAAAAAGTATGCAAGTTAAAAATAGAGCTGGACACATGGCTCCAATGGTAGAGCATTATCTGAAAAACATAAAGCCGGGAATTCAAACTCCAGTATCACAGAGAACAGAAACAACAACAAAGATGGCACTAAAAAGCACATGGCTCATCTTTTTCTCTTATCTTTTGCTTATTACTAATTAAACCACGAATGCAAATGTTCTCTGTGAGCTATAGACAGCCTGAGAGCATCTGTGCCTCTCTCTCTCTCTCTCTCTCTCTCTCTCTCTCTCTCTCTCTCTCTCTCTCCCTCATTGGACAATTCAGGCAGAGTAAGTCCCTCACACTACACATTGCATCTTTTGCAAATGTCTCCAACACACACACACACACACACACACACACACACACACACACACACACGAGCAACATTAACCATGGAGACATGCGTGAAATGGCTCCAGGACCTTTCTGGTTCTTACAGTCCTCATTGCCAGGAGGTAGACTGTTTAATCCTCATTAGGGCTGATATCATTAACAGAAGGAGGTAGGAGACAGAAGTAGCCATAAAACCTGAGCCTTGTTTTCAAGGAAATTGACATTCTTAGCAGAGCTGGGCAGGGTATGGGTCATTAGGAATGGTAGAATCATCATTAAGCGAGAGAAAGTCAATCACAGTGACGAGGGTGTTGGGCAAACCTTGTTTTCTTAGAAAGCGATGGTCTCAGCAGCATGCTCCCATCGGGAGCCCGCAACAATATTCTTCCAAAATAAACTGGCATATTGGGGTTTACATTTCTGTCCCTCAAGTGCGACATGAGATCAAAATCACCGACAGCAAACAGACCCATCAAAGCTTGCTGCAAAGAAATAACTTTTATTTAGTCTACTTAATTGATTTGAACTTAAATAATCACATTATTATGAAGTTTTGGCTGGCAGTAACAAATAAATGGCTGGCTGGATGTATGGATGGATGGATAAGTTGATAACTGAATGAATTAAGGTGTGATTGAATAAAGATTTGATAAACCCAATCACTGGGGATTGGATGAATAATGTGAATACATTTTTCATCACCAGAAAATCCATTAAACCTGAGCTTCTAACTAGTATGTGAAGAATGTTAAAGCTAAACAAATCAAGCAGATCAAATTTGTCTATATGCAAATTTTGAAATAAGGGGAAAGAGGGAGAAAATTAGCAAAAGACTTGCTGGAAAATCTGAGGGCAGAAATCATGTCAACCTTACCTATGACTGTTGATATATATATATATATATATATATATATATATATATACACACACACACACATACAGTCTTCCTGGCATTTGATGGAAATATATATTGATGAGCGAATGAATGAGCATGTGATTGTCACAGTGATGCCAAGAGTTTAAAAATATTTGAGAAGCATTTATGGAGTACATTTGCAAAAATTCAGATCCTATGTAAGATATTGATTTCTTCAAGAGATAATTCTAGGTGATTTGGATACAGGTAAACCTTTCTGAGAAACCTCAGCTAACTTTACAACTTGGGGGGGGGGGGTAGGGTGGGAGAAATTGGAGAAAATGAAGAAGGGGGTAACACTGTTGAAAAAAGAAATGTACTCATTACCTTACTACTCTAACCCCTCTGTATATCACCTTTACAATAAAATTTTTAAAAGAAAACAATAAAGACAGAAAAAAAACACAGAAAAAGAAAAGAGTTACTTCCAGACAATCCCAAAAAAGTCATTTTTGAGACTTTCTGATGTGGCCAGCCTTAAAGCTCAATAGTGAAATCTGATTTTTTTTTCTTTTTTCCTTTTGGTATTTTTATTATCTCTACATAGTTGTATTAAAGCGCTGCCATCCAATAAAGCAGATTATAAATACAGTGAACCTTGATCAATGTCACCCCTTTCAACATTCTCACCCACCCCTCCCAATCCACCCCTTTGCTCGCTTTCTTAATTTTTAGGTTATGTATTGATTTTTTTGTCATTTGATAAAAGAGCTTGTGTTTACAATGCATCTTGATCTCTATTATCACTTCAACATCTTCATCCCCCCCCCTTGGGCCCACCCCTTCCCTTATATTTCTCATTTCCGTGGTATATATAATGAATTCTTGCTTGTGTTTTCCTATCTCCCCCCTTTTTTCTACCCTTTTCCCTTTGCCCCCACTCCCTGTCCCCACCATCCCTTCTTGCAAGTACCCATTTCCAGGTACTTATATTGTTGGGCTTTGACTTAGCCTTTTTCTTTCCTTTTTTTTTTTGTCAGTCATCGGGCTTGATTTCTGCCTGGGCACTGTCTCTGAGCTCTTCATCTCAAGGCTATCACTCTACCATTTGAGCCACAGCTCCACTTCCGCTTTTCTAGTAGTTAATTGGAGATAAGAATCTCATGGACTTTCCTGCCCCGGTTGACTTTGAACCAGCACCTGGTGTGACTTAACCTTTATAAAGAATCATACTAGTTGAGCTCTCCATAGAATCTATCATACTTCTGTTAATTCATTTGTAACCACTTGCTTAAAACCCAGTGTGTAAGAAATATAGGTGTCAGGGGTTCCCTCATTTATGGTAGCTGAGTGTGCCTATAAATCTGTAAGATCGTTGCTTTTGAGTTGAGAATTATATCTCAAGAATGCTGAATTTAACAGGCTACTGCTTCTACTGACAAGGAACAGTGATTAGAGATCCACAGTACACTCATATCCATATCGCTTCTGATATATCAGTTCAACATTGATGAAGAGGTTAAAAAGGAATATTGCCCGAGGCAGAAGAGAGCTAAGTTACAGATCAGGAATTAGAACTGGGTTATGAGTAGACAAAACAGATGTCATGAAGACCCTGCCTCTCCACACCTGTGCCGATTGCAATTTCATTGCACACATCTACTCTTATCTGCTTTCCAATCTCTGGTTGGTTTCTTGGCTAAGATTTGCTGGATTCAAAACAATTTATATCATGAATTCTGGTTGACACACAAAAAAATTCCCCTCCATTAAAATGAACTATAGCAGAAATTAACTAGGAAAGTATCCATTTTTGAAATTGTAGTTTCCCGGTATTTTATTTAGCAATTTAGTTTGGCTAGGCTGTGGTACATTCCATTGTCGAGCAGCTGGGATTTGGGAGGAGGGGGAACTGGTTTTACAAATCTTTTTTTTCTTTTTCTTTTCTGTCCAAACAATTACTTGTTTACTAAGTTGGCCTTGGTTGGGGCACTATGGCCTGAGGTAATGTTCTCAGATCAGACAGGATCCCAAACAAATGCCTTAGTGCTATATCAAGAATTAAAAATATGTGTATGCTTTTTATATCGCCTACCTTCTTCCAAAACAGATTTGAGGAATATTTAAATGTAACTCAAGATATAAAGCCAGCACACATTGGAAGTAGATGAAGAATTAAATAAGGCAAAGGGAAAGCAAGGACACAACCATACAATGAAGCTACACAGGAGTCCAAGTTGCTATAGTCTCTC
The DNA here is from genome assembly GCF_023159225.1 of Perognathus longimembris pacificus. NCBI lineage: Eukaryota > Metazoa > Chordata > Mammalia > Rodentia > Heteromyidae > Perognathus > Perognathus longimembris. The sequence continues at coordinate 14,802,231 of NC_063170.1, forward strand.
CCTTAAACAGGATTCCCATAACTCCCAGTACCCCTTCCTTCCTGCTGTTTCTGTCAGCCTCCATGGCCTTGTGCTGATGTCTGTTAGATCACATGGACTTGAGCCATGTGATGAAATCAATACGCTGCACCCAGGGCTCTGCTTCCTGTCTGCCTCTGCTGTGTTCTCTCCATCTCAGAGTGCCCCAGCATGACCACACACGTGTGTTCTGCTTTCTATCAGCTGCTTTAGGTTTCTTTGGTAGTGCTCACTCTTTAGTCTCTGAGTTCCTAATATTGGGGCCTCCTTCTAGTTTCTCAAGTGAGCAATTTCTCTTTTCCATAAAACCCTTTGCAATATGTAGTCTCCTAACACCATCAAACTTATCACACAGAATCCTTAACCCACCACTATGTCCAACACTCTGTTCAGGTCATTTAACCAGTGTCATTTCCTCCAGGAGAGCTCTTAGTTTGAGTCAGTATTCTTTGTCTCATACCCTCACAGAGCCATGCTCCTTTCCTTCATCACACACAGCTCAGTTGGTAATGGGACACAGTTCGTGAATGTGACACGTGGGTTAATGCCTTCTCCTCTTCTAAACTCCATACGCCATTAGAAATAAGCCGAGCTTGCTTTTGTGTATTGATTTCCCTAGTCTATGCCCATTACTTGAGAAAGGGGATAGCCTTTTACTTTTAATGATATAAGGTTTATATTTGTTAGGGTTGGATTTCACATTTAAGTTTCCAACCACAACTCAGGTAGAGAGAGAAGAGAGAGAGAGAGAGAGAGAGAGAGAGAGAGAGAGAGAGAGAGAAGAGAGGGAGAGGAGAGAAAAGGAAGAGGTAGAAAGAAGAGAAGGGAGGAGAGGAGAAAAGTAGTGGAAGGAAGGAAGGAAAGAAAGAAGGAAGAAAGGAAGGAAGGGAAGAAGGGAAGGAGGGAGGGAGGAAGAGAGGAAGGGAAAGAAGAAAAGAAGGAAGAAAGGAATGGAGGAAGGAAATAAATGAATTGCAGAACTCATAGTATTTATGTAACCCTCAAGTTGAAAGGAAATGAATATTCATAATTTTTCCTCTTCTTTTCCCCTTTGTCTTTGCTTTTTGAGACAGGGTCTTATTACGTAGCCCATACCGGCTTGGAAATTGTAGTCCTCTACGTCTACCAACCAACTCTAAGGTTACAGGCATGCACCATCACACTTGGCCCCAATTGCTCAGAGTTATTACAATCTTACATTCTGCAGCAGGGATGAGAATGACATGCCACTCAAATGCCTCACCAGACATGCACCTGTGTCATCTGAACTTCACCCCTAGGAACCAGACTCTTGGTTTAGCTCCTTTGCTTCATTCACCTAGTTCCCAGTGTTGATGATGAGAAGTCTTCCAGAACACAGCATGATGGTGATAAGTGGTCAAAATGTGGAACTCTGGAAATGTAGCCTGGAGGGCTGAATGGTGATCTTGCTTAATCCAGAGTTGATTTAGAGTCCTCAGAGGAATGGAAAGATTCAATAGATTTCCAAGCCATATTCTATGAACTGTGTCTCTAATGACTAAACCTATGAAAGATATGGGACATTACCCCTAGGTTTAAGATTTTACTCCCTGAAACTATAGGGCAGTTTAAGTGAATTACATTGAAGAATGAAAAGAAATGCTTTCCAAGCCAGCTGAGTGTAAAAACCAAAGCTGAACAAGCTGCCATAGGTTAGCCAGAGTTTATTACATCTCTGATTATTTTTATTTACTTATTCTATTGGGGTGCTCTGGATTGAACACAAGACATTTTGCATATTGGGCAAGTACTGTACCCCTGACTTGTATCCCAGCCCTAGGTTTTTGTTTTTTGCCAGTCCTAGGGCTTGAACTCGGGGCCTGAGCACTGTCCCTGGCTTCATTCTGCTCAAGGCTAACACTCTACCACTTGAGGCACAGTGCCACTTCTAGCTTTTTCTATATATGTGGTGCTGAGAAATCGAACTCAGGGCTTCATGTATGTGTAGCAAGCACTCTACCACTAGGCCATATTCCCAGCCTCCCTAGGTTCTTTTTTAAATGCTCATTTACTGACCTCATTGATCTTTGGGCTCCAAATTTTTGAGAGAGAACGAGATGAACACAGTGGGAAGAATGTTCACTGGGCATAGAACACAGTAATTGGGGTTCACTTTCTCCCTCTTTATAATCTTGAGTAATTACATGATCCATCTAGCTGTATATCTTTCAATAACTGTGGAAATCCCTCAAATCATCCATTCTCTCAACTAGAAATGTTTCAGTTGAGAGAAAATGTAAAGCATGCAAAACATGTGTTAGAAATTGGACATCAAAAGGTAGCACATGTAAAGTGCTTGGCTTATGGAACATAAATACTATTTGTGTTGTCATTTATCCCACATTATTTTCATGACCTATTATTTAAAAAAAAAATCAAAAGAAAAATGTCGACATTCTACCGTGCATTGATGTCACAGGACTTTTCATTTGTGAAGCAAAGCAGATCTAAGGCCAGTCTAAGCCCAGCTACTTGGCTTTTGTTCCCGTTCTCTTATAGGCCTTGGGAAAGACCCAGTAGATGCTTTCATAAAAACTAAAATAGGAAAAAGAAAGCCATTCCCCAGGGTCTGGTGGATGATAGGCCTTATAGAATCAGGCTGCCTATTGCTAGAAGTGGCAGGGCAGGCACCTGGGGCCCACCTCAGAGGCTTTTGTTCATTGCTGAGTTCTGCAACTAAGGGTGCCCTGGAATGCTTTGTAATTCAGGTATTAACCTGGCATGCTGAGCTGCCAGAGTCTCTCCCCAGTGGTTTCTACAGAGAGTTTTAAGTTTGTCAGCTCATTTTTCACTTGCGGCATCCAACTCTGGAGATGGCAAATGGTCCTGGGATGCCCCCAACGCTGATGAGCACACTGAGTATTTCTTAACAGAATCTTCCCTTTCTAATCTTGCTTGGAGCACCCTAGTCAAAGAGCAGTTACTGAGCATCTAGGCCTAAGGTTGGACCTGCCTCTGCCTCTGAAAGACATTCAAGGACAGAGAATGGTATGTGCAGAGGAGTCTTAACTCACAGAACTGGGGAATATAGAAAACATTCAGAAATTCCTTGTAGCTGGGACCTTTGGGCTGTCAAAAATAAAGAGGCTGGAAATGATATTGACAGACTCTTGTTCTTCCAGGGTTCTTCGGATTCTTGTAAGGTATGATAAATCTGTACACGAAGCACAATCAGACTATGTTCATGAAGTGTCACACTCGCTCTGGAGGACTTTCTAATGGATGGAGAGAAGAGTATATGGAGAGAAAAACACCAAGTAGGAAGGTGACAACCCAGATTTTATCACCATGTATATTTAAAATTGTGCCACATCCTCACCTGTGTGTGTGTGTGTATGCATGCACATGTGCACGTGTAAACACATATGCAGAGCAGAGAGAGTGAGAGAAGCAAGAGACAGAGAAGGGGGAAGGAGTGAGGGAGAGGGAAAGGGTGTAAGTTGAGAAATTGGAGTGAAGAGGGGAAATTATCATTGAATTTGGTAATCAGTCCAATGGAAAAAATAAATGGGATCTCCTATCAGAAACAGAAGTTTAACAAACCTTGAGTTTGTTAATGCCCAAGTCCATGAGTCTTTCTCTCCATGGTCTTGTATTCATCATTTGTACAATTAGGAGACTGGAAGACAGAACTCTTTTGTGGGTTTGCTGCTGAGACCACAGTCTTGCTTATGACCTCTCTATTCATCTAGAAGCAACTGGATATTCGGGGAAGAAAGTGACTTGAATCTTCAGCATGAAGGGCTGCACACAGCGTTTGAAAGCCAGGGTTCATGCTTCACACCACATGAAGATGAGGCTTAGAGATTATGCCTGATGAAATACTTCTATGGCCTGTGCTAGGCAGATTTGCTTCTTCCATGTGCTTGGGCATTTAAATTTTAAAAAATTAGTCCAAAGATGCTGCTTTCCAGAATGTTAAGCTCTCTCTGGTAAGGAAGCATTCATCCATGAGCTACTCTGAGGTTTTTAGGCAATTTACCTAAGCTGTCTAGCCTTCATTTCTAATATCTATAAAGAGGTTATAAATTCAGATCTCTGAATGGGAAGGAGGGAGTTAAAATGATAGCCATAGAATTGGACATGGTGAAGTTTTCCATTGAAAATACTCCTTCAATTCCTCTCAGAGGTTACAGTCCCATCCAGTGCAACCCCTGAGGATTGGGGGTTTGTGAGGCCCAGGGACAGGGAGACTGTGGTGAGAACCTGTGGTCTTTGGGCTTCCATTTTCTCATCTGCACAATGGAAGGGAGAGAAACTACATGCTTGATGAACAATAGGTAATAATCTATTTTCATTTGTCCTTGTTCAACATGTGGCCACAATAAATTATGCCAGTTGGTACAGAGCAAGTTTCAGTGCAAAACAGGTCCTGATGAGAAAGGTTTACCTAGGTAAAAGAAAGAAAGAACCAAAAAAGAGTCACTTTTCTACTAAGCCAACTGAAAATGAACACAAAGAAAACCGGTCTCCTAAATTCTAAAGAATCAGGGAACGAGTCAAACCTACATATTTTCTTTTGTATGGATTATTATGTAAAGAAAGATTGTATATTATAAAGAAGTTATAAAGAGATTGCACCAATTAAACTGACAGGAAATATAGGAGAAGATTAAGTATTTTTTTACATATACAGTAGCGGGTAGCTTTTCACAGAAATAAAAGAAAGAAGAAAATATTTCTCCCCTAGTGTTTTTTTAAAGTAACAAACTCAAAATACAAATAACAGTAAGGAGTTGAGTTGGTCATTTGGGTAATGGTAAATATATAGGATGTCAATACATTGCAATTTATTTCATAGCTTGCTTGCTTTCCCCTGGGTAGCTTGTTCCCGCCTTTGCAAGGAGTTAATTCCATAGTTAGGAATGTGCCCAACAATTTGATTACTTAAACAACTACATGGTATTGTTTGAGAACATCTCAGAGACAGACACTAAAAAGTCCTTGAACATACATAAAACATGTGCCCCATTAAGAGTGACAGAAAGCATGTACTATTTCTAAGCACACTCTTAATATTTTTCATCTGGAGTTATTTCTATATTGTCAGCAGGAAAAATAATCTTTGCATGTGGTTGTGTATTTATGAGTGAGTTTTATCTTTAAACAGATTTGTAACTAAAAACAGAAATATCTTTTTATGGGAGACAGCTGGTTGGGAGATTAAAGATACACATGGAGAAAGGGGGACTCAAATTAACAAACATTCCTAGACATAGAATGTCTGTGAATATTAGGAATCTTTTAACTTGTGACCTAAAAACATGAAATGCTTACCAGTTTCTCAGCATAGATTTCAGCCTAGTGGGCATTAAGAAAAAAAAAAAAGAAAAAAATCCTGGAAATCCTAGTACAAAGAAATAAGTCTTCAATATCTCAAGGAATCATAGCTAGCTATAAATACCATGTGAACAAAAAACTCGAACTACTATGTATTTCCACTTAGGAATTATGGAAAGAAAAGATTAACCAGTTAAATCAGGCCAGTTCTGGTGTCACTTTCTGTCTGTCTGTGTGTTTGTCTGATGTATGCCTGATATTTGGGGGTTAATCTCTAAATTTCAGGCATCTGCCACATGTTTTGCTAAGACTGTGTTGTAGTTACAATCAAACTAATGTTGGGCTTGTTTTCAAAGGGATCAGTAAATATAAATTTGCAAACTTTTCATTAAGAATGAGTTGTTACTCTTTTGATTCTGGTAAACCAATCTCCAAGTTGCATTGAGAATATCAATGATCAAAACGTTTTTAGATAAAGCTAGGCAACAATGATTCATGCCTATAATTCTAAACGCAGGAAGCTGAGATCTGAGGATTAAAAACCAGCCTGGCAGAGCAGGAAAGTCCATGAAACTCTCATCTCCAATTAACCAGCAAAAAGCTGGAAGTGGAGCTGTGGTTCAAGTGGAAAAGTGCTAGACCTAAGTACAAAATGCTCAGGGACAGTGCCTATGTCTCAAGTTCAAGCTCCAGGACTGGCGTGTGCATGCATGTGCGTGCACACACATACCCCCACACACCACTTTTTGCTGTCTCCTTCTTAATCCAAGAATAACATATTTTAAATAAATGGTCTGATCTCAGGCTGGCTTCAACTATGGTTACAGTCACAGTCATGGGCCACACTGCTATATGGTGAACTCATTCCCCAAGTTAATTCAAGCTGAGTTAATTTCTGGAATCTTCTGACAAAGACCAAAGAATAAAGTTAGCTATAGTCAATGTTTTGGTTTTTTTTTGCAAAACAAAAGTTACAATCATTAAGGTTTGCCCAGTCCTAGCTTGTCATTTCTCAAAACTCTAGTGTTAAAGCACATTTTAAAATGTGCTTGTAAAGGAAATTTATGTCTATTTTGTAAATGGATAACTCTGTTGATTGCTACAAGTAGAAAACTGTGTAAACCTAAGTATAATTTTTTAAAATGCAAGAAATCATTGCTTCCTGGAGCTTCTCAGCCAAGCTCTACTCCTTGGGCAGAAATTGTTGTTAGAAAGTGGTTAGAAAGTTGTACATCGCTGGTAAAGATAAATTACCAATAAATTCATCATTTGTACTAATTATTGAAGATCTATTTTTTCTTTCTTTGTGTGTCAGTCCTGGGACTTGAACTCGGTGCCTGGGTGCTGTCCCTGAACTTCTGTGCTCTAGGCTAATATTCTACCATTAGCCACAGCTCTATTTTTAGCTTTTAGGTGGTTAATTGGAGATAAGAGTCTGATGGATTTTCTTGCCCTGGCTGGCTTTAAATGGTGATCCCCAGATCTCAACTTCTTGAGTAACTAGAATCACAGGCTCCAGCTACCAAAACCTGAGTCAATAATTTCTAATTTATACCAAGTAATCTTTCATGACATTTGCTCATATAATCATAATCATTCATGATTACATGATGAATAATGCCAGGGTCTGTATTCTACAAACCAAGCACATCTTTAGTAAATTGTTGCTATTACTGAAGTGAACCATTTCATTGGCTAAAGTTCAAACCTTGGAGACTTTATCAACCATTGAAAATGGATGTTTAGCTTCTTTCTTCTTGCCTCTTTCTTATCAGTTAGCCCTGCCTTTCTTTCTTTTTTTTTTCCTTTTCATTCTAGAGCTCAGATAGCAAGGTGAGACCTACATGCCTTTCTATTACCACACCTTTTCCTGCATTGCTTCTATCATCTAGAAAATTCTGTTCTTCAAGTTAGTTGTTCTTCCTACAAGAATGTCTTGGCACACTTACCAAATTATCCCAGGACATTCAATGTGGTGGGAGACATGAAATCTGCTATGCTTTAAAGAATTTAATCATAGAGTATATTTTCTCCAAGTATGGAGGTGAGTACACACTTGGTAATCTTAGCATTGCTAATAGAGAAAGTGCAAGTGGTCATTGTATGGGCAAATAGATTGTTACTAAATAATGGTGTTTCATTTATAAAATATGATATTGCCATCAAGGCATCTTCTGAGCTCCCATGAGAAAAACATCCCTGTTGTTTATATAATCAATTGAGTGATTTCTTTTCTTTTTTTCCTTTTTTTGCTGAATGATTTCTTGTTCTTTCCTTGGATTGATTAATCCACTCATTGACTCTCCTTGGGTCACAGAAGGGCAGCGGTTTTACCCCAGATGGCAGTTGCATTAACATGTAGCTGGTGGGGGTTATTTGACCAAAGTTAATATAGAATCAATACTTAACCTAGGCATTTGGATTCTTTAGGTAGTTTTTTCTTCGTTTTTACAGTGAATTGTAGACCTTGTAGGCCTGGTATTTTTAACCTCATTGATCTTGAAAGTAAATAGCAAGTTCGAGAAGGCTTAGCTCTGAATCCTTAACAGGTCATATGATGTTTGGGTCTCTGATAACTTATCCTCCGCCCGCCTGACCCTAGTAAACCACACACAAGGGAGACCCTGAAGGAGACCTGATGATGCTCTGTGAGGCCCGATGTCTGGGTGTGAAGACTTTTCTAGAGCACTCACCTGCACAGGATTGAATGTTGACAGCCACATTCCTACTGATATCATTTTGAGTCACTAGGTCCATTGTGACTCCTCTGTAATTCCAACTTTCTTGACCTTGTGTGTCTTGACAGTTCTTAGACTTAACTCCCTTCAAGTCCTGTGATTTTTTACCTGCTCTAGAATTTATGATTCCTGGATATCAGATCTTAGGTTATCTTTCACTTTGAGATAGGGAGATTGGGGTTTTTTGTTGTTGTTTGTTTTGTTTTTGTTTTTTAATTTCTAGAATAATGTTGCATTTGTGCTTTTGTCCCCCAGAGAAGATGAGTAGGACCAAAGATGATTTTATCTGTGGCTTTACTCTGGATCTAGTGCAAATTCAGAACTAGACAGTGAAGACCTGTCGTTGAAATCACGGAGGCTGGGGCTGCTTTCTTCCTAAATACATTATGATAATGATTGAAAATCTACCTCTATAATCTCTGAAAATTAAACCTTTGGTGGCATGACAAGTATCTTGAAGTACTGCCTTCTCACAGGCAACAACCAATGTGATGACTAGTATCATTGTTATTATTCTACTGAGGTTTATTTGCAAACTGGAAATGGGAAGTATTTTTAATCTGGTTTGCTGCCAGACACCAGGTGTCCCTCCCTCTGTCTCTGTTAACAATGCCTATAAACATCAGCTGGAAATATGTACGCCTGGCTGTGACCGTTTCTGTGATACAGAGTGGCAAAAGATGACTGAACAGCTGGGGACTGAACTATGTAAACATGACTGGCATCGCTGCCGGCTGCCGCGGCTGCGGCGGCTGCTTCTGCTCACGCGAATGGAGGAAGATCTGCTGGGGGTCAGACAATAGCAGACTCTTCACATTCAGAATCTGTCATCATCTCAAGATAATATCCAGGTAAACACTGGGACTCCATTTCAGAGAGTCGGATATTGAGAACCTACCAGTGGACCAAAAGGAGTAGAAAGTGAACAAACCATTTTCTAGACAGTCAGGCTTCCATAAATTAACCACAGACTCAGTTTGGGATGGCCTCTGACTCTTGAAAAGGAAGTTAGGGAGACTGAGTCTCTGCTTCCCCTAGATAATTGGGCCTTGATCTCCCCTGATTGTTACCCTAGATGGTTTGCTTTGCTTGTGTATAGCACTTTTTTTGCAAGTCCTGGGGCTTAAAGGCAGGACCTGAGCACTGTCCCTGAGCGAGCTGCTTTTGCTCAAGACTAGCCCTCTACCACTTGAGCCACAGCACCACTTCTGGCTTTTCTTGTTTATGTGGTACTGAGGAATCGAACCCAAGGCTTCATGCATGCTAGGCAAGCATTCTACCACTAAGCCACATTCCCAGTCCCATGTATAACACTTTTGCTGAGCTTAATTCCACACACCTTATGTGGTCTTGGCTTATATAAGCTTTGTGCTAGCTCCATTTGGGGCTGCTGGTCTTTGAGACATGAGTCCACCAGCTTTCTGCCTGCTCTCCAATAAAGACTCATAGTGAGTCTTTTACGTGGAGTTTTCTTCTGTTTCGTGTGACAAAATTTGCATACAACAAAAGGAGTTCTTTCTAATTTGAAATTGTGAAGGAAAGGCTTTTTTTTTCCCTAAAACTTATTTTTTTGCAACATCTGAATTGGGGTCATCATGGAAATGGGGGACATACCTATTGGATTTTCTTTTCTTGCTGCTAACTATGGCCATGCATGTTGGCAACTCCCAAATTTCCCCACTGGGCTGTATCAGCCTGCAGCTGTGGAGTGTCTTCCAGAGATGTTTATTTTCACTGACCCTTTCCCTCCCATGCTTTAGCCTTATTATTGTTATTTTTTTCTTTATGGGTCCAAGTGTGAACAGTCATCAACTATGTGAAATCTTCCAGCTGCTTCTGAAACTCTTCTGAGACCATGGTCTGAAAGCCATCAAGCTCCCTGCCCTACTGAAGGAAGAGATCCTGGAGACGGAAACGAGAATGGGTGGGTGGGTTGGAGGGGAGACAAAGGGTAGGGAAAACCCAAGCCAAAGAACTGGCTGAGGGTAGACACTCAGTAAGGAGGTCAAGCAAGCATAGAACTTTCTTCAAGTCCTATCTCTGTTTATTTGCCAGCCAGTCTTCTTTGTGGATTTTAGGACTTGCATCCAAGTGGTTTTTACTTGGTCCAGGCTTTCTGGCGAGAACTACAATCCCTCACCTGATGAGGAGGGAAGGAGATCTACTGAATGAATTCCAGATGTGTCATGCTTTGTTCAACACCTTTTGAGAACCTTCGCACAATGTGGAATTTGATCACTTAAAAAGATAATTCAAGTCTGGCACCAGTTGTTCATGCCTGTAATACAAGCTACTCGGAAGGCTGAGATCTGAGAATAGCAATTCAATGCCAGGCAGGGCAGGAGAGTCAGTAAGACTTTTACCTCTAATAAACTACTCAGCAAAAGCCAAAATGGTGCTGTGGTTCAAAGTGGTAGAGTACTAGCCGTGAGTACAAAGAGGCTCATGCACTCTGCCCAGGCCTTGAGTTTAAGTCTCAAAACTGGCAAAAAAAAATAATAATAATAAAGTAATAAAAAATAATACACACTTAGTATCATCCTGAAGATATTTATTCCCTATTTCTATGTATTTCATAGCAGTATAATACATTAACCATTACCACCAAAGGTAGGCTGTGTAGTGAAAGAATAAGGAATATAATAAATATTTAGTACTTTTTTTTTATGAAACGAGTCAAATGTGAGCTATGTAGGATGGATGGACCAAGTGAGAATGAGGGAGAACTAATGGAGGTTAGTGTGGCCTGAAATCAGATCCAGAAGCAAGAGTAGTGGTTGGGAACCCAGAGCCAGCTGCAGTCAGGAGAGCAGCATCTACTTAGGGACATAGACGCTGAGCCTTTTCAGGATCCACCAGGCAAACATGCTGGGTCACTGGACGAATGACCACAAAGGTGGCATCATGTCACATCCACAGCAATAAATCTCAAAATTTAAACAGAATTCCTTTTCTTGTTCTATTTTAAGGCTTTATCTTTATTCTTGACATTTCTCCATTTTCTCCAGTTTGTAGCAAATGCACTTATAGTTTGATTTAAATAATGAGGCATTTTGCATAGTGATCTTTTCACATTTTTGAATAATCACTCAGTTGTTTTCCCCAAACATATTTATATTAAGACGTTTAGGAGCAAATTTGATGTCAGTTTTCAAACATTTCGAAGAATCAGAAAGCAAACACATATTAAAGCTGAATTTTAGCATTTTATCATGAAATAAAGCAGGCTGAAGTCTGAGTTGTCAGTTTGTCATTTTTCGGTTCAAGAATGAAAAGCAGAGGGAGTACAGCTTTTCCTAAGCTCATGAGTAGCATATTAAACAGTTTACTTATTGCCAGTTCATTTAATATATGTGGTTGTGAATATTTAATTTAAAGTTATAATTCTTACCCACCTCTGGCTGTACACTTACTCTCAAGAGGCTTAAACCCTAAAAGGCAGTCAGTTGTATCCAAAACACAATACACACATCTTTTCTTCTTTTTTTTCTTTTGGCCAGTCCTGGGCCTTGGACTCAGGGTCTGAGCACTGTCCCTGGCTTCCTTTTGCTCAAGGCTAGCACTCTGCCACTTGAGCCACAGCGCCACTTCTGGCCGTTTTCTGTATATGTGGTGCTGGAGAATCAAACCCAGGGCCTCATGTATACGAGGCAAGCTCTCTTGCCACTAGGCCATATCCCCAGCCCAACATCTTTTCTTCTTTCTCCTTTGGTTCATGTGTTCTGATGGAGGTAAATGCTTTCTGTAACATGGTTTCACTGCCCATTGCTTCATTCCCAGAATTCTACCATGATAGTTAGCTCTTATCATCTCAGGCTAGCATACATCATATTAATATGTGTCATTAATGTTTGGCATAAAGGATATGCCTGATAAACATCAACTAAGTTTAAACAAATGCACAGATTATGAGAGAAAGTAAAAGACAATGAAAATAAATGCTTCTGTAAAAAAAATAAAACCTCAATGGATATATACATTGGATTTTTGCATTCCACTGTATCTAAGTTTTGATTGCAAAGAAAATACTATATAAATATGGATGGATGGGTAAATAGGTGGATAAATAAGTGGTTTCCAAAATGTGTATAGTAAAATAATATTACCAGTAGTAAGTAGATGGGAGGTGCAATGCTTATTGTACAATGCTTTCAATTTGGAAATATATTTAAGAAGTTATGTAGTGATATGGTAGGGAGACAAATTGAGGTAAAAAAAGTAGCCTTTCCTGATTTGGCTATTGGATAGTAACCCAATTATTTTCACCCAGTTGCTTTCACACATCCACTCTGGTTGAAATAACAACGTTGTCAACTGAAGTTTTTGAGTCCATTTTCATATAGGGAAAAACACTATTCAATCCCAATAATAAATCAAGCAAAGAGGTAGTAGAGCCTTCATATGAATCTAATTCTGTCTGATTCTGAGCTTTAGAGGCTTTGAACTGAGAAGAAAACTCTTTCTGGGATGGAAAGACAGAAGAGAAGAAGAAAGAATCTTTGAAGAGTATTTCCAGTGGCAAGAAAACCACTAAAGGTTCCTCACTAAGTTGATCTCTCTTTGTAGCCTTGCCCAAATATATACACATATATCTGAGATGATAACCCAGCTCCTCAGGTAGGTGATTAATGAAGACTGATGTAGACTTTTGAGTATAGGAAGGGCCATCATGTGGAGACAGCAACCTAGATTTGTATCATCATCATAAGAAGTTCTGGCCTGAAGCCACTGCATCATTCACATACAGTATTTTATTTAGTTAGATTTCCAAGAAATAAATGAAAGTATACATTGGAGAAGATGAGCATGAAGTTTTAGAAATCACATATATCCTCCTTCAAATATTAGAGTTTGTAGAAGACTCATAAATGCCCGCTGCAGCTGAGTTGTTTAGATCCAAAGGGGGTTGGTAAACACAATTCAGGGAAGGGGACCCAGGTTCAAAACCAGGAGGGAGGGCTGGGAATATGGCCTAGTGGCAAGAGTGCTTGCCTCCTACACATGAAGCTCTCTGTTTGATTCCCCAGCACCACATATATGGAAAACGGCCAGAAGTGGCGCTGTGGCTCAGGTGGCAGAGTGCTAGCCTTGAGTGGGAAGAAGCCAGGGATGGTGCTCAGGCCCTGAGTCCAAGGCCCAGGACTGGCAAAAAAACAAAACAAAACAAAAAAACAAAAAACAGGAGGGAGCAACTGGTCCCTTGGGTAAAGCACCTAGCCGTGGAGCTCATTTGCTTTATGTAATAAACATGCTTCCCATGCTTAATGTTTCTGCTGTGAAATGGGGCGGTAATCTTTGCAACCTGGAATTGCTGCTCTTCACAGGCAGGTAAGAATGGATCACTAAACACATGTTTGTCTCTGATCCTTGATCCATACATCAAGGAAGGACAAGAGCAAAGCAGGAAAGCAAGGGAAACATGGACCGGAATTATAGAAAGCAGATGTAGGGCTGGGATAAGGCCTAGTGGCAAGAGTGCTCACTTCGTATACATGAAGCCCTGGGTTTGATTCCTCAGCACCACATATGTAGAAAACAGCCAGAAGTGGCGCTGTGGCTCAAGTGGCAGAGTGCTAGCCTTGAGCAAAAAGAAGCCAGGGACAGTGCTCAGGCCCTGAGTTTAAGGCCCAGGAGTGGCAAAAAATGGAAGGAAGGAAGGAAGGAATGAAGGAAGGAAGGAAGGAAGGAAGGAAGGAAGGAAGGAAGGAAGGAAGGAAGGAAGGAAGGAAGGAAGGAGAGAGAAAAAGAAAGCAGATGTACCTTTGAAAAATCGATAATAGGAGAGAGACAGACAGACAGATAAACACAGAGAGGGGGGAGGGGGTGGGTAGAGAGAGAAAGAGAGGGAGAGAGAGCATTCACTGAGGGAACTGGGAAAGGAAGATAGTTTGTTCTGAGAACTTGAGAAGATTCAGACATGGAGCAAGCATTCAGGATGGAACTAAAGAAGGCTTCTCAAATGACTTTGAAAGCTGCTCATCTCCACAGCTCCTCAATTCTACTTCTGAGACTGGGAACCCACCACTCACTTGGTCAGTAGAAGATTGTATGTTTTATAGTTAGAGAAGAAAAAGAAATTCCAGCTTATATCCATGAGGTAAAGAGGAGGATAAAAATGAAGTACAACAGCAAAAGCAAATAAAGAAATTAAGTGAACATGTTCGTGCTGAAAGGTGACTTCTTACCTGAAATTTCATGTAGTTGTTTGGGCGCTGTCATTCTGATGAGTGGATGGGCCGGGGGGAGGGGGTAATCTTAAAATCCCAGGGATTATGAGGGACTTTTACTAGGAAAACTGATTAACTGAAGAGAAAGAAGGAAAACAATCAGGTGTGGTGGTACCTTCTTGCAATCTCAGCACTGGAGAGGGTAAATCAGGAGGATCATAGGTGCAAAGGCCAGCATGAACTGCATCCTTTTATCAAAAAGTGTGTGTGTGTGTGTGTGTGAGAGAGAGAGAGAGAGAGAGAGAGAGAGAGAGAAGAAGAAGAAGAAGAAGAAGAAGAAGAAGAAGAAGAAGAAGAAGAAGAAGAAAGAGAAGGAGGAGGAAGCAAACAGAAGAAGAGATGGAGAAAAAGAAAAAGGAGGAACAAAAAGGTAAATAACTGCATAAACATTTAGATGGATTTTCAGAATAGAATAGAACCATTTATTACTCCCTCAGCAAGACACCTGCATTCCTTCTTTACTGTCCTTATATTGAATCTCATACACTAAACTCTACCCTTAGTCTTAGACTGGAACTTTTAATCAGTCTTTTGGGTCTTATTTGTAAACAATAACAGTCAATGATAATGAGAATTTAGGAACCTCACTGGCTGGAATGATAGAGAGCAGATGGATAAACCTGGAGAGAAAGGTCCACACGTAGGAAAAAAGTAGTGAGTGAAGAATGGCTTTTGAGTTAAGTACTTAGGAGATTAGAGGAATAAGAACTAGAAGCTACTAAGAAGACTATCCAGAGATGAGAAAATTAGCTTGTATTTTTAAATGACCTTATCCATAGTAATATGAGAGTTACAGGAAGAGTTGAAATCTCAGCAAAAAAGGAAAGGAAAGATACAATTAGAGGATCTCATCTAATATTGTTTCATAGATGTTTCAAGAAAAAATGATGAAATAAAATGAAGTGTAAAATTATTAAGGAAATGGTTAAGAAAATGTCCCATTACTTTTTTGAGTGGTCAAATTCAGTGCCTGGCATAGTTAACGAAAAGAAAAATGCAAGAAATATTATCATGCCATGTCAGAAGTTAAAGATAAAGAAACAAACCTAAAACCTTGAAGAGTGGGGAATGTCTCACATATGGAATTTATAATAACTCAGCCCCAGTCACAGTCTGAGGACAAGGAGAAATACTTTCAACATTATAAGGTAAAATTATTTTTAACCTAATGTTCTACATCTTAGACAAATAGAAGCCAAGCATGACAGGGTTGGAAGAAAATGATCTCAGACATCTAATCTTAAAATATCCTCTGCTAGGCACTCTGTCTGAGAAAGTTTCTGGAAGATATATACCACCACTACCACAATAGAGTAAATTATGGAATAAGAGTCAAGGAACTCAGTCTCAGTTTCTTGTAGGGAATCAGCAGGTGTAATCTAAAAAAAAAAGAATTAAATAGATTGTAATCATAAACATACTATTTAGATATGAGAAGATAATACTTTAAGGACAAAGTGGGGTTAATCAAGGGATTTGAAAGAAGTTTTTTTTTTTTCACCAAAAAACACCCAGGATATGGTGGATTTTTAATCACTTTTCTTTAAAATTCATATTAAAAATCATGTGATGGGGGAAGGGCAGTAGCAGGTTTTGAACTCAGGGCCTCATACTTGTTCAGCTTGCCTATTGAACTTGCTCCACTTGAGCCATGGCTCCAGTCTGATATTTTGTTGGTTAACTAGAGGCTTTTCTGTTCCTGGCTTACTATGAACCATGATTCTGCAGATCTCAGTCTCCTAAGTAGCTAGGATGACAGGTATAAAGCAATAGAATTGGGCCAAAATTGGTTCTGTTTTTTTAAAAAAATATATTTATTTATCGTCAGTGATGTACAGAGGGGTTACAGTTTCATACGTAAGGCAGTGGGTACATTTCTTGTATAACTTATTACCTCCTCCCTCATTTCTTGAGAAGGATAGATATTTTACTTTGACAGAAAAAAATATTAGAATTTGTCAGTAACACAGGCTCCAGAGACATTAATTCCTTGTAGTTAAGATACAAGCTCTATGTGGAGTTGTCTGGATTTGCAGTCTTTCTCTTGTAAGCCATGAGACAGTGGGAAGTTATTTGCCTCTTTTGACTTAGTTTTTCTCATCTGTATGATGCAGGCAATGTCATTGTCTTGTTTTAAACACTAAAATATTAACAAGTCTCATTCTATAGAATAGTTTGCAGCAAATAAGTACTAAATGTGTATAGTATCATATAGTATATAGTATAGTATATAGTATATAGAGCCAATTAAAAGTGCATATGCATTAAAAGGTTTATTGAATTCATTCCATTTGGTTACATTTTATTATTCTATGATAACTATATATTTTAAAACAATAAATTATGCGTAGGGAAGGCATATTAATTTTCAATTCAAGTAAAAACAAATAAAGGAAGTTATTACCAAAACAAGCACTTAAAAACCAAGTGAAAGATGAGTGAAACAATGCTAAATTCTATATGAAAGAGCCTATTATATTATTAAAACTGATCAGGAAATGCTTGGACCTATAGTAACATCTATATAATGGTTTTCTTTTATTTGTGATGCTTTCTATCACTTTCAAATTGTTTCCACAGTGACTATAGTTTACTTTCATAATTGGGAATAAAACTTTGATTTTTAAAATGCAAATGAGCTTTGGAAGATAAATCTGGCTGTCATGGGGAGAAATGATGTGAAGATTAAATGAGAAATAGCAACATCTGGCATTCCCAGACAACATACTAAAACTTTGTCCAAAGGTAGCTTTTGAAAGCAAGGTGACTCAAATAGTTTTGTCCAGCCTGGGGTCCTGTTGTCATCTAGGGTCCTGATTACACATTTGTCCATCAACAATATTATCTGAAGAGATCGCTTTCTTCAAGTTTATGGGACAACATGTACTCAAAAAATAAACATAAGCCATTAGTCTTGAGGGCTGCTGTGTATGACTGTTGAACAGGTAATAAACACTTTAAAAATATTTGGCAATAGAATAGGCTAAGCCTATGGGGGGAAAAAGAAGTACCTACACCTTCCTGTATGAGCATCTCCCCAGCTTCCCTCAACAGCCACCTCCATGGGCCAAAGGGACCCAAGGAAATTCCCCCTGGATTGACCTGGTACTTTGTGACTCAGTTTGGCTAATTTGCATCTCTTCATTTCCATGTTGATCTGATTTCAGCTGGCCACTCTCTTGCCTGGAGCATTATTACCCTGTGCTGAAAAGCCCTCCTTTTTGCTGAATGTCTCATTACTATTACTTCACATAATTAATACTGCAATGGAAAAACCCTTCCAAAAAAAGACAGCAGATATTTTCATCCATTCATTTTGTCAATGAGTCCTGAACACATTCTGAGTTTCAGATGTTTCTTGAAGATGAAGACATATTTTCTGACCTCAAAAATCTTCCAGTCTAGAAAAGGCAACAAACATTTCACCTTCCAATTGAAAATGAGTTGATAGCTGCCCAGCAGACATAAATGCAAGGTGCAGATTTGGGACATGAACAGAAAAGTACCTTACCAAGACAGAATAGGTCTGTTGAGTATCTGCCCCATTTCAGCACGCATGCTCTTCATTGTACATTGTGTCTTGCTGTTCTTTCTGAGTGAGGCATTGTTTCCTGCTGAGAATCTGAGTTATAAAGAAATCTCACAGTGATGTGGCATGGCCACCATAGCACATTAGTATGACTTTATTGAATAAGTCTTACACTTAACAATAGCCCAAAGGGAAAGGGGAGGGGCGGTTCTGCTTCTTTTTTTTTTTTTCTCATCCAATTACTTAGAGCAACATTTTGAGCTCCTTAAAAACTGTCTTGTTTAATGACAGACTTTCCGACTCAAGTATTTAGCAGTATATCTCCCATAGTAGGTGTTCTGTTGAATGACTAAGTATAATAATTAGCTGTAGAGGTCTCCATGAATGTTCATTCATTATTCAAAAGAAAGGGTTGGAATGTGATGGCCACTAAGTCCTGCTTCAACTCAGGAATGCTTCAGATACATGTTTAAAATGATCAGTTAATCAGAAGGGTTAGCTTCTTTGGATTTTCTGTTAAGCAGTCTTCAACAGCAATTATGTCAAGTAAGGACCTTAAGTTCATGGGCATATTGAACAAAATATCACAGAATAGGCATCAGTTCTAGGTTTAAGCAGACCTGAATTCTACAATCCATTGCTGCCAGCTGCTAATTGGGAAGCCCAGGAATGAATCAGTAATTCTCTCAGTCTCAGGTTCTGTCATCTTCGAGAGAGCAATAGAAATGTGTGTTGAGACATATCGAAGATATTCAGTACATAGCTTTCCCATGAGTGAGCTCAACAAAAGACTAAATGGAATAAGTCATCTATTTCACCTGACACGAGGGTCCCGGTGTTCACTTCCTATCACCACACATTTTACCACTCAATACAGGGAACGATTCCTCTGACTTTTGCAAGAAACTATGCCACTTGTCAAATTTTTACAGGGATAAAACTGCCTGCCTTATTCTCCTTTTGCACAGAATTCAAATAGAAAAGAACAACTGAAATGAGACAAGCAATTCATTAATCCATTTCACAATGGGGCCCTATTACATTATCTTTAAGGTCCCTTAACAAACAAAAATTAATTTCTAAACCCACAAGTTGTTGGCACATTGATAGACTCCTTAATTACAGGGTCTTTGGCTTAGAAAATAATGATTGATTCTTTTAGGCTGCATTCCACTTAGTTATGGATGAGACCTGGAATAATTGCACAGAGAAATTGTTTCAACGTTATTATGATTAATAAGGGTTATAGACAAGATGTCTGAGTTATGGTAAAGAAAAAGACAATAAAAATAATGTTTTGGAGGATCTGAAAGGGTTCTTTTTTTTAAAGGTAGGCCACAGGAAATTGGGAAAGTAAGTTGTCCTTTCTTTCTTTATTCCACAAATATTTACATTTGATACTTTGTCAACACCAGATCTAGTGTTGGGCACTGGAAATACAAAGCTAAATGGGACATGATTCCAAGATGACTATATAAGGGAGGAAAGGAAATCTTATACAAATAAATTCAGTGTAGTGACGAAGTAGGCTTTGAAGGGTTCAGGGAAGGGTTATGAGATTGCAACGCTTCAGAAGTGACTTGGAAAATGATAGGTTAGTAATTGATCACCCCTCCATTTTGTTGTAGACTGTTCAACAATGACCTAAGAGAGTCAAACTAGGAACTTCTCTTACCAAGGGGGCCCATCATTCATTCAACCCATCCTTCTCGCCTGCAGAAAAGAGCAGAGATGTCTTGCTATCATTTAAGGAAGAGTAAACATATAAATACAGCCATTCAAGATGCATGCCTTAAACACACACACACACACACACACACACACACACACAAGAAATTATTTTATAATAAAGAGAAGTGAAATGATTATCAGGGCAAGAACCATGAAATAGCAGATTGCAAATAAAATATGCTTTCATTAAATTTCCATTTCTATGTGGCAGAAAGGGAAATAAATGATAATATGCTGAGCCAGGGACTGCAAAAATATTGTCAAGGGTGGAGTCTAATGACTTGACTATGAAACAGAAAGACCAAGTTTTAGAGAGTTAAATTTATTGGGGAAATCGAAATAAATTTTCATGTTCTCCACTGACCTGACATGAAATACTTCTTTATTTCTTGACTTTTAAGCTCAAGATGGCCCCTTTATATTTTGTCTTTTGTCCTAATCTCTCTTTATTTCATTTTAAGAACTACTTAGCCATTGTTAGGCTTAAATAAATCCTCTGATTCATTAGGATTCATTGAGATTCTATAATATGGTATTTAAAATAATACCACAATTAATATTCTTTGTGCTCTGTGTTTTTATACTCTGCTAATCTCTCTTTTGTCTTCCTTCCATGTGCTGCTTTGAAGCCACTTGAGTCAATTTCATAATACACACACACATATGTACACACACACACACACCTGGTAGGTCCTCTAGGTTCCATTCTGACTGCTTTTATTTTGAAGGTCACTGCAATGTCATATTCCTAGGGAAGCCTTTAGTAAATTCTGCTTTGTGCTAGAAAAGCAGAAACATGTTAATTTTCCTGCTCTCCTATCTTTATAAAAAAATTCATTTCTAGCATCTTGATGAATGTATAAATCAGGCTTTAAGGTTTTATTAAGTCTCAGGTAATAGCAAATTAAAATCTCATTCACAGATGCTCCATTAATTTCATTTGTTATCAATAAAGGCTGCTACACTTCTTGATACATTTGAATGTGTCCTATAAATACACATTAATAATGGATTCTCAGCAAGGAATGTAACACATTGTTGTGTAAAGCATGTTATAATGATGAGTATTTTTAAAGCATGTGTTTAATACATAATTCAAATTATCAAAATGTGGGTGTATAAATCATAGCATAGTTTAGAAATGAACTTTTTAAATGTGTGTATGCAAATTCCTCCCAAGAATCTATTTTTTTGTGAATGTGTGGGTTTGCATAATTACTTGATAAGCAGCCACATGTATTAAAGGTTTCTAAGCATGTCATAATTAATCTGTCCTCCTAAATGTAGTGCAAAGGTGTTGTGTTTTCCCCCCTTTAGATCTCTGTAACTACTGTGGTTAAAATTGTCACAGCTTATGTTTATCTGCTAGAATTTCTTAATTCAAAGAGTTTTTCTTTTTGTGGGCCATAGGGCTGGGCACTGTCCCTGAGCTTTATCTGCTCAAGGCTAGCACTCTACCTCTTTAAGCCACAGCCCCACTTCTGGTTTTCTGGTGGTCAAATGGAGATAAGCGTTTCATGGACTTTCCTGCCCAGGTTGGCTTGGAATTGCGATCCTCAGATCTCAGTCTCCTGATTAGCTAGGATTACAGGTGTGGGCCACCAGCGTCCAACTCAAAGCATACTTCTAACACTGGCTGGGGAGGGCTACTGATTTTGCTTTTGTATGATTCTAACTCAGGAGTAGAGAACCTGAAATTTCCATTGAAGAATTAAAAGAAGCAGAAATGCATAAACAGGCTTCAAATAGTTCACCCAAAGGATAGGGGAAGGGGATTGGCATGGGCTCTATGAAGATAATACTAGCTTAGCCTCCTCACTGAAAGTTAAATTCAAACGTGTGAGTGAGAACTTTTGTACCAACTTCAGATTATCTGACTATCCCAAGGATCCTCATAGGAAAAAGCTTTGGTGGGAATGAGCTCCTGCACACTAGCAGCATTTGTGAAAAAGCAAAGAAATTACTTGGAAGGAACAGCTGTTTGCTGAGTGTGACTGTCCCTTTTCAGTCTAGTCTTCCCCTATGATCCCAAGGGCACATGGTCCCTCTGACAGACGAAGGACAATGTTCCCAATAGAAAACCCCTCTATCTACTTCTGGTTCTAGCATGAAAGAACAAATGGGAAGGAAGGAAGGAAGGAAGGAAGGAAGGAAGGAAGGAAGGAAGGAAGGAAGGAAGGAAGGAAGGAAGGAAGGAAGGAAGGAAGGGGAAGAAAGGAAGAAAGACATGTGATGGTGGTTCACTCCTATAATGCCAGCTACTCAGGCGGATAAAATCTAAGGATCACGGTTCAAAGCCAGCCTGGTCGGGAAAGTCCCTGTGAGACTCTTATCTCCAATTAACCATCAAAAAACTGGAAGTGTAGCTGTGGTTCAAGGCACTAGATGCTAATCTTGAGCAGAAGAGCTCAGGGACAGTGCCTAGGCCCTGAGTTCAAGCCCCATGACCAACCCAAAATAGCAGAATCCTGATGACATCACACAGGTGATAGTCATGTAGATGAATCTTTGGCTGTCATAAACCATGGAGGTTTGATGACACTTTCGTAATATAATTTAACCTATCCTATGCTGACTGAAAGAGGCTGATCTCTCCATTTGGCCTGTAGAGAAGAAAAAAAAGTTTACTACTATTTAAAAATCAGTATGACCAGGTTCCATTGGCTCACACCTATAATTCTACCTTCTCACGAGGCTGAGATCGGAGGATCTAGGTTGCAAACCAGACCAGGAAGGGAAGTTTGTGAGACTTATCTCCAATGAATCACCAAAAAGCTGTCAGTGGATCTGTGGCTCAAGTGATATAGCATACACTTTGAGTGAAAATGCTAGAGGAGAGTGCCCTGACTCTGATGAGTTCAAGTCCCAGTACAGGCAAGCGTGCACACACGCACACAAATGCATACAATATATGTTCTAACATTAATACAAATAGAGTTCGTTCCCGTGTGTGTGTGACAAGAACAGAAATCTACTGAAGATCTATTACGTTTTTAAGCATATTATTCCTCATTATCTCTAGCTCATACATCAACCTCAAGATGTGATGTGTTGAATTACAAGAGCTATGAAAAATGTCTTCCTCATCTTGTATCATATCTTTGAAATACAATAAAAGAGTTGGGACACTTTTGTAATGCATCCTTCTTCCAGAATAAAAAAAAAATATTACACCTCAATGAATGGAAGACACTTACAAGTACTTACATTTGAGGAGAAAGCAGTAAGAGGCCCCACATTTTCTCTGCTTGTTAGCATAATTGACAATGTCCAAAGAAAAGGTTTTTGAAAGAAGTTTGAGGGCATTCTGTTATTTCACACTCATCTACAACAACATTTACCTGAGATTTCTACGACAATATTTACCTGAGGTTTCTGAGTTACACTGTAGGCATGCTCCCATTTTTTACACAAGTTTGTTAATTTCAAACCATTTTCATGATTGGTGTCATCAGGACTAAATTACAGACTCAAGTGGGCACAGCATCTTAAGGAGACCGTGGAATAGAAAGGTTAGGCAGGTTATGCAAGGTGAATTCTCTGCCGGAAATATTTTTGTCAGGCTTTTAAAAAAGCCTGTGTTGTTTTTTTTTAAGTTGATGTGTGTGCTATCAGAAACTGAAAAGCAAAAGAAGAAAGGAACCACAAGATGAATGTCTACCACTTTAGATATGTGGATAAATAATAGATTGGTGGAGCTTTAGGAATCAAAGTATACAAGATTAGAGAAGCAAAGTGAAAAGTAACATAAAGTGTAATCTGATAAGCAAGAAGTCCAGCAGAGTATATTTTTGTCTATGACTGTATGTATGGGGCTGTTACAAGTACTGACCTACTGTGCCATTGCAAGATGGAAGTTGTACCTTCTTCAGAGATGAAGAAATTGTTGTAGTCTGTGAATTTGTGATGCAGCAATTGTAAGGTTACAAGACAAACAGCCCCATGCCATGGAAATTCCTCACATGAAGCTTTAGAATTAACCTAGAAGTAAATGTAAGACATATCAATGGTCATCATCATGAATGTGTAAGCAAAGACAAGACAGGGAAAGAATAAATGGTATCTGTCTCCATGTCTCCCACAGGGAAACAATGATTATGAACAACACCAGGGAATTACACAGAGAATGCCTGAAAGTCATTCCCTGAACTGTACCACAGAAATCACTCTCAAGTTGTGGGGTTGGGGTTTTTTGTTGTTGTTTTGTTTCCTTTTTGCTCAATAAAAAACCATACAATATCTCAAC
Source organism: Perognathus longimembris pacificus (assembly GCF_023159225.1). Taxonomy (NCBI): domain Eukaryota; kingdom Metazoa; phylum Chordata; class Mammalia; order Rodentia; family Heteromyidae; genus Perognathus; species Perognathus longimembris. The sequence continues at coordinate 14,826,021 of NC_063170.1, forward strand.
AAGAATAAAAAGGAAACAGCAAAAATACTCTAATGGACAGGACAAAGGTAGGAGTTAGGAAAGCAAGATAAACATGTAGGCTTAGGAACAACATAGAGGGGTCTATGTGGGGGTGGGGGAAGAAAGAGAAAAAGAGAGACAGAAAGAGACAGGGAGAGAGACATGCTGTCATACAGTTGAATGAGAATGCTTGTCAAGGTGATTTTGCCAGATAAATACCCATATAGGTGCTTCCTTAATTATAACCATTTGTCTTTGCATCCCTTCTTGTTAAAATCACAGTTCTTTCTAGATGAGCCACTGGGGAAGATCGGTATGATATGATACATTGAAGAAAGAGGAAATTGCCCAAGAATTCTTTTTTGCCCCCTGTGGCTCTCCATTCTAATGAAGCTCACCCGCATTCCCTAAGTGGAGTCCTGAAACTGAGGGCTTTTGACTTTTCTCTTTGAACATTTTAAAGCTTTACTGAAGTGTTTGAAAATTCATTATACTTTATTTGACTTCCTTTTTTTTTTTCATTGTACAGAAATAAGGAGTCCTGATGGAATACTGGAAGCAATGTGTTTCAGGAATTGTACCCAGAAAAATGGATTTAAACAACAAGACAAAACATGATACTCCCTAAGAGGCAGTTAAGTCCTTACACAAACATGCATGTACAAGTGCATGTATCCACACAACATCATATGTATCATTTATGACATGCTTATTTACTGGCAGTTGAGTCGGTTCCGTAAAATAGGCTCTCCCTATTTTGAAAATAAAGTGTGCAGGTGGAAAACTACATGAGGAAAAGGAAATAAACCAAAATGTTATTTTAAAAAAACCCTCAAAAAAAGCAATTCAGAAGGGCAACAGGACAGAAAGTTGTAGCTAATTATGATTTATAAACTTATTAACTTGCCAAGCATTGTAACGAACTAAAGAACAAATTTAATTTTAAATAACATTAAAGTAGCAAAGTTTTGCCAAGACAAAAACATGAGCCAGGGAAATATCTTTAAAGACTGAGAAGTCACTTTTTTTTTTTGAAATAGACTAAATGTCACTTTTTAATTCAGCTTTCATTCATTTAACATGAATGCAGTAGAACTCACACAAAATAATAGTGATTCAACATTGACTAGGCAGTAGTTATGAAGTTAAACATTTGTGGGTATGTTTTTCTTTTTGACATATTTAGTGCAGTAGTTTCAAAAATATTGTGGCAGGATTTTTCCCCCAACCTCTAATGTCCTTTTTCTATATAGTCTGGGAAAATTTTTATCTATTGGACTATCACTATATTATATATTTACAACCCCACAAAAGAAAGCATTGCATTTTCCACTTTGAAATAAAGTTATGTAGAAATTTTGATGGTTTAGAAGTCACCCGCATAGTAGATGATAGCAAGGCTACGTTCTTTATATTGGATTATGTAATATATTTAAGTTAAATTACATCTCTGAACTTCCCTGGCTTTGTTCAGTAGCATGTGACACAAGAGAGAAATTATAGTAGGATATAAATCAAAATGTACTTTCTCAGCCACATCCGGTACTTCTTAGCATCGAGACATAGCTCTGCCTCTGTACCAGTCACTCCACTCTTATAATGGATCGAGGATCAGAGGCAATGAGAACAATGGTGTGTCATTCTACACATAAAAGTTTTAAGGCACTAAAAGTTTGCTTACCCTCCACTCTTTTTGTGCCGTGATGAGCCAAGTTCTTTAGAGTACCTAAGTTTTGGGTTAATTTCGTCTTTGCTTTTCTGTGTTTCATAGGCAAAACTCTTCTCTGCCCTCATTGCATCTTATACAAACACATACTCTCTTTCTCTCTCTCTCTCACACACACACATACACATTTACAGGTATAATAAAATTACACATATATGGAGAGCTATGAATACCTCACAGAGAAAAAGCCTCCAGGAAGGGGCCAGGAAAGTTACAAGCACTGAGGACTTGCTACCTACTTTCTCCACTTAGGCCTCACTTCTACCCACTCACCACCTCTCAATAAGACTGTCTTTTCATAAACCCATCCAGGAATTGATCCATGGATGAGATCAGAGCCCTTATGATGCTATTTTGTCTAGAAACACCCTCACGGACATACCCAGAGCTTTTAAAATAGTCATAGGTATTTTTTCATTTGTCAGCTCCACACTCACACTTCTTACACCATAACTATGCACCTCTGGCCTCCCAAAAGCCTCATGGCTAGCTCACAGGGCAAAATGCCTTCAGTAAGGGTCCAGAAGTTACAATAGTCTTAATAGTTCCTTTATTGTCCCAATGTACAAATTCAGGGCTGGAGATATAAATCAAGCACAAGTAATAGAACACATGCCTGACATGAATTCAATCCCCAATTCCTGAAAATAATAATTTTTGAAAAACATCCCAAATACAAAATCTCCTCTGACTCAAAGCATCCTCTTAGATGGAAGCCCCTGTGAAAATAAAAAAGGAAATTACATACTTCCAATATACAGTGGCCCAGTAAACATTGCAGTTGCAAAAGGAAGTGATGGGAAAATAGCAAGAAAAAAAGAAATGGACCGAAACCACCCAAACCCAACCAACATAAAACCATATTGCTCCACGTCCAGTTTCCAGAGCTATGTGTTGTGATGTAAGCTTGAATGGGCTTGGGCAGTCCTGCACAAATGGCCTTGCCATTTGCAGACAATCTGGTCTTTCTCTTGGATTGGCTTTGCTCAACACTGTGGGAGTTCCACTGATACATACTGTCCCCTTGGGGGCTCCTTTCAGGGAATGTGACCCTGCTGTATACATTGCCCTGCCTCCAAGGCCTTCCTTTGAAATCTTGGTGGTAGCCTCCATCATTCTGTAACTTCCACTGGGCATGACTAGGAAACTCATCATGTGGATGGTGGCAAAGCCTACTGCCAGCTCCAGCAGCAGCCAAGTCACCCAGTGTCACAGGTGCTAGAGCCTCAGACTGCCTGAATGGCTGGACTCAGAGAAATACCTCCCAGTCAACCCTGTATGAACACGTCATCCCTAGGATTCTCTCTCTCTCTCTCTCTCTCTCTCTCTCTCTCTCTCTTTACTTACATTTGTAAATTCATATCACACTTCAAAGCAACATTATAAATGTGAAACACTGCCTTCATAGAGATGGCAGAAAGTCATAGTGTCTGGGTGGAGATCAGGTCTGTCTGATCCTAATATCTGTGCAGCATTTACTTTACCTCACCTTTGCTTTTCTAGAAAACACCCAAATCCTAGAGAATAGGATCCTTTGTACTAAGGATAGATGCTCCGGTATGTGTCTTTGTGCTTAGGTAGGACTTGATACAGCAACTCCCACCCCCTTAACATTGTGTTTTGGGTGACTTTTACCTACAGGGACTTGATTAAATATGAGCATCAAACAGTTATACATCTCAGTGTTCAATTTTGGGATTATAAGAGGGAGAAAATCTCTCTCTCTCTCTCTCTCTCTCTCTCTCTCTCTCATTTCCTCATCTGCACCTCTTGTATTTGAGACCTTCATTTAGAATACAAGCAGAAATGCCACATTTACAGAGAATACCAGAATTCTAGAGGCAAGGAAATATGAAGCTTTTTATCATCTCCATGGCATATCTCTGCTGCTTTCCTTATAAAAGTCATTAGAGTGTTATTATGGCACATAATATTAAACTAAAAGTGGGATATTCCAGTAGATGCCCATTTTTGTCATTTTCTTTAAATTTAATTTTACTGTCAAGGTGATGTACAGAGGGCTTACAGTTATATACATAAGGTAGTGAGTACATTACTTATTGAACATTGTTACTCCCTCCCTCTTTGTCCCCTTTTTATCAGTGCACCTTACAAGTGAACTTACAAGGTTCCATCCCCCCACCAAAAGCTGGTGAGGAGTGTGATGTTAGCTAATTCCTGAACTATCCCCAGCATCTTTCCTATCACCCCAGGGCAAAGGGCTTGGCTTCTTTTTAGTGCATTAATCTCTTTTAACAACCACCCCTTCTTTGTTCATAACTTTCAACTGGTTTCTTTTCTGGCCAGACAGACATTTTTCAGTTCATTTTTTTTTTCTCTTTTGGATCCTGCTCTTCACTGTAAATCTGGCTTAAAAGCAACCAGCAATAATCAGGCGACAGCATGAATGCTATGCTGTTTTGAAATTTGCTCCTTTATCTCAATTAGTTCACATTACCTTTAAATTCAGCCTCCCACAAAATGTAGACAAATTCTTTGTCAGAATGACCATGAATGACCTTTAGTCCAATTCCTGGTGGAGTTCTTGGTTCCTCTGAAAATCTTATGAGCATAAACTTTACTGATAGTATTCTGGTCTTCTGAGCACCTACCAGAATGCTCTATTAAGCTCTGCTGATCTCATTAGGGATAACCTAGTCAACTTCTCCAAACTCTTTCCCATATCTCCATCAATCAGTTTTATAGGCATGAGAACCAGTCATAGCAATGACCTCACTTTCGGGTGCCAATTTTCTGTACTAATGTTACTTTCCATTGCTGTCATTAAGCCCTGAGAAGATCCATGTAAAGTAGGATTTACTCTTTTTTTTTTAAACTCATGGTTTTAGAAGTTCAGTCTTTCATCAGTTGATGGGGCATAAGGGGTCAGAACAGTTTGAATCATGTGGCAAGAAGCATAGAGAGGGTTGGTGTTTTGTTTAGTGTTGTTTTATGTGCTAGTCCTAGGGCTGGAACTCTGGGTCTGAGCTTTGTCCCTAAGCTTTTTGCTAAAGGTTCTACCACTTGAGTCATCGCTCCATTTCCAGCTTTTTGTGGTTAATTGGTGATAAGAGTCTTACAGACTTTTCAGCCTGGGCTGGCTTTGAATCATGATCCTCAAATCTCAGCCTTCTGAATAGCTAGGATTATAACTAAGCCACCAGTGCTGAGCTTCCTTTTGTCTTGCTGCACTTGATTTTGTCTTCATTAGCCTCTAATGATTATATCCCCAGGGAGATGACACCCACCTCTGCTTCACAATCTGAATCTCTCTCAGTTTAAATGCAAGTCTGATTTGTCTTGCCCATTGAATAGCTCAAGAGTATGTCTAAGCTGAGTCTGTAGTTAGATGCTTGGGGGGGGGGGGGAGGAGCCAGGAATTCTGCCAAGATTTCCCTTGATCTTAAAGAGACACAGCCCAGAAAGTTCCCTTGGTTCAGCCACTGGAGAGAGCTGTTGGAATGTGCCAGGCTGTCAAACAAGGATAGTAAGCTATACGTTAAAGGTGGCAAAAGATGAAGCTGATGAAATGTAGCACACTAACTATGGAAGTGAAATACAAGTCTTACAGTTTAAAGCACTGGGCTCAAGTTTCTATTAGTGGTAACTTAAAGCAAACTAGGAAGTTCAAGTTATAAACTAAGAGATCACATCTCACCCAACAGCCATGTAAACAGTGCTAGGAGTGGGATGTACAGTTGTAATCAAGTTTCTTAATCCAGTTGAGTTTGAATTAACTTCTTTGCCAAGTGGCCCTGCTAACTCTGATCTCATAATCTCGTTATTGAGAGATTAAATTGTTATTTGTGTTTTGGGAACTTTGGGAAACTGGCTAAATGATTACCATTATCTATGTAATTGGGTGAGTTGAATGGATGCCTTTGCCCCATCAAACTGATTACAATATGAGCTAAAATGTAGATGTGTTTTGTTTATTTTTCTTTTCTTTTTTTTTTTTTTTTTTGGCCAGTCCTGGGCCTTGGACTCAGGGCCTGAGCACTGTCCCTGGCTTCTTTTTGCTCAAGGGTAGCACTCTGCCACTTGAGCCACAGAGCCACTTCTGGCCGTTTTCTGTATATGTGGTGCTGGAGAATCAAACCCAGGGCTTCATATATAGAAGGCAAGCACTTTAGCCACTAGGCCATATCCCCAGCCCTTGTTTATTTTTCTTTTGGGGCAAGAATATTGTGGAACCAAAGAACAAGCACACTTTTCATTCAGAATCCTGAAGGCTCTATAATATATTCTTGCACAACTCAGGAAGGGAACATTTCTCTTAATTCACTGAGAAAATAGAATCTATATCAGAAGAGAAGTCCCACCTGCGTCCAACACCAAATATAGCAAAGCCCCTACATCTATACCCACCTGCTGTGTCTTCCCTCCTGTTCTGATGAATGAACTCACTTTGCTTCAAAGGACAACTTTTCTATGGTCACCTCTACCCTCTCTCTCCAGACCAAAGGCATTTCTGCATTTCTTCTGCTGTTTTCTCTCTCTCTCTCTCTCTCTCTCTCTCTCTCTCTCTCTCTCTCTGTGTATCTCTATCTCTCTCTCCCAGAAAATTTTCCCTATGTACTGTATCATTCTTATTATCATACAAAAACATTGTAGCATTTTTCTGTCTTAACTTTCTTTTTTTTTCATGCCTACCAGGGTCTCTGTTTCCCTTGAAAGTAATGCTTCCTAAATGTTCCTTTGCCACCCCGACTTTCTTCCTGTTTCTTCCTTGTACCAGTTCCAATTAGGCTTTCAAAAATCACTTCTTCACTGAAGCTACTCTGTCAATTACCACTGTCCCCAAAGACAGTAGTCATTTATTATCACACACTGCATCCGACATAACTGACATAAACTCCTTTCATCTTTAAATACTGAACTTGGCCTTGAGTAGAACATTCACTATTTTTCTTCCTCACTTATTGGCCATCCCTTTTCACTTTCCTTTCTGAGATTCCCGATGTGCTCAGAGAGGACACTTGAACTTCTTTATTACTTTTTGAATCTGGTTAGACTCAATGCATACATAATCTCATTCTTCTTTCTAGGTGGTAATTTTCATGTTTCTCTGCTTATTTGGCTAAACAGTTCAAAATGAATACATCCCAAACAAATTCTTGACATTTTCCCCCTTTCTGCCACCAAATCCGCTGCTTGTATAGACTGTCATCTCTCAATGAATGACAATGTATCTAGTTTCTCAGTGTCCAGATCTAAGAATTGACATAGTATCTGCTATGATTCTCAGAGGCCATTTCCAATTCATGAACAAACCCTGACAGAGCCATCTCTGAAATAAAGTCCAAACATGCCTCCTCACTTCCCTGCCCCCATCTCTTAGTCCTAGTTAATGGTAGGTCTCTGTTTCTGCTTTTGCTTATTCTGTTCCCACATGTCTTCTTCCCCTTCTGGCTCAAAACAGACCTTTGCAGATAGACTATCCAGCCTAAAGCTCACAATCCTCCCACAGCTTTCTATCTCTTCAGCAAAACAGCCCAATATCTAGAAGTTTGCCTATGAGCCTCCAAGACTTCTCCCCGGCCACCATCTTTTCTCTAGTCACTTTTGTGACCCCCCCCACACCCCCACTTCTTTTTTCTTTCAAGATTGGTTTGCTTTCTTTGTTCTTTAAAACTTTTAGGCATCCAGTAGCTTCTGTGTCTGGCATTCTCTGCTGGAAAGACTGGCCTCACTTACCCTCCTCAACAGTTCTATACCTCCTACTAGCCTTACATATCATCTTTTTAGATAGCCAGGCCTTCCTTGGCTAGCCTATACAAGATAACTCCTTCTCAATAGTATTTGTGTATCCTATTTAGTTTTCTCCAAAAGAGTTTTAACCACTGGATGTGCGTTTATTTGCTTTTCATGTGCCCTTCCTCTGTGAAAAATGAGCAATAGTTTTATGAATAGTGGTTCAGACAGTTTTATTCATTGCTGTAACCCAAAGCAGTGCTCATAATGTTGTGACCTCTTCATAAATTTCTCCTGGATTAAAAAAAAATCACAAAGAAAATGAAGCCAAATGCCAGTGGCTCATGTCTATATTCCTAGTTACTCAAGAGGCTGAGATCTGAGGATCCCAGTTCAAAGCCATACATAGTGTCTTGAGTATTGCTGTTGCAATGGTTCACCCTTTGTCCTTTCTCTCATCATTTTGTTATTCCTAAGACTCGAATCTCTACTCAATCACCAAAAAAAACAGAAGTGGAGCTGTAGCTCAAATGCTCAAACACCAGCCTTGAACACAAAAGATCAGGGACAGTATCCAGGGCCTGAGTTCAAGCCCCAGGATTAGGACAAAAAAAAATGAATTTCATATTCACCTATGGTCTTACAGATTCTGTACACAAACATGATCATCATATATGAGGGTACTTAGAATTTGTACATTTTTTCCTTTTCTTCTTCTACATGTATATTGCCTTCATTTGTTTATTGGTTCACTTTTCTTACAGATACTCATTTCAGTAAACATGAAAGTAAGACAACCTTTACAAATTAGTTTGAACTTTTCGCATGTCTTTTCGTAGTGGAGGGAAAGGGCTAGGGATGTTGGTTTAGAGGTAGAATGCTTGAGTAGCATGCATGAAGCCCTAGGTTCGGTCTCCAGTATTAAAAACAATGACAAAAAAAGCAATGGGGCTAGACTTTATTTTTAACCCATGATCCAGCCTTAACCTATGCCAATAGCTAGACATTTATATTTGTCTCACTTTTTCTTTTGATTCACTTATTCTCATGAATAGCGTGCTTGTGTACAGTATGATATATACTTATTTTTTCATCTTCTTAAACTGTTTCTAATCGTATCCTTAGCATAGGGTAAAACCTGAGTAGTGAGGCATGTGAGATGGCTGAGATTTTGAAGAAGTGTTTATGTAGCCATCCAGAAGGGTGGGTTTCCACATGAACACACTGCCTCGGTAAGTTTCTTCTTGTATTATTAATGACTTTACTCTGATCAATTCTACAACTCCACATATTTAGTGCTATATTTTTCTGGATCGCCCATATCTTGATATTCAGGAAGGCTCTTGGGCCCTTTCATGTGGAAAATGTGCTGTGGAGGAGAGTCATCTTGCTTTGCCTACCCATCCACATCTATCCATCTTCCCCTGCTATGCTGTGTATCTGCCTAATCAGTTTACATGGCTGTCCAGATTGGGCTGCATCATTTAAAGAGGATTTGCACCATAGGCATTCTAGGCCTCATTGTATGCATCTATAAGTGTAAAAGTCAGTATGTTGTCCTGGGAAAAACATGAACTTGGGTTAGGAGAATGTGGATGCAAAAACCAGAGCTCCTGACACATACAGACTCTGTGATCTCAAGCAAAGAGTCAGCCTACATTGATGGAGTTTCTTCATGTATAAGAAAAATAGGAATAACAACATGTGTGCCTCTTTGGCTTAGGGTCCAATCCAAATGACAAATGAATGGGAACGGTATAGCAGGTACTTAGAAAATGACAGTGTTTGTAGTTCTCCTTCACTTTCTTTGCCCATCTGCAGATGATTATACTCCAGGCTAATCATTTCAGCATGTTGTCATAACTAATGGAGAGATTGTCTTTGAAGAGCAATCATACAAACCTTCCTTGCTACCTTCGAGGGAGTCAGGTAGATGGCTTTGGCTTAGGAATGCTGAAAAAAGTAAAGATGAAGCTTGCTTCAGCATACTTTTCCATCCTTGTTTTGACTTGACAACAACAGACAGGCTGCTACACTAGCATGGGTCCAAAACTGAAGATGACAGATAGCCAAGATATACCTCACATGCAATGAACATGTAGCCTTAGAGACATGCCCCTCCATTTCTTAAGTCACTCAGTTTGGGGGGTAATGTTCATTTTTACTGCTTAACCTTGCCTTCTCTAACCCATATTCAGCCTTCACCTTTATCCCCTTACCAATAACACCACGTATGATATGGTGAAATAAAACATTAAAGATATGCTTACCTGATGAACTCCAAGATATGGAAACAAGGAGATTTTTAGGGGATTTTTTTCTGTTATTTAATGTACTGGGTGAAGTTTTGGGTTTTTTTTTTCCTTCTTGTTTCCCCTTTGGTTTATTCCCTGTTGTCACTGTTTATTTTATTTTGGTTCCCTGTGTCTTGTATAGATGTTTATCTGATTTGGGAAAGGGAAAGTGAATAACAAAATGGTGAGACAAAGGACAAAGAGTGAACCAATGCAACAGTGATACAAGGAACTATGTTGGAAATGAACATTACAACTTGGAGGGGGTGGAGGGAAAGTGGGAGAAAATGAAGGAGGGGGTAATACTATTTGACAAGAAATGTACTCATTAGCTTACCTTCATAACTATAACCCCTCTGTACATCACTCTTACAATGAAACAAAATTTAAAAGAAATGTGCTCACCTGGCATGGTATTGCATGCCTGAAGCCCCAGCTTTTGAAAGGTTGAGGCAGGAGAATGGCAAGGTCAAGGTCAGCATGAACTATATAGTGGGAATATATATATGTGTGTACACACACACACACACACACACACACACACACACACACAACTGTGCTTACTTAGAATCCTATTATTGCCAAGGCTCTTTATGAGTTATTAAAATTATTTATAGATGCTATCTGCCCTCAAAGATATCATAGTCCATTATCCCAGCATATGTTGTTATAAATTATCTCTGTCCCCAGCACACAAGGGAAGATGTTCTGTGACCTGAAACAGGAAGGAGATGTCACAAAATGTCCTTCTGCCAAAAAGGAAGATGTGGAGTAAAGGGAGAATTTTCTCATTGTATCACTATAATATTCTACATACATCCCAGAGTGACTAGCTCACAGCGGTGTCTGTTATTGTGGAAAGGAAAAAAAAAAAAAAGCAATTCCGCAAGCTATTTTAGTTTTCCTAATGGAAAAACTAGATGTGCAGATGAAAGAGTTATTAGAAAAATAAGTCTTAGTTTTTCTATAAAAGCATCCAAAATGTGCTACACGTCTTGGCCTGTCCATCAGCACTAGGAAGGTACGCATTAAAGGGCTCCATCTCTAATCGAAATCTATCTCATATTCAAAGACATTTTTCCTAGAAAGCAGTCAGAGAAGGAGAGCCAGAAAAGAGTCTTGAAGTTGAACGGATTTGCTCAGCCCTGTTTTCAGTGCAGTCTGTTCCAGTAGCAGGCAGAAGTCAGAAGGCTGGAATTCAGCCAGGAGACTTGCCCAATTTTTGTTTTCTTTCCTTCCTTTCTTTCCTGGCATTCTGGTTCTGTTCCATCTTCAGGTTCTAGTTTTATTTAGTTTTTTTTTTAATGTGTGTCCAAATTACTTGCTTTTTTATTTATTAATTTATTTATTTGCTGGTCCTGGGGCTTGAATGTAGGGTGTGAATTCTTCTGAATTCATTCCCTAAGCATTTTGTTGTTGTTGTTGTTTTCTTCCTAAGCATAGTACTCTACTACTTAAGCTACGTCTCCTCTCCCAGCTTTTTGTAGTTAACTGGAGATAGAGTTTCATGAACTTTCCTGCCTGTGCTGGCTTCTGGTCCTCAGATCTCTGCCTCCTGTGTAATTAGGATTACAAGTATGAGCCACAGGTGCCCTGCATATATTATTTTTTTAAATTTAATTTTATTGTCAAGGTGAAGTTCAGAGGGTACATACATAAGGTAGTGAGTACATTTGTCAAACGTGTTACCCCCATCTTCCAATTGTGTTATATGTGATATGTATATATGTATATATACATATAAATACACACATGCATATATGTACGTATAAATCATGGAGATGATCATCTTCACCAATCTATAGTGGTAAGTTTAATTATACTATGAAGAAAAAAAATCTGCTGAAATGTTTTCATCTTGCAAAAAGCAACCACTATGCCCTTTAAACAGTTAGTTCTCCATTTCTTTCCTACCAGTTCTGGAAAGAATGTTCTTATTGTTATGGCTTCCATGACTTCATCCATGTGTGACAGCTTAGAAGTGGAATAACTGCACACTGATCCTCCTGTGACTGGCTTATGTAATGTCCTCAAGGCTGAGGCTTGATGGAGTATGTTAGGGTTTTCCATTGGATGCATGTACCACACTTTGTGTTATCACGAAGGGTTGTCCGGGTTGCTTCTACCTTCTAGCTCTTTTGTGTAGAGTTGCTATGAACATGGGTATGCCATTTCATCTTCATCTTGACTTTTGCCAGAATCTCAGCCCAAGATAAAATAGACTTCCTGTTCCTCCCTGCTTGCCTGTGGGCAGGGATTCATAACCGGAGCCAGGGCTGGAGTGATGACGTACTTGCTCACTAATAAAATGTAAAGGGCTCTCCCCTCCAAACCCCTAAATCAAGACAAGTGCTTTTTTCATGCATTGTTTCCAAATATTATAAAACAATGCTAAACATGTCTGTTGAGCAAATTACTAAGATTTGAAATCAAGGAACAGACTTTACAAACTTATCATGGAGATGGACACACAAAATGAGCAAAGTTAATAATGCTGATCCTGCTTTTGTTTAAAAATTTACCATCTTCATCATGCAGTTTTATACTTCACTATATTTTTAAGTTAGGGCATGAAAATATTGTTTGTCTTGATTACTGACCATTTTGTAACCTCCTTAAATGACTAGCCTTTCTCCTCCTCCCTAGCACCACTGCTGTCAAAAAAATTCATGTTTTGTGCTCATGGTCTTCCCTGGTTTGATACAGTCAGAGCAGATCCAACAGGGGTTCCTTTTATTATCTTCCCTAGATTTACCTAGAAGGCAGGCAACCTTCATGGCTCAAGTTCTCATCTGTCTAGCCCATGATTCAGCCAAATATATCATCTTTTGCAATAATGGCCCCCTCACACACACTTTGTGAAAATAAATTCTTAGGGTCAAATTTGTTTTGCAAATGATCAACAGAACAGACCTAAAAACAGAGCATTTGGGAATACCTGAGAAAATCAGCTCCTAGGCTGGTGCATATCATGAATGTCTGAGGTAAGGTACAGGCTGCAGTACCTTGCTATTTAAATAAGAAGGCAGTAAGTATGCCAGCCTAGCATTTCACTACGCCATTCAGGGAAATGTCGTGAGACAGTGTTGGAGACAAGGACCTCAATACAGGCTCTTAGAGAAGCTGCACACACCTTGCACAGAGGTAAATTGATAATAGGCATGCTGACACAACCTAAAAAAATGGTGTCACAACAGACATTTGAAAATAGCTCACTTGCCATTCTGGGGGAAGAAAGTTTACTTTGCATGATTTCAGATCCTCATGTTGTTAGATAATACATGGCTTCATGTAGAAACGAGTAAAAGGGAGGCGAGTTATTGTTCACTATCTTATTATAGCTGCTTGACTTTTATTGATGGAAAAAAATACCATTTTGCTAATTTCGTGTTAACTTTCATGAAACCATCCTTTAGGGTCAAAGCTGGCTTAACAAGAAGGTGGAGAAATGAATTGAAATTGATTAAGTTGAAGGCATAGAAAAAAGGCTTCTCTCTTAGCATATAATGGCCAAATCTATTTCTCTGGAAGAGGCAATGCAGAGGAATTTCTTTTTATTAGATATTGGCAGATCAGCAGTCTTTAAGACATCCCATTATAAAAAAGTAGACAAAGTTTATTGGTTGTTCTCTGTATGCCAGACCCTGTGCTAAGCATTTATGTGGATTATCATTTTTAATACTTATGACAGGGCCAGCCATGAGATAGAAACGATAATTCCTCCACCCTCTCACCTCCCATTTTACACAAGAGAAAATTAGGTTCAGGGAGAGGAAGTTGAATTATCAAACGCACACCTAGTAAATGACGGAGTTTGGCTCTGAAGCCAGGCGATCTGACACCAGAGTCAGCTTATAACTACCGGAGGCCAGGACCTAACAATCTTTGCTTTCTAATCTCCCCGGCAGGCATTAATTTGGCATTGTGCTGGCAGCAAGGTCAGGTGGAAAGGCAAAGCCACCTGACAAGGATCAGCTTACAAGTCCACAGGTGTATCAACTTTCTACAAAGAGAGGACATTAAATCTATCTGTACCTCAGCAGATCCAAAAACACCAGAGAAGGAAAGAAATGTAAAGGTATATGATTTGCCAAACACCCATGATTCCTTTCTCAGGTCCTTCTAAGAGGTAGGGCTTTGTGGTGGGTTCTGACCAAACTATTTTGTAAAGACTAAAAGACGAGTGCACAATCCTTCATCTCCTCTCTATACCTGATGGAAGAATATGAATATCTCAGTGTTGAAATCTAAGACAGGACATCTTGGATTGGTATTGCAAAAGGATTACCTCTTGGGTTGGTACTGCAAAGGGATTAGCTCTTGAGGGTCACCCAAACAGGAGATTTTCGAGTAAGAGTTAATTTGGTTGTATCTAGTCTCTGATAGTTCATGGTTAGTTTGAGACCATGTATTCATTGGATAACCCAACCTGACCAATACAAGATCACTAGGGTGAGTACAAAAGTACTCAGATTACAGGACTACATTCTAGTTTGTAAACTTAAATTTCCAACTGGGGTGACCTTTGTACATTTGTACAATTTGACCTTTGTACATTTACAGAGCAAGGATTTTCTAATGTAAGTTGTTTTGAAAATTACTGTTAGGTATCAGCTATTTTTTTACCCAGTATTCCAATCTGCTTGATTTCAAATTCTATCATATATATTATAATATTATATATAATATACATGTACATGTACATATGTACACATATATCAATAAATATGAGACACACTCATAAATGATGGAGGTCCACAAGTGATAAGCCTAAGCCTTACGCATCCCAGCAGTTTGATAAAGAACATAGATTTGACTATTTATTATTTGTATGCCTTCTGGCAAAATATTTAGCTCTTCTAAGATCATTTATATGAGACCGGAAATTAGTGCTGGAAATAATATCTATTTCTGAGTGATGGAGATAGTTTTTTTGTTTTGTTGGTGCTATCAGATACAGAAATGTTTGCATTCACCAAAACGTATAAAATGAGACATCTAAGATACATATGTATATATGTATATATATGTATGTCTATCTCCTTGAATTTTTTTTTTGCAAGTGCTGTACCACTTAGCCACATACCTAGCACTTTTGTTTGCACATTTTGTTCATGAGATAAGGCCTAACTTAGCTAGGGCTGGTCTCAAACTTGGAAACTTTCTGCTTCTGCCTCCTGAGTTGCTGGGAATAAAGGAATGCAGCATTGTGGCCAGCTTGACTATTTTACCTTAACAATGATAATAATTAAACAAACTAATAAGTCATAGTAATGAAACAGGACCTACCTTACAAAAGTGTTGTAAGCATACACTCAGATAACCACAGAGAATATGTAGCATGATGTTGAACCAAATATAAATTTCTGAGAAAACAGTAACATAATCATATTGCATGCTGTTTGACTTATTATGCAAATTATCAGAATATCTACCAAGATTATAGACACATAAATTCACAGCTGATTGGGGAAGGTATAAGGCAGAGTCAAACTGTTTTAGAATGTAAGCTCCATTTTCAAAGTGTATTTCTTAAGTGAATAAATTCTCTTTTAACAAAAGTATTTTAACAAACAAATTTCATACTTACTCTAGGAGATTTGTACAGAATATTGTGCATTCAAACTTGAGCTTATCCATGACACATAATTTTATAAATAGTGCATGCTCTAACACACAATATATATTTTGTTATGCCTTTGCTGTAATTAATCAAGCAAAAAATGAGTATTATATTTCCTAATGATGACTTTGTGCCTGCAAAGAAAATTCTCGACAAAATGTGAACATAACTATATAGTTTCCTGCATTAAATTGTACAATCCTCAACTCTAATTTCAAGCTTTAATTGCTATACACCATAACAACCCAAATTAGTTTTTAAAAATATACACTTTCAGTAGGCTTTCTCTTCAAGAAATGCAGCCAAGAAAAATGATATATGACTCAGGGAACAACAAGATAAAAAATACTAAGAATTACAGATGTGTTAGGAGAAAGATAGATTAGATTGTTACAAATTTTAATTTACCATAACCTGAGAATATATGCATAGAACAACAACAGACTTTAAAAATCAGGCAACATCTTTTATTGTAAGAAATATGTGAAATTTAAGAGCTTATTGTGGTGTTGCATGCCTGTAATGCCAGCTACACAGGAGAAAGAGTCCAAAGGGTCCTGAGTTCAAGGCCAGCCCAGGACAGTGTAATAAAAAAAAGACCCCATCTAAAATTAAGACTTGAAACACTAAATGGCTGAAATTTAGCTTATGTGGTAGAGTGCTTGCTTTGCATGCTCAGGTCTTGTGTTCAATCCTTTCATAAAAAAAGACATATATTAAATATAGTATGGACTCTTCCACCCAAAGTTCCACAGAAAATGTGGTTTTATTGTGCCTCTATTTTATACTAGAATTTTTGTTTTGTTTTGTTTTAGAGAAGAAGACATTGAGCAAAGTGAGTCTTCTTTCAGAGGATACTTATATTTTCTGTTGGTTATACTGTATGTAGTTGGAGTTTTCACACATTTCTATTGTCTCCTGACCTCAAAGCTACAATAACAAGAAGCTCTGAGATTAAAATGCGTAAAACATGTAAGTGATAAATACAAAAAAGACATAGGACTCTTGGCAATAGAAAGATTGGACTACATCAAAATTGCTTGTTTTATGTTTTGTTTTGTTTTTAATATCAGTGTGCCTATCAAATCAGACGGCTAGAAATGAGAGACCTAGATTCCCAATATACCCTGTGTGGTCCTCTCTCCCCTTTGACAGGGCAAGTCTCATTGTAGGAATGCTACACACATAACCCAAGTATCTCCTCTTCCTTTAGTTTGTGATCTGCAGGGCTGGGATATTGTTTTGCCAATGAAGACTCAGATTCATAACTCACCTATTTTAAGTAGCTTGCCCCTATAGACTATCCAACACAATACAACTTTGCTAAGGTGGGTCACAGAAAAGCACAGAAGGAGTCTTCTATTGTAATTTTATGGAAACCCATCTGCATTAGATATTTCCTCTTCTAGTCAATTTCTGGATATTACCTTAGTCTTTCTCCACTGAGAAAAGCAATGGAACATTACAACCCTAACAAGTTAGGTCTACCTTGGCTCTGACTCCCAATTGTTTCTATCCTTCACTGATCAAGGTACTCGGACCCAGCAAGGGACCCAGATGGGTTTTTAATGTCACTATCTGGCAAAGCAGGAAGAGCAGGCCTGAGTTCCACAAAACTGCAAAATGAGATTGATAATATTAACCATGCAGGGTGGCTGTGCTGGTTAAACAACATGGTAGATACAGAATGTATAGCATGTACCTAGACACAGTAGCTACTCTGCAAATATTGCCTATTATGTGACTATTAATCACAACTATAGTCATAGCAATAGTGATAGGCATAGTAATTTTAACATTAGTAGGAAAAGAAAAAAAAACTTCAAGTCCTTGATACTCTCACTAGATTTGTTAGAGTGCTTACCTAGCATGCATGAACTCCTGGGTTCAAGTCCTCAGTACTACATAAACAGAAAAAAGCTAGAAGTGGTGGCTCAAGTGGTAAAGTGCTAGCCTTGAGCAAAAGAAGTTCAGGGACAGTGCCCAGGCACTGAGTTCAAGCCCCAGGACTGGGGGGAAAATGTATATACCTTTATAAGACCATGGTGGTCCTGTAATGTCATCTCTTACACAGAGCAGATATCGCTTGTGAAATAGGACAGTATCAATTCAATGGACATGAAGTCTGAGTTTGCGTATTCTCAGGAGCACAGAACTTAGCAGTGGGGACTTTTCTTACCAGACTTCCTCCCTTAGCCTGAGAGCTCTCTCGCAGAGCCTCCATCTATTAGTCCCAGTTTGGTACACCCCGCCCCCCAGGCCAAGCAAAATGAATCTAATCACTCTTCTCCATGACAGCTGGTTAGATATTTGAACATAGTGATCATATACCCCCACAGCATCTTGGCTCTCCAAATGGTACATCGCCACATGGCTTCTCAATGTGACCCACATTCTGGAATCTTCCAGATCTTGAACGTCAATATAATCCCAGGACTGAAAATTCGTCACAGAACATGGCAGAGCATAGAGGGCATAAAATCACCTTGAATGGACATTGTGTATTTATCAGCGTATCAGGCTAAGTGGGAAACTTATTAATTGTCGACTTCTATAAAATATCCAGAACTGTGTTATATGTATGTATGTATGCATGTATGTATTTGGACACATAACTTAGATATGCATATTTATTTCTCTGTCTCTGTCTCTGTCTCTGTCTCAGTCTCTGTCTCCCAGAAACACAAGATCTTGTCAGTAGTTCACCTTCCTGTGGAGGCTATGAAAATTGAGTGAATTTATATGCAAACTGCTTAGCATTATACCTGGCCACTATAAACACTAAATAAATACAATCATTGGATGCTCAGAAACACAGATACAGTCCATTTTCCTGATGCTCAGATAGGTTATGGGGATAGCAATATATAAAATTGAGGCCTCTTATCCTTAAAATATGACAACCTTAGGACAGGAAAAAATAAGGAAAAGAACAGGTCAAGTACAGGGTACACAAAACATAAAGGAAGGATTCTAAGTCCTCACTAGTGGAAAGGGAGGAAAAGGCAAGGAATAGCAGGAAAATAGTTATGGAGGATACAACACATGAGGATGGAGTCTTTGAAGAACAGTTTGGAACTGGCCAGAGGACAAGGAGGAAGGTAGCTTTCAGCAGGATGGGGGGCGGGGTCACAGTGTGTACAGGCCCAGGACAGGCAGGGTTTAATGAACTTCTGTGCATTTGGCTTCAGGAAAGAGATAATGTGAACTCTATTTTTTCAGGAAAGTTACCTCACTCGACTTACACACTTCTCAGTTTACATTTGAGACATATAAGGGAATAGTAGAATAAGAGAGGTATGGATCGATATGCGGGCTCTGCAAGGTGTGTGCTTGAACTTGCAGCTTTGCAGTTCGCACTCACTGCTTTTATGAGCATTGGGGGGGTGTGATGAAGCCCAGCACAGATGTGAGGGAAGGCTACCTCTATTATCAGAGAGCACTACTTCTTGGCTACTACGACTATTTATGGCATGATACTGAAGAGAGACATTGACCAAATAGAACCAAAGTGTTCTAGAATTCACGTTGTTAACCAAGGGGAAAGTCAAAGATGTCATGAAAAGGCAGTGACCGGCTGTTTGGCATGAGGGCTTGGGACCAGGATAAGCAGAAGATTGACTGCTGTTTCTGGCAATCTTCTACATCCTACTTCCTTTGAAGCAAGGATCTGGCTAATTGTTTTTCTATCAGAATCTATTGCAGATATGCAAACTTTGAGTGAGTTAAAAGTAGTCTTACTTCATTATCTACATCTGCTGCATCCCAAACAGTTTTATCTGATGATTGATTATTTTGTAGCACATCTTCCAATGTTTGCTTCTGTGATTCATCTGATTTGAAGAAATCAGCCTGGATGCAGTCCCCTCTTTCGTGGGTTGATATAAGCAAAGCTAAAGGAGCAGAGCAGTTCAGACTGTAAATACACATGGCAAACTTTGCTTCTCTTGGTAAACATTTTGTAGTCAATCAAGGATTGCTTGTTCTAAAGACTAAATGATGACGATGGCACATAGTGGAGTGGGAGTAATCCAATTTGGGTCAGTTAATGCATTCTTCTTTTATTCTACGTTCCCTTTCTATGCTATACCAGAATCCTTCTTGAGGAAGCTAGCATGACATATGTGATTTTCATCCTTCTTTATTCCTCTTCCAGGATTCCTTCTTCCAATATATTTTTGACAGTAAAGGTTACCAAACAATTATTGAATATCTACCATACGCCTGTGCATTTGAAATACAGCAGTAAAAAAGCAATAATTATTGGCCTCTAGACATCTTTCGCAGAGAGATGGATCCAAACCTATGCCGTAGGGAACAGTACTCTGTAGAAAGATCAAATTATAAACAAGACTCTCTTAGGCAAGGAAAAAGATCGTGTGTGTGTGTGTGTGTGTGTGTGTGTGTGTATGTGTGTGTGTGTGTGTGTGGTCCCTGAGCTCAATTCAGCAAGAAGGAAGCATAATAACGGGCTCAAACTTGGGCAGCTCTATTTGCAAGCGCTTGCCCTTTGACCTGGAATTTTGATACTTCTGCTGAGAAGAACACAGGAAGAAGCAAGCCATCAGTGATGGCGTAGAGATTTTAGGTAAGAAAGAGAGCAGATGGTCATCTTTGAGTGTTGTGAAAAGCAACAAGTCAGTGACAAATGGCCTGTATAGCCATTTTAAGAACTTCTGCTGACCTCCTCACTGAGCTCTGGGGTGAACTGAATACCTATGCGTGTTCTGCTCATTATTCCTGTTCCTCATTCTCCTTTAGCTGTGTGGGGATGAGGTCCCAGTGAACATATAATCAATAGAAGCCTATCCTTCAGTTATAGTTCTAAAACAAATCATCCCTGAGATACTTGCAATCAGTAATCACAGACTTTTAGAGGAAAACTGGTATATGCCAAGCCTTTTGGGTGAACTTCCTCATTATAGATGAGAAGGAATACTCTAAAAAAGAGAAATAGAAAGTCCCAACTCCAGAACCGCTATCTTTTGCATCAGACATGAGCTTTGTATGTTTAACTTATGAAATACCAGGAAACTGCCTTCTTGACACACAAGGAGAGGAGAGCATCTGAGTGCCCCCAAAGGTCATAATGCAGCAGGTCTGGGAACCATTCCCCCAAATGCACATCCCTGGCTATGCTCCAGACTTGATGATACATAGCCATATCTAACAATTGCTTGAATATGTCACCGTGGAAATAATCCTTGACACCCTTCTCTCCTTCCTGCTGCAACCAGTCCGAATTCCATTTCCAAAAGGCACTCAGGACTTGTTCTCCATTGTCATTGCTCTTTAGCCTAAGCAGAGGCCCTTTCTTAGTTAAGTGAACCAGCCTTCCTGCATCCATTCCAGCTCTCATCCACCCTTACCCTAGAGTCCTCTATCAACACATGCAACCGGATCATACCTGCTTTAAACACCAGATCAATTATCTCTGTAAGAAGTTCTTTTTTGGCTGGGAATATGGCCTGGAGGTAGAGTGCTTGCCTTGTATACATAAAGCAATAGGTTCTATTCCTCAGCACCACATACATAGAACAAGCCGGAAATGTTGCTGTAGCTCAAGTGGTAGAGTGCTAGCCTTGAGCAAAAAGAAACTCAGGGACAGTGCTGGGCCCTGACTTCAAGCCCCAGGACTGGCAAAACAAAAACAAAAACACCAGCAGCAACTAAAGAATGACAGCAAATCATTCAATAACTGCTCATCCCATTGGCTAACCCCTTGTGATTCTTTTCTTATCTTATAAGGCTCCCAATTGTCTGTCTCTGTAGATACACACATACATATACATAAACATACACATACACACACATATCCTCTCAGTCTATTAAGGATAGAATCTGTAGATTCTCAAAGTTGAAGTTAAAGGAGGCCTACAAACAACTCCCACTGTAAGACCTGTTTGTTTGTGTGACTTTAGGGAGTATGTTTAATTTTCTACGCTTTTCCATTCTCACTATTAAAATGGACTTGTTGTAGTAAAGAATGTACTGAGGTATTCATTGAAGCACTATTAAAAGTGTTACTCATGGTTTAGGGGATAGCTAGCTCAATGGAACAGTGCTTGCCTAGCTTTGCTGAGGCCCTGGATTCAATTCCCAGCACACACACACACACACACACACACACACACACACACACACTATAAAAATTGTTATTCTTCTTTTTTTTTAAAGTTTTTATTATAAAACTGATGTACAGAGAGGTTACAGTTTCATACGTTAGGCATTGGATACATTTCTTGTACTGTTTGTTACCTTGTCCCTCATAATGTTACTCATAGCTCAGAAATTTTCACCATATAGACAGTATCAGAACTAATATGCCCACCAAGCAGAGAAAAAGACTTATCTGAAATATTGTTTCCTAGGTGAGAGTTCTTGAGCCACCACATACATACAAACATTCACTGGATTTGACCCACTTTGTGTAATAAAGAGACTCCATTTTAGCCCTTAAACCACCAGAGAGACAGGAAAGTAAGGACAAATACATGCAACTAGATAAAGCATGGAAATGCAGCCTATCCTAAACAAGTTCAACTCTTAAGCTGGATGCTTAAGAGATGGACAATTTCTTAAAAAAGCTTTTTTTTTTTTTGCATTGGATAAAGATGATTTCTGCTTTCGCCTTGCCAGTAGTGACTGTTAAAGGTCACAGAAATTGGAACACGCAGCTCTCTGAAATCCTGTTGTCTAAACTGCGGATGATTTGCAAAGCAAGCGGCTCCCAATCTTGAATACATTTCGAATGGGTCTCCTGGAGAGCAAACACATTTAAATGCTTCTTCTATTCACTTTTTAAAAAGGATGTAAATGTATGCACATAGGAACATTGAAATAGCCTTCTGTGAGGTATTTCAATAAGCCAATCTCTCAGTCCATACAGCAAACAAACGGAAATCAAAAAGCAGCAGCAGAATTGTTATTATGCATACCTGTATACTTCATTTTAGGAAATTCATATGCTCTAGGAAAGTTGTCTGTATACCATCATTTTGTAAATTGGATTATATTTTTAAAAGCATGAAAGGAGGTAGCTATTTTAACCAGCTTCCTAAGGAAACCTTTGGTGAATCGAAGAATCATTTCTGTAATGTGAATAATTGGCATCATTAATTTCACTTTGTAAACAAGGGACACTCGCAGCACGTTTAGATTCAAGCAGATGATCCATCTGCTTTTAGATTTGGGGACCCATTCATTCAACTAGCATTATTCATGTATTTACTATTCATGTATTCACTCTACAAATATTTACTGAATGCCTACCATATGCCTAGCACTGTTAGATGGGCAAGTTACAGAAGTGAACAAGAGAGAATGTATTTTGCCCTTCTGAAGCTTGTAAGATGACCAATAAGTAAGTATGAAAATATGAAATACAATTTTCCAGATACAAAGTAATCTGAAGAAGAATGAATGTCCCTAATTAGAGGGACAGAAAATGATGGTCAAAGGGGGATTGGAGTGTTGACTGGTTGCTTCTGCTGCTGAGAAATCCAGGGAAATTCTCATTCCATACGTGAAGTGAAGCCCTGAGAAGAATTTAGAGAGTGTTTTAGACAGAGGGAACAGTTAATGCGAGGGTCTTGAATGTGGAGTGAATTTGTGTTTGTACAATAGCAAATAGTAAATGGGTCTTAAAAGATCAAGAAGACAGAGAAGGAGGCAAGGACGAGCTCACGTTGCACTCTCTGGACTCTTTAAAGAGGTGAATGTGAAGTTGTTCTGGGTACCTCTAAGGTCAAGGAGTCCATGAGTCTGGAAATAGATGGATTTCTGTCAACATGCCTGTGTCTTCTTCCTTATCTCCTCTGTCTCCCTCTCTTACCCTCTTTCATCTTCTGCCCTTTCTTCCTTCTCTTCCTCCCTTCTTGACATCCTTTGCTCTTCTACTCAATGAAATTTATCACGAACCTACTATGCACTCAGGCATTGGGTCTAAGGATCTGGTAGATGCTTTGTGCCTGGGGTGTATAAGAAAGAAGGATCTTTTTGCTTTCCTCTCTCCACACAACCAGAATCAATTGCATGAACCTCTTCCCTACAAGGCAGGATAGGGCAACACCTTAGGAATGGAAAGATGCTGAGGTTAGAATCCCAGATCTGTGGCTTCCCAAATGTATTAAAATGAGCCAAGCCTGTAGTTTTCCTCTATTCAATTCTCTTGTTGTTGGTAAAATAAGAAGAACGGTGCATACTTTGAAGGAATGCTTTGAGGATTGTCAGTTTTATATATAAATGCCTCTGGAATATGAAACAGGCTGAATAAAAGCTACTGGAGATTATTACCACGTTATTATTTCTGTTTTCCTTCTCTCTTTCCATTCTGAACTTCAATGAAAAGGAAGAACAGAGTTACAGTGATGAGGTAGGAGATTGAATTGTCTTCTGCAACACCCCCCCCTCCACCCCACCTCTTATGTTCTAGAGAACTGTATTCATGATTATGGGATGTGAAAGCCCAGGGGGATGAAGAATGGAGGGATGATGAGAATTTCTTTTTGTGAAATGATACAATTTTTATTTTTGTAAACTTTGTTCTACTAAGCACTGGCAACCTTTTCTATTCAACTCTGAAGCTTCTCCCCTCCCCTATACTCTGAAATTAGATTGCAATGTCCCATCTTTAACTTTCCATCATGGTTTTGTGACATGCTTTGGACAAAAGAATAAGTCAAAAGACTGTGTTTGCAGTTCTGTGCCTCAGGATTCAAGGGACTGTGTCTGTTTCTGCCTGATTTCTTGGGCAGTCTTTATAACTGTGATCTTATGCCCATGGGTCGTTCCAGAAGAAAGCTGAGAAATAAAGGAAGACAATTTGAGTTGCCACGTAACCCCAATCAATTCACAGATATAGCAGACTAAATACAGGTTGTTTGCGGTGACTGGGGGCTGAAATCATTCAAAACATGACATGAGTGTGGTGGTATTTGACCAAACTACTGGTTTGGTTGACTCAAAAATATGTATTTGTTCATATAAAAAAACCCCTCCAAATTTCTTTGTTTGATGCCTCAAACACTGAGTTAGATGCTGGGGATGCAGACATCATAAAGGTAGCAGCCTTGACCTTGGTTGAGCTTACAGAATGGGTGAGGGAAAAGAAGAAATTAGTCCTGATCGATTTGGAAAGGGTCTAATCTCAAAGATGAGCTGCCTGGGGTCAGGGTTGAGTCTGATATGATTGGCTGATTGCTTCTAAGTGGAGGAAAAGGCTAATCACATCACAGAGGTGCTCTTTTAATAAAACATTATTTCTTAGCATTCATTAGTAGGAAAGAAAGGGAGTACAGCTTTTCATGCCCACATATGCATACAGTATATTTTGATAAGATTGAACCCTTCATCTCTCCATATCACCCACTTGCCCAGAACAAGCTCAGCAAGCTTCTATGTTGTTTTTTTTTTTTATACCCAAGTACATAAGGGATTTTGACCACATTCACCCTCCGTCACCCTCTACTTTGATTTAAAAAAGAGTAAGATTGCATTCCAAAGTTTCATTTCTAGAAGTATCTTCCTCAGAGCTCATCTTGAATAAGCTCTCATTGAAAGTAGCAGAAGCTGAGGCTTGGAGAAAATGAATGATTTACTCAATGCCATTGGATGAGTTTACATTTCACAGAGGCCATGATCCCAATCTCAGGTGGGCACATCTAATTCTAATATGACTTCAAATGAGCCTTAGAGTATGGCAATATTTTGAGTGGTCATAAATTTTTTGCCCAAAAGCTTTATTATTAACCACATGGAAGATAAGATCAATCTTATAATAATTCTTAAATTATAATATTACTATTACTTTTCACAAGTAGAACACAACTCCTCTTTTGCTTAAACAATTTAAGGTGTGATAATCATCAGATCTCATTCTTAATACATAGTAATAAATAGCTTGCATTTATTGAGCAATAAATTCAGGCATGTGAATATACGGAATTATTGTAACAATCTCAACTCAAGATTGGAAATTGCACATGGAGAAAAGGTATTGCCTAATTCCTGCAGCCAGTCAGTAGCCCAGCAGGGAATCAGACAAAGATCAAAGGCTTTGTGGTCTTCTCCTTGCCTTCTGTGGAAGTCGCCTCCAGAGTGTGGTTCAGGGCCTCAAGTCCCCTCTTGATTGATTCACACTGCTGCTCCTGTGCTTTGAGAACAGAAGGCTGGAGTCTGTTGCCACTGGAGAAAACGCATTCCCTGCTTGGATGTTGCCTTACTTTCTACACTATTTACCAAAAGAATCCCCCCTCCCCTCCTTCCCTCGCCTGAACAGGAAGTTTGGAGAAGGCCTGGGAGCCTGCAGCTTCTAAGTGAGGACCAGAAACCACCTCAGCAGGGCCTGGCTGTCTTCAGAGTCTGAGGCAAGATGCATCAAAGAGACAAGAGCCTGATGCCTTTGATGAGGGAACAGACAGACAGGAAATTATCAGGCTCGCGTGTGCCTGTGGACAGACAGGACAAAGACAAGAAAAAGGCTCACTTGGGTCTCATATCTGTCTGGATTAGAACTGGCAGGAAGTAGAGGGGGCTGTTTCATCCTGGCTGAGGAATAGCCATGAACCCTGGCTTTTCCCCTTGAAGAACAAGGCAAAGGAAAGATCAGGGGATCTATGATAAACACCTAAACTTCCAGCTGCCTGGCTGAACTGAATCTTTTCCTTTTAAGCTGTCAGTGGGTGCTCACCCTCCCTCTTTCCCTCCCTCTTTCCCTCCCTCCTACCCTTCCTCTCCTCTCTCCTCTCTTTGTCTCTCTCTCCTCTTCTTTCTGGTCTCTTTTCTCTTTTAAATCTAAACTGTAATCATACAATACTCCAACTAAGAGCTCGATATGGATTTCTAAGACAGATCCTAACATAGTCATAAAAAAAATCTCCTCTGAAATGTGCACTTTGTACTGTCTCTATGTGTAGGTGTGTTTAAAATGTCACGAACTGGAATGCCTAACTCTAGTTCCCAGGAATTAATCACTTAGAAGAGTGAAAGGGGGAAATTAACTTGCTTTAACACTTATAAAACTCTCCAATACAGTTGCCAAAATAGGACTTGCTGAATAGAAAAATGGTTATCTCTTCATAAGAACTACGCTTTTTCTTCCTTATGTATGTATATATGTGTTTACACACATATTTATATGTGTGTGTGTGTGTGTGTGTGTATTCTCTAAAACCACCTTGCACAAAATGGTTTCCCCTTGGGGGCTTAGCTACAGGTCATAGAAATTCTGAGGATAAAGTATAAATCACCCTTTAAAAAATTACAATTCATGGATTTTTAAAGCACATTTTTACACTTGTACACCCATCACTGCTCACCGGTCTTAGAAAATTTGCATTACCCAACAGAAAGTTCCATCTCACCCCATCTGTTAGTCTAATCCTATTTATACCTTGAGACCCAAGCCACCAGTGGTTTGCTTACTGTCTTTGTTTTTGGCTTCTTGTAGATATTTCTTGTTAACAGATTTCCTCAATAGGTAGTTTTGCATCTGGATTTCTGGCTCTGTTTTGTAAGGCCATTCATGGTATAATGGCATCAGTATTGCTTCCTTTTCTATTGCTAAATAATATTCCATCAGCCAACCCACCAACTTCTGTCTATGCAACCATCAATGATGGGTATTTGGATTGCTTTCCATTAGTGACTAAACAGGCTTTTACAAACATTCTCATGTCTGTCTTTGTGTAATACCTATGTTTTCTGTTCTCTTGAGAAGAATTCTAGCCATAGAATTCTAGCCATCACTACGACACAAGTAACTTTGTCTGACAATGCCCCAAGTCCGTTGAAACCTACTAAGCAATCTTGAACTTTCTTTTTAAAACTGGCTGACGCTACCATTCCTGAAATGGATGACCTGCAAAACAACGGTTGCCATTTAATGAATTCTGACCAGAAAGCAGAAGGTTAGTGTCAGATCACATGCCACCAGATGCATCCTTAGGCGGCCTCCACAATGGAGTCAAAGAGACTTTCCCTGTGGGTCAGGAGATTTCTTAGGTATCTCAGCACCTAAGCATCTTGGTAACTTGCGATGAGATTGAGAAGAGCTCCAAATTCCCTTTATGCCCATGTGTCAAGGATGGAATAACCCCAGCAATAATTTGTAGCTAATACAAGAACAAACAGAATTGGCATTATCTCTGGGAGACAGTGAAAATTCCTCTTTCCTCCTGTTAGGGTTGTAACTTCACTGAAGGGGGAACATGGAGACCTGAGCACCGCATTGAATTGCTGTGCTCCGTGGGCGCAGAGACTTTTTGTCGATGACTTTGGAGATCCAAAGTTTTACACTATAGGGTAGGTCTCAGTGACCCTCGAAAAGATAACTGCTAAAAGGACTGGCAGGGGAAAAAGCCATGTCCAGAACCAAAAGAAGCAGATAGAAAAGTGAATGGCAGTATAAACAGTCTCTAGAGAAGCATTCGGCCCCACCGACCGCCCCAACAGAGCCTGCGTCCAGGCGATGAGAGAGGGATTGGCAATATAGAGGCTTAGCAATCTTAGACAACAGTTGGTGTGGAGAGACACGGAGGAATAAAGGAAGTGGATAGCTGGGAACTTAGCGCCCTCCTCTCCCAGAAGAAGGATGGGCAATTTAAAGGCCAAAATCTACAGCCAGCGTGACAGGCGCGTCCATTCAGGGCAAGGCACCCAGGGGAAAAGGGGCTCAGAGACATACCCCCTCTCCCCCAGAGCTACAGGGATCCCGAGGAGCCCCCGGAAAAACACAAGTGAAAGGCAAATACTCTGATAGCCTCACCGGCACCCCTGTTGGTCTCTCTCCTTGATTCCCGAGAAGCTTGGTGCCCTCAGAGACCCCCCAAGGCTGGTGGCCAAGAACTGGAGGGTGGGGTTGGCTCTCCTCTAGGCTCCAGGAACTCGAATCCCTCCTCCAGGCGTGCTTACGCCAGGTTTCCTCTTCCTTTGGGGGCCTCTTTTCCTTGTAACTTTGCATGACCCCCACACCCACTACCCTTTCCCGGAGTGCCTGCACCTGGCTCCCCGCTTTCCCTTCGCTCTTAACCTCCCCTCTCTCCAAGGTCTGCCACCGCTTCTCTTCGGTTCCCTCCCGGTGGTGGCTTGGCACGCTTTACCAGCTAGCGCCTTCACCATCTCTCCACCTCGTCGCCACCCACCCGCCCCACCCTGGAAACTTGTCCCTGCCCGGGGTCTCCACGTGGGCATCGGTGCTCTCGCTCGATCGCACGCACCAGCACCCTACCCAGCCGTTCGTGCGACTCCCAAGAAGCGACCAGCCAGCCCCTTTCTCCCAGACACTTCGCAAGGCCGGGCCAGATCGGGCTCGGGGCTCGGGGCGGGTCCTCCGGGAGTGGGGTACACACGCGGGAGACTCTGTGGAGGTCGCCAGCACTTCACTCCTTAGGCCCTCCCGGGAGAATCGCAGTCTCCGCGGGTCTGGGCAGCTCTGTGGCTAGCGACGAGGGTGGCAACAAGTGACATTTCCCGGGGGAGGGGAGCCCCAGCAGCAGGCTGGAGCTAGAACTCGGGGTCTCCCTTTGGGGAGGGGCCGCCCCGGGCGAGGAGCCCCCAGCGTCTTCTCCGGGGCGTTTGTGTGTTTGGGGCGACGGGAACGCGGGCAGATCTCCCCAAGTCTGAAGCCCCCTTCCCCGCGGCTCCTCCATTAGCGCCGCTAGCGGAGTTGGCAAGGGCTGGGGGTTTGGAGGTGAAGGGAGGGGGCTGGGCCGGCGCCGGAGACGTGGACGGATTTTTCGGTGGGTGGGTAGTAGAGTGGGAAAGAATCAGATGAGCTCCCGAATTCCCGCTTGTCTCCCCCGCTTCAGAGATGCCCTTCTCCAACCCACCATCCAGCCGGCCAGGCGAAGACCCAGCCTGACCAGCTGGAGCGGATAGGGGGGGTGGGGGGGTGGGGAGGAGGAGTTGGGGGGTGGGGTTGGGGGGGGGGTCTGGATCTCCCTCCAGCTTCCCTCCGCGGCCCTCCCTGATTGGCTGTGCGTCCCAGGAGCCCAACTTCAGTCGCTGTAGTGTCAGTCGGAGCCCCTCGGGAGTCGGAGCGCCTGGACCTGGGGCGGGAGGGACGCGCCGCCGACCCAGAGGTTGGCACCGTTGGGACCCCGGAGGGGGCGGGGTGGAGCGCGGACCGGGCCGGCCCCCGCAGTCTCTGCCTGGCCCTGCTCCGGCAGCCTGGGCTCCGCTCCGCTTCCCCGCCCTTTCCTCCCCTCCCAGCGGCGTCCTCCCTCCCCTCCTCCTCCCCATCTTTCTCCTCCTCCTCCCCCCCCCCGCCGCCCTCCCGCCCGCCTGCCACCTCCTCCCCCCCCCCCCCCCCGATTTCTCATTCCTGCCACTAGCGCGCTCGGCGGCTCATTCCGCGGCCGCCGCCAGCCGAAGGGAGCGTCGCCGGCCGGGGAACGGATGCCGCGGGGGCCGCTCGTAGCCGCCGCCGACTTGTGAATGGGACCCGGACTGGGGCCGGGGCTGGCACCGCTGCGCTCGCCCTGCGCCAGGGACCGCGGGCCCGGAGGTCGCGTCCACCCGCAAGGGCCCCAGGTGAGGCGCTCCGCCAGTCCCTTCCTTTCTCTCTTCTTGGAGTGGTAGTGGTGTGTGGGGGGATTTCCTTTGCAAGAGACGGACTTGGGAGGTGGGGGTGGGGGGGTCAGGAATGCAAGCTGGAAAACGGGGTGATGGTAAAAGACTTGTTTGTAAAAAATCAGGAGAGAGAGAGAGAGAGAGAGAGAGAGAGAGAGAGAGAGAGAGAGCCAGCTGTGGGTGTGCGGGCAGCTCAGGGGGCATCGGCGCCAGATGTGCGCTCCTGTACTCTTCCCCACCTCTGGCCTTTTCCTGGGGTGCGCGCGGTGGAGACCCCGGCACCCGGGGAGTTGCACTGGGCTGGAGCAAGAGACTGCAGAGCTGTGCCCGGCTGTCGGGCACGCAGCCGGCTCCCGGTCCTGCCTCTGGGGAAAGTCGCCCCCCGCGCTGCGCCCGCCCGCCCGCCCGCGCTGCGCCTCCTTTTGAATGCCGCGACACTCTCGCTCGCTGCGGGGTTCCTCCCCGGTGCCCGCCACCAGCACTGCAGAATGCTCCCCAGGGGCTCAGTCACCGCGGTGGAGATTGCCCCGGGAAGCCCCGTGAAAAGGAAGGAGCAGGGCCGGGAGCGGCGATTTCCCCCGCACTCTGTCTGCTAAGCGTGGGATTGGGTCCGCTCACTGCGGCTCTTGACGGCTGCGGAGCGCTCCGGCACCCCCAAACCCAAGTCTCCCGGCAGCTCAGCGGGAGATCTGAGAGGTACTCAGACTCAGGGCTTGTCCCTGGCTTGGGGTTTGGTGAAGCCTGCCCAGGATCCACGTTAACTTTGCGAACCAATCCTTTCCCCGAAGCCCGCTGCCTCCTCTCGGAGCGCGCGCCCAGCCGCACCAGCTCCGGGGCCCTTCGTCCCCCGCAAGCGAGCCGCGAGGTAGGAAGAGCTGAGACACCCCGGCATCCTGGGGTCAGCGGGGCGGGGAGCGCCCGATTCCCTCGCGCCCAGCCAGGAGGAGCTTTGCGAGGGGCGGCCTGGCGTTGGGAAGCCTAGAGTCCCTTCAGAAAGTGGGGTCTGGGGGCTCGCGGGGTCCAGCTTTCGAATCTCTTTGCTTGCCAAGGCCCCGATTTCGCCAGGGCTTTGCGCGCCTGTCTCGCGCGGATGAAAGATTTTCTAGATGTTGGTGGAAACCCTGTTGCTTTTGCTCATCATGCCGCAGGAATTTCGCGGGCCATCGTACTGCTACGAAGACACTGCATCTTTTAATTATTTACTAGTGTCGTTTCTTGCACGACGGCGGGTCGTCCCTAAGGGGTAGGGGTGGAGGTGTGGGGGAGAGGGCGGGAGGGCTGTTCCTGAAACCCTGAGCCCGGAGGTCTAGCTTCGCCTAAAGTCATCCCTTCAGTTTTCCTCCTAAAGTGTTCCGATGGCTTACACGCCTTCTCCTGTTTCTTCTGATCTTTGCTATGGGTTCAATATCAGCCAGGGCGTAAGTTTTCGGTTTAATCACAGAGATGCAACGATAATTAATCTGGTGTGAGAGGATGGATCAATTCCTTTACCACTCTGTCTCGCAGCAGGCAGGCATCGATGGTTTTCCGGGAGTGTCTGGGTTTCCCATGTGTGTGTGTGTGTGTGTGTGTGTGTGTGTGTGTGTGTGTGTGTGTGTGTGTGTGTGTGTGTGTGTGTGTGTGTGTGTGTGTGTGTGTGTGCAGATGTATTCTCAGGAGCGAGGATTCTTTAGCTTCACGTCAGCATGTCGGCCAGGCTGGGCCATGAACGCTAGAGCCTTGTAAAAAATGAGAGAGGAAAAGAGAAGGGACTGACCTTCTTTTAATTAATCTTGGAATTATGATTCCTACAAAAACAAAGCCAACCAACCAATCAACCAAAGAACAACAACAAAAGAGGAGGACCAAGGAGGTACAGACAGAGGTACCAGAAAGTAGTTACTGAATCTCAGCTTTAGGGAGCCCGGCAGTGTTCTAGAAGAACAAAGGAATAAAAGTTACAAAGCAAAGGGTCACAGTGATGACTAAAAGCTGGGGACACCGGGGAGCTACAGTCGTGTTAAGTGCCTTAAACTGATGCACTGATTCCCAGTTTTAGACTTGGCCAGTAGGCCCTGGAATTCTATCCTCCTGCAAGACTGAAATCCTGCCTTAGTACAAAGGAATGTGAATAGTTTTCCAGAAGAGCGTGGAAGGCGTCTGGAGGCGAACAAACTTTTGCTTGAGTGAGACTAAAGCTTTACATCTTGCTTTTAGGGGAACCTTGCAAATGAACTCATCAAATACATTTTGCAGTCATCCTTTATTGGGATAGATAATAATTACTGCCATTATCTGAGTTGTTCGTTCCCAGTGTGCACATTTCCAGTTTATTTGGAAATGTTTAGAAAAGAAGAAGAAGAAAACAAGAAATCGCTGGCCCCACCCCTGGGGGAGGGGAGTGGAACAAATGCAGCAGAACAAATGCATTCAGGAATGCAGATTTATTCCAACTGGTTTTATTGCATCTGGGGGGGGGGGATTAGGCTTTTCAAGTAGGTTTAATGGAAGCAGTGGGCCATCTTGATAGCTCTTCAGAACTTTCATTATGCTCAACATTCTTATCAGAACAGTAGACAGTAAAATTGCTAGAAACCTAAATTCTATTTTCAATTAAGATGCAATCTTTTGTTAATTTGACTTTCTCTGCTCAAGTCAAAGCCCTATTCTTTTTCTTTCTCTTTCTGTTATAACCCAGAACTCTTATTTCTCTTCTGCGGTGATGGTTTCGCATGTGTATGTTTGATTGCTTGTTTGTGCTTTGAGGAGATAGGAAGAGTTGGACGGCCATGTCATGATTTGGGGTGGGGGGTGGGGGGGGAGGAGACTACATTTCAATTTCATGCTCTTTTAATGCCCATGTCTTCATAACTCATGGTTTTTCTTTCACTTTGAATAGAATTACATGGCTGCTTTTGTCAGGAGTCTAGTTTGGGGACCTTCATATGGGAAACACCATGACTTTGACCTCATGGCCTGATTTACAATGCCAGCTCTGCTCTCCCAGGAGCTTCATGTGCCTTGGAGCTTTGCCTACGAACACTAGCAGCTTAGGAAACTGGCAGTTCACATAAACTATGATCGGCTATATTCAAACTTACTTTTAAACCAGGACCATTGAAAGCAGACCTGCCACCTCTGATTTTAATTTTCAAATACAGGAAGAAGTTCTTGGAGCATAATAACTTTATGAGTTTATCTTCAATATAGAAAATTTGTCACTTGAATCATTGCCCTAACCGATTATAAAATAATTCTGATTAATACAACACTGTTATATGGAATTGAAAAGTAGGTAGGAATCATTTCTTTGCAACCATCAGATTTGGAGAATGACTACAAATCCCCACATTTTCCCCCTAGAAATTTTGAGCACTGTGTATGATTTAGTCTATAATTTGCAGGATTGAAATATATGTGGGATGAATTTCTCCCTCACAAAATGGGTTCGTTGTTGGAGAAGTGTTAGCCAAACAAGAACTTCCATTCTTTATTTCCAACTCAAAGTAATGCCTCTGGAATGCATAAAGATATTTGGCCTATATAAATTTGTGGTTTAACTCAATGGAGAGGAAAACCCTCAACAGGTTTGTTCAAAGGAAAAATTCAAAATAAAATGGAAATCCAGACAATAAAGCAGGATAAAGGATACATCCTAGTACCCCAGTGGGATATATGAGTTGTTCTGTCTGGAGTGACTGTGATAGTCATCAGTAGACTGCTCTGTGAACAAGAAAGGCCAGCACTTGAGGAGGATAGTTAAACATCGTGCTGCTATCATTTTTACCCTGACATTGAATGCCTTGTGATTCTCTGGAAATGGACTCCTTCTCGGAAGATTGCTCTTGTGGCCACTAGAGGGCAATGATGTCCTTCTCCAACTTTGCATGGGGCCCATCTGCTTTTGAGGGCACCATGAAAAGCCGTTTTGTTACCACCAGCCTAGTCTGGATCTCTGGGGAGGGGAGGGATTCATTCTAGTTGTGGCTCAGGCTCCGGCTCCAGGCTCCAGCAGTTTGTCTGGATTGAGCATCTTTCCAGTGGGTGGATTTTCCTTGACCGCAGCCTTTTCTTCTCCAACTTAGACTTTGCTAGAAAGTTGGGAAATCTTGTAACTTGAGATTGAAGCCAGTGCCATGGGAGGGGCTGGGATGCAGGGTGAATAGGGTTCGTTTGCTCTGAAGCTGTAAACTGGGAGGATTTTATGGATTTTTATTTTCTGTCAGGAAGCGCTTCACTGCTGACTCCAAGGGGGAACCAGGTGAATAAAGAAGTGAATTAATAGACGGCTTTTATGTCTTTGCCTGTTCTTTCGAGAGCATTGGAAGATACCTGCAAGACATTTCTAACTTGGAATTTAAAAAGCGTAGTGGAGGGACCTATATTCACGTCTTGATATAGAATCTCAATGTGTGTTTTATGACTGCCTTTACATCGTTCTTGATATGGTTATCTAAAATCCAACTTCAGTCGAGAGTAAAATTTCATTCGGCATTTGTCCTCATGCATTGGTGTTTAATCATTTGATTTCTCAGTGATATGGAAATTGCAGCTTATGATTAAACTGGGTATTTCAGGCCGCACAGATTTATATTTGTTACTATGTGATAGTGTCATTATGAAAGTCCAAAAGAATGAAAGGGAAAACTAATGCTATATTATAATTAAGAGGAAGCTCTATTAAAATAAGTACTGTCATAAGTGGATACTTTTTTTTTCTTTTAAACGGAGTGCAGTTGCCTCCCTAGTGGTTTAGCAGTGGAGTTCTTTGTAGCTCAGAGCTGTGCTGGAATGCATAGACAGTTGATGTGGAAAGGATCAATGTAAATGGATTATGGGAAGGAGTATTAAGCCACTCAGTGGAAAGTAAGACAAAGTGTTTTGTAAACCAATGCTCACTTACCACAGAGCAGTTTATTTAACTTAAAAAAAAGAAAGCAATTTTAAAATACAAATGCTACAGAAAAATTCACACTGTTGATATTTGCTTTAATCAGACAGCTGACAGTTTTCTGGACTATATCATTGAGATAAAGTATAGCATTCTCATAGTTCATACATAGGTCTAGCCTGTGCTTAAGCACAACATTAAATGAGATAGAGGTGTGACATAGAGGAGAGGGGAAAAGGGGGAAGAAAAGCCAGAGTATGAGAGAAACTTCATGATATTTCTCAAGGTTCACCAATTCCAGGTCTCTGTCTCTTTTTATCTCTGTCTCTCAATATCCTCATGTAGGGGATTTGGAATGCCAAGTCCGGAAAACTGCTACGAACAGCTTTCTCCAAGCATCATCATCCTCTTCCTCCTCCTCCTCATCATTGGGACAGCACAGTTTTATCCAAAAGTGTCCTGATTATTCCAGGCCTTTCTTTGTCTACTAATTTCCAACCTTCCATTTGTCAGAAAGTCTCCTGATGTAGTCCTGTGTGTTCGAATGATTTTCACAAGCTCACTACCAATGCTACCTTCTTTTGAAGAATGAGCTTGAAGCAGGGGTTGGCACAAGGTATCATACTATAGGCTACTCAGTGCCCCTGTAGATAATTGGGAATATTTTATTCATAAATGCATCTTGGAAAATTCAGCCTGGTTTCCATCATCCCCGATGCTTGGGCTATTGTTTAAACATGGTGGCTAACTGCAAAGAAGAGGCCCAGAAATGGGGCCTAGGGATGGAGTCTGCAGAATTATTTTTTTCCCCCCGATCTTGTTAAAAATGTAACATTACCTATTATTTATTTTGAGGACTGAGAGTTCATGCAGCTGTGTGTCCGGCTCTGTCCTGCTGTTCAAGGCTTCTGAATTCCAGCTCCTTTGCTTTCAAACATAGGACACGGCTTCTCAGAGACTCAAGAGACCTCCTCTGTGAAAGTCGACCTCAGAGGATATCTGTGTCCTCTGGTTATTATAAAAGTAAAATAAAAACTGAGTCCAATGATAGCTCATGCTCACAACAAATGCTCTGTCTCTGAACTAAACCTGGGATTCAGTTTCATTCACTAATGGTGGTGATCAGACCCCAAGTCCTACTATGAACATTTCCTTTAATGATGAACCATTCTGGTGCCTGCCTTTTATTTTATTTTATGAATGGTTTGCTGAGTTGAAGTGATGTCTCCGTCCCTCTGCAGTTTCCAGTAGTCAAGGGGTAGTTGGGGTTTTAGATTTTAAGATAATTATTGCTTTTGGAGAGTGTTTCCTTCCTGCTTCTGCATGTTTTCCCTCTGTTCACATCACATATGGGGTACTGTTGGAAGTTACCCTAACGTCATAGCTGACTGGGAAAGCTGGCTACGCATGTGCGTGGAATATCCACTACAGGTGTAAGAGGAGGGAGCCTCATGACGGTTCCAGAGTAACTAGCTTAAAAGATAACTGCCTCTTACTAAACTGTTTCAAATTTTCAAAGACCATTCCTGTTTATTTTTCCAGGTAAAGGTAGTTTGGGATTTCAAGAGGTGTGAGAAGTGGCAATATTAACTGAGGAAGGGACAGCAGTTGGAGATGATGCCTTTGGCTTCTCTCATGGTTCTGTTCTCCACACACCCAGGCAAATGCATTGTGCTCTGGCCTTCTGTTATCAAAACTCACAGGAGCCTCATGCTCTCAACACCCTGAATGGTTTTCTGACTGTTTTCACACCCACTGTCGCAGCCAGGCTGGGCCTTTCCAAGGCCTCCCTGTCTTCCAGGTTGCCCTGCTGCTTCCCATCTGTGGCCTGCTTGTGGTACCTGCTCCTGCCCCAGGCCCCTGTTCCTCCCTGTCTGTGCCCAGAAGTGAACAGGAATATCTGCCTGGGTTTGCTTGGAAAAAGGAGGAGGTCCTACTATGTGTGGGTGTGGTATTCAGGAGCTTATTCCCTCTGTTACAGTGCAAGAATGCAGTACTGTTCTCTCTGTTACAGAGGGGGTAAGTGACTGGCCAGGGATTGAGGATCCTTGTCTAATCCTAGAAGGGTGTGTCCTGAGGCTCAGAAAGTGCCCACCCTGTTGTGGATGGATGGATGTCACCTGCATGGGCCTCCCTAGTTCTTATGGGCGAAATGGCAGGACAGAAGAGCTGACTGCTCCACCCCAAACCCCTTACACCGAGTCTCATAAAAGGGAGCTTCTGAGACCTCTCCATTCCTCTTCTCAGCAAGTTTTCTTTTTGTCAGTAAACTTACAGCATCTTAAAAGCCTCGATGCCTTCCTGCTAGCTACCTCTCAGAGAAACTGGGAAGTGAATGGGTGATTCATTAGCTCTGCTCATCCAAATGTTCCATTGGGGGAAGGAGGAGCTAAAGTTCCCTGAACTGGTGACTTACTTCTGTGGTAACTTAGGGAAAAAATATAACTGAATCACATTTGGTCTCCCAATACCTTTTCTCCACCTCCTGAGTAGCCCTACAGTTATATAGGATGTATTAGTGATTGAAACTAAAGGTTGAACTAGGAAGATTATGATTGGTATCTTTGGTGGTGGTGGTGGGGGTGGTGGTGTGTGTATATCTATTCTTGCACTTTCACTTGGTGTTCTTGCTCGTGGCCAGAGCTCTCCCACAGAGCTTCACCTACATTCCTGACCAGCATCATATACGAGGTAAACATAGACTTTCTCACTTACCTACAGATGGTAACTGAACAAGATAGGATCCAAACCCTAACATCAAATCTTGCATACAGGGTTAGAATACTCCCATCGTTCACTGCTTCAGCCAGCCTGATGAGATACAATGCCCAGGCCTTGGGCTATCCTTGTCTCTCTCATTTGCTTCCACTCTATCCTGTCATTGTTCCCTATAACCAATGACATGTTAAATGAGCTTCCTTCTCATAGTCTATGCCATCCTTATGACTGATTGGACGTGCCACTTCCTGCAATTAGAGCTGAGGACATGGTTTTATCAAGTTGAACTCTCAGGACTCAGGTACATGAAATCATTTCTTGAGTCATCAGCCTTTCCGGTCAACTATCATGAGGAGATAAAGGCTCAGACGTCTGGGGAAGAGCTAGGACTTATCCAAGGCCACATTATCCTCCAGAGATAGATGACACATAAGTGATGCACTTTCTTGGCTTTTAACCCAATCACATTTCACAGTCTCTAAGCAAAAAGTGTATGTCTATGTGTTTGTGTGTGTGTGTGTGTGTGAGAGAGTGCATTTAATATGAAAGCAATTTTAGCATATGTATCCATGATATAATTATTTTAAATTCATTAGATCATGCATATATATGTAGATATATACATATACATGAACGTATGTAAACATGTATATATATAAACATGTACCGATATATCTATATATTATAGATATAGACATATCTGTCATCGTTCTATCTATCCATCTATCTGTCTATCTAGATGTCTAGAATTCCGTCTAGATATACTTATATATATATATTGTACATAACCTTGCTAACAAGTTAAGTTGTGAGATCTCTTTATGAGACCTTTCACAAATACCTTGCTTGGAAGTCCACTGTCAGTGGACTGTTATTTGCTATGCCATTTGATAGCTTGCTGCAAAATGTGCCATTTGATCCTAGAGTTCAGAGCTGACCTACTTTATAGTCATCTTTTCAGCATCTACCTTTCTAAGTTTCTACGCAGGACAGACTGAGAAGATGTGTATGACAGGCAGCTTTCCATAGGGACAAAAAAATACCTGAAATATTGAATTTGTCAAGTATAAAAAATTTCTCTGGGTTCCCAGATGAATGCTTTTAATTTGCTTTGAACCTATGATGAGGTGGCATGTGATGGGGGCAGTGTGTGATAGAGAGGAATTTCTCACTCTATCACCAGGAAGTAGAGAAAGGCAAGAGAAAGAGACCGGAAACCACAATCTCCACCCTTTAACACCCCACTGTAGACCTAGCTTTAGCGGAGATGACACGATCCAGACTATAGCAGTGCCCTTTCCCTGGCCCATTGGATGCCTTCAGAGTCTGCTGGAAGGATTTTGTTTGAAAGTCACCTTGAACCAATCCCCTTGTCCTTTAGGAAATGTCTTGGATGCAGAGAGGAAATGAAGATTCAGGAACTTTTCTTCAGTGAACTGATGACATCAACTGCGCAAATAACCGTAGGTCTTGTTGACAAGACTGGAACTTTGCAGGTTGCACACAGTGATGTTACAAATGAAGTGTAAATCCACTGGGCTACAGGGAAGACAGGCCACATCCAGTTCAGTGATCAAAGATGATCTGGGACAGAAATCATAGAATTCCACTCCTGTATGTTAGACTGAGGCACTATACAGGTGTATACCCCCCCCCCCCAGCACACACATTTCCTCCTGCCTACTTCATAGGAAAGGGCTGAAGACAGAAATCTAGGCTTCTAGCCTCTAGATTATCAACTACCTCCTATACACTTCTTTTATTGCAGCCCGGGGCTACATTACATTAACTTTTATTGCCAGCCACATCACCCAGAGGACTTATGCAGACTTATGCACCACCATTTATTTGTTTATTTGTTTTTCCTTATGTGCTGCTGTTAAGTCACATTCTCTCTCACCTGTCCCCATGCACATAAGACATGATGAGGTACCTTGCTGGTAGCATAGGCTCTCAAGTCAGGCTACCCTGCTGTACACTGTGGCCATAGCACTTACCAGCTGGATGAATCTCTATCTCTTTCTCAGTTGCTATGCTGTACTGGAGATAATATCCATATTTAATTATAGTATAACTGATAGTAAATGATATTAATTATATTAGTATGTAAGGATTCTTGAGATAGAGAATATACTAGAGCTGCTGTCACTGTTTTCTTTTCTGTTATATTCATATTGTTAGGTTCAGTCCACTGATCTGGTACACTACAACATTCTAAATTTTAAATCTTTATTCTGTTATCTAAAATATCTGTTATTCCTTCCAACCTCATTTTTAGCATTGGTTTACTCAGGCTTGGTAAACTCAGGTTTATCCATGCTTGGCAAAAGCATAACAAGGTGGCATCAATAAAATATCCAGGTACAAGTAGAGGCAGTGACTTGTTTCATCATATAGGGCTTTGATTTAGTGATTCAATACCTTGGAAGATACCATTCTGCATGATATCAATTCCACATAGTGCATTCTTTTTATTTTTCATGTATTTGATTGTATGACATGAGAATTACCATACGTGTTTATGAAATAATCCCCTGGAAAGAAAAAAAAAAGTTTTCTTTCTACTCAGAGATTTACAAAAGTAGCCACTCAAGAGATCACTGACAGGAGAATGGAAATCCAAACCTTACACTGGGCAAAAACTTGAGACCCTATCTGAAAAGTAACTAAAGCAAAATGAGCCTAGGGCATGGCTCATGAGTAGAGTACTAACAAACAGAAGGCTTGGAGTTCAACCCTCAGTTGATAAATAGATAGTAAATAAATAGGTAAACTTAAATAGGTAAGTAAACAAATACACTAGCAAACAAATGAAAATAGATGGTTGTTTCATTCATTTCTCTGCAAGACAGGATATCAGGCCCAACTTCTCAGGGTATTAAATTTGTATTCATGCACACACACAGTCATTCACAATTTTTTTCTGGAGAACTCATTCTGGGCATTACGGCAATGATGATAGAAGTCCCCGATTCCCAGGGTCGGCAGGTGTGGTAAGGTAGGCAGTAGTCACGTGTGTTTGGCAGGGACAGCCCTGATGTCATGGTGGGATTTGACCTGTGATTCTCAGGGCTCAGCCTCCTCAGGTTCCTGATGGTTTTCTAAGCCTGCTTCTCCAGGCTTTCTGTAACAATTGTGCTACTCAAGTTCTGCTTCTACTGCTTCACCTAAAGAAGCACAGATCTCCACACACAACTTGTGAGTAAGAATGGGATCCACCACACAGGCCTGAAGTACCTGTCTCTTGAGTCCTCCTCAAAGATGAATAGACGGGTGACCATCTATAGGATGCGAGGGTGAAGCAGGTGTCTTCACTAGATATCAGTCAATTCAGTGTAGCCACAATTGGGCAGGCCCATCAGGACCTGGCTAGAAGCCTCTTGATGTAGCTCAGTGGTCAAGGGGTTACTTTCAGGGCTGGATATAGAAGACAACATTACAGACAGGTAGAAAAATGGTTTCTTAGAAAGAACGGTGGTACCTGTTTGTGGAACCCCTCCATGGAGTCTTATCTAGTGCAAGAAGCATCTAAGATGGAATACACAGACCCTCCAGGCATTGAAATATGCAAGAGGCCTTTTCATAAGAATGGACAAGTGGCCCTAATTCATGGCTCAGCTTCAGTAGCCCTGAGCCATATTCTACTCCCTTAGCAGTGTGGTGGCCTCTATGTTGGTTCAGCATATTGGGCAGGCAGGTGAAAGGTCTCAGTGCATGCAGCTGGATGAGTGTGAGCAGCAGGAATACACAAGTAGAACAAGTTCTTTGGGAGTTAGTTCCACAGTACCCCGGGACACCCGTTTTTGCCCACTTTGGAAAGGAATCATCTCTCCCAGAAGTGTAGGCTAGGCTGCAGAGTAAGATTAGTGTTTCAGAACTCCTGAGTCTTCCTAAACTAATGGGTATGGTAATAGAATAATACGAGGGCTTTGATTGGTGGGATGGTGGTGAGTTCCTGATCTGGTTCCTTGCCCAGAGTTGACCCACTTGTCACTAAACTACACAAGGCCTCGGAGCCATAGATTTCAATACTGTGCATCACTGCATTCTGGTCTCCCTGCACATAAATCCAAGCAACTGCTGAAGTCTGACTCAATGTATCAAGGTCGAGATTGTGGTAAGGTCGCCAAAAGAATACCAGCAGTTAATTTCCCTGGGTACATTTATTACAGCATATATTTAAAGGTGTGAAACATATATTTCATTGACAATAGTAACAGGATTATATTGGAACTCTAAAGCTATGTTAAACACTGAGGTTCTGTAAGTTGAATACTAAGGTTCCGTTTTTACAAACTATTCTCATTCATTAATGCTTGGCTCCCAAAATATCCCAGTAGCAATGAGAGATTCTGTCTTGAGCTGCCTTACTGTATTCTGTTTGGCGTGAGCTCAATTGTGTTAGAAGATACAGTCCTCATTTTCACTATTAGCTTTGGGAGCCTAAAAAGGCACTATATGAATGACTTGTCACTATTATCTCAGAACGAAAAAT
Source organism: Perognathus longimembris pacificus (assembly GCF_023159225.1). Lineage (NCBI taxonomy): Eukaryota > Metazoa > Chordata > Mammalia > Rodentia > Heteromyidae > Perognathus > Perognathus longimembris. Next base: position 14,868,012 of record NC_063170.1, read on the forward strand.
ATTGCGCCATAGCACTTAGAGCTAGACAAGTCATGCACTGGTGATTCTTGTGTTTAGTTCTCTTTGGCTCTTACTGCAAACATGGTAGAGAATCTTCAGCTTCAGCAAAATCTCAGCATTTGGGAGTATAGTAAGAGCCGAATATAGCCTGAGATGCTACTTCTAAGGGGTGAAGGATGGGCCAAATCACAAGGAATCATTTCAGTTTCCCTTTTCTCATCACCCCTACCTTCATTGTGCCCTGTGTCACAAGCCAGAAGGGTAACCGATTTTCACTTCCAGAGAAACATGCCTTTTGTCCCTTTCTTATTGGGTGCAGAGCTTCAAGCCCATTCCTCACGAATGGAGAAAGATCACCTGTCAGCAAGTTTGCAGCCAATTGCTGACAAATTTTCCCTAATAGTCTGCTCTGTGGGTTCCCTCCCTCCTCTGGGCAGACCAGTGGTGCATGGAAGGCTTCGGTGATAAATAGCCCTGTGGCCTTGGGCAAGCCAATTACCCTCAGTTTCCTCATCTGTAAAGTGGCCTTTTGGGTCCTGTCCAGCTCTAAAAGAGTGTGGCTCTCAAGCCTTTGTCTACAAATCACTTGGCAGGGTGCTTGGTGCTTTCTGACCCTTGTGATTCAGCATTGAGGAGAAGGAGTGAGGCGGGGTGCAAACGCACAGATTGTTCTGCCTAAGCAGCACAGATGCACACAGAATGATAGCAGGGTACAATCTTAGAAACCTTTGTGGAGCCATTTCCTTGAATATCCAATTCAGGGGAGCTCCTAGCAAGCCTTTTCGGGGCATGGGACAGGAGAGTTGCTGGACTCAATGTTTAAGTGCATTTTGGCCCAGCACTAAGAGAAACTCATAGAAAGAGGCAAAACAGCTAAGAAGACAAGCTGGGAAAAAGATCATGATAATGATGATAAAGCCAGGCTCAGGCTACTGGCCCTCTGAGATCTGAGGTATCCTGAGCAGACACTCTATGCATATTCTGCACTCAGCACTTTCCATGAATTATCTTAATCCATCTTCCAGGCAAGCTCAGTGAGGTAGAAGTTGAAATAATCTTCATTTATAAAAGGTAGACACCAAGCTTAAGGATAGACAACCTTTCCCAGTGTTAGGCAGTTCATCAGTGGGCAGGCAGAGATCTTGCATTTTTCATGTCTCTGTGTTGGGGAATCAGATTTAAGATACTTGTAGGTGTTCATGAGACTTAGTACATTGCCCCCGCATGCCTGTGAAGTAAGTACCTTACTGAGTACCCAAAATGGAGACTGGGGTTTCTATCGGTTATCTCAGTTCATCTTCTCAATCCCATAAATAAGAACCTGAGATTGCACAGTTGGCAGTGATGAAGGATTTGAATTTCAGGACCCACATTTGAGACCCAGCAAACTTTTCCTAGGACTTGGAAAGTGCTTTGAGATTGATAGATTCTTGGCTCTCTCCTCACTTACCCAGGATGATTTAAAGATGACACAGAGTGTTATGTTTTCTGTGATATATTCATGCAACTTAAATATTGAAGAAGACGTGTTAGGCCAAAAAGAAGTTGTATTTCCAAGAGTCATTTTTTTTTTTTTCCCTCCTCATGAAGTTTTGGCTCCTGGCCAGCCCTGACATAAATGAAGATCAAGAGTGTTGCATGGCAACATGCATCCTTCACCCAGGGTTTACAGCGTGCTTATACAAGTGGAGAGAAGATCCACGGCTTCAGGTTTTGTGCCTCAATAGGTGCTATCTACTTTTGGGGATGTGACATCTTGCATCTGTTGCTTGAATTGAAAAGGAGCAAGGGTCACATGTCAGGGGTTGTGATGAATAGCTTTAGGGTGTAAGGTTTATGGAATACTACTCTAGTGAAAAACTGTACTGAACCAAACCAAGCAAAACAAGGAGCTAAAAAATTAAAGCTGGATTTTATTTAGGAGAAATTGAAAAGGCATTTCAAGTTAGGACAAATGCAATTGTAAACATTAACAAAGAAATGTCTTTGAAGAGACAAAAGTTAGAAAAATGTCTCTTCTTTGCTTTTCTTTCTTTTTTTTTCCTGTCATAATAGTCTATTCTTGGGGAGCTTTTGTCTGTCTTCTCTTGGTCTCATCCGTTTATAGATCTTCATTTTTAACCATCTCACTGGATGATAAGGAATCCATTTTGTCCATACTTTCCTGTTTGGTAGAATAAAAGGATTAGAAGGTAAAATTGTGTCTGCCGAGGAGTGGGGAAGGAAAAGTCTAAGGAGAAGGCTTATTCAGCCCCTTTGCTCTGTAGACTGCATACATTCTTCTCCTTCTTGGTCAACTCTTGGGGCGATCAAAACCAAATGGGTGATAAGCTCTTAGAAACTCAGAGGTTCTCAGTTCTGGCAAAGAAACCTCCAAAAATTGTTCTGTAACTCACTTATGTGAGTGGTTGTTGAAACAAAGCGAGTAAGAATGTGAACTGATTAAATTCATGGAAATAGCTACACTCTTCAAGAATTGCCTGTCATTGCTTAATGTTGGAAATGTTGATAGTATCTCCAGTATTGTTTTCCCGCTTTTACATTTTTACATTTGCATTGGAAATGATTTGATTAACATGTTGGTTTTGGTTTTTGTTTTTCCTTTTTGCTGAGGATGATGTTCCTTCTGGGTAAATGACATTGATTATATCCCGTGGCACTGTTGAGCATGCTTTTTTTTTTTTTTGGCCAGTCCTGGGGCTTGGACTCAGGGCCTGAGCACTGTCCCTGGCTTCCTTTTGCTCAAGGCTAGCACTCTGCCACTTGAGCCACAGCGCCACTTCTGGCCATTTTCTGTATATGTGATGCTGGGGAATCAAACCCAGGGCCTCATGTATATGAGGCAGGCACTCTTGCCACTAGGCCATATCCCCAGCCTTGAGCATGCTTTTTTATGCAGGGCAGACTTGGGTGCCATGCTGAGCAATTTCTGGTACCCATGACTTCACCTGCATTATTACACCTCCTTTCAAGGACTACAAAGGTGCATTTGTGGATGCCATCCCCATGCTCTCGCCTGCGAGAAATTGTGTTAATTCAACTTTAATTTTCCTGTCAAATCGAACAAGAAATGAGTTTGTTGGTGGACATTATCATGTCTACTGAAGAGGTGGCCAGGTTGGGGGCTTAGGGAGTGGTGACTGTTGCCCTGTGGGGCATTTTTGTGTTGTTTGGTGTATACATGGATGTCTGCCAGGATGTGGGACCCCACTAGACCCCCTGGGAATCTCCTAGGGACCACTGTGGACTGTAGTCTCATCCCAACTGGAATGTCTCTCCCCCCAAATTAGCTTCTTTGCCTCTGCATATTTTCCAGTGCCCTGCTAGCCCGTTCCCCCTCTTCCCCCACCAACCTCTATAACACATTTCAACTTCATGAAATCTGTGCTGGAACCTCAAGGAAGATATGATGAATTGATGCTGCAACTCTCCAGATAGACCTAGAAATTCAAAATATTTTTTTTTTGGGGGGGCAATAAAAGAAGGGGCCTCTCAGACACACTTCTCAAGGAATGCCTTTCAAGCTATTAGTTATCTCTGGTGCCAGAATTCTCCAGGTTGCACATTTCTGTGAGTTCATTTTTTATTGTATTTCCACCAGAAACTTATTCATAAACCTTACAAGACCTAGAGCACTTCCTAATACATTGTTGTTTACAAAGTATGTATTACTTAATAGCTCGGTGAGTCTTTTTTTTTTTTTTTTCATTCTTTTGAACTAATGGGATCCAAAGTGTAAAACCTGTTTCCTATCAGTACAGCAGCAATAATAAAAGCAACAACAGCAACAAAAACACCCTGAATGGACAATCCTGACTTTAAGTTTATGGCTTCTCCACGCATAGTGTGGTCCCGATTTGAGGAGAGAGCAAAGGGATGGGTTTCTTTTGGCTCATAGTTTCAGAACTTTCTGTCCAATGGTCCCTTTGGCTCCATGGTTTCTGGGCTATTAGGTTGCAGCAGAAAATCATGACAAGGGAGCAGAATTGGTCACTTGTGGCCACCGGGAAGCACACAGCGAGTGAGAATGAGAGGGCTGTGGACCAGATAAGAACCTCCAAGGAATCACTCCTTCCAACTCACTCACATTTCTTAAATAATCATCACTTTCCAGGATCACTGGCCTTGGGAAGGTCCACCCATTCCCTCCCCAAGCCTCACCACTGAACATTGCTCTATTAGATATCAAGCTATCAACACATCAACTTTTGGGGCCATTTCAGATTCAAATCATGATAACAGTATTTAATTATTGGTAAGCAGAAGCTTTTTTAAGAAAGTATTTCTGTTCTGTTGAGAGGAAAGTGAGATATAATTAGTTTATCTCTCTAGGAGTCTCTGTCTCTCTCTGGATAATTAACTACAGGGTGACTCTTTGGGATTTTGCACCCAAGTTCAATGACATCAATATATTTTTTTCTTTCCATGCTATTTTCCAAATTTTGCTGAGAAATTTTATTCTTCTGCACCACACTGTTACCTGGATTTTAGGAGGAGAGATTCTTTTTCCCCCATTGTTTTCAAACATTCTAGTCTTTACTTTAGAATGAAATTGATGTAAATAACGTCTTCTTTCTCAGCATGAATTATGTGTTCATAACTCAGGGTATTAAGAACTCAGTTTGCTTTACCCTATCCTTTGTTCCTGAGCTTTTTATATGTTTCTAATTGGAATTTCAGGATAAATCTGTGAAGTCGGTACTGTCCAGTAGAATTCTGATGTAAAGAATAAATCAAACTCACCTTTGTAATTCTAACTTTCCTGGTAAATGTAAAGTATAAAAAAGTGACATTAATCGTAGTCATATATTTCGTTTAAGCTTGTATATCACATAGATAGCATCATACAATATATTATGATAACAAAAAGTAGGAATTTATGACCTATATAAAATTAACATGATATTGCATGTTTCTTCCATTTTGCATTTTTAAAGTATGGAGTGTGTTTTACCCTTATGTCATTTGGGGTCACATGTATTTTGAGTGTTCAAGAACTATGTGTTGCTGGGCTCTTGATGGCTCACGCTTGTAACCCCAGCTACTTAGGAGGCTGAGATTTGAGGATCAGAGTTTGAGGCTAGCCCATGCAGAAAAGCCTCTGAGACTTTTATCTCTAATTATGCATAAAAAGGCTGACATGGAGCTGTGGCTCAAGTGGTAGAACGCTGCTCTTTATCACAAAACCTTAAGAACAGAGCCCAGGCATGGAGTTCAAATTAAAAAAAAAAAAAACAACTCTATGTAGATTGTGAGTGGACACTGTATAGAGATGATGCTAGGTGGAGCTTTTTAAGGGAAAATTTCTTTTTTGGGGATTTTATTGATTTTTTATTAATTCAATTTTATTGACAAGGTGTTGTGCAAAGGGGGGTACAGTTACATAATAAGGTAGTGAGTATATTTCTTGTGATATCTGTTATACCCTCATTTTTCTTTCCCTTCCCTAGTTCAGGTAAGCATATATACAATATCCAGTGTACCAAAATCATACACAGTAACCACACAGGGTACGCCAAAGGGATTTCACCTAGAACATTAAACGTGATGACAACAATAGAATCCTCCTGTATCCTTCTCTTGGAGTTGTTTTTGCTTATCCTTATCTTATATAATTATGTGTACCTAGCTGTTGAGCTATTGTGATCCACTGATAGGTCTATCCTAGACCTTTTTATGTTTGTTTAGTAGTTGTTTGGTTTTAGATACATAATGTAAAGTGTTGACTTAAGGGAAAATTTCTTAAAAGCTACTATTGGTACAGGATATACTCAGCTCAGAACATTGTCATGATATCTAATCTCATTGTCAGAATGATTTTGTGTTTCCACCCCTGACTTTCACACAAGGAGACATCAAACTCAGAAACCTCTCAGGTGATGTAGCATGCTTAGTGTTGTACAATTTACTAAGATGCAGAACTGGAATTGAGATTTAACGTATTTTATCTTCCTGTTCAGGCATACTTGTAAACTACTGTAATCTCCTAACAGTGGAGAGGATGTTGGTGACAAGGACAATGATAAAACAGCAGTAATAGCATTAGCATAGTGATCCTGTTAACACCTGACATGAATTGGTTTAGGACATTCTCTCCTGTGTTGTTTGATACACTGTTGTTCTGTCACATTTCATAGGAAGTCCTCTGAAATGAGGAAGAGGTAGTAACTCAATCAGGCTATGCTGCTTCTTGTGTCTAGTTCATCCAGGAAATAAGGCCCCTGGGAAGGTCAGAGAGTTCTAATGGGACATATGAATTATAAATACTGAGGAATAATGCAGTGGTGTTTTGGCATGTGAGTAATTACTGTTTGTTTGTTGAGGGTCACACAATGCAGGCACAGTTCAATGGAGATTCCTCACTTCTGCTAAGTGTTGAGCTGACGGCAGGTTAAGTGGGTTGTTCATTGGGTTTGAATGCAGGGTTTGGGTGCTGGCAACTCTACCACTTTGAGCCACAGCTCTTCTTCTAGTTTTCTGGTGGTTAATTGGACGTAAGAGCATCACAGACTTTCCTGTCCTGGCTGGCTTTGAACAGTGATCCTCAGATCTCAGCCTCTTGAGTGGCTAGGATTACAGGTGTGAGCCACCAGTGCCTGGCTTAAAAAGCATATATTTGAAAAGAATAACACTAAATGAGCAAGCACTTTGTTGCATTATGCTTGTCTCTGGGCAAAGTGAGTCATGTGACCAAGACCAGAATCAGTGTGTAAAGATCTCTAGGGCATGATTTATTGGGGATCCTTGTACATAATAAGCTCCTTCATAGCCTTCGTAGGAAGGAGGTACAGGAACAAGTGGGAGAGTGGGAGTGTCAAGAAGTCAAAGAGTTTAAGAGTATAAAGAAGTGCCAGGAAATCTACTCCTATCCCCAATCCTCAGCTGACACTATGGGATGAGTTGAAGATGAGTTTTTTTGAGCAGATATCTGAATGGATTTTCAAGATGGATTAAAAGTTTGATTTTTTTCCCTTTATTGTCAAAGTGAAGTACAGAGGGTTACAGTTTCATATGTAAGGCAGTGAGTACATTTCTTGTTCCACTTGTTACCTCCTCTCTCATTTTTCCCCTGCCCCCCCTCCCCCGTCCCCTCTCTCCCCATGAATTGTACAGTTGGTTTACACCAAATGCTTTTGTTAGTATTGCTTTTGGAATCATTTCTCATTTTATCCTTTGTCTCTCGATTTTGATATTCCCTTTCCCTTCCCTAGTTCTAATACACATATATACAGTATCCAGGGTACTCAGATGAGATACAGTGATAGCAGGGATACAACCACAGGAAGGGAATACGAGAGAACCAAACAAAAAGAAAAGATACGGTTTCACATGGCATGTTGAAAAAGTTAGATTTTTTTAAAGAGTTTCCTTCATGTATGAGGGACAAGGTAACAAACAGTACAAGAAATGTATCCAATGCCTAACGTATGAAACTGTCACCTCTCTGTACATCAGTTTGATAATAAAAATTTGAGAAAAAAAAAGAATTACTGTTCTTAGATTTCAGGATCAGAAGTTTTCCTGTGGGTCATGAAAACTGTAGTATTAATGCATGTTTTGAAAATGACAGCCAGTAATGACTGATTATAACAAAGGGAGGGTCCTCAATTCCAAGTTTATCCTTCAGTCAGAGGATGATTTTGCTGTTAGGAATACGTGACTACATTGCACAGCTGTGAGTAGAATGTGTCCTTGAAAGAGAACAAAGCTATTAAAGTAAAAATGTGTCATCAGTTCATTCCATCCATCCATCCATCCATCCATCCATTCATCTACCCATCCTCCCACTCACTCATTCATCCATCTATCCATCCACCTACCTGCCCATTCACCCATTCAGTCATCCATCCTTTCACTTAACAATGCTCATGAACACTGATAATAATCTAGGCCATGGACGTAAGTAGGAATAATACAGATATATTGCTATTTCCATAGGTCTTTTGTTTAGACAGTACAACTTATGTTTAGTTGCAGATAATACAAAAGCAAAGAAGGGAAGAAGACAATTTTTTGTCAGCGATAAGGATGGCTAGTAAAACAAGACTAAAGATTGTTTCAGGAGATGATCTTGACACTTGAGGGTGATAACTTGTCAGCTCTGTTCAGAAGAACACTACTCATAGCAATGAGGAAGACTGCAGCAATGGCACTAAACCACTATTAATCCTCAACTGCAAAGTGATGAGGGAATGGAGAAGAAAGAAGAAAAAAGGAAGACAATGGAGAAGGATGGGAAAAATAGAGGGAGGGAAGGACAATTAAATGAGTATTGTGGCTAACATTATTTTATGAATGATGATTTTTTTTGGGGGGGGGGAGGTTGTTCCAGAAAGTGTGTTGAGACTTGGGTGAAAACTCCAAAACCCCAGAGGAGAAAAGAAGGCTGACCAATGTCCCAGGCCATGTTAGTGATATGCCTAGATCACTGACCAGTGATCTGGACCTCTTGGACCAGTCACTTGCTTGGGCATGTTTATCTCTTCTAATAGTTACTGGATATCTTTATGTCAGGGAAGGTCCACCTAAGGAATGATAAATTAGAGAACTGCCATATCTTCTGAGGTCCTGAGAGGCCTGTAGATGTGGAAAGCAAGTTTGTGTAAATAAATACTTGGAATGGAAAAAAATTATGTGAACATAGCTCCTCTGAGTAATGAATAACAGCTTTGCCATGATGCCGGGAAGAATATAAGGTTATATTTGAGGGATTGCTTCGAGGAAGAAAGTTATCAGATTTTCACCTCTGACAATATAAAAAAAAAGCAACTAGATGTGAGTCTCAGGATGAGAAATTTAGATTACATCTGAACTGCTCCCTTGATAAGAGGTGTTAGCTATAAGAGGAAGGGATGAAATTGTTTTCTCAGAGGGCATTAAACATAGGAATCATTCATCCATCATGGAGATCACCGATAAATGCTGCTCTGGTGGAAGATGCCCCTTGCTTCCCTTGCACTCCACCTTCCTGACCTTCATCATCTCTTAGTTTTTCTTCTCTCTCTCTCTTTTTTTCAGGAAGAGAAACTTTTTTCACCTTCTAGCTTATCAGTCAGCCTTGCATTACTATAATGAAAGCTACCTATGAATAAAGAGAGGTTGGTTTTGGGTGTTCAAGATCAAGGTGGCCTAGTGCTTTGGGCCTCTGACAAGGAGAGTGCATCATGTTGGGAGCACTATTGTGAGGGCTTCTGTCTGCAATAAGGTAGCAGAGGGAGGGGGCTTGGCCCCAGGCCTCACAATCCACCGTGAAGACATGCCCCCAATACCTATGGACCTCCCACCAGGTCTAAGTTTTCAAGTATGTATCACCTTCCAATACTGCTACTCTGGGTAGGAATGGAGCTTTTTCACAAAATGGATGTTTGGGCAACAGACATCCAAACCAGAGCATTTATGTTTTCCTCATCTGTACCTGTCCTTGTAATTACTGGTGATTCTTAGCACTTTCATCCTTAGTATTTTCCTCCATATTACCTATGTTGCCGGGGGTGGGGTGTGATTCATAAAATTCATGGCATCATAAGCCATGAAAATAGGATCATTTACTGCAATCTGTATTTCAGTGATAATAATATCATATCCCCAGGTATTCACACAGAGGCAAATGAACACGGAGACCCCTCTTTCAGAACTCAATTTCTGTTCATGATCAGTTACCTTTATCTCTGGCATTTTCTTCACAGGACCTTTATAATCCTAGTTATTTTTGTCCAAGTCCCATGTGTTTCATTTCATAGGTTCATCCTTAATCTCTTAACTCCTCTCCTTGCCTATGACCTTCAGCCGTGACATTTACAGTCTTGCACTTGAGTGGTTAAGGACTTGGTGGGGCGAATCATTCCTGTTACTTCCATGTTTGGGTTGTACTGGTTACAAGAACATAATTGCAGACAAAGGATTTTAAGGCAAAGAAGAACTTTTTGGCCTTCTATCCAACAGCTCTAAAGTGTTTCAGCTTCTGGAAAGACAATCTATAGGACTGAAACTCAAGAGTGCCTGTGAACTCTGACTTGCTTTGTCTATATCACACACCGATATTTCTACTTCTATTTCTTGTCAAGTGTTACTGCTGAAAGATCTCTTCCACTTCCCCAATCAATGATGCAATGACCACTGGAAGTTTCTGAACCTATCTTTTGTGCTTTAAAATTACCAAAGCAAGACAAGCCTCTTTCTGCTATTTTTGTTCTTCCTTTCCTTTTTTTTTTTGTTAGCAGAAAAAGAATCCCTTTGCGTAAAGTATTTACTATGTCCTATGATTTACTCTGTGAAGTCTCAATTTTAGCCATGTGTTTTATCCTCATGGTTGATTCTAGAGTTAGGATAAAACAAATAAAATTTAGCACATTAATCCTCAGATGCTTTGGGTAGGTGGCAAACTGGACAACTTAATTAACATTCTACTTCCCTAGGTTTCTCCTGTCTTAGAGTCTATCCTCATTTCTAATTGCTTACTCTTCATGACAAAAGTAATTTGGCATCTTACAACATAGAATTTATCTGCATGGTGTTCTCCAGAGCCTGAGGGTTCATGACACCTTAAGTGGCATTCTAGGTGACAGTTCATGGAGCCTCCTTGTAAGAGATGGATGAAGGTATGAATCAGCGAGTGCATGGATAAATGAATGGAGTGAATGAGAAGACTTATTCTTCTTTTGTCTGTCATGGAGCTTGAACTCTGGGCCTGGGCACTCCCCTTGAGCTCTTCAAGGCTAATGTTCTACCACTTGAGCCATAGTGCTGCTTCTGGTTTTCTGGTGATTAATTGGAGATAAGAGTTTCATAGACTTTACTGCCTGGGCTGACTCTGAACCATGATCCTCAGATCTCAGGATCCTGAGTTTTAGTTAGTATTACAGACATGAGCAACTGGCACCTGGCTGAGAAGACATTTTTGTATTTTACGTTCTCTGGAACATGAATATCTACCTCCACCCAGCTCATGAATTGGAGAATATTAGAGGTTTTTTTTTTTTCCATAAGGGGGCATTTTTCTGTGAGATTTATAAACATGTGTGTTTTCACAACTAGGGAGGGAAGGCTACTGGCATCTGATGGATGGAGACCAGGGATGCAGGTAAATATAGAATACATCTGAGCTGATGTCAGGGATACTGATCTTGATAGGCCTTGCCCCAAGGGAGGACAATCTGTCAGAAAAAGTCATTGTTGGCTGGAGGAGGTGGGGGAGGGCAGAGGGGCCATGGCAAATATTATCCAGACATTTTCACTGTAAACCCTATCATGACTATATGTTTGAGGAAACTGGGATTAAGATATTCCACCTTGGCCAACATCACATAGGTAAAAGCATTGGTTTCAGAAAGCCCAAACTCTGACTCTTTACAATAAATCTATTATCATGCCTCTCCTCATTCCTTCAGCATAAAATAACATTTTGCACGTGTACACATGCATTTTTCTAATAGCTGAAAGTTCTTTGTGTGTATGTGTGTGTGTGTCTGTGTGTGCACATGTAACAACCAGATAAACAGAAGGCTTTACAAAGTTATCATCCACCTGATCTTCTGCAATAATGCCTTTATTGAAACATAATAATAGTCCATTGTGAATTACATTTGCCAAGAACTTGTCAAAAAATTGCAATGTGGAAGCATGGCATTCTAGTTATTGAGCCAGTTGAAACTTGACCTTTGGATACAGGTAAGGAAACAGCTGTCATTCATTGGAGTTAAAATGTTTTCCTGGCTTTTCTCGGGAGAAATGGAGAGGCTCTTCTATTTTCTCCAGTCAGAAATTTTCTCAAACTTGCATTTACAAATACGAATATCCAACTACCATGCCAGTCAGAGTTCTACCTGGGAAATGAGTACCTACCATTAGACTATTTGCATATTAAAAAACTCATTTCAAAAAATTAGCTTAAGCAATTACGTATGCCTTAGTACATTTGGGCTGCTATTACAAAATACCTTAGGCTGGATAGTTTATGAATAAGAGAAAAGTAGTGCTCACAGTTTTTTTGTTGTTGTTGGTGGTGTTCATGAGGCTTGCATTAGGAGCCTGGGTGCTGTCCTTGAGTACTTTTGCCCTAGGCTAGCGCTCTACCACTTTGAGCCACACCACCACTTCTAGTTTTCTGGTGGTCAATTGAAGATAAGAGTCTCATAGACTTTCCTGTCTAGGCTGGCTTTGAACCATGATCCTCAGATCTCATCCTCCAGAGTAGCTAGGAGTATAGGTGTGAGCCACCAGCATGCTCACATTGGAAAGTCAAAGGTTTAAAGTGCCATATGACTTGGTGTTCAGTGAGAGGCTATTCTTCCAAGACTGTGTCTTCTCCTTATATCTGTATGTGGTGGAAGGGGAGAACAAGTTTCCTCAGGTCTCTTTATGAGGGCACTAAATTCGTTCCGGAGATCAGAGCTCCTATAACTTCTCCACAGTCCACATCCAGAATACATGTCTATACTTAAATTAGAGATGTCTAATGTCCATGTGGCCTGGTAGGCAGGAAAGGCAGAGGAGACTTCAGAGGTGTGAGCTGAAGACACATTCCACAGGTGGGATTTCATCAGACCTCCCCAGAATACCTGGAATAGTTTCCCTTATTTAGACTGATGGTAGATGTTACTTCATTTACAAAAATATCTGGATTCATGCTTTTTTGTGTGTCTCTATATCTATCTGGGGATGGTCATATACAAAGTTATCACATGAAACTGGCCATCCCACTCTTTAGATGCTTTCAATTCTCCAGAAGTTGTTAGAGATGTTGGAGGAGCTTAGCAACCCCAGAGAGTATCAAGTCATAGAAAGCATGCTGTTTCTCTCCAACTGTGGGAATCTAGCCAGCCATCCTCAGCTATGGCATTCTGACTATTGGAGGATATCTTTGTTATTTATGAATCTGCCTGCAAGCATGTTGTAATGCCAACATGGCCAGCCATGTGGCAAATGAACAAGCACTAGGTCAAGCTGTGACTCTGCTTCGCGCAATCCATCTGAGGATACTGAGCACTTCCTTGAGCTAGGGATTTTAGCACCCTGCTTCTTGATTTCCAATAAGGCTTTCCTGAGATGCTAGGGCAATACAGCACTACTGATACATATGTGTTGAATACGTGTATAGGGTGTGAAAACACATACACATACGGCAATTACTAGCATGAGTCTGTTCATGCAACCTATCTATGGTGTGTAACCACCATGCTGAGTACAAAGAAGGCAGAAAGAAAATGATCATATTTCTGCCTTCCAAGTGGTGGTAGTCTGAAAGATGGAGCAGTTCTAGTGGTGATTGCAGTATGATCTGATGGGAGCTGTAATGCCCAATTTGGAATCATTAAAAGGCCTTGTTGAATAGCTGAAAGCACAACTGATTGGCTCAAAGTCTACCTTTATTTTAAATGTATATTCCTTGGATGGGCGTTAGGTCCAGTCTGTCTTAATAGAGTTGCTGTTTGTTAGGGTTTAACTCAATCTCTGCAGGCCTCCTGGAGAAAGGTTATTGGATTCCCAGCGGTTGGGCTGGGTGAAGAGCTCAAGCATCAAAGTCTACGTTCTTGTCTATTTATGGCCTCTCCTGCTCTTAAGAGAGTTGAAGCAGCTTTTATAAATACCAGCAATGATTATTTGAGAGCTCAACAAATGGAAGTTTCAAAGAAGTTAGGATGAGGGCAAAGAAGGTAAAAAGTGAGGTTGATAAGCTGGAATAAAAGAAGCACTAGAAACAATGTTTGTGGCAAAGAGCTTTCTTTCCTAGTAACCAATGTGATGGTAGAAATGCAAGTAGGTGTGAAATGACCACAAAACAAAAGTATATTTGTATCCCAGTGGATACTGAATTTCTTTGCATTTGTGTATCATTTCTCTGAGTGAGCCCCACGAAGAGGTGACTCCTTTCATGGTAACACAGGAATCGATGAAAATTATAACAACCACACAACAACATGCATTCATAGTTAGATATAAAACACAGCTGTATAGACAAATGCGTCTCGAAGGTAGATTAATTTATATGGAAGTCTCAACATAGCAACTCCAAATCGCTAATCATAGTCTTTTTTTTTATTTTCTCACAGTCTTAAGGAGTCTTTCTTGAGATTTAAGGGATCTTTTGCTGTTCCAGCTCCTTCCATCTTTCCTTCCATGTTCCCATGGCCTCCTCCCAGGAGACAAGAGAATGTTAAATACAGCAGCAGAGGAATACAAGATTGGGAAGATCATGAGCTGAGGCTAGCCTGACCAGAAATGCTCATAGTGCCCCTTCTCAACTGAAAGTTGGGTGTAGTGATGGATATCTGTTATCCCAGCCATGGCGGGAAGCCTAAAAGAACTGGGTCACTACACAGGTACTTGCACCTGCAGGAAACAAACCCTGTTCTCAAATAACCACTGTATAAAGGATTGGAGATACAGCTCAGTGGTAGAGCACCTGCCTAAAAAGCACAAGGTTCTGAGTTCAAACTCCAGCACTGCCATATAAAAGAAAAACTGATATATTCTTATGATGGACAGCAATCTAGTTATTATAATAAGAGACACAGAGGGACAGATTCTTAGAATAAGACTATAAGAGGTACAAACTGAATTATTTAATTGGATTTCAACGTTCCACATTTTGATACATGCAACAGAGAATAGCAAAAAAAAAAAAAAAAAAATCATGGCAGAATACCAAAACCCACTGGATAAAGAGGATAGGATTAATTTTTACATTTAGTTATAAAACTTTATTTTTTAAATTAAGTTATTCATTACTGCACACTAGTACTGTAGTAGAAAACTTACTTAAAATGACTCCAAATGTGTAGCATTTGGAATAGAATGGAAAAAATGAATCCTTGTAGTTTCCTGTATATTTCTGATGAATTAGTCATCAGACCAGTAGAATAGAAGCTGAACCCTGGATTAATAAAACACAAAAAAACTTTACATTTTGTTTTTAATAGAAAAAGGCATTCTGGAAGCTTTTGCTAGTCATTTTTACTATCCACATTCTTTACTCCAAATTTAAAAATAAAGCCAGATTAGAAAGCATATGCAAATTAAAAACAAACAAACTGCTTTTATTGTGTGAGTCTACTGGTACCCAGAAATGACTGGGGAAAAAATGGTGATCTAATAGCAACGAAAAACACCTGAACTTAGCTGAGGCTTACAGGTGAGAAGTGATTGGCCGGTGTTCACCTGGCTAACTTCAGGGGGTGCTAGGCATTATAAAGACACACCTGGAAAATAAGGCTTAAAAAATGTTGGTCTAAGAGTTACTGTTTTGTGGTTTGTGGGTGGTGATGGTCATATTGGTAATGGCCATTCAAGATAGGATAAGAACTCTGATTCATTCTCAGCTGGAAGCTACAGTATGGTCATTGTAGAGGTGTAATGCTTTCGGGATACATTCTTTCAAAAGCTCAAACATGTGCTTGTCATAAAGGGAGTTAGAAACCCAATATCTATCAGGTAGAACTTAAGTTTTTCAGTTTTGCTATTCAGTGAGAACTTAAAACATGTCAGTTTTTCAGAATAGCCATGTTTATCTCCATATCTGAATTTTAACATTCATTGTGCATATGTTCTGTGATTTAAAAGTAACAGTCTTTCCCATTTTTTCTCATTCTGTTGCAAATTGCAATCGCACCATGTCATCAAAAAGTTATTTAGTGACAACTTATAGACAGCCAAAAAGTTTCTTGTAATTTGCATATATTTTCCACATCTCGAATGTTAGTGATTAAGAGGATTTTTTTTGTATGTTCCATTTAAAATAATATATTATTATTGAAAATAAATATAATAATAAATGCAAAACGTTGGCTGTAACAGCATATGCTAAACATTTTCACAGTGAGCCACAGCATATGCTTAGCTCTTCATTAAGAGATTTTAAAATAACTCGTATTTAGCAAGAATACATAATCTTTTATTCAGAATTAATTATATGCTGTTTTGTGTACCATAATTTAAAGTGCTACCCACTTCTAATATGCGATACCCAGAAGAAACTATGGTTACAATTCATTAGAATTGGCTTCTTTCCTTTGCAATTTAGCAGCATAATGAACACATAGAGCTGAAATGCTATTTGTTACTTGAATCAAAAGTTACATGAAGTGCAGATAACTAACAGTTACAAAGCCTTTATTATTTTTTTAAGCACAGCATGTTTTAGGAGAATAGGGTAAGTCATGAGAGTAATTCCTGCATAATTAGTTACTTTACCATTCTTTGATGGTTTTGTTTATTTTCTTTTCTGTTTTTTTTTTTTTTTGAGAACAACGTTTTACAAGGGCTACTGGAATCAGAGGGAGCAGAATACTAAAAACTCATTTTGTATTATTCAGACACAGGATGGTAGGTAATGATAGGCTGAGACATACTTTTGGGAAAGCAAATTATGATTTTTATAAGACTTTGAATCTAGGTGTTTATTAAATAAACCTTCTTTGACGTGGAACCACCTGTCTAAATAAAGTCCTAGAGATAATTTATATGTCAGGTAAAGGGCCTAGATTTTTCGTGTTCCTCCTGATTTGGAATATTATTTTTTAACCACTAGTCAAGCAATAGCTAGAGAACATATGGGCTTGCCTTGAGAAATGCATGTCATGAGTAAGAACCTAAAGTTGGATTCTAGCTTTGGGGGGTGAGGAAGACCATTTTATTACTTCTCAATTTTAATTATTATTAGCTGTTTCAATAAGGGCAGTCAAAAGTGAAAATGAAATTTCTCAGTGCAGTTTCCATGTTTTGAACTACATGTTGACAAAAAAGTAACAGGATTAATCATTGTACTCATTCAGCCTGGCTTTTCTAGAAGTGAGAAAACTCATTTCTAGTTCCCTGATGACAAGAGTACAAATCTATACCAATGGAAAAGTTTGTCTTGAAATCTAAATATAGGTAAACCATTTATCTTATTTAGTTTATTTCTTGTATCTGGCTTTAGGAAATAATATGGAGCACGCAGCATTGGAGACTCATAAATGATGTCCATCCAAACTCATGAATGACATTTCTGTTTTATAAATTGTACTTCAATAAAGCTAGTAAAATTGCTCATCACCTTTTTATTTACTGAAAGTCAAAGGAAAAACATGTTAGGTGGCTCTCTCATAGAGGAAATCTTTAAATAGTAACAGTTCATTCTTACGGGCTCAGTTTTAGAAGCTCTGGGTTATGTTTGTGAAGCTATTTGTGAAGGTTTGTAGTATTGTATTTATCACAAAGTACACAATACAACTTGACTGTCACCTACCATCTTGATAAAAAGAAAAAACATGCTTGCTTACAATGATTGGAAGGATTGAGTGTGGTGATACATACCTATAGTCCCAGCAACTGAGAGGTTGAGGCAGGGCAATTGACAGTTTAAGAGTAGCCTAGATTACAATGGGAGACCTTATCTTCCAAAGCAAATAAACAACAAAAGTGGTTAGATGCAAAAAACAAACAACAGCAGCAACAACAAACAGCTCCTTTCATGTATCCAATTGTGTGCTTCTTTCAAGACTTCCACTCAAACAATTCTCAGACTGGGTAATTTATAAAATATAAAAACTTGGTTCCTCTCTCTGTAATTCAATTTGATAATGAAAAATATATGTAAAAAAAGAAAAACTTGGTTCCTGTGGCTTATGTGGTAGGCTAGGGAGCCCAAGGTCAAAGAACTCCTTGCACAGCACACATCAATTCCCAGAGTTCTTACCTCTTCATACTGTTATATTGGGAGTTAGATTCTAAAATATGACTTTTGAGGTGGCACTCATATTCCAAACATATACCCAGTCTTTGTCTATTCAGTCAATATTATTCCATTCATTTAAAATATTTGATGATGATGGAAGATTATTAAAAGATAAGGAGCAAAGACAAATAAGAAAAGGTCAAAGTAAGGTGTTTTCATACACAGGCATATCGTTTCTGTTTCAAATGACTGTACATAGTCCTCAGGTTTTAGCAGACTCAACAACAGTTGATGGATAAGCCTTTTTCTGTTGGGGAAGATCCAAATATCCACAAAATGTATGGACTTTTCACTGTCCCAATGTAACTGCAAATCAGCCCTGATAATGCAATGCAGACAGAGTTGCATTACAAATGATTCACCTACCACAACTCACTTATTTACATACATTTCCCTCTTTACATTTAGCCAACAGTCACATTTAGCCCTTACTGCTTCTAACTTTCTCCTGGGTACCACCTGGGTTCTAGTAGAGAGGGTGAATAAGGATATTTCTTAAAACTTGAGAACCCAATTTCATGTTCCTCTGAATAACTTCCTTCTGTCCTTCCTTCCTTCCTTCCTTCCTTCCTTCCTTCCTTCCTTCCTTCCTTCCTTCCTTCCTTCCTTCCTTCCTTCCTTCCTTCCTTTCCTTTCCTTTCCTTTCCTTTTCTTTTCTTTTTCTTTTTTCTTTTTGGTCAGTTGTAGGGCTCAAACTCAGGGCCTGAGTGCTGTCCCTGAGTTCTTTTTGCTCAAGGCTAGTGCTCTACTACTTTGAGCCATAGCTCCACTTCTGGTTTTCTAGTGGTTAATTGGAGATAAGAGTCTCATGGACTTTCATGCCCTAGCTGGCTTTGAATCATGATCTTCAGATTTTAACCTTCTGAGCAGCTAGGATTACAGGCATGAGCCACCTGCTCCTGGCTTCAGCAAACATTACTTACACAAAGCTGCTTGTATATCCTCTCTGGTAGCTTCCATAATTCCTCAGGGAAGGCACGAAGAATTAGACTAAATTTCTTGCACTTGGAAAGAAAAGGAAAATGATGAAGATGTTGAAATTACACAGGTTCTGTGGCTGTTTTTTGCTGTAGGAAGAAAATCTTCTGTCAGAAGCAAAATGTAATAACTCCGATGACTCTGTACCTACCTACTGGGACATTTCTCATTCACACCTAACTATAAATTGAAAGATTCCAGGGTGTGCTGGTTTAAGTGCTCTTTCATGTCAAATGTTAGCATTTTTTTCTCATTTACGATTCACTCCAAAGTTCAACAGTTGACTTAGATATTTTCATGAAAAGAAATTAATGCATTTTGGCTCCCTTATTCTTTGTGTGAAATATCTAACCTATTTGATAGATTCCCACTTCTAGACCAGACTGTATCCTGCCAAGAAAAGGAAGTGGGAACAATTGTCTTGTGTGTTCTGGGAAATGGTTTTATAAGTGACATTGGTCCGTGGATTATAAGCGTCAGCATTGCTTGGTGATCTAGTTTTAAGAGAAGCTCCTGGAGCCCTAGCCTAGGCCTTCTGTATTGGGGAAGAGAATCAGCACTGGAACAAGTGCTGATCGGGGAGGAGGTGCAGTCAAAAGAACAAGGGGCATGCAAATGGAGAGAGGGAAAGGTGGGTGGATGCACTTAGAGTATTCACTGTACCTAGGTGAAAATAGAACCAGGTAAATTGAGAGGATGGGACAGGTTGGGAGAGATGGAGAAGAATGATGAAGGGGATGATGTTGATTAAGATGCATTGTCCTTAAAGACTGACAGATTGAATTGAGACCCCTTGTACAATCTACTTAAAGACAATAACATAATTAAATGATAAGTAAATAAATAAGTACAAACCCAAACCAAAATTATTTCTGGGTAATCAGTATCCATACCAACTAGGGATAGATCAACAGTGTATTCCCTGTGTTCCTTTTTTCAGCCTTTCTGAATGAGGAACACTTAGAGTGGTTTGAAAAGCCATCCAAGGGGTTGTGGGTATAGCTCAGTAGGAGAGCACTTGTCTAGACTATATAAGGCCCTGGGTTCAGTCTCCAGCATCACAGGAAACATATCCATGGAGCTGTGTGGTTATTTATCATGTTCAAGAACCAGGGTCTAATCTAAAGTATGCTTTTACAGCCCTGCTGCTAGCTGCATTCCTCTCTATATTTAAGTTGTCCACCTTACCAGTTTCTCCAAAGGATAAAACAGGTCTTTCCTTTAGACTATACTTCCTGCTAAAAATTCTCTCCAACCTAACAGCTCTAGAGGAGATTTTAGAATCAATGTCACAAGCAAATACTGCCTTTAAAACAAGTAATGGTCTTAGTAGGAAGGTAATGGTTTGGTCCCTTAAAAGCAGCATCAAAATAGCATGACAAGACCCACAGTGTTTTAAATTAGATGACAGGTTTCTAAGTTAAAGCTAATTGAGTTGAATCTCGATTTTGACATTTCTCAGTTGTATAGCTTTTAGGGAAGTTAAAAGAATATCCAGGAGCCTTCCTTTTTTTATATATACCTGGAAAAAGTATAATGATTGCCTTCCTTTCCTATGGTGATTTTGAACATTCAGTGAGACAATGAATGAAGTATGTTTTTCTGAGAACCTGGTAATCAGCAAATGCTTAAAGACTGTTATAAGACATGTAATCAAGGACGTGCATTGCAGTTTTCTCTGACCCTTACTTCATTTTAAACTAGAAGTAATTGTAATATCTAAAAGTGGTTTCTGTAGCAACACAGAACTGAGTTAATCTGAGTAATGTAGAAATCTGTGGGTTTCCATGAAACACAAAAGGATGGAGACTAGCTCTCTCATGTATCCCAGGCTTAGTTTGGTGCAGGTTTCCTGCTTGATAAATAAACATGTGAGCAATTAATCAATAGTTTTCTTCTACTGACAATGATTTTCTGAGACCACTTATCTGATTTTGCTGTCTCACTTCCCATGCTGGATATCAACATGTACCTGTATCTTTCTGTGCTGCTAGGTAATCAGTGAGTAAGTAAGGCTTTCCTCCCCCCCCACCCCACCCCCTCTTTCTTCTTCATATCCTCACTGCTTAAATTAGATCCAGGAAGGCTGGTAGCTTGGAAAGAGCACACAGGCTTGACAGTGAGACAAACCTTCTCTCACCCTTCGGATCCGAAGCGTAGTTGCCGAGTAATTCCTTTGAGATGTTCCAACTTGTGTGTCTTCCTTAAGGTTCAAGACAGTTGAAAATGTTGTTGATGGTGTATATTCTACATGTGTTCTCTCTTTGAATAAAAGAATACAGGACTCAATGAATGGTACTTTCTTATAGCTTTCCACCCAGAGGACCTCTTTTTCCTAGCAGTCAGTTGAATCTGGACTAGCCATTTCATCTTTGGGTTGGGGCAAGTGACAGCCAAACTGTGATTTTAGTGTGGACAGAAGATGATACAAGTCCATTCTGGCTTCTGCAGTTGGCTAGTGGTGATATCCAATCCTATGCCTCACCTGAGCTCATGCAAGGTGCCACACTGTTCCAGCCAGTTGTTTGCCATCTTGTAATGAAAGATTCATCAGGACTATTCAACCTTATAAGCAACATAGCACCCTGGAACATCGTGGATGCCAGCCTCTTTTTTTATACCCAGAAGTTACCAGTTACAGTGTGTGTGGGGGGAAGGAGGACTTTTCTCTTTGTCCTCTGGGAAAGAATAAGTTCAGCTGAGCCCTTAGATGTCAGAGTGACAGTAGGAGGAATTTAATCATTCATACTATGGAACATAAAGACCCTTGAAAAGGATATGAGCCAGCAAGTGGCTCTGGGGTTTATTCTTAGCTTGTGTGTGATATCTCATCATGGCAGAAGGTGAGGAGGGTGCTAGGTAAAGTCTGAACAGAGAGTAGCAGCCCTGGGTAAGTCCTTCAGAGCCCAGCCACAGTCATCTTGGGGCCTTCCTGGGTCCTGTCCCTCTTCTCCCCCCCCCCCACCTTGCCTGTGATATAAACTTTGCATAATATATTCTTGAGTATCTCTATTTTGTGTTCACATCACACATCACACCTGTGTTTACAACACAGACTTTTTTTTTTTTTTCCTGGAAGCATTGGCGTATGGCACTACATGGCTATTTGAAGTAGGTAAGATTTCTTTTTTAAATATGTTCAGAGTGGGTCTATATAAAAACACTCTTTTGGGTGTTGGAGTTTGTGATAAAGCTCATGTTATATTTTAGCAGACTGCCAAAGAATGTCACTCTTTTGGCAGTTTCTGTTGTATAGCTATGTTCTGTACCTCTTCTGTTGTCCTTGCCTTATCACTACACTGAATGGCTATGAACTGCAATGAACTAAATGTTACTACTAATAACTTCTTATATCAGTTCTCACAATGTATGGTTTGATGGAGCAGTTTAAATACTTAATAGAAAGTTTGAAATATCAAGTATATTTCACATACACCTACATACACATGCCCACATGAAGAATTTCTCTGTTACTCATCAAGGAAGACAAATTTGAACAATACATTGTTTTCCTTAAAACACGCATTATTTTTCCTGTGATGAGATAAGGATTATAGCGAGCATTTCATTATAATGCTGGTCGGTATGTAATTAAGACATGATTCCTGGGCAGTCATCTTCTATCTGTACATAGAAGTTTAAAAATCCCAGCTCTTTTGACCCAGCAATTTCACTTCTATGCATGTGTTCCAAAAAAGAAGAAGGAGTGTGGAGATGGAGATTAATGCACAATTAAGTTTGCTGCTTTGTTACTTATAACAGGAAATTTAAAAACTACCCAGGAGCCCAGTAGTAGGGATTTGAATGGTTATATCATTTGTTTTACATTCTGACAGGCAATTATGCAGCCGTTACAAGCAGGGTTCCCATAGACTGCTTAGAATTGGTGCATATATATTTTTTTCAGGTAAAAAAGAAGGGGAAAAAATCCTTCAATTGTGCTTAAAAACAAGAAAAGAAAAGCAGTGGAAGGAAATGCTTGTTTGCTTACTTATACATTTTATTTTTCAATTTTTGATGCTCAGTATGCATTACCAGGTAATTAGAATCTAAGTATGAATAAATAGAAGTAAAAATTTTTGTTGATACTAAAACTCTGGGTGGTGAGAAGTCTACAAAGGAAAGAGCAGTTTCCAAGAGTGCAATCAATTAATTCTACTGGTGAAAAAGGCAGAGGAAACTGGGTTTTAAGGAGAAGCACATACTTTTTCCTAGTGGACATGGAAAGAACATCATTTTTAGATGGTCAAGTGTATGTGCTGTGCAGATGACAGAAGCATAAACAGCCCTAGAATGTGCATGATGAAAGTCATTTTCTGTGTGGGCCATGGGCAGAATGGTCAGATGAATCAAAGAAGGTAGAAAGGCACCAGGCTGTGAAAGATATTTCATTTTCAGGATATGCTTAGGAGTTTAAGCAATAAAGCCTAAGCAAGGACTCAGGGAGACTCCCAGAAGATACACCAGTGTGTCATACATTCCTGTATGACACACAAACATATGTGCACAATAAATCTCACTGCAAGCATTTGAGTAAAAGTGTTCATGCAACTATATGTACAAATACTGTTTCATTCATTTACATTTTTAAATAAAACCCTTGTGAAGTAGCTGAAGATGTCAACAATTCAGAAAAACAAAGAAAAAAAATTTCCTTCCTGGTGAATCTTAAGCAAACCATGGTAGGAAAAATATGTATCTTTAATTGGGTAACTTTCTTCTGTTTTTGAGGTTTTTCTCTCCCAAGTACTTTTACAGGAGAGACTCTTTGTGGCCAATTATATTGTTGAAGGTCTTCTCTCCTATCTTTCACCATTTAGCAATCGCTGGTTGGATTACAAACTTCCTGCAGACAGAGGAATCAACTACATGTACCTGGTCTATAGTATGTGCTCATTAATAGTTTCTTCCCAAATAATTTATTTTATTTTATTATTATTATTTTTTTTTTTTGGCCAGTCCTTGGGCTTGGACTCAGGGCCTGAGCACTGTCCCCGGCTTCTTCTTCTTCTTTTTTTTTTTTTTTGCTCAAGGCTAGCACTCTGCTACTTGAGCCACAGCGCCACTTCTGGCTGTTTTCTGTATACGTGGTGCCGGGGAATTGAACCCAGGGCCTCATGTACACGAGGCAAGCACTCTTGCCACTAGGCCATATCCCCAGCCCTTCCCAAATAATTTCACTGTGTCTCTGTACTTGGAAAGGAACTGTCAAAATTCATGATGTTGACTGCTTTGCTAATTTTCTGTGACTCAGAGCTTGCCTAGTCTAGAGTCAGCACAGCCATGCAATGCTGGGTTAATGTCACTTTGCACATCCAAGTTGAAGTTCATTTTGACACTGTTGTTAAGCTTGGAGACAAAACTAGTTGGATTGTGTGCTACTTATGATCAAGCTGTCATCAATCCTGGGTTCTACAAATGGTATTAGTTAGTCTTCCTTTGTTCCTAAAGTGTTCTCCCCTGTGAGAAAAGATTCTGGCTTAATCTAAGTTGTTATTTCCAGAGCCCATTTTAAGGATTGATCCTGTGTGCTGCCTGTTCATGGAAAGTTCAGTTGCAAGCTTCACCCTGGTCATAGCTGATGATTTATTAATCCAAAGCGCCATTGGATGAGAGCTCTTTGCAGTTTGCGATGGAGCAGATGTCATCTTATAAAGTTTCTGGATAGTCTTCTTTGGTAGGAGTGGAAACTATTTGCTTCTCCCCATGTGGTTAAAAAGGGTTTGTCTATATTTTAATGAAGGAGATGATGGTTAGCTTCAGAATCTCCATATCTCCATTACAGGACTCATGTTTTATCACGTCTTGCTATAACTGATACTGCTCTAGGTGATTTCCTGTCGTTGCTGTTGTGCCAAATATGCCTGATGCCCCTAGACAGAATTGTGTGTCACAACTCAAAGTTTAGAAATATTCATGCACTGGTAGGGAATCTATGAGTTGTTTTTCTGCATATGGAAACAGAATAGCAAGGACAAGACACTGAAGAGTCTGGTGGCCAAACATCCTAGTATAAGGTCTCCCTCTCAGAGTCAGGGAGATGTCTTGCAATGTTCTATACTGTCAGAACAAAAACACACCCATCCCCAGCAGGATGAAGAGAGGATACCATTTTCCCCAGCCAGGCACAGCCGGCCTTAGAAGGTGGAACATGGAGGGTGCTAGAGAAGGTGAAGATTGGCCAAACATTGAAACACCAGCCTACTTGCTCACTTCCTCTTCTTATATCTAAGATATTGGTGTTTCCACATTTGTGTATGAAGTCAGTGTGGGGTCCAGCACACAGAATACAGATAGATGCATTCCTGGGTAACATACATTGAAGGGAAAATATTTGAGACAGGGCTGTTTTACATCTGAGATGAAGATGTAAAGTACCAAATCTTGAGGAGAATAGCAAATCCTAGGATGTTGAATTTGCATTATAGATACCATCAAATATTTGTGGAACTTGATACTGCTGCATTCTGTAGATGTGTAATGACTTAATATTTAATTTAAAAGAATTTTTTCCTCTAGGCATAGTGGGTTGACTATAAAACCCATGCAGTTCCTTTTAAGGTACCTCATAATTCAATTTTTCTTTGTCTCTATTACAAGGAGTATGTGAGACTATTGCGTGGGTGAGATGTAGTGTTTGCTAATTTTATTTTTCCTCTTCCTCATTTGCCATTGTGGTTTTGCATCAGAAGACTGCTTTTTATAATTAGAGTAGGCAATACATTCATTTCCATTGTTTTAGTAATACTCTTTTTATTATGTTTGTTTTTGTTTGTCTGCCACATACACTTTACAATAAAATATGCATGTGCCTTGAAATAAAATATAATTCCTTTCTGGAGCTCATGAAGGAAGGTACCCACACTCTGAGCTTTCATGTTGGGTGATGAATGCTCCTCTCCTCCATGATCTCATTTTATCCATGTGTAATCATCAATAAAGTTGCTTCTTCCAGTTTTTTTCTCAGATAAGAAAACTGACATTTAGAGAGATCAAGTGATTTCAGGTGTTCCTATGTTAGAACAGGAGTGCTAGAAGTTAGACATACCAGTATCTCTACTATTTTCTGACCTTTACAGGAAGCATTTTCTAGGGAATGAAAGCTAACAAGATTTATTTTTCCTCTCTCTTGGAATATCTCGATGCAATGGAATGTGTGTATTGGATGTGTACTCAGGCAAATCGGTTCTATATTTATGTCTGATACTTCCCAGATGACTTTAGGATTTTAGACTCTCTGGAATCTTCATTGTCTCTCAGAAAAAAATGGGGCATAGCGGAGCTCCCTCTTCTAGTGGACTCAGAGTGAGCTGTGTCAGGTACAGGCATTAGCCTTGTCTCTATCTTATTTTCCCAAGATTGGAACCATCCATAATGGTTGCCAATGGCTGCTGCAGGTGGGGGAGCTTCTCAGTGAGTAGGAGAGGGGGAAAAGTTTCTTTCTGATTTTGTCAATGTCGTTATGAAAGAGAAAAGAAAAAGTAAAGACAGCTGGGCTTTTCAAGCCAAGACTCAAGCATTAGAAGAGGGGATTGTTGGAGGCAAATGCAAGTAAACTGTTTACAATCGCCACAAAGCAGATCTTAGGTGAACAAGTGCTGGGATGTTGGGAAAGGCGGGACTTGCCACTCCTTGTGCTAAACTGCAATGGCGGTGCTCCTTGGCAGATGCTCAGAGGCATGGATGCATTCACTCTGTTCTACCTGGGACCAACTTCTTCCAGCTTCTCCTGAAAGCAAAGCACCGGACCATCACTTGATATTGCTTCTTTCTTGTTATACAAGCTTTACGAGAAAGTATATGCCCTGAATCACAACCCATACCCATAAAGCAGATGGAGGTGCAGCTAGTCAGGTACTTGACTCCATTCACCAATTCAACCTTCACAATAACCTCACAAAGAGAACTATTACTTATACCTTATAGATTATAGGGTTTATCCAGAAAGCTTGGTTGACAGCTGTTGGGTGGGGGGGCGGGGCGTGATGGGAAGGAGAGCTGGTGTTGCTCATCTATGAACATCTCTGGCTATGTCTTGGTACCAAGTCCAGGCTAGCAGGATCTCAGAAGTATCACTCGGCGCCAGCATCCTCAGCAGACATGAATCTTTGAGGCTGTACTGCTTGTCAGAGGTGGATTCCCCGGCAATACTCTCTCATCTCTCTTGTGAAAGCGAATGATTCAGAGATCCTTGCCTGGGGCCATTCTAAATCCTGTTCAGACAGTGAAATCCCCAAAGAAAGAAAGAGACTTCGCAGTGGTCCATGGCCCTGAGCCACAGTGTCGAGAAGGAAGAAAACAGTTTGTCAAGGAGACTTGAGTGATAGACCCTGGGCTTCATTACCTGTGCAGGGACCACAGAGGGCTCTCTAAGTGGGATTGGGTAAAGGAAGCCCATTGCCCCCACGGTATTAGGAAAGAGCTGAAGGATAAGAGCATTTGACAAGCCATTGTCACCTGTGGATTATTCTAATCTCTTGAATTTCTGTGTCTCTTTTAGAAATGAGAAGAAGTTATCTGATATTCTGTTTCATATCACAGTGGAAATAAAGGGAATGGCCGGCAGCCATTTCTTCTCATCCTAATTTCTCCCTCACTTTCTTCCTGTCTGGTTAGTCTAGGCTGGCAATGCTTATTCCCAGGTACTGGAGTGGTAGTCAGTATGTTATCAGTCTCAGGGACTTTGCCTTCTGGGAGATCATCTTGTACTTGGTTGCACTATGCTGCATTTGAAATGCATGTATGTAGGGTGGGATAGGGGGAGTTTTTAGTAATGTTTCTTTTTTAAAAGTACTTTTATTATACTTAGTTTACAACAACATTGCCATTTCAACAAAACGGTTGATGAATGTTTGTTCCTAGGTGAAATAACATTCTTAATTACATACATATAATTTACTGATTTATTTAGTTTTGCCATACTGGGAGAGTGAACTCAAGACCTAGCACT
Source organism: Perognathus longimembris pacificus (assembly GCF_023159225.1). Taxonomy (NCBI): domain Eukaryota; kingdom Metazoa; phylum Chordata; class Mammalia; order Rodentia; family Heteromyidae; genus Perognathus; species Perognathus longimembris. The sequence goes on from NC_063170.1 coordinate 14,895,653, forward strand.
TGTTACCCCTTTGAGCCACACCCTCAGCCCTTTGGCTTTAGTTTTCACACAAAGTCTCCAAATTTTTTCCCTAGCTGGACAGGATGATCAGCCCTGTGATTATCCTGCTGCCTCTTTCCTGAAACGCCGAGATGACAGACATATGTCATTATATACAGCACCACGAACATGGTTCTGTACTAAAAGTTCAACTATTTCTTCCACCCATAAGTGGAGAATGATTTAGGACAACTCTGACACTGTTCACATTACTTGGTACTATATTTTGGATTACAGGGAAACATAGTATTTTGAATGAGTGTTACTGTTCAAACCTTTTATTTCCCCAGCAACTTGTTCCCTTCGATGCCTCTATGATTTTACACTGAGATTTACACTTCAGCCCTTCCTCCACGGCAACCCTATTCATGCATCTGCAGGCAGGCAAAAGGATGAGGGAAAACAGAAAGTTAAGGGACAGCACCAGGCATCCATAGGCGTTTGCTTTATTTTTATTTGTTTGATGTAGAGCAAAACAGAACAATAAATGTCCCCCTCCTGTATGTAGGTCTCAGGAATGAGCTACAGATTTATCGTAGGTGGCAGTGTATTTGATAAATAATGAAGGAGTTTTCAACTTGTCTAGACCCAGCCCCACATCAAAACAACCAATCATAATGAAAAGTGAATGGCTCTCTGCCCTCAGTGTTCCAAGCAACAGCTTCTCCGAGGCCTCATTCCTAGAGGCTGACCAGAGCTCAGGGATAGCCTGATCATGGCCTGGCACATCCAGATAGGAGGGAGACTTCAGCTTGCTCCCCTCAGACCTGCTGGAGCACAATTTAATAGGGCTACTTGAATATTAAAGCGGCAGAATCCTCTCTCAGCAAAAAGGAGGACTCACTTCTACCCAGGGCCAGGACTAGCAGGGAAAAAGGAGTGAGTCACTGGCCTGGACACAATAATTTAAGAGGGGCTACAAAGTATAGTCCTCAATAGAAATAAAACATAAGGCTCAATGCTCTTTTTTTCTCCTCCCTCCCTCCTTCTCTCCCTCTCCCTCCCTCTCCTCACTATCTATCTGTCTATCTATCTATCTATCTATCTATCTATCTATCTATCTATCTATCTATCTATCACTATGTACAGTTTGCTGACTTTTGAAGGAAAAGCCAGGAAAGCCAGTAAAAGTTCTGGGAATTGGAAGTTTCCTGTTTTCTCTAAACCTTCTGAATTTTCAGCCAGTGAAATTGCATTGAGTTGTTTCTGTCTTAATCTGTATGCCTATAGATCATTGGATTTTTCAGCAATGGTTCTTGTAAACAAAGAATATAGCATGGTGACCCAATTTAACACTCTGGGGTTGGCCCAGCTGGCTAGCATAGATCCTGCTAAGGATGAGACTGTAATCAGGGCAGGAAAGCTTATGACACCATGTGCTGAGTGTATTATATGGATAATCTCTCTGAATTTCCACAAGAAACCCCATGGAAGAGGTACCATATTAATTTCCATTTTATACATGATAGTAACAACTTGTCTTAGGTTATCTAGCTGGTATTTAGAGGAGGAAGGAAGGATTTAAATAGGAGCAACTTGCCCAGAGACAAGTCCATATTCTTCAGAAACTGTAGTAGAACTACGTATAATGAATTTACCTTAGATTCGAAAACAAATGGATACACCCATTTTGATCTAGTGTTACATTGCTAAATGCCTTTCTGTTCTGAAAATATGTTCTGTGACAGTTTTAAGGTAAACTGTTCCTTAAAACCAAAAGTGAGAGTTGATCAATGATGAGAGTTGCCATTTGAAATTGTGGCCATTCTTCTTTGAATTGAGGCAGGAGGGGAGGAGAGATGTAGTCAGTTGCAGGAACAGACAGTTCTAGGCTCTCACTGTTGAGCTGGGGTGAGGGTGCGGGATGTCAGGTGGACCCTGCCCCTGCATTTGCTTGGACTCTTCCTCTTTGGCAGGGCCAGTGCTCTGGCCTCTGGCTTGTGTCTGTGTGGGACTCATTAGCAGTGGGTGTGTGTCTCGCCACAATGGCTTATTCACTGGGTTGTTAGCAGTGCCAGGGATCCGGCTGCCTCTGGGTCTATCCTGGGATAGCTGCCTCTGCCTGGCTAGAACAAAGCTGGGTAGAGCCCTGTCACTGTCCTTTGGCCCTCTGCATCTGCACATGAGGAGAAGAGATCCCTTGGGGGTGGCATCCTCATCATGGCTGTGTCCTGCCTGGCTAGGAGGTCGCCAAATGCTGCCTGTGACCCTTGCAGCATTGGTGCCACGAGTAGGTGCTAGATTCATCAGGCCTGGCATCTTCCTCTGCCAGCTTGAGAGCAGGTGCCAGTTACGCTGCCCAGGATGGGCAGACAAGGGATGGGACGGGGACAGAATGGTGGCACAGAGATCCTTGGCAGAAGGGACTGGCTTTTGTGGACACAAGCTTTAGGTTGGCAGTGCAGTTTTATTTATGTCCTGCCCGTGCTGTTACAGCTGCTGGCCTGGTCACCCTTCCCTATTTCTGTACTTTCTACTCGGGCGGTGGCCATCGTTTGATTGAGGGTGCATTTTCCATTGCAATCGGGTGGTTACTGCCAGAACCACAGCTCAGATGGTTTGGCCTGGGCTGTGACTCTTCCATCTTAGGAGTTTCTGGAAGTTTGTTCTGATCTTTCTGGGGGAGAAATGTCGTGGATGGAATCCCAGTGCCAGATTGCAAAGGCTGGGGACACGCGCTTAGGGTACTATTTCCATCTTCTCTCTTTGTCTGGTCGCCTACTCATTAAATCTTCCTGGGACTGTGGGTTTGACTACCAAGTGGTGTCTGACCTAGTTTCGGGGAGTCATCATGTGTAACCCCTTGCGTGTCCTCACAGATGAGTCAGAATGGCTTGCTCCTGGTTATTCTAAGTGGATGCCCGTTTGTCTTCCAGTCCCCTCTATCTCTGTGGAGTGACACGTGCACACATGTGTGCTTTTGGCAAACAGCTGCCTACTTATAGCAGATGTTTGCTGTTGCTACATTAGGACTGCTTGGGGCTTTGGATGGAAGGGTTAATCGTCTTGCTGGCTTGCTGTTGTGGCCTCCTTTCATTTTCCGCTGGGAGCACTTTCTCCTGAGCCTGGGTTCTCACATTTTTTTTTCCCCCTGTTCTTAGCATCGGCTCTGTTTGTTTTCTCTCCTGCCAAAGGCACCCGGGAGTTACTCAAAGGGTCTTTTAGATTGTCTGTTTAATGAATGAAGAGTCCATTTGGGACAGTTACAGGGGGCCAACACATGGCTTTGCCTCAGCCCTGGCTGGGCTGTGACTCAAGCATTTGGCTTTGGCCTCTGCTGATCTCACAAGCCACGTGGGAGGTTCGTTTGTTCAGCATATCCCAGCATCTGTGTGTGACCTTTACAGCACTGCTTTACCCAGGCATCTTCAAAACGACTCCCCAAACAGACTGGGTTTCTGAAGCAATAACCAATTCGATTTCACATCTTAAGTTAACCACATGTATTTAATTGCTATCAAAGCTTCTATTCAGTATGAGTTTATCAGAATTGGCAGGTTATTTGTTTACTGCTCAGCAAATATATGCCTGACCTGTGGCAGGTGTTGGCAATAGAAAAGTGAATGATATTCAGGCTTTCTGGTGTCCAATGGGTTTCTCGTTCTCTTGTTTTAATTTGGTATATTGAGCACCTTAAGTGTGTTTCATGGTAAGAACCTGGTGCCTTCTGCATATCACCTCCTTTAACCTTTGGAGCAGCCCTTTGAGGCTGTTAGAGACAACATGTTGCTTTGGTCAAATTGACTTGAGTCACTTAAAATCACACATTTAAGGACAAAATACTTGACTCTAGGACTGGTGGACGCTGAATGTTCCCCTACGGAGATGAGAGTTACTGATTTCATGCCTCTTTTCCTTCTCTTTTCCTGCTGGACAGTTATGGAGTTCTTCAGGTATCCAGTAAGTTCCATATTCTGTTGTTGTTCATGGCTTCTGATTCAGTCTCCAGATCTGGGGTACAGATTAGTGTGTGACCCAAAGAATAACAGAGCATGTAGGTTTCTAAGACATTAAGTATACCCTCCTCTCCTCCTGATTGTTTAGATGGAGAAACTAAGGCAGGTGTGGCAAAAGGGATTAGCTCAAGGTTACATGATGTCATGCCATGGACTTAAACTCAGCCACACTCATCTGGAGGGTGACTCACGCCATACTAAGTGGTTATTAGCTAGTTTATTCTGAGCTTAGTCAAATCTTAAAGGTTTTTCCTGTATAATTCTTTCTGGACTAGAGGGAAGAACAGCTATAATTAGATACAGTGCAAGCTCATTACAGGCAAGGGTCTAACTTGTTCCTTGGTGTCCCTAATCTTTAGCACAGTCATACCTGCCACAGACTGGATTTAGAGCCACATGTTAGATCAATGATCTGAATGAAATGAGGTGGGCATCAACAATAATACCTCTTGCCTGATCCTGCTTCAGACCCCTAGTTGCTGGCCTTCCTTCCTGGATTCTCCCAACACAAGAGAGTATTTTAGACACACATCGATGGTATCAATATTTAATTTGACACTTGGATGATTTAATCATTTAGCATTGCAAACTATTTTCTTGTTTCTGTTTTGGAATAAATTGCCTTGTTCTTTTGGCAGCTCTAGGTGGAGTTAGTTCTTCTAGAAGTTCTTCAAGAAGGCTGTGTGGGGCACTCAGTCATGAAAATCCTGGTTCTCTGTGGGTGTGGCCAGCTCAGGAATCCATGCTGAAAAAGAAATACTCTCTATTATATTCTGAGATCTTTTAATATTGCACACAGAGTTCTCAGGCAGATAATACTCCAAACATCAAAAGAAAGGAAGAAAAGAAAGAACTGGGTGCCAGTGGCTAGCTACTCAGGAGGCTGAGATCTGAGGATCATGGTTTGAAACCAGCCTGACAGGAAACTCTGTGAGACTCTTACTTCCTATTAATCACAGAAAAAGCCAGAAGTGATGCTGTGCCTCAAGTGGTAGAGTGCTAGCCTTGAGCAAAAGGAGCTCAGGGACAGTAACCAAACCCAGGGTTGAAGTCCCAGGACCAACAAAATTTAAAAAAAAAAAAAAGAAAGAAAGATTTCTACCTTGGGTTTATTCACTTTCACTCTTAAGGCATCTATCTTTCTTTTATCTTTTCTTCTGATATACAATTTAGGGATACTTTTACTTCAGTGTCATTGGAATGGAGAGTTTTCTCATAATAAGCCATGACTATCAATTGCATTCCAGTTCACAGAACTGTAGCCTTGGAGGAAGTTGCTATTCTGCATAGGTGATATTCTGTGCTGTACTTAAATGTTGTGCTATTACAGCAAGACATTTCTGATTTTATGATGACATAAGGTTATAATTCTTGAATCAGCCCAAGAATTATATGAGAGAAATAGAATGGGATTATTAAATGAATCTCAAAGCCCACAAGGCCCTTGACATCACTTACTTCATCCTGAGTCAGACTGTCAAAACGTTAATCATCTTATTTCTCTAATGACAAGAGTCCTTGAAATATACATAGGAAAAAACTCAGAATTAGTCAATAGCAGAATCCCTTTTTGCTCTTTTTTGATTTTTAAAAAGAATAATTTAAATAATTAAGATAACTTTGAATATGAATATCATTTCTAATTGCTAAGAACATCAAATTTTTTTTCCTATTTCTGATAATTGGTAGCATTTTAACTGGAAGGCCAAACAACACAAGTAATAAAAAATTAAAACTAACTGCTTCAAATTGCTAACCTAGTCTTTAAGGTTTCTTGTAATAAAAACAAGTAGAAAGGCAAAAAAAAATTCTGTTCATATAAATCTCTGTGTTCCCTCTGAGGTCAAACCTGTTAGGATTCCTCCTTTAATGAGGTTACATGGTTTTAGGCGATGAGTCCTCTGCAAAGATCTTGTAATGAGCTGACTTCCTGGAGAAGGCTGAGTTTCATTAACTCCGCTTGCATCATAATTTGGCAAGGTCATTTTAGAGAGCCATCTTACGCCACTAAAAATAGACAGCCTCCTAGATCCAATAATACTCTTATCTCACCTTTCTTTTTCTTTGAGTATGTCTTATTTTGGGACCTTTCTTTATTCCCTTTCTCCACCTACTTCCTTTGTGTTTCACACTTGCTTTGGATTAAACCCTACCCCCTGGTACGTGGGGAAAGAGAGGGAAGGCAGAAACCCAACTAAGTTTCTTCCTTCTATGCATTTTTTCCCTCCCACCCGTTTCCCCTCTGACTTGCTTTCCCTTTCTTATTTTCTGTCCTCCTCCTCTCCCCCTCGCTATTCTTTCCTCCCTTACTCTTTCTCACCTTAACTTGGCCGTTGCTTTCTTTGTGCTTATCTTGGCACAGTGACTGACGTAGGAATGCTCTATCTGGAATGCTTAGGAAGATGGAGGGATGAGCAAATGGCTGCGGGAGAGGTCAGAGTAGAGAAGGCAATGCCCAGTGAGTGAAGAGTGAAACAAGAAGAGTTGTCTTCCCCTTTTGCCTCCCCATGTACCCTAGTGCCTTCCCCTTCCATTGCCCTTGTCCTCACACTTAGATCTATGTAAAGCCTTATTGCACCCATGTGTCTGTCAATGCCCAGTCATCTGTCTTTTAAATTATTCTGCCCATTCTTAACATTTTGCTGTTGATTCCATGACATTCATTTATTTATTTATTTTTAATTGCTGGAGATTGAGCCAAGGCTTTACCATACTAGGCAAATGCTATACTTCTTGGGTGATGCCCTCCATCTTGTTGTTTTTATTTGTTTATTTATTTATTTATTCTTCTGGTCCTGAGGTTTGAACTCAAGCCTGGACTTTGTCCCTGAGATTCTTTTGCCCAAGGCTAGCATTCTACTACTTGAGCCACAGCTCCATTTCTGTCTTACTTTTTGGTAACATATTGGAGGTAAAAGCGACAGACTTTCCTGTCTGGGCTCACTTCAAGCCATGATCCTCAGATCTCAGCCTCCTGAATATCTAGGATTACAGGCATGAGCCACTGGGGCCCGGCTTTATTTTGTATTCGAGGTAGAATCTCACCATCTTTTGCTTGGGCTGGCTTCAAACTTGCAATCCTGTTTCTGTCTCTTCCAAGTGGCTGGGATTACAGGCCTTCAGCACCATGGCTGGAGGCATGCACATTTTTGTACAAAACATCTTACTTGAAAAGCTAACATCTTGAAACTAGATAAAGTTGGCCTGTGAATTTAGTAGAAGAACACAAATAGAGGAGAAACTCCAGAATCCCCCTCCCCCACAACCAAGTCTCCTTAGTCTACCTTTCTACCTTCTGACAACCTCTAGGGTACCCCAGGAATACCCAGGCTCTGCCATGTACAGTGAAGGAAATCACCCAATTAGATCATCATGGAATTACCTTTAGGCTTTTACATCCTGTGATTTGTGAATTTCTGTGTTTGTTCTGTAGCATTGTTTTATAGGAGCCCTAAACTGGGCACAGAACAAATGGTTGGGAACACAAACCCTCATCAGGACATGTTCAAGGACCAAAGGTCCAAGTGGTTGAGAAAGATTGTGCAGGTGATGGGCATGGCCTCTTCTTCATTACAAAGGCACTGGACATCAGCTGTGTGCAGGACATATCTGTGTTGGCATTAAATGTCCTCTACCTTCTGCCTTAGGAGCCTTTTAAAAATAGTCTATATGTCAGTCGCTGCTGTCTCATTCTTCACTGTGCACTTGTTGAAGGACAGCTCTGTTGGGAAGAATAGCCTTATCTGTTTCCCTAGTGACCTGGTCACTGTTGGGCACAGTAGGTGCTCAGGAAACATTTGCTAATGGGATGAGTGACTGACAAAAATGGTTCCTCCTGTGTGTGCAAGTGTGTAAGAAAGGTTGGCAAGCTAGATTATCAGGAGGTAATACTGGATGAAGGCTCTTAGAGGACAAGGATTTTTTATAAGGAAGAGAATCAGAAAGTGTCTTCTGTCCAGCAGTAGAAGTAGATTATAAAGGAAGTAGAATGAAACAGCAAAGTAAACTGAGGAAAAACAGTGAATTCCTGGAATCATCCACTCCAAGTCAGCTGGTTATCTTACAGAGGCCCTTCCTTGGCAGCAGGGGGAGGGGGTGGGGAGTGGAGGGGATGGGGGTTAGCAGGGGCTGGGGAAGGGGGCTCAATGGATAGAAACTGGAGCTCTGGAGTAGCTTTGTAGGAATCTCTACAAGTTGAATGAGGGGGCTGAGCTGTTTGCCTTTTTTGTCTTAGATCCATCGAAGACAGATTGCCCCAATAGGGGCCATCGTTGTGACACGATGTTTAAGCGCAGCATTGGAACAGCAGAGGGCTGAGGTAGTATTAAAGAAGAAAAATGCTGACCCAATTGATTGTGGCAGATGAGCTTTTTGTGCCTCTGAGGCTGGAATTGGGGGTAGGAGGATGGGAATCAGTAGCCAGCTCAGCTCAGCTCATTCAAAATGGTGAGACTTTATCCAGAAAGCAAATGATGATGATGATGATGATGATGATGATGATGATGATTTTAATAAGATGGCTGGAGTAGTAAAAAGGGCTCCAGTGGTAAAGCATCTTGCCTAGCAAGCTCTAGGTTCAAAGCCAACTTCAGACCCAGAACTGAAACCAGGAGTGGCGTGAGCAGGCCTGTGGTTTAAAGTGAGCATGTAGTAGCTATGTGGGAATGAGCCTGGCTTTCATGGCCCCTTGTCAGAAGGAAGCCTCTTCTTACCTGGGGGAGATGCTGAGCTCTCATGTGGGAGTACTGGTGTTCCATGATGCTCAGTAGTTCTATTTCCATTACAGATACTCTAAGAATATTACTCAGTACCTGACCCGCAGCTGTCTCTGTGAGAAGCGATTGGATCCTGGGCTAAGCTTTAGTGTCTAGGAAGGCTGTGATCCAACTGGGAGCCAGTTTTAATATCGTGAGCTCTGTGGTCCTGAGCCTGACTGTGTGTCCCCATCTTGTTGTACTGTGCAGTCCTTGGGCCTATGGCATCTAAGGCCACACATTGCAGAAGAGCCTTGTTTCAAATTATTTCATATTGCAATTTCTCCTTTTTACTTTCTTATCACACAAAACAGCACCATATTTTTTGTACTGTATGCATCCTTTTAAGTAGGCTTAAGTTTCAGAATTCCAAATTTCATTTGAAATACAATATTATGTCATCTATCTATCTATCTATCTATCTATCTATCTATCTTCTAGCTGGCATGAATTTTAGGAAACGTCTGAGGTAGATTTTGGGCCCGTAGAGTTTTCAACCTAGTTTCTTCTTCAGAAAGACCTAGTTCCCTGAAACTACTAGGCTCTGCTTTCTCTTCTGTAGCCAGGTCACAATGGGTGTTTGTGTCTGTCTGCAAATCTTTCCCTATCTTTGGGAGAGAATGACCATCACTCTTTGTGGTTCTTTTCCATACCTGGCCCAATGCATGATATTAATGAGGCAATGGCTCAGAGATGCTGAGGTGTGAGAGGTAGGGGCTATCGTTGCTGATTCTGCTGCAGGCTTTCCTATTGGCTCATATCCCACTCAGGGCCTCAGTTTCCCCTTCCTGGAGAAAAGTGAAAATGGGTTGGTTTTCTTCTGTTCCCCAAGCTTCCATTTATTGAAATTTGCCTTCATAGTATCTGGGTATAACCAACATAGTTAAGTTCTTAGTATTTTCTTTGATTTTTTTGTACATTCCTTAAATATTTTTGGATTAAGTTATCTTGCTATTATTGAGGGGAAATCAGTATCTCTTGTTATAAATATGTTAGCATGAAAATTGATATCATTAAAGAGAAACAGTGTATTGGATGCTATTATGAGCTGAGACTGCTTTCTATCTTTACTAAAGGAAATTTTGCAAAGCAATAGAAGCTTTCTTCTTACTGAGATGGCAGTGGAAAGTATTGCAGAGTCACCTTCCTATTACCTGATTCATTGCTATTTAATACCAAATAATAACCAGCCTGATTTGGGGCCACCCATATTGTCTCAGATGTCACACTAAATTTTATTTTTACTGTCATTGTAAGAGAACAATAATTTTTGGTGATGATGCCAATTAGTATTGAGTGAACAGCCACTCTGTGCCAGCTCTGTGAGGTGCTTATAATCCTAGCTACTTGGGAGACTGAGATATGATGATCTCAGTTCAAAGCTAGCCTGGACAAGAAAGGTCATGAGACTCTTATCTCCAATGATGCATCATAAAAAGCCATAAAATATCAGGTAGATTACCTAAAAAGCAAGCATATTATTACTTTAATTTTCTTTTAAAATCAAATCAAATCAAGTAAGATTTGAATCAGGACAATGAGTCAGTGGGGAGAATGAATGAGTTCTGATTCAAAGAACTTATGGGTCAAAATGTAGTATATACACAGTGGAATTCTATGCTTCCATCGGAAAGAATGACATTGCCCCATTTGTAAGGAAATAGAAAGACTTGGAAAAAATCATATTAACTGAAGTAAGTCAGACCCAAAGAAACAGAAGATCCATGGTTTTCCTCATTTGTAATAATTAGTATATGTCTAGGATAGTCCTAGCAGAAGGTCACAACAGCTCAATAGCTATGTACATATGACCATATAAAATGATGCTAATTGAAATGAAGTCCAAGATATGGAAACAAGAGGTTTTTTAATTTTTTTTAATGTACGGTGTAAAGTTATTTCTTTTTTCTTTCACTTTTCCCCCTCTTGTAATTGTTTTTGATTTTGGTGCCCTGTGTCTTGTATATACAATGATCTGATTTGGGGAAGGAAAAGGGAATAACAAAATGGTGAGACAAAGGCCAAAGGGTGAGCCAATGCAACAATGATACTCACAAGACACTGTGTTGGAAATGAACTTCAGAACTTGAGGGGAGGGAAGTCAGGGGGGAGGGAAAGTAGAAAACAAGAGAGGGGGTAACTGTTCAACAAGAAATGTACTCATTACCTTACTTATGAAACTGTAACCCCTCTGATATTACCCTTACAATGAAATAAAGTTAAAAAAAAAAAACAACTCATGGGTCATAGAACCCCAAATGGGAATCCATATGTTAGAGTCAGAGTTCCTCATCCTGGGAGGGGCTAAGTCTCCCAAGGTTGGCCCACCTCACAGCTTGGCCCCTCCACTTTCTTTCTGTTTGCTGGGTGACTGGGCTATTTGGTACGGCTGGAGCATGTCTGGTATGATTTCTCTGGAGGCTTCCGTGTTCTTGGGGATGCTAGACTTCAGCTATACCTACACATCACCAAAAGCTAAAGCATCACTGAGTCCAGGTCTCCCTCACCTGTAATGGCCCTTGAGAGACACCCTTTGCCATAACAGTGAGTTGGTGCAGGAAGTCCCCAATTTATGTTGAATAGAAGAGAGGTAAAAACTCTTAGCTCAGAGCTTCTCGAACTCCGATTGGAACACAGTGCTTGTAAAAGTTGTTTTTTTTTTTTGTTTTGTTTTTTTAACCAAGGTAACTGTTCATCATGATTATAAATATGGGTAGAGTAGAAAAGAACTTTATTTGTCCATCAAATCTACTAGTGGGTACCCAGTGTCAAATCAGTTTTGTAACTTACATATAAAGAATGTAGCTTAACTATTTCCTGAGGTGAACAACCAACTCATGAATAACATTTGTATGCATGTGTATAGATAAAAATATACATATTGATATCTTACGAAGCCATCTACGTATCTTACATATATCATGTAGTTGCAAGTATCTAAATTAAGGAAGCAGAAGAAAAACCTTGTTCAAAATGCAGCCTGATTTTCTTGACAGAATTTTATAATAAAATGTGCATAATTGATCTGGGTAATGGTGGTTCATGCTTCTAATTCTGCCTACTCAGGAGATTGAGATCAGAGGATCTTAGTTCAAAGCTAGCATGGGCAAGGAAGATCATGAGACTCTTATCTTCAATTAAGTACCAAAAGAAGTCAGAAACTGTGGCTCAAGTGGTAGAATGCTAGTCTTGATCACAAAAGCTCCAGGACAAAACCCCAGTCCCCAAGTTCAAGTTCCAGGACCAACATACACACACACTCTCACACACACACACACTCTCACACACACATACACACACACATTAATAAGCAAATATGGTATCAAATTCACTCCATCCCCAAGTCTCTCACAGGACTGCTTCTCAGTCACTCCCAAAAGATTGTCCCAACTCAGTGTGAAAAGATGATACAGCTCTACACAATTTCTGCTCATGATTTTTCCCCTCCTCAATCTTTATTCTTCACAGTGAATTTGTTAAAAGTAGGCATCACTTTCAACCATTCAAGAGATTTATTTTTATTTTTATTTTATTTATTTTTTTTTTTGGCCAGTCCTGGGCCTTGGACTCAGGGCCTGAGCACTGTCCCTGGCTTCTTCCCGCTCAAGGCTAGCACTCTGCCACTTGAGCCACAGCGCCACTTCTGGCCGTTTTTCTGTATATGTGGTGCTGGGGAATCGAACCTAGGGCCTCGTGTATCCGAAGCAGGCACTCTTGCCACTAGGCTATCTCCCCAGCCCCAAGAGATTTTTTTTTTAAAGGACAGAAAGCAAGAACAGCACATGGACCTTTGAGATGCCTGTCTTCCTTTGAGAAAATTAGATTCTTGCTATTGGCAAAGTGACTTTTCCCAGCAACTTCAAGAACCAAGTTTGTGCAAACCAGTGAAGAATGCAATCCCACCAGCAAAGGAAACTGCCCTTATTCTCCCTTGAACCCTGAATGAATGCACTGTACTTAATGAGGTATGATGAGGGAGGAGAGAAGCCTCTTGCCTCTTCCTAACCCACGGCAGCCCCTCTGTGGTCAAACTTGTATTTGTTCTTAGAGAAAATTACATCTCCACTAACCACAGCCATTCAGAAGTATGTGTGCCTGGGTGAGATTATAATGCTGAGGACCCATTTCTTTCAAGCAATTCTGGAGCAGGTAGTTCGTATCTTTCTTTGTCAACTGAATCACCAGTGAGCAAGGAAGCATGCAAACATTTTGCCTTTTCTGTTGATCACAGGCAGTTTAAGACTTCCCAGTGTGTATCATCAGAATGTCTCAGATGAGGTAAATAACAACATTTTTTTTTCCTCTTAATTTGATCACTTAAAAGGGCAACCCTACTTGATTTTTGAGAAACCGTGTGTTCTTTCTTTCTGAGAGTTAATGACCCCATAGGGAATCCTTTCCTATTACAGTGTATCATAAATCAATCACATTGCTATGCACAGGCCAGTCTTTTTTATTGGTGTGTATTAAGTTGTACCTAGTAAAGAGTTTTATCATGACAGTTTATTTTTCTTTATGTTAAGAGGACAGCAAACTAAGACTGTTTGAACACACAACGAATACTCTTCAGTGAGAGTACTTATGTGGTTGTGATGCTTCTCTGACTTTGGGGTCATGGAGATATTTATTCCCCTAAATTTGCCAATAATATGATTTTTTGGTTGTATAGAAGTTGCCCAGATTTGATTAAAGGCTAAAAATATTGACTAAGATTTCTGATGTGGGAAAAAACCTTATGCTCTTCATTCCACTGGAAGTTCTCTTGTTGGAGGCTTGCTTCTCTGGGAAGTTCAGCAGTTTAACAAAGTGCTAGAGTTTTAGTTTCCTGTGTTTTTTATTTTATTTTAAATCACTGGACTAATTCTCTAAACTGATGTGCTCATTTACATTTGAAGGATGCAATTGAATACAGTAGTTGAGTGAGCTGCTATAGGATCAAATGGCTCACCTCTGAATCCTGTCTTTAGTGGTAATTGGGTTTGTGTTTGGAGACAACTTTATTCATCCTTTTTGTACTTCAATTTCCACTTATAAAATAAAATTTAAAAAAACATAGTGTGCAACTCTCATCATTGATGGTGACAAGATGAAACTAAAATAGGAAAGATTACATTAATACAGGAAAATACTTAGCCAAACACTCAGGATATCAAAAACTCTCAATATATTTTAGCCAACATCTCTACCTATTTAGATGAAGTGGTGTCTATGAAATGCCCAACTCCTCAAAGACACAGAATTGCTGAGAGAATTTACATCAAATGTACATGACTGGGATCACGCCATAAGTCCCCAAAGATGACTTAATGTCTCACTTGTAATATGAACTATTTGGGAAATAATCATTATGATCTCTCTAACTCAATAAGAATACATGCATGTTAATGCTCGTCAGAAAATACCTGTTGTTTTTCCTGTCTTTTCTAATTGCTTCTGTGTCCTTGAAAGCAAATGACAAATTGCACTTGTCATTTGACATCACATGAATTGAAAGGGCAAAGGTTATTTTCAGACTTTAAGAAAAATTTAAAAGCAATATCACTTTGTGATTGCTCTCTGGTTAACTACTATTCACTGTCCAGTGTGACACTCTGAATCCTGTTGAGGGTTATCAGCATACTGACCCAGGCTAATAAGAATGAGAATAAGATGTGAATTCAGTCCTTGGATGCCAAATTGGAAGGAGCAAATAGCCATGTGTGCCAGGAGCTCTGACTATATATAGCAGAGAGAAAGTGCAATAAGGTTCTGTAAAGGAATTCCATTTGGTGCTCTCAGGGACTCCTGAACCCTTCTGAGTTCAAACCCTAAAAAGAAGTACTAGTGGAAGGGTTTACTTATCAGATGGACAAATAGCAGAGCATATTGGTGAGCATTTGAGGCCTGAGAAAAGATCTGTGTGGATGAATATGGATGTCTCCTGACCTAATATAAAACTACAGAGTTTAAAATGGGAAGATTCTTTATGTTTTTTTTAAATATATAAATTGCCATGTAAATGATGACTTCTATTTTTCCATGTGCCTTATATCTTATCATGAGAAAGAGGCTAGTAAGTAAATTAAACTGAACTAAAATAAAAGACATAATTGTTACATAAATGGAGCACATATAATTGATCAAATGGGTGTGGATTGCTTTGAGTCCCAGTAATTCTAATACCTTACTCAACTGTCTGGATATTTTAAAAACTGTCTTAAAGCATGATTATTTTTGTTTGCTTATCACCTCCACAAAATAGCTCAAAAGTGAAATGGCTAACATATTAGAGCAAACTTACAAGATAGTCCTTGAGTGAAGCTTTGGGTTTTCATTCTGTCCTGAGTATTCCTAGGTTGTGTCTCAGTACACAGAAGTAGATGAAAAGATACAACTTTTATAATGGGTATGCTTAGACTTTCCTCATTATGCCCACCTTGTCTTCCTTGTTTTTCTTTCAGTATTGCAATTGCCATGGGGTTGGGAGCAGAAGGCCAGGACCTTTGGGTACAAGGATAAAATCTATATTGGAATTCCCATTGTGTCAACTAGCTTGGTTATCTTGGATAAGTTGTTTAACTTCTCCAAAGTTCACTTTCATCCTATTTGGGAATAGTATAAATAGGATAGAAGAAACCAACCCTGTTCTAGTGATTTTGGCAACATGAACTGAAAATTGCACTTGGAAACACCAAAGCCAAAATATCAGGGGTGTACAGCTGATAGCAATAAAACTGGAGCTTTTCAGTATTGCAATTGTTAATATGCTAAAGAAAAAGTGAAACTTGTATCATTTGGGCAAGAATGGGAGTTGGTACGTAGAGGAGCCGGAGGTGTGCTCATATGCTAGATGACTGTTTGTTTATTCATTTCCCAAAGATATTACAAAGGCTGTGAATATTTATTTAGTTCTGCTCCCAATAGCCCTTTTAACAGGGAATTATTTGGGTACAACGAAAGACATTTGTAAATGCGGCTGATAAGACTGGCACTGGACAAGGAGCGTTTTGTTGGACACAAGAATTCTATTATCCCGGGCTTCAGTTGTCAAGTGCCCAGAGAACCCAGAATTTATGGTGGTAGCACAATGGCCCTTTCAGGGCCTAGCGAAAGAGCTGTGAGATCCTGTTCCCCGGCTTTTCAGGGCTTCTAATCTTTTTATCGGGTCAGGACAATGCCGGATTCAGCTGCTGCCTGGGCCTCCTGACTGTCCATTGGCCATCAGGTATTGTGCAGTAATTACCATGGTGACAATGGCCTCTCTCTACGCCCGTCCATCGTTCCTTTGGAAAATGGAGAAGGTTGTCACTTTGTATTAGGTGCCACTAAAGGCACGGCTTACTTAGGGAAACTACTAAAGAGAAATAAAGATCGTCGTGTTAAGAGTTTCATTTAAAGGACTGCTGTGTCGAATCCACTTGGAGCCCAGGAACTCTTCATGGATGTTTTCTCGTAATTACAATTCGGCATTGGGCACCATCTCTGATACACAGGCACCAAGTAAGCAGTCTAGGAGATTTTTTTCTTTTTTTCAGGAGGACATAAGGTACTGGCCACCAGCTTCCCTTAACCACACAGTTGAGGGCAGAAGTCTATGGTCTTAACTTCTCTAACTACATAACTTCTTCAAATGAAAAAAAAAAAAAAAGAATGGTATAGAGAACATTCATAGATGAATATTAATTCGGAGTTCACATGTACAAATTACAAATATACTAATATCAGTTCTATGTAAATATTTGTACATGTACTCTAGATAGGATTTGATGAGCAGTAGACATACAGTGCAATATAAGACTTAAAATCAAAGCTAGGAGCTGATGGCTCATGCAGGTAATCCTAGCTAATTGGGAGGCAGAAATGAGGAGGATTGCTGTTCTAGGCTAGCCCTGGCAAAAATGTTCACAAGACCCCACTGAATAGAAAATGCTGGAAGTGATAGCACACATTTGTCACACACCAGCCACAACAGGAAGTGTAAATAGGATTGAGGTTTAGGCTGGGCCAGGCAAAAAGATGTGACCCTATCTCAACAATAACCATAGCAAAGAGGGCTGGAGGTATGGCTTAAACAGGAGAGCTTATTTCATTCCAGAAACTTCCAGAATCTTGTTTTTAACATCAACTTTAAGATATAAAGACTCACCAATTATCTGTGGAAATGAGAGTCAAAGTGCGGTTCATCCTGAAACAAGTTATTTCATCTCTAGCTATGAACTGTTTAAATTACATGCATATATAATATCATGATAGACAAGCAGGGATAGGCATTCCTGTTCCATAAGGGAGAAATTGGAAGGAAGGATGCAAGGAGTGATAGATCCCAAGCAAGTCTCAATCTAGCAAGGCCAATTCCTTTAGATCTTCAGGCTTATGACTAATTTTCTTTAGTTCGAAGTTTTGCTCTTTGGATATCCTGCAACAAACACCTTTCCCTCAAGGCTCATATAATGTCTCTTGTGCTGTATTTCATTGAGTACCTATGGCCAGTGCATATTCACACGGAAAAGGTGTACATTAGGGATGTGACATCTAAGTAGGTGATTTTTTGGTTGGGCCATTTTTGCTGACCAGCCGCAACATGGAAGGTAGTTGCAAAGTAGGATCTTTCTTCCTAAGCTATGTATTGTGTGGGCTGCTCCATTGGACTTCATTCATGGCTCCCTGTGCATCTGAAAAAAAAAATACCACAATGCTACACTGTTTTTGATATCCTGGTACCACCACAAGAGAAGACCATGCTATTGTTCTAATTGCAGCAGTGTTACCATGTGCTACATACAAGCATGCATTATAAAAGATTGACCATTTAGATGTCCTTACAATAAGGAGTTGTTTGTGGTCAGTGGTGTTGAGGTGTTATGTTGAGGAACTATGAGATGGATGCAAGATAAGGCACAGAAAGGATTGAAGTCTCAAAAATATGATAGAATGCCTCAACCAGGCCGAGCTGGTTCTGGAAGGTGGAGGCTCTTGGGATGAAGGACAGTCAAGAACTCTTTTGTACTGGTTGCCAGCTAGCACATTCCCTGGTTCACTGCCTTAGTTTTTAAAGATGACAGCTGTTTAGACACTCCATGTTCTTCTCTTCATCCACTCAACGAATACAAAAACAGCTGTTCTGGGCTAGAGAATGTGTTAGACACTTCATTAGATGTGACGATGAATCAGATCAGAACACAGGCAGAACACAGCCCCCACACAGAAAACTGAGAGTGTGGTATAGGGAGAGGGAGAATGCTAGAGAAAGCCTGAGGAAGAGGGGCAGTTCTCAGCTTGGTGCTCTGGCCTTTTGGAATGGGGAGAACATTTTCCTATCACCATCATCACGCTTCCTGTTTATCTAGCCTTGGTACATTGGTCCACAGAGCACTGGTAGTCATTCTGGTAGGAATGACTTTGGATTCAGAGTATACATTTTACAGAAACTGTCTCCAAGAGTTCATATCTTCCCCCACATGTTTATTGTGATGCTAGTCCTTGAGCAAATGGATGTGAAGTTGCATGTCATGTTACAAGTAGTTGAATGTCATTAGAGTACCAAGTGCAGACACACTGGTACGTCTCACTATTCTAGTGCCTCTAGAGTCCATGGTGATTTTTTTTTCTATTTTGCATAGTTGTAATAATTTTTTTTTTTTGGTGTGTGTGTGTGTGTGTGTGTGTGTGTGTGTGTGTGTATTATGCCTATGTAGACTGATACTTCTTTTTCTATGTTTTGTTGTTGGTGATACTGGGGATTGAACTCAGTGCCTCGTTGATTGGACTAAGGGCACTCTACCCCTTGAGCCATACCTCTAATCCTTTTACTTTCATTTTGGATTTTGCATAAGGGTCCCACACTTTTGCCAGGTTAGCTTCAGAGAGCAGTCATCCTATCCCAGCCTCCTGAGTAGCTGTGGTTATGGCCATACCTGGATTAGACTGATAATTTTCTAAGCGTCTTATATAAATGTTTATCCTCGTTGCAAAGTGGTGGGTAACTGTGTTGCTTCATATCACCTCTGAGATACTCACGGTGCTTTAATTCTTTACTTTTTTTTACAGAAGTCACTGTACACATTTGGCTTGGTGGCTCTGTGTTCGTCACTAGTTGAGTGACCAATCAGATGGGGGAAGTGTGTTACAGAAACTGGCAACAAGTGTCCAATGGGTGAATAAGGTAAGCCGGACCAACATTGCTGAGTGAGTCACATGTTAATAGAGATATATGGAGATGGCACTCCTACTTTCCATGTCCACTCCTGGAACCTGTCTTCATTTTAGACCTTCAACAAATCCAAAATAGAATCTATGCAAGGGAAAGGCAGATCTTGGGTTTTGGATTATTCAGTGTTGTTATTGGACTCTTAATTGTCCAGCTATGATGTGCCCATGCAGCGATGATCATCTTTCTGAATATAACAGATGTAACAGAGAGAGAACAAACTAAAGAAGATTATAATTCTTTAGTAAGGGCTTGACAGAGCTGCCAAGATGACTCTCATGTTGCCTTTTATTCTCCTTCCTTTCTCTTAAAAAGTCTTCTTAAAATAGGAACAAGGTGACTTACATCCCGCAAGGAAAAAAAAATTTCTAGAAGGCTGAACCTTTAAGACCCCAAAAGACAGAAGACTTGCTCATAAGCCAGGAGGCTTGATGTCTGTTCTCAGGCTAAGCTCTGACATTCTCTAACTGTGTGCCTGTAGGTTAATGAGCTCTTTTCTGGGACACAAAGGTGGTTGGTCCCAGGCTTTCTAACAGTTCTTAAGTTTTAGAATGCCACAAATCCATTTAGCTTCATTCCTTCTGTCCAATGACATCTCTAACTATTTTCATAAGCAATCCAGGTGTCCAGCTAGGTATCGTAGTATCAGTTCTAATTGCAGAATAACTATACTGTGCCCAAAGGTTTCTAAGCTAGGCCCAACAGCTGTCTTAAGTACACAAGTCCAATGAAATTGATGATTTTCTCTTCTAGACTTGCTTGGTTTAGTGTTTCTGTGTCTCACATTCCAGTGGTTTATATCATAGTTCACCCAGACGAAAATATGAGATAAATTCTTCATATCTCTCAGTTTAATCACCTCCCATAACAATTGATTTCAATATACTCCTATTGATTCGGCTTTCATTTGCCTCTGGAATGACTTTGATAGCTCTATTCCTATGACCGCCATCCAGATGCAAGCCAAATCTTTCTCCAGTATGACTAAAATTGCCACATAACAGGTCTTTTGGCTTCCAGGAATATTTTATCCTCCACAGCTCCAACATGTTCCATCTTCCACACACATTCCCAACCATGTCCCTATATTAAGTCTATCAGTTTATCCTTTAGAATGATAGAGACAGGAATTCCTTATCAAGCTTCCAGAACCGTTTCAATAAAAGAGCCACTGTTTTGCTGACCAGACTTGTCTCTTAGCTACTCCCTGTCCACACTCAGACCTCATGGTATATAGCCCCAGTAGGAACACTTCATTCGTCCAAACCACACATTCTGCCTTTACAATACTTGTACTCATTTTGTATTTTAGCTTGGGTTTCTGTATCTCTCAAATGTTCTTTCCGATCCTCTATGCTTAAGCTACAGTTTTCTTCCAGACAATACTTTAGCAGTCAGGGATTATGCCATTTACTCTAATTTCCACACCAGGGCTTTAATACTAAGGCCTTCAAGTTTCTTGAGGGTAGGGTTTATTTGGAGACTCTCATGTTCCCACGATTGCACATTGTTTTGGGCAGTAAGTATTTATTAGATAAGTGAACAGAGACTTTTAGGATATTTTGAATAGTAGATGAGAAGGGAAGATAACGTGAGCATAGAGAGAAAAGCCACAATAATATCAAATAACAGGCATGACGCACTTGCCATGTTAGGCAAGTTTTGGTTAGTTTTGGTTTTGTCAGTACTGGAGATTATACATAATGCTTTCCTCTTTCTAGGCAAGCACTCTGCAACTTGAGTCATGCCCAAGTCCTTCAGCTTTTTTAAAATTTATTTTTATTTTCCCAAGAAAAAGTCTCACAATTTTGCTCAGGCTGGCCTAAGACTATGATCCTTGTACTTCTGTCTCTCAAGTGGCTGGAACCACGAATGTGTACCACCATATTTGGCTTGTCTTTTGAGATAGAGTCTTGCTAACTTATTGCCTAGCTTGGCCTGAAACCACAATCCTTCTGCCCCTGTTTCCTGTATCTATGTACTAATGCACATCTATCTCATTCTGACTTAAATTTATCACTTTTCTTAATCCTTGCCAAAGCCTTTTGTGGTAGGTACTTGTAATATCCCAAATTACACAAATTATAAAACTTAATACTAGAGAAAATAAGAAACTTGCCTGTGGAAATATACTATAACTTTTACCCTGGGAGTTGTATTGATGGAAAGCCTGAATTAACTTAGAACGTGTGTCTTTTACCAATCTCCTCTCCTATGTTTCCCTTGAATGATTGTGCGAATTTATGAACAGAATAATTTCTTCCACATAAGTCTTCCCCTGTAGTTCACTGAAGCTATCATTAAATAGAAAGCCAACCCTTTTGCCTGAGTCTTACAATAATCTTCCAGTGTCTGGAGATTTCTCCGCTATTAGATT
Source organism: Perognathus longimembris pacificus (assembly GCF_023159225.1). Lineage (NCBI taxonomy): Eukaryota > Metazoa > Chordata > Mammalia > Rodentia > Heteromyidae > Perognathus > Perognathus longimembris. Next base: position 14,916,965 of record NC_063170.1, read on the forward strand.
CTCGTGTATGTTTGGGAGAAAAAAAATTCCATTTAGGGAGTCCACAACTTTTTCTTTCATGTTCTCTGGTCAATATTTGTTTGCAAAAAAAAAACCCACAAAATCAATGGATGAAAATATTTTTCACAGAAGCAGCACTATATCTCCCTGACTGTGTACCAACTTGATTTGGAAATTGTCTGACTGGGACCAGCTCCTGTTATGTGCTCATATTTGGCCCTCATTTGCCCTGAAGCCAGGAGCAAGCAGACAAAGCTCATCTCTTTTGTGGATGTGTCTGTGAATAATGATTATCTCATTTCTGCCACGCCAAATGGGCCTCTTCATTTCAGCTGCTCATTGAATTCCGCAATAGGATATGTGAGTGACATTTTCTATTTTTCTAGATAATAAGGACAATTAGAATGAGGTAGCAATGAAACTGAGTTAAAAGTTAAATAGAAAGTACTTGAATTTAATTTCACTTCTAGGAAATCTGTTGGATTTTTCTATTTCACTTATAAATGAAGAACATCCTATGTTGAGGAGCTCTGCATACTTTCTAATTCATGGAGAGGAAGGAAACTATTTCAATGCCTGTGGAATAAGCATTGGAATTAGTGGCTGCTGCTCCTAAGTGCCCTACAAAATAAAAAAGCAGCTGGGCGCCAGTGGCTCATGCCTCTCATCTTAGCTACTCCCAAGGCTGAGATCTAAGGATCACAGTTCAAAGCCATCCCTGGCAGAAAAGTCAGTGAGACACTAATCTCCAACTGAGCACCAGAAAACTGGAAGTAGTGCTCTGGCTCAAAGTAACAGAGTACTAGCCTGGAGCACAAACGTTGAGGGACAGAGCCTAAGCCCTGAGTTCAAGCCCCAAGACTCAGACACACAGACATGCACACACACACACACACACACACACACACACACACACACACACCCCTTCTCCTCCCCCCACCCCACATGGCAGAGCTGGATAGGCACCAGGCAGCTCATGCCTGTAATAATAGCTACTTTGGTGGCTGAAAACAGGAAGATTGCAATTCAGGACAAGCCTAGGCCATTAGCTGGACTTACTAGTACACATCTATCATTCTAAGGAACATCAAGGTGCATGGGAGGCAGAGATGGGAAGGATCACAGACCCAGGCCAACCAGGGTAGAAAGGTTCACAAGGATCCATCTCCATGGAAGAAGCTGGGTGTAATGGCCCCCAACTCTCATCTCAGCAAGGACAAGAGGTCTAAAGTATACAGATCCTGTCCCAGGAGCTTGACTGGGCAAGAAGCCAGATGGGATTTTGAAGATAACCACTAAAACTGGGGCTAGAAATATGACACAAGGAGAGGTATGAACACTTGGAAAAACCCTTTGGGCTTTTAGCATAGGATTTTTTAAATGTATATGTAAATTGCCATCATAAAGGTGATGTATAGAGGGGTTCCTGTGACATGGGTCAGATGATGAGTACATTTCTTTTTGGACAGTGTCACCCTTTCTCTTGTGCTCTCTTTAGGATTCTTGTTTTAAGAAGAGCATTTAGGGAAGGAAATTATGTTGTAGGCCCCTGGTAAAGCAAAAGAAACCTACCCACTGTATCCCTAGACTCAGATTTTTGTTACCCAGTCAGTGCAGGATGTCATTAATTCTTGATCAGAAACACATGACATGTCACACATGCAAGTGCAGATGACACTTTCCTTGTCTTCAAGAGTTAACTGTCAAACTGTTGTTTATAGAAGTAAAAAAAAAAAAATCTAAGTTGGAAAGAAAGAGGATACAGGGACTTCAAACAAATGCTGTGGAGGACTTTCCATTCCCAGGTTTACCTCCTGATGACTTCTAGGAAACTGCACTTGAACTTGAGCTTTCTATCTTGGCATGCCTGACTAACTCAGGTACTTACCCATGGTGAGGGGGCGGAGGGGCGCAGAATTAGCTTAGTAGCTCCAGGACTGAAAGATCTCAGTCATCCCTGTGGCCTTGCTGGGTTTCTGTAACACACTGGAACCCAGGAATAGATGTCTTAGGGAAGTGGGAGGGGTGGGCCCTTTGCAAAAGCAGAATTCACTTGTACTGCCTCCCTGCTGAGCAGCAATCAGCGGGGGCTGCTGGTCACAGGTCAGCCAATTATCTCTCATTTGCATAGAAGTCAATCCCAGAAAGCGGCATGGGGGGGCCACTCACCTGTTTTGGCAAATTCACCATGCTCTTTATTGTCTCTGACAGCTTGAAAGGTTGGCAGTAGGCCGCCTACCCCTCTGTGCCTGCTGGGATTGTCTGTGAATGTACATTTCCTATTTTGGGATGTAGGCCACCTGCAGAAGGAGGCCAAGTGTCTGCGTCTGTAGCTGATGTCACCAGAATCAGAAACCGCCACTCAGCTCACTTGTTGACTATCTGCTGCAGCTCTTCCATGACTCTCACCCAGGCATGCAATCAGCAATTCTGTGAGGTTCTTAGGTGGGAGGCTAAGTGAACATCCCTCCTCTTCACAAGAGCAACGCTAAAGGTGTGGTCCTTTCATCTTGTTTTATTTAACTAGTAATGGGAAAAGAACACCAGTTGCTCTCAACAATAACAATGAGAGCTGCTGTTTGCTGAGCATGATCATATACCAGACACTATGCTACACACTGTACAGTTATTATTGTGTTTGATATTTGATATTACTAAAACTTTGGTTGACATTGGCACTCTACTACTTGAGACACTGTTCCACTTCAAGCTTTCCCCCTCCTCTCCTCCACCCCCCCAGTCCTGGGGTTTGAACTCTAGGATTGGGCACTGTCCCTGAGCTTCTTTTGCTTGAGGTGATTGTTCTACCACTTGAACCACAGCACCATTTCTAGCTTTGAGTAGTTTATTAGAGATGAGTCTCATGGATTTTCCTGCCCAGGCTGGCTTTGACCTGCGATGCTGAGATCTCAGCTCCTGAGTAGCTAGGATTACAGGCATGAGCCACTGGTGCCCAGCTCACTTCAAGCATTTCTGCTAATTAGAAACAAGAGTGGACTTTCCAAAATAAAAGAGTGGACTTTCCTGCCCTGATTGCCTTCAAACCACAATCGTCAGATGCCAGCATCTTGAGTGGCTAGGATTACAGGCATGAACCACCAGCACTGGGCTACGTGATTCTTTTAAAGATGAGAATATTGAGGCTCGGAAAGGTTGTGAACTTGGTGAGAACCTAAGTGCAGTGCCTCCTACTGGCCAAATTTTGTTCTAATTCTTTTGGTATTTAACATTTAGTGTCAACAAAGTTGGGGAAGAGGAAAGTGGGAGACACTTATACTATAGTTTTTTCCCCTCCAGAATTCTTTTATTTATTTATAATTATTTTTATTATCTTTAGTGGTACAAAAGGTTTTTTAACATATCGGTTCATGAGTACAAGGTATCTTGATCAGTGCCACCATTTCCCACATTCTTTCCATCTCCCTCCAACTTCTCCCATCTTCATAAGCTTCATGATTCTATTTTTGCATATGTACATTGAGTATTATGATTGTCTATTGAAGTTTTTTTCTTTTTGGTATATCTGTGTCCAAATCTCCATTTGGGTTTGGAAGATTGCTAGTTAGTTTGAGCTAGAACAACAGTGCTCAGCTGCGTCCACTGTGCCAGAGTCTTAATAATGGACAAAGGAAAGGAGAGCACACGTTTTGTCATCAACCATCTCTTTCTACCATTTCTGTTTGGGGTCTTGAATTGGATCCTAGGATATAGTAACCAAATGCACATGTTTCAATGAGACAATAAAACTAAACTTGTTCCTTTAAAGAACCCCCTTTTGGTGAGGGAGCCAGGCTAGAAAGGCTTAACTAAAGAAGTAACATATGGGTTTAAACTCAGACATGGGTAAGGGTTTACAAGGAAGAGGAGATCAGGAAAGGTTGGTCAGTTAAAAGGACCAAGACAGAGGTTGTTCAGTTCTTATTTCTCATGACTTGATGGAGCATTCCATAAGACATTTGTATATCTTTAAATAGATAGGATGCTTATATAGATGGTGATAATTTAGAAATACAAATGTGAAAAAAAGAGTCATGTAGAGAAGTCTCTATTTCTTGTCTTTCAGTGTTCTGGAGTCACGCACGATTTATTTATTTATTTATATTTTGGTGATCTAGCAGGTTTCCAGACATTTAGAAATCTACACACCTGACTCAATCAATACTTTCTCATTTTCCTAAAGGCACACAGATGGCTCACAGTTTTGGGCACCATCTTGCTGGTCCACACACTGACTGCAAGAGACAGGGAAGAATTAAGGTTTTCCCCTACCCATGGCACAGTGTGGATGTTAGTTATACGAAGACTGAGCAAGTTCCCTCTCTTTTCCCCTTGTTGAGGAGACCATCCAGGTGTGTTTGCAATCAGGAGCAGTTCCCTCCCAGTCTCCCTTTCCCTTAGATCCTCCCAGAAACATCAGCTCTACCCTGAGGATAAAGATGGAAAAGGGAGCCCTTGTTTGGGGCCATTTGATATTTAGGAAAGGTTTTGACCCCGTCTGCTCAGTTATTTAGCCACAGCAAGTGTTGCAGGTAGGAGAGCTTTCTGATTACACTTGTCTGGTGGGCCCAGTGGTCCAGGGAAGTGACTGACAGTCCAGTTGAAATCTAATCACTTCATTTCCGACAAGCAGCCATTTAGACAGCATTATCTCTTCTGTTCTGCTTGTCAGAGTCAACAAGGCATCTCAAAGGCTGGTGTAGGTTTTCCTGCTTTTGAAGATCAAAGCATCTGAGTCTTGCTCAAATGAGCTGTACATTTCCTCCCTTTCCTACATAGCAAGGGATAGTTTGTAGTCAGAGTGAGAGGGCCTTTGAATACTGCCACAGGCAGGAAGTAACTTAGTAAGACCATGTGACAGGATTAGCAGCCATGTGTATTGGGCCTAAGAGGATTGTTTTCAAGTACTTATTCATTCATTCTCTCAGGAAACAATTCCTGAAAGCTTGCACAGCATTCTTTCATGTTCCTTGCCAAGGGATATATATGTATGCTCTGTGTATGCTGAGTCCTTAGGATATGAGACATGACAGACAAATGGGACCAGCTCCTTTGACGGAAACAATGGAAACAAAGGATGTGATGGAATTTCTAAGGCACGCCATTCCTTCCTTCCTTCCTGCATGCATGCATTTGCAAATACACATGTATTGGCTACTTTCTGTTGTACCGAATCTGTAAGATCATTGCCCTCCCTAGTCTTATGAAACTCACAAGTTGATAGGAATATTCTCTGGTCCCTTCTAATTCTAGCTATTTCCTTTAGTTAGAGCTCATCTATCCTCAGAGTGTTTTAGGAAGTATTTAGGCCATTTCTCCATTGCACTTCCTGGCTCTTCTAAGCTACAGAATCACCATTTCTTCTGAATGCTACGAACCCATTTTTACCTACAGCCTTCAGGGAGCCCAAAGCTTGAAGCAATGTGAGATGAGAGAGCAGAGAAGGAAAGGTAACAAACCATACTAAAATCTGCCACCAATTTAGTGGGCCGACCAAGGATCTAGAAGGTTACAAGCAGACACCTGGCAGATTCTTCCATTTAGAACCTGTGGAGAAATTGTAGAGAGGCCAGCAAGTTCAGCTTTTTGAGAGGCTTTGAAATTTAGTATCTGAGCACCATTCCAAATGCTGCTAGGTTGCCTTAGCAACAGTTCTTAAACTTTTTATTTAAAATAAAAATGTGTTTTTGAAAAAAAAATACTGTGGTCACATAACTTACAAGTGTTAGTGGGTAGGTATCTCTCTAAATAAATGTACACAAGGTTTCTTGAAGCAGGGGGATTCTGTTTATTACACAGACTATATCTATATTATTTCAGACTTCTTGATAGCCCAAACCTTGTTTCAGAATTTGCACTTAAATAATGAACCAAAGGCTACTTAGTAGGGAATGATGGGGCAAAGATTTAATTCAAGACCAGCCAGGACCAAAAGTTAGAGAGACTCAGTCTCAATCAACAAACCCTTGACGGTGCTCACTTCTGAAAGGCTAGAAAGTTCACAACCCAAAGCAAACCCCAGGCAAAAGTAAAACACTACATGAACTATAAACCTAGAAACAAAATGTTCTGGAGGCATCGTTCTAGGGGTAGAGTTGCCTCTCTAACACGTACAAAGCCCTTAGTTCAAATCCCAGTACCATCAACTAACCAATCATAAAAGTACACAGAAAGAAACTAGAACGTTTGTTATGCCTTGCACCCCCCCAATTGTGTACCTCATTATGATGCCGTGGAAGAGAAAAAGCCTTGTGATTTCTGTCATTTTGCTTTAATCAGGGCTGTGAGCAAGAGCACATATACCATCTGTACAAACTCTCACACAGTGGCTAGAAGAAGCCTGCATTCTTCCATGGCCTGGCTGGCTGGCTGGAGCACGCCATCACATGGGAGTGCATGCAAGTCCCTGTTCTCTCCAACACTTCTTCCCTGACCCATAGAACGACTATACAAATCAAGATTGCTTTAGGGTTACCAGGAGCAATGGTGGCATACACCTGTAATCCTAGCTACTCAGGAGGCTGAGATCTAAGGATCACTCTTTGAAGGCAGCCCAGGCAAGAAAGTCCATGAGACTCTTATCTCCAATTAACAGCCACAAAGCCAGAAATGGAGCTGTGGTTCAAATGATGGAGCAGTAGCCTTGAGCAAAATAGTTCAGGCACAGCACCCAGACCCTGTATTCAAGCCCAAGACTGGTACGTACACACATATACACATACACACACACACACACACACACACACTCACACAATTGCACCAGGTTGCTTTTGTATATATAACCCAAGCTTTAGAAGGTCCACTTTCCACCTACCTAAAGTCGGTCTACTTCTTCTCCTTGTGCCTAGTCATTCATAGTACGCACAACAACGTGTGAGTGTTATGTATGTTTTATATCTTGTTTGACTTTTGCAGGATCCATTTCTCCCATGAGAGTGGGTCCCATGAGATTCAAGGGCCATGGACTTCCCTGAGTCCCGCTGGGTCCTGAGAATCTATGTCATTCATGCTGGTAGGAGCTCTGTGAATACTTTGTGACCAAATAAAAAAGCAAAAGCATAGTTACTCAATGTTTTCTTTCTGAATCCATAGGAATAGAATGGTTGAGGTAGCAGCCTTAGAAACAACTGCAAGTAGAGGAATGGAGTCTAAGCCTCTCCAAATCTTGGGTTAAATCATTAGCTCTGTTGGTCTGTCTGTCTCTGAGTGTCTCCTGGGCCATCACTCAGAGTTTAGTGGCAACAGTTCTGGGAACTTCCTACTCTCTGGAAACCAACAGTTCCATAATGGTTTTCCTGTGTGGGTATCTGCACATTAACACGGCCTTTTGGGCCTGCTTCGACTTGCCTGACCCATCTCCCAGCAGGAAAGACTGTGCATCTGTAATACTCTGGAAAATTAGGGCTGACATGTAGCTTGGTCCTCAAAGTATTTTCACTCAAGCAAACACAGAGAATAATAGCCATGCACTTAGATGCTTGAGTAGGTACCAAGCAGATGAATGTTCCTATAAGCCTTGTTTATAAAGCCTGTTAGTATGAATTTTTGAGATAGCACTTATTCCACTTTATTCTTGACAAATGGTGTTTGTAGCCATTGAGATGTTTTATTTCAATTATGTGCTGGCATCGTAAGGAGAAGCTTTCTGACAATGGTGAGGCACAAGCCATTTCTATTGTGTTTCTATCACCATTCCCCCTGCTAAACTCAACTGGACAGTTCATTAAAATGAAAAATTAACAGCACATGCTTTGGGGAGAATGATGATGGAACATGACAGCTTGTGCAGGCCTTTGCATTCAGAGAAGCAGACAGATGACAAACATATTGGTTTTCAGAAGAAATGGCACTGGGCCATCCGCTCTGTACTGGTGGTACATGTGTTCATCAACTTGTGTGTTCATCCCTGGGCTGAGGTGCTGGGGTAGGGTGCGGGGAAAATATGGGAAAATGTGACTGCTACCCTCTGAGAACATACCATCTATCTATTTGAGGAGGCTGAAGAGAATTCAGTTGTCAATTGAGAGTAGCTGAGTGATTATACAAATGCCTTATGTTCCTGGCTGTATGTTTAGCAGTCATTCAGTGAGGAAATTAAAAGAATATTTCTCAGACCTTGAAAAACAGCAAGATGTTGATTAGTAAGATATGTTCTAAAAATAACAACTGCTAACTGGCGTCTGATACTGTTTGGGGAGATAATAATGAAAATATTGGAGAATTAGTGATGATTCATTTGTATTCCAAGTTGTTTTTAATTATCACATATTAAGTGTTTTATATGTAAACGAGGTGAAGTTTTATTGTGATATTCCTGCCAGTAACTATAATGTACTCTGATCCAATTCACAACTTGTTACTTTTGCTTATTCTTTTTATTTTTCTTGCCAGTCCTAGGGCTTGAGCACTGTCTCTGGCTTCTTTTTGCTCAAGGCTAGCACTCTGCCACTTGAGCCACAGTGCCACTTCTAGCCACTTTCTATACATGTGGTGCTGGGGAATTGAACCCAGGGCTTCATGTATACGAGGCAAGCAATCTTGCCACTAGGTCATAGTCCCAGCCCTACTTTTGCTTATTCTACTCTCATCCCAATAGACTCTTTTCCAGCCCTAAATTGGTTTCATTGTATCTCTTTCACATGGTATGCACTGATGTTTTTTAAACACCATACTTTTTAAAGGCATGGCCTTTTGATATGTGAGTTGTATCTTAATTAAACTGCAGTCATATTAAAGTACACTCTAAATTGTCCACAGTGAAATGATAAGTGCATTTTATGATATATTCAGAGAATCAGGCTTAGTTGAAACAGAGAGAACGGACCAAGCAAGACTAAGTTTATCCAAGGACTTCTCCTGCTGCAATAAAGGCGGGAGTGATTATCTGTTCTACAGATGATGGAAATGAGCAAACTGATCAGTTTGTGCCTTGTCTAAGAAGCCACAGATGAGGTAAATATTGGATTTGGGCCCTATCCCTTCCATTTGCTGTCCCAGTACTTCCCACTCCATCAAACTGGGTTCCAGAAAAGATAAAGACTGAGTGGCAAACAGCAGTTACAGAGTGTTTCCAAGTTTTCTATCTGCCCTTACCTGTGCTTGCTCATCTCTGTGAGGTAGATGTATGGCCACCTGCCCAGGTACAGTGTATCTCAGGAGACACAGGGATGGAGAGAAAGGAGACCCTATATCCTTTCCCAATCTGCATAAAGAAAACTGCATTTTCATTTCCAGGCATTGAGAGTTTCCTGTGTGCCACCTCCCTCCATTTATTTAAACTTTTCCATGCATCTTATTTCTCCAATGCCAGAGGAATGTTTAAGTGAAATCCTAGAGATGTGGGACCCACCGATATTTAGAGAAAAGGCTTAGAAGTGGACACCTCATCTGTTAACAACTAGGGAAACATTTTTTGTTTTCTCCTTTGCAGGGGAAACTACTCATTTCTATTATAAAGCCTATGTCTAGATTAAAGCCATTTAAAATCCTTATCTCCCCTGAGATTTGTGAGAAGGCTTTTGATGTCATTCTCAGCTTACCAGTGTAAATCATGGTTTACCTTCTCATCCTGCTGGACAGGATGGGAATCTGACTCAGGATTTGTAAATACTGCTGTATTTCATTTACTTTCACGGGGACATTTTTTCCCCCCCAGCAGACAGTGGAATAGAGGAGTCTCTGGAAACAGCACAGGAGTCAGGATGCATTAACCTAAGCAGTGAGATCCAAACAAAAGCTCTGTTTGCAATCCCACCAGAGCCCAGGCGCACCACAGGCTCCGCTGTCAGGCTATATTCAGTAAGCACAAATAAAATTAGATCTTCTGGAGTGAAAAGGAATTGGGATTCAGCAAATGAAAGTCTCGAGGAAAGGGATTCCTTTTTCTCCATTTGTTCGCAGGTTTGTTAGCTTAAAGGAAATGAATGTCAATTACAAGTGATTATTGTTATTATTATGAGACAATCAATGCTTCCTGAAATATATCCTGATGATGATGTAGGACCTTTTGTTTTCTTTCTTCAGGAAAGGTGTTGGCAATGCAGCCTGACTCAGGACCGGCCATGCATGGGTTCTAGACTTTATATATGTCACTCACCAAGCAAATGACTGATGTGTGTGTGTGTGTGTGTGTGTGTGTGTGTGTGTGTGTGTGTGTTCTGTTCATTGGTCCAATGTGATTCACATGGGGGAGTGATTTTCGTAATTATCCAGTAATCAATGCTTATTCCAAAAGAAGCTTCACTTCTGAGGTACCCAGACCAATGTCAGTCACATGGAAAAGATCCAGGAGCAGGAGCCAGGATCATGGCAATCTATGATTTCCTGTACCTGGGTGTATCTGAGTTTCAGCCTATGTAGCAAGGAGTCACGTTGAATGAGGAGATGCAGATCACAGCTGAGATTCTGCAGCATCCGAGTGGAGCTATCTTAACTCTGGAAGGTGAAAAAGTGCCAGCCCATGCACAGAAATCTGCTCGCCCATGCAGTGGTCACCATGTAGTTGTACGCTCCTCTTTGTAGAAGGATCATAGAGATGAATTGTCCTAGAGAAAGCAGAAACAGTGCCGCACGGCAGGGGGAGGCAGCAGTGGGTTGTAGAAAGAGTGAGGAGTTGACTCGCATTGGAATTCCACATCGGCTTCTGACTGTGTGACTTTGAACAGAATGCGTGCGCTCTGGGGCACCCACATTTCCCTCTTGTGTAAAAAGCAAGAGCAACATAAAATCAGCCTTCTCTACTTGCAGGGCTGACAAAGGACTTGCATTATTTTACATGGAAACATTGGATTTATCTTCCTCCTTCCCCAAAGCAATATAGCACAGATACACCAGGGCCCACAGCAGTGTCTCCACTCTGTTCATCGTGTTAGATTCTTGGTAAGCTAGCTTCATGACTTCAGCAATGAGAGTTCACTCCATAGAGCTTCAGCGTTCTCATCTTTCAACTGGATATATTGGTTCTGAATCAGAGCTATCACAAACTACCACAGGCATAGTTCTTCGTGCACACTAAGAACGTTATTATCTTAGGAGTTGGACATTAGAAGTTCACAGTGGGTCCTCAGGAAGAAAGTAAAGTTGCTGAGAAGGTGGTGACCTTCTACAGAGACTAGGAGAGAATTCATTTTCTCGCTTTTTTTCCCCCCTCATGGCCTCTTCTGTCATCATCCCAATCTCCTCGCTTTTCTCTTCTAAGGACACGGGATCAGGTGACGTTATCCAGGATTATCTCTATTTCTCGACTCTTTTTTGAACTCTATGGGCAAATTTCTTTTTGCCGTTATAAGGTAATATACTCAGAGATTCTGAGACCCCATTTGTAGACAACTTTTGAGGAGTTATTATTTCCACAGTGAGAAGACAAATTGTACCACTTCCTGGGACTGTTACAGAAATCAAATGAGTTTACTGCACGTAAAGCAGCTAGGGGAGTTGGCTAGCACATACTAATAACTTGATAAATGTTCATTGTCACCTTGAGGAGAGAGTCGGATGACTAGAACTGTGAACTGTGGCAGGATGGTATCTCTGTTCTACAGGGCCTGGAGGCTTCCACTCACTTTGATTCTTGAAGGAAGCTGGTTCACAGAGAACAGATTTGTCTGAATAAAGTATCCCTAGCAGGGTTGGCTTAGCAAGAGTCACGGCTTTTATTGAACCTAAGATTGCTTATGTGTAACTGGAGGAATTGTGTGGGGGTGCTCACCTCTGGGAATTTTACTTCTATTAAGAAAATATCTAAAAAAAAAAAGAAAATATCTATGAGCTCTGATAATTCTGATCTAATAATAACTGATAGTAATAATCTCAGAAGGCTCCTATTTGAAGTCAGTCTGTTCACAGATCAAGATATGAATAAGAAAATATGGGAAGTGGAATGAGTTTAGTCATGTGTCAAAACCTCATAGGATACCTTCTGCATATTATTTATTTCCCTTACTTTGCGAGGGGAGGATGTAAAGGAAGGTTGGATAATGTGCCTGTGGGCAATTAACACAGTGGTAAGTAACCCTAGCAGGAGGAAATTGAATGCAAACTTCAACTCCAAAATGCATCTTCTTGTATTTCATGGTGGGACCTGCTTTGGTTCAAGCTCTCAGGCTTTCTCTGTCATGTGACTTTAAGGTATAGTAGATTGTCATCATGGGCTTCAGGCAGCTCCCTTGAAGGCCTTCCTTTCTCTCTCTCTCTAGTAGATCACAAGGTCATAGTGAGTTTTATGATGGTGCTTTCTTTTCCATCCAAAGATTTTCCATAAGTATCTTCATCTGTTTTGCCATCTTCTTTCCACTCTTTGTTTTCCTATCTCAGTTTTCTTAGTTTCCTAGATGTTCCAGGCAGAGTCAGGTAATGGATGGTACAAAACCAATTGAGACTTAAGCAAATGAGATTAAACTTATTAAACTCAAAGTTAATAATTTTCCATTGAGAGTAGACACCAAGGACCTGGGATACCCCCTCAGTTACCATACCTCTGGAGCACCTCTGGAGTGGTAATGGTGGTGTCTGTGTTTTGAATTATAGAAGAAGTGGCATGAGGTCTCTGTGGGGAGAATATATCAAGTTCCTGGAATTATCAGGAGGCACAAGAGATGCAGAATGAGAGGAAGTACTATGTTGAGCAGTGATTTATGGCCCTAATGAGGTGGTCTGCATTTCTATTGGGACTCAGAAGTTGCCTCCATCAGAACATTGGAATGCATGAGTTCTGGTGTTTGCACACAATCAATCTCTCTCATTGAGAATTGCAATCCTCAAGGATTGTATATGGCAAGTGCCATATCAGATGCAATGTCTACAGGATCCCGAACATTTCTAAAGTCATGCCTTTGAATAAAGTTAGTTGTCATTTTTTCTGATGATCACAATGAAAGAAGCTATGGGGAAAGTCAAGTGATTCTGGGAGCAGCGGAAAAATGACAAAATGGTTATTAAAGAGATTGCATGAAGCCAGGTGCTGGTGTCTCATGCCTGTAATCCTAGCTATTTAGCAGGCTGAGAAGATATGAGGATTATGGTTCAAAGCCAGCACAGGCAGAAAAGCCCTGTGAGACTTTTATCTCTAATTAACCATTCAAAAACTGGAAGTGGCACTGTGGCTCAAGTGGTAGAGCTCTAGCCTTGAGCACAAAGAGGCTCAGAAACAGTACCCCAGGCCCTGAGTTCAAGCACTGCAACTGACCAAAAGCAAAGCAAACAAACAAAAAGAGGTCACATGAGTCTAAGTTGTTAAAAATGAAACTTCTAAGTGAGATTGGAGTGTCAGAGTTGTAGTGATTATTTGATCTTGACTGAATTCTTTCACCTTTTAGAACTTGTAGTTTCTTCACTTATGAAAATAACATCTGTCAACCCAACAGGCTTTGTGCACATGAATGAAAGTAGCATATTGAGTGCTTAGCATAATATTAGGCATGGACAAGTACCTGGTAATTGTAAACATCCACCATTCACTGTCTCCTCCTGGACAAGAAGTGTGGAGCAAATAGAGAAGTGGAACTGGAACTGATTTGAGAGCCATTGACTTCATTGTAGAAATTGTCTTTTCCGGGGAAGTGTTTTCATCTCTGGGGACAGGAATTCTGGCTGCAGCTGGACTTCCATGTTATGGCCTTCCCTTTCACTAGACTCTCTGAAAACTAAACAAAATGTCAGACTGCCCTCAGCACAATCAGGGTAATGCTCATTCTTGTTGGCTGACTGCTTTGTAAAAACTAGCCACTGTGCATGAAAGCCCTTTCTAAATTGTGAAGTACTACATATGGCAAATTATTATTTCAATTGTTCCACTGTAGGCATTCCATAAACAATGTGGAGAATTAAGAACAGATACTGTGGATATTCCAGAAGCATTGCAGCATTCTAGGTGTGTAGCTTTAGAATACCCATGGGCAAAGTGGGTCACACTGTCCTCTGATGTGAATCAAGTAGCTGCCATGAAAAGCTTGTTTCTAGCAAGGGAGGGGCTGTGAGTGACGTGTTTCATCATGGTTAATTACAGCATTTGGGTACCAGCTACTCAAGTTTCAAAAGGGCCAAATGTCTGCTGAATCTCACCTCCCTCATTTGTAACATAAAGGCAATGATGCCTCTCCTTACTAAGAGGTTCTAGAGAATGGAGAAGATGATGATCACAAAATCCAGGGTGTGTGGCATAGGATAGAGGACAAGGAAGAGTCTGAATTCAGATGCGTAGCTGCTCTGATGGACCAGATTTCTCTCTTTCCCCTTAAGCCTCTCAGAGAAACATTAACGAGGCTTAGATCCTTCCATATCAGATGGGTTTCCTGGAGACCTAAAGGATGCTGTCCCCCAAATTCTGCAGCTTCACACACATCACCTCACTGACTCTGCTGGCCTTCACAATTCCAGGGTCCTTTCCCACTGATTCTAGTGCTACCTCCTGATGAAATCAGGAGATATGCGGGAGAGGATATGTGGAACAGGATGCTACCTATCAAAGCTATTATGATTCGCCTGAACTTATGGGCATGTCTTTCATGTGAGGACGGGCATACCCAAACTCTGAAGACCCTCCATGAACATCCAGCTTTGTCTGGTCAGTTCAGAAATGGCCATATCCATGATGCTTGAATGCAACCTTGACTCCACTGTCATGAAATTTTAAGGGCCAAGACTTGAGTACATGTGATAATAACAGGTAGTATTTATTTAGCATTTACTATATGGTACACTCAGTGTTTACTGTGTTGCAAGAATTAGCTCCTTCCATCCTCACATCAACCATAAGAGAAACTTTCTAATCCTATTACTCACATTTTTTGATTGAGGCTGTGTGATGAAGAAGAGCAGAGGGAGGCTATGAGCCCAGGTGTCTTGGCTGAAGAAGTTGCTGTGGGCTGGTAGGGAGCCAATGCCCAGAGGAATAAATGACAGAGAGGAACCCAGCACCGGGGCAATGGGTTACTCTCTCCAGAGTAACTCAGTCTGCAGTGTTCCCTCTTTCCTATCTATATTCATGTCCTAGGGTTGCCATAGTAACGTAGTACCACACACAGTTATGACTTACATGTCAGAAATTTGTTGTCTCACAATCTGGAGATTCAAAAATTCCAAATCAAGGTGTTGTGCAGAGTCAGTTTCTTTATATTCCAGTGAAGAAAGATATGTTTTGTGCCTTTCTCCTTCCTTCTATCATCCTGGCACTTTTCCTTGAGTTTGTAACTGATCTTCACTTGTGTCCACATTTGTATTTTTCTAAGGACATTGGTCATATGACCTTAAAGCCTATTGGAATGACTTGGTCTTGGCTATTTGCAAAGGCCCTACATTCAATAAGGAAACAGTGAGTCGAACCTCTACATCTTAGGGGAAGTACGATTCATCTGTAGTGCCATCCATGTTCATTTATTGGGTCATCCCTCTGGGTCTGAATGTATACACATGTGTATATATATATATACACACACATATGTGTATATAAGTATATATATATGTATATATATATGTATATACACACTTCAACAGCTATTCATTGAATGATTTAAATGATCTGTACTCAACTACCCACTGGAGACCAAACGTCTCTCATTCCCATCTTCATGGAGCTGAGGATGCACTCAGAGAGAATTTCTGATTGTGAGCTAGCCTTTCATGGGTCATTCCGGATGGACGTCAAGAGGTGAATAGCACCTCATTGTTCTGAGTACATCTAAAGAGAGACTAGCCAAAAGACAAATATCAATATTTGATTGACTTTATTTGCATGCTCAGAGTTGCGACTCATCTAGAGCTTGGCAGAGTGGTTTGATGTCTCAACATCTGTATGTATTTTGTTTTGCGCTCTCTCTCTCTCTCTCTGGATTACGGGTTGGGTTGTATCACAGACCTCTCAGACCAGGCCCTATAAGTAGGGTGTTTTTAACTAGGGGCTAACACTTATTAGATGGAAGAGCGATTAGCTCTTGCTCTGCTTAATTAAGCTTTACTTAATGGGCAAACGTTTCCTTTAGCAGCCTTTCTGTCACTTCATCAGTTATTTAAGGCAGTTCATTTCACAGCAGGGGCAAAAAGGGAGAGAAAAGGAAAGAAAAAAAAAACCCCGACTCCTCATTTGCTCAAACTCAATTGGTCTGAGGGAAAGCGTGGCTGTCTAGAAGTTGCCTAATTGCTGCCACGATCCTGAGCGTAGTCTCTATTTAGTCCCAACCTTCTTATTGAAACGCTAATCAGGCTTAGGTCTCACCTCTTGATGAATGATTTTGTAAAATCTTGATATTCCTCATTTTAGCTAGGAATGCCTGCGTGCAAGTATAATGTCGCCAAGACTGAATGGGAAGATAACTAATGCCCTTAATTTTGTAAAGAGGTCTGTGATTTGGCGCATACAGTACAGATCAGGGGGAAATCAGAAAGAAATTAATTTCCTCCTTTGCATAAGTACTACCTCTGTCATATCATAAACCACTTTTCTTTCTTTGGCTGTTTTTGCTGGAGCTTTTGAGAGCACTTGGCATGTAGATGTGGGTTTATTTCCTGTACTCAGGGTCAAATTTAGGTGATGCCATTTTATCTAATGTCAGAACTTTGGGGAACTTAAAGTTCTCTGACTCTTGGCTTCACTTGTCAAGTTATGAATAATTTTCCCTACCTCACAAGATGACAAGGATTAAATGTCATCCATGCTTCTTGCTCAAGGACTAACATTGTTGGTGTACTATGCAATGCTATTTCTTTTCCCCTCTGCTTCCTGTGACCACTTCCATCAACTGTTGGAGGGGGGACCTAGGTGTCTGATTGTCCCCAAAGCAGTCATCAAGCAATCCTAAATCTGAGCCAACTGCACTTTGATCCTTCTAAGGGTGTAGCACATTTCAGTGGAATCTGGCTAACCTAAACCGACATCTATTTAGACTATATAGTACCAAAATGAAGGACATTTGCCTTTTTTTTTTTTTCAAGGTTACCTGCCTTGCTTCTGGCTTTTCATCATTGCAGGTCACTACATAGGTATGAAGCTAAGCATTTTCTTTACTTATATGTTGGCCAAAAAATAAAAGTTTATCATTGTTATGATTTTTGAACACTTTGTTATTTGCACATGTGTGTATTTTGCCAATGCTGTACATTCTCTTCCTTATCCCTTCCTTTTTCCTTGAGTAGTCAACCCCTGTGTTTTTAGAGCCCTGGATTCCTAAGTCTGCTTATTCCTGGGTGTTTGATTATTTTGTCCATCTGTATGGGTTGCTGGCTTGTACCTTGGACATCTGGTTCATTTGTATAATTGAGGATTTATTTAGATTTCCTTATGATTTTGTTTCTTTAAGTAATTGTACAAAAAGGAGTTACAATTGAACATGTCAGATTATGAGTACAATGCATCTTGATCAACCAACCCCAGTTCAATTTTCACACATTATATATACATTGATTTTTATGATTGTACCCTCTTGCCTTTCTTCTCTTCATTTGTCCTTCATTTGTCCATCCCCTCTTAGTATACCTAGTTTGGTTGAATTTCTTCAGAGACTGCCCTCTAAGTGCCATCAGTGTATCTTCTCCATTGTGTTTAGACTTACCTATTGCTTCGGGATGCCTCTTGGGCCCCAAAGCTTCTCATGCCATAATGGCATTGTCTTGTGACATTGTCCTGCTGTTGCTTCTGTTTAACACAAAACCAGAAATCCAGTCTAAACTTTTGTCATGTTTGGCAGAACGCATTTCTCTTACTTTTTGGTATGTGTGAGCAAACATCTAAGGAAAGATCTTGAAGGTGCCCATTAATCCTGCATTGTACATGCTTCTCATATCAATGACTCTGACTCTGGGATTTGAGTAGTAATTATTTTCTGAAAACCGGTGCCAACTCAGAGGATGAAAGACAACATTAGCTATAATTCCGCAATCAATTAGCACTATAGGTAATCCTTTCATCCTTAGGCCTTTTACATTGTAGGTCACCTGTCAATGTGGAAGGGCCTGTTCTGTTTTCTCTAGGGAAAGATGAGATTTTATCCTGGATTTCTCTGACCTCTGTTACATGATGTGAAAAGTTCCTAAACTGTCAACATTTCTTTGAATGTGATCTCCTCTGCTCAGTCTAGCTACTTCTACTACAAAGAATATTCACAGTTCACAGAAATTAGAGCTGGAAAGAAAGTGATTCTGAAATTTACAATAAGAGCAACTTAAAGCTTGGAATTTGACTTACCTTAGCTAGATGTGTTGAAATATTTGATAATCCCATCATTGAGAAGTCTGGAGAATTATCATGAGTTCAAAGCCAGCTTGGGTTACATTTACTTAGGTAACTTTATTATTTTGACAAACTGGCCTGCAGAGAGAATATAGAACTCCAGTTCAGTTTGCATTTCTTATAGACAACAAATAATTATTTGCATGTAAATTATCAAAATTGTATGGGACATACTTGAAAAAAAGACAACAAATAACTGTATCTACTTATGTGAAATTCAAATGAAATCAGAGATCAGAGTTCTGTATAAATATGTGTTAGTAGCTCACCCATCATTAGAGTTAAACCTATCATTATGCCATAGGTATGCCAGAGTTTGAGCCATTCTCCAGGATTTTCAATTCCCCAACCACTATTTTTTTTTGCTAAATACTTGTAATTAAGGAGTTTTTCTATCTCAACAGAACATATTTTTGCAAACGTATAATTATTGCTAGAAATCTCATTCATCCTAGCAGAGCAAAAGTTGACTAAATATGAGCTTCAACACCAGAGAAATTAGACATGTGAAGACAGCTATAACAAGAGGATGTGACATAGCGTTTTTTGAAGTAGAGACACCGTAGACCTGTCTGGAGAAATGAGTATCCTAATGATGCCAGATCTCTAAAAGTACTGCAGGGTTTTGTTTGTGTAGGACACTGGAAAAGTAACAAGTGGAAATGAAGGGAAGATAACAAAATCTATGTGAAGGATAAGGAAAAGCTATTGACTCTGAGGTTATCTGTCTAATTAGTATAACAATATCCAAGTTGTCTCTATATCAGCTTTCCATTCTCCATGCTTACAAAGGAGCTGATTCAAAAATTATTAAGCCAGTTACAAATGATCCTGATCTATCATCTGTCCTGTAATCTGAATTTCTCCTCATCATGCTTTCCTTGTTTCTTCTGTGCCTCACTGGAGAAAAACAATTCATATCTTTTTTTCTATCAACATGATTATTATTCTTCACAGGAAAAATAAAAGAATCCCATCTTTCTTCATCTGTCTACTCAGAGTTCAATGTTAGTGCCAAGTTTTTGATTTGCAATTATTTGAAGGAGCTGCCACTTATGTTCCACAAAATGTCTATGACTATTTTTTCTGTCTCCAGGAGCACTTCCTCTGGCTTTGGGTTTAAAACATTGTCAGGGTTTTCTGTTGAATTTTCTCAAAGTGACATCTTCCATCCTTCTTCGTGTCAAGAAGCCAATACTCTATTCCTTTTATGGTAATTTTCCAATTAGGATCTTGTGTACCACTTAAACATTTCTTTTTTCTGCAGCAGGAACATTTTATTTCAATATTTTTCCATCAACATCATTTTATCGTCTCACTCAACATGATGTCTACCTTACTGCCTTGTTATATGTATCTACTGTTTGCTATAGGTAACAGGTTCCACAGCTGATCTTTACAACATATTTAGTCTTTGAAAAACTTAAACTTATTCATACATTAATGAGTCCCTATTCTACCTCCAACCAGGCTTTCTGGTTGACTTTGGAGATTTGAGATACCTTCTCTAAGTGGAATCATGTACTATTTGTCTTTATCTGACTGGCTTATTTTACTCTCCATCTTATTCTTCACATGTGTCACAGTGGTTGAATATTCTCCAGGAAGATTTTCACGGATACCTGAGTACTAAGGGCCAGGCATGTGGTGAAGGTTGTTATGTGAGCTGAGGAAATACTGACCTAAAGAAAGGACTTTTAATTATATACCAATAGAGGACTCAGTTTATGTTGTGAAGCATAAAATGGGATCAAGCCACATTCAGGCACAGAGACTCCTGCAAAGTAGGGTAAGGGAAAGTGGGTAATTCCTCTGTGTGTGTGTGTGTGTGTGTGTGTGTGTGTGTGTGTGTCTGTGTGTGTGTGTGTGTGTGTAGTGGTAACATCTGTAAAGCTTACAGACACTTAAGATCCTAGAGTACTTGTTCTGGGTCATTCCAAAGAATGTTTATTTTGAGCCATGCACAGTCCCAACAGTTTCAGGTAGGAAGCAGCATCATTTTCTGTGTCTCTCCTATGTCCACGTAGAAGTAGATCCCTTAGCAGAAGGTAAAAACGCAAGAGTCCAACTTAAGGAAGAATAAAACTGGTATGCCTTGAATACAGTCTCAGAGCTCTTAGTACTCAAACTGAGCTTCTCAGCAGAGTGGCAGTCACAATGAGGGCCCTGCAGTGGGTTTCCAAGGAAACAAGGCGTGAACTTGTGATATGGAAAACAGGGACGTATGGGAGGGGCGGGGGGGGGCGGTCTTCCACTTCTACCTTACAACATTGCCTCTATATTCTTGCAGATTTATTTCCGGCTTCCTTTCTTTGTGACATGGCCATGCCACTTTGAAGATTACTTGACCTCTCTGAATGTTTACATGAGTTCCTCATTTTCTGTCTGTCTTTCTTTTATTTCTTTTTCCTTTCTTCCTTCCCTCCCTCCCTCCCTCTCTCCCTCCCTCCCTCCCTCTCTCTCTCTCTCCCTTCCTTTCTTTCCTCCTTTCTTTCTTCCTTTCTTTCTTTCTTTCTTTTTTTTGCCAGTCCTAGGGCTTGGACTCAGGGCCTGAGCACTGTCCCTGGCTTCTTTTTGCTCAAGGCTAGCACTCTGCCACTTGAGCCACAGCGCCACTTCTGGCCACTTTCTGTATAAGTGGTGCTGGGGAATCGAACCCTGGGCCTCATATATATGAGGCAGGCACTCTTGCCACTAGGCCATATTCCCAGCCCTCTTTCTTTCTTTCTTTCTTCTTTCTTTCTTTCTTTCTTTCTTCTTTCTTTCTTTCTTTCTTTCTTTCTTTTCTTCTCTTTTCTTTTCTTTCCTGCTGCTCCTGGGGCAGCAGGAACTGGGCACTGTCCCTGAGCCTCTTAACTCAAGGCTAGCACTCTGCACTTGAGCCACAGCACCCACTTCCATCTTATTGGTGAGAAGAGTCTCAGGCACTTTCCCACCCAGGCTGGCTTCACACCATGATCCTTGGAGCAGCACAGCTTCCTGAGTAGGATTACAGGCATGAGTCACTGGCACCCAGCTGGGTTCCTCATTGTAATCAATTGACTTGCTCTGGAGCAGTTATTTTTCTCTCTGTGAAAGTATATTTGTTTAAAACAACTCTCTTATAAGAACCCAGTCCCTCTTTCCTTTACTAATGCTATGTGAGTTAGATTAGGATGGTGAGAGCTAAATCCTTGACACATCTTAAAGTCTACAGAAATGGAAGAGATGGAAGATGCCAGCTCTCTTCTGGGCTGGGAATGTTAGCTCAGTGGTAGGATGTGGAGTTTGCAGAAAACCCGAGCCTGGGATTCAGAAGCAGGTATAGTCGGAATCAGACCAAGTCATGTATCTGTGGTTTCCTGGGCGGCCATCCTAGAGATCCAAGCATACACATTTCTATCATGGACACCTTGCCAGGAAGACAGCAAGTCCTTGTTGGCTGGTAGTAACTTTGTTTTATTGATTAAAAAAAATCAAACCTTACTCCTAGTTGATTGGGGGGGCAGCTCTGATTCAAAGGGGCTTTCTCTTAGAGAAGAATGCCAAAGAGCATTTTCTACTCAAGCAGTGGTGCATGGAAGGTGAATTTAGCCTTCTAGCAAATCTCTTAAGAAAAAAATGCAATTGTTCTATATAAGTTGCACAATTTTTTGAGAGTATTGGCAAAACACATTCCTGTCTTTTCCATAGATTTGCCTAGAGAGACGTGATGCTTCTTAACACTGTGTAACTCTCCTTCATGAGTAACGTACCCGATCTCTTTGACAATGCTTATTAGCTCATGACATCTCCCAGAGCTGTCTCTCCTGTTGGACTGGTTCCATTTGTTAGAAGACATTTATCAATTGGCTGCCTTCCTACAGTTCTTTGCACTGCTTGCATTTTATTACTTATTAGCACCTTCCTTAGACATGGAGGGATGAAGAGTAAAATTTTGTTTTAATGTAAAAAATGTGTTGGGAGAATAGTTTGAAAATCTTGATTCATTTATTCAGGGGCTTTTCAGAAAAGTTGAGGATCCTGTAAGGTTCTTGAGTATGAGGAATTCTTAGCTCTTAACTATTTCAGGAATCCAAGCCTCCACAAATATTTCTTAAGTGATTGCTATAAAGGTAGAGGGCTGCTGAGTTCTCATTATCTCTAGAGAGCAAAATTTTAGAGAATTACAGAGAAGTTGACTGTGGCACTATGTGAATGAGTAGAAGACTAGAAGCTTCCATGTATTCCATATAGAGTTTCAAATCACACTTTAGGCACTAGCCAATTGTATGAACTGAGCTGAGCACATATTAACTCATTAGCGTATTACACAATCACATCCTTATTTCCTTAATGGGACAGTAGAGACAATACTATAACATTGATAGCATTGGAGCATCTGTGATTCAATGAAGCATTCGCTTAAGGACTAAAGATGCTTTACGGTAACACTGGAGAGAAATAAATTGTCTAGAGTGTGTCCTACCATATTTGTTACATGGTAGATACTCAGTAAGAACCTGATTGGTAGACAAGAGCTCACTGACAGGTATGCCCACCAATGGCTGGGGCTGTTTTGAGTGAAGATTGAATGGGTCAAGAGTGATTTGCCAAGGTGACCTCCTGAAACTCATCTGGACAGAAGAGGTCACACTTCCCACTCAGCAGAGTTGTCCACACAATTGTTTTGTTCTCATCCTATAGCATGGATAACTGAATGGCCCAGAAGGACTTCTGATCCGCATTTCTACTGAGTCTGGGGCTCATGAATACCAGATTTTCTTGCAGCAATCAGACATCCACCTGCTCCAGGAGCTGAGGTCGGCATTCCCACTGGCCAGCACTAAAAAAACCCTTTGGTTTGGAGTAAACAAAAAGGCTGCCCATGGACACAAAAGAAAGCCACTTACAATGCCTGGCAGATTTTAGATCCCTGTGAGACCAAAGGAAAGAATCACATCATTTCTGTAATAATAAAAGATGATTTACATTTACCTACAGTCCCCAATACTAAAGGGCCAAAAGTCAAAGCTTTTAAAATTAGCTAAAGAAATCTTAAGTTGTAACTGCTGTCAGTATTTTATCATCTTTATAAAGAGT
This sequence comes from Perognathus longimembris pacificus, assembly GCF_023159225.1. NCBI lineage: Eukaryota > Metazoa > Chordata > Mammalia > Rodentia > Heteromyidae > Perognathus > Perognathus longimembris. Next base: position 14,940,240 of record NC_063170.1, read on the forward strand.
TTCCCAGTCCATTATCTCATTCGACCCTCCAATTAATGTGAGAATGAGGAAGGTCAGGCATTTGCCATCCTTTTCTTCCTAGGAGAAAACAGATTCAAGCAAGGTAAAGTGAGTTGTCAGCTGTCGGTTTTGCTACAGTCTCCTGAGCTAAGGTCTCCTCCGTGTGCTAGGAGATTGAGGGGCACTGGAGCAGGAATTTCTGAGCCTGCTGCTGGTTTGAGACAGGGCATCTGTTAGGTATCAAGATGTGACAAGCCATTTTCTTTGTCTTTTCTTTTTCTTTTTTCCATTTTTCTCTTTGGTTAATACAGCAGAGTTGCTTTTCAGAGTAACTGCACTGGATCTAGCTTTCCATACTGTTCCCTGTGTAAAGCTAGGCCAGTGGGCTCACACATCTCTCTCCTCATTTTAACTCTTCATCCCTTGATATTTTTTTCAGGGTTTTCTGCTGATCATCTAAAATGAAGAAAATGCTGAGGTCTTTGAACATTACACAGGAGTTAAGGGAAGGCCTCTGAATGCTAGCTCCGATGTTCTTTGGGCATTTTACTTTTGGAGCAGATGTTTTATCATTCAGATGATGGTTTTGAGTTCCTGAGATCACCAGAGTAATGGAATTTTTGACCACAATTAAAATATCCACTTGAAATGGATGAATACATTGAATCCTTAAATAGCATTAGTACATGGAGACATTTTGTACTAGGATTTAAGTTAAAAGCCACAAGTATCTAGTTACTGTCCAAAAGAGCAGTATTAACTCTGGATAAACGCAGCTCAACTTTGAATGTATATTAGAAGAATCACCTGAGAACTTTAAAAATATCATGTCCTGTGTTTCATTGGTTTTATTTCTTTTAGGGCAAGGACAATGGGGGCTTTAAGGCTCTCATGCCCATTCAAGGTTGAGGACACGAGTGTGCATACTGAGTTCCACGAGGCAAGGATAATGTTAATTTTATGTTCCAGTGTATCAGGGTCAAGGAATTCAATAAGGAATTAACCATCATCTAGAATCTTAGAAAATGTAATGTATCTGAGCAAGAGGAAAATGCATTCAGGGGCAAATTATTGTTGAAACTGCCCTTACAAAGTTTTATAAAAAAAAGGCAATGATCCAAAGAAAGGAAATGGAGGTGGGGAGAATGAGAGAAAGAGAGACAAAGAGAGCAAAAGAGATAGAGAGACAGAGCAAGAGAGAGGATATCTTGGCAGCAGTAGTTCTGGTAATGGATTAGAAATGTCTTCTTTTTCTTCTCAGAAATGCATTTGGAACAATAGGTGTTTCTGCCAGACATGTCAAAATTCACATCTGTAATTCTCAATAGGATTAACCTGGGATTATGGAAAATCTAATTAAGTGAACCATATCATCTGAGAGCCACAAAAGACACTTGACATTGCCTATGAAAGTCCTGCCTGTCTGAAAGTGCTCAGCATATTTCTGCAAATAGGCTCCATGCACGTGCCAGGCATTTGACTAATTTGTATCTCATTACTTTTGTTCCATCCTTTATTTTAAAAAAAAATCCCACCCCTTCTGATAAATGACATTAATACACTGAAGAGAACATTTGGGCTTCACAGGTTTGATTCTTTAAAGCAACAATGAGATAATTTATGAAGCTTCCTAAAAGTAAATTGGGAAGAAGGGGGTACTACATTCTCTGTACATAAGCAGATATACATAAATCCATTTAAAAAGATGGTCGTGGTTGGTCTGTGTTTAATGGAATGGAGTGGTCCAGGGAGTCACATTTGGAAAGATAACTCTATAATATCTCCCCTCTCCCATACACTCTGTTGAAAATCTAGCTTTCTGGAATTGTAAGCAGCTTGACTCTATTTCCAACTTCCATGACATCCACACACTGCAATTAAGCTATGTGGTTGTGTGTTGATCTCAGTAGGTGGGAGTTAACAAGATGGACTCCTCAGAATCTCTCACGCCTTTTCAAGCTCTCTTTCCCCTGATTTACTCTTAGAGAGTAGTACTTTGACCTTTTGTCCAGTCCCTTCTGATTCCTGAGCCCACACCCCCAATTGATCTCTACACTTCCAATGCCTCATCTCCATTCTCTGGCATATCCATAAGCCTTCAGACCCACTCCCTCACCCGACCTAAAAACCTTCATAGTTTCCCATTCACAAATTTGGATTCTTCAGGCTGGGACTCATGATTAACCATGTTAGCAGTGTTTTTGCTTTGCCCAATCCTAGAGGATGCTGGGATTATATTCTGTGTTAGTGAGGAGTTGGCAGGGAGCTGACCCTACCAGATGGACCTTAGGTCATCACAAAATGCTGGAAACCTCCATACTGGGACGTTTGCTGTGTCTTAGCACAGCACAACCAACATAGACTTCTGCAGCCATGGAAGACCCTTCTACCTCCATCTTCCTGTTTTACAGAAGGAGAAACTTAGTCCCCAAGAAGAAGTGCTTTAGTTCAGGTTTCACAAGCTGTTCACCTGCCATACCTATGCTGGAGTACATCTATCTTCCTTCTGGTCTAAAGAATTTTCTATGGTCCAACTATCCTTGGAAATCACAAAAGGAGACATTTTGTAGCAATGAACAAATAGTCTATAGAAGCACACTCTTTTTGCCTTGACCAGAAGAACTTCCCCTAACTTCTTCTTCTTGATTATTGCAGTTTACTCCATTGGCTCATTGGATGGTGAAGCCCTCAAATTAGGTGGTATGCTGTTGTGCAGTGGAAATGGTGCAGTTTGACTTTTTAGAACTTAAAAAACAGAAGATCAATATGTCTGGATTCCAGAGAAATGGCAGCTGGCAAGCAGTCCCTGAGTGCCAAAGTCTTCAGAGAACAGGGCCACGTTGTCTGCCATTTGCAGGACTCAAGGATGGAGGCCATATTTGTTTCCTTTAGCTTTTGAGTAACTTGTTCATTGCCTGGATTTTACTAAAACCTAGGTTATATTGGTTGACACTTGGTAGCATCTCTTCTTGCTGACTGTAAAGCATTCTGCTTTCTTCTCATTCAAGTTTCCTAGAGAATCTTATTCTTCCATCTTATCATTTGGGCCCAAGTCAATGGGCACAAGCTGAAAAAGTTAATGATGGGGCTGGCTGTCCCTCCAGTGGGAGTGGTTCAGCCAGCTCTGGCTACAGTAGGAGTGGAAGAAGCTACAGGTATTGGATATTGGAGGCTAGATATAGGTGTTTGTATGTAAAAGATTGGCATATCAGAAGAAAGGACTGTTACAAATTCACCTGCAGAGATATGGCCACTGATTCCTTTATCCTGTTTGTGCCCATCACACCATGCCACTATTCATCTGCTCAGAACAAGGTCTCTTCATTGTCTGAGTACAATGCAGATCACAGGTACATTGGTACCTACGTACATAGAGTTGGCCCCAGCCTGTCATTGTGCTAAATTATTACTGAACAAAGGAATGATCAGATCAGGAAAGCTTTACTATTACATCGTCACTACTCATAGATGAAGGAAACTTTACATATAAGGCCTTTCATATAAAGAATGGTGTTACATTAGGTTAAATGTCTCTTTGTCATGGCCATATTGCCCTAATCTTCCCTCAGGTAGTTTTGACTCAGGCAATAGAAAAATTGCAAGTGAAATCTAGCTCTTGTTCACATTTAGAGAAAGCATTTTTCATAGCGTGGAATGACACTGCTGACAGTGTTATTTCCTGTATGTGTTGATGTATTTTATTCATCTTAATGATATGCATTTAAAAATATTACAGTGAGTAAAAGATGCTCTTAGGAATTGAATAATAAATTCTTCATTGCACATAGAAGACACGGTTGTCGTTTAAAGAAGATTTAATCACCGAAGAGCTAAATAATCACTGAATGGATGTGCTAGTATTGGGGTCTGAGGCCTCAAGTTGGATTTCTATACTGCCTTGCTGCCATAAGGCCCTAAGAATAGAAGAGCAAATTGCATAGTCAGTGAACAAACAAAATTCAGAGTCACATAAAATTCTGGGGTTCAAATAATTTGGGGGGATGTATCATAAATCTTCCTTTATTGAAGATTAAGGGTATGGACTTCCAGGAGTTTCTGTACATAGCAAAATAGCCCATAGTTATATGTATGTTTTGCATTGATCTACATGTGAATTTGAATTGCACCACTACCTCTAATATAGGGTGGACTTGGGGTAGGTTACTTTCCAACTCTGAACCTTGGTTTTCTTATATTTAGAATCTGAGAATTGCGTGCATACACTCATGGTGAAAATGGAATGAAATTGTTGTACTAAAAGCCCTGAGCATGCTGACCAGTATAGCACTACTGTTATTACTTAGTTCTATGTAACTCAGAGTGACACAGCTCCAAGTTTCACCAAGGTTTTCATGACATTTTTATTATTAAAGCTCAACTCCTATGATTCAGTTTCTCCACAAGCAAAGAATCATTCGATTTACCTTGGAGAAAAAGTACTGTCAGTTTTAGCCACATAACATTTGAACTTGGTATTTGAGAGTGAAGCAATGTATATCATAGCCCCTTTTATAGTCTTCATGATGTATTTTATACCTGAGAGGAAGTAATTACCTCAAGATTATGCCTTGCTCCAAATATAGAAATCAGGGGAGAAAAATTTTGATTCAATAATTCTTGTAATACGTGCTGTCCCCTTTCTCTATGATTTTCACAGACAAGGCATAATTCCTGTGATTTGATTTGAAAGGAGAGGCCAGCTCAGTGCTGAGTGATGAGATCTGAACGGCGAATAAAATATGCTTGAATTAATTTGCATAATAGAATCCAATTGGTTACAAAGCTCTGTTTGTTGAAAGGGAGGCTAAAGCCCCTTTACTCACCAACAAGGGGATATTGCAGATACAGAAATGGGATTTTGAGTTTTGGTACAGACCTTGGTCATATTCTTAATGTAATAATAACCTCTCTTTAGCTGTAAATTAGTTACCTGGAAATAAAAACTAAAATGGGTCAGTCGATCTAATCCTTCTGGCTCTGTGGGGAGGAAAAAGCTGAAAACCCAAATCCGCTTGCTTTCTGCTAAGCGTTTTTGTCTTACTCTCTCTACCCAATAACAATTTCCAGCAGGAGTCCAAATAGACTTAAACACCCTTATATGTCATTTTCTTTTACAGAGACAAAAGCAGGCCCAGCAAGAGAAAGTTATGCTCAAGGCATAGTAGTTTATGGTGGGCTCTCTGCTCTGAAGATAGAGGATTGAACCTTCTATTTTGAGCTGGTGATTTTTGCAAATCCATTTTCCTGTCATGTTATTACCCTCGTGACTTTCACCAGTGTTTACTTTGGCTCCGAGCAATGTGTTCCCATCATATAAAATAAAGTCCCCCTATATGTGTTAGTGGAACCCCAATGCTTGGGCTTCTTGGCATGCCATAGCTGGAGTGTGCTTAATGGAAAGATTGCTCAAGGTCTGCCTGGGGGGTCTTTATTAAAACTAATTAGAACGTTGATATATTTCCCTAATTATTACCAATGTCAAGGTCTCCTTAGGAGGGAAGTCTCCTATTAATTTTCTCGTGAGATTCTTGCAAAGTCTCTGCCACTAAACATATCCATCAGTTTTCTCTTGTAGAAACAGTTCTTTTTTAGAAACAAAACTAAACATAGAAGAGATCTTTGAATATATCAATTAATCTACACACTAAAACAATCTAAAATAGGGATTTAAAAATAAAAATGAAAGGCTAACATTCATGAAATATACAGAGATAAGGTTATGACCGTGAGTGGTGTAATTGTGTTTTGTTCACTTTCTATTTAACCATTGCTGTGAGATGTTTTCTCTTTCTCATCTGGTTAGTGGTTTTTGGGCATAATCTAGTGACTACTCATGCACCAAAATTTATCATGATAAAGCTATTGCATAGATATTGGAATGCTTTGCTAAATTAGATCTTGAGCCTTCCCTTCTAGAGTCAGGATCAGGTAGAATGTTAGTGGACAGGTCCTGAATCCAAATATTCTCAGTTTCTCCACTGTCTGGTTTTCTAATCTTGGACAAGTTCTTTGATTGTGGCATACATCAGAGTTATTTACCTATAAAATGGAAATAATACTAATACTTTGTAGGGGTAGTGTGATGATTTCATTAATTAATTCATGGAAAATCCTAACAACAATATCTGGTTTAGCAGCTCAAGCCTGTAATCCTGTTTACTCAAGAGGCTGAGATTAAGCAGATTGCAGTTTGAAGCCAGCCTGGCAAAAAGTTTATAAGACCCTCTCCACCATCTCAACAGATAAGGCTTGTCCTCTCAACTATGCTGGAAGCAAGAACTGGAAGTTGGCTATACAAGCTGCCTGAGCAAAAATCAAGTCCCTGCTTGAGAAAAAAATGAGAGCATAAAGCGGTGGCTCATGTAGTTGAATACCTACCTAGCAGGCACAAAGCCCTAGTACTATCAAAATGTTAGGTACTTAATACCTAATAAGCTATTACCAATATTTGCATAATAGTCATATTATAGATACACATGGAATTCTCATTTTGGCTCTTATCACATTCAGATGCTTCTGATCACAGTAGATACACAGTTTCCACATGCACTTTGAAAACAAATAACCTGAGAGTATTAGTCAGTGTTTAAGAGTAGACATGGAAGCCGGGGTTCAAATCCCATTTCTGCTATCTGAAGTCCACCTTAGAACAAATTAGTTTACCTGGACCCCCATTTTCTTGTCCTTATAAAAAGATAAAGGACAGTACCTACTCAGGAACTTGTTACAGAGAGATCATAGTTGTAAAAATTTCAGAACGATAGCTTAAAAGAATTCACTGCACAAAATTTTATTCCGGAAGTGAATAAGTAAAACGTCTTCAAATTCATCTTACACAAATTTAAGATAGTCACTGAAATAACTGTTGCAGATCATAAGCATAAACCGATGAGTTAGATTCTTTCCAACAGCAGGTAGCATAATCTTTTTGGCAAAGAGTGAAGTTCATTGTTTATTGGCCACGTGGACATGCAAACTCCTCAGTATTAAGTTAGATTTCTTTTATTATTTTGGTAAGGGGGAAAAAAGTTGTCATCTAGCTGCAACACTTTAGTGTCAGAAATAATCATGCTTTGCAGCAAAATGGCAGCCAGAAGAAAGAGGTGCAGAAACATCGACTTTAATTAAACTCTTTCTTTTAAATACACTTCACAGTTTATATGCCGGAATAATTTATCACCATGTGAGTGAACACTTAATACTTGGCATAGTACAAAATGGGCAGGGATTTTGTTATTCCATATGTTCTTTGCTCTCTCTTGCTTGTTGAATTTCTGTAGAGGCAATATTAAATTTGACTTGAGCTGTGTGGCTTAAATCATATATTTTGTGGCTGGCCTAGTTAAGAGCAGGTCTTAGCTATCTCTACATAGATACCTATATATAGACAGACTTATCTATACAACTATCTGTCTGCCTATCCATTGTTTATCTATCTGTCTATCTACCTCTCTTTCTCTCTCTATGTGTCTGTTTGTCTCTTTATCTTTCTGTCTGTTTGTCTATCTAAGCTATCTATTTCATCCACATATCTATTTATCATCTATCTATCCATTATCTATCTCTGGTTAACTATTAAGAGCCTTTTAGTCTGTTAAGAACACAGTATTTGAACCAGATGCCTCCACTGCCTATCATCATCGATCTTCCCATCTATCAGGGGGAAGATGATAGTAGAAAATTTCACTCAATGGTTTCTTCTTACAGAGAAAGAGGAAGAGCCTGACAGGGAGGAATGGACAAGGTTCTAAGACAAATTACTGGCACATGTTGGACCAAATCTCAAGCTCCCTCAATGAATCCCAGAGCTTTTCCTGTCACTGCCAATGGCCTTATTTTAGGATTTCTCCTCCCCTACCAGCTGTCTCTCTGCTCTTTTACATAGCCTGTTTTGCTTACTGAAAGCATCATTTGATATATTACTTAAATGCTGCATCTAAAGATGAAACTATTAAATAATTACACTTCTCCTCCTTTATGATTTGTTTTGAGACAATATCTCACTCTTTAGCCTGGGTGATCCTTCACCTCACAATGTAACCAAGGCTAGCCTCAAACTCACAATTCTCCTATCTCACCCTCCCTGGGATCACAGAAGTACCCAATCATGCTAATTGATACAGCCTCTTCAAACTTGTCTTTCTCCTGCACAGGCTTTCAGTAACCCCCAATGTTTTATATATAACAATTGTTGAAGGTTTCAATTCCCTATTTTTTGGAAAGGCTCTGATAATTCTACCACAGAGTGTGATTGAAATTAGATACCTCATATTTAGCTGTATATCTTCAGCCTCTCAAATACAGGTTGCCAAATTCCAAAAGAAATGGAAAGGTTTGGATTGGTATTCAAAGAACCTCAGAGGGGAAGGCGTGTGCACCACTGAGTTAGACTTCTGGTAATTTTTCTCAGTCCTGGACTACCAAAGCTTGATGACTGTGATGTCCTGAATAAACCTCTTGTTCTTCAATTCATCCCCGAGAGAAAGCAATTTATTGCCAAGTAATAAAGCCCCCATGTTTTTCCAGTTTAAGAACTTATAGTAATGATCAATTAGAATAACATAACAATGTAGTGTTCACCATATATATATCAACCATTCTGCTACTAGACATACTTCCATTGTTCATTTAATCTCCGTGACAAGCCAACAATGAATACCAAGAGTTCCCCTTTCCAGATACAAGCAAGCTGAGCTTAGAGAAGTCAGTTAGCTTTCCCAAAGCTGGCAAGTGGTAAAACTGACTCTCAAAGCTCCTCATTTGCTAAGTGGAAAGGAAAGCTTGCGAAGGAGGAAAACGGAAACTAATCCATTTTCTCTTTTCTCCTCTCCCCCCACCTTTGCAGAAGCTGAGTGGGGAAGTGGGCAGCCCTGACGTGATGTGCTCCACGGGCAAAGACATTCCATTCCCGGAGAGTTCTGTTTGACGGATTAGGGAAGCCATCATCGGGGAAGACTGCTAATTCGGTTGGCTGAAGGGGTGACAGCTGTGTTCTCCTGTGCCTACCACACAACCAAAAATGAAGGAGAACTACTGTTTACAAGCAGCTCTGGTGTGCCTGAGCATGCTGTGCCACAGCCAGGCATTTGCTCTGGAGCGACGAAGCCACCTGAGGCCCTCATTCCATGGACACCATGAAAAGGGGAAGGAAGGGCAGGTGCTACAGCGCTCCAAGAGAGGATGGGTGTGGAACCAGTTCTTTGTGATAGAAGAGTACACTGGGCCTGACCCTGTGCTCGTGGGCAGGGTAAGGCTCCTTATATTTAACATCCACCCGTCACCATCTATACTGGTGTATAATAATAGTATATTGAGAAATAGGAAAATGGAAATGACACTAAGATGGAAAAGGGTAATGCCCTGGCATCAGTGAAACTTGAGTCTTATTGTATATAAACCTCTCCAATCTTCTTCCCCCTGCCATCCCCACCTCACTCAACCCATGGGCTTATCCATGTCGAAGTTGCTTTAGTTTTGCACTTCTTATACCATTAAAACACTATTTGTAAGGGTTGTCCGATAGTCTCCTGAAAGGGGAAAGTGTTTAATTTATTTAACCATGAAGAATAACTTCTCTGATTACCTCCTAATCCTAACTTGGAGATCCTTCATTTGTTTTCTCATGAGACTGTTTGTTTATTTATTTATTTATTATTAGTGGTAGTAGTAGTAGTTAGTGGTATGTCTTGAACTGAGCTTTGTCGGTCAAGACTAGCACTCTGCCACTTGAGCCCACATCTCCACCGCTAGTTTTCTGGTGATTAATTGGAGATAAGTATCTTAGGAACTTTTCTGCCCAGGCTGGCTTCAAATCATGATCCTCAGAGCTCAACCTCTTGAGTTGCTAAGATTATAGGTAGGAGTCACCATGTCCCAGCTATTATTATTTCTTTAAATCATGGCATTCTTTCTTGTACATATTTATGTCTCTCTCACCTGACTCAAAGTTATTATGCATCACATCAATATCATCCTGCCTCCCCAGATGAACTGAATATACACTATAAGGATGGGTGTGATTTTTATCTTTGTGATGGTAGAGGTGGCGAAACCCAAAAGAGATGGCTCCAGAGCCCTGGCACTACGAACGTTCTGTCTTCTATGTGTTGTCCCATCAAAAAATATGTAGAGAATCCAAAACATATTTGGAAGACTTGACTGGCCACTATACTTTGTGATAAAGCATGAAATATCTTTCAGATGATAACAGCATTTACAACCAAGAGATACATAGTTAGATACATAGGCAATAAAATGCTACTATGTGCAAAGTGAGTGGTAGGCAGATAGTAAACCAGATTTTAAAATAATCCCTGAATGGAGAAAGTTCATAGTTTTGGCAAAAGAGACAATTACACATGCATTTAAAAATGAAAAATACAAGGATGACAAGAGAGATAATGAAATTCAACATAAGTGCTACACATTTACATAGTGACACATAGAAGGAATGAAGGCAGAATTCACAAAGAGTGTGAACTGCAATCTTAAAGAGAAGTAGGGGCTAGTCAATGAATGGGAAGAGAGGCAAGCGTAGATGAAAATGTTTATCATTGTTCCATGGATTCCAACAAAGTTATCTTATTCCTCAACGTGAGAGCTTAACATCAAGTTTATATACTGGAAAAGATTCATGATAGTCCCAATAAGAGTTCTTAGGTCTGGGAGTATGTTTCTCTACAGATCAACCAAAAAAAGTTTCATTTACTTATACCCTAAATGGGAAGCTATGGAAAGAGTCTTAGGAAATAGAAACACAGGGTAGAAATTTGCCATACAGAATTATCTAAGTAGAAGAGCTGGGCTATATGCCTAGACAGCAGGAAAAGATTTCCGCTCAGGCAGGGACTGTGAAGTCTGAGGCATACGGAGAGCTGTATATGAGTCACTCTGAGAAGGGGAACACAGGAATGGAAGGAATCAAAGGGGAGAACATGCATCATTCCAACTGTGTGGTCTTGAAAAGTGAGTCAGTGAGTCAACCTTCGGTCGGGTTGGATGGGAGAAAAGAAAAAGTGTTTGCCTCCCCTCGCTCTTCCTTTAGAAATACTGCTGAGATATTTCCTTACAAGTAGCAGGAATAGTTGGCTTTTTCTCTGACAGCTTTAGATTTGGTGACATACAAGGTTGAGATATTCACATTTCTTATAGGAAAACAGCTGGTGTTATACTAGGCCAGGCAGAGGAAGGGGCTGTCAGTGTTCGGTGTTAGGAATAGGGTGTTTGTGCTGCAGCAGCTGAATCTCTTTTCAGCATTGAGAAGGTTTCCCCCAACCCCCAAACTGCTTTCAGTATGGAATCCAATACGTATCATTGTCAGTAACATATTTCTTGTATCATCATTCACAGTAATGAATGCCTAAGTTTCCACAGATCAGAAGTAGGGAAATACTGTATGGACAAACAATACAGCAATCTTGAGGAGGGTTTCCGTAGGGGCAGGGACCAGGCCTCTATTGAGGAAGTTTGTATGGAAATTGGGGTGGTTCTAGTTGTCCATTGAAGGCCATGGAATAACTTCATATTTGAAACACAATGAACTTTAGTCTTAAGAAATATGTCAGCCATAGTTTCACATAGACACATGGCTTGGCATGAATTAATTCTGGAGGAAAATATACTCCCTCCTCAAGAAACCATGTGATATAAAAACAAAACAGCCTTTGTAATCAGTCTGTGTTTCCCTCTGAGCTCAAATAGTTGCTATTTTACTGAAACACTGCAAACCAAGTAGATATCTTTGGAGGACTTGAAAAAATACCAAGAGTGTATAGGGCTGTGTGTTCGATCTCACTTTATAACTCTGGGAAAGTTCTTTAGGACTTGATTTCCTAATAATAATTAAAATTCTGATAACAAATAACACTTGTAAAAATGTTACTATTACTAACATTAAGTGGAAATTAGCAATGCTAATTATTGTTATTACCTTAATGCTATTTGAATATAAATCATTTACTGTACAATGGTTTTTCTAATGTAGCAGAATCAATGAGCATCTATCTATCTATCTATCTATCTATCTATCTATTTCACTTGGTTATGTTTGAAGCCAATGAAAGTATGAACATAACCTTTACCAGTCCTCACAAAGCAAATAATGGGCACTGAGGAACTCAGATTAAGTTGATAGCTGCAGAAATCAAGACTTGACAAGGGAGATGGAGGAGGCCACTGATGCAGGAAAGTCAGGGGGGAGTCTCTGTGTTAGTTCCATTTCTGAAACATTTGGGAGAGAAACACAAAAATGTTAGTTAAGAGGTATGAAGTGGTTTTGGGGATAGAACTCAGAGGGAGATCATTTGTCTAGCAAGTGCAAGGTTCTGAGTTCAGCCCCTTCAATATTGAGAGACAGAGACAGAGACAACAGAAGCAGAGAGACTGAGTCTGAGACCAAGACCGAGACCGAGCTAGAGAGAGCTGCATGATTTCATAGACCTGGCAAATGTGGACTAAGTCAAGCACCACTGTGTGTCTAAGCTTTCTTGACAATGGAAGAAATTCAAGAATATTTATGGTTCTTACAAGGGTCTGATAAACTGTATGCCTTTCTTCCCATCCCACTCACCCATCATTTATTGCAGGAATGAGTTGCTTCCAAGAAGAGCACATCCCCATATCCTAGACCTTGGGTTCCATACAACAGGGTTTTTGGCAAAGTCTGATCAATTGCATTGCTTGTGGCAATAAAGCCTGAAAATAAGCTGAGTCATTTGAAGAAGATGGGTAGCTGCAACGACAATAGTATTCAGAGTGGACAACGGAGATGTGTGTGTGTGTGTGTGTGTGTGTGTGTGTGTGTGTGTGTAAGGGACATTTGAATTAGAGTTAGAGGGAAATGATGAGGGGAAAACTGAAGTTTACTTCTGGAACTGTAGTATTAACACTAAGTGAGGGCCCCTATAACTGTAGAAATAGATTATTGTGTGCTTATAATAGAACATCTCTTAGGGGAGTCACCAGAAACTGATAACCACGGTTGATTTTGGAGCAGAGAAAATGGGAGTGAGCATAAATGTAAATTTTAGCTTTTTAAAAACATATGTATTCAATTCACTCATAGAGGCATAGGATCCATCCTTGGATATGCCTAAATCCTAGCTACTCAGGAAATTTACATCTGGAGGAACAGAGTTCAAAGTCAGGCCAGGTAGAAAAGTCCAAGAAATTGTATCTACAATTAACCAGCAAAAAAGCAGGGCTAGAGGCATGGCTTAAGTGGTAGAGCTCCAGCTGAGCAAGCAAGCAGAGCAAATCCTAGGCTGAGATGAAAGCCCAACTCTCAGCAACAAGATACATGTATAAGTGTATATGTTTTCTATGTGCTCATGCACATGGGAGGACAGAGAGAGAGAGAGAGAGAGAGAGAGAGAGAGAGAGAGAGAGAGAGAGAGAGAGAGAGAGAGAGAGAGAGAGCAAAAATCTTAGAATTAAAAAAGTAAATTTCTGAATCCTGGTCTTATTACTCCTTAGCTGTTTAGCCTGGGCCAAGGTGATGAATTTTCTCTATGATTCCATTCCTTAATTTGGAAAGTAAGGGTGAAAGTATCTTTTTCATGATGTGTGTGTATGTGTGTGTGTGTGTGTGTGTTGGTGTGTGTGCTTCTGTGTATGCATTTATAGCTGCCAGCTTTTAAGTGACCCCATATGTCCTCCCTCGTGAACTTATAAATCTTGATCCCCCCCCTTTTTTTTTTTAGCTTCACTCTGATATTGACTCTGGTGATGGGAACATTAAATACATTCTCTCAGGGGAAGGAGCTGGAACCATTTTTGTGATTGATGACAAATCAGGGAATATTCATGCTACGAAGACATTGGACCGTGAGGAGAGGGCCCAGTACACGCTGATGGCTCAGGCGGTGGACAGGGACACCAACCGGCCATTGGAGCCCCCATCAGAATTCATCGTCAAAGTCCAGGACATCAATGACAACCCTCCGGAGTTTCTGCACGAGACCTACCACGCCAACGTGCCGGAGAGGTCCAATGTGGGTGCGTAAGTGGGGAAGACCGGCTCCACTTCCTGCCTGGCCTTTCTGTAGGTGGTCAGGTCGGTGCCTGGCCTCCTAACTCGGGAAGCAGATCTTATGCTCCATTTTGGGGTGGCAAAATCACCCCCCCACACACACACACCGTTTCTTTTGTTTATTTGGATTATCTGAACATTTAAAATGAGCTTGAGGTTTTGTAGGCAAAATTCATTAAACATGAGGAGGAATGGTTTTTATAATCAAAGGTCAGTATATATGAGGAAGGATGGGGGAGGGGAAAGACTGATAGAATTGGGGTGAACCTGAACTTGGTGTTATTTGCAAAGGTGTCTTGGAGCCAGTTGCATTGACTTCCAAGAATTACATTCTCTTGGCCTCACTGTTATTCCTCTGCAAAATACGAATAGAAATAAAATATATCTAGTCATTAGATGTTCAATAAGTAGTAGGAAATGATATTATTTGCACGCAAGCATTATGCTTACTGAGAATTGGCACATATTATTTTACTTTTTTTGCTACAGTTAATCCTTTGTAGTGCTGTAGGTAGGCTGTATTACAGGTGAGAACTCAAGCTAGAAGCCTATTAACTCATTATCTAGAACCATCTGTACTATTAAGTGAATCTGGACTATACATGACCACAGCATTATGTCATCATATATTGATTTAGGTATGTCTTTACAATATACTTGAAGGTATATTGCATTGCTAAAAGAAAGGTTTTCTGAAGGATATTTGATCAAATAGCCACTTTCCCTTGGCAATCACTTTCATTTGACTTTCTAGATTGTCCACAATTATAGCATTTTGAAAGAAATGCCTTTCATTTTAAAATGTTTGTGTTTCACACGGTGAACAGGACTTATCTGATCAAGTAGTGTGTCTGATCAGATGAGCACACATGGCTTTTGGGGTTATTAACTACAAACAGCCTAGGCTAGGCTCTAGTACCTCACACCTGTAATCCTAGGTACTTGGGAGGCTGAGATCTGAGGACTGGGCAGGAAAGGCAAATGAGGCTTCTCACTGCCACCAAAAGACAAACTGACAGGTATAGAGCAAAGTTCAGGGAGAGTGTCCAGGCCCTGAATTCAAGCCCCAGTCCTGGCACAAAACAAACCAAATAAGAAACAGCTGATTTCATAGATGAGGAAACTAAGCATCTTACTTAAGAAAGTTAACTGGGGTTTTAGAATCTAAAATCCTTCTACTCTGAAGCCTCTTAGAGGGAAAATGGTGTCTTCCTCTTGAAAGTAGTAGTGTCATCCTTTTGCAAGTAAAGTCATAATCTTATGCATTGTGAAAGCCAGGCTGAGCCATTTTCTTCTTCTCTGCCCCTTTCTCTGTCTAGATCTTTGCCTTCTTCATATTCACCCATGGGTTCTCATAAGAAATAGCAGACATCATACTAATATGGATATCACTATTGATTAGAGATAGATAGATAGATAGATAGATAGATAGATAGATAATCCAGAAGAATTTTTTTACATTTCTCATTTTGGGGGCTTTTGGATGCTAGATTTCCTGTTAGAGATTATGAAAGTATAGTCTTTGTTCCTAGACAGCAGTGGGACTAAATCATTGTTGTACATCTGACCAGCCATGTGTACCCAGTCTGTCCTTCTACCTTCGCAAGATGTCACATTGTCATTTATAAAACTAGGATCATGGACTTTGGTGAAGGTTAAACAAAACAGACATAGAAGCAAGGAGTGGTAAAGCATTTGGCAGAGTTCTTGATGTAAATTAAACATAAAAATACTAACAATTTCCACAGTTATGTCACAATTTTTTTTTACTTTATGTACATCTCTATCCCCTATCATAAAGGATTGTTTATATGAGACACTGAATTACAGAGGGATAGTTAGAGAAGAGATTAGCTTGTGTTTCAAATAACTCCCCCCCCCCCCCCACCGCTGACTAATGTGGAAAGTTAGGGCTAGTTTGAAAACTTGCTTCTGTGCTGCAAATGTCACAGAAGGAATTTTGGTTTTCATCATTCCCCTGAATCAGGATTAGATTCCTGACCTTGGTAATAAACAACTTTTGAACATAATTGCAAAATGCCATATATCGCTCACATTAAGTTTCCCACAAGTAAAATAGCTATAAAAAATGCCCAGTAGACAAATCTTGGCATATACATAGAATGGGACCCAAAACAATGCCTGGCATAGAGAAAGCTAGATAATTGCCCATTTTCTTCCCAGTTCCTTTCTCCTCACAGTGAAGCCCTCGATTCTTGTTACTTGTGACCAGTAGGGAACAAAAGTGTCTCATTTTTGTTGTTTTCTTTTTTTTCTGAATAAATGGAATCCCATTCTCCCTCAGTTCCCTGATGTTCCTTCCTTCTGACCCACAATTGCTAGTTTTAGCTCTCACTGGTTGTTTGCTGGTGGTTCCTGCTGCGTGTCTTCCATACCCATTAGAGGTGGGAAGAGGCAATTGTTTTGCCAGTGGGGAACAACATTCTGCGCAATATTTATAACCATAAATTAATTAAAATATACTATTATCAGCAATTTTATTGCATGCAAGGCAACAATAAAAGGATATATTTATTGCTTTGCTGCAGATGGAAGATTGCACTCTGTCCTTTTCATGAAAACCAATTCATCATTAATTATCATTTATTGTACTGTCTGGGAAGATTTTATTTAATTATTTGATGTACTGAACATTTCCATTGCATAGGTCTTGGGATATTTTGGCAATGAGGTTCTTCTTATTATTAAAACTACCAAGCGTAGCAGAATGTGTAAAGAATACAGAAAGCTTAGTTTTAAACTGCACGAATTAATCAGAAAGAGAGGAAAATAAGGGAAGAAAGAAAAGTTGGAAGGGTGTTTTGTACCTCAAGTATAAAAAAATGGGAGTGGGGCTGGGAGTGATGGAAGAGGATGAAGAAGGGACCTGATCAACATGCAGAACACTCATAAGCTGACATATTGAGTTGGAATCCTTTGCACAGCTATATAAAGATGATTAAAACATTAATGTTAAAAGAAAAACAAGGACAACAGTGAATAACTGAGATGCTGTCTGGATTTTTTTTAAAACAAGACCTTGAAAAGCTGACAGAGTGTCACTCGTGAATCTATTCTCCTTTTCAGGAACGTCTGTAATCCAGGTGACAGCTTCCGACGCGGATGACCCCACCTATGGAAACAGTGCAAAGCTAGTGTACAGCATCCTGGAAGGTCAACCCTACTTCTCTGTGGAGGCGCAGACAGGTACTGGAGAATGTCATCTTCATGCTGATTTGTGAATAAGCCATCTCTGCCTACTCAGTCAACCTATTGACCCCCAGTTTCCTCAAATAGGAAAAGGCTATAAAGAGGGTGGCTTTAGAGTGTCAGGGTAAAGATGAGACAATTAGTGTCTCTGTTGGGCACAGAGTTGAAGCCATGTGAAGATTGTTTGTTAGCACTTCTTTCCGCAATTCACAATGTCATAAGGACACATAATTTTTAAAATGCAGAAAAGTCTTGAACTGTGGCTCTCCCAAATGAACAGAATTAGAGCTCGCCGCCTGAGATAAGCACTGTTAGCTTTCAAATCATGCTCAGGAAGCCACTTGGCAGGGTGTAAAAGGGAGATGTTAATATTTAAGTGGCTTTGAGAAACATCCCATTCGTAATCTGTCCTGCTGAGCTAGTAGATTCTCAGTGGGCATTGGCATCCAAAAGAAGTTTAGAAAATGAAGGGCGATGCCCAGCTCCCGCCTCCCCCCACCCCAAAGTGAGTAAAACAACAACCAAAGCCAAAATATTTCACTTCATTTTAAGCCAAATTTGATTCTGGATTGGAATAAACACTAACATTCTATGAATCTGCTCATTTAAATTATGTCAGGGACTTTGTCTTTTCTGGCAATAAATGATATCTTTTCAGAAAAGATGATTGCAAGGAATCTATACTTTGGTTATCATTAAAATCAGTATATTTGTGTGTATACATGCATATATATACATATACATACAAATGGATGGATGTGTACACACTGTCTAACAATGAGATATTTTGTTCATTTACTTTATACATTTTCCATGTAGGAATACATTTGATTGTAGCCACCTAGCTCTTGACCACAATTCGTGGAGTTACTCAGAGTTATTTACTCTGCTTTCATCAAAAACAATGATAAATATATGCAAAGGTCATCTAGGTTCTTGAGATGCTAACTGTTGGATTATTATTATGATTATTTTGTCTCAGAGATTCATGGCTAATCACTATTAATTTGAACCTACCAAATTATTTAACAGATTAAACAAAATTAAGTCCAGTGAGTTTCAGTATCTTATTCAAAATCAACACTGGGAGGAAAACAATAAGGACAAACCAGTACAAATTCTATCCTATCTATACAGAAGTGGGGTGGGGGGGAGGGATACAGAGAGACAGTCAGGAAATGCTTCCATATATACCCCCAGAGACTTGAATGAGCAGTTTTCATGAATCATATTCCAGGATCAAGATGCATTGTATTCATAAACTGCTATGTTATATGATGACTGCTTTGTACAATTACTTAAAGATAATAATAAAAATAAAATTAGAAAGTCAATCATGAATTTATGATTGTCATTAATATTAAGTGATAGTACTTATATAAGCATTGTATATATTTGTAACCATTTTTGGTTCACTTTCTCAAATATTAATAGTAGCATTTTAACTTACTGTCTGGAATCTCTCTCTCTCACTTATAATTCATATGAACTATAGATATATTTCCAATAATTGTACATAGGAATAGATTTCTAAAAGAAATCATTAGTATAGTAAATAATATCTATTCATACAATGGACACTCAAATATTTCAGTCTCCAGGATTTTTATGTTACATCTGAGAAGAATGAGATTTTCACTTGACTATTCAGAGAAACAAAATAAATTAATGTTGCCTGTGAAACTTGTATGACTTTCTTGAAAATACAGTGGTTATTCAAGAATAATTGTATTGGGTTGTAATTTTCTTGTTGAAATGATTTTTTGTTCAGTTCAAAGGCCTTATAATTTATTCTAATTCTCCATCTTCCTTATGATAGTGTGCTCTGTGTGTGTGTGTGTGTGTGTGTGTGTGTGTTTGTGTGTTTGTGTGTGTATGATTTATTCCAGAACTGGAGCTTGAACTCAGGACCTGGGTGCTGTCCCTGAGCTTTGTTGCTTAAGGCTAGTGCTCTGTCACTTGAACCACAGCTCCAGTTCTGGCTTTTTGCTAGTTATTTGGAGATAAGAGTATCCAAGACTTTCCTGCTTGGGCTGACTTCTAACTGTGATCTCAGATCTCACCCTCCTGAGTTGCTAGGATTATGTTTGAGCTACCGGCACCCAACATTGTACTGTTCTTGCAAGTGAATATCTGTGATTTTTTTCTGCTCTCCTGCGCAGGTATCATCAGAACAGCCCTTCCCAATATGGACAGGGAAGCCAAGGAAGAGTACCACGTGGTGATTCAGGCCAAGGACATGGGCGGGCACATGGGAGGACTCTCAGGGACAACCAAAGTGACGATCACACTCACTGATGTCAATGACAATCCACCAAAGTTTCCACAGAGTAAGTAGGTGGGCTTGGCTTTCAGTATTCAACCCTGCCACATCTAGTGACTCATCTTCTCTCATCCCATGCCAATTTCATTCAGCCTTCAAGCAAAACAGTTTAGAACCCCAAGAGCTCTTTATATCATCATTGCAAAGGACAAAATCAAGAAACAAATAATAGCTACCACAAATGTAATCTTTCTATATGTTGGTGATTGTTTACAGAGAAATTATCCTGCTATGCCTTCCATCTGAAATGCCTCTGAGATGACCTCAAATTCAAATCTAAAGAGGAAATACCCAAAGCTAAATAATGTTAACACAGAGGGGTGCTGTAACTGGCAAAATTCAAATAAGCGAAACTATGGCCAGTGTCATGTAGCCAAGTGGAAGAGGCAAGGTTTCCAGCTGCTGCTTCTGTGTGGTGTGTCTTACCATCAGATCATAATAGGGAAAATGTCAAATTTCAGCTTGCACTCCCAGACCCACTTCAGGGGCCTTCCCAAGTTCAAGCAAAGCCCAAAGTCTTTTCCTTCTGCCACAAAGCCCTAGCTCTCTACCTCCTCCTCTCTGTCACCAGAGAGCACACTTGCCACAGTTTTGTTCTTGCCACTCTGTCTATAATCACAATGCCATGCCTCAGCAATCTTTACATTTGTGGTTTCCAGGCCTGTAATATGCTATTCCCTAGAAATCCACACTTGACCCAGTCTTTCTCTCCCTCTGGTAGAATTTGATGTCTTCTCTCATCAAGCTCTACAAAATGAATCTTACTCCCTTTTTTCTCCATCTCTGTATATTTAGCAGAAGATATGTTTACACTCACATTCATCCACATACACAAACATACACTCTTATACATTTTATTCATACACACAGTCACAGACATACACACATACCACACAACTTAGAAACCTAGTTGAACAGCTACCAGCATAACCACACAACCATATATTTACACCTAACAATTACATACTCGCTTATTATCTTATGTTTCTCACTGAAAAAAAAATGGTTTCCTAGTAATGCTATTGGAGTGAGCATCTATTTATTTGTGTTTGCTTTCCCCCCCCTTCTTCTGTGCCTCTTTAAAAAAGAAATCTTGACTGTTTTGCCTACTCTAAGGTCTCTTGGGGGTTAGGACAGTGCCTGACACACATAAATTCCTAAGAAATATTAAGCAAATGGAAATGTGGGGAGATCACCATAGGACACCATAGGACAGCATCCAGAGAATGTGGTACTTGAGCTGGTGGCAAAGAGAGCTAAGAGGAGAGCCAAACAGAGAGCTGGGAAGAGATGACCTTGAAAGATAAAATATAACATTTGATTTTAAAATAAGTACGGAGTGCTCAATGATTTGTAAAAAGAGCAGAGTGCCCATGTTTGGGTTTTTCCCTTGGCCTTCACAATACCATCACTGTATCTTGAAATTAACTTATCATTGACCATCCTTAAAACATGGTAACTCAGCTCTTTGCTGAGTTATGTTTAAGTGGTGCTGGTTCTCCATCATTGTCTAGGTTGAGGACTATAACAAGCATGGTTCCTCCTCTGTGACAGAGGAGCAATATTTGCATTGCACCAATATTGTTTTATCATCCTTTACAGGACATAATTGCTTGGTAAGAGGTGACCTGGAATCTACTTATCTATCTTCTACTTGACTTTCCTGTTTTTAATCAGTAGAAAGATCTACTTCAAGCCCTTAGAGAACTTAACTGGGATTCAGTGAAAAACAAAAGAAACTTGGAAGTTTACAGCTGCCAAATTAAAAAAAGAAAAAGGATATCTGCTTTCTTCAGAGATCTCCTTCCTCTAATACTTCCTCTTTCTCCAGGTGTGTACCAGATGTCTGTGTCAGAGGCAGCTGTCCCCGGAGAGGAAGTAGGAAGAGTAAAAGCTAAAGACCCAGACATTGGAGAAAATGGTTTAGTCACTTACAATATTGTGGATGGAGATGGCATGGAGTTGTTTGAAATCACGACGGACTACGAGACACAGGAGGGAGTGGTGAAGCTCAAAAAGGTGAGTCTGGATGAGGAAATGAACATGCCTCTTCCACATTCTGTGACTAGCTTTGCCAGGACAACTCTGCAGGGGACAGGGTGAAGAAAGTTAAGAAAAGAGAATGGGGCAGTTGGCACTGGCTTCATTTTGCAGAGAAGTTCTGAGCACTTGGAGGTAACAGAAGAGTATTTTCTTTCTTTTTCTGCTGGTTAAAGTAGTGGTGATGCCTCTCTGAGACTGTTGGCTGGTTCTATGTTTGGACACAGTGCTCTGGTAGAAGGAGAGACAATTAGGTTTTCCTAGACTTAGGAACAGTGTTCCTGAGCTCCTTTAGTTCTGCCAAATGGAATCTGTGAATACAGGCTGTTCAGAACTTCTCTTATTTCAAATGGTAGACCCCTGATGAAATTTGAAATCTTCTTGTTTTTTCTTTCAAAATTGAACCTAGGGTAAAATAACATATGACCATCTCCAGAGGTCAGCTGTCATTAGAAACATTTTATTGTGTTTTTCTTTTTTGGGTTTGTAAATCTGTTACTCAACACAGTTTAGCAGTTTAGCCTGAACCTCTTACAGACATCTCATTTATCTTTAATATGAAAAACAATCATAGAAGTGCATAGAATTGTCACAAGGAACAAACAATTGTATCTCAACTTAGTTTGGGGATGGGAGCTATACACAGCTTCAATAGTTTAACCTGTTCAGAGCCACAGATAGATGTGAAATTCAAAACTACTGAATTTTGGAACAAATTCCTTCTTAAGATACTTCAGCCAGAAAAGGCTCATAAAAGAAAGTCAGATAAGATTCTCATTCAAGCGAAGAAACAGTTATAGGAGATTCTAAAATGGTTTCCCCCACTCAAGAAATCAACACCTTCCATGTTCACAGTGAATGGAGTGTTAAATGTGAATTGGATGATGGGATTACCTTGGTTTTAATCAAGCCTTCATTTTCTACTTGGATTTATCGCATGAATATTAAGCTTCTTGGTGTGATGGGAAGATTGGACTCTAACACTGATAAAAATTTAATTTACAGAATCAATAAAGAGGCCAGAAGCAGGAGAGGAGTTGAGGATGGGGTGGGAGAAGGCAGAGCCTAGAAGGAAACATTCTGTCAAGAAAGCAGATGGTAATGGACCTCAGGATGCTGAATTCTTCTAACATTAGAAATTACGTTGGATTGGTGGAAAATATTTGGGGGAACACAGACAGCAAAGAGAAAGTAAGAGGTGACTGTCATAAGCAAGGCAAGGAAAGAGAGGGTAAGAAGATTGCAGACAACCTTTTAGCTCTTTGGAAAAGTCTCCGTGAGTGACTGTGAATGGTATAAATAAGGAAGCTCAATTATAAGCCTTCACAAGGGGATAAAGTATTTATTCCTTCTGACTTCTTTTCTGAAAAGAACTGCATGAACTGCGTGTAGCCTCGAGTTGTCAACTTACTTTGTTAATTAATATTACTCTCCCTCCTGCTTGACACTGACACATGAACATTGACATCAGCATTTCCTGCCTCCCTTTTAGCTGCTCCAGTAATTGGATAGTTGGTGATGTTAAGGTTTCCACCTATTTTCAGTATATTCAGGGCATAAACATGTACCATGTCTCTAAACCCTTGAAAGGCCTAAATCACGGCCCCCCCCGCCCCCGGAACTCGCACATGGCAAATGAGCTCTCTGCATATGATTATTTTTGCATTTTTTTCTCCAGCTCACCATTTATTATAAGCAATGGATGAATCATCTACAAAGCTCTGACATGCAGGTTTAAAACAAAGTGGGGGGGGGGATACTTCATTTGCAAGTGAATATTTGCTTTAATTTGTAGCATAAGGTTCCCAAAGTCCACCAAGAAAAAGAAAACAAATAGAGGTAAATTTAGCAGAGTAAAAATATGAGTTTTTGTGGAAATCATTACATATGATTTAATAATTTAACACAGAATGGGCAAATCATGGAAATATTTTTGTATTTTAAATGTTTAATTGTTGCATGGAGGGATTACGTAGAGTGTCAGTCTCTAACTCAAACCAACCTCGAACTCACTTTATATAGCCCAGGCTTGAATTCATAATCCTCTTACCTAAGTTTCCCAAATGCTTGAATTACAGGCATGTACTCCCATTCTCAACGAGATATTCTTTTTTAAAAAGGTATTCTGTTTAATGTAATGTTTTCTTTTATTTCTTACTGTGTTCGACTACAAAGAATTATAGTAGTCTAGTTTTTTATATTTTTGTCAGACAAGATGTTGGTCAAAGCTGTAAAGCTCAAGTGTATATGAGGGAGTGCAGGCTATAGGAAGATCAAAGTTTAACAGGACATGACGGTGTAAAGACAATTGAAACCCAGGGACTTTTCTTAGCTTTGTCAGTGTTGAAGTTTCAGGCCGGATCCTTCTTTGCTGTAATGTTTGTTCTGGACGGCATTTGGGTTTTTCTCACTAGTGGTCATTAAGCACAGGTGCCCTCCTACCCCAATAGGTATTTTAATAAAAAATTAGCTTTAGTCATTTGTGAGTCTTCTTTGGGTTGGTTAGAGGTAAACATCACTCCCCAGTTGAAATCCAATGGTCATAGAATATATTAAGGCCTATAAGTATGGCTATGAATGACTGCAGATCTTGAATTGAATCTTGATCATTCAGTTGGACTTAACAAGATAGGGGGGAAGAGAAAAGGTAGAAAAGTGAACTTGGGAAGGACCGGTATCAATGCCAACAAGCTACACCTGTGAGATTGCTTCTCATCTTTAGAATCTTGAGATAGTTATACTGCAACTGTGGTTGCAATGCAAGGGAGACTTTTCAAAGAGCTGGACAAGGCCAGAAGAGGTAGTACAATAGTAGTGAAGGAGAAAGAGTCAAAAATAATTAGAAGACAGGTTCCTTCTTCAAATAATTTGAAAACTAATTTACTGAGTTCTGACTTGGGCCGGGGAACAAGAGGAAAGAAAACCTGCCCCAGAGTATTTAACAATCTCTACTGGTTAGGTGAAGAATAATGTAAGCTAGAGACAAACATTTTAAGTAGAATGCTAGCTGTGGCATGAAAGTGTGATCTGTCTGCTGCAATACCCTTAACCAACTGGGAATCGTATCTATTGCAGAGAAAGCCCAGCACAGTGTCTAAGCTGTTTATTTTCAGCCAAATAAACTTGTGAAGCAGCATGAAACAAGCATTATAAGACATTTTAAGTACTTCTTATTTTAATACAACCATTTTTATATCTGATGTTTCTTTCTATTCTGCCTCTACATGCATAGGGATGTGGGTGCTTAATATTTGGAATGCTTGCAATCATAGGGTGATCGGATTTGTTCACTTAATGTCACATCGTAAACATTTTACATGCTGTTATATAATATACATAATCATTTTTAATGACTACATAACATTTCAAACTATTGATGGACCATTATTTCCTTAATAAAATCTCACAGTTGGACTTGGTGTTTTGTGTATACATTTCCCCATATTAGATATAACCCCCTATTACAACTAACAAATATTGTACAATTTTTGAATATTGTTTGTTTGGGTTTTCTGTTGAAGTAATCCCTCAGGGGAAATTTTCAGAGGTGGGGATTAGTTAACTGGGGGGTATTAAGATTTTTATGGCTTATTCAGTGTGTTGCCTCATTTAGCTTTATTTCAACTACTCATAACATGGATATAAATGTTCACATGGGGAACCGCCTCAAATAATTTTTGGAAAGAGGAAAGCGAGTAAATGGTAAAGCACTTTCATAAATGTTATCTAGCCATCCATCAGACTCGTTCCTCATTCAGTGAAAATGATTGATGTAGAAGATCACTTAGGAGAGTTGTTTGCAACCATTAGGAGAGATGAAGGCCAACAAAGGTAGGCAACAATCAGGTGATTCCTCTCTGATGTTCCCTGCCTAGCAAAAGGAAGGGAATGGAGGGGTTGAGGAAGGTAGGTAAAAGTTACACACAGATCTACTTTGGGGGTGTTGAGGAGTCTTCATAAATTAGTGAGGCAGGAGCTAACTCCAAAAATACTGAATCTCACCCAAATGGGAAAAGATACTCTAGGAAGACCTTTGTGAAGTCCTGGGGAATTCTAGATTCAAGTCTCTCAGTGAGAATGCACTGTGATGGACTACTCTAAACATCCGCAGAGAATTCTAGTGGGAAAGAGATTCTGGTCCTACACCAGGCTCCAACAATTCTGTGTTAGGAATACCATTGGAAAATTTGAGAAAATTGTCCCCTTTTTCTGATTACAGATGCTCTGTTCTCAGAATGATCATATCTCATGTCTTGATTCTGTCTAGTAATTACAGATTTGGAGAAATTAAGGTTCAGAGCTCTATAAATATCATTCCATTCCACTGGTGATGAACACACATAGCTGTTAGGTCCCATTCAGGATGATAGAGAGGCAGAGAGAAGGCTTAACTTTAGGAAAAGGTTGTGTTGCCTGATTTCAGAGTCAGAGATGGGAAGATATAAAGGCTCAAGGATGCTGAATGTTTCACCTTTCTGAAAGTGACAATCCCTGGTTTGGAACCATGCAGATTTAGGTTAGAACTTAAGCCTCACCATTGGATACACATTCAAAACATTAGTGTTTGCTCTGCAAGTGGTAACTATGGGGCAGACAGATGCTTGCCTTAAAGTTCCAAGCTTTCTCCAAACACTTGGTAGTTCAGCATCATCTTGAATGTTAGAAAGTTTCCTAGATAGACATTGGGGTGTGCCTTTTTGCTGTGACTTTACTTTTCACCCTTTCCAGACTCTCAGCATTTCTTCTCATTGAGAAAGAAGACTTTCTTACAATCAGCTTTCCTGTAGCAGCAGCCATTCAAATGAGATTTCCCAGTGTTTCTTTCATAGCTAGGTAGAATATGTATTGCATATACTTTTTTTTAAAGCCCATTTTTTGTCCTATCTATCCATTCTTCCCCAAAGGAAGAATTAGCTTTACTGACATCACTTACCACTAATAGAAGGTAACTTAAAAAATAAAATGCAAGCCAACAAAAACATGCCCTTACATTTTAGCTAGAGAGCAGTATCATATTGGGAAGTAAAACAGATACATTTAAACATCACTATTCTCAGATGTTCAGGAAAGGAATAATGTTAATATTTAATGGCTCCATTTTCACAAAGGACCCATAAGCCCCTTTGAGTAATTGTTTTTCCAGTTCTGAGGCTTGAACTGTCCCTGAGCTTCTTTTTGCTCAAGGCTAGCACTCTACCACTTGAGCCACAGCACCACTTCTGTCTGGCCTTTTCTGTTTATGTGGTACTGAGGAATCAAACCCAGGGCTTCATGCATGCTAGGCAAGCACTCTACCACTAAGCCACATTCCCTGCCCCTCTCTCCCCCCCAACCTTGAGTAACCTTGAGTAATCTTAAGCATACTTCTGGTAAGACTCAGAAAGCTACAAAAAAGTTGAAGTTGCAAATGTAATTAAAATACATGAGTTCTCTGCATGTGTGATGGGAGATAAGAGAGCAGTTATCAAATGAGACAGCCCTTGGTTCTGGGAGTGACATTTGTGTATATGTTATCAGAGTTCTTAATTTTCTACACAATGGGCTATAAAATTTTTGTAGTGTTAATCCATTTTGTTAGATGGCTTGAAGTAGTGACTGAATGGAGCCACCTGGGGATTACTGAATAACATGAAATTTATTTTAGGTGAATGTGGTCGTTCTGTGTTGGGTTCCTAAAAATGACCCCTTAAGTACATTCTATGTTTCAGCAATTGAATTGACTGAATTCTTTTTCCTGACCAAATGGCTCAGGTAATAGGATGTTGAATTGACACTGCTTTTTCTTTCTTTGCGCAACTATTTACTTGGCCTTGTAAAACAATCAAGTCTCTCTCTTTCATTGTCTTCTGGAGGCATAGCCTGTCAATCTTCTCTTCCTTCTTGCCAGCCTGTAGATTTTGAAACCAAAAGAGCATATAGCTTGAAGGTAGAGGCAGCCAACGTGCACATCGACCCGAAGTTCATCAGCAACGGGCCTTTCAAAGACACTGTGACTGTCAAGATTGCAGTAGAAGATGCTGACGAGCCCCCCATGTTCTTGGCTCCGAGTTACATCCACGAAGTCCAAGAAAATGCAGCCGCTGGCACTGTGGTTGGGAGAGTTCATGCCAAAGATGCGGATGCTGCCAACAGCCCAATAAGGTACACACAGATTTATTATAAAAACTTGGATGAATGAGTTTGGAGGCAAAGCCATGTAGGAAACACATTTGCCTCACATCAAAATCATTGGACCTGATAAAACGAGGTTCAATGAAATAGAATCTGGATTGAGATTTAGAATATAGGAGCTGCACTTCTTTTTGGTTAGGCTTGTTCAAGGCACACAGTTTCTTTATGGAGGAGTTTTCCCAATTTATATTGGAGGATAGCTATTAGCTGACCTAGGAACCAGTATAAAGCATAAATAATGAAAATGGTCTTTGATGCATTAAACAATGATTTTTATATGTAGTGAAAGAGGTTCTTTTTGTGTATGCAGATATCCAACCATCTCAATACTGCTTATTGGAAATTTGTTCTTCCTCATCTGAATAGCCTTGAATATTGACTACTGCTGTGTGGATTCATTTTGGACTCTCACGATTCTACCTGCCTGTCCATATTAAACTAACACATAGTTTTGATTACTATAGGTTTGTATTAAATTGGAAGTCAGGAACTGTGACTCCTCCAACTTTGTCCTCAACACTTATTTTTATTTTATTTTTTATTTTTTATTTTTATTTATTTATTTATTTTTGTCCAGTCCTGGGGCTTGGACTCATGGCCTGAGCACTGTCCCTGGCTTCTTTTTGCTCA
The DNA here is from genome assembly GCF_023159225.1 of Perognathus longimembris pacificus. NCBI lineage: Eukaryota > Metazoa > Chordata > Mammalia > Rodentia > Heteromyidae > Perognathus > Perognathus longimembris. The sequence continues at coordinate 14,968,643 of NC_063170.1, forward strand.
AGGCTAGCACTCTGCCACTTGAGCCACAGCGCCACTTCTGGCCATTTTCTGTATATGTGGTGCTGGGGAATCGAACCCAGGGCCTCATGTATATGAGGCAGGCACTAGGCCATATCCCCAGCCCAACACTTATTTTTAAAATAAAGTTTTATAGAAAGAAACCAGGTGCTGGTGGCTCATGACTATAATCCTAACTATGCAGGAGACTGAGATCTGAAGATTGTGGTTTTTTTTTTTAATTTTTTAAATTTTCTTAATTAAATTTTTTTTGGGGGGGGCAGTCCTGGGCCTTGGACTCAGGGCCTGAGCACTGTCCCTGGCTTCTTTTTGCTCAAGGCTAGCACTCTGCCACTTGAGCCACAGCACCACTTCTGGACATTTTCTGTATATGTAGTGCTGGGGAATTGAACCGAGGGCTTCATGTATATGAGTTGAGCACTCTTGCCACTAGGCCGTATCCCCAGCCCCTGAGGATTGTGGTTTGAAGCCAGCCCAGGCAGGAAAGTTTGTGAGACTCTAATCACTATTAAACTACCAAAAGAGCCAGAAATGGAACTGTGGCTCAAGTGGTAGAGCACTAGCCTTGAGCACAGGAGCTCAAGGAAGGAAACACTGGGGCCCTGAGTTCAAGGCCCAGGACTGGCACTAAGAAAAAGAAATGAAAGAAGAAAGAAAGGAAGGAAAGAAGGAAGGATGGAAGGAAGGAAGGAAGGAAGGAAGGAAGGAAGGAAGGAAGGAAGGAAGTCATTCATATGATTCATTTACCTATAGTCTATGTCAGATTTAATGCCACCAGGGTAGAGCTGGGTAGTTTAGGCAGAGGCTCTATGTACTGCACACCCTCCAATATTTACCAGGTAGCCCTTAATAGAAAAGATGTGCTAACATCTGTTCTAGTTCATCACTGCATATTTACACTGAACATAATTCATACCAGAGAATTTCTAATGCTCATTTATCCAAACACTTGTCTTAGAAAATCAAGCTCACAAATCTGAGTGTATAGTGGAAGAAAGTGATGACATCTTATTCAGATATTTATTCAGCAAACCTCCATTGATCATATACTAGTGGGTTTCCAATGTATTTGGGGAAGTAAATACCTATTAAATTCCAAAACAAACATTTTCTCAGAGATATAAATAGGACCAGTAGCAATGAGGAAAATATGACTGATATCAATCAATAAGGTATTTTATATTCCAGATGGCTCTAATGGTGAGGGTTGAATGTTTCTGCCACAAAGAAATGGTTACTGTTTAAGATGGTAGATATGCTGATAGCCTGGATTTGATCATTATACAAAGTAACATTTATGGAACCCTTACAATGGATTGGTAAGAATAAATACGTTTAAAATACACTACAGAGCTACTATGATCAGAAAAACATGAGAAGCAAAGTTGAATATGAAAGAAAATGCTACAAACAACTGATTTTGCCCATGTATATTAAAGGAAATGGTGATAAAACAGAAGGAATCTCTGTTAGATTTTTGAACAATATTTTTTTCTGGAGGGAGATAATTACTATAAGTACCTTTGACATATCCAGATTACAGTTGAGTGTAGTTATTTAAGTTATTCATGTTAGATGGTCTTTGAAGCTGTGATTGATTTAGGAAGGAGTCGAGGATAGGCTGAGTTCAAATGGATGAAGTTACTTCCACCAAGTCACATGACTAGTTTGGAACCTGGGTTTTAGCCCAGATATACTTTAGATCTAATCTGCTCTTTTAATTCTTTAACTCATTGGCAACTAATAGAAATACATCTCCAGAAAGATTGGACTGTTAGATTATTTTCATGTAGGAAGAAACCTTACATAATAACTGGTGTCCTTTGTTGCACCTTTGAAATAGGCACAAATGTTTCTGGTATGAGTTTTAAATGAATTATCTGTGATTTAGAGAGCTGATGTGCATTAGGACCTTTATAGAAGGATAATGACGTAAAAACCCATGGAAAAGCTACTCATTTCCTCTGCACATCATTATCTCCTAGGATCCACCACTGCAATTGGTTATTTGGGTCATGTTTTCAGAGGTAGCTGTTCTGTGCCTGTAGGCGACTGACAATTCTATAATTATCTACCGAAGCTCAGTATTGAACTGGAACCAACTACCCACCCCACCCACTTTGGTTCATGTTCTTAAAATTGCCAGATCAATTATGAAAGGGCATTTGAGTTTTTCATTCACAGACCTCTTGTTCTCAGCCTCTAAATTTCCTTATGGCTGCACTGCGTCTTGAAGGTATTTGGTAAAATTGGACACTATCGCTCAAACTCTTAGCTGCTTGGATATGTGGCATGTAGCCTGGACTCTATAGCACCTGATACATTTTTTTTTTAGCATTTTACTTCCTTCCTGAAACAATTCTTTTTGCTTCTTTGACCCTCAATTGTTTGTGCCTGAGAGAACCCCATTTCTGGTGCTTCCTTTAGTCTTTGATCATGGTTCAGGTGCTGGGGCTTCCATGAGACTCAGCTTTCTGGCTTTGATCTCTCTTTGTGTGTCTGCTGTGTTGTAGGAGTGTTCCTTGGGTACTGAGGGAATTGAGATGAATACCATACTCTCTGCTTCTAAGCTGATCTTTCCTTTCTGGTTCTAGTTTTGTGTTTCTAATGTTATGTGTCGGGCATTTTTCATCCAGTTGCTTCTCTCTTCACTTGCTCATTGATTCATTCCAAAACAGCTCATTGCACTTCTGCCTACCATGGAGTCAAGTCTTTACTGTCTTGAGCATTGCAGCATGCCCCTCTCCTCTCTGCTAAATTAACTTTCTTTTCATGTCATCAACCCAGACAGACACTCAAGCTAGACTATGTCTAGGACTCTCCTAACCTTCCATAGGTATCTGAATATCTGCTGAGTCCTACTGACACTTAAAAAAACAAAAAAAACCAACAAACTCATGGCTTTCCAGTCCTCTTATCCCCCTGGTATCATACTATCCTATGGTCCTTATGCTTTAAGGGTCATATAAATCCTTAAATTTTCTCTGGTCTTTCCTCCAAGTTTACTTGCTCAGAGTATCTTGCTTATTCTACCTTATTAATGACTCAGATACTGAATTATTTCTCTGCTTGACAGCCTTCCATGTCTACTTCTCATTGGCTATAGGATGGAGGATACTCTCCAAATCTGAGAGCTTCCAGCACACACACACACACACACACACACACACACACACACACACACTCACTCATTAGCAGATAGTATTGGTTGGGTCCCTTTATGTGTGTGAGGCATGAAGGTATATCTTAAACATCATTGTTTTATTTTTTCTCACAAATAATGCAAAAGTTAAGAATCATTACCATTCTAGTTTGTAAACTAAGCATGATGATGTTCAAAGACCTTAAATAGCCTTAATAATAATAATAATAATAATAATAATAATAATAATAATGCAGATAGTAGAGCTTAAAGTTGTACCTAGCACTTTCCAAATTTGAAAGCCATTCCCTTAGCTTATAAAACAATTTCTTGACTTACTAGCTCTTTTGGTTCATATTATTGCCATGTCAACTAAGTACTACACTCCCTCCTGGTAGGTAACAAGTCCACTCAGCTACCAAGCCCCTTCTGATGCCACTGTATGTGACCATTTCCAGGTTCAATAGTACGGAAAAGGTTCCACCATTTGATTCTCACAGGCAACATCATAGACACCCTTGTGGTTTGTGTACTGTGAAGTATTGCTCACTGGGCCATTGGGATGTCTTTCTTGGCTTCAATATTGGCATCTACACAAACTAGACATAGACTGTTAGTAAATTCCAGCATTTGTAAATCTGAGAGAACAGACCCCTTGATATCTATGGTCTTTGATATGTCTAATATTCTTTGATTTCTGATGATCCATGGACACTTTCAAATATACACATTTTGAAAAATTTAAGGAAATACAGCCAAGACTTCTAAGAATTTGGAAACTGCCCTGTTAAGAAACAAAGCAGGCTGTCTGAATGGATGATCTACCTTTGCTTTTTTCCTCTTTGAAGTTGGCATACTTGAGTGTTTTAACCCATTTAATTGGCTTCAATAAGTCTATTAAAGCCTTTTATTGGTGAAAAAAATAAAAAAGGAAGGGAATGCTGCAAAAGTTACTGGCCAACACAGCTTGGAATACTGCACTACAGGATTCAGAACCAAACAACCTAAGAATATCTATGACTAAAGAAACTGAAGCAAGTCATCTAAAATATAGTTAACATGTTTTAATTAAATAAGGAGAAAACGGATTTTTAAAGAGTTATAAATAATCTTTGAAAGTGTTTAATGTTTAATGTGCCAAAAATCAGTGAAGGTTTTATGCATTTGTGACTTTCTGAGTAGTTTAGTAGCAAGGCGAACTTACTTCCCAAATACAATTTCATAAATATTCAGATGGTGGGTGATTGTAGTAAATATGGAGAAATATGCAACATGTGATTATGCTTCTCAATCAAATATGCTAAAGAGTTACTTCATTCATTGTACTGAATAAAGAATTCCAATGTGGCAATCTGATTTCTATAAAAGATTCATGTTCAAAGTTCAAGAAGTAAATTTGATTAAAAAAGAAGGCCTAACTCAAGCAATTCTTGGGAAAAGTTGCTTTAAATATTACATGGAGAAAATATTCAGATATTAAGCTGCTCTGAATATCTTGGTCTAATTGCCTCATTTGCATTCTGCTTAGGTATTCAATTGATCGTCATACTGACCTCGACAGGTTTTTCACTATTAATCCAGAGGATGGTTTTATTAAAACTACAAAGCCTCTAGATAGAGAAGAAACACCCTGGCTAAACATCTCAGTCTTTGCAGCAGAAATCCGTAAGTATTCTCCTAAGGATTTTGGCTTCTATTTTACTGGATAGTAATCCCTTTAGACTCTCTTTATAGTCTAGCAAATGAAAGAGCTGAGATAGACATTTTTGTCTTATTGATACTTTTCATTCTTTGAAATTTATATTCAAGTACCTGTCTAGGAAGAAAAAGAGGCACATGCAAATGTTTGTGTTTTCTTTCAGAGAATGAAGTGCAAACTTGGCAAGATAGCTGTTAGTTTTCAGCAGTTTTAAACTCATGATCTCCAGGTGATACTCCAAACAGCATTCTTAGAACCAAGACTTATAGGCCTTTTTATCCATACACTAATAGTTCTTGAACTCGTCCTTGACTCCTGAACTCCAAGTGTCTCATGGTTGGCTTAATAGGAAAAACATCTAGGTCCCATTTCCAGGGCCTCTCTCCTTGAGAAGATTTGGAATGGGGCCCAAGAATTCCTCAGATAGTTTTGATGCTGATCTTGAGGGACCCCACTTTGAGAACCACTGTGGTAGATTCTCTCTGAGGGCCAGGCTCTGTCTGAACTCTTTAGAATTAAAACCATACATCCAAGTCAGAAAACTGGACAATGTGGTTTAGTACTTTCTGGTCTAATACTGACATTTATTCTTGAAATCCTCCTTCTTCCAGATTTATTACTCCAGATCCTTGATGGGTTTTAATGCCAATAGTGCTTGTATCCATCACTTTTTTTTCATTACTGTAATAAGTATTTGAAAGAATAACTTATTGGGAGGAAAGCCTTACTTTTGCCTCAAGTTTCAGGTGTATCAGCCCATGGTGGCTTGCATCATTTCTACGTGCCTGTCATATGGCAGAACATCCTGGGGACAAAAGCATGCAATAAAAACAAAGCTGCACACTTCCTAGGAGACAGCAAGCAAAAAGAGAGGGTGGAGCAAAGGACAAAATGTATCTCTCTAGAATCTGCTCCTGATGGCCTCCTTCCTTCAAAGACACCCCACCTTTTCGAGACCCCCACCTCTTAGTTTTCACACTTCCCAAGAAGGCTATCTTATTATAAGTCTTTCAACAAAATGGTCAATTGATTAAGGCAGAATCCTCAAGATACAGTGGATCCCCAAAGCACACCAACTATCCATCAACTATATGAGCATAGTGCCTTACCAGTTGAGTGACTGAAATATTTCCTTTCCTAAGAGCAAGCTTAGGTCCGTGTGTGTGCTCCTACAAGGAGTCATGCGAGCATTGTCTGCATTTTCTCCTTCCAGACAACAGACACCAGGAAGCCAAAGTTCCAGTGGCCATCCGGGTCCTGGATGTCAATGATAATGCTCCCAAGTTTGCTGCCCCGTATGAAGGCTTCATCTGTGAGAGTGACCAAACCAAGCCACTTTCCAACCAGGTACCGCTGCGTTCTCCTTCCATGGTTCCGCAAGTAGTCCATTTAGAAATGGAGTTTGTTTTGGAAAGCATCTCTTGGAGATATTTCCCACTGTGCAAGGAGGACCCCTGACTTTGTTTTCTTTGGAAGCTGTGCTCCCTAATTAAAACAAAGCTTTTTAAAATTTTTGTAGCCAGCTAGGAATTTTTGAATAAATGATAATGCCAGTGATCTCACTGTGATTTATTTACGGGCCACCTTTCTCTTTCAGCCAATTGTTATAATTAGTGCCGATGACAAGGATGACACAGCCAATGGACCAAGATTTATCTTCAGTCTACCCCCTGAAATCATTCACAATCCAAATTTCACAGTCAGAGACAACCGAGGTACGTATTAAGGTTCCTGTGCATTCATAGCAGTAGAAATGGAAAACAAATGGCTTGCATATTGCACAGAACAAATATTTTCACTAATCTTCATAATGCCTTCCCATTGAAGAATAAACAAGGAATAATAATGCCACCTCTATTTTGACACATAAGCTCATTTGATACATAGGAATAAGTGAGTCTAATTTTATTTCACTCTAATTTATTTATTTATTTTTCTGTTGGCTTTGATATTCATGAAGCAATGGAAAATCAAGTGGAACAGCTTATAGGGTCAATATGCAAAAACTCCATTTATCTCTCTCCTTTTTAAAAGAGGTTGATAAACCCTTGAGGGGAAAGCATGACTTTATGAATATTGATATCAAGAAAAGCAGTAAGAGAGATTAGCCAAACTTTGTAAGGGAATATAATCTTTTGAGCACAGGCCTTTCTTTCCCAGCATAGTTGTAATTCAGTGTGATTAGATGCAGAGATTTGACCTAAAGGTGGTTGCAGAATTAATGCCTGAAGGACATGAAAAGACTCACTCTATGGCCATTGTAAATATGGCAAAATTTAATGTGATTTTCACTTCTTACTTTATTATTAAGGAGGCTCTAGACTTGCAGATTATTTGAAGCACAGTGTGTGTGTGTGTGTGTGTGTGTGTGTGTGTGTGTGTGTCTGTGTGTGTAAGCACTTTTCCTTTGGGAAAATTGGCCGTATAAACTAGTGATGATAGACCAATGAAAGTATTGAGCATGAGAACCAAAGGTGGATGTTCAGAGTACAGGTGTTCTCATTAGTCCCACGCTAGCCATGTCCAGGGTTGTAGGTTTATTATCTTTCCAATGACTAAGAATAGGATCATAGGTTTGAAAGAAATATACATAAAACTACTTTTCCATCCTAGTGAGGCCTCTCATCAATACCATATCACCAGTAGCTATGTTCCAAGCACCCAAACCATCATTCTTCCCCTATTGTGTTCATTTAATTTCCTTAATACCATAGATAGGTATTATTATTATTGTCATTCCCATTTTATGGAGGAGGAAAATGAGGCACAGAACCATTAATTAATCTGCTCCAAATCAGTCACCCAAAAGGAAAGCAGAGCTGGGGATTAAAGCCAGACACTGAGAGGTTCAGTGTTACAGCCTTAACTGCACTGTGCTGCCCATGAAATCAGAGCAGGGCTCCCTATGACACTTGCATTTTATGAGAATGTGTTCTTGATACACTTCATTATTTCTTGAACTGACTACAACATGTAACCATTGTCTTATAAATGAAGTACCCATCCAATGAGATTTCCAGCTAAAATGTCTTAGGTGTTTGATAGAGATTTTGGTCTCCCAGTACCTTGCTTTCTCCAATGAACTTTTTCATGAGAGCCATGATATGAAAGAAGTTATGTGTGGAAATATGCATTTTAAAGGAACTCTATACAGCACTTTGTAAAGGATCCCCATCCTTTAAAATAGAAACATTACTTGATGTTCTTAAATTTTGTATTTAAACTAGGATTTTTCTTCTACCCTTGGCGTGGGTTAATATGAAGTGGTCAGCCTCTTCAAGGAGCAACTCTGTAAATGACGATGGTGAATAGGTAGTTATCATCCAACAGTATACATACTTCTGGTGGCACACATACGTAATGCAAGAATTTCTTGTGATCATAAGGTTCCCCAAACTCTGGCATGTGGGTGTGCATTTGAGGACTTTACCATGCTGAATTGAACAAGGCAGTATACACAGAGATCTCACAGGGCTTTCTAAGATTACGATCACGTCTGTATTACTATTCATGGGGGTCCCTGCCTCCACTCTCAGAATTTTTCATCTTCTCATCTTAATTTCTGTTCCATACTGTGTTGACGAACTGCCAAATTGCTTCAGCCTAGGCTCATATCTGTTTTCTGACAGAGAACTCTCCAGAAAACTGTATGTCACCATATGCCTGGCCTTTTCAGTAACCAGAGGATTTGTTCTGTTATCTGAAATTTCTGAGCATCTCAAATGCTTGTTCTGCCACTACCTCCTTTCTCAAATATTTGTGCTCAAATTTTTGTGTCTCTTCATATAATTTCCGAATTACATTTGAAGTTTCTTTTTGTCTTTGTTCCCAGCAAGACTGCTGTTTATCCTGAGCTAACCTCTTGCACAAGACACCTACGCCTTTACTAACTGAGCTACCCTCCTTTCTGTGAGCAGTCATTCTTAGTCACCGTTAACCTTTTAGAAACATTATTCTGTGGCAAGTAATTCTGTATGGGGTTATAAGTATTTTGCCTTGTCACAATATTTTCTGGATGCTATCTCTGTTTTCAAGATTTCACTTCCACAGATCAACCGATCTACCACATAATTTATCTCCTCTACCCTCTTCTATAGGAGATGGTGGAACTAAATTTTTTTTCTTTGCAGAGAATTGCTAGTTTTTGACAAGAAATTACTTTACTAACTACAAACAAACAGTTTTTTTTAAAAGAAACCTCCCATATTTACAACTATCACACAGCTTTAAAGCAAATACAGTTCCATAATTATCATTTAATAGAGTTTCTTTCTACTACTAGCTTCTAAAAGTAATTACATACTGAAGTAATCCAAAAGGAATAATCACATTCTACATCCTATTAATAGCCTACTGGGTTACCAAATTTCTCGGCTGAGACTGTTTTCCATAGAAAACATGAGTTAATGGTTTCTATCATGCTGAGTAAAAGCATCAAGTGACTTTCTCCATGAGTGTTTACTTCCATTATTCCATGTAAATAATCACTATTGTGTTTGCCTAGACTCAGCCTAAGCATTTGGCATCTTTAGAAATATAAGAGGGATAGCCATCTTCATACACATTAGCCTTTTATTTTATTTTATCTTATTCCATTCTATAGCTGGAACTTCAAAGGCGACTCAGCAGGCAGTAAAAGAGTAGGACAGTGGAAAGCTCTTCAACACTGAAGCCCATCTTGGGCTATTTGTTAATACCAAGAATGGTGCTTTGTGGTCCACCCAGGTTTTGAGATGCATTTGCTTTGAAATATTAGAATGTGACATATCTGCAGATACAAGAAATATATAAAGGATGCACAAAGTACATGGGAAAAAAACCTAGAGTAATCTCTCTCATCTATTCAGCTGCTCATTGAATTATAAAATCTTTTCAGAGCTCTTGTTTTACCTGGTTCTTTCAACAGATCTTAGGGTAGGCCTGCTTTATATTTTTATTCCAATTTCAAATGAGGCAGGAATGTGAGACATTAGAGAAGAAGCAGTGACCTTTCCAAAGTCACATTTCCAATAGGTGTTTGGAGGGTCTTGTTTATAACATGTTATAAACCAAACACAAATTACATGTTCTTCCCAATGAAGACTTGTCTGTCATTATTGATAGGAAAATTCTGCAATCCAACTCATCAATCTTGGTATTCCTGGGAAAAGTTTTGTCTTTCAGAACAGAATAGGATAAATGACTTCAATTTCCAGCTTAATCACAGCCATAATAATCACAGTAAAATATATTTGCAAATAACCTTATAATTTTCTTCTTTTGCATTATTAATATAGATCCTCAGCAGGAAAATTATAAAACACAAATAAGCAGAAATAAGATTTTAAATGATTAAAATAACAGTAATGTATTACCAACAAGTAATCACTGTTATTTGTATACTGTTCTAGATACTTTCTTTCCATCCAATATCTTTCAAGAGATGTACTTGTAAAACGCATACCCTTTTGTTCTTACTTAATATATGAGATACTTTTTTCCTGTACTCATTTATTGGTATTAGTGCTTTCTAACTTACACTCTATGCCATTGGCTGACGTTTTCTGAAGTGCATTGGTTTCATTTCATCTACTTTTGCCAGATACCCAATTAGTCCTTTAGAACAGATTTCTAGAGTGGAACCATTAGATAAAAAGCCTATGATACATAATGGACAAACTGCCCATAGGAAATCTTTTACCAATTTATAATACCATTATCAAAGTAGGTTGCCTTTTTGGTTTCTAATATACAAGCCACAGTCAATTGGTATCAGATAAGTGTGAAATGTAGTCGCATATTAGAAATCTAGTTTGTTTTGTCAGTAGTAAAACTAATTGTCAGTGAGTGTTGCTCATTTCTAGTTTTACTTTTATGAAATGGCTCTTTGTATTATTTATTTGTTTTGTGGATGATGGGGCTTGAACTCAGGGAATTGGCAATCTTCCTGAACTTTTTCACTGGTGCTCTACCACTTTGAGCCACAGCTCTACTTCCAGTTTGCTGATGGCTAATTGGAGCTGAGTCTCATGAATGTTTTCCTACTCAGCCTGCCTTTGAATTGAGAAGCTAGGATTACAGACACAAACCACTGGCACCCAGTTACAATTTGTAATTTTGTGCCTTTCTTAAACGATATGCTTATCAGCTAAGAATTGATTTTTTTTATAAATTTCTTTATGTGTTAATATCTATCATACCATATTTGTTGCACACCTTTACCCAATGCTTCAGAGATTGTTCAATCCAGACTCTGTTGCATTCTTAAGTAAACTTGGTGCACTTTTCATGTCAGTTTTTCTCTGATTTCATGCTGTATAGTACTACACCAAGCCAGGTTGCCTCACCCAACTTGCTCTCAGAATTCACTAATCTTTCTTCTTTAAATATTTTTATTCCATTACCAATTTGGTTTCTTTGTAAATCATACAGTCTCCCATTTGTCAGCCATTTCCTAAATATTACTTATGAAATATTCATAGAACACCATATTTATTGTCTTTTTACATTATGCATGATTAGCATTTTCCTAGGCTTTCTTGTCTTTCCATTCTTCTTATTTACTCTATTGCTACTACTGCATTTTTCCTTAATGGTAGAAAGCATATTTAGGATGAAGTTTGCTAGGTACTTGCTCTATGTTTTTTGTTTGTTTGTTTGTTTTTCCTTGTAAAAGCATTTTATTGTCTTTAAGTAGTTATACACAGTAGTTACCATTCAATAAAGCATTTTATAAACTTAGGTACTTGCTCTATGTTATTTTTATATTCTTACTGCCTTATCAATTTGGCTTCTCTATATCTTCATGGTATTTAGAACTTTTTTCCAAGTTGCATTCACCCTAAATTGGTAGACCAACATAAGAACTAAAACACTGAAAATATTATTTCTATGCAGAATCTTGGTCCTAATTGTTGTTGAATTGATTTTTCTTTTAGACATTTTTAGTTATTGAATTTCTGTGGGGGGTGAAAGTATTAGGACTTGAACTCAGGCCCTGGGCACTGTCTCGTCACTTTCAGATGCAAGGCTTGCATTCAAGTCACTCAAGCCATTTCTCAATTTTCACCTTTTTGGTGGTTACTTGGATATAAGAGTCTCAAGGACTTTCCTGGCTTGGCTGGCTTCAAGCTTCAATCCTCTCTTGTTAAACTAAGATCACGTGATAAAATCTTAAAAGAACAAGACTTAGTGATTAACTGCTTGGCCTTTATCTCCCTCCCTAAAACAGAAACAGTTTTCATAGCAATAGCTAAATATGTCACACATAATTAATCCTAATACACTTGTATTGAAAACTATCAGAGGTTACCCTACAACTAGTCCTTGACTTGAACTGCTCCATTGAGACACAGAGGCACTGAAATACCATAAGTTGAGGGTACAACTGGAATAAAATCTCAGGAAACTATACCATCAGGGCTACAGGTTTGCAGTGAGACAACACAACTGACATTGGAGGCTTATGAGAACAGAGGGATTCTACTTTGATCTAGCCACAGTGGTGCACATCTGGAATCTCAACATGAGCATCTGAGGCAAGAGAATGGCTTGAACCCAGTGGTTGATCCGCAGTCTGAATAACACCAAGGGACTATGTCTTAAAATGATGACGGAAGACAGGTAACAGTGGCTTATGCCTGTAATCCTAGCCACTCAAGAGTTGATATCTGAAGGATCAGATGAGCCCCACAGAAAGAATGGCTATATTTCATCTCCAAAAACACAATCAAAAAGTAGGACTGGAGGTATAGCTCAGGTGATAGAGTTCCAACCTACCCCACGCAAGTCCTCAGTTCAAATTCCAATACTGAAAAAAGAACGAAGGCAATGAACATTATTGTTTAGTCATTTGGACAGTGAAGAGAAATTGTAGGATCTTTTCATGAATTCCTGTTATGATAATTTTTAAAAAAGCACTCAGGTTTTCATGAGTATTGCAAATGAGAAGCTCTATAAAGCCCCATGGATCATCTTGCCTATTTTCTTTGACTTCAATTATTGATGGTTCTTACACATTTAGAGCCAGGGTTATCAGAAACTAGGCATTCTTTATTTTCCCTAACCATTTTTCTGGAAAATATCTGAAGAGTGAGGCTTTAGCACAGAATCAAAGGCACAGAGTGTGGTCTCAGGGAGTTCCAGAAAATACATCCAACAAAATTATACATGGTAGGAAAGCACAGGTAATTCTGGCAATGTTCTGTCAGTTGTTTTTCGGTGAGTCTAATAAAACACCTGAGATAATCAGTTTTGTATAAAAGAAAAAAGTTTGGCAGTTTGAACGCATGGTTGGTTGACTTGTTTCTTTGGAGTCTGTGATGATAGTGCATCATTGCAGATAGTACATAATAGAGCATGCTCACAGCACGGGAGGGAGGCCAAACCTCTATCCAGATATCAAGGTGCAGCAGCATATCCTAGTTGCTTGCTTCCATGCTTCCTTTTATCCCCTATTTGAACATGCAGGAGCTATGATTATGAATTGCTCGTTTTTCTCTGTAACAGTTTTTCTTTTTTAGGCTAACATTATGTTGGTACTAATTGTAGGGTTCCTATTAGCCAATCAGGGGCTATTTCTCTTCCACAATTTTCTATTTTAGTGCCCAATTTTATGCATCCCTTCATTATTCCCCATCACCACCATCACCCTTATATTTGCAGTCCCAAACTGATGCCCTGGAGATCATTGTTGTTAAGAACCTTTGCGTTTTATCAGTGTAATGACATGGTGTACAGATAAAAACAGCAGGTGATTTGGAGTGCAGGTTATAGACAAAATATTTGAAACTTGAATTTACTTTTCCCTTCATAGAAGCACCATGGTTTCTCCATGACATCCACCAGTCATTAATGGCATCATTTGTCAGTTTTTGCCTAATAGGGGGAAAATGGAAATGGTGATAGGTCTGTGTTCAAGAATGAAAAAAATTAGGAATCAAGATTAAAGCAAGAAATAACGAAGGAGCTTGGAAACATTTTCTGATCGTGAGAAGTATGTTGCCTGGGAGTGAAGGGTGTGAAGAACTTTCTTACCTTGGATGCTGAGAACTTCTGGGAGGCAGGCAGTCACATTCAAAACTGGGATGACATTTCCAAGAATTTGCTTTTGTTTCCTTGCCAATAACTTTCTCTTCCTCATTAGTCTCTTGCTCAAAGAGGAGGGCTTCCAGCAAAGAATACGTGCTGAACATTAACAACTGGCTGGCTAGCAGTGTCTTGAGTACTTTTTTGAACAGAAATATATTTAAGACTATATATACACATGTGTATGTGTGTATGCATGTATATATGTATATGTGTATATGTATGTATATGTATATAAGTATATTATGCTGCATAGGTGAGAATGTGGAAAGTCAAGTTACTGACTTCATATGTCGGAAATCAGGCAATTCTCAGGTTAGGAGATCCACATTACTTAACTCCTTTATTTGACTCTCTAGACTCAGTGTCTTGTTTCTCACAAGCTTTGTATAGGGGAATAATCTCAGAAATCTTATAATGGAAATACTTGTTGATTTAATATTTATCTTTCTCTGATTGTCTTATAAACTATGGAGCTTATCTAACATAGAGCTCAATCTCACATTTTTTTTTGTCAACAAAATGTGTTTTCAATAAGCTTTCCTTTTGGTAGTCATGTGCTTGAATTCTGGGCCTGGGCACTGTGCCTCAGCTATTTTGCTCAAGGCTAGTGCTCTACCACTTCGAGCCCCAGCTCCACTTCCAGTTTCTGATGGTTAATTGGAGTTATGAGTCTCACAGAGGGCTGGGAATATGGCCTAGTGGCAAGAGAGCTTGCTTCGTATACATGAAGCCCTGGGTTCGATTCCCCAGCACCACATATATAGAAAACAGCCAGAAGTGGCGCTGTGGCTCAAGTTGGCAGAGTGCTAGCCTTTAGCCAAAAGGAAGCCAGGGACAGTGCTCAGGCCCTGAGTTCAAGGCCCAGGACTGGCAAGGAAAAAAAAAAAGTCTCACAGACTTTCTTGATCAGGCTGGTTTCAAATCATGATCCTCAGATCTCATTCTCCCCAGTAGTTAGGATTATAGATATGACTTACCAGTGCCCAGTGCCTCTTTGATTCTTTTGCTCACAAAATTTCCATCATGCAAACTTCCAGAGTAAAAAGACTCTTTCAAAGACAGGCAGGGGGTCGCCAACTAATAAGCATCTAATGATTTATATGAATGAGAACTCATGGTCAGATTTTAGGTACAAACTAGTTCCAAGGAAACAGCTTTGTTATTGTAGTTAGTCTGTTGTATATGCGTGTTTGGATTTTATTTTCACTAGCTTCTGATCATATGAGCTGGTTTTTATTTGGGCTTGGGGTTATTTGGGCTCGGGGTGAATCACAGGAGAGACCTTTGATGATGATGCATAGAAATGCTCCTCGTGGCCAAAGCTCAATGGTACAGGGAAAGCTTGGGTTTAAAGGAAAAATATATTTTATTGAGGCAAACAAAGTCAACCACCCAAGTGTCAGTTTCAATTGATAGAGAAAGCTTCTAGCTACCATATTTTTCTTTCACACATTTTCAATACTAGATGCTAAGTTTTCTGGTTAAAGGATTTTCCCCCAGCCCTTGGGAAGCAGAGCTTGGGGGACAATTACTGCCTCATGCCATATTAGTCCCAGGGATAACTCTGTAAGGTATGCTGCATATAAAGAGGGCTCCTGGTTTCAACCATAAGTCAGCTAGACTCTAAATGGGGAGGAAAGGGCTCATTCTAAAGTATACAATTGTTATCTCTGGAAGAGACTCAATCTATTTCTTCCCCACCTCTCAATCGATCTTCAAATTTGTATGCAAAGCCTGTTGTATTTGAAGAGATCTTTAAAGATGTTTTTTGAGAGTCTACTGACATGTCATTCCGAGACTGTAAATGATTCAGTCAGCTGAGTACTTTGATGAGCGTTTGTTAAGTGTTTCAGTGTGTCTTAGAAGACTCGACTGTCGAGAAGATGAAACATCTTCAGTTAAAATGCTGGTGTGCTCAGATCCAAGTTTGCCTTGTCTTGGAGATTCAGTTACCTCCATGTGTGTATCTGCCTGCGGTGGTTGGGAAGTACAATCTTACTTGTATGGCTCATTGAGAATTGATTTTAATTTATGGTATCTACAAGTTAAAAGAAACAAAAGTACTCTGTTCATACTTCTCAACCATGGCGAGATCCATGACATAGCTGAATGAATGATCTTGTGCAATTATTGTCTCTATCAGAGCTATATTTGGCCAAGCAATTTAATTAATTTGCTTATCTTCTTAAATTTTTAATATTCATTTTTATTCATGATGGCATTAATGACATTTCAAGTAATTAAAATGGGATAAATATTGTAACATTTGATTTATGGAAGTTATCTTTGAATATCAAAATATGGAAAAGAAGATGAATAGCTCTGAATAATTTATTATATGCCTATAAATGTAATTGTTTAGTGTTGGGACAGTAGAATCACCTAAAAGAGAAAAGAACAGTAAGGTGACTAAAATTTTTTTTTTTTTTTTTTTTGGCCAGTCCTGGGCCTTGGACTCAGGGCCTGAGCACTGTCCCTGGCTTCTTCCCGCTCAAGGCTAGCACTCTGCCACTTGAGCCACAGCGCCGCTTCTGGCCGTTTTCTGTATATGTGGTGCTGGGGAATCGAACCCAGGGCCTCGTGAATCCGAGGCAGGCACTCTTGCCACTAGGCCATATCCCCAGCCCCTAAAATTTTAATTGACTAGTTTGCTCCTTCTCACTGTTTTTCTTAGTATATGTAATTTTCTCTCATGATAAAAGCAAAATATGCCAATCATGCAAAATGGAGAAAATGGAGAGGGGAGAGCTGTTCTGCCTTGTTTTGATAGAGCTGTTGGCAGGGAAAAACTAAGAATCTGTCATTATAAGTACCCACGAAAGCCAGTGAATGCATACTTCTTACTTTCTGCATCTGCTTATCCCTAGATGAAAATGAATGTCATAGAAGGACTTCACAGAGAATAAAAACACATCTACTTTAACGTAAATAAAAGAAATTATTTTAATGGGGCAAAATATATTTTCCCTATTATAGAACAAATAAATGGTATTATCAACCTAGTTAAAACTTACCAACTACTGGGCTTTTTTTTTTATATAGATTGCCACAATCATTCTGTTATAAATTAACATTTTTCGCCCACAAAAATGCAAACCATACTAGAGGTTCTGTGTGGGTGTGTGAATGTGTGTGTATGTGTATGAACATAATGAGACTGAGACATATTTTAATTTTCTTCTGTCTTATACTACCAATGGTCTTCCTCCAGAAAAATGAATACTGGAAAAATGTTTGTCTAGTAGAGAAAATATAGTGAAGAAACATTTTGAAGGTATAGCTTACAAATGATTGAGAACTACAGGAAGGCCAACGTCTGGAATTTGGGTTACACTTTTCCCAGAAAACTGTTACAGTCATGTGTTCAACAAATATTTATTAAATGTCTGCTGTGTAGCTAGCATTGGACAGCCTGAGATGAATCAGATAAAATTCCCACTTCTCCAGAAGTTCACAGTCTTATTGAGGTCAAAGTGGTTATGTCAACAAATCATGACAGACTAGTGGGACAATTCTTTCTGCAGGAGTCATAGAGGAGATGAATGATGGAGGGGGCTAGGGAGGCCATCCTGAAGACATGTCTTCAGAATTCAATTTTGAGCCTTCAGAAGTTCAGCCGTCATGATAGAAGGAATGGCTTTGGGGGATAAGAGAGTTGTAGACGGGAGAATGGAGTCAAGGGTGGAAAAGCGTTGTGCGCTTGGGGAACAGAAGTGCATTTTCTGTATCAGGCTGAACCAAGTCAGGTAAGTTACAGACATCAAAAACAGTGACAAAAAGGGAAAAACTGGGTTGGGGTGGGAAGAAAGAAAAAAAACACTGCACAAAATAAAATTAAAAAAAAACCTCTCATTTTCATTTTCCTGGAGTTCATTTCCATAAGCATTATTTTATAGGGCCATATGCACAAAGCTACTGAGCCCTCGTGAGGAGACACATGACCTCAGACCTCACTAGCTGGAAGCAACTGTGATTCAGAGGCTCTTGATTGATGCACTGACACCGTTTATCCTGTTCTAACAGATAACACGGCAGGGGTGTACGCCCGGCGGGGAGGGTTCAGCCGGCAGAAGCAGGATCTGTACCTCCTGCCCATCGTGATCAGCGATGGTGGCATTCCCCCCATGAGCAGCACCAACACCCTCACCATCAAAGTCTGCGGGTGCGATGTGAACGGGGCTCTGCTCTCCTGTAACGCCGAGGCCTACATTCTGAACGCTGGCCTGAGCACAGGGGCGCTCATCGCCATCCTCGCCTGCATTGTCATTCTCCTGGGTAAGGAGTGCACCCACAGGCTGCTTCTCAGGACCCCGTGGTGCATTGTACACTTGGGCTTACTAGAACTACAGGGCCTGCTTGAGTCCCATGAGTTTTACGGTGTAATTTCACAAGCAAAGCTGGCATTCACAATTGCCAGACAACATGGATCTATAGAGCAGAAGCTATCAGGGACATCAGAGAAGGTTGAGCAGGTGAAGGAATATTGGAGGCTGAGAACTGGTTTGTGTGCAAGGGTTTCCCTCACAAGAGGAAGGAGCAGAGAAAGGGATCCTGACTCCTAAGGAAAAGGGAAAAGTATCAACTGAATCAGTCTGGACGTTGGCCTTTTCTCCAATAATCATATGCAATATGTGGGTGCATGCCTGGGCCCGGGGTATCCTTGTGAATCCGTTTTGCACTTGCCAGCTGAGGTAGGAGCCCCTCTTCTGCACTTCCGTCTCATGGTGGTGGGGCACTTTGCACTAATAATGTTGTGTGGATGCTACTCGCCTCTGCCATTATTGAACCTCAAAACTCACAACTAGATGTGAGACTTTTCCCAACTATTTGCTCTTTATTGAATGCATTAGTAGGGGCAACTCTACAGGCAAGCAGCAGTGAGTTCAGTTAACAAAATAATTGTTATTGAGTGTTACCAGAGGATCAAGTCCTACCCCATGTTTGTAGTTGACGGATGAGGAAAACTAAGCAAGATTACCACAGGGCATGACTCCAGAGCCTAAAGAACGAATGTAACAGAGACACATGTGGGATGCTGCCATAGGAAAATAAAGGACAGTGGAGATACTGAGTAAAAGTCTGACACTTACTGAAGGGAAAATACATCTGGGCAATCACATACATATTGGATTTGAGAACAGCTTTCCAGCTGGTAAAAGTAGCTGGGCTGGATGGACATTGAAGAGAGTGGGAACAAAATATGAATAATGGAAGGCAGATAGGCACACACACACATATCCGTTATGGTAAAGACAAGGCAAGATAGGTGGGTACATGAGACAGAGGCCAACAGTCTGGTTGCAGGTCTGGAAGGAATCCCAGGAAACATTTCCATCATGCAATACTGAAAATAGAAAGAATCATCTAAGCAAAGAATGTCAAAAGGTCCGAGTGGTGACGTTATGAGCGAGGCTTCCAGCTCTAGGAACCACATGAAGACTGTGGCAAGTGTGCTATGGTTTGCATGCTTCTCAGAGTGATGGGGCCTAGAGAGGTGCTTAGTGTATTTGCCAAATTCTTCCACAAACCTTTTTTCAGTCTTGATGTGTGGGAGAGTCTGCTAATAAAACATTGTAGAAACTTCCTAGTGGGGTTAAGTGAGGGCCACTGGGATCAATAAAGAATTAAGTTGTGTCTGAGCTTTCCTTTGAGTGCTGAAATTTAATGCATTATTTCTCAATGCCTCCTCTGTATAACTTTATTTCTTCAGATTTAAAAATAGACAGGAGAATTTTTTCTCTCCTGTAGGTCTTCTCCAGTCACTTTTTTGTTTTATAGTAGAGTCAGTGGTATTTTCAAGGTCTCTGAGACACAAGCTAGATATTACCTCCTATGGGATAAAGAGGTCTTACATTCATTGAATGTCCTCATTCTTAAATTTTCATAGGGGTTTGCAAATGGAAGATATCTGAGAATAGTTTTCTTTTAAGAAACCTTGGAATCTTAATTCAAATTCTTAGGAAGATGACCCCCAAATAGCATTGAGATTCATTTGCAAAGGTTTTCTAAGCAGTATTCCATCAACTTCCCAAGTCATTGGCAGATTTCTTAGAGTTACAGAGAGTGACCAGCCTTATGTGTCTTTGGCGACTTCTAGACAAAGTCTTATTTCTTAAATCACTCCCAATTCTTAAGCATTTACACACTATCATTTCTGTCAAAGAAGAATTTCTTTGGGAAGTGGCTGTCCCTTGGGACACTGTGGGGAAAGGATGAGGGGGGGGTTCTCAACCAGAACTTAATTTCTTTTTCTTTCCTTGTAGTCATTGTCGTATTGTTTGTGACCTTGAGGAGACAGAAGAAAGAGCCACTCATTGTTTTTGAGGAGGAGGATGTCCGAGAGAATATCATCACCTATGATGATGAAGGGGGCGGGGAGGAAGACACTGAGGCCTTTGATATCGCCACCCTCCAGAATCCAGATGGGATCAATGGATTTATCCCTCGAAAAGACATCAAGCCTGAGTATCAGTACATGCCTAGACCTGGGCTGCGGCCAGCGCCAAACAGTGTAGATGTGGATGATTTCATCAACACAAGGATACAGGAGGCTGATAATGACCCCACGGCTCCTCCTTACGACTCCATCCAAATCTATGGCTACGAGGGCCGGGGATCGGTGGCTGGGTCCCTCAGCTCCTTAGAGTCTGCCACAACAGACTCAGACTTGGATTATGACTATCTACAGAACTGGGGACCTCGTTTTAAGAAACTAGCAGACTTGTACGGCTCCAAAGACACTTTTGATGATGATTCTTAACAATAACGATACAAATTTGGCCTTAAGAACTGTGTCTGGCATTCTCAAGAATCTAGAAGATGTGTAAACAGGTATTTTTTTAAATCAAGGAAAGGCTCATTTAAAACAAGCGAAGTTTTACAGAGAGGATAGCGTTTAATAAAACTGCAAAGGACATCAAAGTGGTAAATACTGTGAAATACTTTTTCCCACAACAAAAAGAAAAAGGCAAATATTGAAGTTGTTTATCAACTTCCCTAGAGAAAAACCACTTGGCATACAAAATATTTAAGTGAAGAAGTCTAACAGTGAACTTACAAGGAAGGGAAATTGTTTATGTGTTCTGAGCATCTAAGTCTTTCTTCTTTTATTTTTTAATTTGTCAAAGAAGCTTCCACAAAATTAGAAAGGACAACAGTTCTGAGCTGTAATTTCGCCTTAAACTATGGACACTCTTTATGTAGTGCATTTTTAAACTTGAAATATATAATATTCAGCCAGCTTAAACCCATACAATGTATGTACAAAACAATGTACAATTATGTCTCTTGAGCATCAAACTTGTTACTGCTGATTCTTGTAAATCTTTTTGCTTCTCCTTTCATTTTAAACTAATACGTGCCAGATATAACTGTCTTGTTTCCGTGAGGAGCGCCCTATTTCTATGTCATTTTTAATGTATCTATTTGTACAATTTTAAAGTTCTTATTTTAGTATACATACAAATATCAGTATTCTGACATGTAAGAAAAATGTTACAGCATCACACTTATATTTTATGAACATTGTACTGTTGCTTTAATATGAGCTTCAATATAAGAAGCAACCTTTGAAATAAAAAATGATTCTTTTTTAGTTCTGGGTTTGATTCTTAACATGGAAAAATTTGGATGGATTTCTAATGATCCATTTCTATTTCTGATTGTGATCTTTTAATAACCCTATTTATGACCATGTAGTCTGCTGATTTTATTGTTTATTTAAAGTCATATATGTTTTCAACTGTTTTTCTTTTCAAATTTTTACAAAGAAGATTATGTAACATCATGTGAAGCATTTCTGTGTATATTTTTTAATGTTAGCCTCTTGGCTTTCTCTTCACGTACATCCTCTAAAGAATGATGCTTAGAGGTGTCTAGATTAATCCTATTTTGCAATATATGATATAATATGCATTTTTTACCTTGTATATCAGCTATGTCATGAGTGGGAGAGTCCAATTTGTGAGGGAATGAAAGTTAGCAGCTTTCTGAAGGTGTAGATCCCTTAAATAGATGACTACCTGATGTATATTTTATGCTCTACTCTAGCACTTGAGAGCTGGAGGAGTCTAGACTTCAATGTTGGACCATTTTTCTTTATGCTAATGGTCTGACTTTTGACTGAACTTGATCATGTTTTCCTCCAGTGATTTTAAGACTTATCTTGAAACAATGTGACTATCTTAGTTTTGCTAAGAGAAACGTCAGTTAACTTCAACATATTTTGTTTGTAGAAAACACTTTGGGCCATAAGCTCAAAATGAGATCAGGCAACCATGTTGGGATCTGAGCATGAATACCATTTGATCCATTATATGCCCACCATCATTGATCCTCCCATCTAGTTTCCTGGGGAATGGGACTTCCATGAAGGGTATTTCAGGTGTACAGTTGGGCCAAAGGTCAAAATGTTGCAATACTTGGGGAAAGACCATACAAAATTATGCTGCAAGCACTTTCCCTCCCCCCCTAAAGTCAAGCCACATGATATTTTGGGGGGTTGCAGACAATTTTTAGACTATCCTTTTCTTTCTTACTTCATTGTGAAAGTTTGTTTCAAGCATTTTTTGATATCCTATTCTATACTACTTTTATGACTTTGTCAAAATGCAGACAAAGAGAAATGTGTTTAGGAAGTGCTCACTCCCATTTTCCTTTGCGTTTCAATCAAATTGCTGAACACTTCAACAGAATAAAGTCTGTGGACAATACCACTTCAAAGTCGTTCACACCAGTGAAGGATTACATGTTCTCAATACTTCCATAATTGCAGGTTGTGTTCATTTTTTATATAGTTTTTGTAATCCAAAGAATATTTTGCTAGATTTGCACAGATCTCCAATTGAATTTGAAATGAAAAAATAACTCAAAAGGAATAGGAATAGCACTTAAACAAGTATACATTTGTAAGTAACCATGTCACTACAAATTATCCTTTTTTCCCCCTTAGGAATGTATTTGGAACAGAATTGACAACTACATTTTCAATTTTTATGTCAAAGATTTTTTTTAAGGCTGTCTACTTTTCAATAGTGAAAAATACTTGTTTTTCCTTTTATCTTTTCTTTTTTTAATTTATTTTTTACTTTAAAGCTCTGTTGTTTGTAGAACCCTCTTAGAATCTGGAAAAATAAAATATCTTTTCCGACTAGTGGAGTCTTTTTTCCTTTGGATCTTATTGCCTAAAAAGCAATCTTAGTTTAAGTGATCTTTCCTTATTTTGATATAAAGCAATCATTGCTTTATGATATCAATGCATGCAAAAAGAACATTTCTCTGTTCTTCTTGACTTTGAATCATGGTTAGAGTCTGTATTCATCCTTCACTCTCCCATTTATTGATGCATTCATTTGTCAACATCTTATTCTGCAGGCCTTTTTGCTGCCTGTTTGAAGATGCCAATGATCTTGGAATTGTTCCATTTTCCGAACATTTTACCATAATTTCTTGTGGTCCTGCATTCACCTATTTACCTTTGTGCTCACCTACCTCTAGGGAGGTTGAGGGAATTAAGAAGGCACTTAAAGAGCATGCAAAAAATCCTCACTTCTCCTGGTGCTATGCCTATCCCATGGAACTTGATCAGGACCACGTGAAATTACACCTGTGTGATTTTGCTCCATCTTTCACCCTATTATTTGTGAGATCACAGGATTGTGGGCATATGGGGAATTAGGGTCTGAGCAGAAGAGTAGCAAAATCCAGGATGGGTACATATCCACATGTTTGTCCCTGAGATAATCTGGGTTTGTCTCTGGGTTTAGATTTATTTTTTAATTTTTTTTAAATTTATTTTATTGTCAAAGTGAAGTACAGAGGGGTTTCAGTTTCATCCATAATACAGTGAGTATATTTCTTATCCAACTTGTTACCCTCTCCCTATTTTCAAATTTTACTAGTGACACTCTCATTATCAGTGTGACCTATTAGAGATATCAACTCATATACTCATTCTACCAAGACTTTTGCACCTCTGGTTTGACATGGTGCTAAGTTGTCAGTGTGGAAGGCAGGTTAAAAGCATATAAGCCCCAGGAAGATTTTTTATGTAAGACACAATGAGATACAATGAGAGGCTAAAATGATTCAGTAGGTAAGAGATGGGGGAGAAGAAAGGCTTGGGAGGTGTCGGTGTGGCAGCCTGGTAGCTGACAAGAAAGGGAACATGTGTACAGACTAGCTTCCAGCTTACTGGAGAAACAGATCATGCATGGAGAACAGGAGTCACAAATTCATGTGGAAATGGATAGTATATAAGTCACATTCTACTTAGGTTTATTGTCACTGATTACAGACATTACAGAAATAACTTACGGGAGGGAAGATTTCTTTCCAGCTTTAGGGGTTTCAGTCTACAATGGAAAGGGGGTTTTAGTGGATCTGTTTCATATCATAATAGAGAAGAAATCTAGAAAGAGGAATAAAGAAGAGTCCAGGGCAAGATATAACCCCTAAGGACATACGCAACCCATGGACCTCCAGCTGGACTCCCAAATCTATCACTTTTGAATAGTCTATCAAAATTTTCATCCATCAATGGATTGAACTATCCATTTGGTTATTATCCTCATTATCTAATTGTCTCTGGAAATGCCTTAACAAACAAACTTAAAGATTAATTAATCTCCTTGGTCTTTCTCAATACAATCCAGTTGACAATATTCATCATCACAATTGGACACAAGCTACTTAACAAACATCATTTAAAATTTGGATGAGCTTGTCAAGAACTGCACTGACTTTGAAGTTGATATAAGAATTTATGTAATTGAAATGATCTTGTTCATTTGTTCAAACAAAAGCACTTCTTTTTTAAAACAACTTGAAATCGTCTATGAAAACATTTATATTTGAAGATATGCAATTAGAATACATTTTTATAGCAGCCAAAGGAGTTTATACTTTTCACACCATTTAGGACCAAGAAGAGGGGAAATTATTTTATGTTGTTTTAATATTGTCCCCTTTTCCCTAGCCCACAGACACTATCCTGCATGAGAAAGAAATAGTTGTGTCAGAAACAATAATTGACAAATTTCTTTCTCCATTGAGTTTGGAAAACACTAGCTAGTATAACAATGAAAACTAACAAAATAATGGAAGTCTCAAGAATTACCAATGGACTTCTCTGGAGGACCCATCTCCTCTTTTTTTTTAAGTTTAGATTATTGGCATAGATACCAACGCTCTGATTATAAATAGTATGAACATTAGGGATGGATGGATCAATAGAAGTGGGAAATAAAATTCCTCTAGGTATCATATTCCAGGAATCATAGTATCGTAAGCCACTGTAAATGTACAACTGGTCATTTGTCTGCTGATTTCAACCCTTTCACTCCCTCATATCTTAATATTACCATTGAGATGCTTTGGACTTAGACTGATGCAATTAGTCATTACGCTTGGAAGTTCATTCACCATGTACTCAGAGGGAACTGGGCCCCAAAGTGGTATCAGATTGTCTTTCTACCTTTCTGTTCTGAGAATCTCTTTCTATGTATACACTAGGGAGAGACACTAGGGGTGTGTGTGTGTGTGTGTGTGTGTGTGTGTGTGTGTGTGTATGTGTGTATCTGTGTGTATACATATATATACATATATATGCAAACAATGCACTTTATACCTAGTATACATATACGTATTATACATGCCTATTTAATATATGTAAGTAGTGTATATGTACAACATATGTATGTATGCATATATAAATATATGTATGTGTGTATATCTGTATATGTTTATAAAATTTCCATCTGACATGTCTTTAAGAGTTTCAGAAAGATGCACCTAGAATAAGAAAATAAATATACACATATAACATATTGCATTATTTTCAGGGCCCCAATATTTCACTAAAGTATAGTTTCCAATTCCCATTCTGTTGTTCCAGAGAGCTATAATGAACCATTATAATTAACCATTCAGCTATAATTAACCATTCAATGACTTTGTTGGTCATGAGATTTATCTGTGATAGATTATCAACCCTAGAGTTGGTGGAAAGGAAAATTTTGCTAGGTTTTCTGCTGCATATTAAACACCTACTGTTACCAATAATGGTTGGCAATATGTACATTTTTCTCATCCTTAAAGATCAAGGGTATAATCTACTCATAACATACTCTGTTTCAGAAATTAGACAAATTTAACATTCATTGAAAATTTCCTTTAAATTGTTCTGGAGTAATACTATAGATATCACCACCACCCCCCCCCCAGGTATATCTTATGCCATGAAGTATACAGCTGTGATTTTCTTTTGTGATTTTTTTTTTCTCAGCAGGATGATTGAAATCCTGTAGATTCAAATATCCCGTTAGAATATCTTTATGTTTTTGTTTATTTGTTTACTAGAAACAAATAAGAGCAGGGAACTTTCAATGGGTCTTGTTACTATCCAGGATGATTGCATGTTCTTATGTTTGCCTCTGAGATAATCTGGATTTTTCTTTGGATTTAGATGAATTTTTTGTTTTCAAATTTTAGTAGTGATACGTCCATTATCAGTGTGACCTGTTAGGGATATCAAGTCACATGGTCATTCTACCAAGACCTTTGACAGGGCGCTAGGTTGTCAGTAGCTCATAGAGATTTTCACCATGAGTTTAGAAAGGTGATTCACCTGTGCTAGGAAGGAAGGAAAATAAACAGAAACCTTAATCACATTAATCTTGAAGAAATATTTCAGCATACCAATCTTGTCCTCTCTTTCTTTGCTGCTTTAAATGTTTATATTGATGTAAGGCTAATAAACTTAAGTTGCTTCTGTAGCATATTTAAACATTAAAAAAAGAAATGAAGGCTGGATTTACTTTGTCTATTTAGTTTTGTGTTGTATGCATTATACTCAACACAAGAGTATGTTAAAAATATGAAAATCAGAGTGAGTCGTGTATTTCTGACCAATATTGTTTTGGGTGAAAGAATGAACTATTTTTCTAGATACTTGTGAAAATCATTTTTCTTTTTTTTGTTTTCAATACTTTACATACTTGTAAGATTATAGGGGTACAAGGCATAGAAGCTCAATGGACCATGCCCCTGCTTAAAGTGAACTGAAGTTCTAGTAGGGAAGTCAAAAATGGAAAATCAAGCCCAGACATGGGTATCAAACTAAACGTGTAATTACAAATGACACAAAAACAAGCAGTAATGATTACACATTGTATTTACGGAATGCTAAATTAATGAAACTCTTTAGAAAGATGCATATGGGGCTCATTGTTTTCTCTGGATGAATTACAAAAAAGTGAGATTCTTTGATAAGAATTGGGATTCAAAACATATGAACACCATTTTATTCTTTGGAGTTGAAGCACATATTTTTAATTTATTTCTAGAAAAAAATTTCTCACTCATATTTTCTCCAGCATTGAGTTTTATTATATATGTCAAGATACAGTGATATTTTTGGTGTTTCAATTTTTTAAAGTATCACACTTTTCATTTATTGAATTTCTAGTGAATCTTAGTATTTCTAATGTTTATTAGCATTCTACATTTGACTTCTGTGAAGTATTACTTATGTTGTAATGTTCTCTGATCTTTCTGAGATATGCTATGATATTTTTATTTTAGCTTAATGATAGTCCTTCATTGTTAATATTATAAACATGACATTTAATATTTGATGAGAACATTATCTATGAAAAGTAGTGAAATTATTTGAGATTAAATCCGTGTGTTTTCAATAACACTGTACTAAAAAAGGATTATGCCATTGAATCACTTGTGATACTTTTCTTTGCTTTTTTATCCCCATTGATTTCACAGTAAAGGTTTTAAAATGAACTTTTGTGTGTAGTGTAACACAAATGTCAGAATCATTTCATACAAAAGCACAACTGATGCGGCTCTATCTACAGATAATACTCCCTTAGTATTTATCCTTGCTTTTCTCCAGAGATTACCACAGCAAATTTGCCAAGCATGAATCACCCACGTAAATTTATGTCTATTTGTGAATTCCCTATTCTGTGCTGTTGATGTTAAACACTGCCTTGATTTCTGTAGTCCAGCAGACAATTTTGGATCTGTGGGCAGTATTTCTTTGCTTGATTTTACAGTTTCAACCAAACACGTTTCCTGAGATAAACCTGCATAAAAGGGCTCAAACATATAAGAGCCTTTTTAATGCATTGATATAATCTAGAAACTAAATTTTCACTGATGATTTCTGGATTAATATTAAAGAAGTGTGTTGTGTTTTACTCCCCACCCCCACCCCCCGCATGCTTTGCTTCTTTTCTAGTAATGTCTATTATGATTGTGGTAATTTAAAATTGGTCTTAACATTGCTTGAGTTCTTCTGCTTTCTGAGCAATCTCATGTAGAATTTGTAACATATCCATTTTAATAGTCTGTTAGTATTCACCAATGAAACACTCTTGGTTTACAGTTTCCTTTGTAAGAAGGCTTTTACTACAAATTCCACTTATGTTGTAGCTACAGAGGTGTTCAGGTTACTTATTTCTTTTTACAAGAGTTTGATCATGTATGTTTTCTAAGGAATTAATGTATTTCAACTACTTTTGTTTTTTTTAAATTTTTGATTGATCCTAGAGCTTGAACACTGGGCCTGGGCTCTTCAGCTCAAAACTGGCACTCTACCACGTGAGCTCTGGTTTTGTGGTGAATAACTGGAGATGAGAGTCTCACAGACTTTCCTGCCCAGGCTGGCTTTGAACAGCGATCTTCATATCTCAGCCTCCTGAGTAGCTAGGATTTGAGGCACGAGTCAGTGGTAGCGGGCTCAAATACATTCTTACACTAATGGCCTGAATCTGTTCAAAGTTTTTATTTTTAGACCATTTACTATCTACATGGCAATGACTTACAATTATTATAACTTTTAATAATTGGTATTTTATAGCGTTCATGTTTTTTTAAACAGGCTATTAAGAGCTTTGTCTTTTTTCATTATAAACATATGATTTCATTGACTTTGTTCTTTTTCTTTTTTTTCAAACTTGGGATTTGAGCCCTTGGCTTTATTCATGCTAGACAAGCCCTCTTATTACTTGAGTTAGATCTTGAACAGATATATTCTTATTTCCTTACTATCTTTTTTTCATTTTTAATCTTTCCAGTTAGAATACATTGGATTTGTTATTTCTTTTCTGTTTGGGTAAAGCAGAAGATTAGGTTATTCGTTTGAGACCTTTCCTTTATCCTAAGAGAAACATGTAATACTCAAAATTTCTTTCCAAGGTTTGCTTACCTCTCTGCATAATGTTACTGTAATACTTTGCCATTTCTATTCAGCTCAAGGTGTTTTATTCTTATGCGATTTCTTCTTTGATCCATGGCACTTATTAAAGATTTTTCATCTTTCTTTTTCTTTCTTTTGTTCCTTATAGTATTGATGATCAAAACCAGGGTCTTGTGAATGATAGTCAAGAATCTTGCCAATGAACTACTCCTTTGTGGGTTTGAGTTTTAAATTTAATTTAATTATGATCACAGAGAAATATTTCTGGGCTTTCATTTCAGGTAAGATTTTTTTTTTTTTTTTTTTTTTTTTGGCCAGTCCTGGGGCTTGGACTCAGGGCCTGAGCACTGTCCCTGGCTTCTTTTTGCTCAAGGCTAGCACTCTGCCACTTGAGCCACAGCGCCACTTCTGGCCATTTTCTGTATATGTGGTGCTGGGGAATCGAACCCAGAGCCTCATGTATATGAGGCAGGCACTCTTGCCACTAGGCCATATTCCCAGCCCCCCAGGTAAGATTTTTTAATGCTTTTCTTTTTTTTTTTTTTTTTTTTGGTAATTTTGTATATATTCCATGAGTGATTGGAATTATGTTCACTCTGCTGTTGTTGGTTGATGTACTACCAGTATCCATTAACTCCAATTGGTAGGTTAGGCTCAAGTATTCTCTGTCTATAGCAATATGTTTTATTTAATGGTTATTTTCACTTACTGAGAAAAACTGCGGGGGAATTTCTAATTACAACTCTGGATTGCTCTCATTTCCTCTTTCAGTTGTATTCAATTTTTCCTTCATGGGTTTTGAAATTCTGTTAATGGGTGTATGGATGTGGGCCGGTCCCCAGCCAAGCCTGTCACATTTGGATGAATAAGTGCTTCTTATAGTCAGCTGTCAGTAGACAGCACCCTACTGTGAGCTCAAAGCAACTTACCCCTTCTTCTAGGATTTAGGCCCCATTCCTTCAGGTGCTGCTGAAGAGTAATCTGTAGACATCACATCTCTTTGTTTCAGCAAGGAGTGCAAATGGCTCATTAAATGTCTTCCTACTCCTGGGTTCAGTCTTTTCATTGAATTTCATCTTTCATTGAAACAAAGTCTTTGAAAAGCTGTTTGACTCCAGGCAATGTCTACTTTCTGCAGGACAAATATCCTTGAGGCTAAAAACCAGAAACAACTTTGCAACTTAGTCAACATAGAAAAGAGTAAGGCAGAAAATATAGACATATGCTCCACTAGTATATAACAATATTAATCTACTGTGTCACCTACTGAGGGAAAGACAATCAATCTTTGTGTTACTATATGACATATCATTGAGGTATCTATGCACATATTTATGCATGCACACGTAGTTGTCGGTATAGTTACAATGACACACACACGTATCTATGAGTAGTAAGGTGGAAATAATCAAAGCAAGGCAAATGAATGCGAAGAGACTGTCAGATTGGGAGACAGTAGTCATATTTTATATATAATTTGTGCAAGGAAAGTCTTGGAGAGAAGAAAATGTTTCAACCAGGCACTGGAGGACAAATGAATAAACCTGAGAACCAGATCATTTGAAGCATTCATGCAACTAGGTAGCAATAAGCAAGGGAATTCACATATCTATTCTCACCAAATATTAATGAAAAATATACACTCAGCTAAGGTAGCATTTAAAGTGATGTGTTTCAATGACACCAAGATAAAAATAAACAACAGCAGTGAAAATTATGATACTCCTTCTGGCAAGAATTCAG
This sequence comes from Perognathus longimembris pacificus, assembly GCF_023159225.1. Taxonomy (NCBI): domain Eukaryota; kingdom Metazoa; phylum Chordata; class Mammalia; order Rodentia; family Heteromyidae; genus Perognathus; species Perognathus longimembris. The sequence continues at coordinate 14,999,528 of NC_063170.1, forward strand.
AGCACATTGTGATGTTTTGATGGCAGAAGTGTAAATTGGGTTATCTGTTGGGGAAATCAAGTTGATAATATGTATGGAGTGCCAAATGGTTACAAGCAGAGTCATTCCACCTCTGAGACTATCTCTGCCTATAGAGATAATCCTCATTTGGGGAAATATCTGAATGAGTGGATTCACAAAAGTGGATAATAATGTGGGAAGGGAAAGTAGGGCCTAGTGATGTAGCACAAAGCTAAGTCATCATGACACTTTCTCACCATGGATTAATATGTAGTTACTAAAAGTGATAACTCAAAATTCTTCTGTAATATGGTGACAGAGAAACTGCTTCTGACATGTTGTTAAGTGATACAAGGTTAAATCAGAACAGAGTACTACTGCATAGATAAGAATCTGGATTACAAGCTAAATTGATAAATGGATCTCACATGTACACAGAGTGTTTGGATTTATTTCTCTTGTATGTGGAAGAAAAGATGACTACTGCATCCGTAATATATTTGTAATATGTGCATATGTTTCTGTTCATTTATTTTCTGTCTGTCTGTCTGTCTATCTATCTATCTATCTATCTATCTATCTATCTATCTATCTATCTCTACCTAACTATAATAAAAATTGAGTAGCACCATTAGATTGTGGCATCTGGGCAAGTCGAAAATCTGCCAGGTAGTCTAGCAGGCTGGAGACAAGATCAGAATTGTACTTAAATTACCAAAGGCTGACTACAGGCAGAATGGCCTTTTCTTCCAGCGAGGTTGGTAGTATTTTTCTACTAAAGTCTTTCATTGTTTATATGGTGTGCATATGTGTGTATCTGTATTATGTGTGTGTGTGTGTGTGTGTGTGTATATGTGCTACTAGCACCTAAAACATACTCTCTTCACAAATTTTCACTTTACCATACAATCTTGTAATGGGTTATTCTATCTTATGCCTTATGATATTAGAAATAGAATTTGTTTCCTTGAATGTTTTCAGACAGATTTCTACTGGTGTAAAGAATTGATGCTGCTGCTGATGGTGGTGGCAGCAGCGGTGATTTTAATAGAGCATTGGACTCAGTGCTTCATGCTTACCAGGCAAATGCTAAGTTGCTATCTCCTGGCCTTTGTTTCCTAAATAGCTGGAAGCACAGGTTTGCCCTACCACTCGGGTTGTTTTTGAGACAGAATGTCTCATGAACCTTTCCCTGGTCTGGCCTGGAGCTCAGGGAGATCTTACCAACTCTTCCCTGTCAACCAGCTGGAATTTTAGGCATGTGCTCTCATAATCTGAAAGAAAAGAAATATTTATTACATCTAAAAGTACTATTATGAAAACATCTAGAATAATTTCTGACCATATAGATGGATACCTAACCAATCACACAACCTCCACTAGCTCCAGACTTACATAATTTCTCAACTCGAAAATGCCAGAGAACAGCAAGAATACCTCTTTCCTGATGCTTCTAGAAAGACTCAGGAGAAGATTGGGCTGGCACGGAACCCAGGGCCAACCCTGAGTTAATTCCTGTGAGTATGGACCAGCCCGAATTACACAAAGGATGGGGGGAGTGAACTAGTCCTAGTTGCACCAGGTAGACTAGATGTACCAAGGGAACATATAAGCGGCATGTTGCATAGCTGACAATTCTACCTTCATTTTGCAACAGACATTTTCCTACCTAAACGTCTCTGAGCTTTCGGGATACCATCAAAATCTTCTCTTTATAATTTATTTCTCAGCACAATCTTTTATTTATAGAAGAATAAATCGAAAGATAAAAGGTGGTTGTCATCCTTTAATTTTAGCAGTGTTCTAGATGTGAACACACACACACACACACACACACACACAGAGGCACTGAATAATTGATTTCTATTTGCACTGTTAGGGTATCAACTCTGGGTTGTGTACTTGCTTGGCTTTCTTGCTAGGCTGACCCTCACACAAACCATGCTTCCAGCCCTACATTTTCAGTGGTCATTTTGGAGATGGAATTTGGACAACTTTCCTACCTATGTTGACTTCAAAACCATGATCATTTTGATCTCAGTCTCCAGAGAAGCCAGGATTACGGATTTGAGCCATCTGTTCCTGGTTAAATAATAAAAACTTAAAAAAATACCATTTCACAAGGTTAAGAACCAAAGGTCAAAGTCTTGTTAGGTTGGAAAATAGAGCCATCAGGATACACTGAGGACAATACTAATAAACATTCCTTAGCCCCAGATACATAAGTAATCCTAGCTACTCAGAAGACTGAGATCTGAGGATTAGGGTTTGAGCCCAGTCCAGGGAATGAAAATTTATGAGACTATCTCTCTCTCTCTCTCTCTCTCTCTCTCTCTCTCTCTCTCTCTCTCTCTCTCCCTCTTCCTCTTTCTCTGTGTATGTATGGATGTATATATATATATACATATATACATATATATACACATATATACACACATATATATACACATGCACGCATACATACATACATACATATTATTGTAAAGATGATGAACAGAGGGGTTGCAGTTACATAAGTAATGTAATGAGTATGTTTCTTTTTTTTTCTCAAATTTTTATTATCAAACTGACGTACAGAGAGGTTACAGTATCATACGTTGGGCATTGGATACATTTCTTGTACTGTTTGTTGCCTTGTCCCTCATGCCCCCCTCCCTCCCCCCCTTTCCCTCCTCCCCCCTGGTGTTCAGTTCACTTACACCAAACAGTTTTGCAAGTATTGCTTTTGTAGTTATTTCTCTTTTTTTTACCCTGTGTCTCTCGAATTTGGTATTCCCTTTGAATTTCCTACTTCCAATACCAGTAAACACGGTTTCCAATATACTCAGATAAGATTACAGAGAGAGTGTAGGTACAAACATAGGAAGGTGATACAAAACATTATCTATAATAGAAACTACACATACACATAGGACGTTGAAAGTGGTTACAACTGTGATATATCACTTGTTTCCATAACATGGAGTTCATTTCAATTAGCATCATCTTATGTGTTTCTAAGGGTATAGCTATTGGGCCTTGTGATGCTCTGCTATGGTTTGCCTAAACCTGTACTAATTATTCCCAATAAGGGAGGCCATAGAGTCTATGTTTCTTTGGGTCTGGCTCACTTCACTTAGTATAACTTTTTCCAAGTCCTTCCATTTCCTTACAAATGGAACAATGTCATTCTTTCTGATAGAGGCATAAAATTCCATTGTGTAAATGTACCACATTTTCCTGATCCATTCATCTATGGAGGGGCATCTGGGTTGGTTCCAGCTTCTCGCTATGACAAATTGTGCTGCGATGAACATTGTTGTGCTGGTGGCATTACTGTGATTTTGTTTGTGGGCTTTTGGATAGATACCCAACAGAGGGGCTCCTGGGTCATAGGGGAGTTCTATATTGAGCCTTCTGAGGAATCTCCATACTGCTTGCCAGAGTGGCTGAACCAGTTTACATTCCCACCAACAATGAAGTAGGGTTCCCTTTTGGCCACATCCCCTCCAGCAATTGTTATTATTAGTTTTCTTGATATATGACATTCTTGCTGGGGTGAGATGGAATCTCAATGTTGTTTTGATTTGCATTTCCTTTATGGCCAGTGATGTAGAGCATTTTTTCATATGTCTATTGGCCATTCTCATTTCCTCATCAGAGAAGTTTCTTTGCAAGTCTTTAGCCCACTTGATGAGGGGGCTATTGGTTCTTTGCAGTTTTGTTTTGGAAGAAGGTAATTTTTTTAGTTCTGCATATATTTTAGAGATGAGGCCTTTGTCTGTTGAATGTCCGGTAAAGATCTTCTCCCAGTCTGTGGGCTTTCTGTTTATCTTGCGAGCTATGTCCTTTGCCGTGCAGAAGCTCTGGAGTTTGATGCAGTCCCATTTGTCCAACCTTTCTTTGATTTGTAGCCTTTCAGGGTCTTTGTTAAGGAAGTTCTGTCCTGTGCCAAGGAGCCCAAGTGTTTCTCCTACTCCTTCCTTTAGTGTCTTCAGGGTGCCTGTTTTGATTTCAAGGTCTTTAATCCATTTGGAATTGATTTTGGTGCAGGGTGATATATAAGGATCTAGTTTTAGTTTGTTGCATGTGTTGAGCCAGTTTTGCCAGCACCACTTGTTAAAGAGGCTATCTTTCTTCCATACTATTGTTTTAGCTCCTTTATCAAAGATTAAGTAGGCATAGTTCTGTGGGTTTAATTCTGGGTCTTCAATTCTGTTCCATTGGTCTTCAGGCCTGTTCCGGTGCCAATACCAAGCTGATTTTATTACTATAGCTTTATAATACAGCTTGAAGTTGGGTATTGTAATTCCTCCAGCACTGTTCTTTCTGCTTAGGAGTGTTTTTGCTATTCTAGGTCTTTTATTGTTCCATATGAATTTCTGGATTGCTTCCTCTATTTCATTAAAGAATGGTGTTGGGATATTAATGGGTATTGCATTGAATTTGTAGATAGCCTTTGGCAATATTGCCATTTTGATTACATTAATCCTCCCAATCCAGGAGCATGGGAGGTTTTTCCATTTTCTTAGTTCTGACTTAATTTCATTTTTCAAGCTTTTAAAGTTCTCTTCAAAGAGGTCTTTCACTTCTTTGGTTAAGGTTATTCCTAGGTATTTTATGTTTTGGGGGGCTATTGCAAAAGGAGTTGCTTTCCTGATTTCAGCCTCGGTCTTCGGGTTGTTAGCATAGAGAAAGGCCGTTGATTTTTGAAGGTTTATTTTATATCCTGCAACTTTGCCAAAGTTTTGTATCAGCTCTAGTAGCTTGGGGGTAGAGTCTATGGGATTCTTTAGGTATAGGATCATGTCATCTGCGAAGAGAGAAAGTTTAACTTCATCTTTTCCTATTTGGATCCCCTTTATATTCTCTTCTTGCCTAATTGCTCTGGCTAGGAATTCTAGTACTATGTTGAAGAGCAGGGGAGAGAGTGGACATCCCTGCCTTGTTCCTGATTTTAAAGGGAATGGCTTTAGTTTTTCACCATTTAGAGTTATGCTTGCTGTTGGTTTGTCATAAACTGCCTTGATTATATTCAGGAATGTTCCCTGGAATCCCAGTTTTTCCAGGACTTTTAGCATAAATGGGTGCTGGATTTTATCGAACGCTTTTTCCGCATCCAGCGATAAAACCATGTGGTTCTTTACCTTGCTCCGGTTGATGTGGTGGATTACATTAATTGACTTGCGTATATTAAACCAGCTTTGCATCCCTGGGATGAATCCAGTTTGATCGTGGTGTATGATTTTTTTGATGACCTGTTGAAGTCGATTGGCCAGAATTTTGTTGAGAATTTTTGCATCTATGTTCATCAGGGAGATTGGTCTGTAGTCCTCTTTCCATGATGAGTCTCTGCCTGGTTTTGGGATGAGGGTTATACTGGCTTCATAAAATGAGTCTGGCAGTGAACGTTCTCTTTCAATTTCATTGAAGAGTTTGAGAAATATTGGAGTGAGTTCTGTTTTGAAGGCCTTGTAGAATTCTGCGGTGAATCCATCTGGACCTGGGCTTTTATTGGATGGGAGATCATTTATTGCTGTTTCTATTTCAATACTGGATATGGGTCTGTTTAGAAGGTTTAAGTCTTCATAGTTGAGTTTGGGGGTATCAATTTTTTCTAGGAAATCATCCATTTCTTCCAAGTTCTCGATTTTGTTGGCATAAAGGTTTGCATAATAGTCCCTTATTATTTTCTGAATTTCGGTTATTTCTGTGGTGATGCTACCTGTTTCATCTCTTATCTTGTTTATTTGAGTGTGCTGCCTTCGTTCTTTGGTCAGGTTTGCCAGTGGTCTGTCTATCTTGTTGATTTTTTCAAAGAACCAACTCTTTGTTTTGTTGATTCTTTCGATGGTTTTTTTCGTCTCTAATTGATTTAATTCTGATTTGATTTTAATTATTTGCTTCCGTCTATTGACTTGGGGTTTGGCTTGCTGTTCTCTCTCCAGAAAATTAAGGTGCTTCCTTAAATTACTGAGTTGCTGTTTCTCCAGTTTGTTGATGTATGTACTCGGAGATATAAATTTTCCTCTGAGTACTGCCTTTGCTGTGTCCCAAAGGAGCTGGTACTTTGTGCCCTCAACTTGGTTGAAGTCCATAAACATTTGAATTTCTGTTTTAGTTTCTTCAATGATCCACTGATGGTTCAGCAGTGTGTTCTTTAGTCTCCATGAATTGTGGGATTTTCTGTGGTGGCTGAATGAGTTGAGCTCTAATTTTATTCCATTGTGGTCTGAAAGAATGCAGGGAATGATTTTGATACTTCTGAATTTGTACAGATTTTCTTTGTGCCCTAAGATGTGATCTATTTTGGAGAATGTTCCGTGTGCTGCCGAAAAGAATGTGTATTCTGTCCTTGCTGGGTGGAATATTCTGTAGATGTCGATTAAGTCTAGTTGGTCTATGCAATTGTTTAGTTCTGTGGTTTCTTTGTTCAGTTTTTGGCGTGTTGATCTGTCCAGAGGTGATAGTGGAGTGTTAAAGTCCCCCACTATCATTGTGTTTGGGTCTATGAATGTTTTTAGAGCCAGTAGTGTTTGTTTGATGAAGTTGGGTGCTCCTGCATTTGGCGTGTAGATATTTAGGATGGTTATTTCTTCCTGTTGGAGAGATCCTTTTACTAGTATGTAGTAACCTTCTTTGTCTCTTCTTACCTTTTTTAATTTGAAGTCAATTTTGTCTGATACTAGGATTGCAACTCCAGCCTGCTTATGGGGGCTATTTGCTTGATAGATTTGTTTCCAGCCTTTCACTTTTAGAAGATGTTTACTTTTGCTGGATAGATGTGTCTCTTGGAGGCAGCAGAAAGATGGATCTTGATTTTTCATCCAAGTTATGAGCCTATGTCGTTTGATTGGAGAATTAAGTCCATTAATGTTGACAGTTAGGATTGAGAGGTGATCGTTTCATTATCACTGTCTTGTTTAAAGCTGTGTCTTCCCATTTCTTGATCTAGTGTTTACTAATTAGGGTTCATTTCTCTGTCTGTGTTGGGATCTTGATTATTTTCCCTGTATAGTACATCTTTAAGGATTTTGTGTAAAGCTGGTTTGGTGGAGAAATATTGTTTCAGTTTTTCCTTATTGTGGAAGACTTTTATTTGACCTTCGGCTATGAAGGAGAGTTTGGCGGGGTACAGAATTCTTGGTTGGTAGTTGTTTTTATTTAGAGTTTGGTATACTTCATTCCAGGCTCTCCTTGCTTTCATGGTCTCTGCTGAGAAGTCTGGGGTAATTCTGATTGCTTTTCCTTTATATGTGATTGTTTTCTTTGCCCTAACAGCTTTGAGTATTTTTTCCTTGCACTCTGCTGAAGCTGTTTTGATCACAATGTGTCGGTGGGAAGTCCTATTCTGGTCTGGTCGATTTGGGGTTCTAAATGCTTCTTGTATCTGTATAGGCCTTTCCTTCTGGATGTTTGGGAAGTTCTCAGCTAATATTCTGTTAAATAGGTTGCCTATCCCATTAACCTCTTTCTCCAAGTTTTCCTCAATACCTATTATCCTTAAATTGGGCTTCCTGATTGTGTCTTGAATCTCCTGTAGCGATCTGTTTTGTTGCTTGGACTGGATTTGTATTGATTTTTGATCTTTCTCCATAGAATCTAAGGAATCTTCAGCTCCTGAGATTCGATCCTCTGCTTCAGTTAGTCGGGACTGTAGGCTAGCTACTTGATTTCGAATCTCTTTTCCTTCTGACTGGTCTTTCCTGATGATTTCCATGTCATTTCTTAGGTCCTGTATGGACTTCTTTACTTCATTAACTTCATTACTTTGGTTTTGAGTGTTGTCTCTCAAATCTTTAAGTTGGGTAGCTATCTTTTCATTTGACTCTTGAAGCTCACTTATCTTTCTATTTGTGGATGCCATGAAATTCTCCATTAATTTTTGCTTTGCCTCCTCACGCTCTAACATAATTGACTGAAGAGATTCAAACTTTTCATTTATCATGTTTATCAGTAAACTTTGTAGAGCATTTTGGGGGTTTTCTTCTATGTTTTTGATTGACTGCTCTGCTTCCTGCTTGTTTTGGGTGGGGGATAAGACTTCATTATTTGCCATCTTTCTTGTGTTTCTTCTGCCCATTTGGATTGGGAATGCCAGTCTACCAGCACCTGTGAGCACTGTTTAAGACCCAAAGCAGCCCTTACCAAGCACTGTTGTGTAAATCTTACAATTTCACAATTATATACAGATAACTTGTATACCTGTCTATAAAGTTAGATTTGGTGTTCCTAAAGAATACAATTTCAATATAACATCTGATCCTGGGCCCTGTATTCAGTAGTTACTTATTTACTGTTACAACCTTATGCACAATTCTTGTTTTTATATTAAGTTCTTTTAGGACTGGCTTTCTCTATGAACCCCTTTGATTCACTCGTATTAAGCTGGGATATCCTCTATCCAATAACCAGGAGTCAATGGAGCCTGGAGGTGCAGGCAGTAAGTCAGGAGGGTAAATTGGAGGTAGTAAAGAGAATAGAGTAAAGTGTATTGGGGGGGTGGTGGTGATTTTGGTTTAGTTTCAGTGACGTGGAAATGTGGAGAAGAGTAGAATCAGTAGAAAGCACATTGATAAAATGACAGACACTGGAGAGTTAGCAGAAAAGGGTGTAGGTGTTATTTATAGGAAAGTAATTTTTAAAGGAAGAGGACGCAATGAGAGAAATGAAGTAAAAATACTGGAAGACAGATACACAAAACAGAAAAATTATTTCAAGGAAGCATAAGTAAATAAAAAGGAAAATAACAGAAAAGGGACACCCAAGCAAATAAACAAACACAAAAAAAAACTTGATAAAACAAACCAGTAGGGCTGGGGATATAGCCTAGTGGCAAGAGTGCCTGCCTCGGATACACGAGGCCCTAGGTTCGATTCCCCAGCACCACATATACCGAAAAACGGCCAGAAGCGGCGCTGTGGCTCAAGTGGCAGAGTGCTAGCCTTGAGCGGGAAGAAGCCAGGGACAGTGCTCAGGCCCTGAGTCCAAGGTCCAGGACTGGCCAAAAAAAAAAAAAAAAAAAAAACCAGTAAAAATGGAAAACAAACAAACAAACAAACAAACAAAAAAACAGCCAATGATGTTTCAGGTGTGAAAAAATTAAAAAGAAAATTTAAAAGAAAAGTTTAAAAAAAATGTTTGAAAAGAAAAAGAAACCAGTCTCAGGTTTCCCTGCAGTGGACTGCAGTCTATTTTCCTGATTGGCTGGTTTGACTTGATTTCAGTTGGCAAGGGGTGGATCTGTTCTGACCTTCTCCCCTGTTGGTGCAATCGTGGGTCTCTGAGGTTCGCACAGCTTGCAGGCAGGCCTTGGGCGTCCTCTGTCGATGGGGACGTAGGCAGTCACAGGAACTGTGGCTCCTCTGTCTGCTGTGGGGCCGCTGCCATTGATGCCTGGACTTGACTAGACTGTGAACTCAGCAGAGCGTGGTGCCTTTGGCCTGTGTTGCTCCACTAAGAGTTGCTTGCCTGAGGGAGGCGGCCTCTGTGGTATAGGTAGCTATGGAATGCAGCTCCGTTTTGGGCTGGGAATTAGTTTCCTCTGTGACAGGACCATTTAGCTGTCCCCGGAACTGTTTGTTCCTCCTTCTGTTGTTTCCGTGCCCCTGGTAGCTGCTCGCAGCTTTTGCTTAAGTTTAGAAGTTCCGCTGGGCAGGGCGGGGCATCTCTGGATAATCCCCGGACTCGCCTTCCGCCAGGGCCGGGGGCGTTCTTCTGGGCGGAGCTGGTTCTCACTGATTCCGCCCCTCCTGCCCTTTTCAAAGATGGCTTTTTTGACCTCGCTTTCCCCAGGCCCGCTTCAGTTCCAGTCTGGTCTGACCCTATGCCAGTGGCAAAGATGGCGCTTTGCTCTGGCGGTGGGGACAGGGATGCCTTCCAGAAGCTGGACTGTGGGCACAAGCGAGAATAATTTTTTTTTTTTTTTTGTGGGGTACTCACGCTGTCTCTGCGATGTCAGGTCCTCCGTGCTCGGCTGCCGTCTGGAGTATTTCTCGCTTTAGCTGCGCGGAGTGCGGGGGGCTGTGCCCGGCACTGTGCCGGAGCTGGCGCTGGCGCTGCGGAGGGACGCCGCCCGGAGCTCAAAACTGTGTTTTCAGACCAGCAAAGTCGATTTTTCCTTCCTGTTCAGAATCCCTGTACTGTTAGAACTTACTTTGGCTGTCTTTCTCGGAGAAACAGTTTCTATGAGGTGAGAAAACTACGATATCGGAGGGAGCTCTGCAGGGCTCAGCCGCTCCTCCGCCGTCTTCCGCCGAAAAACATGAGTATGTTTCTTTAGAACAATGTTACCCCTTCCCTGGTTTTCTACCACTTTCCTCCCCTCGGCTCCCCTCCCCCTCAAGGTGTAGAGTTCATTTCCAACATAGTGCCTTGTGAGTATTGCTGTTGCATTGGTTCACCCTTTGTCCTTTGTTTCACCATTTTGTTATTCCCCTTGCCATTCCCAATTCAGATAAACTTATATTTAAGACACAGGGCACCAAAGTCAAAAACAAGGGATAAACCAGAGGGGGAAAAAAGAAATAACTTCATGCGGTACATTAAAAAATTAATAATAACAAAAAATCCCCCCCCAAACCCTCTTGTTTTTATATCTTGTAGTTCATTTCTATTAGCATCATTTTACATGGTCACATATACATAGCTATTGAGCTATAGTATTGTGTGAGACTTTTATCTCCAGTTAATCACCAGGAAATGCGGATGTGGAACTGTGGCTTAAGTGATAGAGCATTAGCCAGGAGCGTAAAAGCTCAGGGAAAGTTCCCAGGCCCTTGAGGTTCAAACCTCAAGACCTGAAAAAATGTAAATAAAATCCCATCGATCAACTTGTGAGGTATGATTGGATCACCTCCAAGTATGCCTAAAAGTCTTGTGTAAAGGAGTAATAAAAAAAAAAGTATTCTCAGTGCAAACAATAATGATGGAATTTAGGGTTTTAAAAGGTAACAAACTTTCCCATACCTTGTGACATTTGAGCATATGTGGGTATCACTTACATTAGTGTGTGCTTTTAGACTAGAATCCATTTTATAATTTTAATTTTATAATTTTATTTAATATATTTTATAATAATTATATATATTATTAATTTATATATAATATATTGTATATTTATATACATTTTATTAATTTATATACATTATAATCATTTTATAATTTTAATTTTATAAATTTAATCCATTTTATCATTTTTAGTCTTAAATATTCTTGCTAAATCCAGGACTTGGTAGTGTTGTATAAGTATTGACATGGTATTTTTTTTCTCCTAATAACAGTGTCTGTACTGGTGTAGACCAATTTTTATTTCCTGGTAAAAGTACTTGTGAGTCATCTCAAAATACTCCATACTTGGAATATTTCTTTTCTTGTAGAACAGCACATGTGGTTATGTACTCTTTCATTCTTTTTTCAGGAGATGTTTTTAATTTTTACAAGTTTTTCTTTAAGAAGAGATATTTGAAAGCTAATTTCAAATTGTTTTTGCCTGTAAGGTCTAGAGCTGTAGTGGCTTAATAATTTCATCTTCTAATGATTTTGGAGCAGAAGTGGCACAGTTACGTTGTTGACCTAAATCTCAAAGATTTAATTCTCATATATTATTTCAAAATGTATGCCTTCAAGTCTTCACATGAAAGTATTAAAATCATATTTGTGTTTTAAAATGAGAACTCTGAGGCAAACAAGTAATTGAAGTTTAAAGGAAAGAAAAAACAATTTATATCATCAACAAAGAATTGTTAAAGATCAATTTGGTAAGAAGGACTCTCACAGCTTAAAAAATTCTACTTTTGTAGGTCAAGATGGGGAAGGCTTAATGATATTAATATAATATTTAATAATAATACTGTTACTAAGGAAGAGGAAGTGATAAAATAATTACATTACATATTATATACTTTCATTCGAGTAAATAAGAACATGAAAAACAACTTCAAAACATGACTAAAATAAAAAAGAACCTTTGACACAAAGCCAGGTGCTCGTGGCTCATGTCTATAATCCTAGATAGTCACTAAGCTGAGATCTCAGAATCATAGTTCAAAACCAGCTCATGCAGGAGAAGTTCCTGAAACCCTTATCTCCAATTAATCACTCAAAAGCGAGACATAGAGCTGTTGCTCAAGTGGTCGAGCTGCTAACCTTGAGTACAAAAGCTCAGGGACAACACCCAGTCTCTGAGTTCAAGCCCAGGATCAGCACTAAGGAAACAAAAACAAACAAACAAAAAAACCCATGACAGAACTCAATGGTAAAGCACAATTTGATTTGCAGTGTAAAGAAGAATAACAGTCAACAAAACAGAAAGAAAAGAGCTAAAAAGGCAACTTCAATTCCATTGAAAAAATATGTATGCAAAAAAATCTATGCTTTGTCATATTAACTTAACTTACAATTGATAATAGACTGAACTATAAGATGTAAAATTACAAAATATCAAGAAGCAAAGTAAAAACTATCTGTCATCTTGAGGTAGACAAAGGTTTATTTGCATACCCCATAAAGCAAACATCGGATCAATTATACTCCAGAAGACCAATAATTTGTCTTCAATGGAAGTGATTCAGCCAAGGAGGGGGCAAAAAATACCCAGGTCTTATATTTGATAGATGATTTGTATCCAGAAGATGAATTTATATCCAGAAAACTAAATTTGTGGCTGAGACATATTCTCAGGACTAGAGTATTAGCTTACCATGAAAGAAGCACCTCAAAGAACACCAAAACAAGTAACAGCAGCAAAATAAAACTCCTTGTTACAATATGAAAAGAATATTGGCAGAGCTATGCCATTAAACATATATAGATAAGCAGCATATGGGTGGAATAGATAGATTCTCAACACTGTTAGTTATCTGGGAAATGAAAATGATCACCACAAGAAAACCTACTACAATCCTCTTTCTTTATACCTTGAAAAGTAAAACTTGTTTTACTGAGCAACCCATATGATACCTTCATTAATATTTAAACGTACATTCATACAAAATAAATTACACAGAGTTCATTTGGGTGACATTGTTTAACCAAGAATTTCTTAGATAAAAAATTGAAAACATGAAGTATTGATAAGAACACAAGACTGTCAGAATTCTCATACAGTGTTGATCCATATGCAAAGTATCAAAACAAATTTGTAAAACCTTTAGGCTCTGTTTCACAAAGTTATGCATATCGACTCTGAGGAATTTAGCTAAGTAAAATAAAAACCAATGTTCACAAAATTTATGCATACAAATATTTATTGTGACTTTATTCATAATTGTGAAAAAATAGTATCCATGAACAGATTATGGTACATCCAAAAAAAAGAAAAAAAAGAAGAGCATTGATATTCTTAACTAAGTAGGTGAATTTCAAATTTGTTCATGTTTAATGAAAGATGCTAGCTGCAACCTGCATGCTTGTTGTTGGGGTTTCCCTCACTAAAGCAAACACCTGTAGTACATCTCTTGCCACTCGGCCATATTCCCAGCCCCTGTAGTACATCTCTTTCTGAAAAAGAAAACATTTATCTTTAATCAATTTTGGATTCTCCATTCTCCATTGGCCCTGAAGTGATGTAACACATTGGAGTAAAAGCATTTGACAGAGTGAAATCTAATACCTTAAACGTAGTAAATGAAACAAAGAAAAGATCAGGGTCCCACTTTCTCCTTGAAGGACACACTCCACACATCTGAAGTTGATCTCCCATGAGTTCTCATCCCTTCAATGTTTCACCTCCCAGTAATGCATCAACTGTTTAACAAATGGAGCTTTGGACGCAATTGCAGATACAAACTAGAGCAGATACAAACTAGAGCAATCTCACTCCCTGCCCCCCCATCTCTGTGTGTGTGTGTGTGTGTGTGTGTGTGTGTGTGTGTGTGTGTGTGTGTGCATGCTGGTTTTTTGTTTTTGTTTTTGTTTTTGCCTGTCCTGCGGCTTGAACTCAGGGCCTGGGCACTGTCCTTGGCTTCTTTTTGCTCAAGACTAGCACTCTGCCAACTTGAGCCACAGCACCACCTCTGGCCTTTTCTATATATGTGGTGTCGAGGAATTGAACTCAGGGCTTCATGTATACAAGGCAAGCACTCTTGCCATTAGGCTGTATTCCCAGCCCCTGCATGCTGGATTTCAAGTGTGAATTCAGGTCGTGGGTACTGTCCCTGAGCTTTTTTGCTCAAGGCTAGCACTCTATCACTTTTGCCACAGCTCCACTTTGGGCTTTTTGTTAGTTAATTGGAGAGAGGAGTTTCATAGACTTTCCTGGGCCTGCTGGCTTTAAACAGTGAATCCCACACCCCAGCCTCCTGAAAAATGAGGATTACAGGAATAAACCACTGGTAATTGGCTAGCATGCTTCTGTTTATATCACATTTTGCAAAGAAAATTACTAAAGAAACAAAAACAGACTTGTGTTCACCTGTTGTTGAAGGTGAAGAAAGTAACTGCATAAGAGTATAGGGAAGTTCTCTCTTTTTATCCATTCACTATAGTGGCTAATGTGATTATTTGTATATGTGAAACAGTAGAACTATACAATTAAAATGCAAATATTATTATAACCAGTTTATATCTTCACAAAATAATGGAATAAGATTGTAAGGGGAGACAGTGTGAAGGAGTAGATGAATGAAAATGGGGACAGCGGACATATACAATAAGAATACTCAATGCATGTGTGATAAAGAAGTAGGAAATATGAAATGAGTCTAAGGAAGGGAACAGATGGGATGGAGGAGAATAATGGAATGGGTGTCCCTGATCAAGAAGAGCTGGTCATTTATATGTGTTACATTATAACCCCCTTGTACAGTTTATTGAAATACAGAAGCAAAAAAAACATGGAAAAATATCGAGTCACAAATCTTGAGGCATTACTAATAAACCACCCTGAGCCATCTTCCCAGTGGGCTTCCTTGTGTAGATAGAAAATTCCAGAAGGTGTGGACATAGACACTTAACATTCTTATGTGTACATATCATAGGGTAGGCCCTTGGCCAACACCAGGCTGCTTCTCAAGCTGCCATTAATCCCATTAAGAACCAGCCAATGACTTTCATTGGGATTCCTGATTGAACTGTAAACTGAACTCCATCTGCTTAATTGCCTAAGCAACAGATAGGTTGATGTTTCCCAGAGAAGAATTTGTTTAAAGGTTCAAAAGGAAGAAATGAGTGGTTGAAACTGTCTGTGCTAAATCCTTAGTGGCTTGGGAGGTCACCTTCAGGTCAAGTGTAAGTGGGAGGATTTTCTGAATAAATCTGCTTCTTCCTCCTTGGTCCATGGGGTCTTTGTTGAGGGCTGAGGGCATAGTGAAGTGTGCTAATATGGTGGGTGAGAAGGATACAGAATGCTTTAGCCAGGTACAGTACATTTTTTTTTTTACTGTAATCCCAGTTAGTCAGGAGGCAGAGTTTAGGAAGATAATAATTTGAGGCAAGCCTAGGAAAAATAAATTTTGCAAGTCCTTCCATTTTAGCCAATACAAAGCTGGGCAGGGTGGCCATCTTAGCCATGCAGGAAGTGTGAAGGGGTAGACTGCATCCAGGATATTCCAGGCGAAAATGTAGGACTGTAGATTAAAAGAAAAAACTGAGCAGGAGCCATGGCTCAAATGGCAGGTGCCTTCATGGCAAACATGAATAAGGCTCTGAGCCCAAACTTTAGTATAACCAAGAAACAAAATCAAAACCTCCAGACTGATGTTCGGGATAACCTCCTATCAATATAGTGCTTTGGGTTTTTTTTGCATGCCTTATAATGTTTTAGTTGGGAATAATGTATATATACTATATATTATACTATTATATATAATATATACTATATAATATATACCATGATGTAAACTTGGGAACTTCAGAGAACGTATTGTTGTAAGTTTAGATAATGATTTCTCCCAGGAGGTGATTTGTAGTGGCTTTGCCACTTATTTGTTCTATGAATGAACTCTGAGAGTCTACTACATCCCTGACGGTGTGCGACCACTAATGTCCAGCCTCGACATTCCTCTGTGATGTCCGGCTTCAGTCTGGAATAAGTCACATATTAACACGAGGTTGTGCTGAAGGTTTGGAGGGGGCAGATCTATTTTATCTTCATCATGGAAGAGCTTATGGCTTGGTGGATGCTGTTACGAGATCTAAATACTGTGCCCTACATTTGGATGATGATGATGATGATGATGATGATGATGATGATGATAATGATTTTCAGAGATTATTATGTGAGAGACTCTCGCTCTCGGTAGAGTCTTGGAGAAGGCACTGAGTTGTACAGACAAGCTTGGCTGACTGTTTCTAAGCTTCCACTCTTTTAGAATAGTTGGTATCTGGTGGTCAGAGATTGTGTCGGCGCCTCAACGAGCAGTCTCAAAATTGATAGGTCTGCGTGTCTCTTGGGAAAATGTTTGTGCTTATGTTCTCTTATGCCTGCTCCTCATTTGCCTTTTATAGCTTTCGGTAAAAATAAAGATATCGGAGCTCATTTGTCAAGGTCTTTTGATTTTCCTTATGACCAACATTTTTTTGTTGGTTAGCATAAAGTTAAAGCTTAATAAATTTTCATTCTCTTCCCCTCTTCCCTCCCTCCCTCCCTCTCTCCCTCCCTCCCTCCCCCCTCCCTCCCTTCCCCTTCCCTCCCTTTTGTCCTCTTCTATGTCTTTGGTTTATATGGCCACGAACCTATCTCCCTTGATACATTTCTAAGTCTCTGAAGGAAGGGACAACACCCTGTCTTTCACCTGAACTCCACATGGAATTAGCACTGGACTTTTTGTTATGTAGCAGATGCTCAATACATGTTTGGAAAATTAACTCATTTTAAAAAATGAACTTGCCCATGCTGGCATTCTTCCAGAGGGAGGTAGAAAAAAAAGGGCAAGAAAGCCAAATCTGAACAGGTTTGTTTCCAGCAGCTTGAAATATGCAGGGAATTTCTGTCAAGGGTCTGAGAATTTCCTGCAGTCAATCTCATGCAGGATGTTCAAGGTTGCATGGGATACGTGGACATTGGCAGCCTTGAGGTATCAGTCATCACCATCAAACACAAGAAAGAGTCCATCTGACCTTGGGAAAAGACAAGGGTCCTTGTGCAGCAATGCTTCACTTGGAAAGAAAAAAAAAGTTTTCATAGCTGAGAGACCTCCCCAAAGAGTTCATAGAGACTTGGGAGCCACCAAGTCATGGCCATGCCTCAAAAGAGATGCAGGTATGGTAAAGGAATAGCTGGAATAAGAACAAAGTTTTTATTCAACAAAGGATCTCTTTACAGTGCAACACAGGCCACAAGCACCAGACAGGTTGCAGAATTATGGGAGTTTATTGCGCGTTAATGTAGACAATGCTCTATGCTCTGTGGGTGGGCTGGGAGGAAAAGGCCCTGAGGAAGGGAGGAAGGAGTCCACCTCCATATCTGATGAGGCATGTGTGGGCTGGAAAGCTTCAGACAAGAGGAATTTATGAGGATTCAAGTCTGATAATAAAGGACAGTATAAGGAGATGTCTGAGCTGCAAGGGCCTGAGCAAAACATCAGCTGTGAGGGAAGAGAAACTTCTTGGCATTGTAGCACATGGGGAAATATATACTTTGCACTTCCAATATTAGCTTATGAAATGGACAACAATCAAAAGCACCTTTCTATTTTCTATTGTAAACATTACACATTAACAAAGACATTCACAGTCAAGAGCACCTAAAACACAGTGTAAAGCTGAAATGAAGAATGAAACAGCCCATACAACCTTGCCTTCTGCTTCCCTCTTCCTCCCAGTCTACTCCCCTCCCCGCAGAGCCTATTTTATATGCAACCTCTCCACAGCCACAATAATGTTCCCTGTACAATTCTGTACTTTGCATCTTTCTCCCAAAAATATCTATCATTTGGACTTTTTATGTTACCAATTTTGCATAAGCACCATTTTAATGGCTGCCTAACACTTTATCATAAGAATATTATCATTTAATAATTTCCTTTATTATCCATCTATGCTTTTTTTAATCCTATCAACAAAATGGAAAACGATGGCATGATAAACATATTTCTGCAAATATTTATACATATTTATTTTTCCCTATGTCTTAGGTTATTTCATTTGGATAGATTTCTGGAAGTGGAATGGCTGAGCCATAATAACCCTGTATGAACATTTTTAAGACTCTTGATCCATTAATGCTAAATTGCTTTGCAAGAATTTTGCATCAATTTATATTCCCGTGAAGCATATGCAAGTCCTTAAAAAGATGAATCCAATGACACAGAGAGGGAGAGGATGACAAAGATTCTAGGTGAGAAGTAATGAAATGCACTGCACAGTATCACCCATAGAATCTTATCAGTGATATACAATTAGAGTTTATAGACACCTGAATAGGAAGTGTTTGCTTGTTCTCAAGTTAGCACTTGCACTTGTATTCAAGATCCACTTTTGTGACACCATTACAACAATGCTTTCTCCAAGTCCTTGTAGTTGAAATGGAGAATCGGGAGAAATCCCTCATAGATAGTCCTCTAGTATCCTCCTCATGACCCCTCTTGCTCATGTTGCTTCTACCCAGGAGAATTTCTTGTATAACAAGTGCTCAGACAAGTACTTATTAGTAGGATGTGCTTGTGAAAAGGCCATCAATATTTGAAAAGGAAGATTGCTGAAGGACAGATAGGCTCAGTGATATTATTGAACTAGGAGCTCAGGAGCTAGGACTTGAGTTTAACTGTGCAAGATTTGCTTTCTCATAGTTTGAAGAAAGCAGTTGTTCTGAAAGTGTTCTGAAGCCATTCACCCGGAGAGAGTCAAGGACCTAGCATAAACTGATGTGGATGAGACATAGCTCCTCTATTTTTTTTTTCAAATTTTTATTATCAAACTGATGTACAGAGAGGTTACAGATTCATACGTTAGGCATTGGATACATTTCTTGTACTGTTTGTTACCTTGTCCCTCATACCCCCCTCCCCCCTCCCCCTTACCCTTTCCCCCCCTGAGGTGTTCAGTTCACTTACACCAAACAGTTTTGCAAGTATTGCTTTTGTAGTTGTTTGTCTTTTTTTACCCTGTGTCTCTCAATTTTGGTATTCCCTTTCAATTTCCTAGATCCAATACCAGTATACACGGTTTCCAATATACTCAGATAAGATTACAGAGATAGTGTAGGTACAACCACAGGAAGGTGATACAAGAACATCATCAATAATAGAAGCTACAGATACACATGGGATGTTGAAAGTAGTTACAACTGTGATATAACAATTGTCTCCATAACATGGAGTTCATTTCACTTAGCATCATCTTAGGTGTTCATAAGGGTATAGCTATTGGGCCTTGTGATGCTTTTCTATGACTTGCCTAAACCTGTACTAATTATTCCCAATAAGGGAGACCATAGAGTCCATGTTTCTTTGGGTCTGGCTCACTTCACTTAGTATAATTTTTTCCAAGTCCTTCAATTTCCTTACAAATGGGACAATGTCATTCTTTCTGATAGAGGCATAAAATTCCATTGTGTATATGTACCACATTTTCCTGATCCATTAGTCTACTGAGGGGCATCTGGGTTGGTTCCAGATTCTCGCTATATAGCTCCTCTATTTGACATGAGGAAATATGCAATTGAGTCACTAATTTGATCAATGAGCTGTTGTGTGTATTTTGTAATAGGGCTGGGGAAAGGTTGTGTTAGGATACCATTCAGCTCACACCTGCAGATGGTGATGGGAATGCAAGGAGAGTATTCTTTAAAGGAAGTAGCTGTTCTAGTGGTCAATCATCTTGAGAAGTCATACTGGGTAGGAAAGAATCAGGTTAAGGAACTTGGCTCATTTCTATTACAGTCAAGACACTATGGCCCAAGTCCCAAGCAGGTTGTATTGCCTTCTGTCCCCATGGGATCTTCAGAAAAATTGACACAAGCATCTTGGAGCATGCCTTTTTGGCCCTCTTTAGATCTCACAGAGAAAGCCCTGTCTCAGGACTGGATAAAATAACCAGGTATCATCATTTTATCAGACACAAGTTTGGCCAGGAAAATGGGGATTTCTTTGTGGCCATTGACTATCAAAGAATGGACAGAGCTCAACCAAAGGTGGAGGTGCAAATGTAGCTATGAATCTACTCCTGAAACAGCACTGTGATGGGTACCTAGCAGGAGTCATTCCTAATGACAGAGCATGAAAGAAGCTAATGTTACAGTGACTCTGGTCACATGGCCCTATGGCAGGTATTCTTCTCAGCTTTATTTTCTTTCCTTGCTACCAGACTTCCATATATGCAGACTTAGCAATTTTCTTACAATGATCTTAGGGATTTACTACATATTCCTATATATATATATATCATATATATATCATGTGAAAATATGATTTGTATATGATTTAGATGAACATAAAGGTAGTAGATCTTGGCTCAGAAAAGGTATTATCTGATCATCCATAAGGAACAGCTCAATGGAGCATCAGTGGTTTACACCTGTAATCTTAGCTATTAAGGAGGCTGAGATCTGAGACTCTGAGTTCAAAATGAGTCCTACCAGAAATTTATTTATGTGAGACTTTTATCTCCAGCTAACTACCAAAAAGCCAATAGTGGAACTGTAGCTCAAGGAGTAGAAAATCAACTTCAGTGAAAAAATGAAAGGGCTGTTCCTGTGCCTTGAGTTTAAGCTCTAATTCTCTTTCTCACTCACACATGCACACACACACACACACACACACACACACACACAGAATTACCTTGGAGGCTGAGAGCTTGACCTCTCGTTTCCTGTAAAAAAGAAATAAAGGAAAAACATAAAACCCAGGAAATAAATGACTCCAGGTGTTGGAGATTAAAATATGTAAGATCTGAGCACTTTGACAAAAAAAGGGAA
Source organism: Perognathus longimembris pacificus (assembly GCF_023159225.1). NCBI lineage: Eukaryota > Metazoa > Chordata > Mammalia > Rodentia > Heteromyidae > Perognathus > Perognathus longimembris. Next base: position 15,020,361 of record NC_063170.1, read on the forward strand.
AATTATGTTGTTAAAGGTTTTTTTAAAGAAAGTCTTTAGTTGTAGAGGACATGACTGTGATTAAATTATTTTATTTAATTTTGATGTGATATACTCACTACTAATTTAATATGTTTCAAATTAAATCCAATTATCTTGGAATGGAAACTCAAAGGCAAACTTTGAGAACAAAGACTTTTTAAAACCTCAGAAAGACCAAAATCTTTTCATCATGTGTGCAAGGAAATAGTGTGATTCATGTAGGGGGTAAAAATGCATGTTGTAGAGATGAGAGGGAGAAAACAAAACAACCCCCCCACCCAAAAAAGCCCCAAGGTGCAATAATTCAGGGTTAATTAAAAAAAATAAGAAAACAATAGTACACTATAGCTTATGCTGTTAAGTTTAAATGTACAAAAGTAGATTTCTTAAATAAAACTAAAACTACACCAAAGTCTAATATTTGTTTGTGAAATTGCTGTCGTTTTAAATGTAATTAGGGCAAGCTATATAGAGATGAACTTTCACTACTACAAGGACAATATTCTCCATCTCGCCATGTGTCAAAACCACCAGTCTCTTGTTCAAGAGAGCTTTGCATTTCTATGTCATTTGGCACTTAATTACAATAGATTCTTTTGGACAGAATCCTTGTCTCCTCTAGAGGCCCCTACTTAAGTGGTTTTATGTACAGCAAGTGTTTAGTAAACACAGACCAAATGGAGACAGGGAGGTTTGTTGTTGTTTTTTTTTTGTCATTTCAGAGTATTTGTCATAAATTTCACCTTCAATAATGTATCAGCTATGCATGCTTCGTTTTCAGATTTATACTAAGATAGAATTACCTTTGTCCCCTTCAACTTCAATATTTGATAGCCCTGTGTGTGGATCAAACAGAAAATAAATAGCCCCACTGGTGAGCCTTGATTGACACAACCCATCTATTCTGGGCAAAGTTCTGTGCTCAGCATGGGGATGGCTGAATCAATAGAACACTAAAGCCTCAAACCCATCTTGGAGATGTTTGAATGCCCAAATGGAAATGTTGACCTTTTCTTGTTGGAAACTCAGTCCTCCATTTAATGAAGTTGCAGCTGCAAAGAAAAGTGCTTGATCAGCTGGAGTCAGAAAGTAATTTCCTACTTATTAGATGTTGATAGTTCTTGACACCAAATCCCTACTCTGATCCTGATACTCTAAGTACTCATTAGAGGGCAGAACTATCAATGTCCTGGTCTCTTCTGTCAGTACAACCAAGAGAAATGAGATTTGAGGAAGATCTGCAAAAGGACAAGTCTCCCATTGCAGGCTCCAGTGGGCTCAAAATAGGATCAAACAAGACATTGAATAGATACACCCTTGAAAGGTAGAAGAGAAGATAAAAGAACAATGATTTAAAAATCCTGACTTGTTACCATTTTCTAGGAAACAGAAAGGTGATGTGTTAAAACTTTAAGGTCACAACTTCTTGTGGGTTGAGGATCCCAGAATTTTCGTTGAAAGCCCTTAATTCTCCCAATTGGGGAGAATGCATTCCTTTGAAAAAGCCTCACCTTCATTTCTTTCTTAATGTCACTTGGTACTCTGTGGACCTGGTAGATATGAGCAGAATGGTAAGATCTTTTCACTTTGATTTTTGGAGGACTCAAGTAGGAGCCAAAAATCATAAATGTTAAGGTAACTGGATCTAGTATGATCTAAAATGTTCTACTTCATTTGTCACTGGGCATATCAGAGACATTTGGAAACTGACCAAAATCATCTATGAAGGGACAAACCTGAGCTCTTCATGTTTAGAGGGTTCCAAACATTATCAAGATGCTAAAGATGTCATTGGGCACATAAGTAACTTGAGGGTTTGATAAAGCCCATGTCCACCTCTGAATTTTAATAATCCCATCATCAGTAAAATGGGGAGACAGAAGTATTTCTTCTTCACAGAGTATGCATGGGATTCAATTGTGGTACCCCAACATTCAGTGCTTGGCATGACACTTCACTGGTAGTAGCGCAGTTAAAATTAATTCTTCTCTCATCAACAGTTCATCTCTAACAGAAACATTGCTGCACCTAGAGTTCTGATTAAAAGTTAAATTTATATCACACTCTCTGGTGTCCACTTGAAATGTCTCAGGAAAGAATAGTTTTAATAAGGATGTGAATTTACAGCAGTAATAGACTGATATTTCTAAGTAATAATATTTGAACTGAGCATGAAGAGAGGTTGGCACCCCAATGTGACTTATCACTTGCGCTCTTTTCTTGTTTCCAAGGCAAGATCATGCAGTCCATGATTGCTTTGTTTTCAGGTGATAAAGCAAACCCACTGCCAGTTATTGATTTTCCATTGCTCCATTTGCTTAATGTTGCTGTCAGAAAGAGGAAATAAAAACTCTTGGAATTTCTACCATAATTCACAGACCTCTGATTGTCAAATAACTTGATCTTAAGGAGCGGTTATCATTTACATCCTGAGCAGAAAACAGCAAAATTATTACTTTATCCTTTGATTCTTAAAGGCTAGTTTGGTTAGGAAACTTCAATGTGTTCAGAAAATTAAAAGCCATATATATACTGTATTTCTTGTCCACAAATTAATTTTGACACCATATTTAATCCTAAACAATAAAAATAAATTGTCATAGGTTTTCTAAAATTTTAAAACTATATTGGCACATATAAATGGCAAGTAATAAAGAAGTATGGAATGCTTGCTCTTTTGGTTTTATATAAGAAGATATTATATAGCAGCAGCAATTAACACAGCACAGTACTTATGCAAAATTAGACAGGTGGATCAATGAGACAGAAGGGAAAACATCTCCATATACATACCCACATGACTTCCAACTATTGTCTATAATTGGAAAGGAGGGGCCATTTCATAGATGGTGTTTGTAAAATTAGCTAATTTTAGAGGGAATTAAAATGAAAATATATTAGCACACACATATGATACAAATCCCTGATGGGCAAAGAGCTTGTATGTAATCACTGAAGCATAGAAAATTAAAATAGAACTGACACTTCAGATTTTTGAAGAAGCAAATATTTGCAAGTTTTGAAGCAATGTTTTTCTTCTTAAAACATCCATCCATTTTGTCTCCCTCGACCAGAAAAAAAGTCCTCTCTATAGTAAAACAACCTACAGACAATAAGAAAAACAGAAAAGAAATAAAATGGTTGAATATAATCATGAAGGTGATCATACCTAAAATGCATGTATCATGTATATGTATTTATAATAAAAATGTATCCTGAATTATAGTAGAAAAGGATTGTAATAATAAAGAATTGTTTAAAAAAATCAATTAAGGAAAAGTAAGTAGCAATGGGAAAGGAGGAAATAGATTATGTTTTTCATGTGCTTTAATAACCAAAATCAGAAAAGTTAGATGAGTGGAATTTGTAATGTTCTGATAAATTGTTAGATACTGGGAGCAAGGAGAAGCACTTGGAGATTTTGGAAAGTAATACACACTAAACATCAAGACTCATAAAAAAAAAAGTCAGGTCCTTGAAGTACTCACCAAAACCTTACCATCAGGAGAGATAGTCCATGAATTAGAATTATAAGAACTCCAATTGTTCTAGGAGAAAGGATCAGCAGTGGGAAAAAGAAACAAAGGAGGAAATGGAAGTTAAAGCGAACACCCATTGTACAGATTAGAAGTGAATCCCGCTCAGACTTCCTGGGAGTTAGGTAGGGCTTCCAGTGCAAAACTTTTACTAGCCTGCCCTGGGATGCTTGTTGTGGGTTTTGGAAGTTGCCTTGTATTTTGAATGTCAGAACTTAAGGATGTCATTCCTGGCCACATAGCCATACCATCAAGGAAGGTTTAAGAAAATACCAGTGCCTGCACTGAGGCACACCTCAATAAGATAAATCAGAATCCCTTGAGGTTTGGGCAAATTTTAAAAGTCGCCCCCCACCCCAAGAGATTGGAATGTGCACCCATGATTGGAATCAGAAAAAGAATACTCATCCATCAATAGGTTTCTTTCTAAAGTCCCTGAAATGCAAAATCTTCCCTTTCCTTGTTTTCTTCTCCCTCCTCCTCTCCCCTTTCAGTTTTTCTCTCTCTTTATCCTAAATAGTAGAAGCAAAACCAGACTAGTTTAGGCTTCAGTAATATTGGATAAAGAAAATGTTTGCATTTATCTTTATTCATCTGCATATTGCTGTGTTTATACTGTTAGTATCATACCTGATTAACATTGTATGATAATGAAATTTTCTTCCTACAAAATTAATGCATGCTTGCACTGAAGCTTTAATAGGGCAAGAACATAAAACTCAAAGAAACATCTAAAATGTTGCTGTAGGAGGAGACATATATAAGTATTTAGATTGATTTTGTTTCTCCCATTTTTGAACTTAAACACTCAGCATTTCTTTATGATAAAGCATTCAAAATCCTTTCTCCATTATAAATCCAATTATTTATAATCGTTGTTATCTGAAGTTGCTATATCATCTAGTAGAATACCAAAACTCACAACTATTCAACTTAGTTTGTACCCTTTGACCAACCTTTCTACCCCTTTCTCTCTCTCTAGCCTCTGAAAATCATCATTCTATTCCCAATTTCTGCGAGATCCACTAAGACAATCTGGCCTCTTGCCTGTTTTTAGTCATGCTTTTATTTCTGTTATGTGAATAGCATATATTAGATTTAAATTCTAAGACACTGAAGAGCTTTAAAAATAACCTCTGACTCTACATCATTCAGCATGATGTCTGACAGACATTCTTGCATATGCTTTCAGATTTCCCTATTCTGGGAGACAAATATGTTTATGTAAACGAGATTGATAATACATATCTATAATCTGATTTTCTTCTGAAAAAATATATCAAGATTAAGATAGGTTAATAAATATACAAGGATCTTCATTGGATATTCATTTTATTTAAAGGATATACCATAAAACTATTTTTGGACATTTTTATCATCTGAAAGAATTCTGAGATGATTAAAAAAGCCTATCTTCATATATTTATCCAATGATCTATTTGGCATAAATCCCTAGGGATGATAACAAGTTATACATCTTTAGTTTTTTCATGTTTCAAGAACACCATTCATTGACATAATTTTGGGTGAGAGTCAAGTCACATATTACATTAATGTTCATGCCTTTGATTTTCAGGGAAGCTCAGAATATTGTCATAGGCTTATAGCTACTCATTTTTTCTCTCACATTCAACCTGCCTGTGCTTCTCCCAAGCAGGCTATATTTCTTCTCAAAAGTCTTACTTTCTGACTCCTATCTCCACGTTACTACTAGAATCACAGACTTTGTCTTCATAGTGACAACAGTAACCCAAAGGCTTTCAATTCCACTACAACAAGGGGAGGCAATTGTTTCATACAACACAACAGAGAGACACTTGGAACAGCTGAGTGTGAAATGCAGAGCTCTACGTGAGTCTGTAGGGTGGAGGAGTCCAATTCCCTAGAGAAGAGGAGGATGTTTGACATGCTTCCAGTGCCATAGCATCCTCAGCGCTCTCCCGGGATACAAGCACCTGCTTTCTTAGCTATTTCTATGTCTAGAGGAGAGAAGTTGGCTGGGAACAAAAATCCAAGTTGTTTTCCTGCTTCAGATGAACCAGAAATTATGACCATGAGGCAGGGTCAGTTGGAGACAATGGTAGCAAGACCACTGAAGTGAAATTAAACAAGACATCAGGATAGGGAAGGAAAGCGAAGTTGTTGCTTAAGGAAGGTCTCTGTGGTCTGTAATAAGGGCATTGTATCAGCACATCTCTCCTGTGGAGAGAGAGACTGGCATGTGTGATGAATTACAGCCACTGCTTACTGATCATGAGAAGGAGCCTTGAGTTCAGCTGTTTTTCTGAACAGGATCCTAATTCTTTCTGGATATCGACTGTCCTATCATCCTACATGCCAGCAGATTAGGGACCCCATCTGGGATTGCTGCTGTCTTCCTCTTGGTTGGGAGGGGGCATCTACCTCCACAGGCTTTCACTGCCTGCATCTGGGAACAAAGAATCTTCTCAAACCAGGAGTTGCAAGAACACAGGATAGCTTGTACGTTGCTACCATCTTGTTCTTGAAGCATCTCCAGTAAGTTCCTTTGGAAGTGGGTCTTGACTCTCCAGTCACTGGGGCTTGATGTTTGACTGAAATATTATCATAAACTTGCTTTATTCTAGCTTGTGGTATGTTCTTTAGATATTTTTATACCTGCCCTGCTCCTGTGGCCAGGAACAAAGAACAGCTGACTGAGCAACAATCACTAGTTTGACCAGGTTATATTTTCCTCTCTGTCCTCAGTTACAAAAGAAGTTCAACTGACATGGTGACCACAGAGTCAAAATTTAAAAGAATAATTGTTTCCAAAAGCAGGATCAAGGTACATTTTAAAATTTTCTTTCAGCTATCTGCCACTACAGTTTATTGCCTTCAAAATACCACCTAACAACTGCCCAGATGCTCTATAATAGATGAGTGGATCATATACATGAAATGGAATTTTACCCATCCATTAGAAAGAATAATATTATGCCATTTTCAGGGAAATGGATGGACCTAGAACAAATCGTGTTAAGTGAGGTAAGCCGGTCCAGAGAGACAAAGGCTACGTGTTTTCTCTCATATATGGAAGCTAGATCTAAAATACAACTGGATACAATAACTTATATAGGACCCAAGGCATTCATGCATAAACTATGAAAGTAAAGGAAAATAACTTTTAGGGGAGGAACTCAAAGATGTTTCTCTTCTGAACATTTAAAATATTTTTCTAAATGAATTTCAAGAAATGGAAACATGGGGGGAATTGTTTGTTTTTGCTTTTACTTTTCTTTTTAGGGGAGGCAAAAGGGAGATACAGCAATGGGGAGAGGAAGGGTGAACAAACGTAGTCATGGTATTCAGTGGATACTCTGAAGAAAACGAGCTATGCAACTTGTGGCCAGGGCAGGGAGGGAGAGACTGGAAGAAAGCAAAGGAAGGAGTGACACTGTCCAAAATGAATTGTACTCATTATCTGATTCATGAAATGATAACCCCTCTATCCAACACCTTAATAATAATAATAAAATTATATCCGAAATACTTTCTAAAGCTGCTCACTGGTGGCTCATGCTTGTAATCCTAATTACTCAGAAGGCTGAGATCTAAGGATCACAGTTCATAGCCAGCCTGGGCAGGAAAGTGGCTGAGGATCATCTCTAATTAACCACCAGAAAGCCAGAAGTGGAGCTGTAGATCAATATGGTAGAGTGGTAGCCTTGAGCAGAAGAGCTCAGGGACAGCACCCAGGTCAATTCAAGCCCCATGACTCACAAAAAAAAGAAAGGAAGGAAGAAAGCAAGAAAGGAAGGAAGGAAGGAAGGAAGGAAGGAAGGAAGGAAGGAAGGAAGGAAGAGAAAAAGAAATGCTTCCTAAAATCATTTTTTTTCATATTTCATTTGTATAGGTGAGAATATGTTTTACATTTATTTTGGGGGAGGTGGGCTGATAAAACAAATGCTACCTACATCCATTACATCTAAGTTTGTTCATCTACTGGCCTGCATTTTCCCTTAACCTGAAAACCCCTCAGGTCAGATACTGACTTCTTTTGATTTTTGGAATACCAACCTAACATACAGTGCCTAACCTCTAAATAAGTAATGATTGGACAATGAATAAATGAATGACTGCTCATCATTCCAATCCTCTGACAATGAGGTCAACATTTCCTCCCTTGGATTTTCAAGTAACCTCCAACAGACCAAAGGAAGGTCTGAGGCACTGACACCTAGGAAGGATCTTTACAAAATCCTCTGAGCAGAAATTTTATTTATATAGTTGTCTACAAATGATAGGGAAAAGCACATAGAGTCACACAGTCCCATGGAGCAATAGGATAGACAGCAACAGATAATCAACACACACACACACACACACACACACACAATCATATATTCTAACATAGCACGTGTTTGTGTGTGTGTGTGTGTGTGTGTGTGTGTGTTCAAGTACTGATTCATATAAACAGTCAAGAAAACTCACTAGATACTAATTTTCCTCTTCTTTTTGCCACCTCTTACCATGCACTTTGCGAACCTGATTTGGCAGACTGGCTATGAAGATATTAGGCAGATGTCAAGGAGGCCAATCAGAGCCCTTTCTGATAATTAAAGCTGAAAGTGTTTAAAAAACCACAGGGCACTTCCAGGAGAGATATTCAGGAGATCAAATTCAGGAGAGATTCCTGACCCTTCTCTTCTGGATGTTTCTCCTTGAATTGGTCAGTGATCCCAGGGAAACTTGCTTGAGGTCCTGATATGGGGGTCCTTCCTCACTGATACCACTTCTGAGAATATCGTTTCCAGATACTGAAAGTTTAGGACAGGAACAAATCCAAAAGCTTTGTCATTAAAGTGCTCTGGGTTGAACAGATGATTTCCCCACCCTCACTCAAGTAAATAACCTCAAAGCCTGGTGACATAAAACAGTTAATCCTCTGATAAATAAGGCCGCAATCTTCCAAACAATAGCCCAGGCATGTTCTGCCTGGGTTATCCATGAGTTTGTACTCACACCTAGGTCTCCCCTTTCAAGCAGTCTGTTTTGTCTCTCCTTTGTCTTCCCTTATTCCACAAGGTTCTCTCACTCCCCTCTTGGCCTTTGTAGGCCAACAAATTGTCCCACAGGAGAGTGTGCTTTGCATGCGTCTGGAAGTGTTTCTTGATGTTTCTGACCTTGACCCCATTCCTCTCAAGCAGGGTTTTCTGGCTTCCTTGGCTGAGCCTCTTTTCTCTCCCATCCACACAAGGGTGTCAGAATGTCCTAGGGAGTCATTAATCAAGGGCTCTGTCCTGACATCAGCTCTTTAGAAGCTCTTGGGGTACCTTGAGTGCTTCTGCAGGTCTAGGCAGACCACACTGGGCAGCTTTTATCCACACATCCATCCCACAGCGGACAGCCGATTGATGGCAAAATGGGAAATTAAACATTTATGCGTGGAAGACCAGAAAGACACAGGAAGAAAGGAGTCTTAAGTGCCTGGGCTTGCAGGGGGAACATTATCCTTCATTCCCCACATCTCTATGTACATATAAGGAAAACCACCTCCACGGGCCATCTATCTTGGGGTTGACACATCTTTCTAAGTCATTGACTTCTCCATCCAAACACCCATGAAAGGCATGGGCTCCTTTACGGATAGTCAAAAGGATCACATCCCCAAGGCTGTTGCCAAGAACTTCTCCCACCCTAAATACCAATGATTCTCTTCTCAAGGAAATAGTTAAGAGCTATTAGCCATTAGCAGAGAATATTCTAGAGGGTGAGAGGAAGAGCAGAGGATGCTCATCTCATTTTATTGAATCGGTCCAACCAGAATGACAATGTATTTTTTTATGTCAAAACCTGTGTGTAGTGCTCTGTCTAGTCCAGTAACTGCTGTTCTTAGGTGATTGCTCCACCCACCACCCTCGGTGAGATAAAGTTCTCATGACACCCATACTTGTGTCATGTGTTTAGGAAAAGAATCAAGCTTAATAGCTAGAGAAAGAAAGGAACAGACAGAGGGAATCACAGGTGGAGCAGATGGTCAAAATTTCATGAAGGAGGCCATCCATAATGGAGAGCATCAGCCTTTAAAGCTTGTACTTTTAATACTATCACCCTGGTGATAGCATATTAAAATATGAATTTGGAGGAGGGATATAAACACTTAGACCATGGTATCTCTTCAAAACTATACATGAATCATCCAACTCCATTTTACTCCATCAATCTGATAAAATGGTGACCTTTCTCAGAGGAACTAAAATCATGGTTCTGACATATGTATTCATGAAGAAGTTTCTGCAGCTCAGCAATTCTCAGAGCTGACCATAGGGGGCTGGTGATATAAATATGCTCAGAGTACAGAATAGACAATGATTTCTTTTGAATGAGATTTAACTTTTGTATATCTGGATGCCACAGAGTTCAGATGTTATGACTGACATAATTCCTTTTAGGGAAAGGCTCATCCTTGTGGGCTTAGTTTCCCCACGTGGCCCAGTTCCTTTGATAGTCTCAGGAATCTTCCACAAGTAGGTAAAATAAATGATGTTGGTCATAAAATACACATGAAACAATCTGCTTAGGTCTTACACATGTTTCCCAGAATCTTCACAACTCCAAGAAGTGCATGCTATTTTTATGGATCTTTCTCAACTTTCAGGGAGTATCACCTTTTAGAGCAATGAATGTTCTCAAAATTATCATCTGTTTAGATTGCTTCCTTTTATCTGTCATAAAATACTTCCTTTGAGCACCCTTGTGTTGATGTACTGAAGTTTAGTTTATTCTAACTCAAACCTCAGGGATTATGCAGTCTCTGATCTTATCTTCTTTTATCATTTGCATTATAGGAGAAACTTTATCATTCCCATCACATGTGAGAATGTACAGACATGTACCACACATATACTCACAGACACAAACACACACACAGTATAGCACAAATTATACTGCAACAGATGTATGGGTCTTTCTCCATCAGGCCATAAGAAATGTGTTTATCATCTTTGTATACCAAACACTTCTTTTAGTTGTTCCATATAGGACATATTCAATTGATGTGAAAATGCTTAAATAAATAAGATTACAAATGAATTCTCACCTCTGTCTTCGAGCCCCTCTTAGCAGTCATAATCTTTGATGTCAGGCACAGATGAATACTTGGTAAGGAATATTAGAATGACCTGGTCTGCTATTTTATACTAAAAGAAGATGATATGCTTGACCTTTTTCTAGAAGCTTCCTTTAGAGAAGTAATTCAAGATTAATGGAATGCTTTTCTGCCCGCTTACATCATACAGGAAGCCAGGATGATTTATAAAATTTTTATCCCAGTACTAACCAGGCATCTTAAAATGCAATCAAACATGAAAGCATTTCTTGATGATGATGATGAGCGCAGGTGAAGTAGGAGACCCTGGTTTCTGTAATTCAGCCTCTCCCCAGCATAAAGTGGTCTCACCCTTCTCGGAAACTACCTCCACACTCTCACCAGGGGTTCCCCTGGAGACGCACCCCATACACACACATGCATTATAAAGGGTCTACTCCATTCTGCTGTCAGATTGGTTTGTGGTTAGCTATTTTAGTCTTAGTGGAAGGAAAAAAAAACTATTTTATGTGTGATCTCATACACAAATAGCTACTTATGGCTGCTTCCTCTACCTCAGCTTATAAAACCACACTCCTCAGAGATTTTACTTTGGGTTTTTATTATATTGTCAAAAGCACAAGGAATCACATGGCCAAGAAATTCTCCCTCTGTCATAATATACAGAAATTCTCTTACTACCTATCAAGCTATGCAAGGTAACATGACTAGGTTACATTAACACTTGTCATCTTTGAAGAATTCTGAAATAATGTACATTTTCATGAGTTTCTCTCAGTCTGTGCATTTCTAAGATGGGGCTATAGACAACAGGAATGAGAGAAAGGCTCATTTCTTCTCTTTTTTTTTTACTGGCATTGCCAATCAGTGGGACTCACCATGGACTTCTGTGTTGCAGATCACCAGTGAGGTTCATATAGGAATAATTAAGAAAAGTGGGTGACATCTATAGCTCTCTATAATGCTATTGTTCAACCTCAGCCTTACCTCTAAGTCTAAGATGGTCTAGTATGTGTGCTCAATAAATAATAAGCATTGCTATCACAGTCTCAGCCTCATTTGTACCACTTGATTGCATGCTCATCCTTCTTGTTACTGTTCTCCACCTGGTTTTGTGTGTTCTACTTGAGTGGAGCTCTTTGAATTCACATTTGACATTGCCATGTAAACATGCCTTGTGATATTTTCCCCTTGCTTTTTCACCCCTCCAGACTTAACTATGATTTTCTTCCCTCTCATTTGTGTGCCATCATAAAGAATTATCTTTTGGCAAGATGATACTAGATAATTTGTGTTTAACTTCTCTAGATCTCTTTATCTGTAAGATATTGAGAGTCTTGATAGTTGAACTTAGACATACACATACAAAGTATTAATTAGTACCTTAAAGCTATTGATGATCAAGAGAGATTGGTTGCACTTAGGAGAGTCCTAAGAGGAAGAAACTAGAAAATATGGTATCTTCAATCAAGTAGTAGCAACAGGAAGTATATCTATCATATATATTGGTGTCCACTGCAATTCAGGTATAGGGATGAACTTTTACTTGAATTCATACTTTCAGTCTGTGGAGGAACTTTGAGTTGTAATCAGTCCTCTCTTGATAATGTAGAAACTCTGTTTCACAGAAGAAAAAAATAAAGGAAAAATTCCCTTTGATTGGTAGAGATGGGATTTGGCTTAGGTTTATATGCAGCAAAAGTACCAATATGATTTTGCAACAGAAAAAAAAATCCAGAAAAATAATAACACACCTTGTGTTCATAACTTATAAATGCATTGCCTAGTTTTCTTCCAATTCATACAGCAAAACCTCAAACATAACCACATTTGACCTCTGATATATATGAGAATAGTATGATAGAAAAGCCAGGTAAAATGGCTCATTCACTCACTAAAGTAACACGTAGTTGCTTAAGAATGATGATACAAAGCCTATTTGGACATTGAGAAATGTACTCCTTGTATGGTTGAGATAGGCCAGTTAGAGAACAGTATATGTGGTACAGCCCCATATAACTAAGCATACACTGTTTCTTTAACCAGGACAATGTAGCTATGCTATCTGAATTTTGAAAATCAAAATAAACTCCTTTCCACACATCATCTAAAGAACCAAAGCAAAATATTCTATGATATTACCCATTTAATCACCGTCTCTTCTAGTAACACTCAAACTCTATGAGGCCTTTGATCCTATCTTTCTCTCATGGTTCCTTCAGCACCTAGTGGAATGCATTTACATGAAGAACTGTTTTATTCAATTGCATTAAAACTGAAAGTATGGAGGAGGTAACAAACAGTACAAGAAATGTACCCAAGGCCTAACATGTGAAATTGTAATCTCTCTGTACACCACTTTGACAATAAGTAGAAAAAAAATTCTAAAAAACCCCAAAACCTGAAAGTATGGATGGGTGTATACACAATATAATATACTTTAGAAGTCTCATCATGTAAACCCATGTGCCCTCAAGTTCACTTGCATTCAGTAAGGCTTTGCTCATCTACTGATTATTTCCTTTGTGAAGATGGTTCTTTTTTTTTTTTTTTTTTTGCTGGTCTTGGGGCTTGAACTCAGGGCATGGGCGATATATACTCCTGAGCCTCTTTGTGCTCAAGGCTAGCTAGGGCTCTAACACTTGAGCTACAGCACCACTTCTGGCTCTTTCTGAGTAGTTTATTGGAGATAAGAACCTCACAGACTTTCTGCTTCAAACTGCAATCCTCAGATCTCAGCCTTCTAAGTAGCTAGGATTACAGGTGTGAGCCATGGGCGCCCAGTTAACGGTTCTTTCGGTAAATAAATGACAGAAATTACTTGAAGTCCTGAATTCCCACCTATCACCACTGCAGAGAATAAATCTTTCTGCAAATGCACCAATGTAGATGCCAGATGTAAAAGTTCCATTACCTTGATATTGAAGTGGAGCTATTCTCTCCCTGTGCCTCTGACTTGCGGTGGAAGGGTCCCAGAAGCATACATAGCTCTTTTGCTCCACTGAACTGTGTCCTGCCCTCACTACTTTCCTAGTCCTTCCTCCTTCTGCAGCCACTTTGAGCCATCTTCCCTCCATTTCCGAAGTCCGTGAGGACAAGTTTTGCTTTAGCTGTCCTTGGGCAATTTTACTCTCTGATTAATAAACCAGGAAAAGACCTTTCATGGAGATAAACAAAGAGCAAAACTCTGGCAGGGAATTTTTATCCAGAGCATCTAAAGGCAGTGGTATAAAAGGAGAACAGAAATCTGAGGAAAAATTTAAATAAGAAATCATATTGAGAACACACATACACACACACAGAGAGAGAGAGAGAGAGAGAGAGAGAGAGAGAGAGAGAGAGAGAGAGAATTTATCAACTAATAGGAACAAGAAAAATGTTGGGAAATAGAAGATGGCTTAAGCCAAAAGAAAAAAAGAAATTGAGGTGAGCATTAGAGCCACAGCGTCACTTCCAGTGTTTTGGTCTCTCATGGACTTTCCTGCCCAGGCTGACTTTGAACTGCAATCTTCAGCCTCCTGAGTACCTCAGATTATAGATGTGAACCACCCTCTCCTGGCAAGTCAAAGCTTTTTATTAGCAAATACCTTGTGGCAAATATATACTAATCCCCAAACCTCTTTGAGATATGTTAAATTCCCTAAAGCAGGGGTGTAGATATTGCTCTTTGGCTTTTATATCTTACTACATCCTCCACTGGATCACAGAAAAAGAAATACACACCATGGTACGATTTCTGGCTTAGAAATGTTTCTAAGAAACTTTGTACTCACTTTGATCTTTTCTATTCATCATTTTAATTTTCTAAGGGCTTCGTACATATTGTCTATCTGTCTGTCTGTCTCTAGTTATGCAAAGGGGTTTCAAAGGAACATGTCGGTTTATAATATAATGCATCTTGAACATTAAGCAACGTCACCCTTTCCAACATTTGCCCCCATCTCTCCCAACCCCACCCATCTTCCCAAATTACCCGGTTCCCTTGTCACATATGTACATTGTCTTTGTCTTCTCCTTAAATACCATGTCATTTTTGCTCTGAAGTTGGTTATACCAGAATGGTGCATGTACCAGCATCGAATTCCTTTGTCTTTGACTTTGCTAAGCTTGCAAATACCAGTTTTGGCACATTCAGTAGGAATGCAAACAGACATTAGGATTTTTATTGATCAAAAGGAACATGTTTAAACAATTCTCAATAGATTTGCAAATGAGAGAAGCCCACATTAGCCGTTCATTCCTGGAGCATTTCCTTGTCTTTAATTGCTTCTTGCTCCCTCTGCACACTCCCTTTCTCCTTCAATGTTGTTGCAGCTGTTTTTCCCCTGTGTTTGTTTCTTCCAGAGTAAAGCATTAACTTGGTATTCCCATCTTCTAAAAAAGTGCTTGTGATTGACAAAAACTTATGAAATAGGACCAAATTAGAAGACAATTAGGGGCAAGAATAAGGAATTGCTAAGCAGTATTTGAGAGACAGATTTGTCTTTGTGGGCTAACAGTGTAACTGACTGGTTAACTGTATTATACATGGCTTTGACTTTCTGCCCTGCCCTTCTCTTCTTTTTTGTCTCCCACTTCCTTCTCTTGTTTTGAAATGTTTTCTTTCCATTTTCCTTTACTTAACTCCTGCAAAACTTAAACAGGTACAACTCATGCTGTTGGCTTTGTAAAGCTTTATGCTTGAGACATTTTCTGCTGGTTAATTTTTAAATGGTGTCATGAATATTAAAGGTACTCTGTTATAATGATCTTTTCAAGACAAGATTGCAGAACACCTTTAATTTTTCTATTTCACTGCCAGTGAATTTTTTGGGTCTTCTAATCACTACCCCTTTCTCTTTATCTAGTAAGAAGATATTTCATCAAAATAGCCAAGGAAGAGAGAAGCCTAATAAATTCAACGTTTTGATCTTCCCTTGTAGTAATTATTTTAAATGACCAAAATTTGCACATAATATATGCACATATTTTAATATAAGATTGAATGACTTTATGTACACACTGATTGTAGTCATTGTCTGAATTCAGAGCTCTCAGATTCTTTCATAGTGGATTTTTGACACAGTGATATTCTCCTATAATGTGAGCTTTTCCGGATGTGGAGATAGGAGGATTGTAATTGAGGCCAGGCTATGTCAAAGCCTGAGCTCTTATCTAACAAATAAACTACAATAAAAGGATTTGGGGTGAGGATATAGACTTCAAGTGGTATAGTGAGGGAGGTCCTGAGTTCAACCCTCAGTACTGCAAAAACAAAAATTAATAAAAGTGAACTCTGAAGCATCGCATCTGCAGATTTTTTCAGATTTCACTTCTCCAGAACAATGGTAGAAAAATTTCCCTGTGAAGAAAGTATGCCCCTCCAATTCTTTGTGAAGAATCTAGAATTTTACACTAAAGACAGTCTTGCCAGAGGCCTTAGGTTTTTATTGAACTAGCACCTAGGTAAATGAATGAAAGAGGGATATAATGATTACTCAGACATGTTTTCCTGGAATGAACTTAAGTTACATTAGCAGGGCCTTTTAAAATTTCTTTATGTACTACTGAGTCCCAGTCCAAAAAAGAACTTACCAGTGGACGGAGCCAACGCATCACTTATGGAACTTATCCATTCATGTATTTATTCTCATTGCATGTACAGCAGGTTGGTTGCTATATGCCTGCATAATGGTTAATTAAAATAGCTTTTAGACATTATATTTTTTCAATTAAGATGCAATTCACTAAGCCAATCAATTACAGGTTATTATAAAATTTCAAAGGTGATTTAAAACATGCAATAGCCTGGAATTAAGAAATTGTAATTTGCCTGAAAGGGCCACCTTTACTTGAAAAGGCCAACCAGCAGCAAACTCTATGTGATCTCCAGAAATTGTTTTAACTGTGCTTGTTCCCTCCCTGTGTCTGAGTAATCCATTAAAATGTATTAAGAGAGCAATTTAGAAATATCCTTCTCAAGTTGCCCCCGCACAATTTAATTTAGGGTCAACGAATCATAGTCATGATGACAACTGCTCAGTGATTTATTCTGCCCTGAGATAAACACAGATTGAGAACAGCTACAGCCCCCTTTTAGAACGAATTATGTGTCATTGGGGAGATTTGCCCTTTCTTGGCTCTGCAAATGTACCCCAGATGTGCCCAGATGTGGACCTGGGCTTACTCTTGGACCTTCTTCTCATGAAAAAAGCTCATCATGGACAAACCTTTCATTAAGAACTAGCTTTGGGTGTCATTAAAAAGGAGCAAGATTAGTCCTGACTATGAGGAGACGCAAAGGTCAGCCAGGGGCCTGCCTTTCCCATTACCTCTCCTTTTCCTACAGATCTAATCATTTCACTTCCCACGGAGTCCTTGGTGTGAGGAGATCCTGCTTTAAATGTTGTAATACATCAAGCTAAAGGTTCATCTCAGGAAAGGTGCTTTGAAGGCTGTTCCAATTTGGCTGCTGAAATTTATTATTTAAAGAAAATGCTGGGACATACAATATTTTAGTATCTTAAAAAATTCAGGAGGGCTCACTTAGAGGGCAAAAACTGGGAAAGGAAGACGAACAATCCTCTTCATCAGTTAGTACTGGAGGTGGCCTCACTGGTATAGCTAAAGTGAACGGAAGTACAGAGAAATAACTGCAGAGCAGAGGTGAAGCCGCTTCTTTTCCTGTGTCACCCACCTCCCAGGGGACATCTGCAGCAGAAGCCTGGGTAGCACTGGTGACTTTATGAGCCTTGATAAAGGCATCTGCTCATCTGCTTCCCATATGACTCCATGGCGGCATCTTCCTGCTTAGAGCACTTAGCACAGGCAGTAGGCTACATCTTCTGCGCACTTTCCATCCTATGAATAAACACAGCATGGCCAATTATTACCTCTGTCCTCTCTTCAGAGCCTTTAAGGGATGAAGCAATGAGTTCCCTCAGCTTGCAAGAAGTCTACAGAAGTCATGCCTTAGGATGAAATCTACAGTTCTTTTTTTTTTTTTTTTTTTTTTTTTTTTTTTTTTGGCCCATCCTGGGCCTTGGCCTCAGGGCTTGAGCACTGTCCCTGGCTTCTTTTTGTTCAAGGCTAGCACTCTGCCACTTGAGCCACAGCGCCACTTCTGGCTGTTTTCTATATATGTGGTCCTGGGGAATCAAACCCAGGGCTTCATGTATAGGAGGCAAGCACTCTTGCCACTAGGCCATATTCCCAGCCCGAAATCTACAATTCTAAACAGTGTATTTGGTGATGCCAGGCAGCCTGCATCTCCCTATTCTCCTGGGCATGTGCTCATCTTACCTTGTCTGTGCTTTAGTGACCTGGCTAGTTAAGGACAGAGAGTCTGCCTCGGGAGATTTGGACAAATCAGTGATGCCACGATGTCACCTGCTTGGCAGAGCACTGGCAAGAGCGGAAGCTCAATGTGGGTCAATGTCCCTTTCATTTCCAATGCTTCCCCAGACGTTTCCATCTTCTTCCACCTCCTTTTTCATTCTACAGCCGCTGACAAATGTCTGATGCTTTCAGGAATGTAGTAGTGTGTTTCATTTGGATCCTGATATAGAAAGAAGGCATCCCTATGCCATTTTTGAGGACACCCCCCCCCCAGTCTGATGATGCTAGCTTTCGGCTTGCTTCCCTCTTGTAAAGGGCGATACCTCCCCTTGTTCCCTGAAGCCACCAATAAGTGAACACCTGCCAACAGCACTGTGGCACTCTAAAAGGCATTCTTTAACTGCAACTGTTTCTTTGGCCATTTCTTTAACAAGTGCCCACTGAGGACTCGCTCTACATCTTCAGTGGGGCTCTTTCTCCCTAAATGAACATCACTTTAATCAACCCTTTCTCCAAAGCACAGGTGTTTTCTCCTGTGTCTCCATATTCCTTTTTTTTTTTTTTTAATTCCAGCAACCTTCCTCCTGCCCCAGGCTCAGTTTCTCTTTTAGGCAAAAACATCTTTATGGTTTTGTTGACCCTGATCAACACTAAGTAGAGCAAGGCAGATATTTTCTGAGGATTTAAGTATAGATTATTGTTCTCCTGAGCATAGAGGCAGCATCCAGTGAGCCCCTTCAGCCCTGCCTAGGGCTGTGAATCTTCGCTGAAGCTCCTTAGTCTTTCTGAGCAGTATCTTTCCCCCTTTAAATTGACATCAGAGCCACTGGCATGTCCTCTCCAGGACTCTGTTAAGGAAGGGAAGCATTTTCTATGCATGGATGTTCAGAGTGATAATGTTACTGTTACTAGTGCTTTGTGTTTTAAAAAGTGGTCACCTTTCATTCATAGTCCAGCAGCGTGTTTAACCGCACAGGTAAAAGACACCACTGAATTCGGTCCCAGCTTTGTCACTCACAAGCCAAGTAAACACAAGCAACTCAAGGATCCTTCCTGGAACTCTGTTTTCTTTATTTTCCATAGAGCAGGGTAGAACATAGCCCTTTCTATAGAGTTCAATGCGAGCTACAGGGTCCTAAGCACTGACTTATATGGTCTTCTCATATTGTTATTACTATATCATCAGTTTTATCTCTGATGTTCATATGGGGAGGGGGGAAGAAACAAGTCAACCCATTGCTTGGATTAATGAGAACTAATTGAAGGGTTGAGGTTCCATATTCACCATAGAAAGGAGGGCACATGATTGTCTAGATAAATAAGAACATTCACAAAGGGCTGGAATGGTTGTGTGCACTCTTGCCTCCAGGAACATTTCTGCTCACCTCTTCCTTCTCCTTTCTTTCTTAAAAATCATTTCCCAGTACCCAGAGAACCACTCAGAAGAAAAAATCTCCCTGCTACCAAAGATATATATCAACAACATTTCTTTTTGTCCTGATCTGTTGTGTGGGTAGTGGTTAGTATGGATGGATTCGGTGTTGTTGTGGCACACACACTTGTGAATATCCTGAAGATGTAGCATCAAGGTGTCTTCCCAATGTACCCAGACCTACAGACATCTATAAAGCAATATGAACTATTCAGACCCATGTTACACCTTAGAAAATGTCCCTATCATATATAGAGACTGAATGTTTCACACCTGTGAATTAGTTGGTGATTTCTGTTCATAAGGCTATTACAGTAGGATGTGTTATTTTTTTTAATTGCAGTTTTGAGTCTAATCTTTCCCTACCTTGCTCTTCCAGAAAATATTGGGGAGACACTCTCTGCTGAGTTTTTGTGTGTTCCACAGTGAGGCAAAGGTACGGGACATTTTGTCCATGGGATTTCACTGTTTCCATGAGACGAAGAAAGGGTCCCAGTCCCAGAACTGGTGTTATAGTTAATGGACTGGATCATAAATAAATTTGATAGAATAATAAAATAAAATATAAAAATAGCTCTCTCTACTTTGTCATTTTTTCCTCCACATTGCAGTAAAAATATTCTGATTTAAAGGATTCTGGCATTCAAAAGATTTGATATGCAGAAACTTTAGTAAATGCTTAGCATAGTCCTAACAGATCATCACAATAGCTCAATAGCTATGTACATATGATCATAAGATGATGCTAAGCAAAATGAACTCCCAAGTTATGGAAACAGTTGGGTTATCACTGTTGTTATTTTTCAATATACGATGTGAAATTATGCCTTTTTCTTTTGTTTTCTTCCCTATTGTTTTTATCCCTGTTGTCAATGGATTTGGTTTTGGTACCCTGGGTATTGTATATATGTTTATCTGAATTAGGGAAAGGAAGGGGAACATCAAAATGGCGAGACAAATGGTAAAAGGAACCAATGCAACAGCAATACTTAGAAGACAATAGGTTTTAACCCAACTGTATAACTCAGGGGTTATAACTCAGGTATTGGGGAGGAAGGAAGATGGGACAAAAATGACAGAGGAGGTAACAATTTTGAAAAGAAATGTACTCTATACCTTATGAATGTAAGTATAACCCCTCTATACAGCACCTTGACAATAAAGAACAACTAAAAATAAGGTACTTTTCTGGCTCATTGTTCTCCACCAGTGCTGCCTGCACTTCTTTTCCTTTGGACAATCCTTTTGATAGGTAAAGTAAAACTTTTACCCCCTTTCTCAGACAAGGATGCCCAGACCCAGGCAGCCTGGCAACTTGTATGACTTTGATGTTCGATAAAGTTGCACATAGAAGATTTATCACCCACGTGTGACAAATGAGCCTTCTCCCTTTTCATTAAGCGGTGGCAGGCTATATATTGAAATTACAACTTCTCATTTCTCTTGATGACCTTTGAGCTATCGATCCTTGTAATTTTCTGAGATGAATATTCTAGCTATAGGACATGCACCTGCCAATTCCAGAGATCAATACCATCCTTTCTGGTGGTCATTACAGGAACTTGTTACAGTAGCTCTCAAAGAGATGACCGATTCAGAGGGAAGCAATTCATTCTTCCCAGTACAAACAGATCTCAGCACTTTTGATGAAAAAAATGTGACTGTCTCAGAGAATCACTTTCTCTACTGAGCAGTTCTTATTGGGTACTGAGCAGTTCTTATTGGGAAAGATACAATGTTCCAGCAACAAGTTTTCTTTTCATTTCTCTGTACAATATGCCAACCTCTGTAAGTACTGAAGGAAATAGGTACACAAACTGCATGTGTTATGTACATTATATTCCCACATACCTACATCTATAGGTATCTGCACATGTGTGAATATAGAATGACTAATTGGCAGAGAAAGCATAACACAGAGGACTAGCAAGTGATTAAATGTGATCTATAGCAAAAGATAGTGTTAATATGCTATGGGAATCAGAAAAGAACTGAAGGTGGTGGGGTACACACACTCAGGATGCTGAGACAGAAAGGGCTTCAGTTTGTGACCAGTTTGGGCTATAAATCTCTCTCCTTAAGTGAAAGAGAGACACAGAGACAGATATACCCACAGAGACAGACAAGGAGAAGCAAAGACAGACAAGACACACACACACACACACACACACACACACACACACACAGAGGGAGAGATAGGAAGAGGGAATAGGAAAAAGGGCAATACTCCCTTGTATAATCTGATATAACTTTATAGGGTTCGAGG
Source organism: Perognathus longimembris pacificus (assembly GCF_023159225.1). Lineage (NCBI taxonomy): Eukaryota > Metazoa > Chordata > Mammalia > Rodentia > Heteromyidae > Perognathus > Perognathus longimembris. Next base: position 15,042,002 of record NC_063170.1, read on the forward strand.
TTTCTAAAGACCTTTGGAAAAATGCACAGGATGCTGATGAGAGAGGCAGAAAGTATAAGCGAATTGCATATCTGTAAGTAGTGGTCAGGTTTTATATATACATATGTGCACTATAATTTAAAGGTAACGTCTTATATTTTTATCTTCCTGTCACCTGTGTGAATATGTAGAGGTAATGTTTGATAGTTGATCAGATGAAATTGATAGTGGGTAGATTAAATAAGTTATGAGGCTAACAAATTTTCCAAAAATAATCCAATTCCCAGCAAGTTTAGAACAAGTAGTGGGAAAGAATGTATATATGTAGAGATAGATAGATAGATAGATAGATAGATAGATAGATAGATGGATAGATAGATAGATAGATACCATTTCTCCTCTGCTGTTACAATGACTATTAATCAAAGTTCATAAATACTGTGCTAATGATTGACCTTAGATATACAGAATAACAAGTGTACTTAATTCTATTTAAAACACGGCTCAAAATTCATTCTTAGTCTGTGGAGGGGAAGTTTCTGAGGTGGTCTCTCTGCTTCTGGGAGTACAATCTGTTTCTGAGCTGTAAAATCTGATGTGTAGAGCCCACTAATTTAGAAGACCTTCATTTCTTTCTGGTGGTAAGATGTCAATATTTTCTGTGCCTGTTGCCATCAGAACTCGTCAACTAGCACAAGGTAAAGTGCTGAAGCAATATTCTACCAGGAGGAGTAAGGATTCTAGTGGCCTGGAGGAAGGCTGAAGGGCAGCCCATAGGTAGGCATCGACATTACACCAGGGTTCTCACAAAACTGCTTTGCTGGAGGACAGCCCTCAAAGTTGGTCACATAGTTGTTAAAGGCAAAAGTTTGAAAAATTTGAATGATAAAGGAGAGTTGGAAACATAAATGAATTTAGACCAAGACTTTCTATACTAGTACAAGTCTGATTTGTCTAACTTAAGGGAAAAGTATACATCCTCTTTCACATAATAAAAGATTCCAACCAAATGTCTTCTGCAACTTCAACAACACAATTCTCTCTTTTTCCTTCCACTTCATCTTTCCCCTTTCTTTCTCTACCCTCATGTCATAATGTTCATTCTTTCAGTAGATTGTTCTTGGCCTTTCCTTTTATAACAAGGTATCCTCCAGTTAGCTGCATATGAGTGACATGGTGATATTTAGCTACAGGCTTCCATCAGCTTAGTTTTCTGAATCTGAAGGAAATAAAGAGCTTCTATAGTCAATTTACAATGACAGAGGAGGGTATCTGGGCCAAGTTGAGGACAGGCATTTTGTACAGTCACTTGGCTATAGAGGTGGGAGAGATTGAGTGCTCAGACCTGTGGACTCAGTAGGAAAGACAGAGTGGTTGACACCCTGAACAGAGCCCCATTGAACAGAAGGGGTAGGTTCTAAGGGGTATGTCTCAAGTAGAGGAGCCTCATAAAACCTGAGTCCCTAAAGAAACAACCAATTTAAAAGTGAGGGGAAGAGGTATCTCAGCACTGAAGTGAACAACTTCTTCAGAGTCTTCATGCAGTGGGAAGAGGTAGAAGATATAAAGAAATAAGACAAAACAAAACTCTAGGTGTCACCATAATAGTCTAGCATGTAGTAGCATGGTCCAGTGCTATAATTAAGCAAAAATAGGCACTTTCAGAAAGCCATGTGGCCCAAACTTACTGCCAGCTTTTCTTTTTTAAGGCCCAAGTTGACAGAACTCAAAAAAGTGAGTAAGAAAAGGTTTCTGGTCTTGGAGACTCTATAATGTCACCTCAAGTGAGCTGAGGAAATGGAAAGTCATATGTCAAAAATGGCACCCAAAATCCTGGAGATTTTATGAATTGAATGTTGTCAGGAGAAGCACTTGACTCAAAACTCAGTTTTCCGGAAATGCCTATTAAAGGAGTAAATGAATGATAAATGAATCAATGGATGCATATTCATTCATTCAGCACTTTTTACTTATAAACCTTCATTATTAATTCACATGATATATTATGTCTGCTTGAGTCTTTGAGGGATTGTATGAATCAATATGTTCCTCATCTCATTTCTAGAAAGCTTTCCACCAGAATGAATATGAAAGGGGAGTTTTTTCCCTGAGCTCTCTCTACCCATCCCCATCCACAGATATCTCTTCTTAAAGGACTTTCAAATCTCTCCTTTTCTTAACCCCAATTCTATTGCCTGACAAAGAAAAAAACTTTCTGTGAATTATAATACATTTTCTTTTAATGTAAGACAGTAAAAATGAAGCTTTGTGGTGGCCACTTAATATGGAGGGCATTATTTTTAGCCTTGCAAAGGACCAGTAGCAGGAAAACAATTAGGATCTTTTGTCAAGTTAATTAAATTTTACTAAGTGTAGTAATCTCAGTGGGCTTCGTACACCAGAGGTAAAACTAATTAAAACGCAAATTCTTCCTAGTCTAATAAGGAGTTCTAACTTGGGTAGCAGAGGAATGCTGTGCATACTGAGAGATATTCAAAACTAATTTATAACGAGATGAGGGCAAACCCTTAAATGGCTCGGTTCTGCTGAAGGCTCACTTGAGAACACCAATAAGTATGTTAAATTGGAAGCGACCACTTAAGGAAAAGAAAGCAGGCTGGCAAAATTTGCTGGCACAGGAGAAAAATGGACTCGATTTAGATGGTGAGGATGGGGAAGCTGGTGGAAATGAGGTATGTAGTTTTTACCTTAACAAAATAAATGCAATTTTCACCCTAGGTTTTCTCTATTCATTAAATTCTCTAAAAGCAAGTCTGAGCTATAATAGAGATTGCTTCTCCTGTAGTATTCATTTTCTTTAGAATGCTACAGGGTGCAAGAATATTTAGTTCACAAAGATTCAAATTCAAAGTTCATCTACAGCAAGTCTCTGATGACACCAACAGCGCCACTTTTTTTAATGATGAGACCATTGAAAGACTAAACAAAAATTCATTCTATTCTATAGATTCACAGGGTTAAGACAAATCCAGAATGGCGCAGTCTTAATTCTTTCATTGGAACCCATGGGTACTATTTTCTACTTTCTGTCAAATGTGGGTGCATTTCAAATTTGCGGTTGAGAAATTTGAAATGATTGTTGAATCACCATGGGCGGCCTTCATGCAAACTTGCGCACATGTCAATTGACATGCTATTACTCTCCCATTGATTGAAAGTGGCACCTACCTGCTGACACTTCCCTCCTTTCTCTGTCTCATTTTCCAGCCTGTAGGCTGGCTTTGGAATCTGATATCCTACTGATTTGGCATGGGCTGCTCATACCCTTCTAATCATCAAATCAAATGGCTTCTCTTTGTTTTTGCCTGTTTCCATTAGGTTGAATCATTTGTCACATTGACTGCCCATCTCTCCTAAGCCATTCTGCTTCATTTCCTTTTGTGATATTGCTGTGAACGCAGAACCTACTGAAGACAAGCAATGTGAAATCCTTCATGGTGATGCTGCTTTCTTGTCTATTAAAAATAATTAATACACAAAGATGCTTCCTGAAAACCAAAGGTAGATGCCATCTTACTATAACAACACTAAAAGTTTTATATTTTCCTGTAGTATTTCAGTATTAATATCATACAATTAATGCTCACTTTCAAACTTTCAGGGAAAATTACAAAAAGATAAAAGGAAAAGACAAAGCTGAACCTAATTACAATGATTATTTTCTTCTTAATTTCTTTTCTATTTTCCCCTTACAGTCTTGATACATGATAATTTTTGCCATGGAACCCTCCAGCCTGAGCATTTTCTCATGTCACTAAGAGTATTTCTGTCAGCAATTCAATATAGTGGGAAGAACATGGGCCTTTAATTTGGCACCTCAGAGTTTAAGTATAAGTTTTATCTTGCATTGGCTATGTAATGTTAAGTAAGTCTTTACATGTATCTTTTTAGTCTAGGTTCTTTGACTGTAAAATCCTCATTGTAATAGCCTATCATGAACTTGATAGTAGGATGAAACTGGCTAATACTTAAAACTTGCCTAGAGTGGTTTTGGATTTTATATTGAACATTAAATATTGTGTCTGATGGTTATACAATGTTTCATCCTGTAGATATTCTATAAATTGCTTAAATTTATCATTATTATTACACTTTTAGTTTCTTCTTTAGTTTCCTAGTATCAAGAATTCTAAAATACGTATCTCAATATATAAATTTTTTATGGTTATTATAGAGGTGATATACAGAGAGATTATAGTTATGAGTCAGGTAATGAGTACAATACTTTTAGATACATGTCTCTCCTTCCTTCACTCTCTCCTAGTGTTCCCTTCTATCCCCACCCACAAGATGTACAGTTCATTTTCCACATAGTGTGTAGTGTTATATTTGTTCACCCTTTGCTGTATATTTTCTGTTTCCCCACTGTTGTATTTGCTCACCCTTTGCTGTATGTTTTCTGTGTCCCCCTTACCTTCCCAAATACAAATAAACAAGACAAAAGGATAAGAAAACAAAAACTGCAACAATAGCAACTAAAACACTGTCGTGTTTTCTTTTTCTTGGAATTCTTTTCATAAAACATTGTTTTATAAGATCATATGAGGATAGCTATTGAGCCTTTGTTATTCAGTCCTATTCATATCCTCCTACGGTCTTAATGTATGGATGTTCAGACCTATATAACTTATCATGTCCGTGTGTGTGTATAATTTAGTGTGTTTACTTGTATATTTTAGACACACTCTGGCTCCCACAAATGAGGGAAACCATAACCCTATGTTTCTTGCTTAGTTTGCTTAATATAATTTTTTCCAAGTCTTTCCATTATAAACTTTTCTACAGAAAGAATACAAGTCACATTCTAGAAACTATTTACCATGTCCTTCTTTTGCCAGTTTCCCTTTCAGAAGAGATCTAGTGCCACACTTCTGTCTTACACTCAAAGTCCTTTACCTTTTTCATGGTTGACTTTCTTTATTCACTCTAGTGCTAAAGTCATGATGGGGGAGGGGGAGAGGAGAGTGAGACAGAGACAGAGAAATTATGAGAGAGAGAGAGGGAGAGAGAGAGAGAGAGAGAGAAAGACAGAGACAGAGACAGAGACAGAAACAGAGAGACACACAGAGAGATTGGTGGGTATGGAAGGAACCATGTTGAGCATTTCATGCAGTTAGGGAGATTTCAGCTCCTCTGTGGTGTATTTAAGCATCCATTTTCTTGCCTTCAATGGATGAGAAGCTTCAACCTGAAAGGAAGCAACTAAAAATACTTGAGGCATCCCAGAAAATGCAAACCAAAATTTAAATGCTCTGTTTTTTGTACACACCAACTGTCCTGCCAATTCAACATTACTAAGCTACAGAATTCCAAGTGCTACTCACTCTTGGTTTGGGACCTACAAGATGAGTGCTAAAAGTTGGTTTCCTCTAATGGAGCTCACTATCCTATTGGTTGGAGACACACCAGTAACAGAGTTACCAAATTGTACTCTGAAGAGACAAGTGATTTGGTGGGGGAAACAAGGAGATAGATACAAGAGGTGCTAAATATACATTTTTTTTTTACTTTAGTTGTGTCTTTTCTACAAGTTGTGGATGAGCAACCAATAGAATTAGGAGTAGTAGGATGGATGACAGGCCATCTTGGAGAATAGTGAGCCTGTATTTTGTGTGGTTGAAATGGACAAAGTTTGAAGAAAGTAGGATGGGGGATGACAGTAAAGACATGGAGAAATTATGTCATAGAGTACAGCTTAAATATTGTTCCAGAGAATTGGTACTTTATCATCTGTCATTGGAAAATGGTTCAATTAGATTTTGATGGGATTTATTTTGCCATTCAGTGGTCTTAATTTATTGCAACATTTCTTTGAGCCGTAATGGTGGTGGTGAAGCGAATGGATTCAGTTTCTGTACCTGAAACTAAGGGAAAGGTCCTGGTCATCAGCATGGAATCACAGTGCAGAGGGGTTGTCAAGTGACTTGTGATAACGTCCTCTAGAGAAGGCTATGTATGTATAAGGGAACATTTTCTTCCAGGACTGTTTCACAAAGGGGAGAGATTCCTATGGGGCCTGCCATTATAGCTTTTAATAATTGCAGGGCAACAAGCTAATTACCGTGTTTTATCTTCCTTCTTCATAGAGCTCTAAACAGAATGAGTAAGCTTGAAACAGTAATTTAGAGTTGTGAGCAAACAAAACCTCCAGCCTCCAGAGAGAAAACAACAAAAGAGCATAACCAGGGTCCTCATACTCTGCAAGAGACTCTGCTTTTCTTCTTTGCACCCAAAGCTTTTTCTGTTTTTGTTGTTGGTGTTGTTCATGGTTTGGCTTATATTTATTTCAAAGCCTATGAAGGATAGCCCTTCCCAGACCTCAGTTGCTAAGTTTCTTGCACATTGCCACAATGCAGTCTGACAGCACATTTCTGAATCACGACTGGGGCAAGGTTGCATGTACTTTAGAACTCCTGTATTTCTCTGGCTTTGGGTGGTTTATCTCCATTTTCAACCCATTCAACCCATGTCATCTTTCTAATACTTGGGACATGTTGAGTTGTTGCTTTGTACTCATCTGCCATCTTTCTTTACAAATCTTCTTTCCCTCTCTTCTCCTCCTCTTCCCTACCCACCCATCCCCCTCCTTTACTTTCTCTCTTTTTTTAAAATGGTACTGAGGTTTGAACTCAGAACTTGTCACTTGCTACATTAGTGATGTATTGGTTTGAGCCAAAACTCTAGAATTTTTTGATAGTGCCTGTGCTTTTGTTGTTTTTTTTTAGACAGGATCTATGCTTTTACTCAGCTGGATACAGACCATGATCTGTCTACCATAATCTCCTGAGTAAACGGATTCATAGTCATATGCCACTACCCCATCTCCCATCTTATTTTTGAGATAAGGATCCTACTAGTTTTCAGTTGTAATGGCCTTGAACCATATAGTGTCCTATTTCTGCTTCCCAAATTGTTCATTGCTTCTTTTTTTTAAAAAAACATCTTATAAACATTTCTGTTATTACCCTGAAGTGAAATTCATAGATAATATAAATTACTGACATAATATTAAATCATCAATTCAATGTCTTAATTATGATATGATGCAGAAGATATTAAAGTAGATTTTAATAAAATAATAACGATCTCTATTTTAAGAATTCTGACAGGACATCATAAGGACATGCAATGCAGTAGTAATGCATTGCTCTATTCAGTGAATCACCATAAATGAGATGTCTAAAATTGCACACTGGAACAGATGTGCTCTATCAGAAGCAAACATGCCAAAAGGTGTGTTTCTGTAGGTGATATGAGTTTTCCACATGGTAAACACATTTTGGCAAACATTTAAGGTAACCATCTTTCTCAATTACACAGATGTTATATATTCCTGAAGAATTCAGTGAATTCCCAAGCAGTGAGATAAGTTCTACCTGTTCACATATAAAATGAATTTGAATATATATCATCATATATCTAGCATACTTCCCAAAGTCATGTGGAATATATCATATTTTATTGTACAGCATTATTCTTTATTGGCATCCATCAATTAAAATTCGACTATCACTCTATTCCTCCCATCCTTAAAATCCACACATTTTAATGTACAAATTTAAGTTTTCTCTCCCCTCTATCATTACTTATAAGGTAGAATGTCTATAACACTAATCATTCTGGAGAATTCTTCACCTATAAGAAATTTATGTAGAAATCTTCCTATTGTGGGTTGAAGTATAACCTACAACCACCTAAGCTCCTATGCTACAGTTCTAATTGCGGTTTGAAAACAGAGTCCTATGTGATGCAATGAAAGTAAAATGTGGTCATTAGGGTGGTCTTTAACCCAATACAAGGGGTGTCCATACGAAAGGAGATTGGGTGCTGTTGCCTCAATTATTCATTAAAAAGCAGGAAATGGAGCAGTGGCTCAAGTAATAGAGCACTAGACTTGAGCAAACAAAGCTCAAGGATAGCACACAGGCTCCGAGTTCAAGACTCAGGACAAAAAGGAAGGAAGGAAGAGAGGGAGGGAGGGAGAGAGAAAGGGAGGGAGGGAGGGGCGAGGGATACAGAAAGGAAGAAATAAAGAGAAAATAAAGAAATAAAGAGAGAAAAAAGAGAAAGAAATAAATAGAAAAAGAAAACAGGGAGACTAGGATACAAAAAACAATGGGGAAATAGCATGTACCAGAAGCAGAGAGCAGATGACTGTCTCTTTGAACTAAAGGAAGAGGTTTGGGTAGAAATCAACTATACCAACAATTTGATCTCAGATTTCTAGCTCCTAGGATTGTGAGAAAATAAATTCTGTTTTTTAAGTCATTGAATTGGTGGTATTTTAAAGTCACAGCCCTAGTAAACAAACCTATCTACTTTTCTGCTACTACTCAGAATTCTTTCTAACTCTAGCTCTTATTAAGGCTACCATTACTAACACTACTGTGAGTTACCCCCACCACAATTAGTCATAGTTTTGAATGTTAACTGTGCTGTTTTTTGTGGTGCTAATTACTCCCTGTAACAAGCAGAGGATCAATTTATGCCCATGAATAGGCCACACTCATTTATTAGGAACCAAAATTGCTTTCAGCCCCAAATACAGTTGTCCACAAAGGCCACATCCGCCAATTTTAGGCACTTTTCCTCCGTCATTTTCCCTTACCTCAAGTGTTTGGCTATGTTTGAAATCTCTTGACCTCCACTAGGGATCTCATGGATGTGTATTTTGCTCATGAATTTGTCTACATATTACAACCAGAAATAGATCCTCAAAGAGCACCATTTGATAAAACATACCAATTTAAAAAGAGCCATTTGTAGATGTCAATGTATAAGTATAAAAGGAAGTGTGTAACTGATCATCGAAATTTATTTTTATTTTACTCTTTGACATCAAGTGTCTGAATATATGATCACTTGTGTATGCTCAACAAAGTGAACCTCTTTGAAAAACGTACCATCAGTTTTAACCTTCCATTTAGATAGTTTAGGAGCATGTGGGTAAAATCATTGTCCATCAAGACCTTTCAGCCTTTGATCTTAACCTGAAGGTCACACAGATGACAAACTTGGCCTTGTCCACAGAAGAGCTAAGAGTTTTCACTTCACTTTTTGTTTTGCTATCACAGAAACATCTCCACCCATTTCCCTCATATCAATACCGAGAAGCAGAGGCAAGTATTCACGATGGAATTAAAACCTGCATCGCTGTGACTCTCTGCTCTACTGCACTCTCAGTTCTGTGAATATTAATGGAAATTTCTTCGTTGGCTGGCTGGCCGCTTAAATTCATCTGTCGTTCTTCGGTTGAAGTCATTTGGGTAATTAATGTGGAGTAGGCACCCACACTAACAGGGTCCAATTGTAGGTCATGGGCATGCTTTTGGGCAGTATGTGTATCTAAAAATCAGACTTGCGAAATCCAGTACAGAAGAAATTGGAAATACACATGTCATTGGTCATTTTGAATGTATTTTCAGTGCAAGGTGAATCTCATTTATTTATTTGTGTTTGATTAGGCTCAAATCCCAAAGCTTGGGAAACATCACCTATGTGCTAGCAGTGGTTTTCCTTTTCTTAACTTATTTATTTTTATTTTTTACCCACTGCACCTATGCTATCGCTACATCCAGAGTCCAGGTGTTCATTTTGAAGCCCATCGTAGCATCTGAAATGGGAGGTGAGTTGCTACTGGGAGCCTCAATGGAACAGGGTACAGCTATGAACATCTGAGTGAGAAATTCAGGTGTCCTCAACCACTGTGCAGCCAAAGACCAACTTCTTAACCTCTGTGGGTCACTGCTTCCTAATTTATAAGATGCAAGTAAAAATGTACCTCCCTAATAGGGCTGTTTGAGGTTGAAATGGCTTCATAGAGGCTCATGGAAATGTGCTTGGAACAGCATAATATAGAATTGTTAATTATTATTATCTGAGTGTATTGTATTATAGAAGAAGACCTATCAAAGATTTAACCAAAGAGACTTCAGAATCCTTCAAGATAGGAAGACTAAAAATATTCTGTTGTTATGACCAATATCCACATCACTTCATCTGGAGGCCAAGGTACTATATGGAAGGGGAAAATATTGCAAAACAACAACAACAACAGCAGCAGCAACAACAACAGCAACAAACACAGTGGTTCAACTACAACAAACACAGTGGTTGGATCAGACTGGGACTTCAAACTCAGCTCAGTCATTAAGTCATTGAGGCTGTTCTAGAGGGAAATGATGATTTCTTTTTTCCAAATCTCTTCTCACACTCTAGAGAAATTAAAATACTTGTCCATACTATAAAAGCTCAATAAAATGACTGAAGTAAAGTAGATAGTGCTGCATAAATAATCATTTCAGTGAAGGATCAACCATGTTTGAATTTCTCTGATGCCTCTGCTCTTGCTTTGTGCCTGCTCACTTTCCAAGAAAGTCTTTCACAAAGAAGCATAAACAAAAAGGCACACTAACTTCCCACTGGGGCCACCTGAAGGGACATGTTAAGCTCTGAGCAGAGAACACTATGTAGAGACACAAAACAGGCTGATGGAAACGAATCATTACAGGCATGAGGTCAATCTGTTGATATGCCGAAGGAGGTCCAGCCAACCATTCCGTAGAGCAAATATCCTCTGTAACACATGCATAATATCTCACTGCACAGTGGTTAGTATAGATAGGTACAGATATCCTAAAAGTACATGAGAGAATGTGCATCAAACACTTGAAAAAATGGTCACGACAACTGATATGTTATGTAACATGTAACTATTAACCTTGCTACTGACAAATCAAAGTCAAAGTTCATCCAAATATTGCAAATTACAAGACCACATTCAAAACCCACCAGTATGTAATTATTTTGGTCACAATAAATCGAGGAACTAGCCTATTTGGACAGTCATTAAGATGTCCAATTCAAGCACATTTTATGATCTGAAGTAAAAATCATGACATGGTATTAAGAAAACAAAACTGAAAATCCTAATTATCTGACTGTGACTGTGTGGTGTAACACCACCTAGACATTGCTTGTAATTCATTTGTTCCCTAAAATTAACTCCAGTGAGCAGGAGAAGTACTTTTGTTATTATTGGGGAATTCCTTGGTGTGGGTTCACATGGCCTCCTGTGGAGTGTGTGTGCATTGCTACATATAGCTTGCCCCAGAAAACCCAGGTGTTCTGTTGGACATGAGTAAGAGCATCCCAGTCTGGCCATCGGTATGTGTCTTCTGATGGACCGATGGGTGATCATGGAAGTCACCCTGTGCTGGCATGGTGAGGAGTCAGGCATCATACCTGGATGTGACCTGGCAGCACCAGGCACTGTCATGGCAAAATCCTTTGGTTAGAGTTCATTACTTGACAAGTGTGTGTGTGTGTGTGTGTGTGTGTGTGTGTGTGTGTGTGTGTGTGCTGAGCAGAGCACTGTGTGCTTTAAATGTCATAGTTCATAAAATTCTGTGGCTCAGAGACCCAGCCAGCCTGATGATGAAGCCAGCAAGGTGCTTAGGTAAAGAGTGTAAGGACACAGGCAGGAGCCTGCCCATCTCCTTATACTTGTGACCTTGGGCTCCTTCTTATGCTCCCCTGTTTCTGCCTCTACAGAGATAGCTTCATCAAAACCATGATACTGGACAGAGATTGAGTTTATGCTCAGTCCAAATCCAGCAGGTTCTGAGGCCTTTATCTTCTCTACTGTATTTATCTGTGGACTTGTACAAAAGGGCAGAATATTATAAACAACACAGGGCACTTATTTTGCATCTATATGGGTCTGCCCATGATACAGAAGAATTCTTCAGGTGTAAAAACATAAAGTGCTTTTGTAATTCATCAAACCAGCACTCACAGTGATCAAATGTGGCTGCTTCCTCCCATGTTAAAGGTGGACACTGACAAGAGTGTGGCAGGATACAAGCAGAAAACAACACGCAGGGCAGCTAGCCATGCCAGTCAGTGAACTATGAGATGCAAATGGCTCCCAGCAGCTCCTGGACTGGGTTAGCCTGTCATTGGCAGTCAAATCTGATGTAATTAGACATTGAATCTTCCCCAGCTGAGCTGAATTCTGGGTTCACAGACAATCTCAGTGGGTAGCTAGTTAGCAGTTCACCATTGGGCCAAACTACCATGTAGCAAGAAGAGAGAGAAAAAGAGAGAGACAGAGACAGAGACAGAGACAGAGAGAAACAGAGAAAAGGCTTCTTCTAACTCAGTTTCATCTTCTGGTGAAAATACACTCACTGAAGTAGAATCACTTAGTGCCCAAAAGAAAAGTGATTTTTGTCTCTTGTCTGCTTAGGTGATATTCTACCACCTGTCAAAACAGTTTAGCCTTACAACTCGACTTCATAGTCCCTGCGGATATTATACAGGGATTAGATCATTTGGCTTTACCAAGGAGTAGAAAGCTTCTCTGTTCTCTGGGTCCCCAAGTAGAGAAATATCCGAAGTACATGCTCAGAAATGTGTTTGTATTTCCAGTCACCCATGTACTTAGCAAACTTTTATTACACTGTGTATGCCAGGCACTGGGCATATGATGTCACTTGCTATTTCCCATATTCCATGAAGTCATGATTTATTTTCCTCTTCTTCATAATAAAGAAACTCAAAACTTATGGGGGAGTATGTATTTCACCTAAGATTACACTCAGTAAGCATTGGAACGGATGCGCAGAATTGCATCTGGTGTTTTTTTTTTCTTTTTCTGCCTTCCAAATGCTTGTAAAAGAGAATTACTTTGAATTATGGTGAGTGCTCACTGAATGAATGGTTAGTGAAAATATTTATGACTTGTATCTATAAATGTAACAAAGGTTGGTGTCAAGGGAAGGTGAGAGTTAACAAGGTCATTTTCTGATTGGGAATATATGTGCATGCCTCCTGCATTTCATTTTCTCACTGTTTCTGACATAAATATTTGCCAGGCATCTAAGAATTGTTGCTCTCCATTATCTGTGGGTGTCATATCATCTTGGTGATATTCAGTGGAGAATGAACGGGTGATTAGGCCCCTGCAAAGGTGTTCACCTTTCCCTAGTAATGGAAAAATACTGAGGTAGACGAGAGGTCACGCCTCTCACTTAATTCATTGAGAGAATTCTTCTAACTTACTTCCAGGCCTTTGCCTTCCTTGCCTGAAAGGTAAAGGGCATGAACTAATCTTCAATCTTGAATTCACACTCAATCTTTCATATCCTTTATACTTAGAGCTTAATGACAAGCATTTTGGCTTTTGTTTAATCATTGTGTTCTCTGATTTCAGCTGCTTTTTGAAGACGTGTGTGTGTGTGCATGCCTGTGCTTGCATGCACGTGCAAATGTGCACACAAGCTTAATTTTATAGGTAAAAATCTACTTGAGAAATGATGACAATAATGTTAGTAACTTCAAAGGATCTCAGTTTGGCAGAATCTCCCTGGGATTGCCAGTATATCATGGTGTCCCATCAGCCTTTATCTATTCAAGCTATTACACAACTCTCTTTTCTCCCTCTGGTCTAGGAGGAACGATAAATGTTAATAGTCCAAAGGACCGATTGGGTCTGCCTGCCTACTCCTTCCTCATTCACATCATGCACAGGTTAGGATCTTCACACTCCCTGCTGCTGTGGTACATTCTGACACGTACATATTCCGCATACATATCCTAGCAAATGCATATTTGGTTCTCAGATGTCTACTATTGATGTTCTTTGTTCCTTAAAAATGTGCACCTTTGACCAGCTTCTTATTCAATTACCTTCCATGATCAGGTTATATTTGGGGTTGTCTTGCTTAACATTTGACTGTCCCTTAATGGTGAAAATTTGCACTTCAAATGTTTTGTCAGCATACAGCACTATTCTTGGGAGAGTGAACCCTTCACTCCTTACTCGTTGCTTACTGAATAGTAAGTATGTGACATACAGGATTGTGGTGCACCATATACCAAGTGATATCCCTAGGGTGTCCTTGCGAGCCACACTGGAGATGTTATACTAGAGTACATGACATTAGGCAGTGTCAGAAGATGAGAATATTGCAAGCCACTTTCTTCCACTGACTATTCGAGTCTAACTAACCAGTTAGTGTAGGTCCCTGGGCCTCTGTTTTAGTCTCTAGAGAAAGGTAATTGTCACCCTTCCTAGGGTTTCTGAGAGGAGTCATGGAGCTATAGGAATCCAGGGTGAAGTACTATAGGAATCTCAGGCATTATTTCTTTTGCCGTTTTTCATGTCTTAAGAATAACTGTGCTCCTGATTGGTTTATAAAAGCAATTTTCATGGAGCTCCCTGTTGGTGTAGGGACTGTGATGATCCTATTAATGTATTAAGTGTTTGTTAGGTTTGAGTGCCTCAAGACTACTGTAATCACATGAGAATTATGCAACCCCATTTTCAAAGTTCTGTCCGTATATATTAATTTCTTCAAGAATTTCATTTTAGATGTTTCAACAGTGCCCTGTAATTCTTCCCCAAGAAAGAATAATGACCCTTATCAATGGGTGATTAGTGAGCACATATTTAGAAAGTTAAATATAGCAACCACACTAATGTGAACCTTCTCTGCATTTGGGAAGAACAATGAGATTTAATTATTTTCTGTCTCAAAACAGGGATTTAGTAGTGTTAGCTTATTGACTCTACTATTGGCATTAAAGAAAGAGTGGGCATATGTGCTCATGCATTTATCTATTACCGCACCAACTTTTCTCACTCCCCCCCACCGCGCCCCCGACTAATTTGATTGAGAAATGAAGGAGATGAATATCAGCCTCTTTTGTTTTAGGAGCAGGCGTTTTGTACTCATATAAGTCCACATATTCACAAATAAGGAACTTACTGATGAAATAGTACATATTGGCTATCATCCAGTCTATGAGTGCTGATTATTCAAAAGAAGGGGAAAGATAATTGTGTCTTAGAAACTGTTTCTGGGAACAAAGCTGTCAGTTGAATTGTACTTATTCATGTTTGTGTTATTGTTTTCTCAAGTTTCCTTCATTTTTCCAGTGATAAATAATTTGTAAGGCTAAGATCCACAGGATCATGATTTGAAGCAGTCTGGGCAGCAAAGTCCATGGAATTCTATTTCCAAGATGAGGGAATGAGTTGTGATTCCAGGTGTAGCGTATCCACAAAGAATCAAGCAAGAGTGAGCACTAGGCTCTGAGCTCAAACCATAATAGAGAAACACACACACACACACACACACACACACACACACACAAACACACACATAGATTGAGAGAGATTTAAAGATCTGGCATCTGTATCTGGGACATAGAAGACACATGATCAATACTGATGTCATTCAACTAATCAGTGCCTCACTCTCTCAAATATATTTCATAGAACAGGAGACAAAGTTACACATGCCCTGTGCTTATTCTCCTACCTCCACTTTAAAACTTGCATTTTCTTTTGTAGATGACCTTTCCCTAAATTGTATTATTGCTGACAAGAAAAGATTTAATTAAAAATTTAAGTCAGGAACACGTCCTCTGGGATTCAATGTGCTCCTGCCCTCCTCTATAAAATGCTGGCTTTTAGATAAGAGTAGTGATGAGAAGATTTTTTTTTTTTCACATCACTTAAACTACCCCGATAGTTCCATTCCTCAAGAACTGTGCTGTACCTTTGTATTTGTGATGAGATAATTAGGCTTTCAAGTTCTGACTTCCAAATGTACAGCTCTGGACTCCGGTGTGTCTGTGGTGGGGGAGGAGGGAGAGGACATCATTTGCTGACTAAAGAACATTTCCATTTCCCTGGAATGTGTTATCTGAAAGCATTTGATGGAAGCCATTGAAGTCCAAGATTGCCCTTCTGACCCTCAAAATCTTAAGTGAGCACTGACTTATTAAGTCTTCTTAGCTCCTCGATATTGCACACAGCCACTATCAGTAGGGTCTCTGGGATCGCTTTTTCTAGGTTTCCACAGCAGCTCATTTCCTCCTACCTTTCTGGAGACACTCCAGGGTCCTATCAACAGGGTTATAATCAAGTTGTATTGTTCAGACGGTGAGAGGTCTAAGTCACTATTAGTCATCCAGAGTCATGGTGAATTTCTGAAATCTAGCTCAGTTACTTTATTTACTAACTGACAAATACCGCTCTAAAATCCCCGAGAGCTGGTGATAAGGGGACACACCCAATTCATAAATCATTATTTACCTGGCTTCTATCTCTAGTAACTTTTTGTACTGCATGTCACACACCTCTTCAGAGACTAGAGACCAAATACAGGCACAATTAATTCTTCTTTTTCTGGTATTCTAGCATGTGTCAAGGGTCTATGTGAAAAACAGGTGTAATGCACCAGGTGATGGAGTCCTGAAATCTTTGGACCCACTGAAACACCCTAATACTGACTTCCTTTCCAAACCTGACACCTCCTGCCTAGACAGTGTCATTATTAATTCCCTTAATACCAAATACTGTTCTTCAGCTTCTGAATTATATATATTTTTTTCTCAGCAGAGAATTTTCTCGGGTCTTTATCTTTGAATGGTGCTGGACAAAGGATGTTAAGGTAGTTACATCTAGAGAGAATATTGCAGAAGTTACTTTTTTGAACACTTTTATGACTTGTCATCATTGTTCTATTTAGAATTATGCAAGATCAGCTATTGCTTTTAGACTTATATGAATGATACACCTTCATGGCATGGTGTTTGGTTTTCATTTCAGTAGGAGATATATTATACCAAATGGATGAAAAGTTAAGTCTCATCATTTGTGGCAACTGTATTCTATTGGTAATGGCTGCTGTGCCCTGGTGTTGAAAAGGATCTCAAAGCTCAAATATGAAAGAATATCATTCAGAATCAGAAGAGCATGAAATAGAAGTATAGACACGAATTTCACAGATGATCAGCCTGTCCAAACAAAATAGAGTTCTAGTAAATCATAGAACCCTAGAATTCAAACAAGTTTGGAAGAGTAGTTTGCATATATGTAATATAATATATGTACATTTTATATTATACAAATACGTAAATTTCTATACATTTATAGCTAGGCGTTGGTGGCTCAGGTTTGTAATCATAGCTACTCAGGAGGCTGAGAAATGAGGATTGCAGTTCGAAGCCAGTCCAGGAAGGAAAAGTGCATGAAACTCTTATGTTCAATTATCATTACAAGCTGAAAGTAGAGCTATGGCTCAAGTGGCAGAGAGTTAGCCTTGAGTAAAAGAGCTCAGTGTCAACGCCCAGGCCTGGAGTTCAAGCCCCAGTACTGGCACAAAAAGGTAAATTATACATAAAATTTTGTATCAGTAATCCAAAGCTCCAAATATACTATTATTGCATTTTACTTAAGACTTGAATACAAAGTAAGATTAGTATCTGCATTTCCCTACTGTTTTCTATATAAAATTTGGGATGATAGTTTAATTGGTTATTCCAGGTAACACATTTGCATTTTAGCAGGCACTTTTAATAACAAAAGGTTTTATATAATGAAGAAATTCCAGCCAGAGAGAAAAAGATATTTTAGTGCATAATGTTTTCCTTCCCTCACCCCACCCCCATTTTTTTTCTTTTGCTTCTATGTCAAAGATTGGCTGTAGCTATTTAGTTTACTTATATATGAGGAGTCAACCTTGAATATGACCAGATATGAAAGTGATTGTTTTGAAGGCTAAAAAAGAGATTTTCCTTAGCTTTCTTCTTTCTATTTCCTTCTTTCCTAAGATTAGAAGACTTATTTTAGAGACAACATTGGACTTCACAATGATAAATGGTTCTTTGGTGAGCAATCTTTGGTACAAAATTTCACAGGCAATGAGTGGGTTTTATGCTATGATGATTCTAATAGTACTCTTATGGATTTTATATAATTTGAGTGTGGCCTATAGTTTCATGAATTGGAAACTTGGTTAGTCTTCAGTGCCTGGTGTTCAAATAGAAGGCTAGAGGGACTAAATGAAAGTAATTTGAGGACATCGACCTTGGGTAAGATTAATGCTGGTCTTTTAGAGTCAGTTCTTATGAGAGTGGATTGGTAAAAACAAACAAACAAACAAACAAACAATAAAAGACTAGCCCCATTCTAAGTCTCTATGGCTTCCTGTCTTGTCGTGTGATTGCTTTCCCATCACTGCACAGGATGATGCCATTACCCCGAATGCCTCATCAGATACCACATCAATCGATTATAGACTTCTAGCTTCTAGAACTTCGATCTAAATGAAACACATTTCTTTATAAAATGTCCAGCTTCATGATTGTTATTAACACCAGAAAATGGATGAATACAAACATCTGCCTCAGAATTGTTGCAAGGAGTTAATATATTAACTGAGTATTGTAACACAATGCTTTTGTTATTGCTGACATCAAGTCCTGATACTTTGACTACAAATGTAAATGTTGTGTAACTTACACACTCAGAAACCTTAACTGGCTGTTCTAGTTGGGCCAATAATTAAAATAATCAAGAACAATAAAGAGAAGAGTTCTTGTTTTGTTTATTTTCATTTATCAATAAGAATGAAGGTAGCTTAGGTTCCCATACAGATGCGGGCAGTGGGCTTCTCATTATTTCTCACAAACATAGTGTTTCACACTTTAGAATCCAGTGACACCACTCTTGAGCATTTATACAAAAGACAGGATAAATAAAGACAGCTACATATCCATGTTCATTATTGCTCTATTCACCATAGCAGGTTATAGAAATGGCCCAGATGCCCTACTATATATATATATATATATGTATTTATATATGTATGTATTTATACACACATACATGCATGTATATGTATCTATGTATGCACATATATATGATGGAACTTTATTCATCTATTAGGAAGGGTAATGTTATATCATTTGTAGACAAATGGATGGACCTAGAAAAATTACATTATGTGAAGTAAATCAGACAGATAAAAGGCATATGTTTTCTCTCATATTTTGTAGTTAAACCTAAATCATAAACATACATAAAACATATTCAGGACTACATTATATATCTGCATATGTGTGTGTGTGTGTGTGTGTGTGTGCCTGTCTGTCTGTCTGTCTGTGTGTATACACACACACAATCAAACTTACTAAAGTATGGTATGCACAGGGGAATGAATTAACAGTGTAACTCCTTTGAACAATTTACTGGCAGTTTAACAAAATAAATACTAGGAAGCTGAAACATGTTTTCTTTAAATAATTTTATTGGTATTATTATGGTAATTTACAAAGTGGTTAACATTTCAGAAGTCAGGTAATGAGTACATTTCTTTCTTCCTTTTTTTTTTTTTTTAATTTTTGCCAGGCCTGGGGCTTGATCAGAGCCTGAGCACTGTCCCTGGCTTCTTTTTGATAAAGGCTAGCACTCTATCACTTGAGCCACAGCACCAGTTCTGGCTTTTTCTGTATTTGTGGTGCTGAGGAATCGAACCCAGGGCTTCTTATATATGAGGCAAGCACTCTACCACTAGGCCATATTCCCAGCCCCTTTTCTTTGAGATGAAGCCTAAGATAGAGGGATCCTCACTCAGAATTGAGAGAGGAATACCCTCATTATAATCAAGGCTATATGTGAAAATGGAGAGATAATGTGAGGAGATGGGTGGGTTGATATACATGGGGGAAGAGAATGATAAGGATCAAGATCCATTGTAGTCATAAATAGGCATGCTGAATTCAAATCCCTTTGTATAACTACTTCCAGATTAAAAAAAAAATCATCCCAAAAGGAGGAGACAAGAAAAATATTTAGGGTCCTTAAACACTCATAATTGAGCTGTAGCTATTTCTGATTTCATGTCTTTTTCATACTAGCATCTGAGACAGATTAATCAGCAGTAAAATGGAGACAGTGGAAATAGCAGTAACTAATGTTTCATAAGATGTGAAAGAGCTCCATGCTCTTCTATTTCTGTGTTTTCAATTTCTAGTAGTTTTTATACTAGTTATGTAACTGTTAGAAATGAAGGGCAAGGAAAATAGAAGCTAAGTACTTGTCTGATTAGGTTCACTTAGAAATACAATGTACAATGACACACTAAATATTTAATGAATTATCTAGCACATTGTAGCTGAGTTTGTTCACATCAAGGGATTAAGTTAGAATGGAGCATTAATTTGATTGAATATTTGTTAATGTGCCTGGAAAACATGTTACCTTAACCATCCTTTATGCAACCAATTCACACAGGTGAAAGCAATCTTATCCACATTTTTGTATTTTGCATTCTATTTCAGTTTGCAAAAATGAGTGCTTTCCAACCAATCAAGAAATTCCAATATTTTTATCTCCTTATGACCCACATCATCGGCTACGTTTAGTTGTTCACTGGAACTCTGAAAAGGCATGATGAGTTTCTTTGTCCGTTGATGGTTCATAAACTCTCCTAAGAGCAATGGAATACAATGGTGGCTAATGCTACAGACGTTCCAAACCTAGAGTACTATATGTGCAATGGAACCATGAATTCAGAAATGTAAATTGATGAGGTATTTCCTTCTGGTGGAAAAATATCACTTGCGCTCATTTTATGACATTTTAAAAACAATATCTTACATCTCCTCCTAGATCGACAACAAGACATAACTTGTCATTTTCATCTATAAGGTTCAAATGTGTTTTTCTAGTAGAAACAATTATAGGGAGTACAGTAATATAGTCATTATTAAACATTTATTAAGGTCCAACTGTGTGGGAATCATTGGCATATTTTAAAAATAAATTTCCCACTATCACATTTGCACTGTAACCTAACTTACTTTGTATTTAAGTTTTTTAATGTATATGGGAAATTGTAATGGTTAAACTTTTGTAATTCCCATGGTGACCAGTGCAGAGAGAAATGAAAAGATTAAAGTGATATTTTATTAATCCTAAGGACTCATACTCTGCAAGGGTCATGGTGATGACCCAAATAGCAATATGTTAGCCTTCTTTTATAGAGTGCTGATACAATGTAATCTAAATCTCCTCTAAACTTGAGATATTGGGAGGTTTGGAGTGGGAAACTCACTGTCATTGCCCAGTATATGGGAGGCGAATTGTAACTACTTCAAAGTTATTAATGATTGTTAGGGGTAGAAGTTCTTTTTGGTTACTGGGAGTACTCTGCAATCATGACCACTATGTCCATGTATGTCTACATGTCCCTATCCATAAACATACAGTATTCAAGGTAAATATGCATTTGCAGAGATGTATTTAATTTCTGTCTGTCCTATTCCATCTACAGCTCTATTTGACCATTGCATTTAGTTTTCCTGACACTACCTTGTGGGCTTCTTGCAGAAACATGGTCTTGCATTATTTGCATATCTCCAGACATGAATGTCTGGATGTGTTGAATGTATGAAGCAAGCAGGTTCTGCAATGAAATAGAAGCCCATATTGGATATAAAGCTTTATCTTCCATGATGGAATGACTATATGGGGTTGTTTCTGGCAATAAGCAACTTTCTAGCTGTAGAAATAAGCTGTTATTGAAGCAGAAGGTAATCAGTCAAGATATAAAGAAGAAGTTGAGAGTCATAGAATAAGTAATAGAGGACAGATATTGGGACAGAAAAGGGAGAAGAAGAGAAGAGAGGAAGGGAAGAGGGGAAGAAAGCAGAGGAAGAGAGGAGAGAGAATAAAGTGAAGAATAAGGATGAGAATGATAGTATATTGCTTAGGCTTGATTTTAATTATACTGGTTTTATTCAAGAATCCCAATGGATACATTCTTCAATTGCTTTTAATTAACAATATAATTTAATATTGTAATTAGTAAAAACAATGTCAAACTATGTATCCAGGATTGTTTACTCTGTTTAATCATTGCATTACCTCACACATCAGTATTATTATGATTTAGGTTAGCATGTTGTAGATGGAGAAACAAGAATGGGAAGGGAAATTAATTCCTCCTCCCACTTAGTGTCTTTTTCTCTAATTCTTTTCCCATGAAATTCTCCCTTTTTTTTTATTGTAGATAAATACTTTCACTCTAGACTTCTTGAAAACCTTTTGAGGGCCAAAGGTAAGATAATGAAGAAGGAACTAGGAAGAGCAGCATGTATATCTATTTATAAATAAATATATAATAAATATGTGTATATGTGTAATATATACACACACATATATGGCATCTAGTAAATAAGAATTCTAATAACCTTGGGGCTCCTTAAGTGAGTTAGCAGATTTTTAAAAATCTGTTTGTTTTCTTGTTTCAAAGGATCACTTGGAACTCTGTAGTAGTAGGTGGCATGGCTCTGTTTCCAAACATATCTTTTCTAGGAATCATCCCTGAGGGGTGCATGTATGCTTCTACCTAATTGAAGTTGGTTTTGGTCATGAAGTTTGCTTTGGCTTGCAAGTTCTGAGCAGAAGTGACATGCGTTATAACTGAGTAGAAATGCTGAGAATCATCATGGGGAATCTATCTCTTTTCTCTTCCTGACTAGAAAACAATAGCTCAGATAACGATTGACTCTGTATTCTGTTGTAAAGAAGACATACAATGTGCACACTGTGATTGAGAATACTGGGTCTGAAATCCTTGGAGAGTTGAGGTTTTTGTGGTACTCAAGCAAAACTGTAGCTCAAAAACACAAATAGTAGGACATTCTGTTATGGTCTGTCTGTCTGTCTGTCTCTCTCTCTCTATCTCTCTCTGTGTCTCTGTCTCTGTCTCTCTCGCTCTCTTTCTCTCTCTCTCTCTCACACATGGGTCTCATATCTATTTAACAAAAAAGCAGATTTATTAATAGTCTCAGTTTAGAGGTAGAGTTGGATATGCTTATGTAGTATAATAATAATAGTCACACAGGAAAAAGAGTTTTAATAAAGTTCTCCTGATTCATCTTTTCAGCTCTTCATCCTTAATCATATTCTGCTACATAAATGAAGGGAGTCCAGGAAGTTCTTGGACTCTGTAGAAGCTATATTAAGCCATTCAGGAATACTAAGTGCACTTACGGTGAGGGGGACATGAATTATTAAACATTATCCTAGTGACCCGGGAAGTTCACACAAAGGTCCTTCCTTACACCGTGCTGTGGTTTATCACTCCAGAGGAGTTGTTAGGCCACTGTCTCCCACTGTTGAAGTGTCTGAGGTCCCTGCTGCTTGTCAACCCAGTGACAAATGGAACCAGTGGTGTCAAATGCTGGGGTGAGAAGTGCATGCCAGCAATCCCTGTTTCTAGACACGAGTCAGAGTCAGGGAGATGGTAAGAGTGGGTCCTGGTTTGTGCCTCATATCTGGGCAGAAATGAACTTGAGAATCAGGCAAAGAACTGGGCTTCGCCGTGATCTAGGGAGTTGTCAGACCAAGCCAATAGAAAGGAATCAATTCCAAATTTCGTAGTCAAATTGTGTCCCACGTTAATCTCTTAGGCATTGTTGTGATGATCATTTAAGCTTCAAATTTGCTAGCAAGAAAACTGGACTGTGTATTTATATTTTAGATATTTCAGTTAAACTGTGATTCTGTGCTTTGGCTTTTATAAAAATTTAATTCTGTGCATTCTCATAATGCTACCTCAAAACAACCACTGCTCTCTCTCAAATGAGATACTGTGAATACTTGCCAGAAATATCAAGTTAATGCCCAAGCCAGCTCTATGTTCTGATTTATCTTCCATGTTGACTCTGAGTAACAGAGCCATACATTAAGGAACAAAGCCCGCTGCTGGGGTATTTATAACCTTGTCTTTTAAAACATTTGGCAGACGTTCAGACCCTCCATATGTTCACAGTATTAAACTTTACCATAAAAGGAACTAAAAGAGTTGCATTTGAAGAAAGCTGGTATTGTATGGTCTGAAAGTCTGGCGGTTACAAAAAAAATAATCAAGTTCAAGTTGAAATAACAGACGTTCTATGATCCTGCTGCAAGTTTAAATCTCACACAACAGAGTCCCGCTCTCTCTTAGCAGGGCAGATGTCGTATTTCAGGAGCATTTTCGGTGACTCAGAGCCTACACACTGAGCTTCTGAGCTTGGTTTAATAAGGATGCATTCCTGAGTGGTGAGGGAGAAAAGGGAAGGCTGGGAGGATAGGGCACTGAGGCCTAGCCCTGTGTCCATGACTAACTTCCTTCCAGCATTATTAAAGCTTTGCAGCGGTGAAGGGAAGCAATGATTATTCCCATGAGTCCTAGAGCAAAGATCCAGGAATATGGAAAGGAAATACTGGAATCTCTATTTATCCTCCTGTACACAAATGGATTTTTAAAAATCTATTTCTCTCAGAAAGGGAAGAAAAATACTTGCCATGTCATTGAAATTGGCACCATTTGACAGCATCTCTCAGAATCCTGCATTTTTTAAACCCTCTTTAAAGTGGTATAGCAAAGAACAGAAGGTCCAATACATCAGGGGTTCACAGCGATTCCACTGCCATTGTGTTGTGCAGTCAGGCAGGTTAGAGCTGCACAGTAAAGGGGAACTGTGGATTTTTTTCCCTGTGGATTTAGTTAAACAACCTATGTTTATAAGACATGTTTTTTTTTTCTTCCAGTACCTGAAAAAGGAAAAATGGATCAAAGATAGCACAAATAAGGCAAGCAAAGGAGAATCACAAGAGAAGAAACTGCCACCTAGAGAACTAACCTTCACCAGTATCATTCCGAACAGCAAAAGGACCAAGCCAAAATCAACCAGGAATTAGATAAGAAAAAATCCCCACAAAATGCAAAGCAGTCTCTTGAAGTGGATTCTGAAACGGGAAGGGAATATGAATAGAAAAATGAATAAAACCTAAATAACGTCCTTAGGTTAGTAGTATTATAACCTAAATAAAATTAGTAGGCTAATTATTAGTAGTAGTATATAGATGGATGCTAATTTCTTAGTTTTGATGAGTGTCTAAGTAGTTAACATTGGGAAAATTCAGTGAAGGGGATGCAGGAACAGTCTGAGCTATCTTTGAATCATCTCTCTATTTTTTTTTCTGAAATAGAAACTTATGAAAAGAATCCAAAGTGATCTGAAGAGTGATTTATAAAACAAATTCTCAAATGCTGGCAATGAGAAAAAAATGCCAAGTGCAGTACAAAATGTTGAAAGTCTAACCAAAGAAAAATATTTTTAATACAGATTTCCATTCTCTATCTCTGCGATCAAACTCATTCTAAGTATGTGATTTTTATATTCATAAAGAAACAGCAATGACTTCCTTTAGAAAGAAGCTCATGCTGTGGAAAGAACATTTTGAAAATATTTCTTGCACCATGGGATTTACTGATGAAAATGATTCACCTTACAAAATTATCAAACATTCACAGTGAAAACATAAGTTATCATTAACTATAATAAAGTCAGTGGAAATTCACAATTTAAATGAAGAGAATTTAGGATTCCTGATTTACAGACTCAGCTTTTTCTTGGAATGAAATCTAAACTTGTCTAGTGCAACATTGTGATTTGGTGATGAGGAAAAGGAAAAATCCAACTAATCAGTAAGAAATGCAATCAATTGTCTTTCCAACACTTCCTTCATTAACCAAGAAACCCTTCCCCCAGCCCATGTTTTAAATTATCCGTGCTATCACTGTGTTGCACACAATTTTAAGAAACTCTTTTCAAAAATTAGGAAAACGCCATTGTGACTAACACATGCCTTATGCCAGGAAATCTATTTCTAGGGAGTCATGGCAAATAGAGCCAGAGAACCATTCTGTAATGTACAAGAATTTTTACAATAGCATTGTGTATGGCATAACCAACCCAAGAGACCTAAATGCCCTCCTCTCCATCATCATGTGAAATGACAACTATTTCATCCTTTTACTACTCCAAATATTCTATACAAATGTAGAGGCATACTGATGCATATAGATGCAACATGCTTTTCATGGACAAAATAAAAAATCAACTAACTGCATATGAGCTTAACTAAGCTTGATTTTCCTTCTTTATAAAACATAAATCATATGTATCATCTACCTCACCACCTGAGTCTGTCATGGGAAGTGCATGAGATCACTACCTCCTAGATGCATAGGGGGAGAGTCTAGTCCAGCCTTTGGCTTGTAACAAGTACATTTGGAGTGAAGGAAATGGCAGTGGCCTTTTGGAAAATTCAGAGGAGCCTGAATGAATAGATGGGCTCTGAATATTTTATATGTATATTTTATTTATTTTTGTATAAAAAAACTGTTGCTATGCTAGTATTTTCAGGGGATAAAAATCTCTGCTTTAAGGTAGTGACAGGCAATTCTTCCCCTGAGTTATTTTAAAACAAAGCCAATGCAACAACAATACTCACAGGACCATATGTTGGAAAGGAACTGTACACGTTGTGAAGTGGGGGTTGGGAAGGAAGAAAGTGGGAGAAAAATGAAGGAGGGGCAACAAGTTTGACAAAATATGTACTCACTACCTTACGTAACTGTAACCCCTCTGTACTCATCTTCACAATAAAATTAACTTAAAAAGCAAAACAAAACAATACCTACCACAGACAC
Source organism: Perognathus longimembris pacificus (assembly GCF_023159225.1). Taxonomy (NCBI): domain Eukaryota; kingdom Metazoa; phylum Chordata; class Mammalia; order Rodentia; family Heteromyidae; genus Perognathus; species Perognathus longimembris. Next base: position 15,068,353 of record NC_063170.1, read on the forward strand.
ATCCTTACTGCCTGCTTGACAATGTGGCCCCATGTGGATCAAAGTCACATGGAATTTCCCGTTTTCTAGACTATTAACTTCCTGTGTGGAGAGAATAAGTACAATTATTTCTCACCTCCTTCTCAGCCAGAATTTGTCATTCTGTCTCCCACCCTGTTTCAACTTTCTTCCTTCTGCCTTCCCCAAATACAACTGCCATCTCTCCTTGTTAATTACAATCACACTCAACATTTATGCACATTATCTAGCAATTTATGTCTTTGTTCAATATCAGATCTCTTCTCTTGCCACTGGATTCATCTTGTATGGTTTAGGTCTGACATATTCAGTTGTTACATTTTTCGTGTTCTGGAGATTGAATCTAGGTCTTACACCTGCCAGGCAAACATGTTACCATTGAACTGCCTCCCTAATCCAGTTCTTGTTTTTCAAATCAGTCTTTCATTTTTTACCTTCCTATTTCTCCCAAGGTAAAACTGATTGGCTCTGCATCTGCATGATGATATCAGGGGCCTGGATTGTACTTCACATATTAACTTGAAGCCAACCTTTACTGGTCCTCATTTTACATGTCTACAGAAGACCCTCCTCTTCCTTACATTGGGTTGGCTCGGGCTTGCCGAGGGGACACATGGATCTCATTCATGCTAAGGCCACATGGTGAAGTCCTCTTTCTTCCTCTACTATCAGAGATATGTCATTCTTCAATAAGCTTATCTTCTCCTTATGTAAAAAGATAATCTACTTCCTTTCTATGATCAATGTATGCCATATCATCATGTAGCCTTATAACCACTATATCAGTGAGAGTATGCACATACACACACACACACACACACACACACACACACATATTCAAGGGTAGCTTTTCATTCACAGTAGGATCAGTAGGAAATAGTTACTAACTCAATTGATAAATATGTTCTGAATGCCTACTGTATAGAAAAGATCATCCATGTATATGCATAAAGTATGTCTATAAAGTATCAGATAAAATGAAAATATATTACTTAAATATGCAGACCATACTGTTGTGAAATATCCTTCAAGTTAGAATTTTAGTGGGTAATTTATCTACGAAATACAGAGGTATGACAGGAGCAAATAGATACATTTTCACTAAAAAAAAAAATACCAGATTTTTTTTCTTTGTCTTTTATGTCTTATCTTATTGACTTCATTTTGTAGCAAGTCTTTTCCACATCCTCTTAGATATAAGAAGCCCTGGGAGAGTTATTATTTCCAGGCAAATAATGAAAGCAAAAGTTAAAATTGTGATTTTTAGTCAGTCAGATTTGAGTCATGTCCAAGTTTCTCAAGAAATCAATGTCTTACTCTCACTTATTTGCAGAGGTCAAAGACAAAAATTATAGATTTAGAGAATCAGATGAGGATTTTCTAAAGCAAAAAAAACCCCTGTGAAATATGAGATAGATAAAAAAGATAGCATACCAACTATATTAAACAAGCAAAAATGACATTGTCCATCACAAAGAGCTTAAACAAAGAAAGTTCTTCAAAATATAGATCTATAGGAAATGATATTTCGTGCAGGGGTCAGTTTCAAAACTACCTTCCTTTGTAAAATCTCTCTACTCCCTACAAAAGAAACTGTAGAATAACAAATCATTTTTATATCTCTAAATCCAGCTCTGAAGTTGCTTTTGATTTTGCACCTACTATGTTTCGTTGCCATTACTTGTTTAAGTTTTGCCCAAGGGAGCATCAGCTTAATTTCCTACTTCTCCTAGCCCTGCTCTTCATCTTCTACTTCCATCTCTTTTTCTTGCCCTTTCTCCTCCTTTTCCACTCCCTGCTCCTCCTCCTGCTACTCCCCCCTTCTTCTGAATCCCTCTCCATCTTCTACTTTACCATCTCCACACTGAACACACAGGAGACTCTTTAGAAATATTTGCTAAGTGCATATGTAGACACTGAATTCAACCATCAAGAGAAAGGCTAGGGCCTGTTTCAGAGACCTTTTTTTTTTTTTTCTTTTTTTCTTTTTCCTTTCTTGAGCCTGAGGGCTCATGGAGGGGAAACCTTTCTGAAGCCCCACCTACTTTTTCCCTCTAAACCACAGTAGTACATTAAGAAGGCACTACAAATAACTTCCGAAGTTGATTAAACACAAGAATCTGGCTACCTTTTAACTAGGAATCTATTTACTTTTCCAGAGGCTTCATTTCATCACATTAAAAATAAAACTTAAAATAGTCACACAATGAGTATTTTAACACTAGAGCTGGAAAATTTATTTGGAAATGAGCAGCACAGATCTTCCAGTTAGCTTTACCTCTCTATGTAGAGTTTTCCCCTTATTGCTCCTTATTTACTTACATCTCATTCTTCAAAATTCTCTTGGATTAAGTAGGCGACTATAAAGCATGAATTTTCTTCCTAAGACATCGTATTGTTTCTTAACAATTTGTTGCCTGAGTTCCCTTCTTTGCCTTTCTGATCATCTTGGCAAACCACACTTCTTATGTGGTAACAGTGTTCTTTTGTTTGTTCAACCAGTAAATGGTAGTTTCTTTGGAACATGCCCTCTCAGTAGGTGTAATGAATTGATTTCTTCCACTTTGCTGGAAGCAGAGGTTGGTCCTGTTCTGACAGTAGAGCCCTGGCATCTCAGACCCAGGAGAACTTGGGTAATAATGCACCCAGGGCAAGCACTGCCCAGGATACTGGAAGGATTGTTGCAGATGACAGAAACTTGCAGCTTGAACCTAACAGGCAATAAAAGGAGCTATATTTGCTAATGCAATTTATAAAATGGTTAAAATTTCCATTTCTTCTTTCCTCTTTCCCTCATATCTTTATTCACCTGTTCTCCCTTTGTCTCAATTCTCAGTGATTGGCTTTATTCTCATTCAGTCTGTCACTATAAGCAGAAAAATAGGCCTGATAGCTAGCTAAGCGCCTGCTTTGTTCTTGAAACTTTTTGTCTCAAAAATATGTTCCCTTCTGTTTTTGCTTTCTTCCTTTCTCTGTTCACTGCAATTGTCTCTCTTATTTTTTTTTGGCCATGTTTATCCTTATATTTGTTTTCTCTCTGTTTCTACATAAAATATTATGAAACAATTCTGATTGGCCAAGCTTAAACCAATGTTACACCTCTGCACCAATCTGAGTGCAAAGAAGGAATGGAGTACCATGATTGGCCAGGCCTAGGTGAAGCCTGGCAGTACTTCAAACTCATCAAATATTCATTGAGAGACAGGCAGTACTACTAGCATCCTGTAAATGAAGGATGATACTACTGGAGTTGGAAGCCTAGTCCTTGAATTTGTTGGGTTGGCTCTCTACCACTGAGCCATGGTTGCAGCCTGCTTTTTCCTTGTTATTTTTTAATAGTGTGCCACTCCCCAGCCCGCATGCACCTGAGCCCTGATCTATCAACATTAGGTTTTCCATAATTGGGGAGATAATAAATGCATGCCACCACATCTGAATTCTCTGTGGAGATGCGGTCTTGTGGATATTTTGCCCAGCCGGGCCTCAGATTGCTTAGTCTCCCCAGTAGCGAGTGTTATAGGTGTGAGCCACTGATACCGGGCTCATAGATACATTGCTCAGGTGTGTATCAACCAAGAAGAAATCTCAGTATACGCACTATCCATGTTCAGGTAACCTACCTTGTGTTTTTGTTTTATATTTGTTTTACATAATGACAGTAACTAAGGGACTCTGAACTTTAACACTTGGAGATTTTTTGAGACAAACTTTGAGTCTACCACAATTTATGGTCGTACTGCACCCAGAACAAAGAGTGATTAACTTCTAAAAGTGCTGACAGGAAGTCTGAAACTTTTTAATAATCTTAATTGAATTTTAAGTGATTATATTATCCTTTTGAGAGTAGTTAGAGGTTAACAAAAATTCAAGTGGAAAATACAGAGCCTTCCCATGCACCATCACAGTCTTCTTATTCCCAAGACTTACTTGTAAGTATCTTGGATCTGCCTCATATGTGAGAACCTCTTTGAAAACTAATGAAGGCTAAAGTGGTTGGGGCTTGACTCAAATGGTAGAGTACTTCTGTACCAAGCTCAAGGTCCTGAGTTCAAAAATCCCATAAACACACACACACACACACACACACACACACACACACACACACACACACTGTGGGGGGAGGAGCAGGAGAGAGATTGAGAGTGAACACTCATGACTGAATTTTTAACTCAGTGTGTTGAATAATATTTAATTAATTTAATTGGTTGCTATGCTTTGTTATTAGGATTACCTTCCAATCACAGCTTGTCCTCTGAGTGAAATATGTAGTATACTTGAAATGATGTGGTCAAAGTACTGCTGGCCACTGCTAGATCTTATCTATAAATCTTGGCTATTTGGAAAGTAGAGCTCAGGTGAATCAGAATTTGAGGACAAATACAAATAAAATGTTTGTGAGACCCCAACTCAAACAGTAGCTGGGGACAGTGGCACATGCTTGGTGTTTCAATTACACTGGGGAATTAAAAACCAGAGAATTGTGGTTTCAGGCCATAGGCAAAAATTGAGAGTCTCTCTCTAAAATAACCAGAGTAAAAAAAGATGCAGGCATTATTCACATGTTAGAGTGCCTGCCTCCCAAGCACAAACACCTGAGTTTAAAAACACCACTAATTCTGAATAAAAAGTTTCAGTAATATTCTAATAATGTCATTGTGTTTAGACTTTTGAGGAACCTACATACTGCTTTGCAGAGTAGTTAAATAAATTTACTTCATCACCAACAATGTAGAAGTATACCCTTTTGGCCACATCACTGCCAACTTCTGCTATTATTAGTTTTCTCGATAATGGCTATTCTAACTGGGGTGACGTTCTGTGTTGCATTTCTTTTATGGCCAGAGATGTTGAACATTTATTTGTTGGCTATTTATACTTCTTCTTCTGGGAAATCTCTTTGTAAGCCTTTAGCCCATTTTTAGTTGGGTTATTGTTTCTTTGAAGGTTTATGGGAGGTAATTTTTTTAACTTTCTAATTTCCCTATGACCCAGAAATTCCACTCCTGGGCATTTATCTAATAGACCACAAACAAGGCCACACTAAAAGGACCATCTCAGCCATGTTCATTGCAGCATTTTTTTTTTAACCATAGCCAAGATAAAATCAAAATATGGATGACTGGATCAAGAAAATGTGACATATACATACAATGGATTTCTATGCTTCCATCAGAAAGAATGATATGACACTATTAGTAAGGCAATGAAAAGACTTGGAAAAAACTATATTAAGTGAAGTAAGTCATATCCAAAGAAACATAGGTTGCTTAGTTCCCCTCATTTGTTGTAACCAGAATATGTCTATGAATCTACAAGTAAATACTTTAAGTAGTAAAAGAAAAAGAAAGCATACTTGGACATGATAAATTTTACAGGACTCTATTTAGGTAGGGAGAACAAAGAAGGATGTTCTTAGGAAAGGATTGCAAAGGCTCAATAGCTCTGTTCATATGATTGATATAAAATGATGTTTACTAAATGAACTCCAAGAAATGGACCCAGACATTTTTTGGTATCTTCCTTTTTATTTTTCGTTTTCTCCTTTGTTACTATTTTTGTTTTCTGTACCTTTTGTCTTGTTTGAAGGTTATCTGTTTGGGGGAGGATAAAGGGAGCACAGAAACAGTATGACAAAGGGTGAACAAATGCAGCAGTGGAACTCACTAGACACTATGTGAAAATGAACTATAGAACTTGTGGGGTTGGGAGGGTGGGAGGGAACAAATGGGAGAAAAGGAGGGATGGGTGCCACTGTTCAAAAAGAAACGGTACTCATCACCTGACATTACCTGACTTAGGTAACTGTAACTCCTGTGTGTGTACATCACACATACGATAACAATAAAATATGTAAGAATTAAAAAAACCACCTCAATAACTAAAAAAAACAGATATCATTTGAATGTAGAAATAGCAGATTTATATTCTGGTCCTTACTGCTCCCTGAATCCTAATTGTCTAGACTCACAGCTGAGGACTGTGGGTGGGCCTGGCCTGGAGGCCTAGAGTGAAGCAAAAATACTTTCTTCAAATGCTTTGTCCTTATTCCAGGGAGCATCCACCCCCTCCCCGGCGTGCCCCCCCCCCAGCTTTCCCCCAATGGGGACACTTGGAAGTTGTTGAGTAGTATGCGGCACGGTTCCTGAAGACAAGGGATATTATTTCTGGCAAAATACGAAAGAACTTCTTCTCTAGAGTCATTTTGACGGCTAAGTTTGGTATTGATCTCTACATCCTCAAATATCAAAACCAACTTGTCAGTGATAAAAAAGCAAGTGGCCAGAGACCTCCCAGGAATTTCCTGCTAGAAAAAGAAAAAAAAAATAATCTTGCTCTTTGCTGTCCAAATGCTCAGCATGCTAAACCTCACTTTGAATTGGCCTTTCAAACAGATAATGAGGTGGTAACACAATACAGGACTCAAATAGAAATGGATGGAGTGCTGAAGAATTCCTCAGGATATGAGCTAAGATGTGTATACAAACCAGTCAGCGACCATTAATAAAATCCATTCTTTGGCCACTCTCCCTATCTGTCTTTCCTGCTCTGTTGGAGTCTGGGATTCTTAAAGAAGAGAACCACACTTCAAACAACACATCTGCTTAGTTAATGAAGGTGTCAGACTGGAGTTGGGTTTTAAAATGGAAATCCTTTGGCATATTGCAATAAGGCAATAACATGCTTTTCATGGATTGTAAGAATTTAAACACTTTGAGTTGCTTTCGTAGAATGTCTTTAAGTTTTAATAATGCCCAGCCCTTCTTAGTTTGCAGTGAATGAATAGGGGAAAATGTGTCAGACATTGCTGTAATTACAGAGCGGCTATCTTGAATATAAAGTAGCAGAGAGATAGCTTTTCTTCTACATATATTTTTTTTTCCCATTAAAGGAAATTGGCAGGTAATCTTATTCACACAGGTGAATTTCCTTCATTTCTTTAGAGAATTAAATAAGGACACAGATGAGTATGGAACCAGGATATATTTAATTATGATTTACCATTTTGTCAGGTAAATAATAACCCACATAAGCAGTTATATGATTTTGGGGTTAGGAGACTGTGAGTCTTGAAACCTGTGTGTTGTTCAACATGAAAAGTTAGCAGTGGGCTCCATCAGAATGTGCTGAGGAAGTAGCAACTTCAGTGAAAGAAGCATAAGCTGGTGAGTAAAAATTCGTGCTGAGATCTAATATCACAGGGAAGATATTTTGGTAACTTCTAGTCTATAGCCGCCTTCCTCAATATCAAGTGAGCAAAATTAGCAAAGTTTAGCATTCTCTTTAGATTTCTTTTTTCTTTTAACATGAAATGGCAGACGGGCTAGGGGATACCTCAAGCTACAGAGTGCCTTGAGTTCACATCAAATCTCCATCAGGTAAAAAAAAAAAAAAGGAAAATAGAGGTGAGATCTACTGCTCACCATACAAGAGAACACTGTTCGAAAATAAATTGCAGCTTTATGGGGCATCTTAATGAGAAGCCTCTTGAAACAATATAAACCTTTCAGAAAAATACATATGTCTTCACAAATTTAGGACCCACAAATATTTCATGAGATTACAAAAAGTGATCAGTGATAAAACTGATCCTCTTAAATCAAGAGTTTCTAGTGGAAAGAGGATCTACAACATCAGTGACTATTTTAACAGTACACGCATTTAGCAATGAAATAGAATCCAGGATTTTAAAATGACTGTGACAAGAAGAGGAGAAAAAGCCCAAACAATAGATAACAATTTTTAAAATGTGAACGAAAAACTTAAACAGGCACTGCATTAAGGATGATGTTAAAACATGCAATAAGAGTAGAAAATAGTGCTAACTTAACCTGTCAGTAAGGAAAGAGAAAATAAAGATATGTTTCCTGGTACCTTCAAACACAGCAGGTAAGATAAGAAAGAGGAAGTCAATGAATTGAGGAGGGTGTGAACCAATTGGATGTCATATCTGCAAGGATTTCAATTTTGTTTTTGAATGATAAAACTCCAAGCCAGGCATAGTAGCTGGTGCTTGTATAATCCCAGCTACTTGGGAGAAAGATATTGGAAGCAATGTGACATGATGCCATCATGGGGAAAAAAAAAAAAAAGAGAACTTCAGTTCTACAAGGTAGGTGTCATAGTTTATGTCTGCAATTCCAGCAGAGGTAGGAAGATCATATTCCGAGGCCAGTTCTTGGTAAAAGTATGAGACTGTCTAGAATTAGCAATAGATAAATGTGCTGAGTTCTGAGGATATTGCTCAGGTGGTAGAGCACTTGCTAAGTCCTGAGTTCAAATCTTCAATGTTGCAAAATAATGAAAATAACACCCACGCGGGGCTGGGGATATAGCCTAGTGGCAAGAGTGCCTGCCTCGGATACACGAGGCCCTAGGTTCGATTCCCCAGCACCACATATACAGAAAACGGCCAGAAGTGGCGCTGTGGCTCAAGTGGCAGAGTGCTAGCCTTGAGCGGGAAGAAGCCAGGGACAATGCTCAGGCCCTGAGTCCAAGGCCCAGGACTGGCCAAAAAAAAAAAAAAAAAAAAAAAAAAAAGAAAAGAAAATAACACCCATGCTAAAGATAAGCCCAAAGCGGGGCAGGGAGAACTAAACAACAGACATACTTATTATCCAGTAATTCTATCACTAGACATATTTTCCAACAGAGATGTTGCTTGTATGACCAAAATACACATGTAAAATGATTCATAGAAACCTTGCTGATGGGACAGGCCTGGGGAAGAATGTGGAAAAAGGAAGTAGAATTATCCACAAGATGACAGTGAGACTATTTCTACCATGCCAGAATTATATCAAATCATTTAAATAATGTAGGCTTAATATAATAACCAAAATCTTTAACTTATAGCATTATGAATCTTGAATTAATTAGAAAAGAAAAATTGTTACTGGTGTTTAAAGGAATTCAACACATTTTTGTCTACTTCTACCTTTACTGTTTTGTCTCAAAATTGTTCCATAATATATCTATCTACTTTATCTTACATTTTTCTGTCTTCTTTTTTCTCTATCTTCAGCACATCTCTCCTTACTTTGTTCCCAGCAAGTATATAAGCATACACAAATATTTTCAACTAAAATAAATGAAATGAAACTCCTCCTTCTGATGTCTATACTTTTGTTCATTCTTTTTGCCCTTCACTGATGAATTTTTGAACAGAGATGTCCATGTACATTGAAATCACTTCTTTATTTGTACAGTGATCAGTGTTTGGGTGAATGTGTCTTTATACTATGAATTTACTCATTGAAACATTATCAAGGGTGAACCCAATAACTAATTTTCAATTGCTATCTTAACTGAGGTTTCAGGAAGATTTCATCTGATTGATTTCTCCTTCTTATTGAAGTTTTTTTTTTTTTTTTTGACTCAGCCACTTCAGGTTTTCTTGACACTCTAATTACCCAGAGGAAAGGATTAATTTTCCAGCCTACAACTTTCAATAGAGGAAGGTTCTGGCTACTCTGCTCCTTTCAAGATGGTACAGAGAGTGAGCAAGCAGTCAATTGCTCCTTTAAACCTGGCACCTAGTACTTCACATAGAAAGCAGAAGGGAGAAAACTGCTTGTCTTGGGGTGACTTCTCTGAGTGAACACAGGGGCAACCCTTTGCTTTGTGAAGAGGTAAATTCTTAGACCTAAAGAGAGATCGTGATTCCTTATGTGTGTGTGTGTGTGTGTGTGTGTGTGTGTGTGTGTGTGTGTATATATATATATACATATATATATATATGAATGAGTTTTCATGGCATCCAGTCAATAAAACTGGTAATTAAAATTTAATTTGTGGGGCTAGTGCTGTTGTTTGATGCTTTCCTAACATTTGCAAAGCTCTGAATTTAATTCCCCAGAACCACAGAAAATAAACAAGTACATAAGTAAACTAATAATTAGAAATCTCAACCAGTATTGGTGGTACAGGTCTGTAATACCAAATTTTAGGACTGGAATGAATAGGAAAATCAGAACCAGAAGCTTGGAGGAAGTTCAGGTAAACCTGGGCTACAATAGCAACACATACACAGACACACACACGTGTATACATGTATACACATAGGTACATATATACATAGGCATATATAGATGAACAGTGGAAGATCTGAAAACTAAAACAGAGCATGGTGACAAGTGAAAATACAGTATAAATACATTTTCCCATCACTCAGGAGATGGAGGCAGGAAAATCAAGTATTTACAACTAGCTAGGACAGAAACAGAAGAAGACATTATCTTAAAAACAAAATTTTTGAAAAAAAATTAAAAGGACTCAAGTGAGTGGTAGAGAAGTTGCCTAGCATATGCAAAACATGTCAGTTCCAAGCATAGCACTACAACACAGGAAGGAAGGAAGGAAGGAAGGAAGGAAGGAAGGAAGGAAGGAAGGAAGGAAGGAAGGGAGGGAGGGAGGGAGTGAGGGAGGGAGGGAGGGAGTTTAGGGAGGGAAGGAGGGAAAGAAAGAGAGAGAGGGAAGGAAAGAGAAAGAATCAGATTCAAAAGTGGAAATAATCCTGTCAAGATAATTCAGGACAGTAAGAGGATGTGGAAGAACATAATATGAGATTTATATTTTTTAAAATGACAGTAGAAATGACTTGAACTTGGGTAGTCTATCTAGCTTTTAACATCTTCAAAAGAGCTGCTGACGTTTGAAGTTTGAGCAGGTCAGGATGACCTGGAACTTTACTTATTTGGCTTCCTGTTCCTTCCTATGGCTTTCCCTGAGTCATTTTCAGTAGAACCCTAGGCTTCCAGAACACACCTTTAAAACTGCTGGCATAGAAGTGCTAACAGCATCTTATTCAATCCAGAAATCCTCTGAATTTATGATTTTACTAGGAAGTGATTCATCAGAGAGACTTCAAACAAAAACAAAAACAAAAACAAAAAATTACTGGGCTGTATAAGTGATTCCCCAAGCCTTAGAGTTTTCCAATTAGTAATTCATATATTCAGCATATCAACTATGATATAATAGCATGCTTAAATATGCAATCATTTCTCAACTTGATTGTAATAACTTGTCTGTAATAAAAAGAGGTCTCCCTTCATCGCTGTGTTGAGTAAATGTTAAATTAATCATGGACCCTTGCCAAATATGCTTTTTTTAAAAAAAAGAATTTAAAGCAGATAAATTGTTTTCCTGAGCATGAATCACATTGACTGTTTTCTAACAGCATTTTTGGTAATTACTTCTTTGATTGCCCCAGTGATAGTATCAAGATGGATGCTTAACCTTTGTCCCAGGCCTTTGTGTGCAAATATATTGGAGAACATGGCCAATGATTTAATACTCTGTGCAAGAGGGAGCCTTAAACCCTGTCTCTGATCTACAACAGACTGAATGGAGCCTGCGATGGAAAGATGAGATAATAAAGGGGAAATCTTGGCAAGAAAATTACATTGCCTTGAATCCTAATGGCAAAATACCTAGGAAAAGCTAAGTTTTGGGATAGTTTTGTGTATTTTTTCTTAAATGTGCAGAGATTTTAAATGGTACAGAAATCTTTGCAACATGTAGCTATGCGGAAATGGATGATGTGTAAGATAGCTCTTTAAAAACACTCTATTTTTTTCAGGCTTCACGAATACCTGGAGAATTTATCCAAGAAATTCTACAAATCTACAGTAAACCCAATGAAGAATAAAAGATAAAAAGTAAACTTGAACATGATAAATAGGACTCTAAACATTCACACAGTGAGACTAAAGGAGGGTATTCTTCTGAGAGGGTCATGAGGGCTCAATAGTAATGTGCATATGCTTATATAAAATGACCTTTATCAAAATGAACTCCAAGAAATGGAATCAGGAGTTTGGTTTTTCTTCTGTTTTTGCACTTGTGTCACTGGTTTTGATCTCTGTATCCTTTTGTCTTATGCATAAGTTTATCTGACTTCGAGAGGGGAAGGGAAACACAGAAATGGTGGGACAAAGGATGAACTAAGTCAGCAGTGATATTAGATACAATGTTGAAAATTAACTATACAACTTGGGGGGAAAGGTTTGGGAGAGAAAAAAACTGGGAGAATGAGGGAAGCAGTGACATTGTTCAAAAAGAAATGTATTCAATACCTGACTTATGTAACTGTAACCCCTCTGAATATCACCTTTACAATAAAAATTAAATTAAAAAAGGATTTCTTTTATTTCTGTAATTTTTTTTTTGCAAGTCCTGGGGCTTGAACTCAGGGCTTGAGCACTGTCCCTGGCTTCTTTTTGTTCAAGGCTACAAGCACTCTGCCAATTTGAGCCATAGTGCCACTTCTGGACTTTTCTATATATTTGGTGCTGAGGAATCGAACCTAGGGCTTCATGTATACAAGGCAAGCACTTTACCACTAAGCCATATTCCCAGCCAAAAAAGAATTTCTTAAGGAGATAATTGTTCTGGATTTTTTTGAGGAGATTAGAAAGATTATGGTTTGAGGACAACCTGGGTAAAATGTGAGCAAGACCTCCATCTCAACCAATAAAATATGCTTATGGGCATCTTTGATTCCAACTACATGAGAAGGATAAATAGGATGGTAGTCTGAGGTCAGTCCCAGGCAGAAAGGGAAGACACTCTTTGAAAAATAACAACAACAACAAAGGGTGGCTTAACTATTACAATACTGGCCTACCCAGTATGAGATTATTTTTAGTTCAAATCCCCAGTATAGCCACATAAAATGCATACCAAGATCATACACTGTCATTTGATAAAACCACATTAGTTTTCATGAGTGTTATTGCTATTTGAGGCTAAACTGAAATATATTATGGGATTAAATAATGTTTTATTATGTCCTACTTTCAAACTCTTGCTTAGATCTACTTTCTCTGGAGAAAGTTCACATTTCCTACAAGTAGATTTATTTTAAAAGGTTCTCATGAAGTGAAAAGAATTAGCTAATCTTCATGGAATGAAAATCTTCCCTTGCAGAGCGAGAAGACAGAAATTAGAAATTCAATAAGGTGCTTTGAGGTGGTTTGAATTTCTGGGTCTGAGCATAGAGACAAGAAGGAAAATGTGGCCACCATGTATGCACATCTAAAGATTAAGTGTCCATATCCACTAGCTCACTTCCATGAATGAAAATGTACCATATAATGAAAAATGTACCAATAGATGTTAGCCAGCTTTGTTTGGGTGCATTTCGGGACATGTATGTGGCACAATATTACTGGAGACTGAGCCCACAGCTTCATGTTTGCTAGAAAAGTGCTCTATCACTGGAGGCATGTTTTCAAGTCAGTTGTTACCCCAACGCCGGCATGATGGACATGGGGAAGGGAATGCTTGTGACAGTACAGATTAAGCATAAGCCCAACTGTATAGACTCCAATTTATCAAGGTTGATTTACGGCTGCCTGAGAATGTTTCCTATGACAGCAAGAGTGTGATTCTGAGTAGTCAACACAGTGTTACTCCTTAAGGCTGACTTCCTCCTAGATGGAAAGTTAGCCATACTGGCATCCCTCCATTCCAGAAGATTTATTCATTTTGTTTTGTTTTGCAAAATAGACACATATTGAAGATTGGACTGTTCTTTACCCATAGAACTTCAAATCAGCACCTTGCCCCTCATTTTCAATAAGTGTCCCTGGACAAGAGATCTTGTATTAAACAGTGTTTGATAGAAGGGGTATATTTTCCAGTAGAAGAGGCCCAATAGTTAGCCTGTGATCATAAAATCTACCATCATGTTACAAAGAAAATTTTCCAAGAAGCAGTGGCCTGATTTATACTGAAACAAAAGGTTTAGCTCACAGAAATGATCTGCATAGTCTGGTAATCACAAACTTCACCATCATGTTTCATCTAGAATCATTTTGAAGGAAATGGATTTCTGTCTTCCTGAAAGTTGTAGGTCTAACATATCAAAGTATATTCCATATTGCTATTCTGTGACCAACCAATGCTTGTTATAAGATGATAGGGATTTAGGAACAAGGGGTAGAATTTGAAGCTGACCCACTTACTGTCATTTCCAATGACCAACTGGGGATTCTGTTCTTCCCAACTGTGCAACTCAGTGTTCTATCAGGTTAGAGATCCTGGTGTCCAAAGGGAGTCCATTGACAAGAAGGACATTTCACTACAAGTTACTGCTGCCACCAGGATACTTTGTACCAATTATATATTCAGGGACCATCCAGCAATAAGGAAAGCATTCATCTTGTCCAAGGTCACTCATCCTGGCCAGCAGTTGGAAGAACTGGAGGGTGATCTGTTGCTGCCATACATAGTTCTCATGTTCTGTACGGTTTGTGACAGGATGAACAGGACCAGTGGCCTGGCTGGTGAAGTCACTAAAGAAGTTTAGCTTTTTCAGAAGTGAGGCCTAGATTATCAGTAAGCTGAAGAGTGGGATGGATGGTTATAGTTCTGAGGCTATCTCTAACAAGAACTACAGGCCATTTTCCTAATTTCTGTCCTCTAAATTTCTCCTCAGAAATGAAGCCTCTAGACACTTGATTATGTATGTAGAGTAGATCCTATAGTACCGGCAATATAGTAGCAATCAAATCTTCCCTGCTGGGGGGAGAAAGATGGCGCCGAGACAATAGGGAGGCACCCCGACTCGCACCAACTGAATAGCGAGCTGGGAACTCCAACACCCAACACTCCACCAAGAACCCTGCAAAACCAGCATCCAGAAGCAGTGGAGAAACGCAGGAAAACAAAAAGGAGCAAAAAAGAAGAACCGAAAACCTACACGGAGCCGGAGATTCACCGGGGCACCCTCCCCCCACCAGCCGGCCCTGGCCCAAACAGGGTCAGGCTGGGAAAGGGAAACCCGGCGATCGGCAGACAGGTTGCCAGGAGCGCAAAATCCATATAGCGGGAGACCCCACGGACACAAAGCAGGGTGCGGACCAAGACACACCCAGCAGCGACGAGAAGTTCGGGTCCACACCGGATTCGGACAAGGGAACCCAGCGCGGCAGAAAGAGGGAACGGGGGAGCCACCACGACACTTCGCCAACCCCTGAAGGGCCAACGGCGGTGCGGGACACACACACAAAGCAGCAAAAGTGAGTCCCCCATAATCCCTTCCCCCAACGGGAGACCCAAGCCCGACAAAGACGATATATCTCCCTCCCTCCCCCTCCCCACTCCCGTGGGAACAAAGATTCCCCAAATCAGGCGGGAAGCTCCCAGCAGGCACTGGGAAGCCA
The DNA here is from genome assembly GCF_023159225.1 of Perognathus longimembris pacificus. Taxonomy (NCBI): domain Eukaryota; kingdom Metazoa; phylum Chordata; class Mammalia; order Rodentia; family Heteromyidae; genus Perognathus; species Perognathus longimembris. Next base: position 15,083,541 of record NC_063170.1, read on the forward strand.
GTCTAGCAGGGGAAGGGCGGAACAGCCCCAAGCCCCCAAAGGTTCCTGAACTGGCAGAACCGGCCCCGTCCCCTTCCCAACAGGGGCCAGGGACGGCCGGCAGGGCAAGCCCCACCCGAGGCGCCTAGACCTTGCGGACTCTTACAACTAAAATCACAGGCGCTGGTGGGCAATACCAGCCCAGCAGGGTCACCTGAGCCTGATCTCGTTCCCCCTCCTCGCAGCGGAGGCGAGGTCTGAGGGTGCCAAGCCACACCCGGACAGTCGATCCCACTGGGCCCCACACATACTGCTTCCCCCCCCCAACGGACTCGCGGGAGGGCGCAAGCACAACCCAACAACCCAGGGCTCGCTCTGGGAGGCAGACCCCACTTAAGTGCCTGTTGTAGGGGACTCACAGTGCACAGGAGGGCGGGGCCCCGGCGAAAGCGCCCGCTCTGATAGGCGTGCCCTGCACTGGTGGGCGGGGCCACAGCGACAGCACCTGCTGACGCAGACACGCCTACACAGAAGGGAGGGAAGATCTACACAGACTTCCAGATGCGCAAATCACAAAGAAACATAACTCAGTTCATCAAAGGACAAGCCAACTCGCCAGCTCCAAAAAGCAGCACGACTGGAGAGGAGATGGAGAATAAAAAAGCAAATGAGGACATGTTAACAGGAATGATCGAAACCGTCAGAAATGAAATCAGAAAACAATTCCAGGAGTTTAGAGCGGAAATCTGGAAGGACACCCAGGAAGCCAAGAAAGAAATGGAAGCAAAACTGGATACAATGCAAGCCTCGTTTAAAGAAATGGAAGCAAAAATGGATACAATGCAAGCCGCCTTTAAAGAAAATCTCCACACCCTGAGAATTGAAATGCATGAAAAAATAGATTTAAAATACAACTCTTTAAAGGAAGAAATTTCCACGATCAGAGCTGATATGACAACCATGAATAGCTCTCTGACATCCATAAACTCCGCAATTGAAACCATAACACAAAGAGTGGACCATATGGAATCCAGAATCTCTCGCCTGGACGATGAAGCAGCTGACAACAACCAGAAAATGACCACACTCCAAGAAAAGGTGAAGCTTCAGGGAAGATTACTCCAGGAACTAATGGACAAAGACAAGAGATATAATCTGCGTATAATTGGAATAGAAGAAGGAGCCGAATATCAGAGCAGAGGGCTTAATCATGTTCTCAATAAAGTTATTGCAGAAAACTTCCCCAATCTCACAGGGGACCCCATCCAGGTAACCGAAGCCTATAGGACACCTGGCAGGCCAGACCCCAGGAAAACCACCCCAAGGCACATAATATTCAAGACTACAGACCTCAAGATTAAAGAGCAAATTCTGAATTCAGCCAAAGCGAAGAAGGAAACTTTTTTCAATGGGAAGAGGATTCGAATAACATCCGACTTATCCACACAAACTTACCAAGCTCGAAGTGAGTGGAAGAACACCATCCAAGTACTTCAGAATAACAATTTACAACCTCGGATCAAATATCCAGCGAAACTGGAGTTCACATTCGAAGGGAGAACCAGATCTTTCCACACCAAAGAGGAGCTAAAGGAGTATGTGAATAAAAAACCAGCCCTACAGCGAATATTAAGAGGGGAAGCCCACCCAACAGAGATCGTAAAAGACACACAGACAGATTCAGAAAGAAACTTCAATAGCCAAAGTCCAGCAGAAACACAAGCTCACTAAAGACAAGAAGAAAAAAAAAAAAACAACAGGAAAAAACAGCCCAACAAGAAAATGGAAGGAGAAAAAACACCCTTATCCTTGATCTCTTTAAATATAAATGGCTTAAACTCCCCGATCAAGAGGAGCAGACTGGCAGAATGGATCCGCAAGCAAAAAGTTGACATCTGTTGTCTACAAGAGACCCACCTTACAGCAAGGGACAAAAACAGGCTTCGAATGAAAGGATGGAGCAAGATCTACCAAGCAAATGCACCCACCAAAACGGCAGGTGTAGCCATCCTGATCTCAGACAAGCTGGATTTCTCTTTAAAGTCCACTCAAAAAGACAAAGAAGGACACTACATATTGATACAAGGAAAAATCCAGAATCAAGACATCACGGTGATAAATGTATACTCACCGAACAAAAGAGGCCCGACATATGTCAAGCAAATTCTCACAGAATTACAGAGCAAGATAGATGCAAACACAATCATAGTGGGTGACTTTAATACTCCTCTCTCTCCAAGAGACAGATCCAACACCCAGAGGATTAGTAAGGGAGCTGAGGACCTAAATAACACCATTGCCCAAATGGATCTAACAGACCTATATAGAACCTTCCACCCTACAGAGACCCAATACACCTTCTTTTCAGCAGCCCATGGATCATATTCCAATATAGACCACGTCATAGCCCACACAAAGAACCTCAGCAAATACAAAAGAATTGACATCATCCCATGTATTATATCTGATCACAGTGGATTAAAGGTAACCCTCAACAACAAAGGATACCACAGAGCCTATACACACTCTTGGAGGCTAAACCCCACGCTGCTATCCAACACTTGGGCCACAGATCAAATTAAAGATGAAATCAACGAATTCATAAGCCACAATGACAAAGAAAACACATCACAAAGAAACCTATGGGACACAGCTAAGGCAGTACTGAGGGGCAAGATCATTGCACTCAGTACCCACATTAAAAGAATGGAAGCAGAGCAGGTGAATACCCTCACGATGAAACTAAAACAACTGGAGAAACAAGAAATGACAGAATCTAAAACGACTAGGAGGGGAGAGATTACAAAGATTAAAGAAGAGATAAATCTGATTGAAAATAGAAAGACCATTCAACAAATAAATAAGACTAAAAGCTGGTTCTTTGAGAAAATAAACAAAATTGACAGACCCCTTGCAAGACTCACAAAAAAAAGAAGAGAAGAGACTCATATTCGTAAAATCAGGGACTCCACAGGAAAAATTACAACAAATATACACGATATTCAAACAATCATAAGGAGCTATTTCCAAAACCTCTACTCAACAAAAAACAATAATTTTACAGAAATGGATCAATTCTTAGAGAAGTACAAACTGCCCAAACTGAACCAAGAAGAAATAAATCAACTAAATAAACCAATAACTTACGGTGAGATACAGGAGGTAATCAAGAACCTCCCTACTAAGAAAAGCCCAGGCCCAGATGGATTCACCAATGAATTCTACAAAACCTTTAGTGAGGAGCTAATTCCAATACTCCTCAAACTCTTCCGCGAAATAGAAACGGAGGGAAAAATCCCGAACTCATTCTACGAAGCTAATATCATACTCATCCCCAAACCAGGCAAAGATCCAACAAAAAAAGAGAACTACAGACCAATATCACTAATGAACACAGATGCTAAGCTCTTCAATAAAATATTAGCTAACAGGATCCAGAAAGTGATCAAGAATATCATACATCATGACCAAGTAGGCTTCATCCCTCAGTCACAAGGATGGTTCAACATCCGTAAATCAATCAATGTAATTCACCACATAAACAGAACTAAAATCAAGAATCACATTGTTATCTCAGTCGATGCCCAAAAAGCCTTTGACAAAATACAACATCCATACCTATTAAAAGCTTTGGAGAGAACAGGAATAGATGGAACATTCCTCAAAACAATAAAAGCCATATACAACAGACCAACTGCTAATATCATATTAAATGGAGAGAAACTTAAATCATTCCCCCTAAACACAGGAACAAGACAAGGATGCCCACTCTCCCCACTTCTGTTCAACATAGTACTGGAATCCCTAGCCATAGCAATAAGGCAAGAGGAGGACATCAAAGGGATCCACATCGGCAAGGAAGAAATCAAGTTATCCCTATTCGCAGACGACATGATCTTATATCTCAAGGACCCAAAAAACTCAGTACCCAAACTCCTACATCTAATAAACCAATTTGGCAAAGTAGCAGGATACAAAATCAATCCACAAAAGTCAGCAGCTTTTCTGTACACCAGCAATAGACAAACAGAAAAGGAAATTATGGAAACGATTCCATTTACAGTAGCCAAAAAAAGAATAAAGTACCTAGGGATCAACTTAACCAAGGACGTGACGGACCTATTCAATGAAAACTACAAAAATCTAATAAGGGAAATCAAAGAAGACACAAGGAGATGGAAAGACCTCCCATGCTCATGGGTAGGCAGAATCAATATAGTGAAAATGGCCATACTGCCCAAATTGTTATACAAATTCAATGCAATACCTATCAAAATCCCAGCCACATTCTTCACTGAAATAGAGAAACCAATCCATAAATTCATATGGAACAGCAAAAAACCTAGAATAGCCAAAGCAATTCTAGGCAAAAAACATAGTGCAGGAGGTATCACCATACCAGACTTCAAGCTCTACTACAAGGCCATCATAACAAAAACAGCATGGTATTGGTATAAAAACAGATCGGAAGACCAGTGGATTAGAATTGAAGACCCAGAAATAAAACCGCACTCTTACAGCCAACTGATATTCGACAAAGGAGCTAAAGACATACAATGGAATAAACATAGCCTCTTCAACTACTGGTGCTGGGAGAACTGGGCAGCCATATGCAGAAAACTCAAAGTAGACCCAAGCCTATCACCATGCACCAAGATCAACTCAAAATGGATCAAGGACCTCAACATCAGACCTGAATCCTTGAAACTACTGAAGGACAGAGTAGGAAAGACACTAGAACTTATAGGCACAGGAAGGAACTTCCTGAATAGAGTCCCAGGCGCACAACAAATAGGGGAAAGACTCAACAAATGGGACTACTACAAATTAAAAAGTTTCTGCACAGCTAAGGTCATAGCCACCAAAATAGAAAGACAGCCAACGATATGGGAAAGGATATTTACCAGCACAGCAACAGACAAAGGCCTGATATCTGTCATCTACAGAGAACTCAAAAAACTAAGCCCCTCCAAGCCCAATAAACCTATTAGGAAATGGGCAAAAGAGCTAAAGAGAGACTTCACAAGAGAAGATATAAAAATGGCAAAGAAACACATGAGGAAATGCTCAACATCCCTGCTAGTAAAGGAAATGCAAATAAAAACAACCCTGAGATACCACCTCACCCCAGTTAGAATGGCCTATACTCTGAACTCAGGAAACAACAAATGCTGGAGGGGCTGTGGGGAAAGAGGAACCCTTCTCCATTGTTGGTGGGAGTGCAAATTAGTACAGCCACTTTGGAGAACAGTATGGAGGTTTCTCAAAAAGCTCAATATAGACCTACCCTATGACCCAGCCATACCACTCCTAGGCATCTATCCTAAACAGCAAAACCCAAGATATCAAAAGGACATTTGTACTTCCATGTTTATCGCAGCACAATTCACAATAGCCAAAATTTGGAAACAACCCAGATGCCCCTCCACAGATGAATGGATCCAAAAAATATGGTACTTATACACAATGGAATACTACATAGCGATTAGGAATGGTGAAATATTGTTATTTGCAGGGAAATGGTCAGAACTCGAACAAATAATGTTGAGTGAGACAAGCCTAGAACACAGAAAACAAAGGGGCATGATCTCCCTGATATATGACTGTTAACAAAGGGAGATGGAGAGACAGTAGAGACCAAGTCTGTGAACACTGTATATGTGCTTGATACATTGTATACTGCATATGGGTCTACCTGACCTAGACAAGGGATGGGAAAACAGGTTGTAAGATATCACAAGAAATGTACACAATGCCCTACTATGTAACTACACCCTCTTTGCACAGCACCTTGTAAAAAAAAAAAAATTATGTTCAATTGATAATAAAAAAAAATTAAAAAAAAAAAATCTTCCCTGCTACCCAATAGAGAAAGGACATTTTTTTACAGCTGTGGAGATGTGTGTGTGTGTGTGTGTGTGTGTGTGTGTGTGTGTGTGCATGTGTGTGTGACTTCCCTTGCTTCTTCTGTGATACCTGATTTCAGATTTGAACTGAGACAGCAGAATGAGGACCAGAATAGACTTAGAAGGACTGTAATCTCAAAACCAAACCACATCCTACAAAAAATATTTCAAATGACTGATGATGGCTGAAGCGGAAAATACAGAAGAAGCTGTGAGACTGGGTCAGATGATGAGGTAGGGAAGGAAAGGAGAGATTTTATGGGGCCATATCTACTTTGAAAGAAGAAGGAAAGGCAAAGGAGGAAGATTTAGACTGCTATTATATTAAACGAGCTCACAATCATTGGGTGTCTGATAAAAAAGAATAGCAGTGAGAACAATTAGAAAGACTTTAATATGTGAAATGCTAAAAAAATAAAAATAAAAGAGGTAAGTTGGCAGGATGAATGGTCCACTTACCATGATAGTGTTGAGGAACATGGACATATCCCAGAATCTGGTTTGCTGAGTAGTATATAAGCTGTTTGCCACAATGAGACCAGCAGAAAGAGAAGGTTGTATTGAGAAGATTACCAGTTAAGTCTCCATTATGTCAACACTGAGTAACCAGTCTTATATTATGATGGAGATAGCCAATGCATATAGAAATATATATATATATATATATACATATATTGCACCAACTTTATCAACATTAATATTCTTCATCTATGTGTGTACTTCTCATGAGTGAGAATACATTTTACATCCCTCATCATAATATATCCATGATATCTGGTGAGATGAAATTGTATAGTGAGGAGAAAATCAGAATCACTGTCTTTCATTTATAAGGAGACCCCAATGCCTTCTTATGATTAAGGCAAATTTTCTGTGCATTTTAATGTAATGAACCATCCCGAATGTTGGCACTGGGACAGCTGTCCTCTCAATTAAGGATCTTGTACATGGTTTTTGAACTGAATTAGATTTTATAGACTCCTTAAAAGGAGAATGGGACTCTTAACTCATAGATAGAATCAGATTAATTTAAAGGTTTACTAAGCTGTGAATCTCCTGAACCTCATTGGTAATGGCTGTTTATCTGCTTTCTATTAAGCACCTCAATTGGAATTGACATTGTATAGAACAACTCATTTCTTTGGATAACTATAGTGGTTAGAAAATGACTCATAAAAAACAAGATTCCCACCATGGGTTTGCAGAGAATTTCTTCCCACTGTCTCCTTCTTCCTTATAACTTTGTGTCTGGTATTTAAACACAGTGAACTTCTTTCTTGAGTCATTGATTATCAAATATCTTGAATTTCTCTAGTACTGTCTTTATGAGTTTGCCTCCAATTCTCAATACCTGTGTCATTAAACAACTAGATAATTTGTGAATGCTTAAATGTTTCTAAGTTTCACCATAAATCCCCTTCTTTAACTGTTTAATCAATGTCACTGAAATACTTTACACTAAATGCAATGTACCCATTTAAATCTCCTGTGTGTTGAGTTCTGATAAATGTGTATATACATACATACAGAATCCACAACCAAATTCTTAAAAGTGCCCGAGAACCGCTTTTCAGGAGGTTCTTTCTGTTGTCTAGGTAGATTTGTTAGCTCTTGAACTTAATATCAGAGGAATCCTTCATTATACACTCTTAAATACTGTGCTTCTTTTGCTCAATGCACTTTCCAGTTTTTTATTCCATGAGGACATTCCACATTTCAATAGCACTTTCCTTTTTCCTGTGTGAAATATACTCCTTTGTTCTGTCACAAAATGTATTCCACAACTGACCTGTTAGGTTTGTGGATAGTTTCCAGCTGTGACAAACATTTCTGTACAAGTTTTTGTGTGAACCTGCTTTTGTTTTTCTTGTTGAAGCATGTAAAAGTGAAATAATGGGCTCATTTGAAAATACAGGAAAAGAAGGCCATTAGTTTACATGTTCCCTAAGTGTAAAACAATCTTTCTCTTCCCAAGAGATGTCTAAAAATGCCTCTTGTACATATGTAGGACAGAATTGACTATATACTCTATATTCAACTAAAACCATAACATTTTGTCATCAGACTAGTGTTTGCGTCTCAGCAATGCCAATGATTGGGTGTGTGATATTGGCATGTTACTCAATTTCTCTAAATCTCAGTTGTCCTCATCTGCAAAATGAAGTAAACAAAACAAATAAAAGGCTATCTCATAGATTTCTATGACTACTAAGTAGAATTTGAAAAATAACTGAAAAGCATTTAGCCCAATTCCTGACATACAGTAAATGTTATGCAGACCAATACACACATTGCAGTGAGTTACAGCACTTCTTACAAATGGCTGTCTGCAGAGAAATCTTGCAGAACCTTGGTGCTGGCACTTCACGAAAAAACATGATAAAGGGTTGTTTTTATTTTAAAAAGTGTCCAAGAGGAGTCCTAGTGACTTTTATGCAACAAATCCCAACTTACACATGAAATATGGTCCTTCTCCCCCCACCCAAGGGACTTCACCTCCTTGGCAGAGAAAAAATAAAATGCCCTCCTCTTCGAGTCCTAATAAAACACCTAATATCACAGAGCACTTTCTCAATTACTGTAACTTGAATAAAGAAGTGCACATTAGCTTGAAAAGACCTCAATTGAGATCTAGTAGACATTCCTTAAAGAGGTCACTGACAGAATCAGTTAAACAATTTTTTTGACTAGGGACTTTAATACACATTAGTAATTATGCATGAGGCTCTGATCTCACAGATATCAGGTTTAGATGCTGTTTTAAACAGGATTTTTAAAGATAACTTTTGAAAGGAAGTCAAGTTAAGTAGTTACATTATAGAGGTCATAAATCTGTGCTTGCAAGGTGAATGGATAAATAGAGAGAACTGAGGAAAGAAGAAGAGGAATGGTTACTCAGACCAAGGGAGACTAACATGTAGGGATTTAAAACTTCTGTCATTGAGATAACTTTGTCAGTAATGAAAGTGATGTGATCTGGAGAATCATGTTCAATGACGGAAAACATAGAAAATTGAAGGGTAGAAGCGTCTGGTATTTCATTCAAATGATAAAATAGTAAATTGATAAATAAAACAGATTGATCCTTGACTTTTCATTTTTCACTTCCACATTATGGAATCCTATATTTGAGCACATAGATCATTTGCTAGGTCTACTTCAGCAAAAGGTTAAGATTATTTAAAACCTTGGTAGGAAGAAGGCCGCAAATCAGAGATTACTGGATCTTTATTTTTCAGAGAGCTTGAAGCTGTCTGTCTACAGGCTGTGACTTATGATATGTATGGGTCCTGTTGCCAGTTGAAATGAGCAAGGATGGTACTATGTTTTCTAGTTTAAAGGAAGTATCTGCTTGGTGAGAAGCAGAGAGAAGAGGGTAATTATCCAACAAGGCACCTGTTTGTAGTTTGGGACAGAAGAAGTGGATGAAGAGAGGGTTCCATTGCCAATAGTATCATTATTTCAAGGCCATAGAAATTATTTTAACATGTTTATTACTTTAGTACTTGTTTGTAAACTACTGCATATATCAAAGATGTCTCCCACTCTGCCTGTGTGTTATAAACACTCTACATGCAACATAAATATTTGTGTATGTACATATGTGTATAGAGAGAGAATGTGAGATATTTTTACATTTGTATATGGATTTATATGCATGTAGTTTTACTATTGCCTTCAAAGTTACCAAGAGGGAAAGGGCACAATATTATATGATGTAGAGTAGTGTATATCATAATTTGGGATCAATTTATAAGTAGAAATTGGTTTTCCCCGCTACTGGAGTCTCCAAAATATTTCAAAATCCAAAAGTTATCTATATCTCACAGTCAAAAGGGAATGGTACTTTTAATGAAGTCATTAAATTTGTTAACAAATATGCATGTCAGTGCACAGAAGTCTTATGGTAGAACATCAATTTAGGAACTTGAGTTAGTCTTAATTATGAAAATGTGGGTCACATCCTGTGCTCAGTCACTGAAGCATGTTTTCTCAATTCTTAGAAAAGTCCTGGATATTATTCTTAAACTCCTTACACCTCAATCCTTTGGAATTGCAGATAAAAACACTTCACGCTGAGAAAGGTAACTTGTATAAGATTGCCTCACTAGAATGAAAAGACAGATTCTTGTGAATTGAAAACCCAGTATATTTTTTCAAATAAAGTTCTGAAAGAGAGAATAAAAAGGCATTCAGGAGAGAGACAGAGAGCCCTACTTGATTTCATACATTCATTCCATTATATTCCAAAGCTCAGGACAGTGCTGAATTAATAACAAATGTGTCATCCATGTTCTTGATAAATACTAATTCAATGACTGAGTAGGATTCCTTCTGCACTCTTTCTTCCAGGACATTTCTAATTTATAAAGTAGAACACACACACACATACACATACACACACACAGAGTGGTTTGATTTATTAAAAATTGTTCATTGGGCAACATTTTGAGCACTGTAATCGAAGAGTTTGCTCTACCTATAGAGATAGTTTGAGAGAAGCCCAAGTCCATAGAAAATACATCCCTGGAACAATAGTACACACTTTAAGGTCATTTCAGTGTTTGTTTGAAAGAAGTGCATACCAAGGATGGCTATAATTTCCTCAGAGTACTCATAAAATCAACTAATATACGAGCAGAAAAGACCCTCGGACATCAGCAGCCTCTGCTTCCTATTAGACTACAGTAAGAGCACCCTCTTTAGTCTCTCCAAGTGCACTTGGCTCACTCCAGTCCTCAAAGTGATTTAAAAAAAAACAAACCACATAAATAAGTTCATGTCAGCTTCTTCATTGGGACTTTTCAACGGTCACCTGCTACTCTTAGGACTTAATCCTGAGAACTCCATGGAAATGAAGGTTAGAGGTAGACCACGTTCCCTATGTCCCAGGGGCACCCTGGAGGTTCACTTCACTTCACCTTCAGAGCCTTGCTCTTGTGTTGGTTAGCATATTGTGTTCTCCCACCTCATTGATGAGTTGGTCTAGTCTCAGCTATACATCACTCTGTTATGTGAATGATCCCCTAAATTCTGGCTCCCCTATGTTTAAAAGTTCTAGGACACTTGTTGCTTTGCTTCAGGTAATCGCTCATTGGCTTGAGAATTCCTCCTCTACTAGACTGGCAGCTCTCTGCTACAAAACTGGCATCATGTTTGTCCTGCCAAACGTTCATGTGCCGAAAGCTCTGTCCTCACTGTAATAGTGTTAAGGTGGTATAATCTGTAAGGAGACATAGAGAAAGGTGGTTGTGTCACTCAGGCTCCACTCAAATGAATGGAGCAAGTCTGGTAGTGATGTCTTAGTTCCCAACAGTATGGGCTGAATTTGAGAGTGAGCCTCTCTGTGGTTTGGCTTCTTGCTTCCTTGCTTGCATATTTGCCCCTTCCCCAACTATACATTTCCTTCCCACTTTTCCAACCTGCTGTGGCAGACTTGGTGGTCTGTGCCAAGATGCCAATGGTCTGGTGTTTGTAGTCAGCATTGCCCTAAATAAATAAATCTTACCAGCCTAGATATTATAGTAACACATAAAGGACTAAGACATATATGAATGTATTTCCCACACAGGGCTCATCAATGTGGATGATCAGCCAATAGCTACTGAGTTAATCACTTAGCACTAAGTTCTAATCTTGTTTCCATGGCAATGTGAGTTGAAGCAGTTGTGCACCCACATGCACACACTAGGCACTGAGCCTCGGAGGGCTTTGAACACAAATGGAACTTGTGTACTACATTGCTCCCAAACAATGGCATCTCCATGGAGATTCAGCACAGAGGAAATGACCTACGGCTGAGATGGGCCAGATGCAGTATGATCCCAAAGATCTCAAAGCCACTCAACACCAAAATGACTTTGCATTGTAGATAAGGAAGAAAATTGGAACAGAGTATCAAAAAGAAGTCATAAAGCCAAAGCCTTGAGACTATAAAGCAGCAATATCTGCAGTAATAGTAGTAATGCATAAAATAATAAAATGAACCATCTCCATTTATTTACTCATATCTTTATGTGTCATTTTTCTGTGGGATTTAGAATTGTCTCTGCTACAAGTTTGATAATTTCCTTTAATTAGTTACTATGAGAGGCTTTGAAACTATTGATGCAAACCCTATACTATTTAAAAAATGGGAAAATCAAAATTAAAACTTTTGTATGCATGGACACCTTAGTATAGCTTGTTAACAAAAATGGTATGTTCTAAAAATCACTATATGTACTTTTATTAGCTTCCAAATAAAAAGATCATTATTTACCTAAAATAAAGAAAGAAAAGAAACAGTAGCAGCAATATTCAATTCAATGGTATGAGGTCTGGGAAGTTTCAGTGATGGATTAAGAATAGGCGTACCCTATGAATGGAAATACCAGGACCAATTACAAATAAGATGAGTCATCTGTGGAAGGTTAGTCCATTACTAATTGAATGGCAGTTGTGTGAAAAGAAGAGAAGGCTTCTGTGTATGAGTATAGATTGTTGGACTTTTCTGGATCTGGATTCAAATCCTGACTTCTAATCTTGGACAAGTTTCTCTACATTTCTGATCATCTGTTTCATCATTCGGAAAAAAGCAATGATAATACTGATTGTTTCTGGTCACAAGGAGAAATCGATAATGTCCTAACCTATAATAAGAACTTCATAGCAGAAAAAAAACATGGAAATTGGGATGTTGAAAATCAAGATTTCAAAAGACCTGAATCAGATTAGATTTTAAGAGGAAAATATGCAGTGGATAACAAAATGGTTAGAAGTAGAGAAACATGTAAAGTTAAGTGATTTTTTTTCTTTTGTTGTTGCTTCTCCTTATGTAAAATTGAGGAATTTTTTTTGTTGTTGCTTCACCTTATCCTTTGGGATGAAAAGTCATGTTCTCTATGTATGCAGAATCTGTGTCTTCTATAGAAACACATATTAAAAATGATTATCCCATTACAACATTTTCCAAACTTAATCCATGAACTTCAAACCCAGTAAAGTGACCTTGGAATAGAAAGTCTATTGTCAACAATAGAAAATGGTTCCAAAGAAAACATTATAGGCTTTGAGAAATCTTGCAACCAAACTCTTGTTGCACTCAGTTTAAATTACTTGATTACAGGATTTTTTCTATGTTTCTACAATCAGAATGTCAATGAGCACACTCTGCTAATTGCTTGTCTGTCCTGGTCTTTCCACTTTATACAAGAAGAAATTAGGCCAAATAGAGGTCAATTACACATTTTCCCTAGAGGTTATGTTTGAATTACAATGAAAACATAGCCCTAAATATCTGAATAGTAAATATATAGAAGAATCCTTTTGCCCAAATTGTGCAACGTGAAGAAAATATTACTATTTTTTGAGGGCTTACTAGGCTTGGCTAACAAAAATACATGCTTTTTGGACTCTATTTTTTTAAAGTTAGGCATGTTTATGGTGTTGAAATTAGAAATCATAAAGGTATTTTCCTAATCCAATCACTCTTTATTGTTTTAGGACATGATTTAGACATGCTAGAATACAGATATGAGATCCATGCTGCTTTGACATTCTACTTCATCTAATTTATCTTCACAAACTTATTTGCATCAGTTAGGTATACAGAGGGACTTTATTTTGGAATACACTGTACCTTCATAAGGCTTGGATTTTCCATTAGCCAGCCTCATCCCCCTTCTCCTGCTTCCCAAACCAATTTCAGTAAGTTTCATCCTCCCATTGTCACACAGGTACATGAAATATTTTGGCTATATTCTCCCTCCTTCTCCATTAAACCTCCCCACCACCTCTAGTACCTTTCTCCATGGAAACGTTTATGTTTCTGTCATTCATTATTTCTTTTAGTGTATGCTACTGTAAAGCCTGAAACTATGAAACTAGTGTAGGAGAACACTAGTATAGGGAAGATACTACAACATATTGGCATAGTCAGTATTTTTCTGATTAAAATCCTAATAATAAATAACCCCTCCGTATGTAAGAGCAAGGAATGGCAGGTGGGATTGCATCATATGAGAAGTTTCTACATAGGAAAGAGTTATTGCACTGAAGAGACAACACACTGAGTGAGAAAAAAATCATTTCCAGCTATATATCTAATGAGGGATTAATAACTAGAATATGCAGGGAGTACACAAACATCCTCAAAGTCACAAAGAATCAACACTGCAGTCAATGAATGGCAAATGAAGTTAACAGATAATTCTTGAAGGGGTATAAAGGACCATAAATGTATCTAGAAACATGCAACATTCCTGCCAATGAATGAAATGCAAATCAAAATAATATACTTTGTCTATCTCCAGTCAGAATGACTGTCATCAAAAACAAATGATAGTAAATTTCTGGGTAGGATGTGGAGAAAAGGTGTCTAGCACACATTTGTTGGGAATGTCAACTAGTGAGAGCGCTATAAAAATCAGTAATCAGGTCACTCAAAAAGTTAAAAATAGAAACTACCATTATTATCCAATGACACTATTATTGAGAGTACTTATCCAAATAAATGCAAATAGAGATGCAATAGAAACACTTGCACACCCATGTTCAGTGCAGCATTGTTTTCAACAGCCAAGATACGGAAATAAGCCAGAGGACCTACAACTACAAGAAAACGTGAAACACATAAGTTATGAAGTATTGTTGAGCAATAAAAAAGAATGGAAGCTGGGCTCTGGTGGCTCGTGCTTGTAATCCTAGCCATTCAAGAAATTGCGATCTAGGGATTGCAGTTCAAAGACAGCCCAGGCAGAAAAGTCTATGAGACTCTTACCGCCAATTAACCGCCAGAAAAACTGAATGTGGTGCAGTGGCTCAAAGTGGTAGAATGTTAGCCTTGAACAAAAGAGCTCAGGGAGAGTGCCCAGGCTTCGAGTTCAAGCTCCACAACCAAGAACAACAACAACCAAAAAGGAATGGAAATAGAACATTTTCAGGGAAATGAATGGATATAAAAATCATCATGAAGTAAGTTAGATTCAGAACAAAGGTCATACATTTTCTCTCATATATGGATGTCCAACTTAAAGATAAAGATCTATGTAAATGCATCCATAATCTTACATCTATGCTGTGTCAATCTCTATCTATCAATCTATCCATCTAATATATGGAATGTTTGTAATTGTGGGACTATTTGAAGAAATGAAGTGGAGGAAAAGAAAGAGAATATCAGAAGATAAACAATATTAAAGTGCATTGCATCTGTGAATGAAGATGGCAATATGCAATGCACTAACTGTTGAATAACAGGTGGAAGAGTAAGCTTGGAAGTCATTCTGATTGTGATATTCTATTTCTACTGTACGCGACACTATGAAGATGAATGGTTTTAAAATTGTTTTATAGCTACTTTATGTAATGAATCAGATGGATGATACCCACATAGGTCAGAATGCATGGCTTTTCAGGGCCTTGTAATGCTATTACCTATCAGAGACTGGAGATACTTCCTCCCTTCCTGAATGTGAGTGAGAAGTGACTGCTTTTACCACGAGGGGATTCTGAAGTAAGGCTACGATTCAGTTTGTCATGCAAGATGCTTGCCTAGGGAATGTAGCCACTTGAAATGTGTAGATAGCTGGAATAGGTTCTGTTATTTAAATCTTTCACCTATAAAGGAGGGGTAGTAACTTTATTCACAGGGCTAATGTGAAAATTAAATGACAATACCTGCATAGCAAACATGACTTGGTTTTTTGGTAAGTTTGCATCATTTAATAAATGTTCAAGGTAAAGCTATCTGTCCTGTACTACAACTTCCTAGCAGGTAACCACAATTCCTCAAGTGAGTCTTGAGTTACCCATTTCCTTATCCCTTCTTTTGTTCTCCCTCTCCAAGTTTCTTTCCATTATAGATGTCCTTTATGATAACAGCTTAATTTGTCCACTCATCAGGTTTGCACAACAGTGCACGAGAGAGGCAAACATTCTGCTCTACTAACCTGCAAATGAGGGTGGGTCATCAGATAGCACCTGCTTGGGTATATCCGAACTAGTATCAAGTCAGATTTGGTGTCTTGAAGCCTGAGAAATAGGGCTAAAAAGTACTTGCTGTTGTTTCAGATCGCTGAGCATTTAGAATTACAGAGACCAGTAAAAAGATCTGCCTCCATTCAAAATCCAGCTCTCTGTTGTTATTTTTGGGGCTCTTCCTAAATGACATTGGTTTTTCAAAACTGTGATCTCTCCATATTAAGAAGAATGAGCATAAAAATCGCTATCTACCTCCATGAGAATATTTTGAAGGTTGAGTTAATTTCTGCAAAAGTATTTAACGGAGTGCCTTTGAAACACCCCGAGAATTTTATTGTTCACATGCGCTTGATGCCCTGCCATACCACCTCGGGTCCTTAACCAGCCCCACTGTGGAGCATTTGGTGCCAAGAGCAGACATCTATTCAGCTGTGGATTCAGCTGTGGCCATCTGGCAGTCAGTATCTGGGAGTGCTAGAGAGAAGGTTGCTTTAAGTACGGGGACTCTGTAGCATCTGCTTCTGGGAGAGAAGCTCTCTATGCCCCCTGGCATGTGCTCTACTCATAAATTCTCCAGAAATGGGGACGCAGCTGAGACCCACCATTTGTGGCAGCAGAGACTCTCCTCCACTCTGCTTTTTCCATGTGGAGTTGCGGCACCGCATCTCTTGGCGTGGTGTGCAGCTGCTGGCTTGTAATGGCCTTCCCAGCAGAGGCCCTGCAGGCATCGCTACCATAGGTCCTGGAGGGGGAAAGAAGCCCAATGCTGACAGTTAGCCACAGACAAAGAAAAAGTTATTTGAAGAGATTCAGGGAATCTTCTTTGCCTCTTCTCACACAGTTGATGGCTCCTGTAGTAGGCAGCATGGCTTCTGAAGGAGTCATTTCTTCCATCCTCTGTGATTGCAAGTGGTTTGAAGACTTTGCTGATGAAATGAAAGCTATGCACATTAGGACAATGAAAGGAACCAGGACCAACAATCCAGGAGGACTCAACCCAAGTCCTCATGTCTGTAGAGATAGTGGACTTTCTCCAGCTGGAGTTAACAGTGGTGGTGGAATAAGTTAGAGAGATTCAAAGATCCACTGGAATTGATGGCCTCCTCCTTTGGGCTTCATTGAGCAGCAAAGACAAACCCTGTGGGAGGCATTAAAGGAAACATGGACTTTAGCTTTATAATCACAACAAAGTGAATTCCGTTATTGACCTATATGAATATGAGACTGAACTATTCTCCAGACCCTATGGGGAACACCTTGACTTAGCCTATTTATTTTGGCTTTGTAAGACCCTATTTTGAAACCCAAAATGGGATCATATAGTTTTTCCATGACTAATTCAGTATATCTGTGTCCTTTTCTATTTTTTCCACAATCCTGTGTTGCAAACTCAGATTATACAATTGTACTGATAAATGTTCTTGTTTAGAGCATTCTAAATACCTATGTTTCATTTTTTTTTTGTGTGTGTGTGTGTGTGTGTGTGTGTGTGTGTGTGTGTGATGTGCTGGTCCTGGGGCTTGAACTCAGGGCCTGCCTGTTGTCCATGAGCATCTTGCTCAAGGCTAACACTCTACTACCACTGAAGCCATACCTCCACTTGCAGTTTTTTGATGCTTAATTGGAGAAAGTTTCACAGACTTTCCTTCCTGGGCTGGATTTGAACTGCAATCCTCAGAACCTAGCTTCTTTCATAACTGAGATTGTAAGCACAAGCTACTGGGCCCAGCTGCAGCTATGTTTAAGTACAGTATCAATGTCACTATCACGTGTAAAAGGAACAAAAACAACAAGTCTTTTGAAGAAATTGGAGGAATCCAAATTATTTAGTTTTCCTTCTAGAAACTTCACTTTGAAATTCCCAGGAGGGAAGAGTGTGAGTCTAGGTGGCAAGGGTGAAGGACAGGAGACCAGTTAAGAGTCTGGAAGACTTAGGGATCAAAAAATGACCTCAGATTGGCCAAAATTTGTGATGGATGGTGATGGATACAAAGGAAAGAGAATTAAGAAGAACTCCTAGGGTTTGGGCCTGAGTGACTAGGTAGGCATTTGTGACATTAAGAGTCCAGGAAAGTGACATTGGGAATAGACATCAATACTGTAAAAGGTGTTTTTTTCTTTTAGGGTTTTTGCCTTTCTTTTGTTTGTTTGATATTGGTTCTGTAGGTTTGGCCTGGACTGACCTGGAATTTCAGTCCTCCTATCTTTACCTCCTGAGTAGCTAGCTACACAGGCATAAGCTATTAAGCCCAACCTGTTTTTTAGCAAAGGTTCTCATTGACTTTTTCCCTGGTTGATCTTGGAAGTTGATTTTCCTGTTGATTGATGTTCCTGTTATCCTTAATAGGAACATATGTCAGTATACCCACCTCTTTAAAAACAAAGTATATAGTTCAAATTCTTAAGTCATGGTGTAGAAATTCTTACAGAAAATGTAGATACAGATTAGCTCTCTGGCCTTCAAGAATGATTCCCCGATTCCCACTTTTTTCTTTTTTTTTTTTTTGACCAGTCCTGGGGCTTGGACTCAGGGTCTGGCACTGTCTCTGGCTTCTTTTTGCTCAAGACTAGCACTCTGCCACTTGAGCCACAGCGCCACTTCTGGCCTTTTCTATATATGTGATGCTGAGGAATCAAACCCAGAGCTTCACATATACAAGGCAAGCACTCTACCACTAGACCAGCCCGCGATTCTCGCTTTCTCAGCCATAGTTTCCCATTTCTGGTACAAAATATGTGAGAGGGGAGAAATCAATTTAAAATGAGAAGATTTTGGCTTAGGGTTTTGGAGGTGTAGGTTTGTGGTCAGTTGGCTTTTATGTCTTTGGACCTGTGGCACTTGGGCAGATTGAAAGTGTACAGTGGCGGAGGATGCTCACCTCAAGCTATCTGGGAAAAGAACAGTGGTCCTCATACCTAAGAACATGCCCCTCATAGCATATCTTCCCCCTCTTTGGCCCCACCTCCTCAAGGTTCTACTTCTCCTAACAACATCACAAAGCTAGAGAACAAACTGAACTTAAGCCCAGACTTGAGCGTGTGGGGCTTTGCGAGATGTTTAACATCCAATGTGACAGCACTTGACTGAGCAGTACTTAATTTCTGCTAAAAATAAAAAAGTAAGATGATTTTAATTTTTCTTGTGCACTTGGTTAGGATTTCAGAATTGAAAAGATTTTTCATAGCTTTTGAGTACTAGTCAAAGATGACAGCTCATTGTTACTGCTGTTGTGTTTGTTATAATTGTTATTTGTCTCTCTAATTAGAGACAATTGTAGCATTTGACGGGGCTTGTGCCACTTGTACTGGGCTCAGAAGATGGTACCCAGGGAGACAGATTATCAAGCTATAGATATGGTGAAAGGCTCTTCAATGATACTTAATCTACTTCAGGTCTGAATTAGTAGAGAGCAGATATTAGGTCATTTGCAGAGTTAACTTATTTCACATAAACAAACTTCTTTGTTCATACATCTGCACGTACACGTGTGCACACACGCACACAACATACCACATATGCTAGCAATACGGAGACACATTTGATTTGCTTATCGGTCTTTGAAGCTTTATATGTCTATTATTTAAGAGTTCAAGAGTAATCTCAGGATTTTATTATGCAGAAGTTTTTATCAGGGCTACTCATAAATCCCAATTAGGCAGCTTGTAACAGAGCCTAGCGAGGAAGTACAATTTCTGTTTGTTCCCAGTGTCTCATTAATGACATGCCTTCACAATGGATTACAGATGGAAGCAAGGCTCCAAACAGGATAGCTAGCAGATGGATGGAGAGTGAGATAACTGGGTACTCTTTGCTTTGCTGTAATGTTATGAAAAGGCAAGACAATTAGGACTAGCATGAGACTAGTTAAGAGGCATGTATGGTCCATACTTCATCTCTCTCAGTGTAAAGTTTTGAACAGAGACGGACCTGAATTTGAATCTAACTTCTAATGCTCACAAATGCCTCTCAACTCTGCAAGCTTCCAGTGTCCTTCTTTAATACAAAAAGTGAAAGCAGAGAATGCATGAAGTAACTCTAAAACATTTAGCATAGCAGTTAGGACCTTATTTGATTATAAAACAGATCGTGAAATAATACAGCTATCCATTCTCTAAGATGCAAATAAATGTGGGGATATCATTCTACCAGAATGTTAAAAATGCTCCCTTGATGACAATTTGTCCCCATTTCTTGTAATATCTCACCATCATCACAAATCAATTTATATAACAAGGACTTGAGACTTCAAAGGAAGCAGCAACCTCACTGAGGTCATCGGGATGGAGAGACAGGGGCAGGCTTGTGATCCAAATGTGTCCACTTTTCTAGTACCCCAAACTTCTCCTTTTTAATAATGTGCTATTCTGTGTTAAACAAGAGAATTTCCTTGGCTTCTCAGTCTTTTGTATGTCCATTTGTTGACAGTGTGCCTAACTATTAACCTAGTCCTGTAAACTCCATGTCTGAAGTCTGTATTGAATGCTTGCATGTGTGTTAGTTCCCAGCAGAGTAGAGGAACAATCCACGGATTGGAAATGATGCAGAACTGGAGTGGAGAAGGGAGAGCATGCTGGTGAAGCTAAGAAGTGAGATGGCCTATCTAACCCCACCACGCTAGGGTGGCTTTAGGGAGAGTCTCTTTGATTACACTCAGAAGGATGAGATGTCCACCAAGGCACAAAGGAAGAAATGGATTTTGCCATTTTCCACAGAGAAACTCTTCGCCTGGGGAAAGGTTAGTTCTGTGAAGAATCTAAATAAGTACCTCTGTGACACAACAATATGTATATCCATAATGGCATTTCCCTGAATAAAGTACAGGTATGTTTCAGTGTATAAGTGTTAAGGGAGAAAAGAGAAACAGAATTCTATTTCCACTTCCTACTAATAGTCATATTAACATTTTGGTAATTTCTCGGCACAGATTTTCTTTCTTTGTATGTTTATCTATTGACATATGCTATGTATGAATCACCTTATGCAAAATTTAGACACACTTCACTATCATTCTTTCATATGCATTTTAAATTGTCATTATTTCAATAGTCCCCTAAGTAATGCATTTTTATGTCTTCAGCATAAAGTTAAAGCCACACAAATCAGCATTTCACATTGTGAATTTAATAGTATCTACCTAATCAGCCTCTTTGGGTACTTTGTCCCAACTGGACAATTGCCACATCTTCACCACACATCTCCAGTGCCGTACTCAGTCTCACACACAGAACACAACCAAGACATGTCTGTTGAATGCCTATTGTATATTTGCGTCCTCACCATCATTTCATATTGTATACACTGTCCTACCTCAAATTTTTCTTGACCAACTCAAATGATTCTTTTAAAAATAATTGACTCAAAATGGATTTTCTTTGGATCAAAAGCCAAAGTAAACATGTAATTCCTTGGATACATGTTGCCAGATTTGCAATGCACCAGGACTGTAAATATTTTTCCTCCCACTGCTAATGTATGACAAAGTCCTTCCTCTGTACTCTTGCCAAGAATGAGTATTATTCAATTCTTAATCCTTGCTAATTAGAGAGGAAGGCAAAAGTATCTTACTTCATTAATGATAGTAAGGCTGAGACTTGTTTTTGGGGTTTTTGTTATGTGTGACTCGGCAGTAGATTCCATTCTTTATTTTAATCTTTTTGAGTTATGGATTATGAAGATTAGTAGGAAAATAACTATTCGTATTTTAAAGTTTGTTGTGTATTAGTTATATTGGTAATATATGTAAACTATTTTAAAAGATACTTATTTTTCAAGTTATATAACATAAATTAGATGATACAAAGCAAGGAGATATTATGATTACATGAAGAAAGATCCTCTGCAGAGACAGCTAGGAAAGAAGGAGAATGAAAGGCAAAAGTAGAGAGAAAGATGCTCAGAATTCCATCCATCATTGACTCATATGCGTAATCCTAGCTATTCAGGAGTTTGAGGTCTGAGGATGACAGCTTGAAGCCAGCCTGAGCAGGAAACTCCATGAGATTCCCATCTCCAGTTAACCACCAAAAAGACAGAAGTGGAGCTGTGGCTCAAATGATAGAGTGCCAGCCTTGAGTAAAAATAAATAAATAATTTAATTAATTAAAAAAGCTAAAGGGGCCAGCACAGGAGGCTCATGTCTGTATTCCTTGCAACTTGGAAAATTGAGATCTGAGGATTACGGTTCAAAGCCAGCCTAGGTAGGAAAGACCATGAGACGCTTATCTCCAATTAACCACTGGAAAACCAAAAGTGGCATTGTGGCACAAAGTATTAGACTGATAGACTTGAGCTGCAGAGCTCAGGGACAGCACCCAGGCCCAGTGTTCAAGCCCCACAATCAACAACAAAAAGCTAAAGGATTAGCCCCTGACTACGAGTTAGAGCCACAGTAGAAACGCAAAAGGAAAAGCTCAGAAGAAATAGCATTGGTCCTGCAATAGAAGGAAATGAAAGGGTTTCGTAGCACGAGAAAAGGTTCTTTTTGTAGCAAGATGAATTATTTGGTGACATCAAGACCCATGACTGTCTTTCAAATTTTATTGGAGCACCGATATTGTTAGTAAGTTCCTCTGCATAGAGAAACTGAAGCAAATGCAAACCTTTACAAGCAAACATCAAGTTGGAAGTTCATAGATTCCCTTATATTTCTCAAAGGTGATGACATTTTATTCTATCCTTGTTTCCTCTTCTTAGGCTACATGCGTATCTCTGTTCCTCAGGAACTCTGGGATTGCAAGAATTTTTTTCCATAAAACTTTGCTCCACTTATTCCCCTCTCTCACAATGTAGTCTGAAGACATTATTTATTTTATATGGGTTGTTTTAGATCTTTTGATTTCAAAGGAGTAGCAAGAATGTTGGGTCATCATCCAGGCTAATAATAACAGTACAAAGAAGACATGGAAAAACAAAAACATTGCTCAGTAACAGAGGTCTCCATGAAGAAGTTCAACCAAACCAACTTCTTCTACTAAAACTCATATTTCATTAAGCTTTCGGGGAGAAAAGCTTCACATTCTTCTTTTAATCTAATTTATTGTGTTGGCCAGCAAGTAGATAATATAAAAAACTTTCATTTTTATTCCAGCATCTTCGGGGTATTTCTCCTTCAGTTCTGCAATATCTGCATAATAAAGATGCTATTATCTAGTCCAAAAATTGCTACTCAAATACAGAATATATCCTCAGAGTTAGTATGTGATACTCTAAATTCTTGTGTCATTGTGTTTTTTTTTCCTTCAGTTTTATAGTCTAGATATCTTTTATTTCTTTACATCTCTTAGGACATGAATTCATAGGGAATAGGTTGCAATGGCTCAGGCTCCTGCCTGTTGGTTCTCACAAAGTGTGTTTCTCTGGGTGGAGCAGGCTGGGGCTTTAGTTGAACTCAGGTTCCTTTCTCTTTGGCTCCCTTCTTGTCCTGGTCATTTTCCTTCAGTCATTTCAGGAAGCTATCTCTGCTCTCAGAGTGTTTAATATGCTCAATATGCACATTATTCCTCTTGGCAGGATCTTGCTCTTCACTCATTTGTTCCTGACAGTGCTAACAACTCACTACATAACATAGACCTTTCCAGTTTTGCCATGCTAACATTTGTAGGGCAATTATTGAGATACAAAACTTTGCCTTGGCCACAAAGTCTGTAAGGATTCCCCTGCCTCTGCTTCCTGAGTAGCAGGAACTATAGTCAGGCATCAAATAAATTGTTTAGTTGAAAGGAATTATATTCTTTGAGGGGGATAGCCAAGTTTGTTCTAATCTTGGGTGTATTCTAAGTTATTTGGGATGTGGGAGATGTGACAAATAAGTAGAGGTAATGAGGAGAATTATGACAGTGGAGAGGTTAGGATGGATGGCATACGCAAAAGTCAAGAAGGGGAGGACACTGGTATGGGCTTGTATCATTCTTACAAACCATGCCTCAGTGATGAACAAGTCAGGGTAGACCTACATCCCCAACAATCAGGGGACTGAAGTAGGAAGATTTCAAAGTGGAGCCTAGATTAAGATCTTACCTCAAAAACGTACAAACAAACCAACAACCCTAGGAGTTGACCTCAGAGAAGTGCAGGGTATTTTATTCCTGGGTTATCACTCTGATAACACATCAGTTGTTAACATTCAATTTACAGTTCTTTATAAAAATTTTGATTATTGGCATCAGTCACTACCTGGAAATGAAGAGAGCTCAGATTCTATACTCACATGTCCAAGAATTTGAACATTAGTTTTGTCTCTCCCTTTGTGCAAAAAAGTTTGGTGAAAGTTTGATTTTCTTTGAGTCTTTTTCTCCTTCTCTAGTCTTATGAAAAGCAAAATTAAAACATGATCCGCATCTCCTTTTAGTATCGTTTTAAAAATTAAATACTATCTAATATGTATTGACTGGGAGTTGCTTATCATTCAAACTCATAAATATCCCAGGGTGCTGTTTTTATAAGAACCATTTTCAAGTTAGGAAGCCAATGTTAAGTTATCATCCTGGATGGATTAAGGTCAAATTTTGGTCTGACTGGCTATAAATTTCAGGAAGCCTGCAACTCAGAAAGCTAGTTTTGTAGCCATCTTCCCAAGGTGCCTTTCTTGCCTTGCAAATTGGCAATACGCTTCGAACAAACCAGCATGGCTGCTTATCAACAAGGTAGAGATGTTTATGTGCCTCACATGGAAACCATTTAAATTACTACGCTTTCCAAGTTAATTGCTAGCAAAATAGAACCTAATTCTTGGACTTGTTACCAATGCAACTCATGCTAAGGGATGTTAGACAACCATCTCTATGTCTGAGATCCTATCTTCAAGAGTTTTCTCTTTAGAAACTGCTGTTAAATGGTTGTTTATATGATCTAGGATACTTGGGAATTCTCCTTGATTTGAGTTGACACTTTTTCCAGTCCACCACTGTCATAACTTGTCAGGTCTCTTTGTAAGTAAGGCTCTGACTTACTTCACTTCAAGTTCAAGCTTAAATGTGGGAGCCTGGAGCCTGTACTATTATTTGCCATTGCAGAGACCAGTCCTTCCTCACACCCTCCCCCTGTATGTACCAAATATTTCCATCTCTGATTGCCCACCTTTCAAAGGTGTTATTCATGTTCAGTCTATGTAGATCTATCTTCCCATCTCACCATAACCTACCTTGAGCAGAAAGATGTGCCTTGAACTGGACTTAGTATGGCTTTAATAGTTTCTCCCAATTGCAAAATAAATTCAGTTTAACTTACTATAATTCATGTGCTATAAGCATGCATCTAGTGGGAATATTCTGTCTCCCAGTATTTAGGAAATAAATTCATGCATGTATATATACATATATATATATATATATGTAGTGTTTAGTGGTCAAATAAGGGAATTAGCATATTTGCATCCTTAATTATATGTAATTCATTTTTGTGGGAAACCAGATGTCTCTCTTCTAATATTTTATAAAATAAATAATAAATTGTAGTAAACTACAGTCACTCTACTGTTCTGTGTGAGACTAGTCCTTCTTCCTCTTGTTCAACCATATTTTGGTACAGGTCATCAAACCTTCTAATTCTTCTTCTCTCTTACCATTCTTAGCTAATGATAAGTCTTGTAATTTCTTCCTTATCATTGTTCTTAGAGAATTTAACTTACAAAGGATATATATGTTTTGTTTACTTTTCATTTTCTTGTATAAGCCTGCAAGTTCCAATATGAAGGATATTTAACATTTCTCCAGATATCTCTCTTGATGTTTGGGACTGGAAACAACCAATGTAACACACACACACACACACACACACACACACACACACTCACACACACAACCCCAAATTATTGAGACCATAGCTATATATGTTTTGTTTTGTTTTTGTTTTTGTTTTTGCCAGTCCTGGGGCTTGAACTCAGGGCCAGAGCACTGTCCCTGGCTTCTTTTTGCTCAAGGCTAGCATTCTACCACTACGACAGTTCCACTTCTGGCTTTTTCTATGAATTTGTGGTGCTGAGGAATTGAACCCAGAGCTTCATTTATACAAAGTGAGCACTTTACCACTAGGCCATATTCCCAGCCCCTATATGTGTTTTAAGAGTAGAATTTCCTACCTCCCTGTTCCTAACACAGAGCCTAAACTTTTGCTACTAGAGTGCACTTAGCCTTCTGGTAATTGCTTCCTAATATTCCTGTGAGATGAGGGTGAGAGACTATCTTTAGTTCAATCTCATGGCATCATGTTGCGCTCTGACAGCCAGGATATCCCACCGCATAGCAACAGTTATGTTGAGATTGGTTCACTGGCAGGCAGGCTGCTCACTTGAAGACCGCAATACCTAGGGAGAACCAAAGATGCTCAGGCATTAGTAAGGGCTGCTATGGCGATTGCCTTGTCACCATTAGTGGTGAACATCTCCTAGCATAGATTCACTGCAGGGAAAGTCATGATTACACTCAGTAGGAGAGAAACTCTCTTGTCTCTGACCAGTATCCAGTATCCTGTATCCAGTCCAACCTAAACTTGAACTTCACCTATTTCCCGCTAGATAGTTCATTTACTAGAAAGAAATAGAGTTCTCCTCTCTAATTAAATCAGTTTGAATCTGAGTCTTCTATATAAAGTAGGTATCGGGTAATTTTTTGGAGAGATCCTTAAGGAACTAAACAAAGCTGCCATTGAAGGCCCTGGAAGGGTTCTTAACAAGGCGTCTTTGATATTGGAGAGAGGCTCTGAATATTAATGTCACTTCTCCAGGGAGGGCTGCGGATCTTGATTCTGACCTTCAGTATGTAAACTAAACAAACAAGACTCTATCAACTCCTCACAGGTTCCTGTCAAACAGCATTAGCAGCACAACACTGCATAGCAATTGCTGTGGAGATATTACCCCGTGTAGGATTAGGACACTATGAGGTAAAGATCAGGGTGAAGAAGACAAGGAGTGAGGGACAGGTTATTTAAGCAGTACAGAGAGATGATGAATAAAAATAAAAGTGGACCTTTGAAAAATGTATTATATATATATAATTATTTCCCCAGGTCTTCTGCATTTAGCCAGTTGGGCTCTGTTGAATAACCCTACTATTCTATCTCAGCCTCAGTTTTGTCATTTGTCAAATGAGACCCTTAAGTAAATACATGTGAATTTTCAGTACATCTGAATACTAGGACACTCCACAATCCATGGGTGAATGATTCTGAATCTTTTTCAAAAACTAAAACTCACAGTAAGAAATATGTTGACAATCTCCAAATACAACACATACATACCTCAAATAGAACTTCCAGAAGAGGGTTTCTGTATTGGGTTTCTTTTGTGTGTCATTCCTGGGACTTGAATTCAGTATCCGGACACTGTCCCTGGGCCTTATTGCCCAAAACTAGCATTCTACCACTTGAGCCTCAGCCCCACTTCTAGATTTTGGGTGGTTAGTTGGAAATAAGAGTCTTGGACTTTCCTTGCCTGGGGCTGGCTTCTATCTCAGCCCCTTGAGTATGTCGGATTACAGGTGTGAACCATCATTTCTATGCTTTGAATGCAAAACACTTTCAGATCTTTTTTTTTTTCATTCAATTCTATTACACTGTATTGTTTTATTTTTAAAATAGCCATAATCCACCTAACTTATTTTATACTATTTAAATATATTGAATATACATTAGAAAGCTTTACCCAACATCATTTCATGGCCTAAGAGGCATTCTGGGTAAATGCATATTACATCTAAGGAGAGATTTGGTCCTAAATACCTGGGCAATTTCCCACTTGTGGGTACAATGAAATACCTCAACCAAGAGATAGCTTCACCTTTGATCCCAGGCTTAAATGCTGAGTGCCTGGAAGCGTGTGGTCCTTGCTAGTGTCTTCCTGGGACACATCTTATTCTGAATTTGATGCTCAGAAGTTCTTTCACTATATCTTTTTTCTCCTGGAGAAATTTGAGAAGAGCAGGAGCCTAAGGCTTTCAGACTTCAGTTTGCTAAAGAAAGCTCCCAGGGCATTCTGAAAATATTTTAGGATGCTGAAAATTGTATTTCAGTAGTTTTGGCACAGGCTTCTGAAGTCTAGATGTTTAACAAGCACCCAGGGAATATTGATGAAAGGAGAGTAGTGTAATATACTTAACTACACACTCCCATTACAGACAACATGAGAGTTTCCTAAACTCTGTTTAAAGCTAGAGCTGTAGAATCAGGCTACTTAAAGTCAGCAAACACAAGCATGATTTTTTTCCCTTAAAATCAACATTGAGCATGGGGCTGGAGAAGAGGGGTTCTCTGTGTCTTTAACATAATGTGAGAATGGAATGGGAGGACACCATACGGAGAGCATTTCCTGTCCATACACCATCCATTCATTGTTCACAAGCTGCCTTCCACTGTTGCTAAGCCAAGACGATGTGATCTGCTTTTATGAAATGATAAAGTATTTAAGAGATGAAGAAGTGACTAAAATGGGAGCAGTTATAGCAGTCTTCAGTCTTTGTTCTTGTTAAATATGGACATTCCATATGTCAAATTCTAATGGTTCCCTGGGCCCAGGAGAATCATGTTCCTATATTTGCCATAGGGACAGAGGCTGGATGTTCTTTCCTAACTTCTCTGAACATCTGAAACTATTCGTGAGAGAGTTTATTGGGCAATTGTTAACATCAAGTTCAGAGAAATCCTTGGAAAAGTCAAAGCCGTTACTTGGGCACTGGAGGAGTAGATAACAGAAAACCTTCTCCCTTTCTTCTCAGACAAGGCATGATCACTTAACTGCAGTTGACATTGTCTTTGTTTTTGGTGATTTCTCAGTTCCTGGCAGAAGTGTCCAAAAGTCGGTGAGTTACTGAGACACAAGAGTAATTTAGTTCAAAGTCTTACATGAAAAGTTGAGGCACGGAAGAAAAATGTTGGAAATAAAACTTGGCTCGGGAATTGTGTGAGTGCAGGTTTCTGTGAATCAGTCTAGGAAACAGCTGCATTTGAAGATGAGAGAGCTGTAGGAGGGTGGCAAGGAAACAAGCTGTTTGAGATGAAAAAATAAATAAAAATGAAGCTCTGAGGTGCATAGCCTCAGGTAAGACACTAAACATCACCATGTCAGAGGGGAATTAAACTCTTTTAAGGTGAAAGGTGTATGTTTATTCAGCTGTCTCTCCCTTCCACGTGTTTATTCATTGAGGGAAAGAATGATTACTATCTACTTTTGCCCAGTGACAGAAGCAAGCATGGCTTAATCCATTGAGAAAAATGGATGATCAATTCTTTGTGCTCTGCTTCCAAACCTTCCTTCTTCTCCTTCCTTACTTGCTTCCCATGTGACATAATAACCCTTGCACAGCCTCTGTGCTACGTCAACATCTGCCCAGTGACGTCCTTTGTAACACAAATCTATTATTCTAACACACAAGACGATATGTTAGAAATGATCTGTACAACTTGAAGGGGGACTGAAGGAGAGGAAAAGTGGGAGAAAAACAGGGAGGGTGTAACAATGTTCGACAAGAAATGTACTCATTACCTTATGTATGCAACTCTAACCCCTCTGTACATCATCTTGCAAATTAAATTTTTTAAAATTCCAGTCATATAATCTCCTTCTACCCCTCCTTGTCTTCCTCTTCTGTCTAAAGACCAATCTTTTCTTTAGGAAATAATTCAGCCAATTTTCCAGGTAACCCCTTGGCTGTCAATCATACAGCACCCTAGAGTGAGTCACATAATCTAGGCTGTCCTATCAGAACACTATCTTTTATGGCAGTAGCAATCAGTGTAATGAGTATACATGACTCCAAACAGAATCAACCATAGTCTTCTTTCTGAGTTACAGTATGCATTTTTAGAAATTCTTCTTTTCCACCTTCTCCTGGATACCAAGACAAAAAATCCTAAGCTTAAATATACTATAGTGTGTGTGAAACAAAAGTCTTTAGAGCTCCAATTTAAATACTTGGATCCTGAATAGTACTTGAATTCGGACCTTAGAGTTTTAGTTTTGTGAGCTAAGTTTTCCTT
The DNA here is from genome assembly GCF_023159225.1 of Perognathus longimembris pacificus. NCBI lineage: Eukaryota > Metazoa > Chordata > Mammalia > Rodentia > Heteromyidae > Perognathus > Perognathus longimembris. Next base: position 15,113,358 of record NC_063170.1, read on the forward strand.
TTAATTGAACCGACATGACACTGAGTTTCTCTCACAGAGCCCTAAATAATCCATCCTTTCAAAATCTGCCTCAATTTATACTTCCTCATTGTAACTTCTTTACTTTTTCCATCTGGAAGTCAGTAGCAGAGTATACTTTCTTCCTCTAACATGAAACTTTTCCTCTATACTTGCTTGGTTTTATGGTTAATCATGTGCATGCCTGTCACTGTCCTCTTAATCAACCTTTTATCATCTGTTTTTCCAAGGAAGATACCTTAAATACTTAACCTGAATGCTGTTATAATTGCCAGTAAAACATTGTTAAATAATTATGCTGTCGTGTTAGCACTTGTCGCAGTTGATGTATACCTATTAGCTTATTTATTGGAACATTTGTATTAGATATATTTTCTATTTCCTTTTATAAATTAATCAAGAGACAGATTTAGGGACAGCTAATGGCTTACCCCAGTTTCTTTACCCTATGAACCAAAAGCAGGAATAGATACCAAGTCTGTTTAATTAAAAAGTTTTATACCCAGACATATATTTGAGAAAATATTCATGTATATGTGTACATATGTGTTCAAATGCATGTATTAAAATGGTCTTTGTTCTATAAAATAGTCCAGTTATTATCCTGTACTTCATCTCCTTTTCTAGTTAGGAGGGCTAGTGGATATCTCAAATGTAATTAAATCAATGGCTGAAAGGATAAAGATTCACATTAAGCCATGTGAAGTTACATAGAAAGAGCATCATCTGTGATTGTTAGCAATGCATAAATAGGCCTAAGCATTGGTAGTATGACCTTCCCTTTCTTAAAAGTTAGTGCTTGGCACGAAGACTCTACAAAGCTACCAGTTCCTGGAAGACAAGCCCATTTAGAGGGAAACAAGTCATGATGGATGTGTATTTCTAGCAAATGCACGGTAAAGGATAGAAGCATTGCTGTGCATGATTTTTTAATAACTACAAAAATCCCAAGTACAGGATTTCTGCATGTGAAAATTGATAGCGTTGTGATGCTGCTCATCTCTTTACACAACAAAACTCATCTTCCCTGGTGCTGTTACATCAGTAATAAATTGGCTCCTCAGACGTAGCTGCTTGCAGGTTAGAACTGATATGGAATAGATAATAACTTCAGGGGTAGAAAAGCCTGCCATGACAAATAATAAAGAAATTCATGACCTGCAAAGTGCAAGGTGATCTTGTTCCAGAAATATATTTTACCAGGTGCTGAAGCAGGCTCATAAGTATCCAAGAAGCTGAAAAGAAACCCCTCAATTTATATATAAGGATTGAACTCAAAAGGAACAATCTCAATAGAGATGAGCCTGTAGTTATGAAAACATGTAGGTCAAAGGGGCTTTGTCTATACAGTGCCTTTTAGAGTAGAAATATAAGGGCTAGTTGTTTGGCAGGATTATGCCTAAGACAATGAATGGCTCAAGCTGTGTTTCTCTGGTGACCTTATATCAAGTGACAGGATTTGCAAATACTTACCTGGATACAAATGCCTTGATTGAGCCTCTGTAGGTGGATTCTTCCATTTGTGAGATCGTTTTCCTTCCTTAAAAAATTACTGTTATATCATCCATGAGTTGAATCTATCAACAGCATGAAGAGACAATCTAAACTAAACAAGGAAAGGAGTAAAGTGTAGAGGGCCATAAAAAGATGAGAATAAAGAGCAGAAGAAATCCTACCTTGCAAACTCAGATGTGCATTCAAATCCTTCTACTCTTACTGGCTGTGTATGCCACATCATTTCAGTTCACTGCTTTACAATTCAGTCATTTATCTTTTAACAATAAGAATTTTTCCCCCCTGGAATTACTTTAAAGCTGGAAAGGATGCCAGAATGTGTGCCCACTAGTTTGATCCGGCATAAGACTTCATTTTACATTTATTACAGCAGAGATACTCAATTTCTCTATGAGTATTTTAAAAATCTACTATAATAGCATATCCATTAGAAAGATGCATCTATCACACTATCGTAGTTCACGTTTCCATTGAGTGGGATGCTCCAGCAACCCACATACCAAATTACTAAGATTTTACTAACCCATGCAGTGGTACCTGAGCAATTTTTGTTTTGTACATGTTTGTTTGTCAATTTTGTTGATTATTTTTGCCCCGTGGATCTAGGATAGTGTGCTTAACACTGACCCTAGAACAGAGTTGTGGCTCCAGAAACTGACTGTTTTATTGGCCAAACAAGGCAGCCCTCGGCCAACTCACAGAGCCCTCCTTGGCTTCTTAGCAGTTTCTGTCTTTGTCTTTGTGTTTCCAGAACCTGGATCTTTCACCTAGTTCCTACCATCAGCTCTCCAGTCTTAGCCTTTCCCCTGCTCTGGACAATCCAATCAGAATTCTACGTTTCCTAGCTGACTTTGAGAGTGGTGTAAGACAGCTGTAAATTCGTAATCAATGATCTAATGATCTTCCCTCCCACTCCCTCAGTTCTTTCCCTTATTTTTGCATATTAAACATGATAGCAGGAAATTTCACCAGTGAGAGGTTTTTATTGTGGGGAAGCAAGGAGGTATGTCTGACATTTCATCTCCTGAACCTCACTGGCCTTCTTTTCAAGGTCATGGACAGGTTCAATTTCAATCTTCTCTTCTGTGCTCAGGAATATCATCTAAAAACAATTACACTGGAGTGCTTATTTTAATAAAGGAGATAAGAACTCTATTGAAAAGTTTAAACAAAGAAGGCTCTTTGGACTTGTATGCAAGATAAGGTTTTAAAGCACAATTTTGAGTGCAAACAGGGTCTAATGTGAATATAAACATCTAGATTGCTAAATTTAACATCTAATTAAATTGGTACATTTTATCTCTGGGGATTTGTCCTTTGCTAATACAGATGTGCTAACATTTTTATCCATATGAACATTGCTTCATATACACTCACACATACAATATAGCACACAACCAAACAGCCTTAATAACACCATTGTTTTTTTCTTAATATAGTAATTAAAAACATTCTTTAAAGTGTTTTAATATTTAAAAGACTAAGTAAGTACTTTTGGGGCCATTGTGTATGAAAAGTGCCTTGCAAATGACATTATTTTGACAAAAACTCCAAAACCTCAGCTTAATTTTTTTATGTTTTATTTTTATCCATGACCATATTGTTAAAAATTAAAAACAAAGAATTTCAGCAGATACAGACCTCAAAGTACTTTAACATCCTTCTCTTAGGCCCTTATTTTAGACAGGTGAAGCAAGAACTCACCACAAATTGACCTTGTTCACTACAGCTTGTACAGTGTGTGGGGGCTGGCATGACATTGATGAAGATTCATTTTGTTGAAGGACAACGTCTTTGTACATACAGCTACTTAAAGATAAAAATAAAATCATAATTAAAAATCAACAAACAATATAAAGTAAGTTGTTTCTCTTTCAAAACATTTTTGATGTTTAGCCATATTAATACATTCATATTTACTATGGTTGAGAAAATATATGTGGCCTAGAATATTCTCCCAAGAGAAAATGATTATCAATTTGGTCTTTGTCTTTCTGTATATAAGCTTATAAGCATTACATAAATCTATCTATCTATTTATCCATCAATCTCTCTCTATATCTATCTATCTAATCATTTCTCTACATATCTTTGTACTTTGTATCTATGCATCTGTTTATACATCTATCTGGTTTTATGTATCCACTGCCATAAAGTATCTTTGCCTTACTTAAAAGTACACCTGAGTATAGACACAAACATCTATCTAAATAAATATGTCATGCTCCACAGAAATACAAATGTTCTATTTCTTTAGTATTTCATGTGTATTAACTTTTATGCAATTATGCATACAGTTAAACATCTATATGCCTGTAGGAAAGCACATGTGGCAGATTTATGGGGTAATACAAATAATACGTGGCCACTGTGGTATAGGAGGCACTACAGAACTAAGGGAAAATGTGTAGTGCATGAAAATGTTATGTCTTCCCTTGCTGCTATATCATATTCAATAAGTGAACCTTGACATCTATATGACCAGCATACCAGTGATGGTCATTTAAGTCATTTTCAATGTTAAAGGAAGTGCTGCCATCAGCACAAGTAAATGCTGTAGTCTCCTTTGTGTCTAAGAAGCAGGAAATTATTTCATGTAATGGGTACAGGAATTAAGTTAAATACACACAAGTCAAGAGAATGAATAAAAGTGATGGATGAATAGCCAAGTTTGATAAAGAGTGCAAATCCTCTCCATCATGATTAATTCTGGATTGAAATCTGCCCATGAGACATAGGCATCTATGACATATTAAAGTCCATCTGGGCCTCTTCCACCTTCGGCCTAGGCTCTTTTCTTTTCCCATCCCAAATGGCTTCCTTATATTAACATGTCTTTTACTCATGGTCACTTTTGATGGCTGAGGTGTTCCTGTTCATGGCCTGAAGCTCAGTAACAACTTATCAATTATTGAATGTTATGGCTTAGACCAATCCTGCAGAATGTGTGTGGCAGGGGGAGTCATCTTTAGCTCATGTATTTTAGTGAGATAATCACCAAAGAGAAGAGAAGACACGCCTAAACAAGTTCTGCCTTAATTTGAAAAGGGATAGTTCTCAAGTGAAAGTAGAAATGACACTTTATTCATGTTCTCAGCACCTGGGGCTCCCTAGAAGTCCCTGAAAACCATCGTTTTAGATCATTTCCTAAGGATGATAGCACTCTCTCTCCCCTATACATGGTATGAGAAAATAACAGTCATACTTACGTGGTGTGTGTGTGTGTGTGTGTGTGTGTGTGTGTGTGTGTGTGTGTTTGCCAGTCGTGGGGCTTGAACTCAGGGCTTGAGCACTGTTCCTGGCTTCTTTTTGCTCAAGGCTAGCACTCTGCCACTTGAGCAACAACGCCACTTCTGGCCTTTTCTATATATGTGGTGCTGAGGAATCAAACCTAGGGCTTCATGTGTATGAGGCAAGCACTCTTGCTACTAGGCCATATCCCCAGCTCCTTATGTGTGTTTTGCATCATTCATCTTTAACTACTTATTTATGTAAGTGGGAAATAGTCTATAACTTTAACAATGACACACCCAAACACTGTCAACATTTTAATCTTCTTTTGTATTTTTAAAATTTTATTGTCAAGGAGATGTACAAAGGATTACAGTTACATATTTAAGGTAGTGGGTACATTTCTTGTTATACTTGTTATCCTATTCCTCATTTTCTCCCACTTTCCCTTCCTCAATGTCCCCCCTCCCTGGGGTTGTATAGTTTGTTTCCAACATATTGTCTTATGTGCATATGTAGTTTTGTATATGTGAATTATATTTTGTAAAGTACTTTAGGAAAGTTGTATTTTATATCTCATGATTATCTCTTATTATTCTTTCCGAGTAAAGAATGTATGTCTACCTCCATTTAATTATTTATGCAATGTTCCACAGTGTGAATATAATATGATTCACATAATCAGTCCTCTATTGATAAACATTTAAATGGTTTCCAGATTTGGGCTTTTAGTAATGAGCTTTGTAATTTTGTCTACAAATAAAGTTCATATAGATTCCTGAATGCCATTTAAAGAGTTTTCTCTTGGTCCCCTCTAATGGAACTTTATAAATGGCTCTGCTTAGTGAGGAAAAAAAGGATTCTAAAGCTTGGGTGCTGCCTAGCAGCTGATGCTTGCTGGATTTCTGCTCACCTAATATAGGGCTCATTAATCAAGGCCCAGATCCGAACCTCTGAAGAGGCATGGGGAAACAGAGACACATGGCTGTGAGTACCAGTTACCAGGTATTGTTAGCTCCGTGATCTTGAGTACGTTATTTCATCTTTCCAGAGCTTCATTCCCTCATCTGCCAGGTGGAAATATTCACCCTTCCTTCTCATGAAGTCTTTGAGGAAATAATGAAACAAAAACTGTGGTTAAAACTAAACGAAGTTCCCATGACTACTTACTTATTTACAGTTTGCTTCACATTTCCAGGTATTTCTGAGATCTAATTCATACTGATAAAACTTTTGGCAAAAGGAAAGCATACTAAATGAGCAAAAATCCCTCAAACTCTATGGTCTGACTATCACATACTAAGTTAATAGGCTTCCTGTAGGTGCTGGGATGTTTGCTGGCAATTTACCTGATAAAGGTTGCTACACACATGCAGGAATCTATTCTCATATTTACCAGGCTCCAATCTGGATTAGTTCCAGTTTACAATGAGAAAAAGCTTAAGTCAAAGTCTCTAAGCAGGTGAAGAGACTTAATTTGTGTGATCATGCAATTTAATTCCATCTGAAAAATTTCACCCTTGTGTTCTGTTAATAGGATTACACAGAAAAAGTAAGATAACTCAGGGCAAGTACGGAGCCTGTCATGCACTTATCCGATCACACTGACCCCTTTCAGAGAGCAGGACTCCAAACCATTGTTCTTGGAAAGTGTTGCCAACAATTAGAAATAAGAACTACAAGTTACATGGAATCCCAAGAAAATAGTGGCCTCGTCTCAGAAGGAGCAAAGTTTTTCTGGAACTTGAATCTGGAAAGTACCTCAGTTCCCTCACAGAGGTGCTTCTCAGATCTACTTGCATTAGCGAGTGCTGGGATGCCCAGGGACGCCTGGTTTTTTTGTTCAGTGGTAGAGTGGGTGCTTAGCACGAGCAGTTTTAAGTGACTAGATGACTGACTGTGAGCCATGTGATGTTCTGGAGGGACATTCCACATCTGGAGGAATGCAGGTCCATCCTGTAGGGGGACGCCTTTCTCCGTGCAGGGAGCAACAGGAGCTTAATTCCAATGCTTCCCTCCACTACAGAAGGAATTTTGTCACAGAATCTCACCACTAAGGACATTTATCGGGACTCAGTCCTGTTCCTGAATAGGAAATTAGGATAATATTATGGAATATAGCATGCACACCTAAAGATATAATGGGAGGCGATCAGGGACGTTCAACCTCAAGTCTTCTCTCTAGGAGAATATCTCCCTGATTGACTGCTAAAGTAGGACAACCATATGAAATTAGCTCATCAGGTCAGGCCACATCTCCAGACATGGTGATTGATAAACGGTAGGCCTTTGCTTTGCTGCCCCAGAGACATTCATGCACCTTTTTGGCTGAAAGTCACATTTCCTTCCTTGTATATGACATGCAGTTAGGCAAAAGTTCCGTAGAATGTCATTCCCTAGTAATTGGTTGATCAACAGAAGAGACTTAAGGCTTTGAGAAGGGCACATCTGTTCGCTTCCAATCTGCCTCCCCAAAGAAGTTACATTTGCAAACCTGGATTCTGCATGTAATGCATTGCTCATGCATTTTTTAGAAAAGCAATTTATTCGTCTCTAAATGTAGAACTTCTATTTAAACCTCCTCAAATTCAACAGAGTCTGACTCCACTATTCCAGCCAATCTCAAATTCTGTCTTATTATTTTTTTGTGAGTATGGCATTTGTACCAGCTGGGACACTGTCTTGTGTGATATTTTTCAATTTTCAATTGCATTTTCTTCCACTTTATATGGCTTGTTGTTTACTCTATTTAACTCTTTCTTCCATCTGGATCATTAGCACATTAGAATTTTACTATTCTAGTATGCAATACATTATGCCTTAATAGGCTAGTTATGGCTTATGAGAAATTATTTGTGATTTGTACTTGGAGAGGTTTTAATCAACTTTACCATTCTGAAAAAGTCTATCTTGCATATAAATAAGGACCCCTAAAAATTGATCTGTTTTGCTCAATTATAAAATGTTTCATTTAGAAGCCTAAGGGTAATTTATTACACTGAATCAGAGGAAGGGAAAATGTATTGCATGATGTTTCTTCTTATGAAAGGGCTGCTATGTCTAATGACAATGTCTACTCATCAGAATTATTATAAGTTGTCTAGGCTAAGAAAATTGGAAGACCTATGGGTGGTTTTTAAATGTTAAGATTATTATTTGCATAACTTTTTCAATGTCAGCCATTCCTCATTGGTGTGCAGTCTTTCTGTATGTTTTATTTATGCTCAGGTGGCTGGAGGACTGGTGTCTGCCAGACAAGATAGACTATAAGATCTACTCCTTAAAGCTGTCTCTAACTAAATGGGGAGAAAATATTGTGGAAGGACATAGGGTATAGTGGTTCTCACAGATTTGATAAATGTTTAAGAAACTTCTTTCCTTTGTAATTAAAATGTCATTTCTATGGCTTTATCTGGAATCCACTATATTAAGCAAGTCAAGACAGGCACAGAAGAACACAAATCATGTTTATCTAAATATGTAGAATGTATATATATGTGTGTGTGTGTGTGTCTGTGTGTATACATCTACACCTTATACACATACATATGTACATATGCTTATGTACACATACATACACATACAACACACATACATATATATGTATATGCATGCAACATATGTGTGATATATAAGTATATTATATATGTGTGTATATATACACACATGTACATATGATCAATTTGACTAAAGCATGTTATATATGGTAAATAATTTCTTAAGATGCTATGGGGAAACCCTTTTAATAATTAACATTTACTTTAAGGAAACTGAATACTAGGAAGTTGAAACACATCTTGCCTGAGGTATATATAGGTGGAGAAACAGAGAAGGGAAAGGAGGGCAAACAGAGCAAAAATAGTCTTGTATATGTATCAGAATTAGAATAAGGAAGCTCAATGAGACTGGACAGAAATGGATATGTAAAATGAAACTCAAATAATTCATCCTAATAAAATAAAATAAAATGTCATTTGTAGGAAGACCAGAACTGAAGAAACGTATTTCTTTTGGCTTCTTAGTAAGGGAATGGGGTGAATTATATCTTACTGTCTCCATAAATGTCCTTCCTGTGCATGTGTGTCTTTATCTAAATGTAAAAAAATGAGAAAACCGAGGCTTTCAAAAGTGCTGGAAGTCATGCTGATTGGGAGAGTTTTGTTTTCAAACTCACCTCTCTGATTTAAAGCTAAAGCTTTCTCACAATGGGACCACTGAAAATTAATGATGTAATAAAGAGCAGGGTCTAAAGTTTAAACATATTCACTAAAGTTCATGTGTTGGGTTCTGTAGTGGGAAGGAAAGATTACAAGAGGGCTCTGCCCTTATGAATGGATTTGTGTTCTCATGATATCCGTGGATGGGCTGTGGCTCCAGTGGGCTTGTTGTAAAAGTGAGTTAGGCCCTCTCTTGAATTCTGCCACACTCCCTTGCCCTGTTACTACCACACAGCAATCAAGCTGTGAAACAGATGAGGCCCCTTTATCTTTCTATTTCAACCTCAAGAAACATGAGCCAAATAAACTTCCATTGCTTATTAATTACACAGCCTGTGGTACTCCATTTTAGCAGCAAAATGGACAAGACAGAGGTGAAGGAAAGATTTTAGGACAGAATCAGAAAACTGTGGTTTGGTTCTTGGTTTCCTATCTTTCAGATGTGGGATAAGTCAAAATTCTCTTATAAGTTAAAAGTGATAGCAATCCTTCTGGGTCAGTCTTCCATGTGAGAGAAAGTTGGCAGGGCTTGTATAAGATCAGAATTATACCCATGTGTTTACCCAAATTCATTGTTCCTGCTGAAAAGTAAAATAAGAGCTTCATCTATGTGAAGAAGAATGCTCCCTTTGATATTACTGATTTTACCATCACAAATTCAAGGCAAGGCAGACTCATTTTTTTTTTGTTTGTTTGTTTTCTCTATGCATTTACCTTGGCAGGCATCAATTTACAAGGGAAAATGTTGTTTACTAATGGATACTACTTAGAACTCCTGTCAGAGACATTGTGTTGGAATGTTCTCTATACCCTTGGAAGCAGTGTTAGTCTGTCCTGGGTTGTGGGCAGCTGACATGTTGATAAATGGAGGTATTAAACCATGCATTAACCATGCATTAAATTTCAGGAAGGAATTTTCTTGCCATTTTTCCCAGATGTAGATGTACTTTAAAATAAAATGTACTTTAAAATAAAATGTAGATGTACTTTAAAAGAAAAAAGAAAGAGAAACCATCAGAGTAGCTTCACTTTTAAATAGACTCGGGTTATTTGACAAAATGCATGTATGTACGTGAGCACGTCTGCACGTCTGTCTGTATGTATACACACAGACATATACATACACATGTATGTACAGATAAAAGCACACATATATATTCACCTATCTATATATTTACATATGTATGTGTGTATCTATGGTAGATACCTCTTTCCATCCATCCATCCATCCATCCATCCATCCATCCATCCATCCATCCATCTATCTGAAGAAAAACAATCTATAGCATGTTGCTTAAAATCTTTATATTAAGATGATTGCTCTTGGGACACAACCAGTTTACAAATATGGGAAAGCAATGTCGTTTTATTAAATTTTTATCTGGTCCACAGAACTTGTCCAGGAAATCACTATGGAATTGAAAGAAGGGAGAGATAAACATACTTAGCCAAGACAGACACTTGATTATTTTGTCAGTCTGATGAATAATTTTTTCCCAACATACTCTGTTAGCAACCAGGTTCTTCAAACTCTACATAGAAGAATACATACACACACATAATAAGTATATTAGAAGAATCACATAAGTTTGGTGGGTTTTTTTTTTTTTTTGGCTTTTTTTCCCCCCAGTCCTGGGGCTTGGTCTCAAAGCCTGAGCACTGTCCCTGGCTTCTCTTTGCTCAAGGCTAGCACTCTGCCACTTGAGCCACAGCACCACTTCTGGCCATTTTCCATATATGTGGTGCTGGGGAATTGAACCCAGGGCTTCATGTATATGAAGCTAGCACTCTTGCCACTAGGCCATATCCCCAGCCCACGTAAGTTTTAAAAAGATAAAGTAAGCAAATAAACAGGTCCCAGGCTTACTAAGTGTAAATAAATCAGTAACAGGGAGATAAGACCAAGGTCCTGATACCTTTTTCAGAGATCCCAAAGTGGTGTTAATATCAGCAAAGAGAGTCAAAGTAGGAAAATAGCCATGTAAATAATACTGGGTCATGTGTGAGCTACAGTAGTGGTGTGTAAGATTCATAAATTATATTTGGCTCAAGATCATGACTCTGCTAACCTCAAATGAAGCTCAGCCAATCTGGATTTTCTCCTACACAAATTTGAAACTTGAACATGGACTTGATCACAACTGTCACTGTGTAAGCATTGAGTCTTCTCGTGGCCAATTTCTAGAGAGAAAGGCTGACAAAAGCTATCCTGGAAGCCGCCTTTATTTTATTTTATTTTTTCATTTCCAAGCTGAGGTTTGGATTGTGGTAATATGAGCCACCGTAGTGTCTTTCCTTTGATTTCTCACTTGTTCTCCAATAAGTTTAATATTGGTTCCTGTGACTTGCTGTCCAAGGGCTCTTCATTAACACATTTTGTCAATAAATGACTGCATCAACTTACCCTTTTTGGTCTCAATGTCCTACAGTGTTAAAACAAAGCTCATAATTCAGATGGATAACTTTTGGTAAAGTAAGACTTTGAAAGAATTAAGCTGTAGGTAACTAGAATAAACAAAAAGATGAAAGGTCAGATTGGTTTTCCAACATCAAATCTTTACTGTTTGGCAGGACAACTTCTGAGAAGACTTTCTAGAAGCACAGATGATATGAAAATGTTCTTGTTCTGTGGTTGTGTGAGTCTTGATTTAGAACCTTCGCCCAGAAACAACTGGAGTTTTCTGTTTTACAGCCAGACACTGGTAGTTATAAAAGGCCAAGGATAGTTAATGGAACACACAGAGTGGTAAATGCCAAACAGATTGAAGTGTAAAAACTGCTTCTGTAGAAAGATTTTAAAGAGAACGGATTGAATCAATCTTTTTTTTTTTTTTTTAGTTATAGAAAACACTGTCTAAAAATAGGAATCCTATTATTTTGGATTATTTGGTGACCTGTCAAATGCTGTCTGTGAGGTCCTTTAGGACACAGAGTTAAACCCTATGGAAAGGTCATGACAGCTCTCGATTTCCAAATTAAATTGCTTAGAAACACACTTCAGTGAGAAGTTGGATTTGGGAAGGCCTGCTGTGAAAGTTAGCAAATGAAATTTAAAATGTGTGAAGCTTTCAGTTTTAGGGGAAAAGTACCAATTTGAAAGGATTGTGGCATTTTTGCTTTACCAAATGAGGCTCTTTTGGTAGGCTTAAATATAACTCTTGCATACATGGGATTAAATGAGAGAAAAATCTTCAAAATATCATTCCATTAAAATCTTTCCACACTGCTAAAAGAAAAAAAATCTGAGGTCAGAGTCCAGGTTATTTTTAGCAACAAGCCTGCATGAAATATCTGTATGATTCTTCAATCACACAAGAGAATGTATGTCTAAATATTCATGCTCACCTTGATTTCAATCTCACCCTGTGCAAGAGCATTGTCACACAATCTGATCTCAGTTCGCTCACTTTCCACAGTGCTTCTCTGACACCGTAGTGAGGTTCTCCTCCGACCCTCTTCAGGAACTGACTTTGGCTAAGGTTAGAAAGGACATCTTACCCATTGGACACTACGTCCTCTGCTTTATGATTGACTGCTCTTCTGCAAGTTGTGCTGCCCGTCATTTTCTCTCCTTTGAAACTACCTTGACAGAGGTTGTTTGCCATTCTCTGAGTTGCCTTGTCCTCCTGTGGATGCATCATCTCTTGGAATCTCTCTTCTCAGCCCTTCTCAGAAATACTGGCATTTCCTAGCGTCTTGTGTTGAGGGTCACTCTAGCTATGTGCACTTGCTTCCCTTCTGTGGAACTCTACCAAGGATGAAAATCCATACCTTCTGAGTTTCACAATACAGTATGTACATATTCTGAGCCTCTGCTACTGGACAGATAATCAGGGGCAACCCAAACATAGCATGCCCTCAGGAGTGGCAGAACAATCTCTTGCACCAAGCCCCTATAGGTAGATAATTACCCCCCCCCAGTGTTTATTAACTCTCTGGATCCCAGTTTTCTGATGATTAAAGTGTTTTGAGGCTTAAATATGGCAGCATATGCACTTCTCTCAGTGTAGGACATATTTTGAGACTTAAATAACGTGGAACTATATTTAATTATACTTCCTTTGAGCCTGTCAATTCATCCAGGTTGTGAATCTTAAACTACCCACCACCCAAACCAGAAATTAGAGGGTTATTTTTGACATTTTATATTTGTTCACCCTCCTTAGAAATCAGTCATTAAAAGTGAATACTTTTAAGCCTTAAAATGTTTTTTTAATTGGTTCTTTTAATTGGTTTCTATCACTATTAACATAGAACATCATTGCTATAGTTTATCTATTTGTATGTTCTATATCATCTCTGGAGTGTGTGTGTGTGTGTGTGTGTGTGAGAGAGAGAGAGAGAGAGAGAGAGAGAGAGTAAAAGAAAATGAGAGAGGAAGGTTTTACTTACCTTGAAAAGAACCCTAAGACATGTTCTTACTAGAATTTTATGATACTGAGAAAAAACGCATAAAAGGAGAAATCTATTAATAAACACAGTTGGACTCCATGCTCATACTTAAGGAAGTTGGCAAGCTGATGCTAATTGAATAGAACCATAGAGCCACACTGTTGATGTGACTGTTAAAATAACCTTTTCTTCCTTTAGGGCTGTTTAATTTTAAAAAAACAGTGTTTTTATGTCATCCTAAGTGTTGCTTTATTGAAGAACTTAAAAGCAAGTTAATAACAGCATGCTTAGAGTTTAGGAGGGACACTGCAACACAGGAAGAGTTGAAAAGAAAAAAAAATCACAAAGTAAACCCAGGCAGGCCCTGTAGGTGAGCTTCTAGATAGAATTTGAAATTCTCAGCACTCAAATGCAGGTGATGCTCAAGGTGACTCGAGCTATTACAGTTTAATGAACACAAGGAAATATTCAAACTAAATGATGCTTTCAATATTTTAACTACTTGGAGCTACTTTCTTTCTTTCTTTCTTTTTTTTTTTTTTCCAGTCCTGGGCCTTGGACTCAGGGCTTGAACACTGTTCCTGGCTTCTTTGTGCTCAAGGCTAGCACTCTGCCACTTGAGTCACAGCGCCACTTCTGGCCATTTTCTGTATATGTGGTGCTGGGGAATCGAACCCAGGGCTTCAAGTATATGAGGCAAGCACTCTTGCCACTAGGCCATATCCCCAGCCCTGGAGCTACTTTCTTAGGGTTTCCTGACATAGCAACAAATCGAAAGAGTAAAACAATCCTGTACATGAAGAAGGAAAACAGGGTGAAGGAGGTTGAATATGGTCAAAACAATGTCCATGTATGTAAACGTAATGATGTACCTGCTGAAGTGGGAAGAGAAATGGGAAGAGGGTCGAAGGGGAGTGAGGGAGGGCGTAAGTCTACCAAGACACATAGGATTCATATATGGACATGTCAAAATAAAACCCTTTAGATGAGTGATTGATGCTAATAAAAAGGTGGAAAAATAGAAATGAATTCTATTCCTTTACAGATTATAGAAGTTTCAAACTACACATGCAAAATAGGATGACAAACAAAATGAAATGTTTTAATGATAATTGGTTATTTGAATGGTCTTTTTTTTCTGAGAAAAATTCTTGATATGTTCTTAGGCTGGCCTCAAACTCATGATCTTCCTGCTACTGCCACTTAGGTCTTGGGATTGCAGGAAATTGCCACCACACCTGGCCTAAGGATTTGCTGTTTAATTTTTGTGGATTTTTATAATTTTGGTTCATTTTTATAAGAAGTAGAGATATCAGGCTGGGAGAAAAGGCAGCGGGAAAACACAGCAACTAGGTAGCTAACTGTGAGCCAAGGAGAATTACCTCAAGAGAAAACAAGTCTTCAGTCACTTATATTTTGCACTGCCAGGCTCCAGTTTTGAAAAGAAAAAGATCTCAGCCTGTGGTATTCTGTTACAGAAGCCATGAGTGACTAACACAGGCTTCTAAAGGTTGTGTTTGGATACCTCTTCCCCCATGTGAAAGTGAAATTGTGGGAGCAGTTGTTGACAAGAACTGTCTTTTCTCCATGACAAGGCTGTTGCTCCTTTGTCAAAATTCAGTTCATTAGATTTACTTGGGGTCACTTCTGGTCTTTCTCTCCTGCTTCATTTTTCTATCTGTTTAATTTTCCTTAAAGGAAAATCAATTATTATGCTCACACATTGCAGTTTATGTACCCTTTCCCTTCTTGTGAAACTTTTTTCTCTCACATGAACTAACCAAAATAGAGTCAGCAAAGCTATCGCTTGTTTTCTATTTTAAGAGCTTTAATTGCGCGCTAGTAGTAGTAGTACAAAATATTTTGGTAATTTAAAATAATATGACCATGTTGTTATCTAGGAAGAACATTAATTATATTTTAAAACATGAACATATTGCAACATTTGTGATAAAGTTTCAGCTATGACTGAGAAAATGCATGACTAATTCCTTTATGGAAAAAAATATGTACAGCCATGAAGAAACTGAAAATGTGTAGAAATGTAGCTTTTAAAACTGTAATTGATGCAGAAAAAAATAGACTAAATGCCAAACAGTAGAGACAGCTTAGTCCAAGGGGGTGGTAAATGAGACAAGAAAACACATTTTAATAGTTGTTAATGCAGTCCACATAATTTTGAATTAAAAATGACAATGATGGTGCTCTGTGGGTGGCAGACATCATGATTTGTATTTAATTTCATTCTCACATCAATTCTATGATTATTATTATAAGATTTTCTCAGAGAAGGCAATTCCTTAGCACACTTGTGTTGATGTCATGTAACACAGCTGGAATTTCACCTAACAACCCACTGTTTGTGCACTTCATTGGAGCACAGACAGTTGTGCTTGACCATCTTTTTTTTTTTTTAATGTGTTATTTGGAATTTTTTTGTTTCTTATGAAACACAGATTCCATTGTTTTCTGTCATCCTACTACACAATTCAACCTGGAGTACTACTAGATCCCATCCAAATAAATTTTCACTAAATGTGAGAAAACGGTGGTGTTCTAGATGAACCATTCATCACCTATTATCACTGTCTAAAATCATTGAGAAGTTATGTGTAACTCTCTGATGTAGTTACCTATCAGGCACAGATGTAAACAGAAACAGGCTTTAGAAAGCTGCTACTACATGTCAACAAGTGTCCCCAGGAGCTGCTACAGAGGAGATTGCATTTTACAACTCAGTACTTTGCGCACCATTTCCTCTTTAAGTGAAATGATACACTTGGTGATTTGGTGTGATTTCTAGGTGAAGAAGCCTTGTATGAAGCATCCATCCATTTTCAGACAATACATACAAATACCAATTCCACAATTCACAGAAAACCAGACACACCCTCCAGGTGCAAACCAGAAGTGCTGGTTCAAGATAATTTTCCTGAGGTGATTGATTTACCATTGTCAAGGGTAATACGCTTTTTATGGCCACAAAAAGGACATAATTTAATTTCAGAAGGATTCTTATCTACATGGAACTCTGTTATCTCTTTTAATCGCTACATTTTCATTTGAATTAACTTAGAAAAATTCAAAAGGCTGCTCTGACAGCTCAACCCACAAAGTGGTCTTATCCACTAAATTTTTTAGTGCCAACATTAACGTTTTAAAATCATGTTATCATTCCTCTCAACAGTCAATTAAGGAGTTATTTTTTGCAGACTATTATAGGCTGGAATTGCTGGGTATAAATTCTTCTGCACAGTAAGACTATTCCTCTTAACAATAGACATTGTAAGCTTAATTAAAATGATGGCTCTTTCTTTGAGCAAGGGATAGTTTTCAAAATTCTAGATGTTTTGAAATGAAGTTAGATCTTTTGCTTGTTCTCTTACATGTGTCAGATGGCTAACCAGCTCACAGATCATAAACTCATTTCTGCCTAGGCATCAACTTCTTTGTCTCTTCAGTTCTGAGGGCTTAAACATGTTTGAAACATTAGAAACCAATTGCAATTTCTCGTTTGACTCTTCTGTGACATCTAGACACATCTTGCACCCTGTTTCTTACAAGCTATTGCACACATTTCCACCTGTAGCAGAATACATCCCTGCACAGTAAAACTTGTCATTTATAATCCTACTCCAATCACATTTCATGCCAGCAAAGAGTTCTCTGAGTCAATCTGTGAGTGAATCAATCTATGAGTTTCTGTGCAATTGTTTTTGCAACCCCTTTGCAATCCTCTTGATCATTGCCTAGTTAAGGCCCCTTAGTCAACTCTCACTTTAAGGCTATGTTCAGCACCAAATGTATTTGTGCATGCTTATGGAAACAGCAGAAAGAGCACGCCATCCTTAATGGTGCTAAAATCACTCCTGATGGCTATGTTTAATTTTTCTGTAGAGCTTTGTTGAAAGGACAAACTGCACCGACAGGACAGCATGGTATGAGTCTTCCACCCAGGCAAACTGATGTAAATCATGAATATAACAAAAGGAAGAAAATGAAGGAAGCGAGTTTAGTCTAGAACTGAAAATAAACACAGATACATTCAAATATATTAACTTCAGGTTATGGTAGTACTTTCTAGTTCACACAGATAATGAAGTAGTTGGTTATAAAAGGTTCCTAAAATTAGACATGCTAAAAAATGACACATGTATGACTTTAAAAAGGAAAAAAGATATGGAGACATGGGCCTAATGAATGAAGATCTGTAAATATGCTTACTCTTCCAGGTAAATAGAAGCATAGATAGAAGCACTTTTATCACTATGAAAAGGTAATTATGAGTTCAACAAGCTTTTGTAACAAATCAAGTACATCAAGACTTTACATTCATTAAGACTCACAGCATTACACCAAGGACATTGCTATGTCCATTTGTACAATATTATAATTGTTAGTACACTTATAATTACATTGAACACATTTCAATGATTTTAATTTAACTTTATTAACAAGGTGATATACACAGGGGTTAGAGTTACATATGTAAGGTAGTGAGTATATTCCTTGTCAAACTTTTTACCCTCCCTCATTTTTCTCCCACTTTCCCTTCCCCCTCTCCCACCAAAATGAAACAAAACAAAACACCCCCCCACAACAAAAACCCAAGAAAGATGTACACTCAGTGTCTATCTTCATCACAGAAAAAAGGACAAGAAATGATGATACTGTGGCTATTGTCAATAATAATCTAGTGCAAAAAGAAACTGGAAATTAACTGTCCAGCTCAGAGGGAGGGTGGTTGGGGGAAAGGGAAGATGGGAGAAAAACGAGGGAGGAGGTAAGAAGTATGACAAGAAATGTACTCACTACTACTCACTACCTCACATATGTTACTGTAACAACTCTGTACATCACCTTGACAATAATATTAAATTAAAAAAAAGAAATTAAGATGCAAATCCCACCTGAAGTATTTCACCACAAAAAAGTATAATATATTCATCTATTGAAATTGGTTAGAGGGGCTGGGAATATGGCCTAGTGGCAAGAGTGCTCACCTAGTATACATGAAGCCCTGGGTTTGATTCCCCAGCACCACATATATAGGAAATGGCCAGAAGTGGTGCTGTGGCTCAAGTGGCAGAGTGCTAGCCTTGAGCAAAAAGAAGCCAGGAACAGTGCTCAGGCCCTGAGTCCAAGGCCCAAGACTGGCAAAAAAAAAAAAAAAAAAAAAAAAAAAAGTGAAATTGGTTAGAAAATTACTTACTTACTATTTATTTCTACTATTCCTTCTCTTCTTTGTTCTTCTTTTTCCTTATTCTGTGTCTATGAGTATATGAAACTAACATGCTGAGAGCTGAATTTTGTTTGTTTTGCTGGCACCAGGGCTTGAATTCAGGGATGCCTTTCAGTTTGCTTACTCACAGTTGGCTCAATCACTTGAGCCACACCTTTACTTTGTTTTTTTGCTGGTGAATTGGAGATGGATTCACAGAGGTTTCTGCTCTTGCTTGCTTCAAACCATGATCCTCTAGGTCTCAGCCTATGAAGTAAGCTAAGATTTCAGGTGTAAACCTGAATATCACATGAAACCTGAATATCACCTGAATATCACAGATATATCACATTTATTTTTATTTTGAATATACAATTGAATGTTATTTGTTAGTATTTAATTCAATGTGCTCTGAATAGTAGGGATGCCTCCTAAGCTTTGAGTTTCCAGAGGAGGATTCAGTAATTCTCTGAAAAGTTTGGCTAGCATGCAATTCTTTACATGTTCTAAGGCTCTTTGTGTTCACACTTAGAAGCTGACTTCGAGAATTTCACAAGTTGAGTGAAAAGCTTTAGCACTGCTATCACACCAGTTTGCCTTGAATTAGTCACAGAATTTATGCTTTTTTTGTTTTACAGTGCAGATAACTATTATTTTAATTTCTTCATTAGCAAACTTCATTGTAGATGTTCCATTGTCCTTGGAGGAATGTGCTAAAATATTCTTACAACTTATCTTTAAAATTTGTCAGGGTTATAATTTACGCCATGATTTATAGTCACTTCTAAGCAGATGCTTGTCATGATCATAAATATACTTGCACAATGATGCATGTTTTATGGTTGGAAAGGGGCTACATCTGAAATTTCACGATTCATTTTCTGTGACTAATAAAGCTAATTGGTTATGAAAAGTTTAAATGACTTGTTTTTAAGTAAAAACTATGTATATATGCATTATCTGTAACATAGCACATAATAATATAGATTGTTTGATATATAAACAATATTATATGTATGCATAGTGAAATACATAATAAGTAAAATCTGGTTATATCTCTCAAATTCTTTGTTATATTTTTGTATCTTTATATGACGATGAGTTTTCTATGCATTTAGAGGGTATTTTTATTGTATTACTGAGTATATTGTGGTCAAAATGTTTGCAAGGAAGCTCTGGGCTTCCTAACTAAACCCTCTCAATTATTTTTAATGTGCTCCACTAGGAATTTACAAAATTCAGAAGAGTGACTGCCTCTGACTTATGGTAAGCCTGCTCATCCTCCTCTAATTTTATGGAGTATTTTGATCTCTTTCGTGAATCAAAATCCTACTTGGACTAGATTTGACATTATGTTTTCATTTGAGCTTTGGATCCTTAATCTTATTACTTCCTGTTTTCCTAAAAGTACAGAATAAGCTACTTATAAAAGCATAAGCTGAATTTGCCCAAAGCCCTCTAACTGTATTTACTCTGCTCTTGTGTTGAGCCTGCTTCCCTGATTTCTCAGCCTGTTAGAAAAAATTAAGGAAATTAATAGTTCTAAAAACATAGTCTTAATTAGGGTGTGACATTGCTGGGACAATTTTATTGCCACACATCTTGCTTCTTCTTTTCTGGGTAAGTCAGACAAACACACACAGACTTACATGTACACAGATGCACACCACATACATACCCCAACATACTCATATACATGGTCATTAGATGATTCTGTCTGGTCCTTTGTTATTTAAGTTAGTACTTGCAAGAGTCTTGAGAAAAAGTTTAGAAATTGTTACACACATTTTAGAAATGAAGATGCTACTGCTGAAGAATTAAGCCATTTGTCCCAAAGGATACTAGGTAGGAAGTAGAAGATACTGTAATTCAAATCTACATTTCATTGATTTAAAGGCTTGCTATTGCAATTATTTGGCACACTTCTGGCTTCAATAAGCTCACATATAACCTGAGTGACCCAGACATTCAAGAGCATTAACCATGTGGCCTCTAGTATCAAGTAAAGTCACTGAGCTGGTACCATAGTGTTTACCCTGAGGTAAGCAACAGGGTTCAGAGTAAAGTGCTGGTATTCATGCAAGCTGGGAGCACAGGAATGTGGTGTGCCCAGAATGTGTTCTAGCTTCTGGGTCAGTCTTTATAAATGCATGAATATTTCCCTTGTGTTTGCTACACTCACGACGCCACATGAACCTGTCTTCTATATTGCAGTGGCAATAGAATATTGCTCTCTGTTCCTGATGAATGTAATTTCTTTCGTTGGCAATTGTTCATTCAGTAAGCTATTGTTTGTTAGACTCTAGGGAGTTTGCAAGCCTGGAACAATTGTTGCTTTGCTGATGAGGTCCCATTTGTCATTTTGCAGACAGAGACTTTTATTTGCTTATAATACAACCAAAATAATTACTTGCTTACCTGGCAGGTTGCTGATGATTATATACAACAAATGGCTGCAAATGAATAAATTCAGGCATCGCTGAATGAAAAGGAGTGGGTCATTAGGCAACACTTTGATCGTTGGTTTTTATCAGAGAATGACAATCTTAAATTCAGAATATACATCTATGATTATAAGAAACACACTGAGAGTTTCCTGCCCAGTGTTTGGCACTCAGACAAACTAGGCAATTGTTGATGACAATGCCATCAGACATGCAACTTGGAACAAGTTTTACCAACCCTTTGTGAAGCTCAATTTCCCACTGCATAGAGATGTGATGGTATTTAAGCCACGGATGATTGTGATGTTCAGCTAAAGGGACACCTAGGCAAAAAGATTCTGCTCACATAAACTTCTTAAGCTATACTCTCTTCTCTCCACACCATTCATGTTTATATTGGAAGTACTTGACAAAGGGCACTCTGTTCAGAGACATTTTATTAGTTTATGTCACTAGTTTTAATCCTTAGTGGTTTCCGTGAAAATTAAAGAGGATAACATGTTACTAGTGGTCAAACACATATTAATCACTTGCTAGTTATTACTTAAGCTCTTTAAATTTAGGGAAATGTCAGTAAAGGTATATACTGGTATCAGCAATGATATCGTTAATGATGGTACTGATGATATAAATGACTACCCATGATGAAATATTCCCTGAAATTTCTCATTAACTTTCCCCAAATCTGTTTCAGGAAATGTGAAGTCTTCTTCCTCTAGCCTATATTAAAGTACGCTACAGAAGCACTCATTTCTTAGCCTCTCCAGTCTTCTCAGAATTTATCAGAGACTCTACTGGACTTTCCTCCAATTTCATCCCTTTTATTTCAGGAGCCCATGCTGTAATTCTTTACCTGTGACTGGTGATTGCAGTCAATTCTTGATATCATCCACAATTCCCTTGTTTTCTGCTCTACTGCAAATGCAGAAAAATTTCCCACTCATTTCCTAACAGGATTTCCAACAGAATTAAATGTAGTATAGTACTTTACAGCATGCTCTAGTTTATATCTGTTCCCCCTTACTGTCTATTGAAAACATCAGCTTATTTTCACAATGAAGAGTGTTTGTATCCGTTTTTATCTTTTTATCAAGAGCATCTATTAAATTTTATCCATTTCATCAATCATTTTATCAAGGACACCTACTATGTGCCAGATGCTCCCTTAAGGAGGAAACATTATTTACATTACTCTACAACAACCCTGAGGGGAGGTATATTTTCATTCCCTTATATATTTTTTTGTTTTCATTTTTTTCTTATTTGTCAAAGTGATGCACAGAGAGGTTACAGTTTCATATGTTAGGCGTTGGGTACATTTCTTGTACTGTTTGTTACCTCCTCCCTCATTCCCCTCTCCTCCCTCCCCCTTTCTCTCTCCCCCGATGAGTTGTTCAGTTGGTTTGCACCAAATGGTTTTGCAAGTATTGCTTTTGGAGTCGTTTGTCTTTTTTTCTGTTGTCTCTTGATTTTGATATTGCCTTTCACCTCCCTAGTTCTAATACCAGTATATACAGTATCCAGTGTACTCAGTTAAGATACAGTTACAACCACAGGAAGGGGATACAAGAGGATCATCAACAATAGAAGCTACAGTTTCACATGGTATGTTGAAAGTAATTACAGCAGTGATATAACACTCATTTCCATAACATGGAGTTCATTTCACTTAGCATCATCTTATGTGTTCATAAGGGCATAGCTATTAGTCTCTTGTGATCCTCTGCTGTGACCAACCTAAACCTGTGCTAATTATTCCCTATGAGGGAGACCATAGAGTCCATGTTTCTTTGGCTCACTTCACTTAGTATAATTTTTTCCATATCCTTCCATTTCCTTATGAATGGGACAATGTCCTTCTTTCCGATAGAGGAATAAAATTCCATTTTGTATATGTACCACATTTTCCTAATCCATTCGTCTACTGAGGGCCATCTGGTTGGTTCCATATTTTAGCTATGACAAATTGTGCTGTGATGAACATTGTTGTGCATTCCTTTATTTCTATTTTATATTTTTGGTTTGGTCTTGAGCTTGAACACAGGACCCTGCATGCTGTCTCTAATCTCTCTTTGCACTACCACTTAGCCACAGAGTCACTTCCAGTTTCCTGTGAGTCTCTTGCACTTTCCTGCCCTGGCTGGCTTTGAGCCGCCATCTTCAGATCTCATCCTCCAGAGTCCTTAGGATTACAAGTGTGAATTGTTTCTATTTAAAGTCTTTAGCCTCTTAAGTCCCATGTCCTGCTATCTCTCTAAGATCTGACAGACAGCAGCAATTCATTTTCACTGAAGACACTTGACAACAACAATATCATATTTTTGCATGTCAAAACCCTGGTACCCAAGAGACCATGTGTGCCTTGTAACTCCTCCCACTGGATTTCTGAAGAAATCTTTTTTTTTTTTTTGGCCAGTCCTGGGCCTTGGACTCAGGGCCTGAGCATTGTCCCTGGCTTCTTCCCGCTCAAGGCTAGCACTCTGCCACTTGAGCCACAGCGCCGCTTCTGGCCGTTTTCTGTATATGTGGTGCTGGGGAATCGAACCTAGGGCCTCGTGTATCCGAGGCAGGCACTCTGCCACTAGGCTATATCCCCAGCCCCTCTGAAGAAATCTTTGTCTGTTCTGAGGTCTGGCTCATTTTAAGGCAGGCACAGGGAGCTGGACAAGCCATAATAACTTAAAATAGGGCCTGCAGAACCTAGCAGCTGAATTTGAATTCTGCTTCTGCCCTGGTTTTCTTAGTGACTGTGGACAAGTTTCTTCCTTAATGTGTACCTCAGTTTCCACATTTAAAAATTGGGAAAAGATATCAGCCTTGGCGTCAGTGAACACACACACACACACACACACACACACACGATAATTAGCACAGTGCTGATGTATTGTAAATGCGCATCGCTAGTAGGGCTTTCTTCTTCACATCAGTCTATTTGGCCCATTTCATTTTTGAAGGTACCCATTCTGTTTCTTCTTGTTACAAAATACAATTTGTCAATCCCTACCTTTTTTCCTCTTGTTAAAACAGAGGTAATGCAAAAGGGAGGCTGATAACTGGAAATTGTATTATTTCTAAATGTCAGTCAGTGATATTTTCTCAGGAGAACCTACCCTTCCAAATTTCCCTCCACAAACTTCATCCAAGAGAAAAAGCAGTTGGAGGATGCGCTCAGAGTCTGGAGCTCTGTTTCTGAATATTAAACTTGTCCTTTTTTTTCCTTTTATGTAACTGTAGGTGAGATTTCAAAAAAAGAGTTTTTTCAGATAGGTGAAGCATTTGTTGATCTATGAGCCCAAGAATTCTCTCCCTGATTTGTATGGGATGAATTTTGTTTACAATCTTTTTTGTTTTCAGCTTCTGTTTCTTCATGAACAAGGCAGTTTTGAGCTTTTATGAAATCATTACAGATTTTTTTCAGATGCATTTTTTGCATTGATGCTGGGGACCATTTTGGACTATATTGTTATTTGTTTATTCTATGGAGTGATTGCTACTGACAGATGCTGAGCACTGAACAGCAGTACTACTGAAAGATAGTGACTCCTTTGAAGTTAGCATGTGCCTCCATGTGTTAGATGATAATGGGTCAGTAAATCAGCAAGCCTACCAACCTAGGCATACTCCATTCTGGAGCTTTATTCAATGCTCAGAGAATTGAGTTTTTCTGCGTTTGCATTGACTCTGCTCCACCCCCCCTCCATTGTGAAGCTGGAGCAACTCGCTGCTTTCCCACACATCCTTGGGCTGTTACTGTGTGCCAGACACTAAATGCTTCAAATTCTGCCTCTCCTGAATTTAAATCCCATAAAAATTCAGTCCCAGCTGGGTGCCAGTGGCTGACACCTTGTAATCCTAGCTCCATAAATAAAATATGATGTATATATACTCAATGGAATGCTATTCTTTTAATTAACCAAACAACTGGTATTGCCACAAGGCAGAGGAACCTGAACCATCAATCCTAGACAATCTATCGACTGGAATAGCTTAGGTATTCCAATTTGGAGCCCACGACCTTTTCCTTCATTGTTTTAAAGCATGGTAAAGACTTACTCTTTCAGGGGCTGGGGATCTGGCTCAGCTCTTTCTACATTTAGAACACAACCATGGACAAGAAGAAATTTTCACCAAATCTTCTTGTTACAAATTCATTTCTTAGAAAATATGAAGAATCTATTCTATGCCAGGCTTATTGGTAGGTAACAGGAAGTTCTAATCCACACTTGATGTGAGTTGTTGAACTAGGAGGATTTATTAAGCACATGATCAAAGAATTTGAGTGTCATTCTTGTGTATGTGATAAGTGAGAAAAATAGGTGCCACCATCTATAGAGACAAAAAAAATCAAAGAAAGCAAGGAGCAAAAGCAAAGAAAACAAGGAAGTGTGACTCTAGAGGTTTATTATAAGGGCAATGCTTGCAAAAATGCAACATAGTTGTCAGAAACTTAAAAGAAGAAGAATGACAAGAGAAGCCTAGTGGTGATGGCTCATGGCTATAGTCCCTGGTACTCAGGAGGCTGAGATCTGAGGAACTCAGTTCAAAGCTAACTCAGGCAGAGAAACATCTTTGAGACTTTTCTACTGATTTACCAGCAAAAAACTGGAATTGGAGGCATGGCTCAAGTCATAGAGCTGCAGAATTGAGCAAAAAAGCTAAGTGATAACAGAAGGTCCGAATTTCGAGCCCCATTACCCCCCAAAGTAATAAGGTAATAATAATAATAATAAACAGGAGTAGGAATAGACGGGATAGAAAATGCATGAAGGCATCAGAACCTACATTTGATTTTGTCCCTCACAATGTGAGCTCCCAGAATTTCACCAGTTTCAGGTCAGCACTAGTTCATGCATTGTTTACATACAGGTGCATCTATTTCCATGGGAGTGATATCACTTCTTTCATGTGATAAAAATTCCACTGTTTCTTTCTGGCTATTTCCTCCCATGTATCTAGCTCAGGGACTGACACATAACAGATGCATTTCCACTGTTGTGCACAAAGTGGAAAAGTAGTCAATTATTGTAGGAATTGGACATTTCCTCCTGACAAGTATGCATTCGTGAGCTGCTCACGAAAGCTCATTTCAGATATGAATGAGTGTGCTTCCCTCAGAAACAAAACACTAACTCTCCTCAAGTGAGAGGACCCGGGGGAAAAAAAACACACAAATGATGGCAGTCCTGCAAACACTGTGTCCTGCACTACTATATTCTAGAAATGTGATCTGTGGAACAAGAGCCATGAAAGATAGTGCTAACTATGTATCTATATCTATATCATCTATATCTCTATCTGTATCTCTACCTGTATCTAGATAGGTAGGTAGGTCGATACATAGATAGATAGATAGATAGATAGATAGATAGATAGATAGATGTTAAGAGGAAGAGAGAAGAATATAGGTATTTATGTTTGGGAAGATTTTTGTTACTGAGGTACAATGCTGAGTGAAGTTACACATGATCCTTATCTTTCTGATGCTTCAGCTCTAACAGAGAAGACAAAATTAGGCTATTATATTTGCAAATGCAATATTAAAAAGTCTTGCTGTGAGGCTACCTATGGTATAATGCATTATACACAGTTCAGGACATTTTCATCTTGTTCCCTGAAAGGTCTGAGAATCTCTGGCATTTGAGTCATCCTTTTGTACTTTCTTAGCTCCACCTGTCCAGTACACCCATAGATGAGTGTGGACCTCACCTGGAGAATCCACCGACTCAAGAATTTACTTGTGCATGATCTTCTCTCCAAGCAAATCAGCAGGGATGGTCAAGAAGAGCCAATATCATTCTCATGGGTGTCTAGGATTGAAAAAACAAACAACACACTTTTCCGAATCCTTCAAAGTTATTAAATTTGATGCAGTCAGCTTTGTTTTGTGGTATTGAGAATTAAACCCAGGGCCTTGTGCATGTGATGCAAATGATCTGCAATTTGAGTTACCACCAGTGCCTTGCCTCTGATATACACAGCAGTGAGGACAGCTTTGGCTTTTGGTGCTCAGCTTTCTTACGTCCTTCCTTGTGCTCAGTGTGTTTTGTTGTCTATATTCCCATTGAAAACACTCAGAAATACTCATTAAATGAAAGTTATGCATTTATAAACACAGCTTTTGAAATTGAAGTAGGTATAAAAAAGTAACATAAGATATACACAAAATTGGAAAAAAAATATACCAAAAAATGCAATTGGGTTTGGCAAATAGAATGTCTGTCTTTTGGATTATTTGGGCAAAGTCTAAGTAATGAAATTAAAACTAGTGAATGACATGATACTAGACCTCATTCAAGAACAAAATCTGAAGGTTGTCTGGATTTTACTACCATGTCTGTCTAATATGTTGTTTTAAATCCATTCTTTCATGCCAACAATGAAATACTCTGATAGTAAAATATACTAGGAAAAATTTATATGATATATTTGCAAATAAGGTATATGAAACGATTCTTGGATGAGAGAGGTAAATCTGTCTGTGCATGAGAAAACTGAGTAATATAAGGATTATGATATCAGGTTAATGCTGAGGTGTTGAAAATGTAGCTGATTAAAATATATTCACCTTGGAAATACTTTTGAGCTCTTTTTAGTTGCTTTAGTCTTCTGAATCCTGGGAAGTCAATGCGAAAAAGAAACAAACAAAAAGAAAAAGAAACAAAACAAAACAAAAAAGAAACAAAAAAAATGAAGAACAACAAGAAACAAGTATAGCCCTACCAGGATTAAAATCTTCAATCTTTATGATAATATTCATGAAATAAGTGTATCCATATTGTTTGTCATACTAATAGTAGGAAATAACCAAGAACATGAGGCTTCTGGAGTCTTCTGTTTCATTTTCTGTCACTCTTTTCTCTCTCAAAATGCCCTCTGTTTTTATGTATTGTCTTTCCAGCTTCAAAGTCTCATCTAAGAGCTTGAGTTTCCTCTCCATGAACTGCTATTGTTTTCTCTCAACAGGACTGGCATCTTCTCAGTGAGAAGCTTGTCATACTTGTCCTTACCATAGGGCTAATTTCTCTAAGACACATTTCTTTTCTCTTTTTGTTATTCATACAACTTGGGGAATTACTATTTGCTCTCTCTTTCTTGGCAACCACATTTCTCAATCTTCAGTTGCATGAGAAGAATGTGTTGCTTCCCATTCTTAGCAATTCGCACAATGTCATGTGTGCATAATTATTTGGCACATGATAGTTAGAGAAGGAATGGATGAATGAATGAGGGAGTAGTCGAATGGATGGATGGATGAGTAGATGAATGGGTGGATGAATGGATGAATAAATGAATGAATAGATGTATGGATGAATAATTAGATAAATGAATGAATGATGAATGGATAAATGAGCAGATAGATGGGTAAATGAATGGAAGCATGCCTTCAGAACTCTAATATTCCTTCTTCTACTTGGCTTTTCATCTAGCTTTATCTTCAAAATACTACCATGCTACTTATTACTTTATGTACTGTATGTCATTAATTCTTATTACCCTCTAGTTTCAGTACTGTGTAAATCCTTAAACAGGTATACAGGTTTCCTCTAGCAACAGTAACAAATCACATGGAAAAAGTGAAAATACTGTAGAAAGTACTGCATACAAAAAGGAATGAAAATTAAACCCCTGTGATGAATAGAGTTATGGGATTGTGCACAGATACAGAGAGGGCTTGATGATATATGAAGAGACATCTGGTAAAATGACAGAACAGTTAAGTGTACTATTGTAGGCTTTTTTCCTCTCTATACTTTATTTTACATTTGTCCAACTGTTGTTTGGAAATAGCAATTTGGGCGACAAAAATCCCTCATGAAATGAAGAATACACCACTTTGAATTTTAAAAAATGTAAACAGAATTTCTTACATATTGCCTGGATCTTGCAATGCCTTCCTTTGATGTTGCCTTGGGATAATTATTATGACTACTTTTGCAAAAGAAAACCGTATACATAATGTGATTTGTGTGATCTTATTTAGCAGGTCTCTGTCCAAGTTCATTTGCTAGTTGTGTCCTTGTTTCCATCATCTGTAAAATACAGAAATTTGGGAAAAAAATGTTTCTTCCTCCTTCTGCCTACTACATAAACATATTGATTATTTCCACAGTTAGATCCTTATTTATTGACCATTCACTGTTGTAAGGGTTCTTCTGTTGTTGAGATCCAGGTGTGATTCTCTGCCTTCCTGGCATACTGAATTCATTTGGCAAACTTATAAAATTGCATTTTCTTCCCAATCCTGTTGGATATTACAGGTGAATTTGATCTATGACCAACTGTGAAAATTTCCATGGGGAATGTCTGATCTTATCCTTTGCTCCAAGTTCCTTTCCAAGCTCTGATATCAATTGCTTAACATTCCTGTGTATTTGTACTTTGGAATTTTTATTGCTTTTACCCAATAAACTCTGTTTCTATAATTTCTTGATTCTGCAGAATTTAAAACCTGTTTCTCTCTTTTAGCCAAAATCAGGTCAATTTTATTGGCTCTTAAAAATAGGTAGTTAGTTGGTTTGAAACACTATGAAAGGTATGAGATGACTCCAGGTTTATGGAAATTTCTTTAAATAGATTCCAAGTTTATGGAAAAGACTGCACTTCAACCATGCTGACTGAGGCAGAAAGTGGAAATTAAGTCTTCCCTGAGGATGGTCGACAGCTTAATATAATTTTTAATGATGGAACATCCTCAAAATTAGGAGTGCAGCCATTTTGGTCACAGAGGGACATATATAATGTAAACCCCTAAAAGAAATGAAAGTGAATCGAATAAAGAAAGATGAGAAGCAAAAGGGCTTATCAGCTTCTAAGATGATAAAAGTCTGTCCTCCGGGGATTCGTTTTCAAAAGTGTCCTCTGCCATAACCCACTTCTCCAAACAGCAGTGGTGTTTGCAAATAGCTCCCAATTATATGACTGGATTACAGATTCAACCCCAGGTCTAATGCACCAAGGAGACTCTATGCCCTTTCTTCTACCTCTCTGCCCTTGCAATGTGTGATAAAGGGCAGCTTCACAGAATTGCAAATACTTTTCTCTTGAGCAGGAAAATAGGGGGAACACATCAGCAAAGTGATGGATGTTCCAGAAACTGTACCAGGGTAAGGTTTGCATCTTTCTCTTTCTCTCTCTTGTCTTGAGTGACAGCTCCCAGCAATCAGGTGTTGGTGTGTGTGTGTGTGTGTGTGTGTGTGTGTGTGTGTGTGTGTGTGTGAGAGAGAGAGAGAGACAGAGACAGCGAGAGACAGAGACAGAGAGACAGAGAGGGAGTATATATCTGTCTCTGGTTTAGTTTCTGTAGTTTCATCTAAATGCATTTACATCCAAAATGCATTATGCACGTATTATTTTTAATACCCAGTGAAGGCCAAGGTTTGTTTTTGTTCTTCTGAATCATAGCTGACCTTTCCAGAAATAGCAAATGAAAAGAGCCCTGTTTCAACACAGAGCCTTTAAAATCAGTCTCTGGAATTTAGAGTGTTTGCTCATTTGTATAAAAAGCAAATTAGAAGGCCAGTGTCCTGGCGCTCAAGTTAGTGCTCTTTCTATTAAGTAGTGTTGAGTCTGCAAGGGATCACGGGGAGTTTTGCTGGGATGCCGGTTGTGAGGGGGCAGGTCTAGAGGCACACAGGAAAGTCTGATCAAGCCGTGACTCAACTCACCCACATACCATACTCTTAGAAGCTAAATATTTTATCATGGTAGCCAAAACACCCAATCATATTTTAGACTGCCTTAGAAGTAGACATCTTAAGAAGGTCCTAATAAAGGTAAAAAAAAAAAAAAACCCAAAAAACAAAACAAAACAATGAAGTCAAGACAATAGGAGAAAGTTAAGGTTGCGAAATGAATGGACATGTTACTATTTTAACAGATTTGAATATCTTCGTGTCATGAAACCCTGTGCTTCTAGCAGCTGCTTTACAGGGACTTGCTCAGATGGGAGGAGGTGTAGAGTTGTGTGGCTAGTATGCCATTTTTGGATAGATACTAAAATAACATTTACTTTCATCCCTTTTGTGGGAAAGATGAAAATCTTTTGAAAGCCAGAGCCCAAAGAAATGTAAATACAGCTTATTCTATCCTGACATTTCAAAAGAGGTCACCCCCACCACTGGCCCTAGGGGCCCATGTCTATTATCAGGTTTCCTGTCACTCACGTTGATTAAAGTTGATAAACAGAGCAGAGCACTTGGTATAGGTCAGAGGCCACTAAGTGAATTGTAGCTGGCTTGAAAAAGACTGTCTTCCCTAAGAATAGAAAAATCCATCTTCTCTCTAGGCCATTACTTGCCCCAGAGGAAATACTACTCTTTCAGAAATACAACAGTCATCTCCCAAAGTCAAACCAAGGAGCAGGTACCTGTGCTTATGGAATCTATTGGCGGCCATGAGTGGCTGTTGAAATCACTTTGCTATTGTGGTGGTCACCGTTCAATTTTCTCAGACTGCTCTGTGACTGGTTTTGAAGTAGGTACAAAAGGCAACTGGCTCATTTCAATGAAAGAGAAGTCCTGCAGGTTCTGTCCATGTTTTGCAAGCTATAGTACTTCTTTTTAAAGACTGAATAGTATTCCATTAGGTATTATGCCACACTTTTATTTAGTCATTATATAATTCTTTAAGCATTATGCTGTACACCATATAAACAATATAATATTTACTTGTCAATTTTGAAAGGAAAGTGGGATGCAAGGAGGATTTTTATGGATTGAAGAAAGATTTTGTCAGAGCTGTCTTGGCTGTATGTATATGCCTGCTCCGACTTATCTCTGATTGCAGATGTTTCCTTGGGTGGTGGTTTTTATGTTTTGAGACTCCTTTTTCCCTGGAAAACCAGTATTATTTTCTTTTACATCTGGCATTTTGCAGCCCCCTTTTCACTGGGGAGGAAGCTAATACCTGCAAACCTACCATGCTAATGCTATGTGTCAAAAGCCAGTCTTGTCTCCTTTTAATTTTATTAATCTCAATTCCTTCCTTCTCTCTCCCCTTTAAAATGCTTTAAAGAATAGTATTGAACATGTAGCTCAAGGCAAAATATAGAGGTTGATTTCTGACACCCAAATCAGTAGGTTAATAAATAAAACATGGATTATTTTCTCTTTCTATAAATTATATTTTTATTGTCTCTAAGTAGTAGCACACAGGAGTTACCATTTACCAAATC
This sequence comes from Perognathus longimembris pacificus, assembly GCF_023159225.1. Taxonomy (NCBI): domain Eukaryota; kingdom Metazoa; phylum Chordata; class Mammalia; order Rodentia; family Heteromyidae; genus Perognathus; species Perognathus longimembris. The sequence continues at coordinate 15,145,569 of NC_063170.1, forward strand.
AATTTATGAATATAATATATCTTGATCAATGTCACCCCTTTCATTATTCTCCCCTGTCCCTCCCAACCTAATCCCTTCCCTCAAATTTCTTAATTACATAAGATATGTATTAAATATTTTAACTTAATTTAATTTAATTTAATTATAAAGGTGCTTTACAGAGGGGTTACAGTTACATAAGGAAATGAATATATTTCTTGTCACAGTGTTACCTCCTTTATCATTTTCTCCTACTTCCTGCCACCTCATCCCCAAAATCCTGATATTCATTTCCAACACAGTGTCTTGTTGCATTGATTCACCCTTATGACTACATTTGCTCCCTCCTTCCTCTTAACAATACACCGTACCTTTCAAGTAAAAGTTTCTTGGTATTCACTTTGTGGATTGTGAATTCATTTTTGTAAGAAATTACACATATGAATTACTCTGGCCAACACCATATTTCAGTTAACACCTTTATGTACACTTGCACACACCTGGTGTCAAGAGTTATCCCTAATTTATTAAGTCTCCCCAAACATGTACATAAAATATGAAGAAAATACAGGAAGGACATAATCAAATTTTATATCTCAATAAATTATGAATGATTAATTCTCCTTGAGCAAGATTATTTTCCTCAAGTATTATACCTTCAAAACTCATTAAAGAGTATGGATCTAAAGCAATGGAAGACTCGAAGCCCATGAATCTAACAGGAAAGAGCTAAACAAATGAGTTATTCCAGCCTTAGTTTTCTCTCTCAAAAAATAAATCTAGTAATATCCTCTCATGGCACAAAGACTATGTTAAATGCTAAACACCATCTCATCTCATAGTGAGCCCAGAAATTGGACCTGTGTTGTCTACAATATGTTTAATCCACACCAGAAAAAAAGAACTCCATAGAATCAACTCTATTTATGCCTGCCACATTCAGAGAGGTTGAATAAGCTTATACCAAGTTCAAATTATGTTTTCATCCTCATAAGATTAACCCCCAGGTTTCTACTTGGCTACAAACAAGCCAAGAATAAAGTAAAAGAACATTTCTAGTATAGAATTCGTGAGTATGTTATTTTTTGGTGAGGGGTTGTTTCAAAACATAAAATGGTCAGCTTCAATTTACAAAATATAGACAGTACTGTCTGGTCATTTTCATAGGACATACAATCTATTTGAACAATAGAGAAACCTGCTCATTATGGAAACAACAGACTTGGGGATCCCAGGTGTCACCATTCGCCTGAGTGGCCCATTTCAGACAGTCCCTGGGGATGACACAATTAATCTCGTGCCCTCCCTATGACAACTTGTGGAGGAATGCCAGAGATCAGACTTTGAGAGGCTGTGGGAGATAACACAGGAAATGTTTTCATACATGTAAATTCAATAGGAGGCATACAGCTCTATTTGGGAGTGGGATAAATAAATTAAATTGGAGTAAGTAGCACATCAATTAATCTTTCCATTGATGTACCCATTAAGAAGCATTAAGGTGTATTTTAAACCACATACCAGTCATGCAAAACAGAGTTACGTCTGGGATCTAGCATTTTAGAGTTTACAATCAATGACTGTGCTGTTCACTAGAAATCCAATGATAATAGCTATGTACATATGGTCATATAAGATGAAGCTAAGCAAAATGAACTCCAAGATATGGAAACAAAAGGTTTTTTTCAATGCTGTTGTTATTTTTAATATACTATGTGAAAACATTTTTTTAACTTTTTTCTTTGTTGTCAAAGTGTAGTACAGAGGGGTTACAGATTCATAAGTAAGGCAGTGAGTACATTTCTTGTTCAACTTGTTACACCCTCCCTCATTTCTCCCCTCCCCCTCCCCCATTCCCTCTTCCCCCAAGAGTTGTGCAGTTGGTTTACACCAAATGGTTTTGTAAGTATTGCTTTCGGAATGGTTTTTGTTTTTTTTTTTTTGTCCTTTGTCTCTCAATTTTATATTCCCTTTCCCCGTTCTAAAACTCATATAAACAGTATCCAGGGCACTCAGATGAGGTACAGTGGTAGTGGGGGCACAACCACAGGAAGGGAATACAAGTGAAACAAAACTAAACAAAACAATCAAACAAACAGACAAGAAAACAAAAACAAAAGGTACGATTTCACATGGCATGTTGAAAATAATTACAACAGTGGTATAACTCTTGTTTCCAAAACATGGAGTTTATTTCAGTTGGCATTTTGATCTTCTACTATGACTAGCCTAATCATGTGCTAGCTAGTCCCTATGAGGGACACCATAGGGTTTATGTTTCTTTGGGTCTGGCTCACTTCACTTAGTATAATTTTTTCCAAGTCCTTCCATTTCCTTACTAATGTGACAGTAGCATTCCTTCTGGGAGAGCCTGGAATGAGGTTTGCCACATCCTAAAGAAAAATAACTATCAACCAAGAATTCTGTACCCAGCTAAACTCTCATTCATAGCCGAAGGGCCAATCAAAGTCTTCCATAGCAAGGAAAAATTGAATCACTATCTCTCCACCAAACCAGTATTACAGAATATCCTCAAAGACAAGCTCCACATTGAAAACCACTAAGACCACGATCCAGAAAGGGACTGCATCCCTAAATAAAACTCCAGATTAGTAGAGCAAAAAGGGAAAATTTTTCTTTCCAATGGTTGACCTCCTGTTGTCACTGTACTTGATTTTGCTATCCTAGTTATTGTACATACATTTAACTGAAGTAAGGAAGGGAAGGGGAACATCAAACTGGTGATGCAAAGGATAAAGGCCAAACCAAGGTAAGGTAACAGCAATGCTCACAAGACAATATGTTGGAAATGACCTGTACAGCTCAGAGATGGAGCGCTGGGGGGAGGAAGGTGGGAGGGAAATGAAGGAGGGGTAACAAGTAGGACAAGAAGTGTACTCTCTACCTTACATATGTAACTGTAACACCTCTGTGCCACACTTTGACAATAAAATTCAATTTGAAAAAGAAATCCAGTGAGACCTTCAGCACAGCATTGCGTATATAATTTACATAAGATTTTAATACTACATTTTAATTGCCTTGATATGTCCCAAATACTATCATTTCAGCATCTGATTACTATGAGTCATTGAAATATCCTGCATTCTTTTCTTTTTTCTTTTTTGCTGTCTTCAAAATCCACTATTCACTTCTCAATGTGAACTCATTAAAGCTATAATGTTCTACAACCACATGTGGCTAATAGCTGTGCCATTAGACAGTTCAAATCTAGAAAGGTAAGACAAGCATGCAAGCAAATAAGAGCGGTACAAAGGTAGATGGGGCCCAGTAAGAAAATGAAGAATACAAACGTACAATCTACCTTTCAAGGGCACTCTGAAGCAAAATACATAGTTTTGTCTTCCATTAGAAATAGTCTGTTTCATTTTTCATTTATGTAATATGTTGTGCTGAAGCATCATCTTAATAGTTTTCAACATTATGATGCTTATTTGCATCCTTTCCCATTTATAGATTCCAGACACATCCATAAAAAATCTCACCTGAAATGAACGTAGTTTCGTCATGGGAAGGCGTACCAATAGGTGGGAACAGGGATAACAAGGGGTGGGGTGAATGAAGATAAATACAGTAAAAACAGTTTGCTTACATGGAAACAAAACAATGAAACCTATTGAGATTGTTTTAAGAACGGTGGGAAAAGGGCTAGGAAAGGTTATAAAAGGGCTAAAATTGACTGGACCGCATTGTACATCTGTGTGGAAATGTCAAAGTGAAAACTTTTCCCTTCTATCCTACAGAAATAATCCTCCCTCCACAAAATACTCATGTGAATGGAGTATGGCACTTTCCAGGGAGACCTCTTTTCCTTCAGTTTCATTCCTCTGCAGCTCAACTGATGAGTCTATGGCTGCTTTTCCCTGAGCATCCATCCCTCATTCAGCTGTGTACAACGAGGAAGCAAGAATACAAGCCCAGTGACGAAGGGGAAATATGGAAGAACAGAGAAAATGAGAGAGACAGAGACAGAGAGACAGACAGCGAGGGGGAGAGAGAGAAAGAGGAGAAGACACAGAGAGAGGAAGGGACTGAGGGAGAGGGAAGAGGGAGGATGAAGGGGAGAAGGAGGAAGAGGAAGAGGAGAAGAGAGGGGAGGGCAAGGGAGGAGAGGAAATCTAATTTGATATCATCTTCTATTTTAATAAATATAATCATGATGGCTAAAAATCCCATTAAGCTCCAAATTTCAGTCATTTTCCTTTCAAATGATTCAGAGCTGTTGTTGAGCCTGAGAGTGACTTACTTAGTGTCTGTATAAAGAGACAGCCTCTAGAACAAGACTAGGCAGTAAAATGAAGTATAATTGACTAAGTGGCTCAAAGGAAGGAGAGAAATGTAATTCAATAAGTGCAACTAGGAAAGCGATATGCAAAATTCACCAGTTTCTTCTGCCTGGCATTTTAGGATAAGACTGTTCCTTATTTTAAAATTGGACTCCTTTTCAGGATTACTCAATATCAGCAACAGAGAAATTGGCACCGGGACTGTCATTTAAGGTGTAAATTAAGGTGACCTGAGCTAGGATGAAATACTTTTAAAGAAGCCAAGAGATAAAATATGAAGCATTTTCCTGGAAATGGTAGACGATTGGGAGTTGTTGAAAATGGACCAACAAAAGTGAAAGGGAGAAATAAAGAAACAGATTGCAAGATGAAATCCTGAGCACCTAATTTAAAACAAAAATGGTTTCCTATGGTTTATGATGAGTGATAAACAGAGTCCACTGTGTGGCCATAAAAATATATCTTTAGCTCAGAAAATACGAGAGTCACTGTCAGCTTAATGTAGTGATTTAAGTTCCAAGTCTTTCTCCTTGAAAGAGTTACAAGGCTGAAGTGACCAATCATTCTAAATGATGGGTGTTTGGAAATTATGAACTATAGCCAAGGAGCCTTAGCTTTTTCAGTGTAACTTAATCATGAATGTGCCTATTTCAAGTTATTGTTTAGTTACATATTTCTTAAACCATCTAGAGTTGTGGAGTATTAATAGCTATAAAACGTCACTAAACTTGCATTAAACTGCAGAGGAAAACAACACACACACACACACACACACACACACACACACACACACACTCACACACACACACACCACAAAACTCTAAAGAAAATCCAACAGTGGACTTCAGCCTCCTCTGGCTCCAAGTCAACTTTGTTATAATAAAGTCATTCAAAACCCTCCATCAGGAGCCAAGAGGGTCTACTGAGCAACCTCATGGGGTTATCACAGGAAAACATGATTCACCTAGAAGACTAATGAACATAAAAGCCATAGGAAATTCAGACATAAAGCTTTTTTTAAGAAACAGTAAAATAGCAAAGAAGAAGTCGACCCTATTTGCATATGAAGAATGCGGAAAAAAAAGTGAAAAGGAAGAAAAGAAAAACCAACTAGCCATTTTTGTCTTAGTATTCTTTTTGTCTTAGCAATAGAGTCTCCAACTTCAAGGTCATTGTCATTTTATAAACATGTTCAGAAAGAGCAGAATCACAAACCCTGGCTTTCAAGGAGAGGTAAACAAATTGGAGACCACCCTGTTTATAATATTGAGCACAAGGAAGTGGTCATTCCATTGGGGTTTTGGAAGAGGTACAGATCCATTCCTCTCTCCTGAGATTTTGTGATGGGCTGATGGAAGCTGATGTCAACAGGACTCCACATTTATTAGTATTCATGTGATTTTGGCCCTCAGCTGTGACTCCTGAACCACCACCATCCATCTCACCAGGAAACTTATATTATGAAGAATTGTAAAGTTTGTTCTTTTAGAGTGCAATCTCTTTGTACAAAATTCCAAATGGTGTGTGCATGTGTGTGTGTGTGTGTGTGTGTGTGTGTGTGTGTGTGTGTGTGTGGTCTGGACCTGGGGGTTGAACTCAGGGACTGGGCACTATCCCTGAGCTTTTCTTTATTATTATTATTTTTTACTATATATACTGGTATTAGAACTAGGGAAAGGGAAGGGAATATCAAAATCGAGAGACAAAGGATAAAAAGACAAATGACTCCAAAAGCAATACTTGGAAAACCATTTGGTAAACTAACTGAACAACTCATGGGGGGGGGAGGGGAAGGGGAGGAGGACAGAGGGAAATGAGGGAGGAAGAAACTAATTGTACAAGAAATGTACCCACTGCCTTATATATGAAACTATAACCCCTCTGTACATCACTTAGACAATAAATAAGTAATTAATCAGAAAAAAATTTAAAAATATTGCTGGCACTCTTACCAGTTGAGCTATAACTCAACTTATGGCTTTTTGGTAGTTAATTGGAGACAGGAGTGTCATGTGTTTTCCTGCCCCTGTTGGTTTCAAGTCACAATCTTCAGTTCTAGGCCTTCTGAGTAGCTAAGAGGACAAACATGAACCACTAGTGCCTGGCTTTCCAAAGGCTCAAGCAAACTTGAGGAGTAAATCATTACATTCTTTTTGTCATTAAGATAAATAATAATTCTACTCATGGTTTTTTCAACTCAGCCCTGGAAATAGAATTCCAACTCAAGTCAAATTCCTCTGAGAGAGAGAGAGAGAGAGAGAGAGAGAGAGAGAGAGAGAGAGAGAGAGGAGAGAGAGAGAAATATATAGATATAGACCAGGAAGTTTCTTGAGATTATGTATTGTTTTGGTTTTCCTTTTTTTTTTTTTTTCATTTATGTGGTGCAGCTACTAGTTGCCTAATAAAAGGGTTATTTGTGAAGTGGCTGCTGGGGGTTGGGTTTGCATATGAAAGCAAGTGTGTGAGGCACCACTGTCAATTTGCCTGGGAAGGTGGAATACAGGGCTACATATGTCACTAGACAAGTTTTGCTACCCAATGGCAGAGGGTGTCCATTGCATATCTCATGGAAATAATGGAATCCAGATGATAAAGGAAACAAAGTGCTTAATAGATAACCAGGGTGGATAGGATTATTCTTAACTTTTTCAGAGGTAGTATGTCAATTTCCTGGAAGAAAAAGGAGACATGAAGAAATTGAGGAAAGAAGTGTGTTTGATGGCTTTTATTTATTTATTGATTGGTTGATTGATTGCCATTACTGGGTCTTGAACTCAGAGCCTCATACTTGATTGGCTGCTTGGCCTAGTATTCTATCACTTGAATCACATCTCCACTATATCATTTGCTGGGCATTTTAGAGATGTGAGTGTCACAATTTTCATCCTATGCTGTTTTCACACCGTGAAGCTTCAGACCTCAGCCTCCTAAGTAGCTGAAATGACAAGTGCAGGCCATTGGTGCATGGGGAGGAAGGAAGGTTTAATGACTTGAAAGAATTAATGCAGACAATACTCTGTAGACAAGAATGAGCTAGAGTCTGAGTTTAAGAGGATGCATATCATGATGGAAATATTGACATATGTCCTACAAGTTGAATAATTATTAGATAATTCCTAAAATTGGAGGCAGCCCTTTCACGTCTTGGGAAAAATTATCATTGAAGTATGTCTTAAGAAAGGAAAAGGAGGGCTGGGGATATAGCCTAGTGGCAAGAGTGCCTGCCTCGGATACACAAGGCCCTAGGTTCGATTCCCCAGCACCACATATACAGAAAACGGCCAGAAGAGGCGCTGTGGCTCAAGTGGCGGAGTGCTAGCCTTGAGCGGGAAGAAGCCAGGGACAGTGCTCTGGCCCTGGACCCTGGTCCAAGGCCCAGGACTGGCCAAAAAAAAAAAAAGAAAAAAAAGAAAGAAAGGAAAAGGAAAGGAAAGAAAAAGAAAAGGGAAAGAAAAGGAAAGGATGTCATACAGGCTAATACGAAACATAGTACCTAAAGAAAGAAATGAAAACTTTTTCACTAAGTTCTAATGAATGTGAAAACAACATTCTCTAGAAGATTTTATAATTCTCTTTGGTCAGACTAAGTATAGTTTCTTATTTAATCTCATCATATTTCATGTCTCCCTTTCCATAGTTTAACACACTGCACAGATAGGTAGATGGATGATAGATAATAGGTCAATAGATGGAAAAATATAAAACAGATAATAAGTACAAGATAGATTGTCGGGGATGGCTGTGCCTTTAAGAGGGGACAGCTGGCTTTAGCCCATCCTGCCTCTTTCTGGCTTCAACCGGAAAAGAAGCCAGGCCAGCCCCCGCCCCTCAGCGGCAACCTGGTGGCCAGAGACCCCAGAGGCCCTGTCCTTGGGGTGGCTGTGGTCTCCGCCCATAGAGGAAATTCCATTACATTACCGTGATGGACAGTTCACTAGCCAATCGTTAATACCCAGTTAGTCCCTCTCCTTTGCGTCTCTGCTGGTATAAGACTGTTAGCCCCTCCCTTATTAAACTCAAAACACCCTTGAGGGTTCTCCGAGAAGTCCACGTACCCTTCTCTTCCTTGGGAAATATGGGGAGGGGGCAGGACATTCTTGGGACCGCATGCTAACCGAGGCAGCATGTGGCCTTCGCTCCTGCAGTCACTCCCTACTGGCCAGGGGATGCGTGAGAGCGATAGAAGACCACACAGGAAGAGGCAGAGAAGCCCAGGACCTCCACGTGGAGGGGAGGTAGAGTGAAGCCCGGCAATAGATAGATAGAAGAATGGATGGATGGATAGATAGGTAGAGATAGAAATGATAGAGACAGACAGATAATAGCTATATGATTGTACCTCCACACTAAGGACATAATCGATAGTAATAAACATTGTTTTATTGTATAATTGAATAAATAGTGACAGTGAGTGTGTTTACTACAGAATATCTCTATAAAAGTGAGATGGAAGGCAATAAAGATAAGAAAGTACCAAAACATCCACATAATTCTCAAGAAAGTTTCATTTGAATGTAAAAGGCTTTTCTTTACCCATATTAACCTCACACAAATTAATTTCCACATTCATCAATAAAGAGACATTGTAAATAAAATAGCCAAAGTTAAAGAAGATGCACAATGCTAAAATAAATTCTCAAGCTTCAATACTGGCAGACTTTTGTCATTTTCCCCCAATTGCTAGTTAGAATTAAAAATAGCCATTCAAACTGTAAGTCCTGAGCAGCATCTTATAAACTGTCTAGGGTGATGAGACACAGACAACTTGAAATCTGAAAACAATGTGAAACTAATATTTTGAAAAAAGCAAATATGCATTGACTTCAAATTTTCAATAAAAATCATCCACACAATTTTCTATTTACAGAAACATGGGGGAAAATATTCATTTTGCAAAATAATTTCTCAGTCTATAACTGGAGGAGGTGAGTGTCAAAGAATAAGAAACAACTTAGGATAAATTTCTTCCAAAATAGTATCAAACCTCTTTTTTGTAGAGAAATTGCTTGTTGATGTTTCTAAAGCATAACTTCACAGAGTTGAGCAAATGAGACTTAGAATTGTAGATGAGAAGGATAAGTATCAAGCCAGTCACCTCTCTGTGCTTACCAATCCCTCAGTAGATGAATGGATCAAGAAATTGTGGTATATACACACAGTGGAATTCTATGCTACCATCAGAAAGAATGCCATCACCCCATTCATAAAGAAATACAAAGACTTGGAAAAAAATCATATTGAATGAGGTAAGACAGGCCCAAAGGAACTTAGGCTTCACAGTTTCCCTCAGTTGTAATAATTAGTGTATGTTCAGGAAAATCTTAGCAGAGGATCATAATAGCTCAATAGCTATGTACATATAACCATATAAAACAATGCGAATATAACTGAATTCCAAGATATGGAGACAGGAGGTTTTTGAGCTGTGTGTGTGTGTGTGTGTGTGTGTGTGTGTGTGTGTGTACTGTTTACAGATATTTTTTCTTCTTCTTTCATTTGTATCCTTTAGTTTTTTCCCTGTTGTCACTGATTTTGATTTTGTTATGCTCTGCCTTGTATAAGTTTATCTGATTTTGGGAGAAAGGGTAAACCAATGAAACAGCAGTACTTACTGGACCCTATGTTGAAAATGAACTTTAGAACTTGGGGTAGAGGGGAGTCAGTAGTGAGGGTAAATGGGAGAAAATGAGGGAGGTGGTAACACTGTTTGAAAAGGAATGTACTCAGTACCTTACTTATGTAACTTTAACCCCTCTGTACATCATCATTACAATAAAAAAACTAATGTAAAAAGAAAAGAAATTTGGGATGATAGCAATAGTTTGTTAAGGCGTTTACAATGAACAAAAAAAATGTTCCAGTCTCATTTCCTCTACAGAGAAATCTCTTTTTATATTTTTAGCCCATTTGTTGAGGGTCAGTTAGTTTTCTGTTGTTTTGGAGGAACTTAATTTTTTTAGTTCTATGTATATTTTAGATATGAGGCCTTTGTCTTTTTTATAGTTAGTAAATATCTTCTCCCAATACATGGGCTATTTTTTTTTTTTTTGCCAGTCCTGGGGCTTGGACTCAGGGCCTGAGCACTGTCCCTGGCTTCTTTTTGCTCAAGGCTAGCACTCTGCCACTTGAGCCACAGTGCCCCTTCTGGCCTTGTCTATATATGTGGTGCTGAGGAATCGAACCCAGGACTTCATGTATATGAGGCAAGCGCTCTTGCCACTAGGCCATATTCCCAGCCCATCCATGGGTTTTCTATTTATCTTGCAACCTATATCCTTTTCTATGCAGAAGCTCTGCACTTTGATGCAATCCCATTTGTTTAACCTTTCTTTGATTTGTTATGTTTCTAGCCTTTAGTAAGAAAGTTTCACCCTGTGCCAAGGAGCCCAAGTGTTTCTCCTATTCCTTCTTGCAATGTTTTCAGGGTATCTGATTTTACCTCGTGAGCCAGACCCAAAGAAATTTAGACTCTATGATTTTCCTCATTGGGAATAATTAGTACATGTCTAGGATAGTCCTAGCAGAAAATTACAATAGCTCAATAGCTATGTCCATACGAACATGTAAGATGATATTCATCAAAATGAACTCCAAGTCTGGAAACAAGTGGTATTTTATTGTTGTTGCAATTTTCAACATACCATGTGGAATTATCCCTTTTCTTTTGTCTTTCTTTCTCATGGTTTTACCCCTGATATCACTGTAACTGATGTTAGTGCCTTGAATATTGTATATATGTGTATTGGAACCAGGGAAGGGAAAGGGAATACCAAAATTGAGAGATAAAGGATAAAAAGACAAACTGTTCCAAAAGCAATACTTAAAAAACCATTTTATGTAAACAACTGTACAACTCATGGGGAGGAGAGGGAAACGGAGAGAGGGGAGGCAGGGGAAAATGAGGGAGGAGGTAACAAGTTGGATAAGAAGTGTATTCACTACCTTACATATGAAGTCGTAATCCCTCTACATCACTTTAATAATAAAGAAATGAAAAAAAAAATGCCAGTATGTTAAATATGGATGTATGTACTTTGTTCCTGTCTTTTATGAAATGGAGACACCTTGAGTCTCAAATGACCTGAGTGGATTGCTTGACCTACAAGTTACTCTGGAATCATAGCCTTTAGGAATTCTCTGGAAAACCTGATCTCTTAATAAAATACATATATCTCATGCATTGATTGTCAGTCTAACAGCATGGAGCTACTCTGGAAGTAGAAAGCATCTTAGTGTGAGTGAAGGTATGTTTAAGACTACTTAGAGTTCCTTGCTAGGTAAATGCCATCATATAACCTTTGCAGATACCATCTCTCAATTGCTGATACCACCCATCAATGCTAATCCACAAAATGATAAAATACAATCCTAAGGCTATTGTTTTTAGCCAATTAATTTGACGAAAATTCCTTATAGAGCAGTAAAACATTGGGACAGCTGTTCTAGCCAAATCAGTTCACTGGGAGAGTTTACTATAGATCCAGCTTCACCATTACATTCATAATAAAAGTCAAGCAAATTTACTAAGGAATGAAAACCCAGAAAAAATTACAAATGTGTTAATTGCTTATATAGTACACAACTGGTCAAGAATTCCAGACTTTGTCCAGTGTTAACTATATATTGAAAGTAAATTTGGGGATCTAGCCTAAACTTGAACTCAGTAAGGTTGTTCAGCAAAAAGCTACTAGCCCAGGCAGAGAAAGATGTCCAACATTCCTTAATGCAAACAGTACTTTGAGTGTTCCAAACCAATTAGTGCAAAGATAACTGCAGATGAAATAAATCAGGATGTTGAATTTATCTTCATGTACAGTCTTCTACATAGTAAAATGTTTCCCATTTATCTTTGCTCCTTTGACATCAGATTGATCAGTTAAGTAGCTTTAGAAGCAAAAGATCAGCCAACTGACAAATTGTTCCTTGGACTTAAAAGTACACCGAGGCCTAAATTTTAGGGCTAATGATTTTAAATCACCGTTCTTGTTACAACCAAATGCATGACATGACTTAATCAAATCTCTAAGCAGTTTGCAGAGAAAGGTTTATTTGTGTATGTTGGAAGCATGAGGTACTAAATGGATGTCAAGTAGACTGAAGTTCTAGTGTCTTCCTTGTGTGTCAAATGTAGAATTCTATTGAATTACAAAGACATACCCATTAATGAAGTAACTGCATAAATGGATGGAGCGATAAAGCAAGCAGATCTCATTAACCTGCTTTTCTGAGGGAAATGAGTTCCTCTCTGTGCATACAAGTGAAATAAGATCACAAGGCTTTATGTAATAAGAAGAAATTGGTACATTCTACCCAGTAAAAGCAAAACATCCAATGATTTAAATGTGATTCATCCACTAATTTTGGCTCATGTTCAGGGAATATTGTATTAATAACCATATCAATGTTATTTGTTTGCAGTAAAATATTGGGAATATAATTGAGGTTATAATTATTATTAACACTAGCAATTACAACCTCTAAGTTAGGTTTCCTGAAGTAATAGGGAACACAGACACTTTCAGAATCTAATAAAAGTTCAGGACAGTTTCTTAAAGAAAAACAAACATGAAGAAAAATACTCATATTATGGAAGGGCTTATTCATGTTCTCTTTCCATCTATGAACCCCTGAAATCCCACCCAGCAGTGATTTTTAGGTTAAAAAATAGGACGCTAAGTGCCTGAACTGAGACAGACCATTCCTACAGTGATGGCTTGAATTAATTCAACAATGGCATGAACTGAATCTTATTGCTAGGAAAACTGAGCCTCTATCACTAATAAGTGAGCGATATGGATTTTCATTTCATGTTTCTTTGGTTACCATCCCTTGAATATGCTAAATGACAACAATTAATTTCAGGCAGCCACCTTCCTTTAGATAGATAATTTGTAAGAATTCTGACTTTTTCTTACCTTTGGAGGGTGTGTACAACCTTTTCCTGTGTGTGTGCACATACATGTGTATGGGGGTGGGTGTTCCTAACTATACACATGTTTATCATCATTTAGGATTATGGTAGAAGATAATAGTCTATAGATTCTTTTGTGCCTCTTTTTGCTCAAAGCTAGCACTCTACCAATTGAGCCACAGCACCACTTCTACACCACTTCCAGCCTCTTCTGTTTATGTGGTGCTGAGGAATCAAACCCAGGGCTTCATGCATGCTAAGCAAGCACTCTACTGGTAAGCCACATTCCCAGCCCTTTGTTTCTTTTTTTAACTAGTAAGGTTGTTTCCTTTCTCTATAAATCTTATTTTCTTCCCATTTAAAAAAAAAAAAAAGTGTGCCAGGAGCTACTTAGGAGGCTGAGATCTGAGAGTTGTGTTTTGAAGCTAGCCCTGGCAGGTAGTTTGTGGAATGGTTGTTAGCATTTCCCTAGCCTCAGGTCCTCAGCTCCTCCCACTAGCCCCCAGATCCACCCATCCCTAATGAGCCACTCCTACCTACCTACCTACTTCCCCCTTACCCACAGAGAAAGAAGCTGCCACCTGGATAAGGTGCAGGTGCTATGTAGCTCCCTCTCCCGTGGGAACTATGGCCCCACTAATAAACCTCCTTATGAACCTTCTTCTTCTGTCTGTGATTATCTCTGCATGGTCCTCTGGCATGGCCAGGACATATCCTTTCAATGGTTATCTCCAGTTAACAACCCAAAAGCCAGAAATGGAACTGTGACTCAAATGGTAGAGCATGAGCCTTAAGCATAAAAACTTAGAGAAAGGACCCAGACCCTGAGTTCAATCCCCAAGACTGGCACACACACACACACACACACACACACACACACACACACACACACACACACTAAATATATGTGATAGGGTACAGATTTTAAAGTGAAATATATTTTTTGAATTATATTTTGAAATATAATTTGGAACATATAGTTTCAAGAGTAAGGAGAAAAGCAGAAAGAGGTGGAGAAAGAAAATAAGGGAATTAGAGGGAGGCAGAGAGAGAAATTTGACATATTTGTCTATACATTTAAAATTCAATAGATTTTACAGTGAGTGTTTCAATAAATATCTTTTTACACTTGGGTATGTGGATATATTGCATAGATTTCTTAATGTGACTAGGTCAACAACATATGTATGTGTTTGAAACCTTGCTAAATTGCTTTGCAAAATGGTAATACCATTTTTTAATTTCATCTAACCATGAAGCACAGTATCTTTGTTTCCCATCTTGGTCAGAATACAACCATTACCAACTGAATTTTAATGCAGCCAATGATATTAGTAAATTATGTCATCTTAACAATTTCTGGTGTTTCTTCGTGTACATCATTAATGTACTTCCTTTCCCCTCACCTCTTAATAATTGTCAAAAAATATCTGTTTGTAATTTCAAATCATTGTTTTAGGACAATACATCCTCTCTGGGACATCGGTTATATTTACTGATTGTAATTTACACAGGAAGAATTACCTTTCCGATCTTTCAATTTCCATATTGCTTTCTCTCTCTCTCTCTCATTTCCCATTTATTTATGCTGTGGATTGCTAATATATTCATTTATATTCCATCCATTTCCAAGGCTGATTTGAAGTGGCATATGATAAAATAGCAAGCATAAAGAAAAATAGCATTGGAATGGAAGGAAAACATATCCTTAAAAAATTAATATAGTGACTTTAGTAGTAAATCTACTTCTGAAGTTCCTAGATATCAAGGCTACAAGACCAGTCAATATTTTGATTAATGCATAGCCTATAGAAAGGGAAAATATATTCGTTCACATGGAGATAAACCTTTTTTCTGATGCTCAATTATTTAATGAATGTTTCAGGCAAATGCAAATGATAGAATATGTAGCATCCTCAAAAATTACTGGTCACAAAAGCAGAGATTTTTTATAGCTTTTTTTTTTTTTAAAAAAAAGATAAATAAAACCTGAAAAATGCCATTTATAAAAGGTAGGTGCATAATTTAAAAAATACAAGAAAGAAGAAAGGTCAGTTGTGACTATTAGTTATTAATTTGAATATAAATCATTCTTATAATATTAAGTGTATTCTCTTAATGCATAAACTCACTATTGTTGCACTGAACTTTAGGTTTAAGGAAGAAAAAACCTGAAATTTGTTTAATTGAGCATAGGAATGCAGGTGATACTTCTTTTTTTTTTTTTATTAATTGGACATAATTTTTTTTACAAGGTGTTGTGCAAAGAGGGTGCAGTTACATAGTAGGGCAGTGTGTACATTTCTTATGATATCTTACAACCTGTTTTTCTATCCCTTGTCTAGGTCAGGTTGACATATATGCAATATACAATGTATCAAGAACATATACAGTATTCACAGACTTGGTCTTTACTGTCTCTCCGTCTCCCTTTGTTAACAGTCATATATCAGGGAGATCATGCCCCTTTGTTTTCTGTGTTCTAGGCTTGTCTCACTCAACATTATTTGTTCGAGTTCCGACCATTTCCCTGCAAATAACAATATTTCACCATTCCTAATCGCTATGTAGTATTCCATTGTGTATAAGTACCATATTTTTTGGATCCATTCGTCTGTGGAGGGGCATCTGGGTTGTTTCCATATTTTAGCTATTGTGAATTGTGCCGCGATAAACATGGTAGTACAAATGCCTTTTTGATATCTTGGGTTTTGCTGTTTAGGATAGATGCCTAGGAGTGGTATGGCTGGGTCATAGGGTAGGTCTATATTGAGCTTTTTGAGAAACCTCCATACTGTTCTCCAAAGTGGTTGTACTAATTTGCACTCCCACCAACAATGGAGAAGGGTTCCTCTTTCCCCACAGCCCCTCCAGCATTTGTTGTTTCCTGAGTTCAGAGTATAGGCCATTCTAACTGGGGTGAGGTGGTATCTCAGGGTTGTTTTTATTTGCATTTCCTTTACTAGCAGGGATGTTGAGCATTTCCTCATATGTTTCTTTGCCATTTTTATATCTTCTCTTGAGAAGTCTCTCTTTAGCTCTTTTGCCCATTTCCTAATAGGTTTATTGGGCTTGGAGGGGCTTAGTTTTTTGAGTTCTCTGTAGATGACCGATATCAGGCCTTTGTCTGTTGCTGTGCTGGTAAATATCCTTTCCCATATCGTTGGCTGTCTTTCTATTTTGGTGGCTATGTCCTTAGCTGTGCAGAAACTTTTTAATTTGTAGTAGTCCCATTTGTCGAGTCTTTCTCCTATTTGTTGTGCCCCTGGGACTCTATTCAGGAAATTCCTTCCTGTGCCTATAAGTTCTAGTGTCTTTCCTACTCTGTCCTTCAGTAGTTTCAAGGATTCAGGTCTGATGTTGAGGTCCTTGATCCATTTTGAGTTGATCTTGGTGCATGGTGATAGGCTTGGGTCTACTTTGAGTTTTCTGCATATGGCTGCCCAGTTCTCCCAGCACCAGTAGTTGAAGAGGCTATGTTTATTCCATTGTATATCTTTAGCTCCTTTGTCGAATATCAGTTGGCTGTAAGAGTGCGGTTTTATTTCTGGGTCTTCAGTTCTAATCCATTGGTCTTCCGATCTGTTTTTATACCAATACCATGCTGTTTTTGTTATGATGGCCTTGTAGTAGATCTTGAAGTCAGGTATTGTGATACCTCCTGCATTGCTTTTTTTGCCTAGAATTGCTTTGGCTATTCTAGGTTTTTTGCTGTTCCATATGAATTTATGGATTGGTTTCTCTATTTCAGTGAAGAATGTGGCTGGGATTTTGATAGGTATTGCATTGAATTTGTATAACAATTTGGGCAATATGGCCATTTTCACTATATTGATTCTGCCTACCCATGAGCATGGGAGGTCTTTCCATCTCCTTGTGTCTTCTTTGATTTCCCTTATTAGATTTTTGTAGTTTTCATTGAATAGGTCCGTCACGTCCTTGGTTAAGTTGATCCCTAGGTACTTTATTCTTTTTTTGGCTACTGTAAATGGAATTGTTTCCATAATTTCCTTTTCTGTTTGTCTATTGCTGGTGTACAGAAAAGCTGCTGACTTTTGTGGGTTGATTTTATATCCTGCTACTTTGCCAAATTGGTTTATTAGGTGTAGGAGTTTGGGTACTGAGGTTTTTGGGTCCTTCAGATACAAGATCATGTCGTCTGCGAATAGGGATAACTTGATTTCTTCCTTGCCGATGTGGATCCCTTTGATGTCCTCCTCTTGCCTTATTGCTATGGCTAGGGATTCCAGCACTATGTTGAACAGAAGTGGGGAGAGTGGGCATCCTTGTCTTGTTCCTGATTTTAGGGGGAATGACTTAAGTTTCTCTCCATTTAATATGATATTAGCAGTTGGTCTGTTGTATATGGCTTTTATTGTTTTGAGGAATGTTCCATCTATTCCTGTTCTCTCCAAAGCTTTTAATAGGTATGGATGTTGTATTTTGTCAAAGGCTTTTTGGGCATCGACTGAGATAACAATGTGATTCTTGATTTTAGCTCTGTTTATGTGGTGAATTACGTTGATTGATTTACGGATGTTGAACCATCCTTGTGACTGAGGGATGAAGCCTACTTGGTCATGATGTATGATATTCTTGATCACTTTCTGGATCCTATTAGCTAATATTTTATTGAGGAGCTTTGCATCTGTGTTCATTAGTGATATTGGTCTGTAGTTCTCTTTTTTTGTTGGGTCTTTGCCTGGTTTGGGAATTAGTATGATATTAGCTTCGTAGAATGAGTTTGGAATTTCTCCCTCCATTTCTATTTCGCGGAAGAGTTTGAGGAGTATTGGAATTAGCTCCTCACTAAAGGTTTTGTAGAATTCGTTGGTGAATCCATCTGGGCCTGGGCTTTTCTTAGTAGGGAGGTTCTTGATTACCTCCTGTATCTCACCGTAAGTTATTGGTTTATTTAGCTGATTTATTTCTTCTTGGTTCAGTTTGGGCAGTTTGTACTTCTCTAAGAATTGATCCATTTCTGTAGAATTATTGTTTTTTGCTGAGTAGAGGTTTTGGAAATAGCTCCTTATGATTGTTTGAATATCGTGTGTACTTGTTGTAATTTTTCCTGTGGAGTCCCTGATTTTACGAATATGAGTCTCTTCTCTTCTTTTTTTTGTAAGTCTTGCAAGGGGTCTGTCAATTTTGTTTATTTTCTCAAAGAACCAGCTTTTAGTCTTATTTATTTGTTGAATGGTCTTTCTATTTTCAATCAGATTTATCTCTTCTTTAATCTTTGTGATCTCTCCTCTCCTAGTCGTTTTAGATTCTGTCATTTCTTGTTTCTCCAGTTGTTTTAGTTTCATCGTGAGGGTATTCACCTGCTCTGCTTCCATTCTTTTAATGTGGGTGCTGAGTGCAATGATCTTGCCCCTCAGAACTGCCTTAGCTGTGTCCCATAGGTTTCTTTGTGATGTGTTTTCTTTGTCATTGTGGCTTATGAATTCGTTGATTTCATCTTTAATTTGATCTGTGGCCCAAGTGTTGGATAGCAGCGTGGGGTTTAGCCTCCAAGAGTGTGTATAGGCTCTGTGGTATCCTTTGTTGTTGAGGGTTACCTTTAATCCACTGTGGTCAGATATAATACATGGGATGACGTCAATACTTTTGTATTTGCTGAGGTTCTTTGTGTGGGCTATGACGTGGTCTATTTTGGAATATGATCCATGGGCTGCTGAAAAGAAGGTGTATTGGGTCTCTGTGGGGTGAAAGGTTCTATATAGGTCTGTTAGATCCATTTGGGAAATGGTGTTATTTAGGTCCTCAGCTCCCTTACTAATCCTCTGAGTGTTGGATCTGTCTCTTGGAGAGAGAGGAGTATTAAAGTCACCCACTATGATTGTGTTTGCGTCTATCTTGCTCTGTAATTCTTTGAGAATTTGCTTGACATATGTCGGGCCTCTTTTGTTTGGTGAGTATACATTTATCACCGTGATTTCTTGATCCTGGATTTTTCCTTGTATTAATATGTAGTGTCCTTCTTTGTCTTTTTGAGTGGACTTTAAAGAGAAGTCAAGCTTGTCTGAGATCAGGATGGCTACACCTGCCGTTTTGGTGGATGCATTTGCTTGGTAGATCTTGCTCCATCCTTTCACTCGAAGCCTGTTTTTGTCCCTTGCTGTAAGGTGGGTCTCTTGTAGACAGCAGATGTCAACTTTTTGTTTGCGAATCCATTCTGCCAGTCTGCTCCTCTTTATAGGGGAGTTTAAACCATTTATATTTAAAGAGATCAAGGATAAGGGTGTTTTTTCTCCTTCCATTTTCTTGGTGGGCTGTTTTTTCTTCTTTTTTTTTTTTCTTCTTGTCTTTAGTGAGCTTGTGTTTCTGCTGGGCTTTGGCTATTGAAGTTTCTTTCTGATTCTGTCTGTGTGTCTTTTACGATCTCTGTTGGGTGGGGTTCCCCTCTTAATATTCGCTGTAGGGCTGGTTTTTTATTCACATACTCCTTTAGCTCCTCTTTGGTGTGGAAAGATCTGGTTCTCCCTTCGAATGTGAACTCCAATTTCGCTGGATATTTGATCCGAGGTTGTAAATTGTTATTCTGGAGTACTTGGATGGTGTTCTTCCACTCGCTTCGAGCTTGGTAAGTTTGTGTGGATAAGTCGGATGTTATTCGAATCCTCTTCCCATTGAAAAAAGTTTCCTTCTTCGCTTTGGCTGAATTCAGAATTTGCTCTTTAATCTTGAGGTCTGAAGTCTTGAATATTATGTGCCTTGGGGTGGCTTTCCTGGGGTCTGGCCTGCCAGGTGTCCTATAGGCTTCGGTTACCTGGATGGGGTCCCCTGTGAGATTGGGGAAGTTTTCTGCAATAACTTTATTGAGAACATGATTAAGCCCTCTGCTCTGATATTCGGCTCCTTCTTCTATTCCAATTATGCGCAGATTATATCTCTTGTCTTTGTCCATTAGTTCCTGGATTAGTCTTCCCTGAAGCTTCACCTTTTCTTGGAGTGTGGTCATTTTCTGGTTGTTGTCAGCTGCTTCATCGTCCAGGCGAGAGATTCTGGATTCTATATGGTCTACTCTTTGTGTCATGGTTTCAATTGCGGAGTTTATGGATGTCAGAGAGCTATTTATGGTTGTCATATCAGCTCTGATCGTGGAGATTTCTTCCTTTAAAGAGTTGTATTTTAAATCTATTTTTTCATGCATTTCAATTCTTAGGATGTGGAGATTTTCTTTAAAGGCAGCTTGCATTGTATCCATTTTTGCTTCCATTTCTTTAAAGCAGGTTTGCATTGTATCCAGTTTTGCTTCCATTTCTTTCTTGGCTTCCTGGGTGTCCTTCCAGATTTCCGCTCTAAATTCCTGGAATTGTTTTCTGATTTCATTTCTGACGCTTTCGATCATTCCTGTTAACATGGCCTCATTTGCTTTTTTAGTCTCCATCTCCTCTTCAGTCGTGCTGCTTTTTGGAGCTGGCGAGTTGGCTTGCCCTTTGATGAACTGAGTTATGTTTCTTTGTGATTTGCGCATCTGGAGATCTGGATGGCTTCTCAGGTTTGGTTTCCAGGTGATACTTCTAATAAAGATAATTATGACTTAATTTTACCAAAATTATAGCTATCCTGTCTGACACTTTCATAACTTATGTATGTATGTATAGATATGTAGATAAATAGATATATAGATATAGATATATTTCCCCCATAATGAATCAAACACTTCAGGAAAACCAACAGAGAGAAATTTGGAAGCAACATTTTCTAAAACTATTCCAATCCAATCTAACCTATTTAAACAAGAGATATCCTGACACCAATTCACTAAACCTTTTAGTATGATTATGAGATGCCCTGTGTTCCATCATCATATTTTTGGATGGATGCAGTGATTTTCTTTTCAAGTTTTAGCAAGGATTTATTTTAGCAAAACAAAGTTAAAGTGGGGTGGGGGAGAAAAGTATTTCTTATTTCACATTGAGGAAATGGGAGTTAAAGACACCATGTGTGTCTGCTGTTGTTTGTTCCCTTTGTTCATTCTGAATAGGGCAATGATCAATATATTCACCTTCTAATATATTTACTGTTTGATGAAGAAAATGTTGCATAAATGCTTGAGTACAGTCCTTGCTCACTATTCAGAGGGGTTCTGTTGGTTCCACCTAAAAGCCTGTGGATGTTCCAGCTCCTTATATACAGTGGTATATACTACACACATGTTCATGCCCTCCACTTTACTTCACATCATCTTGATGCGATGTAAATGTCATTCTGAAATCATATTTAATGAATGGTGACAAGAAAGTCTGTAGAAGTTCAACACAATTTCTAAATAATCTTTTTAAAGTTGTAATTTTTTCATATTGAAGATCTGGAGCCCATAAATATAGAGGATAGAATCATACTTGTGCTTAGAACAGTACCTTTCTCATGGTAAGGACTCAATTTGTCCTCAATGTGGAAAGGAACAAATGTTTTTCAGAGTCCTTCCCATGTAATATACAGCATCAAAAGTAAAAGAAACCAGGACAGTTTGAGAAAAGCATGCAGTGTTTTGCACTTATTATTTAGACAAAGAACGCTTTTATGAATGATGTTACATTTCTCCATGTCTTCAGAAACTTTGCTCATTTTCATGATTTTACCAATCCACTGTGGAATATGTCATGCTATTGGCATATTTTTGGAACTGACTTTGTAGCAGATACAAGGGAAAAAGATGGAAACCTATTTGGAGGCCTCTAACAAGTCAGATCTAACAAGAGTAAGACATAAGGTCTATTCTCACTGGTGAGTTACAAGTGTGTGTGTGCGCACATGTGTGTATGAAGTGGAGTTGGAGCTTTGTGGGAAACAGAAAGAACAAAAAAAAGTCTGAAGTCATTCAACAAGTTCTTCAGAATTCTTAGAGAGATAACAAATTGTTAGAAGAAACAATGGCTCAGTGTTTAAAAGGAAATTGTGAAGGTTAACTTTATGTGTCCACTTGACTAAGCCATGGGCTAGCCAGATATCTACTTAAACATTCTAAGTGTGTCTAAGTGTGTTCATGATATTAACATTGAGTTAAAGCTGGTTGCCACCCAGTGTATGGATGGGCCTCATAAAATAAGGTGAATACTTGCTAGCATAAAACCACAAGTATTCTTCCTATTTGCCTAATTATCTTTGAGTTGGGATGCTGGTCTTCTCTCTATGGAGTTGGATTGGACTAATACTGGCTTTGTTGCATCCCTAACTTGTTCCTTAGGAACAAGTCTTAGGAAAATTTTCAACCTATACATACACACACACAAACACACACACAAACACACACACACAAACACACACATACACACACACAGAAAGAGGGAAGGGGGAAGAGGAGAGTAGAGAAAGTAGAGAAGAAAGGTTCTTCTGTTGATTCTGTTTGTCTAGAGATCTCCAATCAAGAAGGTAAAGAAAGGAGAAAATAAAGCACAAGAAATCTCAGTATTTTAATTTACTTAATTTATTATATTTTAAGTAACTGTACAAAGAAGTTGGCATCCCACAAAACAGTTTATGAATATAATGCATCATGATCAATCATTTTCACCGCTTTGAACATTCTTTCTCCTTCCCCCAAACTCTCCTTTTCCTTGCTTTTCTTAATTTTGTAGGATATATATCCATTTTTTTTTTATTTTTTTTTTGCCAATCCTGGGCCTTGGACTCAGGGCCTGAGCACTGTCCCTGGCTTCTTCCCGCTCAAGGCTAGCACTCTGCCACTTGAGCCACAGCGCCGCTTCTGGCCGTTTTCTGTATATGTGGTGCTGGGGAATCGAACCTAGGGCCTCGTGTATCCGAGGCAGGCACTCTTGCCGCTAGGCTATATCCCCAGCCCCTATCCATTTTTTTTTGTTACTACATTTTCCACATTTCTTATTTTAACACTAGATTGAATCCACCATTCTAAGCATTATTTTTAAATCTGTACCCAGTTAGAAGGTGAAGATTCTCTTAAATGCACTGTAGCCCACCATACTTCAGGTCAGACAGAATAGACTCTTAGAGCTATGGTTTTAATAATCAGATCTGGATTCTGCTTAGAGGGAAATCTTAATGAAAGAGGAGAGGAGACAAGGGTATGTGAAGGAGAGATAGAAGAGGATGAGAATGGGGGAGGGGACAAGGAAAAGTAGAGGAGAGACTAATCCTATGAACACTGAATAATTTTTCAACTTCCTTGTTTTTTCCTTGCTGATTTCTGGTGATATTGTTTCCCCCAAGAAATGGCTGTTCCCAAAACTTTATTTTGTGTTAGCATTTTGTTTTTCTTCCAAGGGAGACTCTAATAAAACTACAGGGTGGGGAAGAGGGGGGTGGGAAGTTGCTAGTTATTTCCCACGGAAATGACTGTGATTCCACAGTGGCACTTCTATCACATCTTAATCAGCATGTTGTTAATAAGAGAATTCTATGCTGGATAATAAATATGACCAATTAGTGGAAAGCAAAGCATGGAGGGGGTGGCGTTTCCTGGGGAAAGCACTCAGTTCTAGAGGAGGGCAGAGGCCAGATGGCCCTGGATGAATCACGTTCCATCACTGTCCTGCTGCTTTGGGAAGCGCGATGCCCAGAGCAGGGGCGCCGGATTGCCAAAGCCCAGAGCTTAGGTCCTGATTCTGCCAACTAGCTCGGTCACCTTGGACATTCCTTACATTCTCTGGACCTCATATTTTATTTAAGCTTCGAGGTAAAAAATAAGAATGCCTACCATTTACAAAGTGCCACAACTATAAATGGCCTAAGTACAGGAGCTTCGTAGCATGTGAATGGAATGTATTTGGTATTCGATAAACGTTCATTCATCCTTTATTCCCTGTGAGAATATTCTCATTCACTTGTTCAATTATTAATTTATTCAGCAAATATTCACTGACCAACTCTAGGCTGCCAGGCACAGGACAAATCACTGAGGACAAAATGATGACAAAGGGGGGAGAAAACAATCTTCAGCTATCACGAGGACTAAATTATTATTGTCATCATTTCTACCAAGATGACTTCTGATGATTAGAGTTATAGTTTCCACGTCTGGAATTATTGGGGTCCCTGAGGCTCTGAGATTAGGAGACAATCAGTTTGCTTTAATGCGGAAAAATAAGGCTCCACATCTTTACCGCCACTATCACTAAAACCAGAACCACCACCATCACCACCACCCAGGACCGCCATTACCACAACAGTGGTGATGTGGTCTAGGTCACTGGACTGCAGGAAGGTTGGTAGCATTGTGGCTTTCTGTCTAGGGTGCATGAGCAGTACTAGAGAAGTTTGAAAGTCACTGCTTTCATGACAAGGATTTTATAAGTTCAACAGAAGCTACTAATGTGCCACTTATGCAAAAAAGGCTATGCTAAAGAGAGTCAGTGTGAAATCACCCCACATGTTTCTGGCCTCCTTCAAGATTCCAATGGCACACATGGATGATTGATATATGAACCCTAATCTTCAAGAAAGAGATCAGTTAGGCTAGGATAGCTAAGAATTCAATATTGCTTTAAAATAATGCAAGTATATATAAATGTATCAAAGTATATATTTATATATGTACATATGTATGCATATATATGTACATATATACACATACATATACATATGTACATATATATACATATATATATATTCCTGTGGATGCAGCTTAGTCATAAAATGCATTCACAACACCCAAGTCTAGTGGCACAAAACAACAAACCAGAATCTGGTTCAGTCTCATTTTTCAGTTTCTGCCTCCCTCAAGGGCAATGTGTTTGCTGACTTCAAGGATTAGTTGTGCCTAATTTCCTATTTATACAACAGAAATATCTGTTTTCACTAAATGTGATGTTTTGTTCACCTGTACCATCTTATGTAAATGTCATTCCTTCCTGCTGCTGCATAATATTTTTTTGTTGAGAACCTATTACAGTTTATTGACTCATTTGCACCATTGGATAATTTTCAGTCTTGGACAATAATGGATAATGATACATGAGGAAATGTAACACATAAATCTTGGTGAAAATAAACATATGCTGTGTGGTGTTTGTTTCTGAGTAGAAGTATTAGTTATGCATGTATATATGTATGTTAAGCTTTGGTTTAGTTTGGACATTAACCATATCTTGAACTCCTAGGTGTTAAAAGCTCAGTCCTCACAATGGGGTAATATTCAGGGCAGTTGATACTTCATTAGGTGGTGGAGGTTGGTGAAATATCTTCTGATCATTGCCTGAATGCTTTTGAAATGGATTATAAGACCCTGACCCTGCCCTCTCTGTGCTCCTGACACTCAAACAATCATTTTCCCTTTGTGTAAGTTCATTCACTCAGGTAATTTGATACAGTGCTGGAAAACTGACTAATATAGTACAAAACTAATTTGAGACCCCTTCATGAATGCTGATGTAGATAACTACTCTCCAGGCTAGGGCTACTCCAAATCTAAATAGTATAGAGATCCTCTGGAGTTTGTTCAAATAAAGATTCTAATCCAATCTTGAGGCCAAGATAAAGGTGTGTGTTTCCAGTAAGCTTTTAGGTGATGCTCGTACTTCTTGCCCAAGGACCACCAGTCATGTAGAGGGACTATAGACCAAAGGTCTCTACCCAGATACTACTGATAGGGTCATATAATCTTTATGCATTCCATCACTGCCGACACTACTCACTCCATGCCAGTATCCCCTCTCAAGAGGTGAGAATTAAAAATCACCTCAGGCATTTCCAAAAGTCACTTGGATGGAAAAATCAATCTCAATGGAGAACCACTTGTTTAACATTTTAGACACAGCTCCAAATCACCTCCATGGATTTCAGGTCACATTAATAAATAGTTAATTGGATTAAATAGCACACAAATATTGCTCGAGAATTCACTGTAATGAATGTTTAACAATCTTGATTCAAAAAGTCCTATTTATTGTGCCATGCATGGGTTGTCTGAGCTACTCAGATATTTATTATTTGTTCTGTGGAAGGTGAGGTAATAATGCTTGTGATCTTGAGGTACTTTTCTGATGATGTTACAGATGTAGCAGGTGCCCTTGAAGAAAACGGTAGAAGAAGAATGTCAGGATTCAGCAAAGTAATTGACCCCTTGCCATCACCTGTGTCCCTCATATCTCTGACTGCTGTTCCAAATTACCTGCAAATGCCACTCCAATGTGCCAGTTTGGGCACAAAATTACTTGGAAGGTATTAGGACATAAGACCCAAGAAAGAAACTTTTAGAATAACAGGAACCAAACACACGCAGATATACAGGCACATATGCAGACATACTTCCATGCATGCATATGCGCACAAAGACACTCATGCCTGCAAATGCACACACACACATACATGCATGCATTCTCACATACAGTCAGGCACACACATACTTGCACACAGGCACACACATGTGCTCACACCTTGCCCTGCTTTGAAGGCTGAGGAAGAATTACATTTTGTGCACTTTTCTTATTATTGAAATTGTGCATCTGTGGTATCTATCATGGCGTTTCCATACCCAGTCTTCCTTTTGTAACTCCCTGTGACCTCATACTGGATCATTCTACCACCTTGAAAGCAAGATTTTCTGCTAGTGCAGAGAGGAGAAATAACTGACCTTCACTGCTCTTGTCCTTTAATTTTCTCTAGATAAAAATTCAAGGAAGTTTCAAATCATGTAGTACAATGGACATCTTAATGACCACAGTTGTTATTAGTAGATACCACTATCTTTTCTCCTCTCTCTTTCTCTCTTATAGAAGTGGTTCTTGCTACAGTTATTTTACTCTTTCTTTAAAGAAAGAGTGTGCCAGATAGAATAGAAATAATCAGAATTCTGAATGCCAAATGGGATTCAAAATACCTATGAATAATCTCAGCGTAATAAGCTCTTAGCTCTGGCTTAGATAAGAGATCCCAGCCATAAAATAGTACAAGAAAATTGATGTAAAGAAATTGTTCAAAATGTAAAGCCTATATCTTTTGCATTTGCAAGACTTCAATTACCCTTACCCTGGTAGTTTCTAAAGATACAATCTATTTTTGAAAGGGGCAGAAAAGGTCTAAAGGAAAGTCTTCACATTGAAAACAGCTCTAAGGTTTCCAACACCAGATATACTAAGAGTATATGGGGTTGCTTTGTTTGCTTCTCAATGAATTACTAAGCCCAATTCATCCATACTGCAGAACACCTACCACATGCTATTCAGCACATGGAAGAGGCAAGAACATGAAAAACATACCCAGTTCCTTCTTTAAGAACTCCATGTCTTAACACACAAGTATGATATATACCTACAGAATGATTATTTTTATCACCACCATTGCACCATTGGGTTATCATTATTATCAGTGCTCTGAGGATTCTATGCATATTAAAATGTCCTATGTTGCTGGATGCTGGTGGCTGACGCCTGTAATCCTAGCTACTTGGGTGGCTGAGATCTGAGGACCTTGATTCAAAACCAGCTTTGATAGAAAATCCATGAGACAGTTATCTCCAATAAACCACACCAAAACTGGGTGTGGCTCAAGGTGGTAGGGTGCTAGCCCTAAGTAAAATAGCTCAGGGATAGCTCTCACACCCTGAGTTCGAGGTTCATGCTAACCATAAAATTATATTATGCCATAAGAGGTGGACAGATACAGAGCTACAGATTTTCTAATGTTTTAGCTATTTTTCTGGAGTACAAAATTCAGAGGAAATCTTTTGAAGTAACCCTTTTAGAATGATGTTCATGTGTAAGTGCAAAAACGAAGGGAGGAAGGAACAGTTTAAAAATAGCTTTATTTGAGACAATGGGACATCGGCTAACTAGGCAAGAAAATATGATGTGTCTGGGACACATTACCCATTGTGGATAGACGATGTCAAAGAGGTGAAAGGATGTATTTGGACACAAATTACTTTGGGCCTTAAACATCAAGACCTGGAAGACACAGCCATTTGTCCCCTTGGGCTCTATATAAACTGAAGTCTACAGACAGTGAGGAACATGTGGAAAAGCTCTAACTTGAAACCCAATCTGTCAGTTACTCAGTTGCATGGTCTCACTAGAACTCCCCCTAACAAGCTAGTGGACATGCTTCTTTGGCACTTGGATGAAAGGCAGGCAAATGGAGCTCTCACATGTGACAGGCAAGGACTCAGAAGCACAGAGGGACATCAAGTAGTTGAGATCGGAAGCTTGTGGAGAGCCAAAATACTGACCCACCATTAAGTATCAAGTCTCCCCAGGGAGCTTGTGTGGTAGATCATCAGGTAAGAGGCATGGAAGGAAGATGCTTTGCTGGGAAAACATCTTTTTGGATAGCTGAATGGGAGAGAGAACTGTCATCATTTCTGTTCTCTTTCTTGATTCTGCTTTTTTTTTTTATTTTCCTTTTTTCAAACAAGCAATTGAAGCCAGAGGCTATTTTTAGTTCCCAGGTTGGGAGTGAGTGATAGAGAACATTAGTATGTTGGTGGTACTGGAGGTGAATTTATGTGCGAGCTTTGATATAGCCCCATACAGCTGTCTGGGGGCAGGAGATTGGCAGCCATGTTACACAACCGAACCCAAATCCTCAGGGGTTGTGCTTTGCTAGTAGACTCTAAACAAATAGGGGAAAGGAAGCGGGCAGAGGAAGCCAAGCACTGGGCTGTTACCTTTCTAATTTGGTTACATGAGTTCAAGGCACAGCCTTGGGCTTGCAGTCCATTCCATGGGCACCAAATATACCCAGTCGATGAGCACAGGCAGTCTTGCAATCAGTAGGCATCTTAGGAGTTGAGTCTATTGATTTTTTTGAGGACATTTAAAATATGTGTTTCATCTCTTTAACACTCTTATTCTTAGATTAATTTTCAGATTAAATTATTTTAATTGGCCTCTATTAATTAGACCCAGGGCTTTCATTGTGATATGTCCATATATGCAGATAGTGGGCGGCATTTGATCAGAGTCACCCCTTTTATTACTTTTTCTTTTCCTAGTTCCTCTCATCTCTGTTTACAATTTTAATGGTTTCTATTATGCTAGGTTACATGCAATCATATATTTGTACATTGATCATGTTTTCCCCCATTTTATCTTTAACTTTTACCCTCTCCCATGCTGCTGACTTCTGCCCAGAGGATTTCCTTTTGCATCTCTGTCCTTATTGTTTGCCTGTTAATTTTTTTAAAAAAATATTTGTTTTACTTTTAATCCTTGTGCCAGTACTGGGGCTTGAACACAGAGTATTACGTTTTAAATTCAAGGATAGCAGTCAATCACTTGAACCACAATGCCACTACTGGCTTTTTGTTGCTTGACTGGAGCTAAACTTATGAGTCTTATGAACTTTCTGGCCTAAGCTGACTTCCAGCAAGGACCCTCAGATCTCAGCCTCATTAGTAGCTAGGGCTTCTGGCATCAGTTTGTATGTTTTTATGTGTATTTTGTTTTGTTTTCTAACATCAGCCTTAAACTTAAGGCCACACCTCTGCTTCATAAAAAAAAATCTTACTTATTCTATAGTAAATGACAACATCTGTTCTGTTCAATAATATTTTGTAGGAAAATACAGGCTCTTTTCCCTGTCACACTACTCAATAATATAATTGAATAGTGCAGATGCTTCTGATATAATTTAATATTTCTTTTTCAGTCAACAATATGCTTAAGCTGTGGATAAGTAACAAATAGGTGAGGAGGTTTGCCTTGATTCACATAACTTACAGATTGCTGAGGCAGAATTCAAAATTGGATGGGTTCACATGACTAGTCCATGGTACCTATGCTTTTGGTAACACACTGCTTTTTCATTTGGGGTTAGTAGGGATAATTGGTGCCCATTCCTCCTTAGATATTGGCACTGAGACTGAGGATGGATGGGTGCCCTATCAGGAAGATATGCTTTGGTGTAGAAAACAGAAAACTATTCTCAGTAAATGGCTTGCACAACAGTTGTTCGATGATAATCACTTCACATTAAAAAGAAAGTCGTAATCCTGACTAAAAAGGGAGTCATAGAAAATGAAAATTGGCAGAATTTGAACAATTAACTGCTGAAACATTATCGAAACTTTGATAATTGCCTGAGTGGGAGCTTTGTAAGACACTGTTGCAGATGAAGGCTTGCAGTTCTGGAATAATATGTAGGAATCTTTTCATTAGAAACTCAAAATCTTCTAGAGAAATCTCTGTAAGGGAACAGGGCTAACGGAAGAGAAACCCACAGAAAGATTTTTCAGAGACCAGTGAATGGCAAGGTGGTCCCTAATTTATAATTAATCCTGTGGTGAAAAAAGTATTTCTGGAGAGAAGTGGACTATGTGTGCTTTGGGGGATCTTAAGGGTAGTCTTTGAAGACAAACTCACCAAAGATGGTGGATCTGAATCTAAGGCAGAAGTCCTGTCAATCAACACAGGGGGAGCAAATCGAAAGCAGTGTCCATTTTCTAGATACACAGGAAAGATTCCTGAAAGGTGGTTTGTTGATAAACAACACAAATCCTGTCTCTAGCCTGAAGGTCTACCCTGAGGGCACACTTTCAAAAGCCTTCATACCCTCATGGTACTTTGCAGTATAATAGTTGCCCCTGAAAAAAATAGATGGTCTTGGGAGTTATAGTCCCTCACTGTAGCAACTTTGCCCAGAAATGCCCAGCATGCATGTACCACACAACTCTCTTCCTAAAGTTAATTGTCAAGCCAATTTTGAGCTATGCATTTGTCCAATAAATGAGGACCAGAATGGGAGTAGACAGAGCCATGGTCCTGCAGTTGTGTGTGCCTGCACATGTGTGCATTTTCACACCTTACTAAAGAAGCAATCAATGTTCTAAAGGCTATAGAAACCAGGAGAGTTTGTGAAACTTCCTTTATTTGTAGAAATACCAGAATACTGAAATAAACATGTCTTGGTTTCTTGAAGGAAAAGAGGGACAATATAAAGATTAAAGGAGACCTCCACATTTAAATACGTTCATAGTTATGGTGAACCAGATCCCAGTCTCAAAACTGAGAAGACAGGAATAGCAATAAGAGTAATAATAGAACAGTGAAAGTAGTAAGAGTGGCTTTGCGTTCTTATTTGGTAGCTAATACTGTACCATGTTCTTCATTGGCAAGTTCTCAGTTCACACCAGGCAGTGACTACTATAATCCATGTTTACTGATGAACATTAAGATAAAATGGCCTGAATAATGTCTTTTAAACTAATGCTGTATATGCAGCAGAAGGATTTGTTTTGCATTCAATCAAACACTAGAGTTCTTGTGGTTGGAAGATAGAAGACCAAAGTCTGGAATATTCTTCTTGCTTCTTTACTCTGAAATAACAGGTGAGGCTAGGGATTTTTTTTTTTTTTTTTACAAACTCTGTTTTTTTCACGTTTCCTTCTGTTTCATTGTCTGATCTGTGGAATGTATCTATTCTTGTTCTGTAACCTCACTGGGCTCACACGGGAAGCATCTTGATATGAATAATCTGTCAAATACATACCTGTTCATTTAAGATACTACTATGCAGGGTGTGGTCATTCTTTATTCTCTTCTTTGTTTCAACTTGCTTCTTGGAGGTGAATTTATTTGCATCGAGCAAAGAGGAGTTTCCACAGGATTCATCGTTGCACATTGAGAGGAATAGAATTCACCTTCACTGAGTCAAACACTTTTTAGTATTTTTGAGGGTGTTACAAGGTTGAGCATAATAAATGAATGCTCCATTTGTCGCCATGGCATACTTTTCCAATCCAAATGCCAGACCTTTGAGATTATGCAAGAAAGTTCAATGTATAAATGCTGTGAGAATCCTGTTCAGAAGGATAGAAGGTTTTACTCTTTTCCCTTCTCTTCTGGTATGTTCCATCATTTCCAATAACAGTGGAGATAAGTAAGAATAAGAAACCAATAGGAATAAATTCTCAATGTAAGCTTACGTGGTTGCACTTGGTCTCTCTGCAGAATGGAAAGGTTAATATCCTAGAAATTTTTGAGTGCGCGTTCCATTTAAAATATGTCCCCTGGCTGGATCTTAGTTATAGAAATTTGGATGGCTGCCTCCTCTCGTTGGTGATGAATGCTTCCCAGAAGCCCCCTCCAAAGATTGCTCTATTTTGACCTTGAAAATTACAATGAATTGTTTTGCATTTTATCTTAATAAGAAAGAAAAATACCCCAACGTTTATATTTCTTCCATATCCACCCACAGCAGGGACTCATAAATGCCTGCTAATGAAATTAAGGGGAACTATGTGCTCAGGCACTATTAGCTCTAAGCACTGAAAAATAATTAAATTAAATACTTAATGAGAGGCTCTTTTAAAAAAAATGTTACTTAGTTCTGAAATGTTTAGTTTATTGGGACCATGTTTGACCTTATGGTGTCTGCTTCACTTAAGCTAAAACTTTGGCAATATCTTTGCTCACTAAATATCTGATGATGATGAGAAGCAAATAATCTTGCATATTTTACCAACAGCAGGCACAGTACACGAGGGCACTTTTAATTTATATGAGTGTGTGTGTGTGTGTGTGTGTGTGTGTTTATGCACTTAAACTTTATCCTACTAAATCATCAGTGTGACTTGGAAAGCAAATTTCTTTTTGTCTTATAGACAGGGAATAATGAGTTATTAGCGAGTCTGTTGCGAGTAAATTTTGGAAGATTTTATGTGGTGTGTGTGAGTGGGGGGGGTGAGAGAGAGAGAAAAAAGAGAGGGGGGAGGGATATGTGAGTATGTTCTATAAGTTGTTTTTTTTTTTTCAACACGTGCACAACACTGATTCTACCCTCAGAAGCTATCATTTATTCATCAAACAAATTGGACACCAGGCTAGTCATTCTATCCAACCCTGGGGCTTCCATGGTAGAGGAACTGGCACAATGTCACTGTCTAAATCCAGCCAGGGTGTGTCCTCAGCATCATTTGATGACATCATTGATAGGTTTATAAATATAGAGGGGGGATGGAACAACTTGACAGTGTGATTTCCTGACAACTGATGAGTTCTTCTAATCCAAGGACTGGTTTAGAGCTTTCAGACAGCCTTGCAAAATGACTGTTCTACTTTGCATTCACACCAAAATAAAGTAAGATTTTAATTCTCTAAATTTTACTGTTGTCTCTTCTATTTATTCCTTTTCTGCCTTTTTTGTTTCAAACTGATTCTCCCTTTTTTCTTTCCTGTTCTGTTGGTATGTGTGCTCTGCTGTTACATTTTTAATTTGTATTTCTCTGATGGACAGTACATTTGTCCATGCTCATAGACTTTGCCCATTTTTAAAAAACATTCTTTGGAGCTGGATGTTAGTGGCTCATGCTTGTAATCCTAACTACACATGTGGCTGGGATCTGATCATCATGGTTCAAAGCCAGCCCAGGCAGGAAAGTTTATGAGACTCATCTCCAATCAACTACCAGAAAGACAGAAGTTGTGCTGTGGCTCAAGCAGTAGAGTGCTAGCCCTGAGCAAAAGAGTTCAGGGACAGCTCTCAGGCCCTGAGTGCAAGCCCCATGACTGACAAAAACAACAAAAAAAGTATTTGCCTTTTTTCCTATTGAATTGTAAAAGGTCTTTATATATTGTAAGTAAGAGCTCCCTCATTACATACATTTGCATATATCCACACATATTTATATATATGTATATTCAAGAAATGAATCATATTGCATATTCTTTATGCAGAATCCCTAAATATTCGTGTCCATATGCCTATTTCTCCCTCCCCTTCATTTAGGAAGATAAATGCATGCATATATTTTCATGCATGCTTAAGTTTCCTATTGTCCCTTTTTTTTTTTTCAATATGTCCTTTTTTTCCAGTATGTGTCTATACTCTTAAGCATTCTATTGAAGAAGACCTTGTCTGCCTCAGAGCTTATGTTGTATTTTTCTATTCATCTCCTTTGGATTGAAAGTAGAAGTCTTTTGATTTTGACCCTTCCCATCCGTATTTACTGGGTTATAGTAGTTACTGTAACTAATACCTAAGAAAACTCAACTTAAATAGAATAAAGGTTGGCATGGGCTCTCAATTTTGGAAGTCACAGTCCATGGGTAGTTGGCACTGTTGCTTTGATCCCTGATAACACAGCTTGCCATGAGCATACACCAGATTGGACCATTCACTTCCTGTAGAGAAAGAAAACAGGAAGACAGGGGCTGGGAATATGGCCTAGTGATAAAGTACTAGCCTACTAGCCTTGTATACATGAAGCCTTGGGTTCGATTCCTCAGCACCATATATATAGAAAAAAGCTGGAAGTGGAGCTGTGGCTCAAGAGGTAGAGTACTAGCCTTGAGCAAAAAGAAGCCAGGGACAGTGCTCAGGCCCTGAGTCCACGCCCCAGGACTGGCAACAAAAGCAACAACAACAAAAAAAGAAAACAGGAAGACACTAGAGTTCCGTCCTCCCTTTGGGGTCCTGTTTGTAATCACTTACCATCTTTCAATTGTAAGCCACTTCTTCAATTGTCAGCCACTTCTCCCATTATGGCCAAGATGGAGACCAACTATGTCCAAACTATAATATTAGGAAAGTCTATGGATAGAATATAGGCATATTTACTATTCATTTACAGTAAACATTTTATTTCATTATTCTTTGCCTCTGTGTTTTTGTTTTTGGTCTGGATGCTCAGACACAAAATATACACATATACACATGCTGGGCTCCGGTCGCCTCCCCTGGCGCGGGGGTTCAGGCTCTACTCTACTCCAATCGCTCCCTTTCTCACCCTCTCCCCTGGTCACCCGATCTGCAGGTAAGGCCAGAGTGGAGTGGGGGGCTCAGGAAAGACCTCAGGTGCATGCGGCCATACAAGATCGCTTTACCTCCCTCCTTACCCGTGAAGAAAGCCAGGCGTCGGATCTCGGATACACTTCAAGAGCAAATCTGATTTAATAAGGGAGGGGCTAGCAGCTGATATAGTAGGGGGCCACGAGAGAAGGGGTGATCCATCAGAGAGCTGGCGATAGGCTGGCGAGCTTGTCATAGGACCCCCTCATGAGCTAACGTCACTTGCATAGCACCACCCCAGGGGGAAAGCCCGCGACACTGGGGGGCACATGGGCTGGCAAGAAAGTTGGGGGGCTGGTTGCAAAGCCAGTTCTTCTGGTTCCGGACCCAGAGAATTGTGGCCTGCTTCTGCATTCCCCCAGGGCTGGAGGAAGGGCGGCATCTCGGGAGCGCTCTCCATTGCCCTTCCCCCTCAAGGCCAAAGCTGAACCCCAACATACACACAATATTTATTATCTACCTACACACTATACACAGATCATACATACATTTTTTTTCAATTTAATATAATTATTTTGGCTTATTAAAGGTAAATTACAAATATACATGTTTGTATTTAGGAAGTATTTTTGTTTAAAATTTCAAGCTTTGGTCAACTATTTCTCACTGTAAGATAGCTCAGTTCATTATTTAAGTTCCATGGTCAGAAACTTTTAAATCTAAATGTTGACTATGCTTTCTTACGGCTATAATTTCCTTACACAACGACAGGACTCATGGTCAGATGATTGCAGTGTGTAGGTTTTCATAGACATTATCACCCAATGGTCCTTATTAACCTCCCATCTTCAAGTACAGTGGATTTTTCTGACAAATGAACCAAAAACAATAAGGAAAAAGAAAATAATGATTTTCTTCATTTACATGATCATGGAACTTTATGAAAGAGTGGGATGATGTCGAAGGAAAAGCAAGAAAATTGCCTTTTGGATATATTTGACTGTAAATAAAATAAATGTAATTAAATGAGTTAGACTAAACAGTCTTTCTACCCTGTCCATGAAGAACTATATTATCTTACACCTGTGTAAGCCCAAATATTTACTTTCACATTATAAACATTTGAACTCTTTTGACATTTTGTACAATCCTCAGAGCATCCGTTTAAACCCTACTGTTCACTTCTGCCTTTTAATTTCTGCACACTGTAATTTAACACTAGAGTTACTTTGCTGATGTATTCAGTATGAATAAATTATATTCTACAAATGTTTCAGACTTTCAATAGGCTCTAACCAGTCATCATTTATCTATGAGTACCCTTTAGAAAAGAACAAAATGATCTTCATATTTTTTATTTGTACAATTTAAATCTTAAAAAATGTGCAGTTATGTAAGCGCAAGATTAAGAACTTCTCTCATTGCAAGTTTCTAATCCTCCTGCTGGGGGGATTATAAACTCTTACGTTATTATAAAGTTTCTTGTTACACCAGGGTCTTATAACAGACTAAAAGATTGAAGGATTTTTTTTTTCTATTCTTCCCTCAATGTATGTTTGAATCATGGGAGTCCATTGGAAAAATGTCACTTCACTGGAATTAGGAGAAAATATACCCTTTGTTCAACATTTAATATTACATTTCCAATTCACGTATAATTGCTTATACAATTTTCCATCTCCCAAAACCCAAATAAAGAAAGGTTTTATATTGTAGAGCTGTATATTTCCAAAGACAACGTCAAAACATTCAGGAGAACAGAACTTTCTTATCACTCCCAGCAGACTCTCTGCCCCCCTACAGCAGAGGGGGAACAAAAAAGGCTTAATTATAACAGCTTCTTACTATAATAACCTGTGTGGCTACCACATGTTGAAAAGTTAATAGACATGAAAAAATGTGTATCTTATTTCTTTCTGTTTGTTTTTCTAAGATGATTGAGAAAGAGCTGAGCCAGGAGGCCATATCATGGACCTTCGGAATGCTCCTTAGTGATTGCTAACTGTATCAGACTTAAACAGTCTACATCCTGTGTGTGTTTGGCTTTCGTAAGTTGTTTGGTAGACATCGGGGCTCACATTAAATCAAGACAGATGTGGGTGTCTCCGTGAGGAGGAAGGCGATGTCCCAAGCCCAAGTTCGAAGGTGGTGGTGAAAGTCAAATGGAGGAAAAGCAAGATCTTGTCTTTTGCTTGGAGTAAAAGCAGATCCTCTGTGTTTTGTAATGATGTTCTGGTCATGAAAAAAGCAATTCCACTCAGGCTGGTCAAAGTACCTATACGTCAGTAAAGAAAAAAGAAAAGGACATATATTTTCTCACAATATAATTTAGGTCTAGGTTTAGCTTCATCATTGTGTGATATAATAAAGGTCACTTCCCCTCCTTGGGTCTTACTTCAATCTTTAATGATCTATGTTTTGTCCAGCAGGATCCCCTGGGTTAATATAAATAAAAGTCTAGAAGAAGCTAAGCCTTTGCTAGATAATCAGGAGTGATGGCTGAACCAGGTTAGCAGACTGGTTCCTGTTAATAATTTGAAACAGAGGGAATGCTAGAGTAAAAAGGATCTCACATGGACGAACTTTTATTTTTCACTATTCTACAAGCTTATGCCTGGTTCAGGAAAAACAAATGATAGAAGACTAACTTATAAATTCAGGGAAGGATCAAGTTAACAAAAGATGGAAGTAGATTCAGGAACAGTGTCTGTTAAAAGCATCCACTTCTGTTCTAGACTAAGTGTTGTAGATCTGAAATCTACCAACCTCCTCGGAACAGGCTGAAACTGGTGGTAAATGAATCACCTTCAGGCCTCATCTATGTCTTATTTTGAACTCAACTAAAAGTGAGCTGGTAGCTGGGTATACCTGTATCTCCTGCCTATGATACTGTCTACTTAGTAGGCTGAGACCTGAAGGATTGTTGTTCAAAGCCATGCTGAACAGGAAAGCCCCACTCACTTTGAGACTTACTCCATCCAGTGTGTATTTCTTCATTTTAACTAGTCTTCATTTGTACTTGATGTCCGAGAAAGGGAAATTGTCATGTGTTGTTTGATAGAAACTTTTGTGAGAACTAGGTCTTTTTATTTCCAGTAAAAAATGCATACAATCTAAGATATTAATTTTGATTATGTGTTTGTGTCTACCCCACTTGGTTAAATAGATTCAAGGATAATACATGTGTTGAATTTAGATATACTTACATGTATTTTTTGAGAGATCTATAGACCTGTTTAATGGTGTATTTTATAAATATAGTCATCTATCACATGCTATTTCTGTCAGTGTTACACAGCATATATGATAGTCTCCCCATGGGATTGAAGATGAGACCCGCCAAATTATGAGCAAAACTGATTGCAGCTAAATGAACTGAAGGAGACTAACTGATCACTTTTGAAATATCTTCCTTCTCCTATGCTTGATAATATTTTTTACCTTTCAGTGTTCTTCTAAAACATATCATGACTCAGGTCCACAGTTGAATGATAAAATAGTAGTCCCTTTAAGACTGATTCAATGTATCATGCTGTTCCCACATTGCCCTCAAATAAGGGTGACTTTCACATGGACCAACTGAATGTAGAGTTATTTCTGTTTTCCTATCTTCCATTTTCTTCTCCATATGGGGCATGGATCCACCATCATGAATAGCATTCTGCACTCCAACTTTCGTTGGCTTCAGGTCTTTGTTCAAAACAAAAAATACCAGGCTCACTGTTTATTGATGTCTAAGACCTTATGCTATGTTAAGGCAGCCACCCTGTCTTACTAAAAGACAAGTAACCTCTGAAATTATCCAACAATTGGAAGTTTTCTGGTGAATGTGTAGTGCCTAAGGATTCTAATGAGATTACCCATGAAGACACAGGACAGCTTTCTGATGGGTCCTCCCGCCTATAAATGCCTGACTCAGTCTTAATCCTCATCTCCCAGACAGCAACAAATCATCAGCTGAGTGCTGGTCTAGGATAAATTGCCTCTTTGCTTTCCTTCCACAACTGGGAATATACCCTCAGATGGGTTCTAAAGAGGGAGGTGCACATACTCTAAAGATATTTCACTTTCTCTGGAAAATAAAAGTTTAGGAAAAGAACAAAGTGTTTTGCTATTGCTGTTGTTGTCCAACCTCTTTTTTTTTTTTTGTATTTTTTGGCAACTCTATCACATGAGCTGATATAACAGAAAATGGGAGTTTAGCTGGGAAGAAAACAAAAAACAAAAACAACTATCATCACCAGGGATATTTGACCTAGTTGTTTCTAGGTGAATAACTGGCTCCATGTGATAGTGCATATTAAATACTTTAATGTAACTTGACTCAGCTGTGTTCCTGTATAGTGGAGGAATTGAAAACCTACTTTGTTCTCAAGGTTAGTGCTCTCTAGGGGCATCAGGTGGCAGGAACCTGTTTTCTGGTCCCTTCAACTAGCTAATTGCATTTCCAGAACCAATCACTCAGCTATTTTCTAAACTTTTCATATGATGTACCTATTTCATAGAATTGCTGTGTACATGGAAGAATTCTGATTTGTATCACCAGGGAGGTGTGGAAAAGCATCATTATCAATAGTACTAGTTGATACCTGGAGACTGTGTTCAGTCTGAAGGAATGTGGTACAGAGCAAGGTGACTTCCTATAGGAAGTATAAGGAAGGGTCTTATCTGTTGATGTTAACAATAGGCAATAAATCCAGGTATGATGACACCTGGCTATAATCCTCAAATTCTGGAGGTTTATGCAGGAGGATTAAGGTTTAGAAAGGAGCCTGAGCTACAGGGTATGCTACAGGTGACCTTGAGTTCACAGTAGGACATTGTCCTCTAAACAACAAACAAATAAACAAACCCAAGTAGCACATTCAGCACATTCGATTGGATATTACATGCTTTTGCTACCCTGTTGAAAAATCATTTTCCATTCTTTTAGTTCTTTTTTTTTTTCTTGTCTATCTTTTGGGAAATCTCAATTAGGTGATTGTCAATGTTTCTTCAGGCACTACAATGTTAGGAGTGAGAAATTGAGCTTTACTCTTATTTTCCCAAAGGCAATCAGTAGAGATTTTACAGTTTCAAGATTCAAGTAAAATTGTAGCTGTGCCCTGGAGGTATAATGGGAAAGATTCAGGTGTGTTATTTCAGTAGCTCATGCATTTTCTGGACATGGTATTCACCAAACTTCAGAAACATTTATACCATTTTTTTTTTGTTCTACTCCAAAACCAAAAAGACTTAGAAGCTCAAAACAACGTATGCATTATTTCTTTGTTTTGTTTGCACTGGGGCTTGATAAACAACAGGGTATGCTAATAATAATCATTATGAGGATTTTTATGATAAAAGTAGATCTATGCCAAATTCTCTAGGCACCTAAGAATGCCATATTGAATATATTGCCTAATAAAAGGGCAGCCTAGCTCTATAAATCCCATGCCGAGTAAAGAAAAATTCTCCATAACCACTACCAACTGCATAATAAATAAAGTAACTATTCACCCATGTAAAACAAAGGAAAGATGGAGCTTTCAAAAGTGCCAGTTCTTTGTGTCTGAGCACTTTAAAGCAGAGCACAAAAACACAGAATGGTTTTAGGTCCTAAAATGGCCCACTAGGTGCTCAGTACATAAACCAAACCTCTCTTTAGGTACTGGGTAAGCCAATCACCCATTGACAACATTTTTGGCTGGTAAATTAGTTAGTCTAGGATGTACTTTCTCTGGTAACTCACTTTCAGGAGCATCACAGGTAATATTTAATTAACTTTTTTGTAAATTTGTTGCCCTTGGTGTTGTCCATGCCGGACCATGAGGTTTGGAATCCTCATCCAGTATTAACCTGGAAATCTCAGCTGGATCTTAGCTGTACCCCTCTCATAACTCACTCAGTGGGATTTTTTTCCCCACTGTAAATAGCAGAACATGGTAAGATGTCATGAAGGAATCACAGTCTATCCTAAAACTTTGCAGGGAGAATAAGCGATACCAGCTCTTTTCATAGCATTTTGACCAGAACTAGTTACACACCCCTTACCTTACCATGTGAGAGACAGTGAAATCAGAAAGATTGCATAGAAAACACTATTTGTTGTTTTAGCGGGTCTCTTTTATTCTGGAAGGTAGGTATCTAAGTCAGTGTAGGCTGCAGTAAACAAAAATACAATAATATGAAAGGCCAATATGAAAAAAAATCTATTTTTGTAAGTACAGAGATTGGTTACAGAGTATACCAGAATGCTAGGTTCCTGATGAGGGCACTTTTCACAGACTGCATGGGTGGGGGAGAGTGTAGAGGAAAAGTACGCTCTGTCTCTGTTTTTGTCTGTCTGTCTGTCTAGCTGCCTGGGTCTGTTTCTCTCTATATATATCCCCATCTCTCAGTCTCTCTCCCTTTCCCTGTCTCTTTTCCTGAATCCTGACACTTTCTCCTCATGTCTCTCTTTTCTTTCTCCTCTCTCCCTTTCTCTCTATCCCTTCGTCTCTATCCTCCTCCCTCTTCTTCTCCCCTCCTTTCTCAGGCAGAGTCTCCTATACACAAGACTACTCTGGAAGTCTCTATGTAATCCATTTTGGCTTGAACCCAGGATTTTCCTCCTTCAACCTTTCAATTGCTGGGATTAGAGGACTGGCTGGCCCATCACTCTTATTCCAGGTTGTTTCTTATAAGATCAATAATTCTATTCACATCAGCCCAATTCTTGTGACCTAATCTAATGATAAATACCAGTTACCCATAATGACATTATAACATGGTAACACAGAGTTTTAATAGATAAATTGGGAGGTGAAGGTACAAATATTCAGTGGTTGGTGTTTTCCTATGTTTTTTCCTGCATATGTGATCTTAAAAAAATAAACAACCACTAAAAGTATACAACTCCTTAAAATAAAATGAAAAAAAAATTAAATGGCTTAAAAAAATCAAATACAGTCAGCATGCTCACTATATCAAGTGGTAGAGGAAGTGGGCAATCTTGGGGGTGGGGGGGTGGACATGATGGAAGAGGTAACCTTGAACAAGAAGAAATAGGCACATAAATGCATCTGACACATTGTAACCCTTTTGTACAATCATTTGAGGCTGAGAAATGAGTAAAAAGTTGTCATCCCTTCCTTGATTGCTTAAAAAATAATAAAAACCCCTTTTTGCTATGAATGTTGGCTAATAAGAACAGTGGGGGGGGACAACGATGCTAGGATCATGTGAAAGATAAGAGAAGTTATGAACATGAGCTCAATGAGTTTGCCACACAGCAAGGTCAAAAGAGAGATTATTACATAAGGTGCACAGCATGTGGGTGCTGGCACCTGTGGGCCTTTGTTTCAATTCTGATATCAATGCTTATTTAACCCATTTTTGACGTGTTACTTAGTTTCTCCGAGTTACAGATGGCCAATTATTTGAAGGTAATCATGAAATTTACCCCGAAACTATCAGAGATGAATTACGGGTTTCTTTCTAATTCACAAGTGTGTTTATGTGTGGTCAAAGCATTATTCACTTAGTAATGCACTGATACATTAATGCTCAAATTGAGGATCTCAGGTCTCTAAGATCCCCTTGTAGTTAGAAAGAATGCACCCAGTAGCATGTAACAAATGACATGAATGAAAACAGGCCTAGAATAGGAGGAAATTCATTATCTTCTACTAGACCACAGGAAGTTCAATGTGGCAGATGTTTAATGAGTCAGGTTTGTATCATAGCTCCATGCTGATATCCTTAGTTCTGAAAGCAGGTAGAACTAGACTAGCTGCTCCACCTGAACAAAAATTGTATAAGAAGATAGGCTCTTACCCATTCTTTCTTCATTATGAGAACCGATATTGCTATAATTGGCTTGGACTCAATATATTGCATATAAAGAAGGGCATTAAGGTCTTAGCTAAAGTTATCTCTAGGCTTAGAATTGTTTTCAAGTTCTGTGGCAATAGTTCCTTCTTAAAAGAAGGCTTTTTTAAAACAGCATCTGTATTGCAT
Source organism: Perognathus longimembris pacificus (assembly GCF_023159225.1). Classification (NCBI taxonomy): domain Eukaryota; kingdom Metazoa; phylum Chordata; class Mammalia; order Rodentia; family Heteromyidae; genus Perognathus; species Perognathus longimembris. The sequence goes on from NC_063170.1 coordinate 15,188,397, forward strand.
TTCCTTGAAAATTACAAGGATTTTCACGTTTGTGATACTTTACAAAGGACTTGTTAAATTTATTTTGTCTTTCTTGCTAGTCTTGGAAGTTGAACTCTAGTCCTTGGTGCTGTCCCGAGCTTCTTTGTGCTCAAGGCTAGTGTTCTACCACTTGAGCCACAGTACCGTGTCCAGCCTTTTTGGAACTGTTTATTGGATATAAGAATCTCAGGGATTTTCCAGCCTGGGGTGGCTTCAAAGCACGATCTTCATATCTCAGCTTCCTGAGCAGTTAGGATTACAGGTGTAAGCCACTGGTCAGCAAGAAAGGGCTTTTAAAGGAATTCAAGTTTAGGTGAAAATGCTGCCTCTATCACTAGAGACAGGGATGTTGTACCTCACGACATCTGAGATGAGGGTTAATTCACATGGACTGTCAGACACAGTTGGTTCTTAACAAATCATGCTTCTATTCTTTCATAGTATTCATTTTAGTGTCATTCTAATGAAGGTTTTGAAGGAAAACTGTTCTTTGTATCTTATCTGCTATCTTTTTGCTCATGGTTATATTAGATATGTAACCCCTTTATTTTCTTTTCAATAAAACCTCTGTCAAGAAGGACAGTTTTACTGTTTTTCTGAAAATGTAGTGTAAAAACCACATTTGTTTTCAATTTTTCAGGACTTGGGAATGTAAGGTTAATTAGGGCAAGACTGCATGATGGAAAGTTATTTAGACATTTAAAATGATATTTATGCAACAATTTAGTAACATAGGGAAGTATTTGTGTTATAATGTTCGCAAGGTATTTAAATACACAGTATGATCCCAAGTATGCAAAAGAAACTATTCACAGAGAAAAATGTTTGGAGAGGAAAACAACTTTTTTATAGTTCTGTGAAGCAGTTTCAAGTCTATAAGTCAGAATAAGGGTATAGGAAAAACCAACAACCCTTAGGAATAATGAATCATTATAGGTGATTTTTGCTGTTGTGGTTTTGTTGTTTTTTATCCTGTATGCTATTCTTTTTTTCTTATTCAGCATATCTTAATGATATAAATAAACTACATTGAATGTATCTATATAGGCATATGCCTATTCCTCTGTGTGTATGTGTGTGTGTGTTGTGTATGTGTGTGTGTGTGTGTTGTGTATGTGTGTGTGTGTATAGATATCCATTAGCTCATTAGCTTTTAGGTTAAATGCATTGCATAAGCTTTGCTGCATAAATTTCCTGTTAGACTCCCAGGGCACTCATTACCATTATCTCTGTATGATGAAAATGAGTTTAAAGAGGAAAGAAAGTGACTAAGATCACGTATTCATCAGAAAGTTTTAGGTATTAGCCTGCAGATCCTATGATTTGGACCAGTCAAAACATGTCTCCCTTTATAAAGTAGAGACTTACAGCTAGATCACATTGAGGAACTATTCCAGAGGTGATTTAAGTCTAGAACATGGGGACCATAAGAGCTCCATTCAGTGAAGAGAGATTATTTGATTCCATGGGGTAGCTAAGTGGATTCATGTTCTGTATTCGTGAGGGTATAGTGGAAATTCATGTACAAACAGGTTAGAAATACAGGAGTGCACGGCAGATGAAATAGAAGAGAGATGGAGGAAGGTTGCATAAATAGCACTGTATGTGTAGCCTTTTCTGATTTGCTGGCTACACTGGCACAGTAAATTGTGGCTAACTCAGAGGGAGATTATTGTATGCAAAACTTCTCAGTGTACAGCATCCGGTTGACATAACCCGGGACCATCAATACTCTAGAAGTTTTAGCCTATTGAACAATGCCAGGTAATTAAGTGTAGAGACTGATTTCCCTGGTGATGAGAGACTCATGTGATTTGTGTAAAAGCAAAATCATTAAAGATATAAATTAACCTCAGACCCAAACAGAAAGCATAAGCTTACCCATTTTTGCTTATGTCTGGATAAAATTTATGGTGACATTTTTAGGAACTTGGTCATTTTAGCCAGGGTGAAGGAGAGATAGGTTGACAGAAGTTACTTGAGCTCAGTCATAGAGTTAAATCTGATCTTCTGTATAGCTCCCTAGCCCCGTTGGTCTGCAACAAAATGATGATATGGCAGTGAAGACATTTCTTTGAATTTAGGTAAGCCTTAACTATCTATGTTGAAATAAGAATTTCTCCCCACCACTACCACACACCGATATGCCTAAGGCAAAACTGAAAAAATAAAAGCAAACCATAAAAAAACACATACTATTCTGCTAGTGGATTTTTATCTGTGCCATGTTGAAGAATATAAATGTAAATTGTATATGCATAATAGATATGCTTAGAAGTCATGAAATGGAAAGAACTCAGTGATTGTAATGTATGCTGAGTAACGTTATTTTTGAACATCAATCTCACACAAAAGGGAAGTGCATTGGATATATGGCTAAGATCATATAGGATGTTGAATGTCTCTTTATTCTCAGCATCTAACTCACTTTCTTCTGGGAAGAATGATTCAATTTTGTTTTTAGTATTCTCTAGTATGGTGGGTCTGACTTTACTTTTAATATCTGGAGTTAAGTATGTGATGAAATTTGTTGAATACAGATTCAGGGAAAGTGGGAAAGTCCAAACTGAACCAATCTTTTATCTCTGTTTTTGAAAGAGATATACTTTTCTGTTTACGTTATTTTGAAAGTTATTTTGAATAAGTTGCTGAGGGAAGGAGCTAAAGAATATGAAAACCTTTCGTAAAAGGGAAATGACCAAGAGGATAACAGTGTAAAAGTGTTGACGAACTGTGTCTCACATATATATTTTAAGAGATGCCTGTCTGAAATCATACATCAGGACTTTTCAACTAAAAAGATAATTGAGATTTTTTTCTTTTTTCTAATTCAATTTGCATTATTTTTCTGAAAATATAACAATCTATATTTGGTGTAGATGCAGTTCTTCATGCTGCAATCTCAGCTACTGAGAAGGTGGAGACAAAAAGGTCTGAATACCCGTTCAGCCCAGACAAAAAAAAATTGCAGGCATCTTAACTGCAAAGTAAATCAAGCATAGACTGTCAAACCTATAATTCCAGTGACAACTAGGGATATACAGGGGACTGTGGTCTCAGGATGTTTTCTGCTCTATCTGAAAAATAATTCAACTAAAAACAAAAAAGTCTGGAGTTATTTCTCGACTAATACTTGACTTGAGTAGTAAGTTAGGAAGCCATGAGTTCAATATCCCCTGTCCTGCCTAAAATCTAAACAGCCCACCATTAACCAAATAACAAACCCACTAAACAAACAGAATTAGCATTTGTTGCACATTTTATGCCAGTCTGTTTATGTGTATATGCTTATACATAATATATACACATATATAAATACATTATACATACATACATATATGCATACACACACACATATATATGCTTGAATGGTAGTGTGGGAGAAACATTAAGCTTGGTAGAGGCAAAAATAAAACTGCAAATTCTACAGAACAAAATACATACCTCTTTTTGCCACGTGGATGGATGATTTATTTAGAATGAATAAAAGGAGCTAGCATCTCTCACAGCAGGTTGTAGAAGATCTGAAGATCTATCCCTTGAAAGGGTTTATTCAACCCTATGTGTCAACAAAGCTGATAACTGCATTCAACTGTCATTCAGAAAAGTGAAAGCGATCACAGACAAAAGCATGTGTTATAAATCACTGCACTGGCCAAAGAAAAGACAATGTTCAAGCTTATCAGAAACTTCTGCTGGAAGAATCAGAGCACCTTGCCCCATGTGGCTAGAGCAGCACCAACCATACTCCCATAAGCTTAGGTAGATTCTAGAACTGTACCTTAAGAAAGGAGCACTTTGCCACTCCATTATAGATGGAGTGTTGCACAGTCAGGAAAAGGCTAGAAAACCCATTCACCATAATCAAAGGATGATTTGCTTACCATAGTGTTTGCAGCCGACCGCAAAAGATGAGGGACTCACGGTGATCTTTGGTTCTACTGGTTTATTAATAATTTGGAAGAGAGCATTTTTTTTCTTTTCCTGTAGATAAGTGGGGTAAACATTCCCTAGACATATAATAGCTTAGACTTAATTTTCAAATGTGCAAAATGAAAATCCGTTTACAATGGAAACAATAGCTTTTACTTGCAAATAAGCATGTATAGAAGATATACTCAAATACTTTACCTAACTGTATATTAGATTAAACTGGGACTAAAAACAAAAATGACCAGGGTGAAACTGCATTAGGAGGTTTCTCAGTGAATTCCAGGCCATGAATAATATGATTATTTCATCACTGTCCTTTTTCCCCTTGAAGACAGAGTTGTTGTAGGGAGTAACACAATGACTCAAATTAATATAAAGATGTATTTATTTCATCTGAATTTAAAGTAGCTGTTGCTATGTAAGGACTTATTACAGCTATTTTCTTTGATGCTTGGTAGTCGTTTGGTACATTTTTTGTGCCTCTCTTCCTTTGCATTAGTGATTTCCTATAGCAATACATGTTGATTTCATGCTTTAAAAAACATTTTATGTATCTCATAAAGGTGTTTGCTTTGTAGCTGATTGTGAAGCTTATGTAAAATATCATTTAATAAGCTATTTTAAATTAATGGCACTTAACCTTGACAGTACAGATGACTTAACTCCCCCACACTTTGCGCACTTTTTTTGTGTTGCTATAGGAAACAAATCTTGGATCACACACATGCCAAATTTGCACCTTAACACAGAGCCACAATTATTAATAGCTTGCAATTTATATTGATGATATCACAATTTACAACATTGTGCAGTGTGTATCCATTGAAAATCTGTAATAGCGGTTAGCTATTTTTACCAGTTTTGTCTTTCAATGATGGTAGTAAGGTTGTTAATCATTTATATATTGTCACTCTAGTTCTTGAGTATTGTGAGTTTCTGTGCATTTATCCCAGGGAGTTTTATGCTTTTGTATATTTTCAGAGCATGGATTCGTGCTTTTTTCTTTCATTCCAAAGAAGCATTTTTATCCTCACTGTACAACAAATCTAGTGATGATGGATTTCATCAGCTTATGTTTGTCTGGGAGAGTCCCAAAGGACAACTTTGCCTAGTAAAGTATTCCTGGGTGGCAGGAGTTGTTTTTTTTGGGGGGAGAGGCGGAGGACTTGTTGCATTTGTTTTTCCTTCAGCATTGTGAGTATATCACCCCAATGTCCTTGTTCTTGTAAAATTCCTGCTGAGAAGGTCTGCTACTAGTTTTACTGAATTTCCTTTGTATACCATTTTTCCCTAACTATACCCCAAATCTGGTCTTCTGATAGTTATTTCTGAAAGAGGGTCTCACTTCCAGCTTGGGCATGCATCTGAGCACACCACACCACATCTGCTTCCTATGTATCTAGGATAACCTTTGCCTATTTTAGCATCACATTTCCCTAATGCGGTTTGATTGTGGTGGCTATGCATGTATATCTATAGATTTAAACAAGTACAGATTTATTTCCATTGCAGCCTGGCTTTGTATAGGCAAACCTTTCACTATCAAACACACACTTGTATCTCAGCCCAGAGAAATTGGTACCATGGATCTCGAAGCAGAGCACTGTGTGGGCTTAATTTTGTTCTCTGCTGGTATGGTTTCAGAATAGGTGTGGAGACTGAGGCTGAGGTTGCTGGTGACTTTTTGACACTAGTTATACCCAGAAACATCATCTACTGCCACTGTCCTTGAGTTTAGGGGATAAAGACTTGCAGAGCACTACTCTACCAGGGTAGGGCTAGTTTGGTGTCTAAGGCAAGATCTGTCTCCCTATCTGAAACAGTTTATCTTTGTGTATCTTGTGTTGTCTAGAGTTTATGCATAAGTGTAAAACTTAATTAAGCTCTTCCATGTGGCACATATGGAAGTCTTTGTGTGTGTATCATACACACAAATCTCTCATCTGGTTTCCTTCATTCTCTGAAAGGCATTTTGTCCATGTATAGCCATTAAGTCCTAGTTTAACATCTTGCTGATGTCTGGCCTGAAGTTTTATTCTTTTAAGGTATTTAAAGTCTTTTCTTGGATATTTTCAGCCTAGATGTGTGTGTGTGTGTGTGTGTGTGTGTTTGTGTGTGTATGTGTGTGTGTGTTATTAAGAGGGCTTGAACTCAGAGCCTGAGCGCTATCCTTTAATTTTTCCATTCAAAACAGGAACTTTAACATTGTTCCCTAGCTCTACTTCCAGCCTTTTGGTGGTGAATTGGAAATAAGAGTCTTGTAGACTTTCCTTCCTGGGCTGGCTTCAGACCATGATTCTCAAATCTTAGCCTCTCGAATGGTTAGGATTACAGGCATTAGCCACTAGTTCCTGCCTCATCCTAAAGGTCATACTGAGAGAAAAATACATGAGGGCTGGGCCTTTTCCTAATATAAATACCAAGATAGAAGCCTTTTTCTCTGTTGTCTCACCAGGATTTGCAGCTATAGCAATGCCTGGAATGTAGTAGGAGCTCTAAAAATTAGTCTGTGGTAGAAAGAAAAGAGTAGAAGGATCAGTTGTTGCAAATGAGAGGCATAATTTTAAATTTTGAGAATATTACATGTGCTCTTGTTTCATCTTTTTCCCACAATTGTTAAGATAGAGCTGCAGAGCTGGGTGCCAGACAGAATTGTCATCATTCTTTACACATTGAAACAGAGACCTGGACCCATTCAGACTCCACTGAAGACATGTATATATCATCTGTCTCCACAAAGTTCCTTTTTCGTCACAAAGACTTAGACAGGACAAAATTCCTGACATGGAACAAAAAATAAATAAATATAAACAAATTTAAAAAACAATAGATGGAAAATGTTCCTTATGTCCTTAGGATTTTTCCTAATGAAAACTAATCTTTCATTTCATGCTCAGACCATGTCCAAACATTAAATCACTACCCCATCTTTTTTTTTTTTTTAATCAGATGTGGGAGGACATGTTTTGAGAACAAATGGAAGGGGCATGGAGAAGGCACCAGTAAGGTTAAGTACCACTGATTTGAAGTAAGAGATTGCAGTAGTCTGAAATGTGCAGATGCTGTCAGAAAGCAGAGGCAGACTGCTTCCCAGTGATGCTGCACAATCTTCTAGTTTCCAGCTCTGACCTTACACAGTCAATTTGAAGGAGGTGAGAGACTTGACACTTAGCCTCTGCCCTGTGCACTTGCTCTTTCCTTCTTGCTTTGCCAAGACCTCAGTTAACCCCTGAACCGTCACTCTCAAGACTCCTACAGGAAGTCACAGGGTTCTGAATCTACTTGGTTCCATGGAATTCAAACATCACCTATGGACTGTCAGGTACATTTTGACAGCAAAGCTCTCAAAGCAGGAAAGTCCAAGCCATCATGTGGGAAACACATACTTGGAGAAAGAGTCCAGGTATGTGTCAACTCTGACCTTGTAGTCTATTCTGAGCCCTGTTAGACCAAAGGAGGTAATTCTAGTCCTAGAATTCACAAAAATAAAGATGATAATTTCTAAAATGGCCTTGATATCATTTTAGCCAAGAATTTCAAGAGAATAGGTCTTATGAGTCTGTGTGCTATTTCCTCATTTGTCATAAGACCAAGGCTGCAGCTTCACTATATAAGATATGACCTAATTATCTCCATGAAAATCCATGCTTTTATATAGACAAAGACACAGCATTTCCTTTGCATTTCAACTCTTTGCATCATAATCATCCTAGGAGCCATTCCTTTGGCTCCCATACTTCTGAATTTCATTTAATTCACTTCCTAATACTGCATTGTAAGAAAAGAGTAGATATCCTGATTGTTATTCTGGGTATCACACAAGATGATTTTGCACAAATTGGCTATGTTCAAACTCACAAGAAGTAACTCAAAATGTATTATTTTTACTCATTGAATTCAGAAACTAAGGTTCTAAAAAGAATATGAAGAGCAGAACATGGAGCAGAATTAAGACTATTTATTTATTGGTGTCAGACCTGGAGCTTAAACTCTAAGCCTGTATGCTATCCTTCAGCTTTTGTGTTCAGGCTAGCATTCTACCACTTGAAGCAGGGCTCCTCTTCCAGATTTCTGGTGGTTAATTGGAGAAAATCTCATGGACTTAACTTCTTGAGATGGTTTTTGAACTGTGATCCTCATATTTATACCTCCTGAGTAGGTAGGATTACACATGTGAATCACTGACACACAGATAGAATCAAGGTATTTAAAGACATTCTATGCCAGGCATGATGACACACACATGTAATCTCAGCATTTGGAAGTGTAGGGATTATGTGTTCCAGGTCAACTTAAGTTACTTAGCAAGACTCTTCAGTATCAGCAATACCAACAAGAAGCAAAACAAAAACCAAAACAAAATAAAGCACAACCAAAAGACACCTATACTCTTCATTGCTTCCCCAGGAATTCCAAAGTTTTGGTGACATATTTTGGTCCAATACTTTAAATGGCACAGAAAAATTGGGTATGTCAACAGGTAAAGGAAAACAGATTATAGGCTAAAGATACCTTGTCTCCAGAGGGCCTCTAGAGTTGGGAACACATTTGAGTCACATATAATATGGCATAGGTTGACACATTCAACCTGCTGTTTGTTTTATTTGGAGTCATCTTTATCTTCTTTCAGATTGACTCATAATCTCACCCTCACACTTCTAACTGTTATAGGGTTGGGAAGATGCGGTTCCATGTCCCCCCGAGAGTCTACCACTCAGACACAGTCACAAGCAAAAAGATGGGTTGATTGGGGAAGCAAAAAGCAAACTGCCTGGCCAAGGACATAGCACAGACTCTGGAGCTGAAACTACATCCCTGAAAAGCAGGCTGAACAGCCAGGGAAACAGTGAAAACTCGGGAGCTGAAACCGTGAACCCTAGCAGTTCTCAAATTGGGGTTTATAAAGGAAAAAGAATAGCACAGATCTAGGGGCGAAGGGGAAGAGGTAGAAAAAATAAGCAAGCATGACACAGATGTAGGAGGTTGACAGAGCGGGTAGAGAAAATAACAAGTTATACAAACCATTACAGAAGCAAAATTTTGAGGTCAAGTTGACCTAATAAACAAGATGGAGTCAGCTCTATCCCCACCAACATTGCCTACCATGTTTTTCTAATCAAATTGCAGTCAGCTCTACAATACTAACCCTAACCCTTCTAACTCTGACCATCACCCTAACCCTTCTAACCTTAACCCTGACCCTGACCAACCCTAACATGGGCCCTAACTCTAACCTAAAAAGTACCATAACCCCTAACCCTAACGTGGACCCTATCCTGAGTCCTAACTCCTAACCCTAACATAGACCCTATCCCTAAACCTGACCCTAACCCAACCCCAACCCTAAAGTGGACCCTAACCAGAACCCAAACCCTAACTCGGACCCTAACCCTAACTCTAACGTGGACCCTAAACCTAACCCAATCTTTAACATGGACCCTGACCCTGACCCTAACCCACATGGCCACGTGAGAGCTCAGGTGTCTTCATTGTAGTCAGCCTCTTCTTTCACAAAGCCTTGTAAATGAGGGGTCCAGGAGGCCTGGGCAATTTGCATAAGCCTTTCTAATGTACTAACCCTAACCTTAAGGTGGATCCTAACCCTAACAGCACCAGTGCAATTTTTAAATCCTTTTTAATAAAATCAACAATGTATTGGATACAAAGTCTCCGCGTTTTACATCTCACCTCAGTCCATACAAAAACAAAAATTAAACTTTCTAAACATGGCTAGCACCACTTCCCTAAACTTTTCCAAATCATACCAATCCCTAGGGGGCTTATTACTTGTTATAAACAAATACCTACTAGTAAACTCCTTATAACTCCCCTTCACTGGCACCCTAAGGGGATACCTATCACTAACCCTTAACAGGGTATCCAGTGGCAACCAGCCATAATAATCATCCAAAATAACCACTTCCTGCTGCTCATACCCGTCCCACCAATCCCCCCGGGTCTTAAAATAATAACTCAGCCTCTTTACAAAAATCAAAACATGCCCGGCTCTTTTTGGGCCACACCAGGTGGCCCCAAAATAATTCTCCTGTCACTGTTTTAAAATCACAAAGCGTGATCAATATGCATAAATCCACCCACCCCTCAATGACCCGCCCATGCAGTATAAAAGGTTCTGGCATCTGCCAAGCTACTTCATTCAACTTCCACCCGCCCTTCAGGTCAGCCGCAAAAGCTGACTAGGCTCTCCCCTTTCTCTCCTCCAGAGGCTTCCCGTGTTCACTGTAAGTACCGTTCAGTTTAGCCACAAAAGGTGACCAGGCTCCCCGCTTTCTCTCCAGAGGCTTCCTGTGTTCAATGTACAAACCACCTTTACTGCAATACTTCTTATTGTCCTCATCACTGCCCATTGCCTTCTCAAAACGGCAACGTGAGAACCCAGGTATCTTCTTTATTCTAGTCAGCCTCTTCTTTGTCCAGAGATCCACAAAGCCTTGTAAATGAGGCATCCACGTGGTGTGTGTGACCAATTTACATAAATCCTTTCAGGTGTGACCAGTTTGCAGAAACCTTTCTAATGTACCCCTATCTAGCTGGGTCAAAAGTGTCCTTAACCCTAACCCTAACCCGGACTCTCCAAATGCTGTCCAGTGACTACCTTGCCCTGGGCTAATTACCCAGAACCCAGAACCCTCTGGATTTCCCCACAGGCCTCAGGCTCAGCTCTGCTCCTCCTCCCGACACCAGGCTCAGCTCAGTTCTGCTTTGCTCAGCTCTCTCTCTTTGTTCTCCTCAGGCCTCTGCCTTCAGCAGGCCTCCACCCTCAGGTCTCTGTTCTCTGCCAGTCCAGACTTCAGGCTAGCTGCTGGTCCCGACTCGGGTCTCTCCTCACCTCTGTCCTGTTTGCCCTTCCTCTGGAAGTCCCGCCCTTTTATCTCCCCCCGCCCCCCTTGCCCAGCAGTCCTGGGTGGCATTTCCCTTCCCCTATCTGGCTGGGGCAAAAACTGTGCCCAACCAAGCAGATTAAAACACAATACGGTTCTTTTCAAGATTTTCCTGTTTACTTATCTAATATCTGTGGTGGAAGAAACTCAGGTGAGCAAGATGAAATCTAGGCAGGTCAAATTTTCTGATTTTTGTCTTGATGTTTAAAAGGCCAAAACCTCCATTTGGAAGCAATAGAGAAGAAAATGATTTAATTTCCAAAAGTATTTTGTAGAAACATAAATTTATAAATAAATGCATGCATAAATAAATAACTACTATAAAGGGAATTATTATTTGAAGGGACATTTATGGATTGTTTTATTAAAACAATCATGAAGGGAGAGGCATTAATATCTCCAGCTTAATAGTTTACAGTAGTGGCTGCGAGATCATTTTAATGATCATCAAGAAAATATTACTATTTTTAAATGCATGGAAGTATTTCAGATTTCAATTCTGTACTGTTTGCATACAGAACACATCAATGGAGGAAGCAAGTCATGGAAAGACTACAATTTTCCAGAAATAAATGATAAATCTCTATATAATAAAGCATGCCCCCAACATTTATAGGACCTTATTCATAATCTTAAGAGTATGTTTGAAAGGTTCAGGCATATTTTTTTACTGTACCTGAAATCTAGTAAGTCTTTTAATTGCAAACATTATGTTCATTTCCATATGCTCATAACTTCGAATATGGTGGAGAGCAGACATTTTACAAGATTTATTGGAGTGTTATTTCCTATAGGCATTCATTTGGTGAGATTTTATGTGATGAATACATTTCTAATTGGGATTATTTACATAGGCATCTGGGCCCTAGTTAGGAGAGTAAGAGAGGAGTAGGACACTCCGGTTTTCTGGATGCTACATTTAACCTAACATTTGCTAGAGTTCAAGAAGTTGTTCATGTTATACCATTTGTATTGTTGGGGGGAGTAGAGCTGACTCCATCTTGACTAGGGAAACATGGTAGCAATTGTTAAAATGAAGTTAAATATTAGGTCAACCTGACCCCAAAATTCTGCTTCTGTAAATGGCTTGCTTGTTTGTTGCTTGCTCTGCTCCCTGTGTCAACCCCCTACATCTTTGCTATGCTTTTAGCTTTATAAACCCCAGCTCAAGGAGGACTGTCAGGGGTCACAGTTTCAGCTCCCGAGTCTGTGCTGAGTCCCTGGCTGGTCAGTTTGCTTTTTACTTCCCCAATAAACCCATCTTTGCTTGAAACTGTCTCTGAGTGGTGGACTCTTGGAGGGATGTGGGTTTGAGTCCCACTTGGTACCTCCCCCAGACCCAGTAACAGTATCTGAGGCTTAGTATGGCCTAGATGGCTTCTGTAATTCCTTCTAACTTTTCCTGTCCATAATTCTATATCCCAATGAAATCAACTTTCAAAGTTGATATCAAAGAGCAAAAGAGGCACTGATAAAGAAACTATGAAACATTAACTTAGATCAAAGATTTGTTGGTATTACTAGTAGGGTCAGGATAGAATAAATATTAATTGACTGAAGAAATTGTCTAAATGTTAACTATGTACCTGCTATATAGAGTATTGGAGCAAAATGAAAAAAAATTTTTAAAAGGAAGGTGTTCATAAGTAGATTTTATTTTCTGTAACATGTTTATGCTTATTACTAATGTGTAACATCCTCCATCTAAAACATCAATTTTTTTAATCCACTATTTGACTGAATATCTGTCAGGAAGTTATTTGGCAAGTCAAATTTAAATAAAAGCAAAATGAAGACAAATAATTTAAAAATGGCTTTCTATATACCTAAAACTGCAATTTACCTAGTAGTTGTCACAAGGCTTTATAGTATGCACAGGAAAGACATATAAACTTGTAATTTGTGGAATATATCACTGGCTGAGGCCAGACTGAGCCTGTAGAAGCTTGGGATTCTCCATTTTGGTTTATGAGCATTTGGGGAAGTGAAAAACTGCAACCAGAAGGTCTCTAAACATGACAGAAAACAGTAGTGCATTCTAAATGTATGTGTCAGCTCTGCAAAGTAAAGATTCTTGTCTCATGATTGTGCTTTGTGTTTGTAGTGTGAGGGTTTGAACTCAGAGCTTTGGATATGCTAGGCAGGTTCTGCTTGAGGGATACTAACAGCCCCCCCCCCTTTTTTTCCTAGTGTTTTTTGACATAGGGTCTCTCTTTTTTTTTTTTTTTTGCCCAGGTCAGCCTGGACTATAATATTTTCTTTCTTTTTTAAGTCTTCCTACTATAGCTGAAATGATAGGAATGTGGCCCCATGTTTTGCTTATTTTGCTTAGACAAGATACAAGAGTGATCCATTGTTACTGATGATGCTAAGGTTTGCCTGAGTGGTTCTTCTCCATGAAGTATGGGCTGAGGTTACTAATGTCATTCATTTAGTTGAGAATTTGTTGGCCTGCCACACATGAGGTTGCCTTGCTTGCAGGTGTGGGTACTTAGTTCTGGCTGTGGGCTGGAAAGTCTTCAATATTCTGCAAGTGGCATCTCACTGTCTGGCTCCTTATTTATGGAAGCCAAAGATGTTGCTAATCACATCTCTAAAGGCTAATCCTAGATCTTGAATCAGTAGGTTTTCTGCCACGTGTTTTCCTTATCTAAGGCCAAAATTAATAGACTTGGTTGTTTCATAGCAGCAGGTGCAAGCACCTATACCCCTTTCTATTAACCACAGTTGTCTTTCAAGATAATCTACCAACCTTTGATTTGTGTAAGAGCTCAGGGATACTAAATTAAAATCATGGAAAACAATCCATGTCTTATTCAGTGAAAAGACCCAAGACTGGATGTCTATGTCAAATACTAACGTGGAAATTGGTTCTGTAGGTTATAGGCCGTGGTCCAGGAGAAAAATTTAATCTGTAGTCTTAAAACTATAGAAACACATGTATGAACTTATTCACACTACTTTACTCCTAAATTTGTATCACAATTGAACCCAGGAATTGTTTCAGTATGCAAAGTTATTTCCAAGGCACTTATGAGCAAAATACTATTTATATTCTTTTTCTATTAATCCTATTATTTGTCTTGGCTTACCGAATTGCATGTCAAGCAAAAACACACTTAGTACAGTGTAAATATTTATGTACAAATGACTTCCTTTGATTGTTACTAATAACTATTAAGGTGCATCCTGTCTTTATTCCCTCTGAAGCCAGTGATGTCAGAGGATTCCACTACTTGGGTACATAGCAGCATCATTAGACCCCTGATGACACTTTCCATTATCTCTTAGTTTTGAAACCTGCTATTTTTTTCATCTTAATTCTTCCCACATCTTTCTACATGAAAGCAGGAGAGGGAAAAGATACAATATTCATCTCAGAAAGCAGTGATCTTCAGATATGCTTTAGAAATTATGAGTAAAAAGTAAAATCTTTTTAAGAATTCTGAATTTGCTCATATCATGTTCATTAGAACATGACAATTGTATCACACTTGGAAGAGTGACTTCTGCCTTTCACATTCCTACTAGGAGATTTCCTTCCTTCCTCCTTCCCTCCCTTCCTTCCTTTCTTTCCTCCACCTCTTCCTTTTTTGTTCTCTCTCTTCCTGAATCACACCCCATTCATGTTAATGAATATATTCACATATTTATTCTTAATTCACCAAATCAAGCTGTAAAGCTTTTAATACCTTTGTTATCATCTGGTGTAATACCACTGAACAGTTTAAGGTTTGTGAGCTGTCCTTTCGTTTGGTGATGCAGAATATCACTTGGTTTAAAGCTGGACCAGAGTCAGCCTTCACATACAGTGGGTACTTAGCAGATTTTGTAGGGTTTCTTGATATAACTTCTGCTTTACAAGAATTCTGCAATGTGATGGGGGAAAAAAATCCTTAAAGTAATATATCTCAGAAAACTTACATTCTTCTTAAATAATTAAAACATATTTTATACCTGTACTCTCTGACAAGTATTGGTGCAAGAGCTGTTTATCTTTCTTGAACTCAGAGGACTGAAGTTAAGGTAGGGATTTTTAAATTAGCATTTAAAAATGTCTAGAACTAGGATCAGAGGGCAATGCAGAGATGGCACTGGGAAACTTGCTCTGAAGTGTTTCAGAATTCTTTAATTAATCAGTTCTACAGCTACAAAGTGGTATGAATTTGTAACTACAGAACTTAAATCTAAGTAAAGCAAATTCACCTTTTGCTTTACTTATATTTGATAATTTCTGCAAATTTGATAACCAAGAAAAATTCCTGGCTTACGTGAAACTAGTAAACTGAGTTATAAATCATTATTCTGTGAGTAGTTTCAATGTCTTTCATGACCAAAGTACAGTACTCTTTTATTATTATTTTCTGCACAATGTCATATCTGAGTTTGCTTACCATAATATCCTCAATCACAGCTTGTTTATTTCTTATGTGTATTAAACTGAATCATATCCTTTGATCATTACTCCAGTATGATCTAACTGCAGTGACTGTATTCCTTCAATGAAAGAAAATAAAGAAAAGGTATTTGTTATTTCATTTAAGCTGTGTAGTCAAATACAGCATGAATTTAAAGAAACAAAATATAGCGAGTATCTCAAATACCTCCATTTCATCTGCTGAAATACTGAAGCATCTACAGAGGTGCTTTCTAACTTTGCACCCTATAATAGCCTGACAAATCTGCAACAAAGACACTATCAGTATGTGCACCCCACACCAAGATAGGTACATGTGGATTTTGGATACAGGTTCACTTAATGTGAAACCCTTTGCATTATTATCACTTGTAAACAAATGTTCAGACCTACAACCCATGGTTATTACTAATTTGATGAAATCCTGTAGCTCAGACACAGTGTTTTATAGAGGTAGAATTATGTGAGACACAAAGTAGGCACATTGACTACTAACAAGAAAATTCATGAAGGACATTCATTGTTCTTTCTGAGACAAAGTATGCTGCATTGTCCTAAAAATAAGTTGTTGTGCTATAAATCTTCCTAAAGCAATTATGTGCACTGCAAATCAACACTAGAATTTAGGATTTGGGTATGAATCCAAAGAGAATTCCTCTCAAGGACATTAGTTAAGGCAAATTATTTAACCCTTCCTCTCTTCATACAAAAAAATGTTGTTGTTGTTTTTTATCAATGAAGAATGCATATGTCATTGTTGTAAACAAAACAATGAGTTGGAAAGTAAAACTGCAAACATAATTTTTGTGACAGAATCGAGGTTCAACAAAATAGTAGTGGATTCTGGATCATTAATTCCAACCTATTTTCTTTAAATAGAATGGATGTCAAAAATAAGATGCAAAATCACTTAAGGAATAAATAGAAAAGTTGCCTTTAATTAGAACCCTGCAGTGGTGACATTATATTTTAATAAGCATGTAACTGTTCTGTCTGCTCTTCCTAATATTATTAGAGAAATGCCCTGACAAATATTATTAGGGCAATGCCTTAGAGAAATGTATTTCTGTCCTTTATCAGCATCCAGTCTAAAAGGCTCACATTTCTCCAATGGCTCTCCACAATCTTCATTACTAAGATGTCATTAATAATCTTCCTTTTTACATATAATATATATTTGAACAAAGGCGTAATCCTGGCTGAGAGCAACTGTCAAAAAACTATCAATTGATACATATCTGTAACTTCAGTTTGTCTTCAAGTTAAATCTTATTTTTCAGCATATGGGGAAAAAGCAAGCATTTTCTAGAGTGAAATCTCTGTTATTTCCTATATGGTTCTATTGATTAAAATATTCCACGATTTATTAGGTACCTGGATTGCTTCTTAGTTTCAATGTATCTTTAATCCAGGCACCAGTAGCTCACTCATGTAATCCTACCTACTCAGGAGGGTGACATCTGCGGATTGAGGTTCAAAGACAGCCTGAGCAGAAAATTCTGTCACACGCTAATCTCCAGTTAATCACCAGAAAACCAGAAGTGGAAGTTTGTATCAAAGTGGAAGAGCAGTAGCCTTCAGCAGAATGCTCAGGGACAGTGCCCAGTTCCTGAGTTCGGGCCTCATGACTGACAAAAATAAAGCAACTTTATAAATGTTATGTTTAGTAATTTAATATAGCTAGAATAATATGTGATGTACATTCTAGTCTAAGGAACTATATTGACTTTAATATTAATACCTAGCCTATCAAATAAATTTTAAATTGTTTGAAGAAGTTCATATCATTGCATAGCTATACTTAAGGTAGACTGAATGTAATTAAAAAAAAAATAGTTAAGCTAGGTGCCAGTGGCTCATTCCTGTGAAACTAGCTACTCAGGAGTCTGAGATCCAAGGATTGCAGTTCAAGGCCAGCTTGGCAGAAAAGTCCAGAAGACTCTTACCTCCAATGAACTACCAGAAAACTGGAAGTGGAGCTGTGGCTCAAAGTAGTAGAATACTACCTTTGACCAAAAGAGCTCAGGGACAGTATACATGCCCTGAGTTCAAGCCCTAAAACAGACAAAAAAGCAAACATGGCCTGCAGGGTTTTCAGATCTCAGGACTAATACCTATACTTAAAGACTTATTACAATAGCTTTTAGCTCTTTGACTGTTCATTCAATCTAGGGAATATTCAGACCCTTCTTGATACCATCATGTGATTCTGTTCGAACTCAATGGATTTAGGCTTATTAATGCCTCTTCTTCACTAGTAAATTAATAAAGATGAAGAAAGAAAACAAATAATAGTTTTCAGACCTGTTCTTCCTGGCTAGCATCATTAATATGTATTCTCATGTCTTTGTGTCCTCCCAGATCTTTCTGTTGAATTTATTTTCTCCCCATTTTCATACCTGCGATTTCTAGAGTGGTTCCATGTGAACAACCTTCCCAAAGCAATATAATGGACAAATGGTTCAAATAGGATTTCATCATTTAGATTTATGTCAAGAAAAGAAATAATGCTTCTTTATAATCAGTACAATTTTAATTTCCATTTCAACAACTTTGAGTTGCCTTCTTACCGTCTGAACCTTCTCTTTTAAGTTGCATTTCAACATAGATCTGCATATGTTTGTACACAAAACACTCATCTCTGCTCATTTATGCGCTTTGGGCCTCTTTTAAGAATAATGTAGGCTTCACACTTCAGCAGTCAGTACAGTGTCAGCGCACTCATATTCAAATAATGCCTGTTGGTCAGTGGATGAAGAATATAACTTGATCTTTTCTGTTCCTTTACTTTGCATTCATTTTAGTTAGATAATATCTATCAGAAGTAGTGTGTACTACCTAATTAACTACCTAATCTATGTTACTGTAACCCCTCTGTATTTCAACTTGACATTAAAAATAAATTAATTAATTTAAAAATTGTCAGAATAAAGTTTGTTATCATGTATGTTATACCCATGGATTTTAGAAGGGACTATTCTAATTAAAGATATAGTGTTTTAGTAGTTTGAATGATGTCATGCATGTTCAGGAGACCATTGTGTTTTTTTAAAAAATATAGACAGAAGATTATTCATTGGAATTGTTCCCAACCCATAAAACTATGCACTGCTGCAGTGAAGAGAAAACAAAATCAATTTCCCTCCAAAAATTTATGAGTGAAGGAGATACGCTTTAGCTAATACATCTCACAGACATCTTTTGATAGATCCTCACTGCTGCTATATTTTTGAACTTCATTCTCCATTTCCTAATCCATTATATGCAGATATTAAATGAGAATTTATTATAATAGAAAGTCTGAAGTTCTTGAATTCCATGTGTTTGTCTAAAACACTCTGTGACACAATTGTGCAGTAGTTGAATTCCCCATAACCATGTTGTTCTTAGATACTTTTGTGAGTCACATTAACAGAAGTTATTTGCCTCCACACATTTTGTACTTTCAAATCTAAGACAAGGATAGTTTCTTTTTTTTATTTTATTAATTAAATTTTCTTGACAAGGTGTTGTGCAAACGAGGTACAGTTACATAATAAGGCAGTGAGTACATTTCTTGTGATATCGTACACTCTCATTTTTCTTTCCCTTCCTTATATCAGGTAGGCATATATACAATATCCAGTGTGCCAAAATCATATACAGTAACCACGTAGGGTACACCAAAGGAAATTCACCTAGAACTTTAAATGTAACATCAACAATAGAATCCTCCTGTGTCCTTCTCTTGGAATTATTTTTGCTTATCCTTGTCTTATATGATCATGTGTACATAGCTGTTGAGCTACTGTGATCCACTGATAGGTCTATTCTAGACCTTTTTATGTTGAGTAGTTGTTTGGTTTTAGATACATAATGTAAGGTCGCTGACCCAAACCTGTGGAAATACCATTTGATAAGAAGTTTGTTGTTTTGCAGACCTGGTCTCTACTGTCCCCGCCCCCCACCCAACAGTCATATGTCAAGGAGGCCATACCCCTTTGTTCTCTGTGTTCTAGGCTTGTCTTGCTCAACATTATTTGTTCAAGCTCTGACCATTTCCCTGTGAATACCAGTATTTTATCATTTCTAATTGCTATGTAGATATAGGTACCACATTTTTTTTTTGATCCATTCATCTGTAGTAGGGCATCTGAGTTGTTTCCATATTTTGGCTATTGTGAATTTTGCAGCGATAAACATGGATGTGCAGATGTCTTTATGATATCCTGAGACCTGTTGTTCAGGATAGATGCCTAGGAGTGGTATGGCTGGGTCATAAGGTATGTCTATGCTGAGCTTTTGGAGGAACCTCCATACTGTTCTCCAAAGTGGTTGTACTGATTTTCACTCCCACAAATAGTGGAGAAGGGTTCCTCTTTCCCCACACCCCCTCCAGCATTTGTTTTTTCCTGAGTTCAGATGATAGGCCATTCTAACTGGAGTGAGGTGGTATCTCAGGGTTGTTTTTATTTGCATTTCCTTTACTGCCAGGCATGGTGAACATTTTCTCATATGTTTCTTTGCCATTTTTATCTCTTCTCTTGTGAAGTCTCTCTTTAGTTCTTTTGCCCATTTAATAATTGGTTTACTGGGCTTGGAGGGGATTAGTTTTTCGAGTTCTCTGTAGATGACGGATATTAGGCCTTTGTCTATTGCTGTGCTGGTGAAGATCCTTTCCCATTTGGTTGTCTGTCTTTCTAGTTTGGTGGGGATAGTTTCTTGCATAAACAACATTAGGAACATTCATTGTCAGCAAATTGATTTTACTATTTTTAAAAGTTTTAAAATCAGGAAAGAGAGAAAACATTTATATTATCAACAAGATTTTAGCATGAGGAATTTCTTTTTTTTTCTTCTTTTTTTTTTTTGAGGGAGGGCGTTTAGCCAGTCCTGGGGCTTGGACTCAAGGCCCGAGCAATCTCTCTGGCATCATTTAGCTCAAGGTTAGCACTGTTCCACTTTAGCCACAGTGCCACATTTGGCCTTTTCTATATATGTAGTGCTGAGGCTTCAAACCCAGGGCTTCATGTATATGAAGCAAGCACTCTTGTCACTAGGCCATATTCCTAGCCCCATCATGAGGAATTTCATTTACACTACATCTTTGATACTCTTAGCTAATCACCCCATGCTTTTCTGTGAATATGACTAGCATACTCAAAAGAAACACCCTAAGATTTGACACAGTACTAGTACATGTGGAAATGGGAGTATTCAAACCATGGCTAATTGACCTAATGATTTTTTTCAATGAAAAAAATAACAGAGGCCAAAAATATGTGAATAATCCCCATCTTTGGTGGAAATCTGTCTTACCACATCTTTTCCAAATCCTACTTTAGATACCACTTGTGTGGATTCAACTTCATTGGATTTCAGTCATCTTGAGGTGCAACCACCTTGATGGCCCACTGAGTAGCCGTGGTTGCTTTTTACTGCATGATTTCTCAGTATGCTATATTCTAACATAGACTTTGACTATATTAGTCAGATACTAATAATCCCTGTGATGAAAATGTATTCTGGCTTTTATGCTAATATATATATACACACACATATATGTATATGTGTATATATGCATATATACATACATATATGATATACACATATATACACACTATATGTGTATATACATATATACTATACATACAATATGTATATATACACAATAAAGCATATCTCCTTCACTCATTTTGTATATATACATATGTACAGGTATGCGTATACCTATACATACCTATACATATGTATATATACACTGTACACACAATATATATACACTAAAGCATATCTCCTTGACTCATATATATACTCATATATATATATATACTCTATAAATACTCTATATATTCTCTCTCTCTATGTAAGTATATATATATGTATAATTCTGACCATGAAGCAATTGTGTGTCTCATGGTAAATTACACGCACAATATGTATTGTCTGTTGGCTTCAGGAATTTATTTCACAAAGGAAAGGATTTTCTTAGTCTTTTGGCTACTCATGATAATGTTTTTTCTTCATTCCTTTTATATATGCATTTGCCCTGGAGTGATTTTTTTAATCATCTTTTATTATCTATACAGGGGTTTTACAAAAGTATTTTAGTTCAACATGTCCATTTTTGTGTATAATGCCTCTTTGATCTAAATCACCCTTTCCATTATTCTCACCACACCCTACCAACCCCAAGGTAGTTTGTATTTGCTTATTTTGCTATTTTTAATTTTGGCATTTTGCAGTACACAGATTACATGTATTTATTTCAACTACACTGTTGAGTTTGTTGCTTGAGTATCTTTTCTTTCAAAGTCCTTGCAACTATACACATTGCAGGCCTCATCTTGCTGAACAACAATGTGCTGTATGGTAAAGAGGACAAAAAAATTATAGCTGGATCAAGTGTTAGAAGTTAGGGATTTTTTCCCACCCTAGTTCCACACTTCTGACTCAAGTTTGATTTACAATGACTTCCTTCCCTCTCCCTGGGTGCTAATGACCATCATGTGATCACCTTGTATTTCCTACCTGGCTTTTGTCTAGATTTTTTTTCTTTTGGTTTTTACTGTCTTTGATGTAAAAGTGAAAGATTTCTCATGGGAAAAGGGATTAAATGCATACTTAGAATCATGCATGCTTAACACACACACACACACACACACACACACACACACACACACACACACAAACTTATAAGACAGCGTTGTTGAATTTCAGGCATGTGATGGTAAATAGCTTGTCCAGTACCTGGCATGGAAGAGAATATACATTTATAAAATAAAGACCAAAGGCTCAGGAAAGTGATGAGTGATTTTCTTTTATATTCTCTGGGATAAATGAACATTCTCCAGTGCTAATAGTGTTTCCATTATTTGTCCCTCAGCTGTGAGGGTAGTAGAAACACATCTCAAATTCTAGTAGAAACAGTCAAGTGTAGTTTTTTTATATGATGTGATTTTTCATCTCTGTAGTGTCTTCATCAGTATTTTTGACAGGAAGATGGGAAAGACCAGACTTCTACTTTCTAAAGGTTATTTTAAACCAACTTTACAATCTGCTTTTGATAAGGGACAAGGAGAAGAAGAATGGTCTACGCTTAGCTCTAGAGGGTTTTATTTCCCTCTTATGTAAACCATTCCATGTCAGAATAAGAGTTTATATAAAATTAATGTGTTCTATATACCAAGCCTAAATGACTTAATTTTGGATATATAGACATTTTCAATGATTAAATATTAGTTGGTGGAAATTGAAGGGCCTCTCAGGAATGACAAAGCTCTAGACCTTCTTTTATGCTTTGTCTAAAGCAGGATTTAAAGGTTTTTAATAGACTTTGGAAGGACTAGAAATCTCCATATATACTGCCTAGCTTTCCCTGATTTATTGGTGGATTTCCTGTGGAATTTTTATGCAATGTTTGATTTTCCCTGTGGGGCTTGTTAACTCCTGATTGGGTAAAGCAAATTTCTAACCAAGATTAAGCACAAATGAAGCCAAAATTCATTTATTTTAATAAGGAAAATTGAAACTTCTGAAGTCTGCTGTTTCCTTTTGCAAATAAATGAGTCTGTCAAGAAACTCTTCAAACTATTTGGTGGGAATTAAGAGAAAATAAATTTGATGCTCTCATTTTGGGGTGACTCATTAAAGTTTTGACACAGGAAATGTTTCAAGTACTTTGAGTCTTACCCATTTTCTCCTGCTCCCTCTGTGTTTTCAGAAAAAAAATCTGCCATGAGAAGTATCCTATTTTTCCTTGAGCTTTAATCTTTCCAGTCTTAAATGTCTTTCCCTATTCATACTTACCAAGAAGACAGTATTTCCACCAAGCCTTAGACAAATATGGATTTTTTTCAGCCAGAAAAGTTAATGATATACTAGCATTGGCAACTATATCAGTCCAATGACAGGTTTTCCTATTATTCCTTTCTTATAAAAATGTATTTTTTTCATATAAGAAGACCTTTACAAGTGTAATGGTGATGTAATTGAGAAGATTGTGTTGCCCAGAAAGAATAGACATGCACTAGTTGGACTTAATAGTGTGAGAAAGTTGACTGGAAATGGAGTGGGAGAAGGAGGAAGAAATCAACATTCCAGATTTCCTGGCTTGAACAAGTTGATGACAGATTTACAGATGGGAGAAATACGTGAAAGGGAGTAGATGGTTGGTTGAAAGGTGAGAAAGTTAATAAACTAGCATTTTGGATATGTTCCTTGTAAGCTACCTTTGGGACATTCAGAAAGTCATGCTGACATTTTGAAATACAGTTCTGGAGCATAGTAGGCAGTCTGAGGATACAGTTACACATGTGGGAACTTGTGTAGAAACGTTTTTCATTAGATGGATTGGATTTCAACATCATACTATAGCACAGTTTGTTTTCTGCTGTAACTCTCTCTATATAACTAAGTATATGTTTTTAATAAGAGATTGAATAAAAAGTGGATCAGTAAATCAGTTTAAAATATTTTTAGAGAAATTGGGTGATTGTGGCTCAGGGCTGTAATCCTAATTAGTGAGAAGACTGACATCTGAGGATTGTGGTTCAAAGCCAGCCTGGGCAGGAAAGTCTGTGAGAATTTTTCCCCCCAATAAACTACTCCTGCCACCAAAACAAAAACAAACAAGCAAATAAAAAAACAAACAAAAGGCTGGAAATGGATCTCTGCTCAAGTAGAATGCTAGCCTATAGCAAAATAAGATCAGGAACAGCACCCAGGCCCTTAGTTTAAATTCCAGGACATGCATTAAAAAAATAAAAAAGACTATTTCAGAGAAGAAATTAAACTGTAATGGATAGAGACACGATTCATTTTAAATAAGTTTCCTTTACTATTTCCTTTATTTGCGAGTTTTCTATACTTATTTAACAAGTCCAATTTTAGTAGTTTTAACTCTGTTTTTTTCTGACAATACTGAATCAGTCAGAGATGCTGATTAACAAATCTTTCCATAGCCTAGTGCTTGAAAACAATTATTTCTTCTTTCACATGTTGGTCGGGGCCATTTGGCCTAGACTAGATTAAGCTGGGTTTGGTGTTAGGCTAAATATAGATCTGGTTTTCCTTATGAGCCTCTCCTCCTCCCAGAAATGTGAAGCCAAGCTCTACCATGCCATCACATTATCCTCCAAACACATTTCCAACCCACACACATCCTGTCTCCACATAAGGTCACCTACCTAGCTAGGTCTAATATAAAGGAAGCAGAGGACCCTACCCTCATTCCCATTCTCATGAAGAACCATGGAATGGGGGACATATCTTTAAATAATAGAATTTCCTGCTGTTATCTTTTTTTTTTTCTTTTTTTTTTTTGGCCAGTCCTGGGCCTTGGACTCAGGGCCTGAGCACTGTCCCTGGCTTCTTCCCGCTCAAGGCTAGCACTCTGCCGCTTGAGCCACAGCGCCGCTTCTGGCCGTTTTCTGTATATGTGGTGCTGGGGAATCGAACCTAGGGCCTCGTGTATCCGAGGCAGGCACTCTTGCCACTAGGCTATATCCCCAGCCCTCCTGCTGTTATCTTGCTACCTAAAGTTTATAGGTGTTTTCAGACTGTGAGGTTTATAAATTACTATGCCTTTCCTAGAATGCGCCCGTGTCTTGTTATGAGGTTGATGGATCGACAGTCCATGAGACACTCCGCTAAAAATTTTAAAAAGATTTTAGTGAGCGACTGCACTACAGGATCACAAGATGCAGTCCTGGGCCATCTCAGAAGTCTTCTTATATACCACAAAACTACAGGAATTTTTCCTTTAGCTTAACAATAGGGGCTTGTTACTTCCAAGAGGTGTCAGTCACAACAGGTCAGGGTGTCTTGATCTTCCTTGGAGACCATCTAACAAATAGGTGGCAAAACAGGATGAAACTCTGGGGGGAGGGGGGTGTTAAAGGTGTGATCAATATAGAGCAAAACCAAAACAAGTTTAAAATAGTTGAGAGTTGGGTGAATACAATCTGCATATCTTCACAGCAGGGGCCTGCTTCAGAAAGGTTTTACATTGAACAATACAGAACAGTAAAAGAAAATTTTTACATCCTACATTACAGAACAGTATTAGCAATACTTTGTTGTTGAAAACTAGCATAGCTACAGATTATCTTCATCACTTCAGTCTGACCATGCTGTGGATGAAGGAACTCTGCATTTCATTGTTCCTATTTTTACCAATTGAGAAACAGAAAGCTTTACATACATATGTGAGTATGCACATACAAGCTTCCATGCATGCTTCAAACCTTGCCTAGCAATCAGCTACTGAATGGTTTTGAGGTTCTCTTTGATTTTTCTCTTTTTCTTTTTCTTTTGTATTCTGCTCATGTTATGCTCTGGTTTCAGAAACCATCGTTTCCTCTTCCCAGTCTGACCACCAAGGCTTTATCCAGATTCTATTATACCCTTATTAAATAAGCCTGGTTATTATTTATGCTTGCTTCTCCCATTGTTCCTTCTTCATGCCAAACAATCTGTTCAAACACTGATTGACTATTTTACTTATTGAGCCATCTGGGGCACCATATCTACTGCCATGTGCATGGATAAAATGATGTACCGACAAAGTTTCTTTGCTCTCATTGAAAGGATATGTCCTGGCCATCCCAGGGGACCATGCGGAGATAATCACGGACAGGAGAAGAAGGCTTATAAGGAGGTATATTAGTGGGGCCATGTCTCCCACAGGAGAGGGAGCAACATAGTGTCTGCACTTTATCCAGGTGGCAGCTTCTCTCTCAAGCTAAAGGAGAAGTAGGTAGGTCTTAATAGTGAGTAGGAGTGGCTTGTTAGGTATGGGTGGATCTGGGGGCTAATGGGAGGAGCTGAGGACCTGAGGCAGGGGAAATGCTAACATTCCCCGTTTGTTGTTTATTGATAACTGGGGATGGGTATCAGGCCGGGAGTATGGGCTGAGGTTATTTCTTCTGGAGCTACTTCCTGCTATAAAGGGGCAAAGTAGTCAGGGGTCCCTGATTCGTCCTTTGGCCAGGTACCATCCAAGAAGTGACACTATGGTTGGTAAAGGTCCTCATCATTTCCATGAGAATGGTTATCAGGGCCAATGGGTGTCATGACCTCCTCTGGCTACCTCCTGCAGCTTGGGCACATCAAGGAGTCACTGGGGCTGGGGTCTTCAGGATCCAGATCTGTGCTGGGCAGAGCAGTGTAAATGAAGCCTCCAGTTGCTTGTAGTAACAGGATGGCCTTGAACTGCAAGTTCCCAGGTGGCATCCTGTGTGAGGGATGTTATCCTGTTAAAAGAGACTTTTGAGAAGGTCAGGGAAAAGGCTGGCAAGTTCACAGGACCAGTTAACATGAATGACATGGGAGAACACACCCTGGCCACAAGCCAGAAAAGTTCCATTTGGAGCATAAACCCAATAACTCAATAACTGGACTGTGGGCAGGAAGGTAGTATTTGGGGAGCAATTAGTTGGGAGCAACAACCAGAGGCTAATATATATATATACAAACAGCAAGTAACAAAGGCAAGAATGAAAGTTCCTGTCCAGGTGGATAGTGGACAGGTATGGACATTATTCTTCTTGATCCTGTCCAGTTGGAACATGGACAGGTACAGACATTAGGTGGGCAAGCAACTATTCCTCTTGATCTCCCAGCTCTGATTAATTTTGAAAGGGCAAGTTTAAAGTGACTCCATTTAGGATGTGACATCATTTTCCTCTAATTCCTCTCCATGATCCTTTTTCCTCAAACTGGCTGAGTCCCAGGGGTCTAGGTGCTTGTTGCGGGGATGGCTTGCCCCAGTTGGCATTCACAGGGGTTTGAACTCAGGGCCTGGGCACTATCCCTGAGCAATTCTGCTCAAGGCTAGTGCTCTACCACTTGACCCACAATGCCACTTTCAGCATTTGGCTGGTTAGAGATAAGTCTCTTGAGCCATGGTTCCAGCCTGACTCTTCTGTGGTTAGTTGGGAGATGGAGTTTTAGAGGGAATTTTTTTTTCTGCCCGGGCTGGCTTTGAACTGAAATCAAATGAGTCTTAGACATAAAAGCCCCTTTTATTTCCAATTAACACAACAGGAGAACAATAGGAGTAGAGCTTACCTGTAACTTGTTGAGAATTGACCAACAAATACTTGCCAGAGTTCTGCAATGACAAAACTCAGTCGATGTGTTAGGAGTCTTCAAACTACAACTGATTAGCACTTTAGAATTCTTTGGGCTATTTAACCACTAGCATTGTGCCAAGAATCCAAACTTGGCACCTTTTTGCTCTTTACCAAAATACATCTAACTGCAAAATAGCATTAAAAACCAAATCGTATCATTTAACATCACCACAGGAAAAACCAAATCATATCATTTAACATTACCACAGGTGGAAGAGAACACAAATGAATAATAATTAACAGGGCAAAGGGTCAAGACAATGTAAAAGTCTCAGTTTCAGTGGATCTGAAGTGGTTGTGTCTTCCATCCTGAATCAGCAGGCTTCGTTAGTCATGTGTGATGGAGGCAGGCAGGAGAGATGGATTGGACCTGGGCAAGGCTGTAGTGGCATCTCTCAGAGTCCCTTGAGTAGATTGTCACACCTCCTGCTGGGTTGCCTGAAAATTTCTACACAGACTGGTTAAAGACATTTGAAATCTCCCAGTATTCCCTGGTTGCTTACTCTGAGTACTCTGGCTTTTTCAGGCTGGTGACCTACTGGTTTAAGCAGGGTGGCAACTTCTAAAAGATTTTAGAAGCTTGGGCCTTTAACCATCTTCCTAGTCACAAAATCCACATAGACCAAAGGCCAACCAAGACTGCTCTCTGTAGCAGAGACATGGAGGGAGAAGACACCAATGCCACCCCAATGCAAACCTGTGGCCACCAAACACAACTCTGATGCTTTTAACCTTGGAGTAAGAGTTACAGACATGTGTCTTAACTTATTGCACACTTAAAGTCTCGGTTGCAACTCTGTCATGATAGGCCTGCTATGAACCCAACTCTAATCTTGGAAGTATACATAGTTCTGAGTCTTTGAGAACTGAGTGACTTGGGGCAGGCAGAGCCAGGGCAGGAATACTCTGGGCCTGTCAAAATCTTCTCAGGAACACCACACCAGTGATTCCTATATTCCCTGTGCAGTCTCCCATACAAGAGAGACAGAATAAGGAATAACTAGTAGTGAAACCAGGCAGTTTGAGAACAGACTGTGGAGGCAGCTTCCTGTAGCCACAGGCCACCACAGTCCACACAGCTAGCACACATGTTGACCTGCATCCTATAAAGCCAAATATCAATCCTGGGTCAGGAAAATCAAGGTCAGCACCCACATATGCATACTCGTTCCACAATGACTCTGGTCCCTTGATCTCAAAGAGATTATGAGAGCACAGGAGAGAAAACAGAGAAGCAAAATCTCAGTCTATATAAAAAAATTGTCAGGATCAGATGTACCCTTGACTTTTAGCATAGATGGACATAAAGAATAACACACTGGTTTTACATCAATGTACTTATACCATGTGTTACATATTTGAACCTTTTGCAGGTTTTCTTAGACACATTTGCTTGTACCCAAACAGTATCAGTTTGGGTTTAAAACCTGTGGGTTTTTTTTCTTTTTCCTTTTGGCTTTGAGTCTGGTGATTGAAGTCAGGATTGCCTTCAGGCTGTTTACTGCCAGGTGGCAGCTTCTCTCTGGAGCTAAAGGGGAAGTAGGTAGGTCTTAATAGTGAGTAGGAGTGGCTCATTAGATATGGGTGGATCTGGGGGCTAATGGGAGGAGCTGAGGACCTGAGGCAGGGGAAATGCTAACACTCATAGAGGTATATTCTCATAGGTTCAGAACATAGAAGTTATCTAAGAAATACCTAAGAAAAGTCTTCAGGAACAATAGGCAAAATACAGTAAACATAACCAAATAATGTGATCAATGAAATCGGATGTCAGGTTTGAGATGGCCACACCAAGGTGTGCTCAGGAGATGATGCAAGGTAGTACTTGAAAAACAAGGAAATGACAGATATGCATGAGCAGGTAGGACTGTGAATGATTGGTCTCTTGGAGTACCATAGTACTGTGAAGCAGCTAGAATGACCTTTTTAAGGTTCCCCCCCCTCAAAATAAAGAAAGAAAGCCAATGTGGCTTAAGCTAGGAGAAAAAAAATCATTAGAATCAATTAATTCCTACTACCATTTGTTTTTGAAATTTCAGTTTCTGTCTTCAACATCTTGTAACACAACTTGTAAGAATATTAAGCATACTAGTCACTAAAACCTTCCTATATTTCCTCAACTTATATTGGAATGGCAGTTCCATATTAAAGTCAACACTCTATAATTTGTTTATTTAATTAGCATTTTTTTTTCCTGGTTGTGGGGCTTGAATTCAGGCCTTGGTGCTTTTTCTAAAGGTTTTATGTGTAGGGGATGGGGGGGGTGTTTTTTTTGCTTAAAGCTAGTGCTCTGCCACTTTGAGCCACAGCTCACAGCTCCATATCCAATTATCAGATGGTTAGTTGGAGATAAACATCTCACAGATTTTCTTGCCCCTGCTGGCTTCAAACTGTGGTCCTTATATCTCAGCCTCCTGAGTAGTTAGGCTGACATGTGTAAGCCATGAGCGACTGACTTTTGTTCTTAAATGTTCTTGAAATCTCAAGCTAAACTGTAATTTTCTTTATAGGTTTTCAGATTATTTTTAGGGAAACTAAATTAACAGGAAGAATGTGGGCTTTTGGAGTTAAGAGACAGAAGCTCAGATTTTGGTTTGAGGCTTAATCGTTTTGGGATCTAGATTATCATTTAGTTTCTCTGAGAATTCACTTCCTTTTCAGGGAAAACAGTTTACATTGTTTCCCTCTCATAAAGATGCTGCAAGAATGTTAAACATAGCATACAAATACTTCTGTTACCAAGCCATTTCTCAATCCATACTGGATTTCCCGTTTTTCTTCTTTGCATCCACTCCAGTGTTAGGATTACATTTAGGAGCTGCGACATGCTGTGTGGACAAAGGCAGGGAAACTGTATAATTGCTTATGAATTTCCATACCAGAGATTTTTGTTTGTTTGTTTTTCCATTTGCAGTACCCTACTGTGACTCACTTGATTTTCTGCAGTGTCCTTCTTAATCAAAGTGCTTCGTGGGCTACAATTTTGCAAATTGGAGTGGATTAAAATTAGTTTTGTCAGAGAATTTCATGACACCCTCAACCCCCACCTGGAAATAATTGGAGACCCCTGGGGGGAATCAGAGACCCAGCCTCAGGAATCACTCCTCTCCACGCTGCCTCACTCCTGTGTTTATGAAAACTAAATTGACAGCAGCAGTTCATTAAGAGAGCATGATTGAATGTGCATGGTTTGTTGATAAACTTGCAAGGATTTAGGGAACCATGACACATGCTTTCCTTCTTCGTCCAAATTTGAGCATTAAAGGGCCGAGTGTAACGCATGGAGGCATTTGTGTTTAATAAAAACAAATTAGCAAAAAGATGTTGCAGCTATCACTTCCAATGAGAAATCTGTTACTATTAAGACAGGTATTTCTTCATCTAGTCTGATATCTTTGACATCTTCTCAGGTGCTCCTTAAGGTAAGAAAGTCACAGTTCTTCATGGCTGGTGCCAGAGGTGGCAGATAATTCAAAAGAAGGAAGCAATGAAAAGGAATGAAGGTGGAAAGTTGGGATGTGATGAGTTTTTAGTGTTAAGGAACTTCATATCAAATTGCTAGATGTGGGGCACACACAAAGGCAAGGGACCTGTGTTAGAAAATCATCCATCATGGGTCCCCAGAAACAGCTACCAGTTCATAGTTGACCAGCCTACACGAAGGATAGAGTCTCACTGTATTCACTAAGGACTGGAGTCTTCGGCTTCATGCTTACCACTGTTGGGTTTCTTTCTTTCTTTCTTTTTTAAGCTTGCATTTTGAAAAATCTCCTTTCTTAGCAGATCAAGTCAGGAAAGGTACTGTGTAGAATGATTGCAGATTTTTTGAGCTTTTAAAGGTTATTCTATGGCTGTGGCCCTGCTTATTAGCATGTAATTTCTCAGCCCAGAGGGCTCACAACAAGGAGAGGCCTCATTAGGAAGCCCACTGACATTCCTTTCCCCTCTCTTTTTCAGCTGTGCACTCCTTCCTGAGGAAAGCCAAGGGCCCCTCCTGATCTGTCTCCATTGGCAAGCAGCCTACATTTAGGAAAGTCAGCCACCCAGGATATGTGGATTCAAGACCAACAGCTTTCTCTGAAACTCTCTATGGCATTTTTCAATCCTAATTACAGCAAATGTCTCAGGCAGGCATAAGGTCCTGAAGCCATTGGATTACGGATCCTCTCCTCTTTGGTTTTCTAAAATGTGTTTCGATCTTAATATTTTCTCTCCCATCTTCCCTGTGAGGGCTTGCATGCAACTTCAGAACTTGAAGATAAATTTTGGTTGGAAATATGTATTCATTTTGACATATTCATATTAGGGACCACTTTACATAGTACTATGCTATTATTAACAGATTTAAAACTCATGGGAAAGCACTATATGTTCTCTGATTTGGTAGCCATTACAATAGAAAGGTATTATCAGACCATTTTGTAAATTAAAGATATTGTACCTCAGTATTATACTATAGCCTACACTTCTCTTGTCATACCAGTGTGGCAGTGAATTAATGAATGAATGAATAAGTGGACATATGGATCTTTATGAACAAAAAAGCTATACATCGAGTTTAGCTTTTATAGATCTCTGTTATCTAGGGGGATTCGTCTATGTGCTGACAGCTTTCCTAGAAGTCATAATGTGAGATTTGGGGTGTATTTTTTACTGTGGTCATCCTTGCTCTGAACAACTTCCCTCCTTGCTATGAAAGTAAATCTTATTGATTATATTTACATTAGCAATAAGTGGTGAAATGTTCTTATCGTAGGTGTATCCTGGGTATTCTTTACTCTGTGTTCATTGTCTTTGCACTTTGATTTTGTTTGTTTCTTTAAAAAGGAAGTGTAAATAAACTTAAATTTAATTCCACTTGTCTCAAACTTTCTTTTCCAAATCAATCTTTTTTGTTTCATTTTTATTGCCAGACTCAGGGCCTGAGCACTGTCCCTGCCTTCTTTTTGTTCAAGGCTAGTACTCTACCTCTTGAGCCACAGCTCCACTTCTGGCTTTTTTCTGCATATGTGGTGCTGAGGAATCGAACTCAGGGCTTCATGTGTATGAGACGAGCACTTTTCCACTAGGCCACATTCCTACCTCCCCCCCACCCCCAATCAATCTTGATACAAAAAATACCAAAGATAAAATAGATCGGTATGTTTACGGTAGAAAAAAATGTACAAGCGGGTTAGATTCCAAGGTGTAGGTGATTCATTGCCAGGTCAAAGAGCTGATACAAAAAAAAAAAAAAAAAAGAGAATATTAAAACTGCATTTCTAACACTTTAAACAAAATGTAACCTTATTTCTGTACTTGTCAGGAGGAGCTTTGGCAGCTTTCTGCTTTCTGTTTGGTAACTCTTTGATAACTCATGGGCTGATTGGCAAGAGTGATTCTAAATATGCATAAATTGTATAAAATTTCATAGGGATGTACTAGTCATATTAGGGATATTCAATAGCTGTCTAGTAATTTAAATGTCGATTGATTTACCTGTCTGTTTGCATTATCTGAGCTTAGCTAACATTGGTGACACTCAATTTCAGTATCATAAAGACAATATCATGGCCAGGTACTGGTGGCTCATGCCTGTAATATTAGCTACTCAGGATGCTGAGAACTGAGGATCTTGGTTTGAAGCTAGCCCGGACAGAAAAGTCTAGTGAGGCTCTTATATACAATTAACTACTCAAAAGTTAGAAGTGGTGCTATGGCTTAAGTAGTAGAGCACTGGCCTTGAGCACAAAGAGTTTCAGGGATAGTGCCCAGGTCCTGAGTTCAAGCCCCACCACCACCATCAACAACAAAAAAGACAATATGACCATCCTTTTCCACACCATGCCCTTCTAATATTTAAATTACAATGGCAAGGTTCCTAAACTCATATAGACTGAGTTTTGAAATCAGAACTAGCTGTATATCCAGTAATACTGTCAATAATCATGTATTGAAATTTAAACAACCAGCTTCAACCGGAGGAGACTCAATTTCCTCATATGGAGATAGCATTGCCTGCCTTCTAGGAACTTTGTAAACATTCAAGTTGATGGAGGTGTCAGGCATGCTCTAGTCTACTTACTGGCTTTTACTATACCATCAATAATGAACATAGTTATTAGTCTAACATGGGAGACCGGAGAGTTAAGACAAAAACAAGATGTAAGCAATTAGTAGTAAGTAATTAGTAAGCTGGAACAAATAGTCCCATAGTGGCCCTGAATGTCTATTTCATTAAAAGACCAGAGAATATTGTGATTGAGCATGAATAAAGAGAGGGCTGCCTCCAAGCAATAGCACAATAGAAGAATTTAAGAGAGGCCGCCCTCTCTCCTAATGTTAGCCTTGTCCCGGCCCTCTTAAGTTATAAATGTCAAGACAGAATATTTTCCCGCCATTGTGCTAAGGGTAAGTTGAAAAGTAGGTTAGAGATATTCATTCTTCAACTACTTAAGGTCTCTATGCAAGGATCTTAGGCTCTGGGGATCACCTGTGCTCCTAGCCAAATCATTTTACCCAGAGTTCTAGAGGAGCATAAAGAACAAATAGGCTATATTATATTAATAAATTTAACTCATTTATTCGGAAGAGACCACCTCAACAAACTTCCAAAACCTTGTATCTATCTCTAACAAAACCTTTCTTAGGTTGTCCACACAAACATTAATCCTCACTCCAGCTCCCCTCAATTTCCTGAAATCTGAATGCAGCAGTTTTCCAAAGACTTCAGATTAGCCACTCAGCCTTACCTGGAAACTTGTTTAAAATGCAGATTCTAGGGCTGGGAAGGTGGCTTAGTGGTAGAGGGCAAGCCTAGCACTCACAAAGGCCTGGGTTCAACTCTTTAGTGCCATATGAAACAGAAAAAGCCAGAAGTGGCACTGTGGTTCAAGAGGTAGAATGCTAGCCTTGAGCAAAAAGAAGCCAGGGACAGTGCTCAGGCCAGGAGTCCTAGCTCCAGGACTGGGGGGGAAAAAAAAAAAGCAGATTCTAATGGAAATAAGAGATTTTTTTTTTCTCCTTTTGTTTTATTCCATTTTGTCACTGGTTTTGATTTCTGTTTTCTTTGTCTTGTACTTAAGTTTATCTGATTTGAGGAAGGGAAAGGAAGTCACAGTAACAGTGGGGCAAAGGGTGAACCAACACAGCAGTGATACTCACTAGATACTATGTTGGAAATGTACTTTAAAATGGGTGGGAGGGGAGCTAAAGGGAATGGGGAGGGAGGAGGGGATGACACTGTTCAAAAACAATTGTACTCATGACCTTATTGATATAGCTGTAACCCGTCTGTATACAACCTTTATATATTATATATGTTATATATTTTAACAATATATTATATAATATGTTACATATTATATATATAAACTATGTGTTAGGTTTTTAAAGTAGGTAGCCGGTAAAGGAGAACGCCACGTGGTATTCAGGCAGGAGAGAAAGTTTATTACCGAACTGCTGGCCTGTGGCCAAGATGATCCATGGCTGGAGAGAAGGGAGGGAGAGAGACCCCCACCCAGCCCTGCCTTATATCTAGGGCAGGGGCAAGGGGTGTGGCCAGGTGGATTAGGATGTGACCTCAGGGAAAGGGGAGGTAACTGCCTCCAGGTCTGCAGGTTACCCAGGTAACTGGGTGGAGACTTAATGAGGTGGGGGCTTCTACATGAAGCCCTCAGGGAGAGGACCTAACACTATGTATACACATATATATGTGTATATATATTGCCAGTCCTGGGGCTTGAACTCAGGCCCTAGGAACTGTCCCTGAGCTTCTTTTGCTCCAGGCTAGCATTCTACCATTTGAACCACAGCACCACACTCTACCTCTAAGCCACATTCCCAGCCCAACCATACTTTATAAAAAAAAATTGCAGATTCTAAGCCCTCACCTGGCCCCACAGAATCTGAAGGTATGAGGCATGCTTGGTACTCCACAAGTTCACATGTTATCGCGTCTCCAGGTGACCTGTGGCAGGCGGACAGATGAGAGCTTCCATATAGCATTGAAGCCATGTGACCAGGCCATCGGTCACCAATGAGTCCCCACCACTGCTTGCCCCTCCCTTTGTACCTCTTCTTTACTTTCTTGCTCAAATTGGATGCTTATTAGACTTCATGGGCAACTTTCTCTAGTCTGGAAAGTACATTCCATTGTGTTATAAAGGAACATATAGATCAAGAAAAGTACATGAATCAAACGCATGGCATACTGAATTGTATTAAGTCTAACCCTGTTCAGGACCCAAAGACAGGTTTTCAATCACCGTGCCCCCCAAACCCCTCCCATTCATCCTGCCCAATCACAGATCTTCTCCCTCACCACAAGTAATCATTATCCTGGATTTCAAAGTAGTATCTTTTGAGGGCCTTTTTTATTTTATAATTTACATATACAACACTAGATTCTGACACTTATCATTAGCCATTTTTTTTTGTTCATTGGACATGATTTTTACATCTCTCTTTATATACAGGCTTCTTGTCTGTTACTGTTCTTTGCACAGTGTCTATGATGAGAAATGTGGTCATTTGATACTTTATCCAATCTGAGCTAGGCTGACCATGGTTAAATTCAACACATGCCTTTGATGCAATCATTATCATTATTGAAATTGGAAAGGTCTCATCTTTTCTAGTGCAGCCTCTTTAAGTTGGTCTTGATGCATTTTATTATTTTCTTTTTGCTTGACATGATTTTCATGGCTTTCCTTGGTATCTGGTCATGCTGAAACGTGACATGATCTTCTCAGTGTGGGCTATTCACATTCTGTCCCAGAGCAAGAGTTATTCATTCCTCTAAGTACAAAACCTTCATTTCTGTTTCTTGAGAAAAATTGCCGGAGACAAAATTGGTGCTAAGAACAATCATTGCTACTGTAACAAAAGTGAAATGACAGCATAGAGGGAAAGGACATTGGGTCATACTCACAGTGTTTAAAGTAACACTTTATGTGATAATGTGTAACAGTGTATGTGCGCATAGCATTTCAGCCTGGAGGATTTTATACCCAAGAAAACTATTATATAATCTAGGCACTGGTGGCTCATACCTAGAATCCTAGCTACTCAAGAGGCAGAGATGTAAGCATTATGGTCCACAGCTAGCCCAGTAGCAAAGTTTATGAGATACATATAAAGCAGTTTAAAAATAAAACAGTGCCTGTTTGATTTCCTGTCATCTTTTCTCTTTAATTTTTGTTTTTTTTTTTTGCCAGTCCTGGGGCTTGGACTCAGGGCCTGAGCACTGTCCCTGGCTTCTTCCCGCTCAAGGCTAGCACTCTACCACTTGAGCCACAGTGCCACTTCTGGCCATTTTCTGTATATGTGGTGCTGGGGAATTGAACCCATGGCCTCATGTATACAAGGCAAGCACTCTTGCCACTAGGCCATATCCCCAGCCCCTTTTAAAATATTTTTTATAAAATAACATACAAAGGTGTTTAACCAAGGGAAGTTTTTTTTTGTTAAATACATTTTATTACTAGTAAAGCATATAGTAATTGTACAAAATCACCAGATTCATGATGACATTTTCAGGCATGTATATAATGTACTTTGATCCTATTCTCAAAGCCCCTATCTCACAGCTCAAATTTTCACATGACATTTTTCTAGTGTAAATATTTCTGTTTCCAAATGTTTACTTTTTATATGTATGTCGTAGGGCTTGAATTTAAAAGCTTGAGTGCTGTCCCTGAGCTTTTTTTGTGGAAGGCCAGTACTTTATCTGAGCCACAGTTCCACTTCTGGCTTTTTGCTGATTAACTGGAGGTAAGAATCTCATGGACTTCCTTGCTTGAGCTGGCTTTGAACCATGATCCTCAGATCTCAGTCTCTTGAGTAGCTTATAGTCATGAGATACCAGCATCAAGCTCCAATGTCCCCTCTTAATAAGGATACTAATCATATTGGAATTGGGCTTTCCTTACTCCAATATGAGGTCATCTAAACTCAAGCCATTAGATTTACAATGGTCTTGTTATCTGAGCTACTAGGGATTATTCTTTAGTAAAAAGGACATTAAAAGAGATAGTTCGACACATGTATGTGCCTGTGTGTGAATGTGTTTGTTTGAGGATGTGTGTTCATAAAAACACATCCAGTAATATTTGTGAACTCAAATGCCATCTCATCAAACTCCAAAGATAATTCTATTCCACTTTTTTTTTTTTTTAATATCATTAAGAAATATATCTGCTTGGCAATGGGAGAGATAAACCCAAGCCTGGGGAATTTTGTAGAGTTCCTCTTAAGTAACAAGGCTGATGGTTGGAGCAAGGGTCCTAATTGAAAGTACAACCAGAACTCACGACTCTGGGAGAAGATTCATAAGACCACAGAGAAAGAGCCCTAAACAAAAGGCAGAGCTGGAGGCTGCGTTTCTTCACACGTGTAGGTAATGCTCACAACAAATAAATAAATAAGAAGCTCGTGTTTTCAAGTCTGGTAGCACTCACCAAAGTTAGGCCAAGAGAAGTCAAAGTAATTTAGATTCAATCTTCTTGCAGAAATGAAATGAACAGAAGTTTTATTAAAAGGAAATGAAGAGGAAATTGAACTTTCATATTTCATTGTGCAATTGCGATGACAAAAAACAATATTCGTGAACAGAAGTTTGAAAGATTGTTATTTATATGTCTTTTCTTCCCCCCTTGAATTCACCTACATTCTACTTGCTCTCATCAAAATAGGGGGCAAGGCCTTTTTCTCCTTTAGAAAGTGAGCCATAGTAATGGTATGACTACTCTAAACTAATGTGCTCCTTACTGTTATTTAAAAGAAAATTCATATTACAATTTCTACATAGAACAAATTTACTTAGAGAACTTAATAGCAGAAAATGGACTACAGGTTGTGATTTGTTTTTATAGCATTATTTGCTGCCACATAAATAAAAATATTTCTGGGGTTTTTAATCTTTTTTTTTATTTTGAGAGGAGAACATTAGACATAACTATAATAAGCAAAATCGTAAAGAGAACAGATGCTGCTTTTAGCACAGGTTCCTATTAGAAATTAGAACATGTACTTTTAAGACTCCAACACTGTTTAGTTATACCATTCTATACAGAGCTACTGTGGTTGCATTACATGCTATGATTGAATTATTTCAGCAAAAAAAGTTTCTGCTTATTTTATTTGACTTGCATTAGGGAATAGAATGCTACCATTGATGATCAAGTGAGACTCTGTTGGGTGATTAATTCTGATTGCTAATTTATTGAGATTAAGTACTTCTTAGAGATGAGTAAACTTCTCTTCTGCCTGTTTCTGGGAGGGTATTTGCAAATTAGATCTTAGGGGCTCTGAACTAATGAGTTGTTTAATCCCCTGTGTGACTGTCCTAATGTGACTTTTATTGGGAGGTGGGAAAAGTAGATGGTGAGGCTTGCGGGAAGAATGGGTCACTATGACTATGTCTTTGGTAGCTGTAGCTTGCCCTATCCCTTTCTTGTATACCCTCTTTCTCTGCTTTCTGCTGATCAGGAAGTGAATTGCTCTGCTCAGCCATGACCTCCTCACCACGATGATATGTACCAGCTTAAAGCAGAGTTAAAAATAAATCTTTTAAGTAGTTTCATCAGGGATTTGGTTACACTAAAAAGGAAAGTAATGAATACACAAATCCAGGTTATAGAATCTTTAGCACCATCTTGAGGGATTCCTAAAAGAAGTTCATGAAGATGTAATAGGGTTGTAGAGAACAGATAAAGGCATATTTAGAACTGGACATTGGAAACTGTTTTCTCTCTAAATCTAAGAGCTCTGTTTCTGTAGCTTTCATTTTGGTCACACATCTCTCTCAAGTTTTTTTACAGTATGGAGTTCATGAAAAATCTTAACCAAGGAGTAACTAGTATGAGCAGACTATGGTATAATCTCCATCTGCTGCTCTTCAGAAATGTTTATTTCTCATAAATACTTGTCTCACATAAGTGAGTAGGAAACTGTTCTCTGTGTTGTCTTTTAGGGATGTACACTCACCAAGCTCTATCATCTTCTGGTTACACCTTAAGACATCAAAGCAAAGGAAAAGTTATGAAGGGAATCTTGTACAGCAATTTGCTCTTATAGCCCTCAAGTGACTTAGATTCTTTTGATCACATTGGTAGGTCACGATTCACTTTAAGAAGAGAAAAAAATGTTAGGAATGTTTAGTGAATAGTAAAAATTAGTCCAGTTTTTCTCAGTTTAGGCCAAGACTCATCTTACATGGCCCTCCATTATCTATACTTGAGCTTTTTGAGGTATCCTATTACTAATAGCTGAATATTCTCCAGTGTATCAGCAATGGGGACAGGGGATTGATGGAAGGTCTTTAATACCAAGAGGTAAAGTCAGAGGAAAAGATAGGTAAAAGCTATTAAACTATAACATTAAAGACTGTGGAAGGTATTTCAAGTCAGATCATTTTGTTGACTTTTCAACTAAAAGTCAGCATTGCAAACTCTCTTTCTTTTTCTTTTATTGTAGTAATCTATCCATAGACTCTATACCTATAATAAGAAAATAAGACCTAGTAGTACAATAGATTCTTTGGCATGGGGAAAATCAAAGGACTAATGCTTATTTTAGAGAATTTTGTCAGGTGACATTCATGGCTTTCTAAGTACTTTAAAGTAGTTATTTCCTCTGCTGCCCCAAGCTCAAGGAAGAACTAGAAGAAAAGATTGGATTTGCATTACAATGGAAGCCACTGAGCTCTGAGTATGGACGTGAGTCTGTGAGGGGACTGGGGGGCAGGGGAGGGGATCTAGGTACATTCATGGACCTCAGAGGTCCTAAAATCTGAAGCTGGGTGTGTCCTTAACTATCACCTAACTCATGCCCTTCATCTTACTACTGGGATTTAAACATCAGAAGAATAAATTTAATCAAATGGTAAAAGTTATTCCTGGAAAATAGTGTTCTGTGGGTAATTAAGTTTAGGAAATGCTGCTTAAACAACGTTAAGAAGATATGTTTGCTTCAGGGCATCTTGCAGTCTTTAATATGATAATGTGCACAGTTACTCTCCAAGAGAGGGGATGAATTAATAAGTGTTTCCTCCATATTTGATCATAGTATATCATTAAAAAATAAGCATCGCTTATTTGTAGATATCTACATATGTACATATATACTATATATGTAGAGATTTTGAAATGTATAGGCTTTTCTTTGGGGATTTTAAATACTAATGTAAGTTATTTCTCTCTCTCTCTCTCTTTTTTTATTTATCCCCTATTCCTATTGTCGTTTTTTATTTTGGTATCCTGTGTTTTGTATATACATTTATCTGGTTTGGAGAAGGGAAGGAGGACACAAAACGGTGAGAAAAAGGACCAAGGGTGAACCAATGCAACTGTGGTACTCACAAGACACATTGGAAATGAACTCAACAACTTGGAGGTGGGGAGGAGTTGGGGGGAGGGAGCATGAGGGAAAAAGGGAGGAGGTGATGATGTTTGACAGGGAATGTATTCATCACTTTATGTCTGTAAATGTAACCCCTCTGTACATCACCTTGAAAATAAAATTAAATAAAAAAAGAAACAAGAAGGAAGAGGTATCCCACTTAGAACTTTTCTCCCTCTTATATTGTCAATGTTAGAAGTTCAGATATAAGGTCAGGAAAGAGTTCTCTTAGAGATAATCTTGCTGCTCTCACTTATCAGCTCTTTACTTTCTTGGTCCTTGTTTTTCCAAGAGGGGGGAATAAAGTCTCACCAAAAACAC
This sequence comes from Perognathus longimembris pacificus, assembly GCF_023159225.1. Classification (NCBI taxonomy): domain Eukaryota; kingdom Metazoa; phylum Chordata; class Mammalia; order Rodentia; family Heteromyidae; genus Perognathus; species Perognathus longimembris. Next base: position 15,229,487 of record NC_063170.1, read on the forward strand.
AGTGTTCTCTGATAATGTTCCTTTCTGAAATTTCCCACTTGCTTGTTGACATGTGTGGATTATCTCTCTGGTACTTTCCAAGGCACTTGTTCACTGATTCCATTCTTACAAAGATACTTTGGTATTTATGCAAAACTAAGGTAAGCATGATGATGCAAACTTCTACCCCAAGCTTCCTAGGGTATTCCTTTTAGTGAAAACTTGTTTTTCTATTTGTAGTTTTGGTAGAAGGGAATCGACGCAAAACAATTCTGCTATGTTTACTCTGAATGGAGTCTCTCATTTCTGTAATTCATCTGGTACTTGGAAACTACCATAATTACAAAACCTAATAAATAGATACACAAACAGGTAGGAGTTTGGATACATAAGTTACTACAAGTCTTGGTAACAGTGCACCACTTTGAGGCATCACAGTTTACCATTTTCACAAATTTATCATCTGTAGCCCATACAGAAGACTCTGATTGGACACAAAGGGATGTCACATTTTCTAAAAACACATACATGCAACATTCAGAATGAAAAGTACAGTGCTCATAGATAGTGGTGTATTGCCTTTGATTGCTGTGAAAGGTTGTAAACAGTGAAGGAAAAATGCCTGTCTGATTTGTTTACTTATTGACTTCATTCTAGGAGCCAAGCAAAACATTAAGTTGTAGCTAAAATTAAAGTTCAATAAAGACCATGAAAGAAATGGGGAAAAAGCTTGTTGGTTCTTACCAAACTGACCTATAGCTGTGGTGATTTCCAAATCATAGCAAGAGAAAATGAACCACTTCTTTGAACCAAATGATAAAATTGCTATGGCAAAGGGGGTTGAGGGAGAAAGGAAAATGAATATACTTTGTTAGCATAATTAAATATCTTTCTTGCTGGGATCATTGCTAGAGTAATTGTCCATATACTTCTATCTTCACAAAAGGAAAGCTTTATTCATGGTAAGTTAAATTATATTAATGGCATTAGGAAGTTTCAAATATATTTTAAAATAACACATTTTCTAGGAAGGGATTTTGAATCCATTTGCAGCATTGGAATAGACCACAGAACTTGCCATATTCATTGAAAAATTCAGTAATTTGGCTGAAATGTGAATGTTAACATATCTTAGTAAACTCTACCTGGGCCTGGTTAAAGTAAAGAAAAACTTTATTCTAAAATTTTACATGTCATTGAAATAACAGATTTGAGAAGGTGGGCATTTTGGTTTTGGTTTCGACATGTAAACTGGGAGTACAAAGTAAAAGGTGGGTATGTTTAAACACAGAGGTGAAACAAAATCAATTTAAGCCATGTGCATAGTTTCATGTATGCTTTACTTGGCTTAGTTACCTACACATATTCAATTATGGTGATGATTAATCCTTGCTGTTTTAGTCAAAATTCACATATTCTTAAAGACATTCAAAATGATGATTCTAATCATAAGTCTTCTAAAAAATTTGATTGCATTTTATATTTCTATTAACTGAGCTGTGTTATTTACTTTCTGAGATTAGAAAAATGAGGCACTACTTAAACTGCCTTGACAAGTCACCAGATTCAAAGAGGCCTTATGTTTACTATGGGTAAGACTTTTATCTCGTGAATGAATAAAAAGAATGAATTTCACACATACTGAATTAGTTAACAGCTTTGTGTTTCAATGGAAATGGGTGTGCTGCTAAGGGTGGCATTTTTTTGGGGGGGGTGATATAGGTTATTACCTACACTTAGTAGAACTCTGGTTTTGAAATGTTCTCAAAGGTAATATGTATATAACCATTCAAATATTTTACCGTGGTTTTTTTTTTTTTCTTTTAAATCAAGGATCTTGAAAGCAAATGACCACACAGAGCAGAAATGAACACAATAGATCTATCACACCTTCATCTGATCCTCACAGTCCCTAATGTGGTCCCCAAGCTTCAGTCACCCTGCCTAATCAAGTCTTACAAAATCAAAGAATCACACATTATGGGGGCATTAGATCATTTTCTCTCAAAGAGATAATCTTTTCTGCTGTTTCACAGTAACATTTAGGGTCAGTCCCAATGAAGGGACAACCTGGAATCAGTGCTCCCTTGTCCTGGCTAGACATCTTTGTTTTTTGGGGGAAAGTTTTGTAATCTTACTTTCTTGCAAGGGAAGGTGTTGTAGTTGTTCCCCTTACTCTCTCAACAGTTTTTGAATCCCTAATTAGAGGTAAATTCCATGAGACAGCTTTGGCTTTGTCAGCTTGCATTTTTCTTTGGAGTCTTACTTCCACAGTAGCTAGATAATAGCCTCACACAGAGTGGGGATTAAGTTCATGACAGACACAAGAAGGTCACTCCTCAAAGGATAGAGATGTAGCTCTGGTCATGTCTATCCTCTCTCCCCATGGCTCTCATGAACTCCAGAGAGCCTTCTTGCTGGTCCCATTGCTTCCTCATCCCAGACATTGCCTACTCCTCCATTATCTGCAGAAGCCTTTGACTCTTCCCAAGCCTGAGTTTGAAAATCATAATACTCCCAGCAACCATATAATTTTTACTTTTCTGTGTCTTGCAAACCAGAATTTCTTCTTTTTTTTTTCTAATTTGCACATACCAGAAAAATTCAAACTAGTATATTTTTCTTAAGTGGTTGAAATTTTAGCTTTGAAATAGGGACCAAAGCCAAAAGAAAGACACTCTTTCGTTTTTCATGTTTACCTCTTTTCCTCCTGATATTGAAATTTTTACATCATAGAAAATATGGGTAGTGTAGAAAGCAGATGATACACATGTTGCATAATTATATGCCTCAGGACCCTTTTGAATAACTGTACTGTATATCCTTTCACAGTATGTCAAAACAAAAGTAGGCAAACACACACAAACACACTCAATTTTCAATCTCCTGGGTAAGGAGGCATATTCTCCCCATGATATTTTATGAGATGAATTTATTTCTCTGTGGAATACTACATCATGTTACACTGAGGATGCGATAGGAATTTGTCTGTTCACAAAGAGGTAGGAGAGGAGAAATGAAACTGAGACAAAGGAAAGCTCAAGATTAAAACCATAGGAGATCAAGTATGGGGTTTTGAAATCTCTGTTAGGGACAGAAGGTGTAATCTTGTGTTTCTTTATGCCAGGGTCATCGAGTCCAGACCTACATAGAGAGAATCCACATGAAGACAATACAGTCACTGCCAACAGATGGCTTTAAATGCTGTCCAGTGTCCCAGACAAATGACAACAAGCTGGATTTTTTCTCTGAAAATCTAGATTGTAAAAGATAAATCCCCTACAAAGACTTGAACTCCCCCAAGGTATTCCATGTACAAGTATACATTTTCAGAGATAGTGTTACATCAATATTCCTTGATTATATACTTACATAAGCAATTTCACAGGCCTTGTTGTTTAAAGGAGTTTTCTGTGACATGAAAGACCAGAGCTAGCACAGAAGACTGTACCCCGTTTACAATGGAATCCATTTCTTCATTACTCTAGTACAGGTAGGAAGAGGAAAATCCCCTGAAAGACAGCTAGCAGACAAACCATTCACATTTGTTCTAATATGGTATAGCTAATCTAACATATAGACTGCATTTTGTTTGGCTAACAGCCCCCCACCCCCTCTCTACCACAAAATTATCTCTCGGCAAACAGTCAGCAAACAGGATAGCGATATTGCCTTGTAAAGAAAGGCAGACAATGAAAATTTCTTTCATTAAACTTTGTATATGTAACCAGTACCATAAAACAAGAATAAATTTAATAGAGCATAAAATGAAAAAGGTAATACACTGGTGGTTTTAATTACATTGATGTGGGTTTTCTTTGACCAAAAGGAGTGAAATTTCAAATATATACTTCTCAGAAAGCAGCCTTCATAGCTGAAAGAAGGATTTGTACACAGAATGTAGAACTGAAGTAACATAAACTGTGCTGTGATGTCTAGAAATATAAACCTTACTTTTCTTACTGTTTTAACTCAGAAAATGAAGTACCATTGGGGAAGAGAACTAATTACATACAAAGAAAGTAAAAATGCTTCTGAGTCTATGAATTCACTCTAAACTAAAGCACACAGCCAAGTTCATGGAAATGGAGGTTTACTGTTCAACTGGGGTTCTCCAAATGCACTTCCATTTACAATGCAATGTTCATCAAAAGACAAGTAATGAAAATGCCTTGATTTGAGTATATACACACATTCCTAGTGATTAAATCTCAGCAGTAGCTGCAGAGGTCATTTAGAATTTACATAAATGTTGGGGGCTCGGGACCCCCTTCCCCCCGTTTGTCCTGGGGGGATGCCTGATCCAAAATTGTGAGACACTCAGCCCTGCCCCTCCCAACGGCAGAAGGAGTAAAGCATATCTTTGTGGACAGCGCTAAGCTGAGGAGAGATGCTGAAATCCCTTCCCCATCCCTCCCCCTCAAGTGTCTGGAGCCGAAGCAGGAAAGAAATTCCGGGGAGCTGGTCTGGATGTTCCACCACTCTCAAAAAGCTTTACTCAGGGAAGGGTTTATAATGGTAATGGTGGGCAGGAAGAGGAGGGACTAATTAAATATTAATGATTGGCTGATGGGGCTGTCCCTCAAGTGATGTCACCGAACTTCCTCTATGGGCGGAGACCACAGCCCCCCAAGGACTGGGCCTCTGGGGATCTCGCGTGCCATTGCACACATGCTCGCCCCCAGGGGTGGGGCTGCTTTGCTTCTCTTCCAGCAGAACCCGGAAGATGGAAGTGGCTAGCTTTTACACTGCCCCAGGGCTGGGGGAAGGTCAGCGTGAATCCCCAACACATAAATATTGGATTTCCTTCATAGAAAAATATTTAGGGGGCTGATATTGGTTACAATTAATTAGAAGTGTAAATAGGTGGTGACAATAATAATATACCAATGTGATTATGTTTATATCATTTCAAATTCTATATACACAACACACTATTGAAGTACTAGCACTAGTTTTAGTGACTAATTTCCCCAAATCTTTCATTAATAAGACAAATAAAATTGAGGAGAAAACAATATTAGCAGAAATAAAGGTATAATGTTTATTGCTAATTTTATTATTATTGTTGGCTTTTAAAATTTAATTTTAAATAAAGCATAACTAAGATCCTGATAAAAATTAGCTGATATAAATAAAGGAAGACTTTGGATTAAAATATTCTAAATAACTTTGCATTAAAAAAAAAAAGAAAGACTTTTGTTTGATACTGGGGATTGAACCTAGGATGTTGCATTTGCTAGGCAAGCACTTTGCCACTAAGCTGCACCCCAATCCAAGAGCTACTTATAAATCAAAACTTAAGTATTTATGTCAAATGCCAAGGATATTCATTTAAAGGAGATCTTGAGTGAGAATGCAGTGATGGAAGCATTCTATGTGGGTATATAAAAATAGAACAATGAAACCTGTTGAAAAATATTTTAAGGAAGGATGAGGGAAAACTAAGGAGAGAGTTGAAGGGGTTGAATCGTATTGGGGTACATTGCTAGCATGTATACAAGTGTTAAAATGAATCCTTGCATACAACTAATATGTGCCAATAAAATGTATTAAATGAAAAAAAGAATATTAAAATAAGAGATGTGAACAATAATAGAAAGCAGGTAGTAAATGAGAATAGTAAAATAATGAAGGATAATAAATGTTGAGAAAATAAAGTGCAAGTATTTCACTGCATGGAATGGAGATTTCATGTAGAAAATAGACTATGTAGTTGCAATTTTTTTTTGCCTTTTATTTTATTTTATTTATTTATTTTTTTATTAATTGGACATAAATTTTTTTACAAGGTGTTGTGCAAAGAGGGTGCAGTTACATAGTAGAGACAGTAGAGACCAAGTCTGTGAATACTGTATATGTTCTTGATACATTGTATATTGCATATATGTCAACCTGACCTAGACAAGGGATAGAAAAACAGGTCGTAAGATATCATAAGAAATGTACACACTGCAATTATTTTTAACCCTCTGGAATGTGATAAGGCAAAAGAATTGTAAGAAAAATATTACTTGTAGTGAATTTATATGCTTCCATGTCATTGGTACAAGTTTAACACTTTCAGAATTTAAAAAAAATGGACAAATGTATCTTGGTAAGCAATTAAGGTCATGTTAAGCTGACATGTTTTGAAATGTCAAGTAAGAAATGCAAGTTAATAGGAACCTAGAACAAGCAACGAGTGAGTACGTATGTCCAAAGGATGCATAGAAGACTTAAAGTTTAACTACATACCAGGCTACAGAAAATGTTGCAAATGAACATGTAAAATGTAATGAGAAAAATATGTATGTAGAAAATGAATACACAAGTGGAAAGTTTGAAAATGTCATGAAAGTACCACATCTCAAAACTTGTATACTAGTGCTAAAGAAGTACTTTGACTAAGATATGTAACCCAATATAAAATAGGTAAGCAGCAAGACTAAACATTAGTGATAAAAAACAGTAGCTTGCACTATACACACAGTCCATAGCAAGCCTGGGCTTTATAGCTCTTTTCTGTTTCAAACAAAGAAAGCAACAAGTATTACACAAGTTTATAATACTGAAATTACTCAAGTATTCATTTGGATTTCCTTTTCAATCTTTCTTTCCTTCCTTCTTTCCTTCCTTCTTTCTTTCTCTCTTTCTCTCTGTCTCTTTTCTTTCTCTCTCTCTCCTTTCTTTCTTTTTTCCTCTTTCTTTCTTTCTTTCTTTCTTTCTTTCTTTCTTTCTTTCTTTCTTTCTTTCTTTCTTTCTTCCTTTCTTTCCCTCCCTCCCTCCCTCTTTTCCTCCCTCCCTCCCTCCCTCCCTCCCTCCCTCCCTCCCTCTCTTCCTTCCTTCCTGCTTGCCTTTCTTTCTTTTTTTTTTTGTGCCATTTCTGAGTCTGGAACTAAGGGCCTAGGCATTTTCCCTGAGGTTTTGTGCTCAAGGCTACTGTGCTATCACTTGAGCCTCAGCTCCAATTCTGGCTTTCTCTTAAGCATATTAGACTTTCTTGTCAAGGCTTGCTTTGAACCCTGTGTAGCTGGGATACTATCAGCACCTTGCCATTTTTATTTCCTAATGGTTTGTTTGTATACAGGTAACTACTTCAACAACAAAATATGTATTTAAGTACAATGAGTGAAGTTATCGAAAGAGATTTAATTTGAACCACTGTTTTATTGCATTCAAAAAATTAAGGTGTTTTATTATAATAGGATATTTTATTTATTATCTATAAATTAATTGTAAACTGTATTGGTTGTTAACAACTCCTTTTTCCCTTCAAGAAATCAGGGCTGGGGATATGGCCTAGTGGCAAGAGTGCTTGCCTCCTATACATGAGGCCCTGGGGTCAATACCACATATACAGAAAACGGCCAGAAGTGGCGCTGTGGCTCAAGTGGCAGAGTGCTAGCCTTGAGCAAAAAGAAGCCAGGGACAGTGCTCAGGCCCTGAGTCCACGCCCCAGGACTGGCCAAAAAAAAAAAAAAAAAAAAAAAAAAAAGAAATCGCAAAATGCTAAAATTTCTTTAAGAACACACATGTGTGCGTACACTCTCTCTCACACACACACACACCACCCTCTTAAATGGCCATAGTATTGGCCATTTTAATTTTAATAGGTGGTCACAAATCTTAACCATAGCTTTATGTGATAAAGAAGCAAATAATGAATTCCAAAGTTGTTTCTCTGTTTGGAAAGGTAAAGTCATAGCTACTGTGAATCAGTGAGCACAGAAGGAATATTCTTGATTACTTTTAAAACCTTTTACGGTCATTCTGCATGATTTTATGCTAAATAATATTCATTTTCAGTCCATTTCACACTGATAAAGGTTTGCTGATAAACAATCATTTCTTCCTTCACGTTATCTGAGAACAACTTCCAGTACCTTAAATGCTTTGATTTATTGTGGTAAACTTCTAAGTATAGGGACAAAATTGATGGTAAGAATTATGGAATTAAAGACAAACTTCCTTGTTGGAAATTCACTGGTAAAGAAAAGTTATTAGTAATATAAAACCCAAATTAACACTAATAAAGGAGAGTGCCTGTGATAGGAATAGAGACAATTCAGGACCTCCAAGTACATTTCTTTCCTAGAATCCAGGAAGAATGTTACGTAAATTTATTAGCCAAGGGACAGGGCAAGCTTTGAGCTGCTCAGATAAAGGAGAGAGCCACGTGAGTTTATGCAAAATACTCATGCAGCTTCTATGTCTTGGGTTTGTCATCTTTAGGCAAAACCACTAGTTCAGGATAATCACTGTGTCATTTATGTGTTTGTTAAGATAATGTAATGAAATAATTTAAAGTGGTTAGAACTATGTCTGTCTGGCTGCACCCAGGACATGAAAAGCAGTAGGTAATAATAATAATAGTAAGAATGCCTCCCTGCCATGTGCGTGTTTTCCCATCTCACAGGTATTGGCTTGGTTATAACTGTCATCCTCTGCCACAAATGAAGCCCACCGATAATCTGGAAAACTTTACTTTCCCTGCTATCTTTTGGCCTGAGTTTCTTCTCTTGCCCCTTTCTCAATTTATAATCACTCATTTTATGTCCATGAATGTATGTATCTATGTATGCATTTATACAGACTGTATTGAGGACATTAGTTAGTCACTCACCTTATGTACATATGCATTTATGTAGGTAAGAGTTAGCATGCTGAGACACGGTCATATTATATATTTCAGGCTGGCCTGGATTTCACTGTTTCCAAACTGGATCTTGTCCCACTTACCTCCTGTGAACCAGAATTACAGGTATGTACCACCCTGCCTAGCTTCTTTTTATTTGTTACTTCATTTTCTGAACACACACTTTCTAAGAATCTGTTTTGCTCCTGGGGCTGGTGTTCTTCTAAGTAGCATAAAACCATGCCTTCTTAATACCCGAAGTAGTCACATGGTTGTATAATATAGGTAAGAAGTGGACTCTGGGAAAAGGTTTGAGAAAGTACATAAGGTATTTATTGTAATATTAATAGTCATGGCATACTTCTGGGAAAATACTTTAATAGGAGACATGAAGTTGAATAAGACTTAGGCAAGATAAGGTGTGTGTGTGTGTGTGTGTGTGTGTGTGTGTTGGTATGGTGTGTGGCAGTGAGTAGCACAGGAAGGTAGAACAACAGCACCTTACAAAGGTATCCCATTCAACATTTCAATAGAAACAGAACTGTATCATACACACACACACACACACACACACACACACACACACACACACCCCATACGGTTTGTGTATATGTATAAACTCCTTTAAGTTCTCTTTTTTCTGTACAAAGGTAGAAAAAGAAGTTAAATCAACAGATAATTGGTAGATGATAGATTAAAAATAGATAGATGATAGGTAGTAGATATAGATATGTAGGTAGATAATTGATTGAGGATAGATAGATAATAGATAGATAGAGATGCCTGAAACTGAAGACAGTAGCAGACACTGGGTAGTTCATTAATATCACACTCCATATGATAACAAAGAGGTGTAGTAGGTGGCTAATGGGCCAATATATCAGACAGGGGAAATTCATGCTCAAGGGAGGGAAGGTGAGAAGGGATGGCTTGGGTTTTCTATGTGCTATTCATTATAGTGTATGAATACAAGGTTTCATTAGTTTATTCCTGTACTTTTTTCTGCAATGCTTTTCCCTAAATGCTCAATACCAGTAGTGAACTGCAACCTAGTGGTGTTGCTATCTGCACATAAATTTTTTTTTCTAATTTTATGTTTTTGACACAATGTCTCAAAGGTTAACCCAAGCTAGCTTGTAATTTATGATCCTCCAATCCCAGCCTCTCAATGCTGAGAATACAAGTACATGCCATCATGACAAGGGCATGTTTGTTTGTCTGTCTCTGTCTCTCTGTCTCTGTCTGTCTCTGTCTCTGTCTCCCTCTGTCTCTGTCTCTGTCTCTCTCTGTCTCTGTCTCTCTCTCTCTCTTTCTCTTTCTCGATACCCTTATATCATCATCATATAGGAAAATACCTGATTTGTTCTACTTTGATTATTTGCTGATATTTCATTTAAGCATTGGGACTGCTTGATGTAAGAAGGGCAGTGAAAAGCAATGGCTCCCAGAAAAAGAAAGGGAGAGCTTGGTACATAAAATCATAGGTACGGATGCAGGGGCTTTTATAAAGACAACCAAGATCAAATTGTGACTGGACCAAGTTAGGTCATGATCTATCTATGTGTTAGTTTTTCTCAGGACACTTTTAAAGGCATTTCTACATCTAATACGAATGATATTTACATAATCTAAACTTTCTCCATGTCTGTTCTTGAGCATTGATTTGTGACTTTCCTTTTTAAACATAAATCCTCATTTTAGCATTTGGGATTGTTAGGTTTAAAGTGGATTCCTTAACCACAATTCATAACATCCTGTTAACATTTAGTAGATTTTTGCTGTTGTTAATTGAGTTCCATTTCTGTACCATTACTTCTCTCCATCACAGGCTTATGCTGCCAATTCTGCCAATTATATTTTCCAAAGGCAGTGAATGTGACTGTGCAGGTATATGATCAGGTTTAGAAGATGGTTATCACATTCTGGGACAACCAAGCTGGAAATATGTCCTGCATAATTTATTTCCTTCTTCTGTTATACCTGGACTCCTTACTTACCTGGCAGAGTCCTTCACTGTCCCCAAACAGATTTTGTGAATTGGTTCCTCTAAAGAACATATCATAGAGAGTCTTCTCAGAAAACTAAGAGAGGAGACAGTCTACCAACAGCCAAAGGATGAAAGGAGTGAGTGATTCCTCAGAAATATGTGGGCTGGAAATTTGTAACCAGATTGAAAGTTCTTGGAAAACCCTAGAAAACATGCTAGACATTGTGTGAAAACATCAGAGAAATCTAAGGAAATTATAAAGACTTTGGGAATCATTTTGCATTCTTGATGTTTCAAAGAAAAGTGGGAATGAGAAGCCTAATGACTATAAAATTGATCAAGCACTTCCCAGTTTTCCATTCCAAGTTATTAGGTAGTTCAGTAACATTTTTTCCATTAGAGCAACTTAGCCTGAGACTTTCACAGATAAGTTTATTTGGGAATGATTAATCTGTATTTAGGACTCTTTTACTACAAGTTTTTTTTTTTTTTAACTTTTTATTTACTACAAGTTTCTTTTCTTTTCTTTTCTTTTTTTTTTTTTTTTTTTTTTTTTTGCGCCAGTCCTGGGCCTTGGACTCAGGGCCTGAGCACTCTCCCTGGCTTCTTCCCGCTCAAGGCTAGCACTCTGCCACTTGAGCCACAGCGCCGCTTCTGGCCGTTTTCTGTATATGTGGTGCTGGGGAATCGAACCTAGGGCCTCGGGTATACCGAGGCAGGCACTCTTGCCACTAGGCTATATCCCCAGCCCTTACTACAAGTTTTTAACCCTTGGTATTATTATGGCTTCCAGAATACACACTTAATGATAAACTTACCAAGATAATTTCAAGCTTCATAATCCATTAGTACTTTTAGTAAAATGTAAAATCCTTTTTATATGAAAAAAAGACAAAAATTAACTCAATTGATGGGGATGTTGTTCTAAAAATAGCCTAATTATTTATTGGCAAGTGTTCCATCTTAGAAATTTGGGAAAAGAGATTAAAATAAATTTAGATGCATATTAAATTTTAATCACAAACTAAACAAATATCTAGAATGTCAAAAGGACATTGCTTAACTTATCTAGGAGGGCCTATAAGGTAAATACCTTTAATAAGGGGCTCTTGAACTTCAGAAAATAAAATAATATCACCACTTTGACAATCAGAGAACCAGTAAAACAAGATACATTTTTTTCAGTAACATGGGAAAATAAAGAGGCTACACACAAAATGGTCATGGTAGCAACCATATTTAATGTGGAGAAATATTGGGAGAAATATTCACAAAAACTGACTTCAGGATCTGATCATTGGGAGTGAATACCATTTCCCATCTGTTGCTGTCTCTTCTGTTTTCTAACAGTGTTATCAATAAATACAATCCAACCCCATGACTTACTCCTATTTTAGTGTTCTAGTCTACTTCCCAAAGCTCTTCCTTGGGGTTTGGGAAAACATATATGAAGCTATTCATGTCCTTTGTATATCAGGCCCTGGTATTTTATACATTCTCTTCTTTCACCATGATATTGGTTACTGTTGTTGTTATTTTAATGTACTATGTAAAATGTTTTCTTTTTTTCTTTCCTATGGTTTATTGCCTGTTGTCACTGCATTTGATTTTGGTACCCTGGGTATTGTATATACACAATTATTTGAATTAGGGAAATGAAGGGGAACATCGAAGTGGTGAGACATAGGACAAAGGGTGAACCAATGCAATGGCAATACTCACAAAACAACATGTCAGAAATTACTGTAGAGCTTGGGAGGGTGTGGAGAACAGGAAAGTGGGAGGAAAATGGGGGAGGTGGTAACAAGTTTGACAATAAATGTACTTACTACCTTACATATGTAACTGTAAATCTCCCATACTTCACCTTAACAATAAAATTATATTTAATTTAAAAAATGAACCCTAAATTCATCATTGACATCACTGTTGTTATTTGAAATATTCTAGAAGACAAGATGGCCTCTCTAAAACCTAACTCCTTTAGGCCATAAAGCTGTAGGACCATATATAAGGTGTTCCACCTTATAGGGTAGGTACACCCTACCCTCTAGCTTATGGATAAACACAGGCAAACCCTTGGCAATTTCCTGAGAGAACTAGTATTTAGGGGACTCTTCAGGCCCCCTTGACAGGAATCATGGAACTTGTATGACAGTATGTGTTCCTTGAGAGTCGCCTCTCTCATACTGATATCAGATTTTTCACTACAAATTGTATGATGGCCAGTGAGAGACATTCATCATCTCTAGAGTGCATGGCAGAGCTAGGAAATGCTAAGAGTTTCAAATACTTGTTCAATGAATGAATTGTTGAGTGAAGAAGCTAGACTATTGGAAGATATCAGATCAGCTACTGTTAGGTGTAAGTAATGAGCCCAGGCTCCATGGCACTCAAGAATGTGCATTCCAGCCTTCTATGTATGGCACTGAATATGAAATGCACATTTGTTTTGATCATTGAGCCTGGAACTCTTGTTTGAAAGCTCTGAAGCACATCATCTTCTTTCCTGTCTGCATATTTTGAAGAGGCCTGTGGCTCATAGAACTGTCTTTAATAAATGAAGCATATATTCCACTCCCTCTCCATAGTAGAATTCTCTCCATAGTCCTTATTCTTACTTTTTTTTTTCTGTAAACCTGTGTTATAATATGTGCTGTTCATTTTCTGATACAAAAGTTTTTTCTAGGAGCAAGAATAGAGTGATTGTTCATACAAAATTTTTTTTATCTATGTGCTATGCATCTGTCAACTCCTTTGTTTCAAAAATGTAGTTCCATGACCCCTTTCAAATATTTTAGGACAGTCTCATGAAGACACATATCTTCTTCGATATCAATGGTCCACTTCTTAATTTACAAGAAAAAGATCTGTCATTGTCTATAATTATTCTTCTCATTAACTTTGGGAAGATGCAAATACTTTTCTGGCGAAAAAAAAAAGAAGTTAACTGTCATATGTGTAATACAACCTGTTTTATACTGTAATTCATTTTCATGGGGATGTTGTGATATTCCACATTTTCTTTTACCCTAAAAAAAACACACCACACATTAATTAATTTATTCATTTAGGTAACAAAGAATTTTTCACCCTTAGTCATTGCTAGAAAATCTCCTAGCAAGTGGAGATTCAAAATAAATATGATACAAGTTATACACTGGCATAAAGGCAAGAGCCAGGAAAGTGGAAGAGAGTAGACAAACAAAACAATAAAAATAAGCAAACCATTACAGCTGTGCTAGTGTTGCTGAAGAAAGAAGCAAAATAAAAGTGCAATGATGGTATGCAATGCTAAGGATGGTGTTTGTACATCAAGAATGCTGTCAACTGAATGGTAAATGAGGGGAAGGAGAGGATGCTTCGAAAGCGTGGTCAGAGCCCTCTAAGCTACAAGAACAGAACACTCTAGAAAACAGAAAGCAACTTAGCAACTTTGAGCTGCAAAGGAAAGATCAGCACAACTGATATGTTGAGAAACATACTCATTCATCTCTGGCGCTTGTGAAAAGAACTCCAGACTAGAGATGCTAATTGACTCCCAAATCCTCCACAAAATTAACACAGTTTAAAAAGACCACAATCACAGTATCTTTTCCAAGTGTAATACTGTGAAACTAGATGCCACTGACAAAAAAAAAAAGATGGCTAATTCACAAACGTGTGAAAATTAAATGATGTATCCACAAATCACTGTTGGTATCAAAGCCTAAATCAAGCAGCAAACTTGAGAATATTTTGATTCATAGAAAGAGAGAAATACAACATACAAAAACTTAGAGGATGCAACAAAAACAGTACTTAAAAGTGACCAGCCAGGTGCTAGTGCTTCACAGCTCTAACTTATAGCTGAGAGCTGAGGATCACGTTTCAAATCAGCCTGTGCATGAAAGTCTGGGAAACTCTTATTTCCATTTTACCACCCAAAAGTCCGAAATCAACCTAGGCTCAAGTGGTGGAACACTAGCCTTGAATGAAAAAGCTAAAGGGCAGGATCTAGGCCATGGGTTCAAGCCCCAGTACCAGCACAAAGAAAGCAACAACAACAACAACAAAACTGAAGTTCTTAGGGACTAAATCCTTCATTAAAATAGATGACACTTGTAACATGTGAAATTATGCCCTTTTTCTTTTGTATTTTTCCCCTGGTTTTCCCCCTGATATCAATGTATCTGATCTTAGCACCCTGGATATTGTATATACGTGTATTGGAAATAGGGAAGGGAAAGAGAATACCCAAATCAAAAGACAACAGATAAAAAGACAAACCAATACACCAGCAATACTTACAAAACTACATGGTAAAAACCAACTGCACAACTCAAGGGGGGGAAGAAATGGGAAGGGGAGAGGTGGAGGATAAATGAGGGAGGAGGTAAGAAGTTGGCTAAGAAATGTACTCACTGCCTTATGTATGAAACAGTAACCCCTCTGTCATCACTTTGACAGTAAAGAAATAAAAAAATAAAATAGATGACACTACATTACTAATGTGCTTGGAAAATTTTGAATAAATTATGTAGTAATTTATCAATATTATTTCCCTGGTTTTGGTCTGACATTTTGGGGAAAGTAGGGGACCAATGGTAGTAAAATGTTCACATTTGGGAAATATGAAGTTTTTTCTTTGGGATATTTTCTGTTCGTTGGCAATGGGGGCCTTGGAAATCCTAGGCAAGTATTTTATCATTGAGCTATTACCATGCATTACTCTTAGAATACAACTACTCTAAGTGCTATCTTTCTGAGGTTACTTTAAAGGAAAAGGTTAATAAATCTCTAAAATAAATAAGTGAATTAGAAACATCCCAAGTTAGCCATTCAACTATATATGTTGAAAGATAAAAAAGAAAAAAGAAAAACAACTAACTTTGTCTGTGGAAAGAAAAAAAAAAACAAGGCCAAAATTCACAATAAGAACAAAATAGTAATCATTGGAACATTGGAACAGAAAGAAGCCAAAAGAATATAAGAAAATGATAGGAAAATAGAGCATTATAGGAAAATGATAGGAAAATTGAGAAGTCTATGTGACTCAAGTAAGCTAGCTACAGAAATATAAACAGCTCGTGATTCTTCCTATATAAGACTTCTAAAATAATCAAATCCATACACTCAAAGTGGAGTGTTGTAGTTACTAAAGATATGAGGTGAGAGGAAATGAAGAGTAAATCACCAAACTTTGACTCAAGGACAACCAATAACCTTTGGAGATCTTCCGTATACTTTGGACCTGAAGTCTCTACTCAAATCTGTTGAGTGTTGATTTTATTTTAGGAGCTTGTGCCTCCATGCAACTTTAAAATATGGTTTTATCAGAGAATTATTAAAACTTAGAGTATATTTTAAATTTGGAATTAATAAAAGAGTAGATGAATGTAAGTATTTGATATTTGAATTGATACCACGAGATGAAAAGACCTGGTGTTTCTTTATCTTTTCTTTTTTTCTAATGTGGAAATTTTTGTTAAGTGAGGCATAGATAATGGGTCTTGGGAATAATAAAAGTTGGAATTATAAAATAAATTAATTTAACTTTAAGGCTTGTCAAAACACTTCCATCATTTCAGAAGGGAATTTGAGGACATTTGTCAATGTCAGCTGGATGGATTCAGTTTGAGTGTAAGGGGACTAAAATGGTTCCCTCTGCCCCCCCCCAACTCTCTTTTCCTTAAAAGTGATTGTTCAAGAAGATCAACATATGGTGTCTTTGGCAGTAAAATATCATTAGTGAAAAACACCCACAACTGCAGAAAGTGGGAGAGCCTTTGAAAACGACAAAGAAACTTTGTGTTTGATGGTCTGTGTGGTTTGAGGTGTTATTTTCTGACTTCGATTGGAAGGTGGTGCTAATTACGTCAGCAAAATCTCTTCTTCTATAGATAGATGTATGGCTGTCAGCTCTATTTGCTTAGAAGGACGTCCTAAATAAGCAGGTCCTAGGGCTGTAGTGAGTGATTATTTCAGGAGAATGCCCTTACTCCTAAGGACATTGTCTTCAATGAATTTCCAGTTCTCAACCATGTAAAACTGGAACTCTTCCAACTGTATTTTCCACAATAATAACAGAATAGACTCAAATGGGAAAAATAATGAATGGGAAAACAGAAAAATTGTATCTAATGAGCTTGTAAGACCAGATAGGCAATGGCACATGTCCTTTGTAGGGATTTTGCTGTTCCTCAAATCATGTTTTTCTTTTCCTTTTAGTCAAGTTTGCTTTCATCAGTTGATTGTGATTCCTACTGGTATGGCTATATTTTTGTCACTGATGATTGAATGAATCGTAAGTGTTGAAGTACTCTCCAGATAGTTTAACTCTAAGAATATTTTACCCGCAATTACTCAAAAACCCAAATTATGAATACAGACGTATTATAATCAAATTTTCAATAAAATTTGGGTGCTCTTCTTTATGAGAGTTGAGGGATGTAGAAAGTCAGAGAAGGTTCTCCAAGAAACCTTCTTTTATAGAGGAACTTAACTATATGACTGCAAGGTGTAAGATAGTCATAGCAGAGTCCACAGGAGCAGGAAGAATGTCAATGAAGTAAGATTACTAATGAACTATAATGAGCATTGCCAAATTTGGGGCATGTTACATCGCCAATGATCT
Organism: Perognathus longimembris pacificus; assembly: GCF_023159225.1. Classification (NCBI taxonomy): domain Eukaryota; kingdom Metazoa; phylum Chordata; class Mammalia; order Rodentia; family Heteromyidae; genus Perognathus; species Perognathus longimembris. The sequence continues at coordinate 15,246,686 of NC_063170.1, forward strand.
AATGACTTGATGTCCCAGATCTGTTTCTAAGTGCAGAAATGAACTCCTGAGTTGGGTACTAACTCATCCTATTGCTTCCTGACTCTTCCTGACAGCACATTTTCTCCCAGGATGGCTCCATTCCTTCACCAGATGTTCAACGCACCTCACTGAGAGGGTAGAACTGTGTGTTCAGGTTGTTTTCCACATGATTACACACAGTCCTTTCTTCCCATCTTTCATTTTGTCCCAGATGTTCCCCTTCTCATGCTCAGAGGTTCCATCTACACTGTTCTGCCTCTGTTCCAGGTCACTTGATATATCTCTCTTCTCCATAGTTGAAAGCTTTCACAAGGATGCAGAATTGCCAAGGCCAGCACTGGCCACACCCTTGCTGGCTTCCTTGGGAGATTTTAAAGGTGTCTTCAAATACGGCTGTCTTTTTAAACAGTAAGTTTTGAATCCAATGTGTTTGAAAAGAATTTCTGATAGAAAATAAATGAAAATGGGATGTGTGGATATGGTCGCATGCTCATAACCTTTGGATAAATTGCATTCATTTCTATTGGTTTCTATCATTCTATTTCTATTGGTTGATATCATGAAATTTCAACATTAAGAATCAATCTTCAATTACAGCATACATGGAGATCACATAGCAATATCATGAATTTAGGCATCTTATATGTATAGACACATGCACACACACACACACACACACACACACACACACACACACACACACACACACACACACCTAAACCTTGGAGCATAGGAATGAAATGGAGACTGTTTAGAATAATTTTTTCCTAATCATGAGGAATCTAGAAAGAGAAGAAACAAATTCCCTGCCACGGGGACTTAAGAATAACCATCACTGACAGAGAATAAATCAGTGACTAATCCTACGCACCCAGTGTATCTGTTTATTTAAGAATTTTTTAAAGCTCTGTTGTTTAGTTTACATAATTTTGATTTGCCTTCACTCTTGCCCTTGTCATCTCCAATCATCTCTAAGGCCTATTTGATATATATTTTTTAAAAATTCAATTTGTCTTTTCTTCATTCTAGACTATTTACTTCTTTTTAAAATCATCTTTATTTATCTGCAAAGATTTTTAATCTTTTCATGCATATGGACTTATTTTCCTTGCTGCTCTCAAGATAAGCTCTAACAGCTGATTTAAAATTCTTGTGAGCTACTTCTAATGTCTGAATCATCCCAAGTTCAGTCATGTTTTAATCTTAAAAAGTGGTCTTATTTTCTTATTGCTTTACATGTTGACAGCTTAACGATTTCCTCAGTATCATTAATGACATTTTCTACAGGTCTCCAAACAATAGTATTTTATGTCATTTTCACAGTTAATTGACATGGATTAATTTATCTATCTTTAATGAGAAAGATAGGCACATTTTCAATTGAGTTCTTTTAATTTCAACTACCAGCCAGTATTTTTCTACAAAATTTCCTGTTCATTTTTTTTGGCTATATAGCAAGTTAGAGATTGAGGCATATTTTTAGAAGACAAAAAAGGCAATACTCATTAAAATTCATTATTCTGTCACCCCCATCCCCAGGTGCCTTTGTTCTTTACTGTGTTCATGGACTTACCATTGATTTTATTTAATCCATTGTTAACTGTTGTGGGAAAATTTGCTTTATCTGAATGATTTTGACTGTTCAAGTAATATTATTACCAAATGCTGATTTATGGACACAGTCTTTTTTCACTATCACATAAGACTATGCCCTGGAAAATATCATGGCAGAGGATAAAAAGACAAAGAGAGCTGGGCATTGGTGGCTCATGCCTATAATCCCAGTTACTCGGGAGGCTGAGATCTGAGGATTGAATTTTGAAGTCAGTCTGGAAAGGCTGTGAGACTCCAATTAAAAACCTGAAAACCAGGGCTGGGGATATAGCCTAGCGGCAAGAGTGCCTGCCTCGGATACACGAGGCCCTAGGTTCGATTCCCCAGCACCACATATACAGAAAACGGCCAGAAGCGGCGCTGTGGCTCAAGTGGCAGAGTGCTAGCCTTGAGCGGGAAGAAGCCAGGGACAGTGCTCAGGCCCTGAGTCCAAGGCCCAGGACTGGCAAAAAAAAACAAACAAACCTGAAAACCAGCATTGGACTTGTGGCTCAAACTGATAGAGTGCAATCCTTGACCAAAAAGCTCAGGGACAATATCCAGACCTTGAGTTCAAGTCCATTGACCAACAGAACAAAAATCAAAAAACAACAGAGCACTATAAAAAGATGTCATCAAAACCCTTATTCCTATGATCTTGTGTACTTGAAATATTGAGGGATTTTTACTACTGTAAGGGTTACCTGCCATATTATATTATACAGAAAGTCTTAAATAGTACCCCACATCTTCAACTATGTTATTATTCTAAATGTAGATTATTCATTTTTATTATGGAGAAGCAAAAAGAACAAACGCTAGAAATGCACTACATATAAACATGGTATCTATCTTTTAATTTAGAAATACTGCTTGCAAACACATGCACACACACACACACACACACACATACACACACTTACTTTCAGGAGGTTTCCATAACATGAACTATCATAGTTAATTCAGTCAGTGTGTTCTGAAGCTAGAAGTAGGAAGGAAATAGCCAAAATACAAAAGGAGAGAGATGAGAAAATAGCAAAGATGCCAGGATAGTCATCTAATGGGATATGGTGTGTACCTGAGATCAGATGATAATTCTAATAGTAGTTTAATGACTATTTACCACAGCTGGAAAAGACACCAGTCAAACAAATCACAATGGAACTCAATAGCACATTACCATTTGTTTATTTCTTAATCATATCTATGGTTCCTTGCTATGTACCAAAGATTTGCAAGGTATCTCAAGAGACTAGGACTATTACTCTGAATCTCAATGCAAAGACCTAATATATAATATTTATTGTTTAATTTTTCTGTGTGTGCTGGTCCCGATTGAAGCTAAAATTCAGGGTCTGGGAGCCACGCCTGAGTTTTTTCTGCTCAAGTGCTCTACCACTTGAGTCACAGCTCCACTTCAAGTTTTATTTATTTATATTTTTGGCATTTGGAGGTAAATGTCTCACAGACTTTCGTGTCTGAGGTTGGCTTCAACTGTGTTCCTCAGATCTCAACCTCCTGAGTAGCTAGGATTATAAGTGTGAACTACTGACACATGCCTGTTTAAGCTTTTATGTTAACAGTGTTGAAAAAGAACTCAAAGTAGGTTGCTTACACTTGGCTTAAAAATGATGCTGGGTCTCTGTGACGGAGGAAACTCAAGGAGGCTTTTTATTTCCAATAAAGTTATCTGAATCTTTCCTGCCAAAATAAACTTTAACATACGGGCCGTGCATCACTACTGCAAATTTTCCTCAAGCACAGACGTACGAGGGGGCGGTTGAACATTCATCTGGACTAAATTCAACATTATGGTTCCTACAAAATCGTCCATAAGTAAGAAACATAGAAAGTACTTGAGACCGTAAAACAGAGGAAGAATTTGCTGAGCCATGGCTGTAGATACTGTTTATGCAACTGGCATCTGCTTGAAAAATTGGATAAAGATAAAAGCTATGGAAAATTGCAGAGTCTGAAGTTTATGGTGGTGAGGAATTGAATTCATTGCCAACAGCACAGTTCCACTCCTACAGAATTGTAAAGAATCAGGAAAATATCATCCCATTGAATATCACAAGTGGTAGAAACAATCAATAGTAAAAAATAATCAATACAAGCTGTGTTTCTTTGGTTTAAAAAGTGTGATGTGAAGTTTTTTAATATTGAAATGAATGTAAAATTTGTGCCACATGTAGCTGTCTTTCATGCATTTATCTATAGGTTGTAGGTCCAAGAACAAACGATTTCAAGCATCTTGATATTTGAAGATGAGCCTACATAACAGCCCTTTCCATGAGTGTTGAATGAGATCGTTCCTGAAAATCAAGTGGTAGGAACATTGATTCATGCAATGTTGTTTCTTCTCTCAACCCATTCATGTTAGAGCCATAGAGTCTGCTTATCTGTGTGTATGCTATGCTAATCAGTCAATTCGTCTGCCAACTGGTTTGCATTTACTAACTTCCCATCACAAGCACTATAATTTAAAATGTTCTAAAGTTCTTAGATGACTTCTGCCTATTGAAAGACATAATCTTGTAGAATTTTGTCTAGGCACCTCTTCTATATTGGCAGGTAGACTGGGTATCTTAGTCATAGGCCATACTCATCTTTTATTGAAAATGGAGCAGTGATAAAAATCAGAAATTGCCCATAAGAAAAGCTTGGAATATATATATATATATATATATATATATATATATATATATACTGTAAAGGAACATATAGGATCTTGACTGGCTAATTTACTAGAAAATTTAGGTTTTATAAAGCTAGATTTGTTTTAAGCTTTGTCTCCAACTCTATGTGATATGTATAGATGAGAAAACAAGAGACAAGAGATTTGAATGTGGACATACAATCAACTATATACTAGCTAAGAATGTCAGAGAGGTTCATTGTTAAATGTACATTTTAAGGAAGGATGCTGCCATTTCGTTTCCTCCTTGAAAATGCTGTGGATCAGTTGTGTTTTTTTTTTTTTTTTGCCATTTTGGTCAGTATTATTATTGTTATTGCTGTTGTTGCACCACACAGAAGATTTTAGGGCAACAAGTGACCACCCTATACACACTCTCAAATAGTACAGTTATTTTCATATTATTATTTATTTACTTGCTTAATGTTTATATTCTAGGTCTGGTGTTTGAACTCATGGCCTTGTATTTATGCTTGCTTGCCAAATTGGCAGCCTTAACATTTGAGCCACACTTTCAATTCATTTTTGTGGCTGGTTATATTTGGAGATGGATCCTCACAGGACTTACTACTTAGTCTATCTTTGGACCACTACCCTCCAGCTCTTAGACTCTTGATTAGTGAGAATTACAGGTAGGAACTAGCAGTGCATGGCTTATTAAAAGTATTTGAAGTACAATCATGTTAGCCTGTGTGTATGACAACATGCAATTGCATTCCTTTCATGGTGTTGTATTTTTAAGAAGGCAAAGTGGCTTCAAGGGTGGAATTTTGTACTTGCTGTTTTTATTTAATATCCCAGTAAAATGGCTGTCCAAACTAGTTTATGATATTTGGATCTTTATACCTTAGTTCAAAGAACTTTGGTAGAAAACAGGTTATACCTAGGAAATTAGCTACTATAACAAAGACCAAACACTAATTACAAATTTTAAAAAACTGGTTTAGTCAGCAGAGAATTCAATTAACCTAATCACTTGAATTGTAATTCATGAAGATAATTCTTACCTATTTTTTTTAATCTTAAACCATCTTTCTCAAGGGTAAACCAGGATATATACTCCCAGGATATGTTTATGGAAGAGAAAATGGGAACTAAAATAACCTAATTCATTCACCAAAAGATGCCATCTGTGAGAAATGATAGGTCATGTCTGAAATTCCAGCTGTAAGGAGGCAGAGACAGGAGAATCAGGTGTTCTAGGCTAGCCTGATGAACATAGTGAATTGCTACCTAAAACAAAACAAAAGGAGTAAACCACTACCAACAATAACGAAATTAAGACACATAGTAACATTGTGTGTGTGTGTGTGTGTGTGTGTGTGTGTGTTGGGGAAGGAATCTCAGAGACAAATCCAATGATTGTTCTTATTACCTTATTATTACCTTGTCAGTGGGGAACAATGTAGAAATCAGAAAGTGTTTGTTACAACATAAACAGTGATTCATGAAATAGTTATATGCATCACCCCCTCTTCAATATACAATTTCAAAAAGAAAATTTTTGGAATAAGTTTTAGAAAAGAAGGGAGGGGGAATAAGTGATTTTGTGGCAAGATCTTTTGTGTCAAAACTGAATGGACAGCACTATAGTGGGAGTTTGGACATTAATAATGCTCAGACATGTAGACATTTTTAATAAAAAGCAGAATTAAATTGAAACAAAACTAGAGTTGCCTTTAGCGGCAACTTGTGACAAAATGCAAGACGTGACAAGCCGTTTGCATGAGAGAACAAAATCCACAAGTTGCTTAGTGAGTAGAAAACAACACCAGCTAAAATGGCTTTTTTTTTTTAACAGAGCAGAAAGGAGCTAAAATTTTGATTGTGAAGAATGACAAATTGTTTGTAACTTGACATAGGACAGTGGGAAACAATGTGCCACTTTGACAAAAAAAAAAAAAATCCACAGAAGATTAGTCATTCAGGGAGGAGTCCATTCCCCATTCCCCCTCCCCCCAGGGCCCACACACACATTGGACAGGACATTGGACAGGAGTGAGCTGTGAGTCAGAAAGTTTTAATTTTCATCCTCGACCAATCAGATGCTAAAGTGGGTGAATGCAAACTAAACAAGTCAAGAAGATGCCATAGCTACTGGAAATTGTCAATGCTAGCTTCTCCCCAGTGAAGCCACATTATCAGTCCTGAAAGCCAGTAACCATGTTTGTAATTCTTAAGTTTTCACCAGTAACACCATCACCACCACCACAGCCATTTTCTCTTTTTCTGTCTCATCTTCATCACTGTCTTTTCTTCCCCTTCTACCCACTCCTTGTCTGCCTCCTCCTCCTCTTCTGCTTCCTTCTCTTCTTTCTTCTCTTCCCTCTGCCTCCTTCTCTTCTTCTCTGATCTTCCTATTCCTTTGCCTCCTCTTCCCTACCTCTTCCATTTCCTCTCCTCTTCTATCTTTCCCACCTCCTCTTATCCAGTACAGGTGAACTGAAAACAAACAAATAAAGAACTTCTACTTAACTTCTATGATGGAGAAAATCATTCAATTCACATAGACATGCATTTATATACATCTTCCTCTATCTCTTCATTATAAGTTGGAATGTATACTTCCTCATCAGTTGTATTTTTAATAAAGCTTTTGCAAAAAGGATCTTACCACACTGACAAAACATAGTAAAAAGTAAAAGGAAATTGATACTGGGTTTGGAGGGGGGGGGATTCATCCCTCAAAGAGTCTCCCACTCAAAGACAGTCTTAAGCAAAAAGATGGGTTTAGAGGGGAAGCGAAAAGCAAACTGACCGGCCAGGGACACAGCACAGACTTGGGAGCTGAAACTACATCCCCCACCAGTCCTGGAGCTGGGGTTTATCAAGGTAGCACAGATGTAGGGGGCTGACGCAGGGGGTAGAGCAAGCAATAAGTTCACAGATGAAGGAGGGTGACGCAGCATGCAACAAAACAAGCGTGGCACAGATGTTGGAAGTTGACACAGGGGGTAGAGCAAATAACAAACAAGCTAAGCCAGCCATTTACAGAAGCAGAATTTGGGGGTCAGGTTGACCTAATAGTCAACATGGAGTCAGCTCCACTCCCCCCAACATTTCCTACTATGTTTTCCTAATCAAGATGGAGTCAGCTCTACAACAAAAATATTGTTTTTCTCTGAAAGAAAAGTTTATCAGGGGCTGGGAAGGTAGCCTAGCGGTAGAGTGCTTGCCTAGCATTCATGAAGCTCTGGGTTCGATTGCTCAGTACCACATCTACAGAAAAATCCGGAAGTGGAACTAGCCTGGAGCAGAAAGAAGCTCAGGACAATGCCCATACCCTGAGTTCAAGCCACAGGATTGGCAAAAAAAAGAAAAAAAAAGAAAAGAAAAGTTTATCAGCAGCCACTGAATTATTCAGAAAAGTTATCGTTCTGATTTAGTTGATATTAATTTTTATAGTAATAAGGTTTGAATTCAGGGCCTCTTATTGCCTGGTACTGTACCACCTAAGCCAGAGCTCTCACTTGATTTGCTGGTTATTTTAGAGATGGCGACTTATAGACTCCCCACCCTCCACCCCCGGGTTGGCTTTAAACCGTCATTCATTGAATCGCAGTCTCCCTAGAAGCTGGGATAATAGGAGTGAGCAACTGGTGTATGGCTTATTTTAAAAATATTGGACTAAATTTTCCCAAAACTTCATTCAAGCTGTACTACATTGTTTGTAACTTCCTCATTTGCTTCCTGCTTTTCTCTGACGAACTTGCTCTCTTCATTCAGAATCCCCACTGCCCATGGGTGAGAAAGGACATTCAAGACACTTTTCTTTTTTTTTTCTTTCCTTTTTGTATTCCCACATGACATTGAAGGGCTGACTATAGACAGAAGGATTTCTCACATGAAAAATGTTCTTGTGGATTCTCATCAGTGTGCAACGTTTGATTCTATAAAAGAGGAGTAGATCAGTTCACAGATTTCCCACGAGTGACACTCACAGTTTCTCTCCACTGTTTGTTCTTTGAGGGAGCCAACCCTCCATGATGACTGAAGGCTTTCCCAGAGCTGCGATGTGCATAGTTTTTCTCGCCCCTGGATAGTCAGGCCTAAAGCCACTCACAAAGATGGTTTCTATTGGTGGTTTTTGTCTAGTATATGTCCTCTGGTGTTTTCTTAGATGAGTTGATTGTCTGAAGACTTTCTGACACAGATGAGACTCCTGAGTTCTCCCTCCGGGAGGATTGCTCTTACTTTCTAAGGTTACAGGGTATACCAAAACCTTCCACACACAGGTTGCATTTGTGTGATTGCTCTCATTTCTCATCCTGGCAAGGTTTAAATGAGATACTGAATGATTTCACTCACTTATGACATGCACCATTACTTTCTCTAGTGTGTATTTTCATATGGTAAACAAAGGCTGGAGCGCAAACAGAAAACGTTCCCACAGAAGTGACACTCATAGGGCTTCTCTCCAGTGAGTATTCTCTCATGTATGGCACGCTTAGATGACGTAGGGAAGGCTTTCCCACAGGAGCAACATTCATAGGGTTTCTCTCCAGTGTGTATGCTCTCATGTATGGCACGCTTAGATGACTTAGTGAAGGCTTTCCCACAGGTGCGACAGTCATAGGGCTTCTCTCCAGTGTGTATTCTCTCATGTGAGGCACGATAAGATGGCCTAGTGAACGCTTTCCCACAGGTGTGACATTCATAGGGTTTCTCTCCAGTGTGCACTATGCTATGTGTCTTAAGGTGACTTGGCCTTTTGAAGGCTCTCCCACAGATGTGACATTCATGCACTTTCTCTTCAGTGTGTGTTCTCTTAGGTGTCTTAAGGTCACTTGGCCTTTGGGTGGCTTCCCTACCGGGAGGACACGCCTGTGCTTTCTCTCCGGCATTTGCTCCTTCCAGATTTCCAAAATGAGAAGACTGAGTGACCCCTTCCCACACACAGAAGGGACCTTCATCTTCCCCTCCTCCAGTGAGCATGTCCTCCTGCTGTGGGATGTGACTTGGCTGAATGGAGGGGGCAGTAAACAGGTGGCTGTCATCAACTTCCTGTCTAGTGTCTCCTCCATCCTGACAACTGAGCTCCCTGGGTTGACCGAGTACATGCCCTAGGTCACTATCCCCACACGCTTTGTCTCCATCATGTGCAGTCATATGGTGACTGAACTTTGAAGGAACAAAGTCTGTCCTACACAAACTACAACCATGTGATTTCCCTCCAGTGTGAGTTACATTGTGTTTACAGTGTTTATTGCTCTCAACAAAGACTTTAGCACATAGACCACAGTCACACTGTCTGTTTTCCTTGAGAGACTTATTGCATTGTCTAATGTCTAATGAATTCTTCATAATGCCTTTACCATTTAGATGATCAATTTCTTTGTATTCCAGGTGCTCGGGTGTATGTGAATATTCATGGTGGTTCTCTCCCCGGTGTAGGCTAACACAGGAGATGTCTTCTGCATCCTTTAGCAAACTCTGTGTCAATGAAGAGCTGAGTCTTTGTTTCTGTCGAGTCATTCCTGTCAAGTGAGTCTTGCAGATAAAGAGATTTCTGCACTGATGGGGGCACGGGGACCTTATCGCTGACTTGTTCTATGTAAAAATGGCCATCTTTGCCATGTGGAAGGAAATGCCGGGGATGCCATCATCCCAAGACAGTGCTCCTCTAGGCTTTCACTCCCGGGCAGTCCCAGCGCTATGCTGAAAGAAGCATGGAGGGAGAAAGAATCCAGCGGCTGCCTCCAGCCCAGGATTTCCAGCTCCCTCAAGACACTTTTCATACTTCTCAGTGCCCAGGAATGACTGAGGTCAGTTCTCCGTCTCCAAGTAATTATCCAGAGAGAAACAGCTTTGTGAAAACCAGTCAGATAAAAGTTAGGGATATTCCATCCCTAAATAATGTTGCATTGGTGCCCCTGACTGTCATTCCTCAGGGTGGTTTAGAAAAGCTAAAAACAACAACAAAAAGAAAACAAAAACAAAACCACACCCCCCCCACCACCACCAAAAACCAGCATAAAAGGAGGTAACCTTGGAAGTCAAGGAGCAAGTGAAATTTTATTCCAGTGGCTGATTGCCTTTTACCTTCATTTTTGCCCTCCTTTTTCCCCTCTCTTTCCTGATAAAACAACCTATTTTTTCTAGCCATTATAAACGTTACAAAAAATTAGAGAACAAATTGGATGAAAAAAAATCTGAAAGCATCCAGCAAATCCCAATCCTTGCCATGTCTTTTCTTACCTCATTAGCTTCCTCTTCCCTCCCTTCATTCATCTTCCAGTTTTCTTTCCCTTTTCTTCCCATTTCCATCCTCTTTCGTCTCTATTATTTGTCTCCTGTTTTCCCTTTGTTCTATCTCTCTCTTTTCCTTTTATTTATTTATTTTTTCTGTAAAATATATCCAACATTTCTCTATACTCTTGGAATACCTGGGAGAACAGACTTGAGCACCCAAGGTTTTGTAGACACCCCATAAAACATTTCAGTTTGAAAAATAAGTTACCTCTCTCAAGAAAACTTCCTTGTGTAGCAGTATTCCCTAATTGCCCTACTTCTTATTATTATCATTGTTATTAATATTATTTTCACTATTACTATTTTTTTGTAAAGGTGGTATACAGAGGGGTTATAGTTCTATAAGTAAGCTCATGAGTATATTTCTTTTGAACAGTATCATCCCATCCTTCATTTTCTCCCATTCCCTTCCTTTCATCTCCCCTTCTCCTTAAGTTGTAAAGTTCATTTCCAACATAGTGTCTAGTGAGTGTCACTGTGACATTGCTTACATTGGTATTATTTTCACCATTTTCACCATATTTTCACCATTGTTATTTTGCATTCAGTCATCCTGTAGATACATTTCAGAGTCCTGTCTGTCCTTCCTTTCCTTTATGTCTAGATATTATTTCACTTAATCCTTCCCTTAAGTAATTATTCACAGAGAAGCCTCTGCCTATTTATAAGAGAGTTGAAATAATTTAAAAGGCGTATTTGTTTATCGTCAGGTTGTTTCTTCCTACTGCTTTTCTGCCTCTGTTCAAACCTACAACCTTGCAGGTGTATCTCAAGCTACATTCTTCAACCTGATGGTTCTTTTGGCAGATGGTTTGTGTGTCCTTTATGGATGTACACTAGTCTATTAATTTATTCTTAGTTTACTAATAATTTTTAACTTAGTGTATATTAATATATCTGCATTTAGGTAAAAGCCTAACTACTTGTATGTGCCAGTGTAAGGTACTTACCTGAACAGGCTTTTATTTAAGATTAATGATTGGTGTTTGTTTAACTCTCTTTCCTCCTCACACTACTATACACACACAATCATAATTACCACTGTGGGCTGTGTTTACCCAAGGGCAATTTGTCTTTGCTAGTGAAGACTCAAAACACACCTCCTGATTTTTCTCAGTAGATTCTTCCTGGGAACAGCAATCATCCTTTACTTGCTTCACTCTCTCTGCAGAAGACATTTCTATTTATTTATTTATTTTCTTATGAGTATGTTTCTAGAGACTTCTTTAGGCAAAAAACTCATAAAAAGATTTTATTTTGGTTATTTTTTTTAAAAAGGTCTTAATCTCACTGGGAAATGAGAAGTTATTTTATATTAGACATAAATCCTAATCATGAAGATGAATGGATCATGAAAATGTGGTATATATACACAATGGAATTCTATGCATCCTTCAGAAAGAATGGCATTGCCCCACTCACAAGGAAGCCCCCAGAGAGGAACTGGGATATTTTGATGTTTTTGCCCTCAGCATGTTGAAATAAATATGGTTTGAGCCACTAGTGTCAGACTCAAAACCAGTTTTAAAAAAAGCTGGAATAGAAAACTTGAATAGGAGTTGAAGACCAACCTAGAGAGAGGACAGGCAATAAATGAATACTTTTTGGTTGAGTCCAGTTATGTTCATATTTTCTAGTTTACGAATGGAAGACTAGCAACCCCACCCCCCCAAAAAAAGAAAGGTGTGGTGGTTTGTGCTGAGTTGTTAACTTCTTTTTTTAATACATATTTTTAAATTGCTATTCTCTCCTTTTCTTGCTGTTCTCCCTTCTCCCCAGTGATTAAAAAAGGAGAGCCACAGAAACCCTTCACTTGTTAAGGGCCAGAGAATTCCTGGTGATTATGAGACTCAGAAAGTAAAGTCCACAAACATCTGTCCCAAGACTAAATGCAAATGGCACATTTTAGAGTGTAAAAGGTCCTGGGGTTACATATCAGAAAAGATCCATATTAGGAGCCACATAATTATTAATACTGGAACTAAGGCTTGGATATAGATAGTCAAATAGTCTCTCCCATAATGTTTCATTTTATTTTCAAATGTAAAATGAAAAAAAAGCTCTGGGAATTAAAAAAAATAAAGGTAGGAAGAAAAAAGAAAACATGTCCTTGAGAATCAAGGACGTATGATGTTTGTAATGTATAATAGAAGAATATTAACTTTCAATAGCCATTTTAATCACCCTTGAATCTCTGCTTTATTGACATCAAAATAATTTCACTTAAAAGATAACTGTATCACTTATGGTGAAAACTCAGATTTAACTGAGGAAAGAAAAGTACAATCTTTTTTAGTGTGTTCACAATTTGTTTTTTTAAGTCATCATAAAGATAATCCTCATTAGCTCTCTGAGTCCAGGTAATTGAAGTCAGTTTACCCATTCCAGTTGTGGGCAGCCAGCCCATTCCACTTCATTACCTAAAGAGAGGACTCCCTTCTAACACAGAAGCCAGGAACTTAAACATTTCCTAGACCACCCAATTGCCATTGTTGACACCAAGTGATGCATACATTCATGCATTAAAAGAAGGGATAACTACCCCTATGTAAACAGACAGGATGACTTTTTTTTTTCTGAACTAATTATACCTTTGCCTCAATTCTTCACATTGTGAATGTGAAATATTACCTTGCAATTCTTACATTAACTTGTCTTATTGCAAAACTAACATTCAAATACTTCTTCGAGTGTAAGGTAGGCAGTGTGACATTTGCAGGTTAAATTAAAAGGCAATTAAAATGTAATAATTCTCACTCTGACGGGAGCAGTGTAATGGAGATGGTACCATATGAGAACATCAATTTATTTTTTTTTTAAAAAAAAACAGTTTTAGGGAAAGAAAAACTCCTTATTTTTTCCCCCAAAATCCTACTGCATTAGCCTTTACCACATTGCTAAACATTGCTTTAGCTTTCTACTTTAATAGTGGCAAACTCTGAGGTCTGACATGAAATAGGCTATTTTATCTGAGATGGTTTAAGCTGGCCTAAGGAGTGACAGGAGAATACAGCAGGCAGTCAGTGCTAATGACAGCATACCATTTTTATAGACTAAAGGTCGAGCAATGAATTTCAATTATAGAGTGTCAGGATGCCCAAATGCAGGTACCTGATAACAAGTCAGAAGCTCACAGTTCCTGTAAGACTTCTGTAGAATTTCAATAAAGCTCTTAGCTCTTAGCACAGCCTCTTTTTAATGTCTCATTTTTTTTCTTTGCCAAAAGCCAAGAGATGTAATCTTTTCTGAGCAACCCCATCTATAGCGCCCTTCAGCCATCATGTTGAAATAGCTAAATGAAGCATGCCTTCGTAACGTATGGGCTGCCCTGTGGCTCATCTCCCAATGCATCTGGGACTGACAGAGAGAGTAGGCATAGATTTCTACCTGTACTGTTTAAATGGAGCTTTCCGAAAAATGTATTATTTGTTCAGCAATAGCAAATACCCCATGATGACCAGAGAAAGCCATTTTCCTGCCAAATATTTGAACAGGTTTGAGGGAAATGCATAATGGTAAGAGGCCACACGACTCTCTCCAAATGGAACCTGTGACGATTTCTACTCACAAAAGTAGTAACTCTCATAGATTCTATTAAGTTCACTGCCCATAATCATCAGGAGAATGATAGGGAAGGCAAAATGAGAGCAAGCAGAGTAATTGCATTCGTTTTATGTTGGAATGAATGATAACTAGGTTGAGTTCTCTGTTTAGTTAATATACATGTATATATCATTATATATATATATATATAGTATGTATAGATACTTGATAACTGGGTTGAAGTATCTCCTTAATGTATATGTATACACATAAATATTACATAAATTTATTAAATGCAATATTATACATAATAAATATATTGCATATAATAAGCTTTATATATTATGTATGATAGATATAGATATAGTATCATAACATGCCCTAACCACTTCTATACTTTCTCCCTGAACTTGTTTAACTGATAGTGTTGCTTAATAAAGGGGTACAAAAATTTTGCTGAGCTCCAATACATTTTTATTGCTTATGTGCTAACCTTCTTTTTTCCTCTCCTGTAGACACCACCTACCAGCAGTAAATTCTGTTGACTCTGGTTTTAAAATGAAACCTGAATGGAACTGTTTACCCTACCTTTCCTGTCACTCTTATAATACCAGCTTCTGGCTGGGATGCAGGGGTTTCTCCTACCCTTTCAACATTCTTTCCAAACTATCAAAATGGTTGATTGCTTTGAACATCTCATAAAGCCATATTTTTCTTTAGATTAGAAATCTTTACCTTCCTGTGTACTTATGATAAAAGTAAAACAAAAATAAAACTGTTCTTAAGGGTGATGTTGATCAAGATGTACATATAAATGGACATGCTGAGTTGAAATCTTTTTGCTTAATTATTTATGGGTAATAATTTTTTAAAAAGAACAAAATATTAGTCAGGAAGAAAAAAGAAGAAGAGTTACTATGATCTGGGTCTTCTTGCTACAACTTTTTGTTCGTTCCTGTGCTGGTTTTTAGGCTTGATCTCAAGGTCTCTGTACTATCCCTGAGATATTTTGCTCAACGCTAATGCTCTACTCCGGAGCCACAGTTCCAGATTTTTTCTGGTTACGTGGAGATTTAGAAGTCTGGAGAACTTTCATACTTGGGCTAGCTTCAGACTACGATCTTCAGATCTCAGCCTTCTGAGTAGCTAGGATTACAGGTGTGAATCACCAGAGCCAGCTGTAAGTTGTTTTTACACTACTATATCATTGGCAATGCTAATGGATTTTATTTTCTTGTTGTGTTCAAAAACAAACCCAAGACTTTGTACAAGCTAGTGAGTTTGAATGAGAACTTAATTTAAGATAGCTTTTGAGAACTGAAGTATATGTCTCATGAATTAAGTACAGGACTGAATAATTTAAGAGCTGAAAATTCCAAAGCACTTAATTTTTTTTTATGATAGAACTTGTTACTTAATTTTGTGGATAGCCAAATACAAATGATATTCATGATCTGCTGCTGACATTGTGCAGAAATGAAATAGTCATTTGAGAATATTTTTCCCAAAGTAATTATTAAGAAGTAGCTCTTACTTTGGCCTAAGTTTCTGCCTGACTTAGTTAGCCATATTTTCCATTGCAATTTGTCTTGTTTTATATCTTCTGGAAACTGGTATTTTGTTCTTTCATTTCCACAATTTCTGTCTTGCTTGCATGTTCTACTAAATGCATGCTTGCAAATTATGTGTGCATGTCTATTTTGAGCCTTTCAATGCATTCACCATTAAATAATTTCAAAGGGACCGTAAGTATCTCTATTTTTTCCACAATGTTCATTTATATATAAATTCTCAGGTAGAGTGCTTATTAGGCTTACACATTTTCAACTAATAATCTTAGGCATAAAGTATACTTGACTATTTTAATGCAAGATAATACATTCATCTTTCTAAGGAACAATGGGAATCATGGGAAAGAGTTTTACTATAGAAGACTTACTATTTCTTGCAAATTTTTAACATATAAACTGATAGGTATGATTTTCATTGCTACTACTAAATATATTATCTTGTATTTTGAGAATTTGATTTCTAGTCCAAAATTTAGCCATGAAAATATTGTATACTAGCGGATATTCTAAACAAGTTTCTAAGTATACAAAACTACAGGGAAAAAATCTACACATTACTGAACTGTAAAAAATTAGTAAATCTTGTATATATTGCAAAGATTTTAGTCTTTAAAATTTATTACCTCACTGCTAGCTCTAGTCCATTATAATGGCTCAAAACTAGTGTAGAGTTTTTAATTCTACCTTGGTTTGACTGTTTATGAAAGGAATAAGATCATTTCTATTGTTTGACTTGTAATAGAACTATTTTTCTTAATTTAAGTTTAATAATAGATCTGGAATGGTGACAGATGCCTGTAGTTCTAGCACTTGGGAATCTCTGAGTAAGGGCATGCTGAATCCAAAGCCATGCTGGCCTAGCTCAAAAAAAAAAAAACATACCAGTTAAATATCAAAAAATAATAAAGGTGTCTAAAATATCTGTTAGTAAGAGGTAGCTATGTCAGTTCTGTCCATTGGTTTTTCTGGAATTTTTTTTCAATTCTTTGATTGATAGTACTGTACACAATCTTCATTTTATATTTCTTTTCAGAATTATAAGACTAAGTTAATTTATTACTTTTCTACAAAAGAAACTTTTAAAAGTTTGATATTCTCTGAATGATCTTATTGAAATACAAATATTAAAAATGTTTGAGAGACTTTAGAACTTAAAAAGACAAATGGTTTAGTAAATGTTAAAACTTGATTTAATGCAATTACTGATTTCTGAAATCAACCAGCTAAGAAATTTAAGTGAGAGATACCAGCCACTAGATATAAGCTTTGTTAAAGAAACCAATTCAATTTAATAGTTTCCCAATTATATTTTATCATGAGTTATATGTTCATTTATGAATGAGATAGTAAGGTAGCATAGTATATGGTACATAGAAATAAATATGTTGTCATCTGCAAGACCACTTGTCTGAATTGCATTAATAAAATGTTAGAAAGTTCAAAACAAATAGCACAATCTGTAGTAGACAGAAAGGCATGCTGTGAACTTAAGAATATTGTTTCTATGAGCTAACCATTTTGAGTTTTTCTTTGCTAGCGATTATAAATATATCTACAATTTATTCAAAATCATAATTAAGGAAATTCAAGAAAAAAACAGACTAAATAAATTTAAACCAGGCTGGTAATGTGGCTTAGTGATAGAGTGCTTGCCTAACATGCATGAAGTCCTGAGTTCTATTTCTCAACACCACATAATTAGAAAAAGTCAAAAGTGGTATTGTGGTTCAAGAGATAGAGTGCTAGCCTTGAGCAAAAAGAAGCCAGGGACAGTGCTCAGGCCCTAAGTCCAAGCCTCAGGACTGAAGAAAGAAAGAAAGAAAGAAAGAAAGAAAGAAAGAAAGAAAGAAAGAAAGAAAGAAAGAGAAAGAGAGAGAAACTTAAACCATAACATCATATACTAAAACTAAGAATTGCCCGTACAAAATTCTGCAATGGTTTTTCTACTCAATTCAAAAAAAATAAATTTAAGAAAAAGGGAACTTATAGACTATAACAACCTGTCTATATTTTTTCAGGCAATGACTTGTCATCAAAATTGGGAGGGAAATAAATCGGCTTTGTTGAGGATTCAGTGATTATTTATTATCTAAGAATAGGTGGCTCTTAATAAGACATTTTGAAATGAGTCATATAGAAAATATTTGAAATCTATTTCTTTTCAAAGTCCCTAGAAATTTTTACTCTAAAATGCAGAGTGTAAAGTGCAGTCAGAAAATAGAACTGAGCTTTCCTCACTAAATCCCAAGAGGAAACAGAGAAGTGTGTCAATTAGTATAACCATCTCCATACCTGTAGTCTCTCTCATTCAATCAGAGTAACAAAAAAGACAAAATAGAACAAATAACCTGAGAAACAAAGGCAAAGGGAACTTGCTGCTCAGAAAATGACTAAGCTTTTGTAATAAGAATACTGAGAACCCAAGACTAATATAGAACTATGTTTTGTTACTTTTAGAAGAATATAAGAGAAGAACATCATGAAATTATGATAGTCATAGAGAAGTTATGGTCTAGCAGCTGTAAAGGTAACGGATCTTCTAGAACAGGACAAAGAAGAATTAATGATGCCTGACCTATCCCTTCTGACCTTTCCCTGTAATATTCATGGACTACAACGGAACAAACACATAGATGCACTAGCATCGGAAGTTAGGAATATTCCCAGCAACTAAAACGATTTTCTGCACACCAAATTGCTAAGATACAATAGTCGATCTGGGGAGGAAAAATGATAAAGATATTAGTATTATCTCTCGTGTGTACCTGAATCTAGGTACTTAATTAAAGTTCTAATTTGAAACCATGACCCAGTTTGCAAAATTTACTCTCTGGGACAAACAAGACAATTTTACATGCACATCCTGGTTGCTTTGTGAAAGGTGAAAGAAAAGGTTGAAGTCTGAAAAAGAATCACCAGAGAATGGTACACTCTGCTTCTTGTAAGCTAGGGGACACTAGACAAAATAAAAATATTGTCAGATGTTGGTGGCTCACACTCTTAATCCTACCTACTTAAGAAGCTGATATCTGAGGAATGTGGTTTGAAATAAGCCCAGACAGAAAAAACAATCTAAGAGACATTTTAATGAAGTGGAGAAAGCAATCCAAAATTTATTGGGAATAATAAAAGCTCCAAATATCAAAAACAATTCTTAGCAGGAAGACCAATGCTGGATGAATAGCAACACTGAACTTCATGCTCGCCTATAAAGCTGTAGTAATAAAAAAAACAGCTTGGTAATGGAACAAAAATAGGCCTGATGACCAATGGAATATAATAGGAAACCTAGAAATGAACCCATAGAACTACACCTCCCCCCCCTTATATTTGATAAGGGAGTCAAAATCATGGGTTGGAAGACAGCCTCTTCAACAAATAGTGCTGGCAAAATTGGCTATACACATGCAGAAAACTGATGTTAGATCCTTATTTCACCCTATACCAGAATAGGTTCTAAATGGATCAAATAAGGCCACAATAAAGCTACCAGCATGACCATACTCTTTGCAGCATATTTACCATAACTAAGATATGGAATCAGCCCATATGCCCCTCAGTAGATGAATGGATCTAGAAAGTATGGTGTATATACACAATGGAAACCCATTTCCATCAGAATCATTTTTATAATAACAATAAAAATGAATGAGAAAAAATTCTATGAAATTATTGTCTTCAACAAACTAGTGAAAAGCCAGAAGTGGAAAGTAAATTATTACCACAAAGCATGCAAATAATCTTGAATGTTGAAATATTAGTATATATTGGAGTCTGCTGAAGCATAAATGCCTCAACTTTATCTGGAAAGATCATGGAAACCAATTAAATGTAAATTCCCTGTAAATAATTTACTTTCAATAGAGACCCCACCAATTCTTAGAACACTGTTTTATTAAAATGGTGCCATCTGAAACTGGACCTATGGACTGTAAAATTCATATAATGGCATTCATTTAATACATACTCACTGATTATTTACCCTCAGACCATGGTCAACTGTTCAATTAACAATGAATGGGATGCTGTACCAATGAACGACAATCTGACCTTGCTCTATACCCTAGGGGTAGAAACCTGAATCTTCACTTGAGCCTTGCAACTGTGGCTGTGAAAAGACATTTGACCTTTTTATAGTCTAGTTTCTCAATTTTTAGGTTCTCATTCTTAAAAGAGGAAACAAATTATATTATTTTTATTGTACTTACCTTTTACTTTTGTGTTTCTTTAATTTTCCATTTAATTTTATTGTCAAGGTGATGTACAGAGATGTTATAGTTACATATATAAGGCAACAGAGTACATTTATGTACCTAAGTATGTCTTCCTGTTTTCCACATGCATAATGATACATGATTATATTTAACTATTTATGTTTATGTGCTTATCAACCATCCACGTATAGATGTACAGTACTTGTATGGACATACTGGCTAT
Organism: Perognathus longimembris pacificus; assembly: GCF_023159225.1. Taxonomy (NCBI): domain Eukaryota; kingdom Metazoa; phylum Chordata; class Mammalia; order Rodentia; family Heteromyidae; genus Perognathus; species Perognathus longimembris. The sequence continues at coordinate 15,266,801 of NC_063170.1, forward strand.
GTAATGTATAATAAATGTTTGTATAGTGTATGTATACATACATACATACATATATCTGAATTGAAAGAATCAAGTTAGAATTGTATTCAGCATATGGTCTGTGTTATGAAAGAATATAAGAGAAAATCATCACCATATAGAAAAATTAGGATTCTTAATTACCTGTTTTAATATAAGCATACAAATTGTAATGAGAATACATTATTGGGCAATATCAGAGGGTATTATTTTGTGAGGGAAATATGAGATGACTTGGTAAAAACATACATTTTGTGACAGTTCTGTTCATTTAGATATTTTAAGAAGTAGTGACAAAAAAAGTATTAAGAATGGTTATGGGGGCTGGGAATATGGCCTAGTGGTAGAGTGCTTGCCTCATATACATGAAGCCATGGATTTGATTCCTCAGAACCACATATATAGAAAAAGCCAAAAGTGGCACTGTGGCTCAAGTGGCAGAGTTCGAGCCTTGAGCAAAAAGAAGCCAGGGACAGTGCTCAGGCCCTGAGTTCAAGCCTCAGGACTGGAAAAAAATGGTTATGGGAAGTTGGGCAGAGGGACACACACCTGTAAACCTCAGCCCCTCTTGGGAAGGCTTAAATAAGAAAACTGTGAGTTTGAAGCCAGACTATCTAGGCTACACAGAAAGCTCCAGGTCAGCCTGAATTCATAGAACAAAGACAAACAGAAAGAGAGGGTGCTGGTCAACTCAACAGGACTCATAAGATTGTTAGGAGAGAAAGGGGAGACTTCAGTCTAGAGTAGGACTTTAGTGGAAATACTTAATAATATTATGTTCCTTTGCAAGCTGCTTGAAGTTGTTCATTCTGTTCAGAGGAGGAGGGTGATTGAAGGATTTAATGAGTCAAGTATCTGTTCTACAGTTTATCTTACACTAGTGAGATTGTTCCTACCTGGATATAAAAGCATGCCACATTTAAAAGATAAGCTTAAGATTTCTCCTGAATCTTGATACTGTTATTTTGAAAGTTTGCTAAGTAATATTCTCTCATTTGCTAAGTCAAATCTCTGTTACAAGTTATTTCAAATCCCTATAAAACATTATCAGATCTTTTCTTTTTTAAACAGCAATTACTTAATATCTTTAATTCATCTGATGCAACTAAAATATGTTCTCTGGCATTCAGGAAGTTACTAAATTAAGCTGATGTATTTTATCCCTAAGAGCCTTACAGATCTGGGTTTTTGTGGTGCTCTGCCATTTTAAGAATAATTAGGGGTTTTAATCTGTTGAGTACCAGTTCATTAGTGCTATATCATGTTGTCAAATTGACATGACACCGTTTATTTTGCCTGAGAGCAAATCCACACTGAAGTTTAAAAAGAGATGCTTCAATTTCCTTCTTCACAGAATGTAGGAGTTAGCACATCTTGTTGAGCTGAATTTGAATTATGGATTTACCGGTCTTCCTCACATAGCTTGTGCTTGAGCATATAATAAAGGGGTACTCTAGAACTCTCAACAAAGAATTAGCTCAATCACAAAAACTGACAGCAAGGAAAGATGTGCAAAGGGGACGTACTCTGAATTGATCATTTTCCGAGGTTCCTAGGGAAAGTCTTTTGCCATCTCCTTAGGTACATCTTCTTGCTCTGAGCTTAAACTTTCTATTTCCTGCATTGAAGTATGGTTTCAATCCAATGATTGCTTTGCAAATCTGATTGTTTCTTCCTGTTCTTAAAGCCAGATCGTTATACTAGATTATGCATCCATAATATTTAAAGGTATAATCAGGTATTCCAGACTCTGGAGAGAGTTTAGAAACGTTTACATCGATCTTTGAGGAACCAGTGAGGAACAGTTCTTTGAGGAACAGTAAGAAATAATCACTTCTCTTGCTAACAGATTAGAGAAGATATCCTGGTAAATGTTATTATGGATGGTAAAAGAGTATGCTCGGATCGCAAGGAGACATGAATGAGGAGGTAATGGAGGATTTACTAGCCTGCATCCATTCTGAAGCTAACAAATCCATGTTTGAGTCCATCATTTTTCTTCCCTCCATCTCTTCTCCCTCATTTGCTGTTTACTCCAGCTTGAATTCGTCAGGCATTTGGACATTGCTGATATCAAATATCAGAACTATATTGGATATGGAGAGTGATGATAAATATGCTGTCTTAAATAGGCTCGACATGGCTATGAGGCTCGACATGGGTCGACATGGCTATGAGGATGGATTTCTCTGTAATTGTGTGGTAAGCTCAATAGCAGACTGACTTTCACATTCTTGCCTCACATTTCTTGTGAAGTTTTACTAATATCACCTATGCAGGGCTTAATTTTCCCAGACACCATAACCACATCACCCACCAAAAGCAGACTCATTGCAACCTTCAGTTTGCCTAATTACCGACCTATGTTTCTCTGTATTTGTCCTAAAGGAAAGCCTTATTTCTGGGACTATCAGGTCACAAAGCTGGGTTTTTGAACATGATGGTACTCTGCTCCCCTTGAATTTTAATGTCACGGTTTACTTTTCTTATCGTTCCTCAATGAGACAAATACTTACCACATACCCCCGGCATGTTTCTTATTGCTAAAGCCTTATGAGGTAATATGTCAATAAATGGTTAACATGTGACTTGGAATAGATGACATAGGTCATGTAGAATCTAGATAGTTTGTTAGCTGTGATTGCATAGTTGGACAGAACAGAACAGTTGGAGACCAATGCTTTCCCTGTGTCTCCCATAGACATGGATTGAAAAAGGCTTGCGAACCCATGGTCCCACATGTACGTGTCAGAATCTCACAGGGAGACTGCTAACACACAAATGCTTAAAGCATCTCTATTAAGTGAATAAGGGAAGAAAGGTCTCCAAATGTATAAAGCACACATAATGGATGATTATGAGTGCATTTAACTGGAACTTGGGCATGTATGAGTATGCTTGAAATGGCTGAGGGAAAATGGTTTCTTACGCCTTCTTTTTCAGAATGTTTAAGTGGTTACTAAATCAGTTCAAGGGTAAGAATGACAATATAAACTGAGGATTGAAGTTCTGGGACCTGACATTGCTGCACAGAGGTTCGCACAACAGCCAAGGGGGATGGCACCTTCATGAATCAAAATAATGGAACAATGCTCAACATAATGAAGATGAATAGTGTGACTTCAGGCATTGATAGACTTGTATTTTCCACGATGAAAGTGTAGGCTAGTGCAGATTGGAAAATTGCTAATTAGCATATCCAAACAGACAGGAAAGAGCCGCATATACTTACTCAAAGTTTTCAAATATTTTCCAAAGGAATGGTATCACTGTTTGTGCTATCAATAATTAACAGTGCAAGACAAGTTGATGTTCTCATCTCATTTTTTATTTGAAACTAAATTTAGCCACAAGCATCCTAAAATAACGAGCTGTTTTTTCAGCATTAAATAGTCACAACTTAAAGCAAGTAGCCCTAAAGATAATAATCTAAAAATAATACACTCAAAATTTTCATTGCAAAAATAGTCAAGTTTTCAAAAAGAAATCTGATGTGAGACTCTGCTGTTGAATGGCATCTCTTAGACCAAAATGACTTGGGTTGAGATAATTCAAATGTTTTTTTCAAGATAACTTAAAAGATTCTTCACATGTCACTATCAGCTTGACTTTGCAGCTAAATTACCTGAGCTAAGCCTTTGGGACTTTAGGAACAGTTTACACCTCCATATGTTTTGCTTGTATGTCCCAAGTGACTAGAAAATATTTGGCATGTGGTTAGGTGCTCATTATATGATAACTGAATGAGTGAATATTTTAACAGCGTCTTCATTCTCTATACTTGGAATGTTCATTGTTCTTTATTCAGAGTACCCTAACATAACCTTAAGCACCTTAACTCAAGCTTTTGGGCCCCTGTGGAAACCTCACAATAGTCCTTGAAGAAGGCCTTGGGCAGTAAGAACTAGAATAGTGATTACTTAGCAGCCAGTCTAAAAAAGAGAGTCATGTCTAAAGGTCAGGAGATAGCTTTCCCTCTATTTAGAAGTCAGTAGCTGTATGGGCTTCTGAATAATTTACAAAGGACTTATTGTAGTACATATTTACTCTCCTTTAAAGAATAATATATCCAAAATTTTGGAAATATAAAAAATGGAAAAGGGAACAATCACAATGTGAAAATACTTATTTCCCCCCAATCCTAGCAAACCACCATCATAGTTTTGATATATCATTTCCACACTTGACCTTCAATATACATGTGGGAGAGAAAGGGGAGATTAAATAGAAGTGGGGATTGGCCAATTCTTATGTGTTTTCTGCTTTTCTAAAAAAAAAAAATCACTTAAGAATATCTCATACATTTTTCTTGTCATTACACAATTGTGGCAATATTTCATACTGTAGAATAGTGTACATATACATGTATTTTTCATTTTTTAGACTCCTTGTATGTTTTCACCTGTACACTTAATGGGGGAAGACATTGCTAATTTTTCTACAAACTGGGATTAATAAGGTATGGCCACATGAACACTGATTCTCAATGGTAAATGTAAGTTAAGAGGATAAAAGAAATAACTGAAGCCAGTTGCCTGTGGCTCAGGCCTGTCATCCTAGCTACTCAGGAGGCTAAGATCTGAGGATTGTGGTTCAAAGCCAGCCCAGGCAGGAAAGTCCATGAGACTCTTATCTCCAATTAACCACAACAATCTGAAGTGGAGCTGCGGCTCATGTGGTAGAGCACTAGCCTTAAACACAAAAAGCTCAGGGGCAGTGCCCAGGCCCTGGGTGCAAGCTCCAAGACTGTCACCAAAAAATGAAGGAAAAAAAGAAAAAGTAGCTGAAGCACATTGCTCCTTTGATATGCTGTTTTTACATCTGATTAATCCGATAGCTTCACTCACTTCTTTAGCAAAAGGAGTCACCATATTTCTTTTCAGATACCCTCGTGTAGCACTTAGCTACTTTCTCAAGCTGCCACTTTCTGAATGCTTTCCAAACAATGCTATAGCAACCACAAAACTTAAAAAATATCATTGTAAGAAAACAAAAAAAATTTCAGTAATACTAACAATACAATATGTTGTAATCCAACTATATAACTGGGAGAGGTAGAGGGAATTTGGAGGGGAGAAGCTGGGAGAACAATGAGGGAGGAGGTAAAAAGTTGGATAGGAAATGTACTCACTGACTTATGTATGAGACTGTAACCTCTCTGTACATCACTTTGGCAATAAACAAAAACAGAAAAAAAATCAATTGGCTTTCTATAACTGTGTACTGGCTTTCCATTACTATAACAAATGTTTGCTATAACCAACTTATGCGAGTTTGTTTTGCCTCGTGGTTCTATAGGTTTTGGTCTGTGTCTGACTGGTCTTTGTTTTGGATCCCCGTGGGTGCATGGAACAAAGCAGAGCTCGCGCCTCCTGATCAGGAATCCAGAATAGAAGGGGCAACATTGGCCTAAAACTATGTCTATTTGACCTTAACGTAGATGCTCCTTTCAGTTCATACCATTGTGCATGCCCTAGGAAATAGTAACATTTTTTTCATTGAGTTGTGATGAGATCTGAATGTGATTACCTGTATGCTGACTGGTTATTAAGAGATAATTGATTCATATTCAATAAGCAACAATAAACATATACACAACAGCATTGTGTGTGAAATCAATGTAAATTATCATAGCATGCAGCCTGCATGTCTTCTTGTAGAGATTGACTCATTCTCCTGCAATGCTCATAAAGACTAATTTGCATCTTCTTATAAGAACACTGGGCTTGATGAATGAATTGCAGAATACATATGGAACAGTGTTACCACAAAGCCCTTTCATATCTAAGGCATTGTTTCACACAACTAGTAATTAAGATCTACTAGCTGTTGAGAAACTGTAACCTTGAAATACATTTTGGCTGTGTGTATCACAAAAAAGCATTTTATGATTTTTCATATAAACATGCATGGGTTTAGAAGTTCCGGTTATTAAATGAATAAATAATGTGGCAAGTGCAGAGAAAATAGCAATTTGAATAAGAAACAAGAGTTGTTGGGAGTATCTCTATGACTTATTGATAATGATTAACTGTTTAAATTAGATCCTGGAATATTCATAACCATTGTACAAACTCTAGTTGACAATTTTAGCTCTATGGACTTAATATATGACACATTTTCAATGTAAGCTAATTTGTCTAATAAGGTGATGAAAAAATTCTGTTCAATGAAGCAGCTTTATAAAGACTGTAATTTAAGGACATTAGAGCATTAAGCAATCATTTCATGCTGTTTCTTGCCTGTGTGTTGAACAACTTACATACAACCCCCCAATCTGATACTTCAGAATAGTTCTAAAAAAGTTAAAATAAAATGGAAGCTTCTTTCTTCTGGATATAATTGTCCCCAGGTACAAAATTCAGAACAAAACAAATGTCTAATTTGCATCTCTCATAATCAGACATCCCTTCAAATGTGCAATTAACCTGATGTTGAATTCAATCTGAATGGTTATGAGATTGTTAATGTGATGAGGTTGAGTTTTCTATTTTTTTAAATTTCTTTTGTTAGTAGTGGAAATATCTAGTTATATGCTTCAGATCTTGTTTTTTTTTTTTTTTTTCAATTCCAACTTATACCTGAGATGAAGTAGTTCAAGAGTTGGCCTTCTGAATCCAGGTAACTCCTTTGTGTTTGTCAGCTCTCTATTAATATAACAAATATCTGATGCTATAAGCATCAAGGAAGGAAGGAAGGAAGGAAGGAAGGAAGGAAGAAGAAGGAAATAAGGAGAATAAGGAAAGGAAATAAGAAGAGAGTTAGTGAGAGGACAGGAAGGGAATAAGTGGGAAGTGTGAGTAATAGTGTAAATACAATAAAAATAATTCTGTAAACTGTAATCAAAATATCATAAAAGAATGAAATATATATATATGAAAGTATTACAATGCAACATACTACTCTGTGCAATTAAATAAACTAATTACAAACAGAAAGAAAGAACTGTAATCTCACAATTTCCTTGAGGGTATGCCATTAGTGACCTAAAGACTTCTCTCTAGGACCTACCTCTAAATTCTCCAACACCTCCTATCTGTACCATCGTTAGGGACCAAGTCCACAATATATGGACTTTTAAAGAACATATAATTCCATACTGTAGCAGAATAAGTTATTCAATGTGCATAAATAATTTTATTTTGAAAATATTTTTGCATGAATAGAGACTTTTCTTTCAGTGTGATTTATCACAGAAAAGAATTTATATATAATCACATTTAAAATGATAAGGTAGTTGAGAGGAAATATTATCAGCAAATCTAAATCAGTCTTTATTACCCACACAAATGCCTGATACATGAATTGATTTCCCTTTGGTCCTTGAGTTTCTTAATGATCCTTTATGTTTTCATGTTGCTTTATTCTAAGACATAAGATCTTGGCAATGCTGCTAAAGCAAAATTGGGAGGGATGAATAATGAAGATTCAGGCATGAACAAAATGCAATTGTGTTTATTCAATTCCCCACCCATAATTGTAGGTTATGCATTAGTGTAGTTAAGCAAATGAAAGGCCACTTGTAATTATTTCTAAGATCATTATAATTCAAGGACTGAGTTCAGGAAATAAGAGTGCAATCGGGCATCAGGGCAATGAGGAAAAAAAAACTATTTCTTGTCATCAAGAGTTTCTAGTGTTGTGGAGAGACAGAGAACATGCGATGAGGTTTGTAACAATTTATTTTATAGACTTCAGTTCAAAAAAACGCTTTTGAGCACTACACTCATTCTGAGAATATAGAGTTTAGAGTATAATAATCTCTCTTTTCTCAGAGTACCTGGGAACGAATGCACAAATCTCAGATGGTTGGAAAGCAATTGTAATACATCTTCTGAGTTCACTGTTGAACTCAGTATGCTAATTTCAAACAAACAAATCTATGCTAGTCATGGTATGTAGAGATTCAAATCAGACACATTTCCTGAGCACCCTAAGTGTGAATCAGTCTTAAATTTTACCCCTCTATTACAGAGAGTGGTCATTTGAGAGAAATGGTATGCAAATGCTTGAAAGTATAAACATGTAGATAGTTTTAAAATCCTCCAATTCTACAATGCATATAAAAAGAGTGTGGGAAAGTACAGAAGAATAAGTGTAGTTGATTGGAAGAAATTCATCTCTCTGTGAGGTACATAAAAGCATGTAGACATATTTGGGAAGTTGCTATTAATAACCAAAAAGAAATTAATGAATCATTGGTCTGAAGGCAACGAAGAATTATGAATATAATGAAGAGTGCATGGTATGCATTCCTCTACTTGATTAAAGAAACAGTTATTCAGTGACGAGAAAGGTGAATGGTGAATGATGCCCTGTGATTACCAAATCTTTTTGGAAAGCTCAATTTCAAGACAGGTGAACTCCTGTATTCATTACCACCATGACTGAAAAAAATGTGTTACTTAGAGGTAGATTTAGTATTTCTGAACCCTCTATGGACTAGGCAGGAGTCAATTCCAAAGAAATGTGAAGGTGAGATACTATCGCAAGAGGCTTTTACTTCATGACAGCTCTATGAGTAAACAGGAATATGAAAGCCTCACCCAGGAACCCTCAAATCAGCAATAGTTCTAGTGCAGTTGTGCCTTCTATGAAAATTTGGCCCAGAAGATAATTCTCATATTGGCCTCTATGCCTCCTTTACTTTCACCTAACCAAGAAGAAAAGCTATCAGAATCTCTCCTGCCAGAATATTTTTGGTGGATGATATATGCTGACAGGAGGCATATGCAAAATCATTTGCCTCTTGGGACTTAGTATAAGCCATCCATTCCATAGCCTTTCCTGCATCCCCAGTATTTCAAGAAGAGCCAGAATGCCTGGAGCAACAGGAAAACAGTTGTAAATACTAAATGCTCTTTTAAAAGCATCTTTCAACCTTCACTGCCAGACTTGAATAATCACTGAGAAAAAAGTGAATCTCTGAAATTATGACTATATAAATATGCTCCACTCACTTGCCTGAAAGTATCAAGTTGGCTTTGAATAGTAGAGTAATAAACAGAATGAGGCTGGAGAAAATTTTAGGTGGCTACAACTAAAACTAGAAAAGAAGGAAGAATATTAAAATATTTGGACTCACAAGTCTAAGGACAACTATCTGAAGACAAGTATCCACCAATCCGAAAACAGGACCTAATTCTAAAATAGGTAGTAAGTTTAGCACAGCTCAGTCCCTAGAGTATGATAATTTTTCAGAGAATCTTCCAGTTGTCATTAAGGAAACTGAAAAGTAAAACACCCATTGACACATTTTTATGGAAAACCTGACATTATGCCTGGTTGTCTGATTCTTTTGAAGAGCTTAGATCTAGAATTGTTTAGGGGAAAGACATTATTAGCTAATGGTCATTGATGTAATGGGCTTTTAAAGCTAGTTATTTTTGGTACTCACAAAAGCATCCATTCCATGTCAGGGTGCTGAACAATGATGATGTAACCTTGTATATTGTTTGTTGATTGGATACAGCACCACTAACATTGTAAAGCTCTTAAATAAGTCATACAAGTCCATGATTGGCCAATGAAGCCTGCTACCAGGTTACCTGACCATCCACATGTTGCATGATTAGAAAGCAGTGACAGAGAATTTCTTGTTACTCCATGGGAGTAATTTGGAACGCTGACTATATAGAATCATAGCTTCATTGTTCAAGTATGAGTAAGCCCTGCCCAGGGAATCATTCCGGAGGCTTCTGCTCTGTGAGTGGTCTGATATTGGCCTACATAATTCCTTTACTTCACTCTAGTAATGGAAAGCATCTACTCTTCTTGTTTTTATTAAATTGCATTTGCAACCAAAACAAAATAAAAGTTTATTGTGTGTACCCTCAAACTGCAAAGAGACATAACTTAAGTGTCTCTTGCCCATTTTATATGCATAGTAACATTTGAGTAATTTAACTTTGTGTCATGTGTATATTGGCTCAAAACAGCATCTCTGGAGGCCTCTCTTGAGCGGCTTCTTGGATGTCACCCTTTCCTTTTATCTTCCCCTTTCCTTGTAATCGCTTTGCATGGAATATTTTCTATGTTAACTTTGTATTCAAATATACTACTTGAAAGTAGTAACATTCGTTTACTTGGTTCCTAATATTATACTTCACTAAAATGTATAGGTTTCATGAATGTAAAAAGTTTGTCTGAAAAGACTACTTATTTTATGCTCAGACCATTAGTAGTAGTTGAATCATGGAAAAGTCATTGTATCTCCCCGCCCAACCAAAAATAATCCATGATTGGATTTGAACTCAAAGCCTGACACTTTGTCTCACAGGTTGACAGGCACTTTCCCACCTAAACAATGTCTCCAGCTCCAATATCTCTTTAAAAACTTTAAAAACTAATTGAATAAAATAAAATTTGAACAGCAATTCACCTTTTCCCATATGACCTATCTTTTCTGGGAATTACTTCATGGCAACTGTAAAAGTGAATAGGAACATCTCAATTTCATTCATTTTTATTTTGAATGCAATCATATTCAAAACAGTCTAACCTACATAAAGTAATGGAAATAATATTTAGAAAAGCTGTAGTCTCAGAAACACCAACACCTGGCAGAAATCACACAGCAATAGAAAATCAGAAATTAACCTTATTTTGAACATTAAATAGAAAATTTGTAACCTGCCAGTACACAAAATCCAACAATAGAATATTGTGTAGCTAATGGAAGTTCACTTCAAAACTGTAAGGAAGACACAAGATTAGTGGATCTTATAATACAGTCACATCAATAAGTATGAAGTTATTTAATAAAATTTAAAGGTCAAAGTGAGCCTCATGCTTGACTGTGAAATGTTGAAAGATTTCCAGTACTGTGAAAATAAAGATGTGATTATTTATGATAGCCATATTGTTTAGCACTAGTTTTGAAGTATAGGCAGTAAAATAAGAAAAGAGAGTCAAATAAATGTAATATATATTAGGAAAGAACTAGTGTATTTCTAATCACTTTGAATCTCTCTATAAATGTATTATTGAAAAATCTATAGGTAATATTTTCAAATGTTTAAATAATTAGAAAATTAAGAGCAAGGAAACACTTAGCAGGCCATACAACTTAAACATAACGGGTATTGACGTGGAACTGACTCAGCTTCTCCACGTTTACTGAGTTTCCTAATGCATGCTTGGAAAGTTAAAATTCTCATTTCAGAAATTCTGTTTTATTTGCTTGTTATTCCTTTGACAGCACTTGGGTAAAAATTGTGCATAATAAGTCCACGAATGAGGTGGGCTTACTGAATGCATATGGATAAAAATCAAAATGATTCTTAAAACATTCATCTCCCCAAATCATTTCATAGTTGATTTAATACTTTTCATGGAAAATCAAATCATTTAAGCACCATTAAATGCAAACAGAGATACTATTTATAGGATCTAACTGCTTCCAAAAATTTATTAGAACACATACACATAGCTCATCTGCTCAAACAGTAAACATAACATAGAAACTACATTCACATAAAAATTTCTTACTTAATCAATATCTCCCTGATTAAAGTGAAATGCAAATCACACACACAAAAAATAGTGAATAATATTGAAAAAGAATTAGCAGAATAATGTCAAAGCAGTCTTCAGGGTTTTAAATTCAGAATTAATTATAAAAGAGTAGTGGAATCTAATCATAGGGTTAAATATTAGGTAAATATTATTTTATAAGTTAATCCAAATATTTGTAATGATCATCAATGGGTAAACAGAATGTTCCATCACAAACAATTTTGATGTTAGGACTTACCAAACAAGTATACCAATATCTACATTTCTTTCTGTTTTTAAAAGTGGAAGTTAGTGGATTATAAGCAAAATTTTTGTGGAGAAAAAGAACTTTCATGTTATAAAAAAGCAATCCATGCATGATGGAAATTAAATAATTATATATAGTTAGAAGAAATTCAGCTTCTGTAGCAATCAGGAACTATATCATTAAAACTGCAATGAGAAGCAATTCCATGAATATCTGTAAGGAATGGGCAGCATGGACCAACTGTGTATTCTAGGTTGATTACCCTTTGGTCTCTGAAAGAACTGTGGACAATGTGTCCATTTGATAAATTTCTGTGATGTGCTCTTATTCATCTATTTTCTACAAACTCTATCTGGTGTTACAATAGGCATATGGTTACCTTTGTTCAATATCTAATGAATACATAGAAGTAACACTTTATATAATGTTGATGGAAGGAACACTGCTTAAATAGAAACGATATAAATGACAAAATGTTATTTTTTCATGCACATACAGATACACACTTGAAGAACTTGAGAGAGACAGCAAGGTAGAGAGGGGAGACAAAGAGAAAGAGAGAAAGAGGCAGAGACTGAGAGGAGAGAGAGACAGAGACAGAGAGAGACAGAGAGAGACAGAGAGAATGGCAGAGAGACAAAAGCAGAGACAGAAACAGAAAGAGAAAGAAAAACAGAGGGACAGGCAGTTAAGCAGAGATAAATGGACAGACTTAAGGAAAAGCAGGATAACATATGAAGACATAATGACAGGTGACCAGCCAATCCAGAGGCAAATTAGGTCTTCATGACAATATATTGATTTAGATGATGTTATTCCAAGGTCCTTCAGCATATTATTCTTACTCCTCCATTCTGTTGTTTTTTTCTATCAATAATTTAACACTAAGTATTGTTTTAGAACAACAAGAAAGACTTTTAGGAAAAAGAAATTAATGAAAGCACAAATACTCTTTCTATAAATGACAGGATCAACAGTGAAGATAGACAATATTCTTGGACATGTTCCACACTGTGATGAAGAAATAATTTAAAAACACTATTAATTTTCATAATAAATGGAATAAACAGGCACGATGAATGTATTTATACATATATATATATATATCTCCCCTTTGAATATACCATGAAATTCCTGAGCGCCTCTACCCTAGACAAATAAAATGAATTATCACCTTTCACTTCAGGTATTTAAAATTTCCCGTGAACTTGTGCTTTAAAGAAAAATAAGGTGTATAAACCAATTAAGTGATTTCATTTTTGGAGCTCTGACTGTGACAAACTGTGGAACATCCTTAGTCTAATTAACAATGCTAATTAGTTATGTATATCAACTCATTTATATTTGTGTTAAAAGCAGACATTTATTTATTCAGCCATTTACCAGCTCAAAGTAAATAGGATGCGTAGGATGCCATTAGCTGACTGGAACAAACAAGCAAAATTAACCTCTTACCGCATTTCTCACTGTACCTAAAATATATGGTATGAAAAAGAACTTCCAGGTTTCAGCATGTTTATCAGAACTTGAGACTTTAGTTTACAGATAGTAGAAATAACTACACTTTAGCCTTTGCTATAAATTATTAATAGAGTCCAAAACTTTGCAGCAATAATTATGTTGATAAGGAAATTATTTCATTGTCTCAATATTCTCTCTGTATATTGATCCTGTGTATAATTAGTCCAACAGCTGTCCATCATTTGCCCTGACCACAGAGCCACATTCCCTGAGCTACAAAAGTATATCGTTTTAGAATTTAAAACTCCCAACAGATTCTTCATGTCCTAGGGAACAGCCTTCCTGCCTTCCCCTAAATCTGAAACTAGTTTGCTCTCAAGGCACCTATGTGCTGACTGAGTCTTCCACCTACAAGACATAGCTTAGTTGATATTTAATGAGTTTTGATAATCAAGAGAATGAGATGCTTTTGTTTTTCAGTAAAAATGATCTTATTCCTTCTTAGCTCCTGAGGTAGATCTTTTTAATAGCTTTATTGAGCTATAATTCAAATATATTAAACTATATATATTTAAATATACCACATGATGAATCTTAACACATATAAATCGTCATGAGGCCACAATCAGGAGAATGAATACATTAACCACCTCCCCAAGTTTCCTTTTCCTTTGTAATCTTTCCTCCTTTACCCAAGCCCAGATAACCACCTATCAGCCAACTAATATCAAAATTACACATTTATTTCACTACTATATAGTATATGGGAATTTCAGCTCCTTAACATTCTCACCAATATGTCATAGGTTTAGTCTGAAATTTAAACCACCCAAAAAGATGATTGATTTCATTGCTTTTCTCTATTATATTCCTGCTTGCTGGGTACCAAACCCAGGGTCTTTTTCATGTTATGCACGATCTCAACCTTATTGGAGACTGAATTGGCTTCAAACTCAGGGTCCTCCTTACTCCATCTCTCAAGTGCTAGATGTGCCATTGTGCTCAGCTTCAGCTTTACTTTCCGTTTAATGAATTTCTACTTAAAAAAATCATTTCTCTTTTTCGGCTTACTTTGGATTAATTTGAACACTTTCCCCCCCCTTATTTAAGTTTTTAAAAAGGAAATTTAAGTTACCATTTTGCACTCTCTTTTTTTTTTTCTCGTGAGAAGTCTTTATTCTCTATAATTCACCCTTAAGTACTACTCTATCTCTCTTGCACATAGGTATATTGACTTTTTGTTTTTGTTCATTTCAGAATAGTTTCTGGTTTCCATTTGATTTCTCCTTTGACCCATCCATGAGTTAAATTCTTTTATTTACTTTTCAGATAGCTGAAGATTTTCCTACTTTATTTTTTTGTTATTGATTTCAAATTTAATTCCATCACAGTCAGAAAACAGACTTTGTGGAGATGACCCATTTTACTTTTTTTTTTGAGAATTGTCTTATTCTTAAAATATAATTTTTCATGGTAAATGTTCTCTCTGTGAGTGGGAATATCCTATTGTTACTAGGTGAAATGCTCTGTGTTAATTAGGTCAATGTGGCTGATAGTTTTGCCTGAATTTTCCATTTAACAATTGATCTTCTGTCTACTCATTCTACTGGAATTTCTAATTATAATTGTAAAAATATTTCATTTCTACAACTTTTTCTATTATTTCTAAGATTTAATAGGTGTATAAATGTTTAAGGCTGCAATGTTCAGTGTTTACTGTTTTTCTGAGTGGTGATGAAAATCCCAAGTAAAGAAAGAAAGATGACTGGATAAAAAGTTTAATCATTAGATATATAACTGATCTTATCAAACTCATTAGCAGCTGTCTTGCTAAGAAATTGGGGGAAAAAAGGAACCAATGTTAGGTGACTGTGTTGGTAGTTTTATATGCTTAGTGGTTAGTACTTCCTCTCAATTGAATTTTTTATTTAGGACTTCTACAACATAGCCAACTGTGATATACTTGATTTCCCAGCAGCTGTCAGGCAGAGGCCAGAGGATCCTGAGTTCAAGTCAATCTGAGTTACATAGTGAAATCTGGTCCCATGTCTTAAAAAGAGGAAAAGAAGAAAGAAAGTTTAAGAAAGTACCATGGGGGAAAAAAGAGAAAAAGAAAGGGAAATACTCTAAAACAATGCAATATTAACAGTGTATATATTGAGGGTATATGTTTCTCTGTTCATTTTAAAGTCTTCCCCTATAACAAGACTGATCGGCTAAAAAAAAAGACACTGGTGCTTCTCAATTTATTAGTATGGAAATGTTCTAAACCCAGCAACACAGGGACCCACACAAAGTACTAGTAGCACTTTGTGCAAACTTTGTACAAAATGCTTATATTTTAAAACATTTGCATCCAGCTGGACACTGGTGGCTCATGTTTCAAATCTCAGCAGTCTTGGATCTAGAAGATAGATGTTTGAAGTCAGCCCAAAGAGAAATGTCCAAAAAACTTATCTTCAAAATGACTGGCAATGAGCAGGACTAATAGTATGGCTAAAGTAGTACAGTGCCAGCCCAATGGGAAACCCACATAAGCCACGGAGCTTTAATTTTCCATACTGGAAAAAAAATACAAAAATATATTTGCATGAAAATTACTATGTAATATAACTTCTTTCTGTCTGCGGCTGTTTCACTTCTTCCTTTTACTCTCAATCTCTCTCTCTCTCTCTCCCCCCCCCCTCTCTCTCTCTCACACACACACACAAAAGTAGCTTTGTTATATTCTTAAGATAATTTTGAGACACACACAGAAGTAAATTCTTTATACTCTTAAGGTAATTTTGCGACATATTTGGTCTGGGGTAAAATTGAAAAGAAATCAGGCACCACCATAAAATTGTAAGTTAAACATCATTCTTTCTCCAAACATACTTTAAAGAAATTAGATAATCCAATTAAAGTGTATAGATATTCTATTTTAATGATGTTAATTCATTTTCTAAGAAGTTTACACATTTAACATTCTGTGATTTGGATCCTATTAAAAAAGCATATTAAACCAAAGTAAAATATTCTAGGAATCATTTTGGTGGCACAAGAATATTTTAGACACAGCTAATTGAGAGCACAAATCATCCCATTTAAAACTGTGCTCAGGATAACGAATTGCAAATTAAACTGAGAGTGGATCTGGGCTTTTCTGAGCATCATTCCCCAAGAGTGCAAGTTACAGTTGTATAAAAGCTCCATTTTTAGGAGTATGTTTGAGCTAATCATAACTTTTACAAATACCAGAACTTCACAGATGCCACTTTTCTCAGGGTAAAAATCCTGTGGTGGAAACTCATTAGAAATTAGACAATGATGTTCCTTGGACTGCAAAGGTTGGATTTCTAATAACCTAGTTGTTTAGGGCCTTTATTATGCTGTCAGGTACTGTAGAAGCAATCTTGGCAACCTTACAGTAAAGATCGTTTGAGGGAGGGGCTGGAACTTGACCTTACTCCCTGCTTATAAAGGGGATCAATGTTTATCCAAGATTTCAAAAATACCATTGTCAACTTCCTATGCCTGGACAATAAGCAGCTAAATAGAATAAAGACACCTCCTGAAAATGCTTGATGATGGTAACTCTCCTTTCCTACTTGAGTTAAATCACATGGTCCCCACAGGTTCCAACATCAGTGTTGTCATTCTCTGTCCCCTGGGACATCTCATCTGATTGCCTGTCTTCAAATATTATCTATTTGCTATGGGCTCTCAAATGTGCATATTCATGTCCCATGTCTGTCATAATTTTCAGATTCATACATCTAACTGTCTTCCATGTAGATCTACCAGGATTCAAAATACAAACTATTCATCTCTCCCATATCACACCCTTCTGAGGCTTCTGTTTATAAAAGCCATATATCACTACCCACTCATTTCCTCAGAATGGAAATCGATCATTTATTCTGGTTTCTTCTATTTTTTACCCCACATAACATGGCCCTAAGACAGTGAATCCTGCCAGCTCCACTTTGAAATCATGTCAAATTTGACCAGTGATTGCCACCGACTCATTGATTTGTGTCTGCCTATTGTGGAACCACGGGTTGAAACCATTCTATCAACTTCCGCTACTCTTCAACACAATCATAATATTGATGGTCTTTAAAAGCTCAAAATGTTGCAACATTGCAAAATGATGACAAATAATTATAAAAGAATCCAATCATTAATCAAGGTATAGCAATGCCCTACCCTGACACTGGAACACTCCTCTGTTCTCTTTAGAAAAAATCTTGATAGATTTATTTATTTATCCATTGATTGATTGATTGATTGCCAATCTTGGGTGTGAACTCAGGGCCTGGGTGCTGTCCTGGAGCCTCTTTATATTCAAGGCTAGTGCTCTACCACTTGAGACATAGAATTACTTCCATTTTTTTCTGAGTATTTTGTTAGCATTAAAAGTGTCACAGACTTTTTTGCCTGGGATAGCTTCGACCCATGATCTTAGCCTCCTGAGTAGCTAAGAAGATAGGCATGAGCCACCGGCACGTGGCTATTTTTACTTTTATGTTTGTGCTTTAAAATCAAGCAATATAATCCAACCACATAGATTGTGTGATTGGGATTCTCTTGAATTTGTGGGTTTAGTTCTATAAAATAGGACATTTAATAATATTATCTTCCTGTCCACACACATATTGCCTTCATCTACATGGGTCTTCTGAAGCATCTCCTAATTAAAATTTAGAGATTTACCCCCAAGGGTTTTATATCTTTTGCTTAGATTTCCTCTCAAATATTAAGCAGTCTCTAGTATTAGACAGTGCATTTTGTAACTGTTGCTCTTTGATAGCATTTCAACCATTTATGATATTTTAATATTATGTATAGCCAACATATGTAAATTTCTTCACACTGTTAGTAACATTTCCATATGTAATTTTGAGTTCTGTAACCAAATAGTCACATCTCCTAAAAATAATGACAGCTTTATTTTCTGTTCCCTCATCATCTAAACTATCTCCCTTTAATGTTTGATAAATTCTAAAAAAAAATGTTTTACAAGGCACTGTTGATTTATTTCAGATTGAAAGTAAACGTTTCTAACACATTCTTGCTTATTGTGCTTATTCTACGTATTTTCTTTATTTTCTTTACTAGGTTATTAAAGCGCTGAAATATTCTTAGTTTGTATGTCAGCAAGCAACAGACCTTGAGCTGTATTAGGACAATAGAGTACATTTTGTTAACCTCAGCTCTCAGGAATGATTTTGGCGGAAACGTCAGCAGAGTTCAGTGTCTTAGAAAATCCAATACAACTTTGATAAGAAACGTACTCACTGCCTTATGTATGAAACTGTAACCCCTCTGTACATGACTTTAAAAATAAATAAATAAATAAATCCAGTACATTAAACATTTTTATCAGCATTTCATGAAGGTATTTCATTGAAATTTAACTATATTTTCCAGACTAACAGTGGAAGATTATGTTTTCCAGCCCATGGAATTCCAGTAGCAGTGAGATGATTTCAAACCTGATGTCCAACCTTTAGGATCTGCACCCTGTGTTATCCGTTACATCTTCTGTCATTTCTTTCACTGCCTAGATGTGGTGATCTAATAGACAACCTTTAGGAGGATCTAGAGAAAGAGTGAAGATCATGGAATAACTGCCCAGGAGAGAGCTACCTACAAGAATTCCTAAACTCAGCTCACAAGGAGTCTTTTCTCCTTTCTTGGTTTCCTCATAAATTCTGCTTCAGGATTCAGATTATGCATGGAGTGTGCATAGCTGTTAGAGTTCCTTAGTCAGAAACTGAAACATGTAGTCTTGCTAAATACTAGAACAAAGGGAAAGAAAATGGGAAATCAGAATAGAACCTAGGAACTCACAGTGTAAGATTGCCTTGGCCACACACAGTATCCAAGTTTAGATCAGGAGCATCTTTAAAAGCGTTGAAGCTTGGCAGACTTCATTGATGTTAGCTAATTTTGTCATCATCGTAAGGCACTTGAGAGGTGACTTTCTGACACTCTTCGCGGTGGCTAGATGAAATGTCAATCATAATATCCAAATCAGAAGCACTCAAGATGACACTGAATAAATGTTATCTCTGAGGGTGAACAGAATTTTCTTAATCTTAAAACGAAAAAGGCTTCCAAGGTTTGCAAGGGAAATTCTGATTTGCAATTCAATCTCGTGCCTCTTTTCTCCCTCACCCTTAAGTTATCGATTATAAATTTGTTTTTATTATTTAATTTCAATTTTATTTAAAAAACATCCTAAAGCCAACATGTTCAAAGTACTCTCTCATGGCTCAAGATAAATACTCCATTTACATTAAGGTCAGAAAGACTAATATACAAAAGTTGTATGTCATAGTTTTCAGGTTAATTTTCCTTCGTGTGACATTATTGTAATAGGGAATGAGAGCCATCAGGGTTGCAAGTCAGTAATCTCTCAAGTAAGTATTCAACATGAAGATAACTGATTGGAAGTTATAATTGAATTTGAACTGTAGTATTAGCTAATAGCAAGGTTTATGATACAGATGTGTTACGATCCACTAAAATATCCACATTGCAAAAGATCAAAAACATAAAGTCTGACTTGACAAGCACTCATTCAGAAGCATATGTTTTCAATATTGTGAGCTTTCCGCAGGGAAGTGTATGCTAATTGTGTTTCTTTATAGAATTTATAATAGTTGAAGAGCATTTGGAAACAAATGCATTACAATAGAAGCCAGGTTTAAAATGATCTCATTTAAAGAAAAGTCAAAATCCACTCACTATCTTTTTCTGCTTTTGAAATACAGTGACTAAAGACATTTTTCTCAGTTTTATTTTAATGGGAAAATTGGAGAAAATGGCACTTACTCCTTGGATAGATACTAAGAATAAATAAATAAATAAATAAATAAATAAATAAATATAAAGTACATCTATACATATATATGACTACAAATCCTATAATATAATAAGTGATTAAGAAATCAGGTGTGTTCACCAGTGTTTTATATTCTAAAACTAATTGACTGCCCTCAGAAATTAATTAATTAGTATTCAAGGCAAAGAGATACATTTTTAATTAATCACATGTGTATGACTGTAGGATATTTTGCGTATATGTGCATATAAATGCACAGAGAAGTTTTAAATTGAAATTGTGATTAATTAAATTACAATCATGTTCAAATTTGGTACAAACTAGTAATCCGTATTTAGAATAGGCATTTCACTTTAAGTAATAAGCTTGGTTAAGTTTAGCTGTAATGTTTTTTAAGAATTCAGAAGAATGAACAACACATGCAGAGTAGAACCACAACAATGATTAAACAGAGAGGGAAAATAAATGAAAGGTGCCAAGTGTCCAGGTAAAAGGTCAACAATGTAATGTAACAGTAAGGTCAACTGTATCTTGTATTAACTTTCCTAAAATGCTGATGGTAAAATGAAGTTTTAGTTGATGCCTTTTTCATGGACATCCAAGGAAGAATGCAAGTAGGACCAAGATGAGAATATTTGTCTGTGATAGTTACAACAAAAGCCAC
Organism: Perognathus longimembris pacificus; assembly: GCF_023159225.1. Taxonomy (NCBI): domain Eukaryota; kingdom Metazoa; phylum Chordata; class Mammalia; order Rodentia; family Heteromyidae; genus Perognathus; species Perognathus longimembris. The sequence continues at coordinate 15,287,543 of NC_063170.1, forward strand.
AGCTATTTCCACCACTGCCAGGACCCTGCAGAGTTGGCTCCCACTAAGATACAGAGATAAGGCCTCCCTACTCCCCCAGCCCCACTTCCTGCCTCTCAGAGCAATGGAGTAGAGACTTAGGTAAGACTGTCCTCTGTAGCAGGCAGAAGACTGAGAAGCACTCATCCAGAATGTTTTGTGTTTGGGGGTGGGAGGTGACCATCTGGGTTTGGAAGAAGATAAATGCACCGATAGCAACATTGACAATAATGTTAAGCCAGTCTTCACACATGATTTTATCCACCCAGCACCTCTTATGTGAGAAGGAGAATTATAGGAGAGTGCAGAGAGCTGGAAGATCAGATGAAGTCATTCTCAAAATCTCATTTCCAGGTTACACTATGGAAGTAAAAGTTGAGCAGATCATATAGGAATGGAGAGGGTTCAGAAGGCTCCCTTTTAGTCCTAAGAACACACACCAGTGTTACTATTGTGACTGGAAACTGTCAATGGAGATGTATTAATTAAACAGCTTTGAATTATATTTCTTGTATGTTCAGCTCTTTCCGATGACATCATTATAATTTACAAAGCCAACGATTCAGTCATTATTTTTACCATTCATAGGAGAAAGCCACATACTATGTCAACTATAAAAATATGCCCCTGGTCTGCAAAAGCATGAAGAACAGAAGGAGGGCTCCAGATTGTACCCAGCAAAGGAGCTCATGCAGAAAGACACTCTTAGCCACAGTGTTTATTCTGATCCCTGTCACTGATCTCAGAGCTCCTTTCAATAAGCAGACAGATCAACATGGGACAGGTGGAGAAGTACTCCATTTAGGGACCTTGAACACACACCAGCATTGCCTCTCCGTATTGGTTCACTGCTTTCAAATTACATTTCACATAATACTGATGCTCCATGAAGAAGTCCATGAAGTATCCATGCCCAAACCATATGGCATTTTTCCTACATGTTAAGGACCTAGAGCTAAGGGGAATGTGTGGCTTGCACAGTGAAAAGAAGTTTACAAACTTAACTTTTAGACTCTGGGCTCAAGAATTGAGAAAGAAAAGCAGAGAGACTGAGATAGAGAGACAGAGATAGAGAAGGTGTGTTCCTTTCTCTGATTTTCCACCCTTTGAACAATTTAGTTAAGATAACATGTATCAAAGAAATCATCGTGGTGGCAGGTTTTAGACAAATTACTCAGAAGAGATGCTTTTTCACCCTATTAAATGATCAATAAGCTGCAATTTATTAAACACTTCCTGTGTGACGGACATGTCCTAGTTTTAAGTATTAAGTAAGGAGACAGTCAAGTCAGTTTCACGCAGCCATTATTGATATTGTTATTTTCATGGTAGATGAAGAACTGTGAGTTAGAAAGTTTGAGGTAAATTGCTCAAATTGATGCCAGCAAATTGCACAGCCTGGATTACCCATGACTGGTACATACAAATAAAAAGTAGTAGTTTGAAGCTGGTGGCTCACTCCTATAATTTGTTGATGGGTTCAAAACCATTCTGGAGAAGAAAGTTGTTCAAGGCAATATTTCCAAAATAACCATGAAAGGCTGGGCTGAAGTCATGGCTTCTGAAGAGCAAGAGGAAGCAAGCAAGCTGTAAAAGCATAAATACCTGAGCTCAAACCCTAGAACTGGAAAGAGAGGGAGGGGTAGACACACTCACACACACACACACACACACACACACACACACACAGAGTGAGAGAGAGAGAGAGAACAGTAGTAATAAATGTTCCTCACTTTGTGGTTAGTTTTATAAAACTTATAATATTATTATTACTGTTTCAGTCATTAGTACCACACAGAGCTAAAATGCTAGAAGAGAATAAATGTGTTTATAGAATTACTTTTATCCTGTTTTGTTGACATGTAGGGTGACAATTGGCTGTAAGTTATGTCTATTTCATTAAGTTTTTTTCAGGTTGAATTGTGTTTTCATTGTTCTAGATCTCCAGCATAAAATGTACAGCAAGTATTGCTCTAGTCACTATAGTTGTGAAACACAAGAGACGCACGAGGTCATGAAAGACAGTGGACTGGGAAGACAAGAGGTAGAACTTTGTTCTATTTGTTGTATTAGTCCATTAAAGGAGAAAGGAAAAACTCCACCAACTTGATGTGTATTTTTTTTCTAAATCCCATGAAAATATTTTTACCATAGGTGGCAATGTATTTGGGGATGATTGAGTGCAAAATATAGGCTACATGTAAAAAAAAAAATTCACTTTGAAGACTTGGCATGTAGCCTTAGCATTAAGTTGTCATGTATTAGAATAGGTAAACCTTGGGAATAAAGAGGCCTTTGCATGACAGGTGCTGCATAGCAATCAAAGCACACAGAGTGATCAAACAAAATGTGATCATTTTTTTTTTGAAAATCACGAAGTGTTTATTCAACAGATTTTTCTATATTCGTCAGACTGTACTTTTTTCCTTTGAGTTAACATACATTTGTACCAGAAGGAACTTTCCTTGTGATATAAAGTTTCTTTGAACAAAGAGGAGAAAAATGGGACCAAATTTGAGCCACAAGATCAGCCATTTCAAAAAGCATGCACTACCTACACCTTTGGTTGCTTTTTACACAAGCAACTGGGTTTCAGGGTGGGTAGCAAGAGGAAATCAATATTCAACAATGGTTAAAGCTTCTCTGGGTCAAAGACAGGGAAATAAACAATCAAACCAGGTTTCCAGAATTAAGTTCAAAAGCTGGTTTGCTCATCCAGATTGACTAATTTGGGTTTAAGGGTTTAAAACATTTTAAGACTCAGGGGAGCAAATGGAAAAGGAAGAACATTTTTAGAAGGTAAGCAAAATGTAGTAGGAAGAGTTCCAGGCTGAGAAATCAGACATTCTACTTTGAAGTTACAGAGCCCAGTATTTTTCATTGTATTAGTTAAATTGAGTAAAGCATTTAATCTCTTTTTATGAGTGCTTGATGGACTTGAATTCATAGTCAGTACATGGTGTTTCCAGAAATGATTTCAAGTTCATTGTTTTTTGTCTGTTTGTTTTATGGAGCTGGAACTGGGGCTTTGCCTTCAAGGCCTCATGCTCTAGTGTAGCCTTTGTGCTCAAGGCTGGTTCTTTACCACTTGACCCACATCTTCACTTCCAATTTTCTTTTTTTTTGCTGGTTAATTGGAGATGAGAGTTTCTTGAATTTGTCTGCCCAATATGGCTTCAAGCTGAGATCTGAGGATTACAGCCTTCTGAGTAGTGTGAACCATCTGTAGACCCAACAACATGTTTCAATCATATTATTTTTCTTGCCCCTGATATCTTGTTAAAAAAATGATCTAATCATTGAAGTAATTTCCTTAGCTTTCATCATCTGCAAATAATAATAATAGTTATTACAGTTGATTTACCAGCATGTTATTTTAACAGAATTATAATAACTATTTCTTTATTAATATTAGGCATGATGCATTGAGTGCTATTTTCACTTGTGATGTGAGATGTTGACATAAATCTTCCCTGTGTAGCTTATCAATGACTATATGTCTTAAAAGCACTGTCACCAAATCTTATCTTACTAACTCTACCATAAATATTAAAGCAATCTTGAGAGTCCCCATAATTTTATCTTATTTTCTTCTTCAGTGCTACACCATAGTAGGGCTTTAAGAAGTTCTACTTGAATTCATTGTAGGAAAATTTCAGGCAAAACTCATCAAGTGCTTACCCAGGAAAAGAGAGGACTATTTCTGTTATCAGAGAAAGCAGGCACTTATTTTAGCAAATGATACTTGAATTAATTTTTCTTACCTTTTATGAAGTCCATGGGCTAAGATTTATTTTTGCAAAGCTGGAGGTCATTATATGAATGTGACCCCTCCATGCAAGAATAGCGACTCCATTAAAGAGCTCAGCATTTGGACAGTCAGCATTAACATGGACTGGAGAAGTGATTTGGCAATCTCTTTCCCTTTCCCTAGGTGGTTTGATGAATGACCATTTCCTTTATTCTGTTCTCATAAGTTTTATGGGCCATGGAGAGTGCAAAATCAGAGATATTTGTAACTGAAATTCAGCTCCACTTAAATAAATATAGCAGAATACCTGAACAAAGCATTTCCCATTACCCCAAATTTCCCTTTTCAGAGAAATTTTGTTAGTGTTTGCAAATAAATAGAAAACAAACAAAAACTTAACTTCTATGGCTTCAGTGTGAGTTCAGTATTCCTAAGTTGTTTTAGACTGGAATTCATTCAGAGCTCACATAAGTTAGTATAAAGAATATATATGATTGTTTAATTAGAGCTTTTTTAAATTTGAAGAACTTTCTAAATATTTGTACGGATTATTAAAATCAAAACCTTGAGAGTATCACTAATTTGGATAAGCTAAGTAAAAGTTGCACTCTAGTGTTCTTTTCTTTCTTTCTTTCTTTCTTTTTTTTTTTTGTTTTGGTTGGTTGTGGGGCTTGACCTCTGTACTTGGGCCTTGTCCTTGAGCTCTTTATCTCAATGCTAGCACCCTGCCACTTGAGCCACAGCGCCACTTCTGGTTTTCTGGTGGTTAATTCGAGGTCAGTGTTTCCTGGCCTTTCCTGCAGGGGCTAGCTTTGAACCTTGACCCTCAGATCTCAACCTCCTGCATTACAGGCATGAGCCACTGGTGCCTGGGTAGCACTTTACTTTTCTTAGAGAGATAGACAATGAAGGACAAAGGAGTATGCTACTAAGCCTGATGTCTAATACTTCAATCATCCATTTGTGCTTTTCTAGATATTCAGGAACAATCATCCTGTTTTTTTTTAAGTATACATATTTTAAATCACACACAGGTGCTGAAAATAGGATCATGATTTTAATAGTGTAAATATGTAAATGTAATAACCCTTCAATTAAGAAAGCTCTTGAGAAAAAGTTAATCGCCTGATTCTTTTTATCTGCTTAAATTTGTCTTGGAAACACATACATATGCTTTGTTATTTGTTCTATCATTCTTACTTCCTCACAATTCGTATACTAAACAAAACTTTAAATTTTTTATATATTCTATATAAGTACAATGTACTCACGTGTATCCCATCTCTAGTGTTTTAAACCCAGATTTAGCATACTTCATCACGTGAATAAGTAAATATTCTAAACTTTTAGAGTGTCCAGTTGTACATTATCCACTCAGGACTAAAGTTTCTTCATCTGTTGAGGTTGGAAGGTTTATTCTTTTTTGTACTAAACGGGCTCAGACATGATGAGGCCTGCCCATTTTCCCAATGACTCAGAAGTGAGTAGATTATTACTCCTCTTAGGTTCAATCTGAGCCTGGACCACTTTAACTTAAATAAGTAAACAACATTGATGATGACAACTCCAACAAAACAAACTGGTGCTTTTGTTTAAGAGAAAAAATAACTAATTATTTACCACTACTGCTCTTCTTCCTTTTCTTTTGTTCTCTTCTTCCTCTTGTGCCTCCTTTTCCTCTTCCTTCTTTTCCTATTCTCCCTCTTCTTCCTCCGACTTTCTGTCCTCCTGCTGTTTCTCAACCTCCTCTTAGAAACACGAATACATGTAAAGTAAAAGGATTTGACAATTAAAGTGCTGAAAAACACCCACAACTTTAGTATTTCTTAGGATATTGCAAGTTCTGAAACCTTTGCCTTCTTCATCTCTAATTAAAAATAGGAATACCTCATGTTTATACTTTAAAGAATAGATCACAACTTACTACTTATTATTCATATTTCACTCAAAAGTAATCTGACCTCTGCTGGCAATGTGATGAAGCCTTCCAATGTAGATCTCTGTAATCTTGCTCTTCTCAAATAACTTATACTCTTTTCCAGTTATTAGTGGCCTAAACACATGTTACCCTCTATTTATTTATAAGTTCTCCTGGGTACATGTTTTTATTTTACCAAATGAGCCATTGTCGTGAAATGCAAAAGTTACCCCTCCAATTTAAAGTAAACTTAATTGACTCACTCATCTAAACACAATCAAATGGGCATTTTATTTGTCCTGGATTACAGCGTTAGTAAATAATGGTTTCCAAATACAAAGGTGGGTCTAAACTATCAGAGCAGCTTAAAAACAAAATGGAGCAGACATCTTTCCCTTATTGTAGAATGAATGGAAATCTGTGTGCAATACATTCCTAGTGTTTTCTGATTGGTGCTGATGAGCTAACCTTGTGTCCTAACAGCTCTATCTTGTCCCAGTGTCCTTCCCCTTGAAGGGATTGGAATTGGTAGATTGGAATATGGAGGCCCTTACACAAAAGGATCACCTTACAGTCTTTCCAGTGATCCATCTCTTGAATGCTTTTGGGTAGCCATATTAGGAGCAAGGATGTGTTCAAAAGTGTTGCACTTCTACCAATAAAAGCTATGTTAACCTTGCAAAGCTATTTAACCATCTTAATCTTCCAAGGAGAAACATTCAAGAATGAGTACTCATTCTACTGTGACATAAGGAACAAGGAAACACAATTCATAGCTTTCCAAACTTGAAAAGATACATAGGATATATCTAGATTTGGGGTGACATGCATCATGACTCTTATAGAACAGAATGAAGGAGTGGCTTTGCTGTTCACAACCTGAATCTATGAATGTTTTTGGGAGTTAATTATAGACTTCACTTGTTATTTTCCCCACCTCTTGGTTATGTGCTTTCTTTTTCTCATATTGCATTCATTTTAAGTTCACTGAATCCATATGTGCTGGCATTTCCTTTAGCAAAAGTTCCCATCCTAGCTTCCAGGGTAGAACATGCTGAGTGTCACTGGCTAATATACCTTTCTGGGTTCTGGAACTTCCTTACCTCATCTCATCCTCTATCGTTTCTTTCAGATGCTTGCCTCTACCTCTAGGCTTTTGCTTACTCCTAGCCCTAGATGGACAGCTTCGCACATAGGATGATCACAAAACACAGTGATCAAGTAGTTGCATGAGCACATTCAGAGCTTCCACATATAGTTCCAGAAGCTGTAACTTGTTTGGGATCCTATTTCATTTTCAGTTTCAGCTTTGCATAGAGGGCAGTGCTCTCTGCTATAAAAACGGATCTAATTATTTGAAGAAGGTGGCCCAGGATTTATGATTTGTCTGCAAGTAGAAGTTGCATTTCATGATTAATGAGAAGCAAGAGGAGCATCTTTCTTCAATTGGCACAACTGGTCATGCTAACCCAGATCATGCCTTCATTAGCAAGTCATTTCTTCATGTCTGAAATCACATTCATCTTTAAACTCATTCATTATATAGCCAGCCATTTGACCATTCATAAATATTTGTGGCAGTTTGTTTTCCTGAATGTGTCCCTGTCTTTTCTTTTACCTGGTATGAGGGGAAAGAAGCAAGAATATCATGGTTTCTACTTAAACCTTGTCATAACTTTGTTTACAAGAATATATACTTTAGTGGATGCTAGGCTAAATTATCCTCTTCTTTTTCTTTAAAAAAAAATTTTTTTGTCAGTCCTGCCTGGGGCTTGAACTCAGGACCTGAGCCCTGTCCCTGACTTCCTTTTGCTCAAGGCTATCACTCTATCTCTTGAGAAACAGCTCAACTTCTGGCTTTTTCTGTTGATGTGGTGCTGAGGAATTGAATTCAGGGCTTCATGCGTGCTAGGCAAGCACTCTACCACTAAGCCACATTCTCAGCCCTAAATTATCCTGTTCTTTTTTTTTTTTTTTTTCGGCCAGTCCTGGGGCTTGGACTCAGGGCCTGAGCACTGTTCCTGGCTTCTTTTTGCTCAAAGCTAGCACTCTGCCACTTGAGCCACAGTGCCACTTCTGGCCGTTTTCTGTATATGTGGTGCTGGGGAATTGAACTCAGGGCCTCGTGTATAGGAGGCAAGCACTCTTGCCACTAGGCCATATCCCCAGCCCATTTATCCCGTTCTTGAGCCCTTTATTTTCTTACCCATCAGTCAAACTTTGATCTCTACATTCTCATGTCTGACTTTAAATAATAAAACCAAATTAATCTGACTCACAGGAGTTACACATATAAACAGGTATGTATGTGGTAATATGATCACCGATAGATACATATTTGGTATTTATGTAAAACTGTTACATCTCTTATCTTGAGGATACACAGGTGATTGATACTGGGAAGAGACCTCTAAACTTTACTTTTATCTTTAAAAAGTTGTACAGAGGAACACCTTTCAACAAAATCATATATGAACACAATGGGTCCTAATAAATAATACAATTCTTTAAGAAATGGACTGAAACAACTTGCCTCTTAATAATCATATGTACTTTCTTGAAATGCTTGTTCCAAGGCCTGATCTTAGATTTTTACAGGAGAGTGAGCTGAGTCAGCTGAGCATTCTTGCAAAAGGCAGGACAAGTGGTCCAAAATTTCCACACTACACTCTCTGTTTGTCAGAAGATGGTTTGTGCTGCGATTTTCAACACTATGAAATAACTTTTCTCTATTTTCCCTGTTACATATGTGAGATATACCCTTCTTTCTGGAAATAATGATGGTTTGTATTTGAGAATCTGAGTTGATCTTCTATTTAGTGCCCATGTTGCTGATTTCTAGATTAGAGATTTAGCTACTTATTTAATAACTCCTTGACAATAGCCACACATGGTATTCCAGTTGCCATATGGACACTTTTTGTGTAATGCTTTACTGCTACGACAGATAATGCTTTTATCATGCAATCAGTCCAGTGCAAGTTTTCAACACACCCACTGCAGAAATCTACACTTGACATACGACACTCATTAAAATTAATGACAGTCATACTTACTCACCCAAAGGGATGTCAGCATTCACTCCACAGCAGCAAAAGGTATCATAAGATAGCTTTCATTGGCTTTATTAAGACATAATGCTCTTACTTTCCCATTTATGAAATTAATGACACTATTAAATCCCAATTTAAAATAATTTTACTGTCATTCATGGAATATTCCACCTCTTCTTTTATGTATACCTATTTCATCATTTTGTTTGTTTGTTTTGTTTTTACCCATCCTGGGGCTTGAACTCGGAGCCTGGGTGCCATCCCTGAGCCTCTTTGTGCTCAAGGCTAGCACTCTACCACTTGAACCACAGCACCACTTCTGGGTTTTCTCTGTGTAGTTTATTGGAGATAAGAAGCTCATGGACTTTTCTACCAGGGGTGACTTTGAACCACGTTCCTCAGACCTCTCAGTCTCTTGAGTAACTAGGATTACAGGTGTGAGCCATCAGTGCCTGGCTCTTTTTCAGCTTTATACTCTATCTAATATTATGTGTGTGTGTGTGTTTTTAACCTTTGACAACATAATGAGAAATCCCAAGTGTATGAATTGTTTCCAGAGTCCTAGATTCTCAGCATACTGGTATTGCGCAAATATGGGCCAACTACTCAATTTATACCATGTAAAAATGAGAAACTTATTCTTAATATTTTATTAAATGTAGTATCCATTGATGGTGAAGTTGAGAACAATTATCTTACTCAAAAATACCTCATCTGGGAAGTTGTGCACTGAGAAATAGAATATAAAACCTAGGGGAAATGTGTATTCAAAATCTATATTTTATATCAACTAAAGTGTATAGGTCTACAAAATTGCAAACAACAAATAAATCTCTTTAAAAGCCTTTGTGAAATTGATAGTGTTAATAGAAGCAAAAGGAGCTAACTGGGATCTTCAGTCATTTTACTTAAAAGAATGTGGACTAAGAAAGAGCTAAAAGCCTAAACTTCCCTTAAGAAAAGAGGAGACTATTGTTATTTAATTTAGGGATGATGCTAGTTTACAGGGTTTTTTTTTTTTTGTGGCGAAGAGTCAGATAAAATTTTTTCATGAGACAACAAGAATGCAACATAGAGTGAAAAGAGTCCATTGTTGGATGGTTTAGATTTTAGTCATATTTTGGCCATGGTGGTTATTAGACTATTTCCTTCGAGGTGGTGAGCTCAATCCTTAATCTGAGAATTTGTCTCCTGAACCTAAATTCCATGTTAGCAATGCCAATACAAAAGACAGTACCAATGAAAAGCAAAAAAAACAAAACAACAAAAAAAACAAACAACCCTACATTCATTTCATTCATTCAGCCTTAACTGAAGTCATTGCCAATTATTCATTCATGCTCTTTTTTTTTTTTTTTTTTTTTGCCAGTCCTGGGTCTTGGACTCAGGGCCTGAGCACTGTCCCTGGCTTCTTTTTGCTCAAGGCTAGCACTCTACCACTTGAGCCACAGTGCCACTTCTGGCTTTTTCTATATATGTGGTGCTGGGGAATCGAACCCTGGGCTTCATGTATAGGAGGCAAGCACTCTTGCCACTAGGCCATATTTGCAGCCCTCATTCATGCTCTTAAAGAAAAAAATAATACATAAGGAAACACTAGGAATATTTCACCCTGTTGTAGGATTTATAGGTAAGCCAACTATCCAGATGAAATTTGGGGCAGATCCTATTTTTTTTTTTTTTTTGTACAAGCATTTTGAAATTTCATTAAAAGAGTAAAATTATACCTAATGATAAGCATTTACATTCTTGATTTATTTATTCTTTATGTATCAAAGGGCTTACCATTACTTCAGGCTTGTTGGTTGTTTGCAAATATGACTCATAAAAATGTGAGGAACTATAACAAAGCCAGACTTTGGACTCTTCAGTCTTTCCACTCTCAGGGATTGTCACTGATTACATTTCAGGCTTTGTTACCATTGAAATTACAGATAGAAGTAGACATAGAAAAACCCTCTAAGATGCTTAGAGTTTAAGAATGGCTAACCAGGCCACTCATTCTTTGTAAAATATGAGTTACTTCTTTGAAATGGGCTGAGTAAAACAAGTTTTTCCATTCATTTTTTTTCAGGCATAATTCCTAGGACCACAAGTAGGCCCTAGTATGTAGTTTTTAATTGCTATTCATAGAATTCCACTTCATTAAGAAGAAAACAAAATGACAGAGAAGGAAGTCCAGTGTCAAGGTGAAATTCATCTGCTGCAGAAAGGGTTTTGTGGGAGAAGAGAGAAAGACCTTTCTGAAACAGATGTCTTCCTCTGGCAGCACCTGCGTCATTAGTAAATATTAGATAGGAAAGCATCAGGCAACAGTTTTGAACTGTGTTGGTATAATCATTCACCATGTTGGTTTCCTGTTAGGCCTTTGCAAGAGAAATCAACCACAGTAACCTCAAATTGGTATTTGTCCCTTATTTGTTTTTTAGTGATATAGGGAGTTGTGGCAAGGAGGATGTTACTGATTCCAGTCAGGCCTGTTTAAAGCACAGCCTGAGAGACCTCTCTAGAATCTGGAACTATGAACAATAGCAGTAAGTGAGCATTGTAGCTGATTGCTGCTAGCCACATGTACCTGTGCACATTGCTGCAGGCACTTCTGCCTGTGTACACAGTAGGCACTCAATAAACATTATTGATCCCTTTAACAAATGACTTCGATTGAGAATGCATATCATTCCAAGGAATTTACTTCCTGTTAATGGGTTAAAATGATACCCTGTCAGAACATAACATACACTCTTGGAGCCTTGGTATTCTGATAATGTACTCTCTACAACTGTGCTTTCTCTTTTTCTCATGCCACTGTATAATCTCCATCCAGTTGCTTTCGGGGAAATTCATTTACAGTTGGTTATTGGTTATTATTAGTCGTGCAAAACCTACATACCTCTTGCTTTTTCTTTCATATTGTGTCATTGTTTCCATTCAGATAAACACATGAGAAAGCAAATCATCAGCACAGGAAAAAGCATCTGGGAGATGTTCTTTGTGGATGGATCATGTTGCTCCCATCTTTGCAGCAAGCTTATTGTGCATTGCTGGAGTGACTTTGGCAAGCACATGCTCTTTATTCACACAAGTGAGAGCTTTTATTTCCTTGTCTTTCTCAAGGAGAGAAGACACAATCAGAGTTCAGCAAAGCAAAGTCAAGAGGAGTAAAGGGAGGGAGAGAATAGTATGAACAAAGCTCCTATGTAACAAGGCCCCCTTTTTGTTCCATTGACTCTTGGTCTGCTTTAATAAATCTCACCCCTGCCCAGTGATGCAAACCACTCCAAACTGTATGTAGATCATAGATTGTCCAGTTCAGAGACTGTGAGTCTGCCTGGAAAGGCTGCCACGGAATTTATGGCTTGTACAAATATTAATTCAACAGTGTTAATATATTCTGGTAATAGGGAACACTCAATTTTATTTGAGAGCCTCAACATTACCAAATACCAACTCTAGATGAATAAGTGGTTCATGGATGCTTGTTTGAAAGATAAATTAGGTAAAGTGCATACTAGCTACTGTTATGTTTTTTAAATTTTTTTTTCTGAGAATTGTTTCTTTGTGCATCATTCATTTGATTTTTGTTTTGTTTTGCTGATTTTTTTTTTTTTTTTTGCCAGTCCTGGGCCTTGGACTCAGGGCCTGAGCACTGTCGCTGGCTTCTTTTTGCTCAAGGCTAGCACTCTGCCACTTGAGCCACAGTGCCCCTTCTGGCCTTTTCTATATATGTGGTGCTGAGGAATTGAACCCAGGGTTTTATATATACTAGGCAAGCACTCTTGCCCCTAGGTCATAGTCCCAGCCCCTGATTAACTTTCTAATTAATTTTTTTAGATTTTTTTTCTTTATTGTCAAAGTGAAGTACAGAGGGGTTACAGTTTCATATGTAAGGCAGTGAGTACATTTCTTATCCAACTTGTTACATCCTCCCTCATTTCTCCCCCTTACCTTCCCCTTTTCTCCCCCCCCCGAGTTGTACAGTTGTTTACAGCAAATGGTTTTGTAAGTATTGCTTTTGGAATGGTTTGTCTTTTTATCCTTTATCTCTCAATTTTGGTATTCCCTTTCCTTTCCCTAGTTCTAATACATGTATATACAGTATCCAGGATACTAAGATCAGATACAGTGATAGCAGGGGTTTTTCAGTCTTCCTATACACTGGATACAAGTCTTTCATCTTTTGGATAGCTGGAGAATCCACTCTCTAGGTTATTTTTTCTTACATTAATTGTTTCTTTCAGGAAGTCTTTCCTGTCAGTAGAAAGAAAGGTAAAGGTAAAATTAGGTCAAAGACAACCAGGGAAATCAGGAGAATGAAAGAAGTTGGAGAGCAAGTCGAAGATGAAGCTACCTGTGTCTGAAGTACCATCTATTGGCTCTCTCCACTGTAAGAGTAATTTATTCCATTTTCTCACATTTGTTTACATATACAATATAATATTAGAATACACACACACACACACACACACACACACACACACACACACCTGAAACCTCCCATGAAAAATTACTGTGGGAGGAGAAAGATGAGAACCTTGAGATTGAGGGGGAGGGAGCATTGGAAGGGGCAAAGAGGAAACTGTTTGGTGGATGAAGCAAGGAGGTATATGGTTATAAGAAAGTCTGGTTACACATAATAGTAGCAGAACATGCCATTTCATAAGGAAGATCTTTGGGTATATTCTACAGAAGATACCTGGTTTAGACCATTGAAGAACAGGTTGTTTAGTACAGGTGGACAAAGCTGACCTCTGTTGATTAACAATTTTCTGCATCCTCTACCCACCTCTGAACTTTCACTGCCACCCCCTGAGAACTTATTGCCTTATTTTTATTATAAATAAAATCCCTTATCTAATAATAATATGATATATCATTTTCAGAAAAACAATAACCAACATAGAGACTCTGGAGAAAAAGATAAAGGAGTGAAACAGATATTGTATGACCATAGTTGAAGCTATTTCATGTTTTCATTATTGATTACTATAAGTTGAGACATTTAAAATAAATAATGCACATGCGTTGCATCATAGCTATTGTGGCTAAAAATCTGGGCATGATATTCTTGGATCTATGTCCTCAAGGGTCTGTTAGAAGACTGCTCACAAGGTACCATTCAGGGTTGGCATTTCATCTTAACACTCAACTGAGGTAGAATCTGCTTACAAAGGAATGTGATTATTGGCAGGATTGGCTCTTGGGGGCTCTCAGACTGAAAGTCTCCTTTTTTTGTCCTCCCTGACAGGCAGAGACCACATTCAATTCCTTGCAAAAAGAAACTGCCCATGTCTTGATAACTTGATTCTCCAAAATCTATCCACAAAGTCTTCAGGGAGGGTCTGCTAGATGAAAGTTACAATCTCCTGTAATGGAGTCAAGGAATTGACATCTCATTAATTTTGTAATATTCTTTTGGTTAGGAGAAAATGAAAATTGCCATGTACACTCGAGACAATATCACGTAAGGGTATGAAATAAGATGGGAAACACTAATGGCCACTTTTCAATTGTTTCCTCCACAGTCTTTAGACTTAGTGTAATATCTTGCAGTGATTTCAAGTATAGTATAAATGTTGAAAAGTTTCCCCAGAAGAAAACAGGCAAAGCAAGGTGATACCTCATTTTTTTTTTAATTTCAAGAATAACTTTAGATACAGTTTAACAGGTATGTATTCAAATGATGTCGTGAATTGTTCTATAAACCAGAAGAGTAGAGACAGAAAAAAAAATTAGAATTTGGGAAGCTAGAGTCCTCTTCCATCTGACTAAGCAATTTTCTAACACTATTTTTATTGGGCTACTCAATTTTATTTAGGTTTTTGCAGTCTTTTTATCCAAAGAAGATATAATTTCTGACTAGTACAATCCCAGGTAGGATCTGATATAAGCAGAACATACACATTAGTTCTTCTTATGCAATCCACTCAACTTCTCACAACTGTAACACTTCATTCCCAAAATGGGGACAATAGTATCTTCCATTATTTTTTGAGTATACACTGAAATAAAGCTAAGGAAAGCACTTAGTGTAAACTTGTGAACTAGGTAAGTATACTGCTAAACTGATGGTTACTTCTAATATTTATGATAAAAAGGAGGAAACTCTTATGCAGAAGCTAAGTCTATCAGACTACAATCTTTCAAATACATGGTTTCCAAATAATCCTTAGATGTGATTTAGTCCATCTCTAATTCAAACATATTAGAAACGAGGAGCAAACATCTATAATGACAAGAATGATGACACTCCCACAGAGAAGTAACTGAACTGTTTACCTAAATGTAGGTCATTATTCTCAAATGTGAGTGTTCTAATCAACAAAAATACCTGTTAAAAGAGATTATAGAACTTCATTCCTAAAGTTTGATGCCGTAGGACCGAAACAGTGCTTCTGAGCAGCTATTAGAAGCAGCTGAAGAGCTAAATGGCAATGAAGAAGGGAGCAATAACTAATGAGGACCAGATCTCCAAAGGTTTAGGAATAGAGTGAGCATAACTCTTCAGGGACAGTACAACTTGCTTTTGCAATTTGCGATTAATTCCACTACACTATTGCCTGCAATATGGGTGGTTGAGTGTAGCATATTTATTTCATAAATCCTACAATTTAAGGTTAAACTTTGCCATTGCATCATAAAACACCATTTTCCTTGCAAGGATAAAAGTTGTAACTTGATTAGATGAGGAGTGATATGTGGATAGCCAGAATTAACTCTTTCATGGATTATTGTTGGTCGAATTGTGAATTGTGCAGAAATGGGGGTGGTGGTGGAATTTAACACTTTAAGCTACCATACCTGTGAGGGAGGTACTGTCAGGCAAACCCCTCTGAAAGCCCTTCTTTAGAGCAGTCCGGAGTGTCTTCCCAGTTGAGGAGGGAGTGTGGAAGTAATCACTAATGACAGCCCATTGGTGAAAAGTCTGCATGGTGCTTATCATGGTCAGCATGCAGACCTCAAGACCACCGTCACTGACCTGATCAAAGCCATGGGTAGCACTGGGAGGCTGTGCTTGCACTTCCACTCCATAAATTTAGCAGCCCAAGAAGTTTATTACTACCCTGAGACAAGCTGATGATGGAATGGCTGGTTGAGTTAGTGCTGCAGCTTTTTCGATCTATTTCCAATCACTGTTGGAGGAACCAAGGCTGTGTAATGTGTCCATTTTTATTCAGTTCATGCTATGGAGACCCTGTAATAATGCTCCTGGAAGACAGTGTGTTGGGCTTTTAGCAAAAGTCTCAAAGGGCTGGAGAGATTGGTCTGTGGAAAAGGGGATGAAGCAGGAACATTACAACTCGAGATTCTTTTGGAGGGATACAAACTAATCAATGAGCTTGGAGAAACTAACAGTGGGCTAGTTCATGGTTGAATTTTACAACCTATTATTACTGGAATTTTTAGTATAATAAAAAGTTGCTAAGAATCTAGTGATAGCCACATAAATTTAGACCAAACAACTCTGTAGTCTCTATAGTTTAACATATTAAAGAATGATTATACAGTTTGTCATATCAAGGTGTGATTGTAGTGAAAGCTGTAAGTAAAGAGGGAAACAGTTAAGACAGGGAACTGGAGCAAAAGGATTAAAAGTGTATTTTTGGATATGATTTACCTGTCTGTATCTATGATAGAATTATGCCAATTATTGACTGTCCAACCCCAGGATTTCTTTGATCTCAAACCTCCGTTTCTGTAGCTATACAATGAGGATAATATCACATAGCTCAGAGCATGATCACAAGGAAAGAATAAAAGGCTGCAGTAGAGTGCTTAGTACTATTCCTAGTCTGTCATTTTCACTGAAATGAGATTTGACTTGTTTAGTTCATGCAGTGCCACAACAACTGCTGCTTGACAATAAGAAAAAGGGTCTGGAATCACCAGAGTCCTATGAATGCAGGCCATATCTACGCTATATAACATAAACTTGCCAAGCATTCCATTGTACCTATCTGCCAATGTTACTATATATTTTTCAAGGAGCTATCGAAGGGTGATCACTAGACTAGACAGGAATAAGCTTTCCGTTGTCAGAAAGTTGAGTCTGACAATACCAGGAATAAGGATGAACTGATTGCAAAGATCAGTATGGAAACAATGTGAGTCCAGGAGGTAGCAGAACGGATGAGAGGCAAGGCATATATTCAAATCGTTAAAATAATAGACTCTTTTAGAGTTAAAGGCTAATTAAATCTGAGGTCTGTAGAACAGTTTTTCTGCAGTCCTGCATTCAATATTCATTGGCTCCCCCTCTCCTAATTCTCCTTCAGGGTCTCAAACTTTCAGATAGCTTGCCAGTCTTGTGTGCCTATGGGTATTCTTTACCCATTAAGAGAAAAAATGTTAAAACAAATTTACTGTTGGTCTCTCAGTGATGGGAAATTCCCAGATTTTCAGAGAAAAAGATGTAAGGGAAAGGGAAGAAATGGAGGAACATAGAAAGAAGAGACACTTATGCACACACATACACACACACACACACACACACACGGTGCAAGTATATAGTACTGAACCAAGTGTTAGAGGAAAAGCAGGATGATTCAGGTAGGAAGATCTGGGTGATAGGATGGTCTTCTATTGCTCTCGCTGTATTCCAAGCAGATGGTATGGGTAGAGCATGGTAAGTATCCTTTCCAAATCTTGGGATTTTGAAAGAACTAGAGTACTCTATCTTAGGACGTTGGACTGGTGATATCCCTGGAGATCAATGCTCAGGATGGAAAGTCTGGGATGGATATAGGTCATTAACTTCAACTGAAATAATCACATTAAGTAGGAGTGGAAAATATATCTCTCTAGCTAAAACTGAGTAGACTACCAGTGTACCTGAAAATGAGTGAGTAATTGTGATTAAAAGAAACCAAGAACTTGTAAGAACCAAAGTACTTAACACGGTGACATGAGGTCCAGTGGCGAGTCCTAGCCCCTGGCAAGCACCAGTCCAGGTCCTTAATAATACCATGGTGCCGCGGTATGTTCAACAATTTGTTTTCTCAATCTTTGGTGCATGTTCCCATGTAGGGCCTTTAGTCCTTGACAGTTTCTTTGGTGAAGCATTTTCCCTACTTTGCTTGCATCTGAAAAGCTCCTAATCATTTTGCACAGCTCATCACCTTGGGTGGAAATAAGGGGATCTGTTGTGGCACTTCACCCTGGTCAGTGTCCCAGAAATCTGTTCTGGTGTGTGTGGTGGGTGGTGGGAGTTATAAGCAAATCTTACTTTCCTTCCTGACATGCCTTGAGATATAATTATATAGTATCTTATTGATTTTGTTGTTTTTATCTATACCATAAACTTACACAGGAACAGATTTGGGCCTGGTTTGGTCTATCTCTACTTACCCTTTGTTCTAAGCCTGGCATATACTGAGCACTTGACACTTCTGAGTGAAAGAATGAATTATTACATTGGCATTATGATATTTAACTTTTACATTTTCTCCCCAAAGCTAGTGTTATTTCCAGTGGTATGAATGAGAAAAACTCCCTCCCATCCCCTGAGAGATGATATTAATCTAGCTGAGTCTTTTTACTGGTGTGGACTCCTACAAATGTCATCTAATATATCAGCCTCTTTTCTATGTCTGTCTTGCCGTTTCATGCAGATAACATGAACTCCTCACACACTGCATTAGAATTCATGTTGACAGTCCTCATCCCAGAGGTATTCTTAATTCTCAAATGCTTGACAATTTATTTATGGAAACCACATGGCCCAGCAAATGTTGAACAACAGATCAAATGTCACAGGAAGGAAGGAAATAATTTTTATAATAAAATCTAAATTGTGCACCAGCTTATTGGCTGCTGGTTAATGTTGAGAAAAACCATAAGAAAGTTACAAGTGCAATCTCAAAATTTTTCATTAAAAACCTTCTTAAATTGCTCAGAAAGGCTAAACTTAGTGAGACCTAATGATTCCTCCCCAAAGCCACACTTTGTAAGCTGAAAAACAGAAGTATATAATAGGAAAAATAGAAGATAAAATGTGGCATGGGAAAGTATAAGGCCTTTAAAATATGATGAGATACACGTGACTAAGAATTCCAGCTTCACTTTTAATTTGTTTCTACTTTGAAAAAAATTATATTTCTGTCTAATATATCTAATTTAATTCATACTTTAGAAATTATCTGTAGTATTTCAGTGTTTAATTTCAATGTATAACTTTTAGGGTACAATACATCTTGATGAATGTTACTCCTTTTGTCATAATCTCTCATCTCTCCCAACTCTACCCATTATCTCAAGTTACTTAGTTCCATCCAATTCAAACTTTTGAGGGTTTACCAAATACTAACCCTCTGCTACCATCCTGGGAAAACTGAGATAAATAAGGAGTTCACTGTCCACAGGTTCTTCCTAAGCTTGTGGGAGAAAAACATAGATGACAGCCATTAATAGACCTGGGACATTTTCATAATGCTGGGACATTTTCAATATCCCAGATCTGTGCTGAAAGAAAGAATGGGGTGTGCTAGTTGTAGTGTCTTATTCTTTTCTTTCTCTCTTCAAAAAAAGTATCAAGTTAAAGACATAACATTTATTACATAGACTTTGATTTTTTTTTTCAGTTAAATCAGATTCATTGACATGGTTTGAATCAGGACATGGCTATGTTTTGTTTTTCAGGCTGTCAACCAATTTAAGTTGGAGAAAAGCTTTAAAGAAGAGGCAGTACTTAGTTACTTTCTTGAATTTTCATGTTTAGAGATATAAAACTATTTGCTTAGGACACTGCCCCCCCCCCCCCCCATTTCTATTGGCATAGGATGTTCAAGATCAAAAGCACATGAGGGATGTGTGTTTTGACTCTATAAGGCTGCTAGGTGATAACCAATGTCTACTCATGAAGATGGGGCAGGTGAAAATTGCCTTATCACATAAAGGGTTAAGGGTGCTGATGGCCCCAGAAGTAGAGAAATAAAGACAAGGGCGCAGGGGAGCTAGCTTGGCCATTCAGGGAAGGAGAAAATGAAGGTTCCATTTAGATGCTGCATCCTTCGTGGGCAGAGGTCAGTGCAGACAGAATCGAATAAAACACAGCAGAGGAATGGGCAGTTCTCCCCCCTACTCCCCCCCCCCCGCCCTTGCTCGTTCACGAGTGACCTCATTTGATTCTCCTTTCTGCTGTGGATGCGTCCTTTCCTTGAAAATTACACATAGTGCCAAACAAATGGGTCTCTTCAGAGTCACTTAGCAGAACTAATTCAGTGCCTCTGCCCAGTTTGGAAATGAAGGGCCAATTCCACGCGGGAGGAAGGTGATCGCTTTCACATTATCCATCAGCGTGGGGTCACCTGCTTCTCAGAAGGAATCGGTGCTCTGTGCCTTCAGTCAAGGCAAGAAATCGTCCCCTCGTCACACCGTAGTCTCATTCTTTCACCCGAGAACTCATTTCCTTTCATAAAAGAGTGTTTTCCTTCCAGCCTTTTTTACACACTGGCTAGAAATTATGTTCAGCCTCCATACACATAAAATGTTGGCATCGTCCTAAAGGCTATTAGAAGCTGTGTTTGTCGGTTGAGGAGGAATTGCTGGGGTGGGGAGACTCCAGCGAGAAAGAAATGCACACTTTTACAAACCTTCATTGGGTAATTGAATCTCATTTCTAATCAATGGCAGTATGGAGACATTCTTCTCTCTACCCACAGTAATTAGGACTCATAAGCTAGCGATGATCGTTTAAGAGAGGGTTGGAAAAGGAAAGGCAGCATAGCAAACAGTTCTCATTATTTGCAAACATTCTGCGTTGCAAGCATTGAAATATATTCTGTTGAAACGAGATTTGTAAATGAAATCTTTCTTGCATTACAGACATTGGATGGATTCTCCAGTATTTTCCAAATCCTGATGACTGTTTCATGGAGCATGTAGGTTAATAATAAGTCTAATTTGGTCACAGGATGATTTATTGGGTCCCAGTTGACAATGCAGCCTTAACAATGATCTTGTTTGATATCCAGAAACATCCTGAGAATCTGGTGATATCATTCCCATTTTGCAGGTGATGAAACTGAGACTTGGAAGGTATAAATGAGATATTGACAAAAGACCAAAACACAGTGACTCAAAAATAAGGTTTAGAATCAGATTGTATGGCTTCAAGCAAGCTCTTTGGTCTAAATAATAGCACTGTGAAATTTAGAATTCTAAACCAATCTTTCATTTTTTTTTCTGCAGATAATGTGCCTTCTCCATATATATATATATGCATATATATATATATCCGGGAAGGAAGTCTTAGGATGAAATGTTGATGAACATAAAGAAGAAAGGCAGTAGGGTGACAGCTTCCAGCCCACTTGTTTCTATACAAAGTAGGGAAAGGGCAGACTGATGGTATTCTTGATGCTCCTTATTAATAACATGAGAAAAAACTAGCTTTATTCCTAAAGATATTCTGGCACAAGTATTTTTATACTTGTAACAAGCACCCAAATTATATATATATATTTTTTTTTTCCAGGTGAATTACTCATAGACAAATTTTCAACTGCACATGACTGCAGATTAATGTCTGAACACTGTTCATCTGTGAGACTCACATTCCAGGGTCTGATTAGATTTTTATGAGGTAGATTCCAAATCAGCTCCCATCCATACTCCTGACTGAGTACTTAGTTGTGCGAGAATAAGAAGGATAGATATCACAGAGCCAGGAAGTGCTAGGCTAATTGCTCAGACTCTTCAACAAGAATAGAAGGAAAAGAAGCTCAGCATTCTAAACAATTAGTTAATAATTAGACTCAACTAACAAACCAGAGATGACACTAAAAAGCCAACCTCTATCTTTTAGTCCATTAAAGATCACCAATTTCCTCTGTGCTCAAGGATTTGCAAGTCTAACACAAGACACATTTATATAATATTTCAGAATTACATTGCTTAAATCTGGCAAGTGATAAGGTGACACTTCTACTGAAAGTTTGCTCCTATAGAGACTGTAATAAGGCTTCACAAAAAACAAGGTCTCTAAGTATTTTCCTATGTTGGTTGATAGGTAAATTCAGAAGACAGTCTTGTGATGAGAGGCTCAAGTGATGCCATCAATAAAGAACGTATCTATTAATACTTTTGGTAGTTGCATGCATCTGACTCAAACAATAGCAATAACTTTAAGCTCTGATTGCACTTGATATGTTGAATTCATGGAGGTGTATTAGATGAACAACTTTTTCATAATATGGCTATACTTTGAGAGTGAATAATGAGAGGCCTAGAAATATGCCCAATGGTAGGTAGTTACTTATCTAGAGGTGAAAAAATGAATATTAATCAGAGGTAGGCTAATATTCTCTGAATATCTCTCTCAAGACATACCTTGATGTAAAAACCTTCTCTATTATATTTTTCCTATTTTATGTCTTTTCATTTTTCAGCAATTCCACTGAAGCTGTCAGAAAGGTTTTCAAAAATGAAGGACGAGTTTTATGGAGGCAAAATAACAATGGAAAATTCACTTGGGATTTTCTTTTTACATTGTCTATAAGATGTATTATTTTATGACTACAAGTTAGTTTCATTTTTGTTTGGTTTCATAAAGTAACATATAGATATATTCATGGTACAAATTTGAGAAGTATACAAAAATAGCTAATAATTTCCCTATCACTGAGGAATCCTGCTACTAATTTTATTATTCTTTTCCAAACATTCTCATACATAAGCTTCACATATCTAGGTTTATATTAGATAACTCAGTGCTGAACATGTTTACTTTGAAGTCTTTAAATATAATGGCTAATGAGATTGCAAAATTCTTCATAAATTAGTTTGTTGACTATTACAAATGTTTTCCAATGTTTCTATAATAAAATTTTATATTTTCATGCATTACTTTTGGATTCCTCACCAAAGAGAAATTATTAACCTAGTCTTCATTTTAAACTCCTGAAGGCACAAATTAAATTACTTTTCAGATTGTCTATGTCTTTCTTATTGGCAAAACTCTATTCCACCCTCCTGGTTTTCTCCCTCCCTCCCTCCCTCCCTCCTTTCCTCCCTCCCTCCCTCCCTCCCTCCTTCCTTTCCCTTCCCTTCCCTTCCCTTCCCTTCCCTTCCCTTCCCTTCCCTTCCCTTCCCCTTCCCCTTCCTTCCTTCCTTCCTTCCTTCCTTCCTTCCTTCCTTCCTTCCTTCCTTCCTTCCTTCCTTCCTTCCTTCCTTCCTTCTTTCCTTCCGAGCAACATATGTCAGGGTCACAATTCCTCTTTAAAATGAAAATGTCCTTTTGAAATGGTATATAACTGTTCTGGATTATATTACTATCACTAAGTGCTAAATTTTTAATTGAAATACTGCCACTTCCTCAGTACCATCAAGCCTATTTTACAGAATGCTTCAGTGTAGAATTCCTTGAAATCTTACAGCAAGATCATTTCTGATTTTTAACATAAATTCCATTTAAAAATTCTGCTAATTTTATGGTTTTATCTCTCCATGCCTTTGATTTTTGTGGAATTACAGCTTATTAAAATTTAATAGTTAAAATTACTTTTTTCTGTATGTTGATTATTGTGTTTAGTAACTCATATGCATTATATCTTTGAGTCTAGGTAACAGTATTATGAGAAAGATACTCATAGTTTGTTCCAAATACTTGGGAAGATAAAGATTCTGAAATTGCATGGGTGAATAAGTAGCTTTATTTTTTCTGCTTGGACTCTCATAATATACAATACTAAATTGAGTGGCTTAAGGAATAAAACGTTAAAGTTCACAGTTATGAGGTTTAGAAGTCTTGGTTCGGTTGTGCTACCCTCATTGTTTAGTGAGGGCGATCTTTCTAGTGATGGCCATTTTCTATGCTCTTGGCTGAATCTGTCTTCACTCACATAGGGTATAGGAAGAGGGGATAGGATAACCTGCACAAAAATCAACACTATACAGTCTTTCAAAAATACATAATACTCATCTTTTCAAATTAGTTAATTATTCTTAGCTTACTTATTCTATTTCATACAATAGTGCTCCAAATTGGTAGAATTGTGTTAAAAACGATGTAGGTTCTTCTTGAACTGAATGCCTGGAGTGATTTACTATTAAGTATGAATAAATATATTAATTCTTTTAAAGAAGACAAAGCAATTGTCATGAAAAACACAATGTATTGGCTTAGATAACCATGAAAGTTTTTTTCTTCTTATACTTCTAGCTAAATGAATGTTAAAGGACACATCTTAAAATGCTGAAATATTCTTGCTGATGAGAATGGCTGATTCCATTTTATGAATAGAATCACTGAATGGTCATGTACCTACAAATGAGATGGTATACATATATTATATATAATATATATTATGAATAATATATTGGCTTTCATGAAAGAGACTTCCTTGTAACTTCTCTTTTATCTAGCGTTCTTCTTTAGTGTTAGCATTTTGCTAGCTCCCTAAAGTGAATTGGATAGCTTTCCATTGATAATTTACTTTGATAAGATTGTTTTTTGAACAGATTAAATTGACATGGCTATTTTATTGATCACAAATTGCTTTAGTCAGAAGGTCAATTAGTAGAAAAAATAGAATCTGTAAAATATTTAAATGTGTAGCTACTGAGCTGAGGAATGTGTGTTTAGAAGCAGTCAGAAGCAGTATCTCTTGCATATAAACATTTCACCAAGGAAGGCAAGTTTATGTAGTTGTTATTGCCTTTTGTTAAAGAGTAGGGAAAAAAAATCAATGCTGCTCAGTTCTGATGGGACTTTGGCCACACAAGTCTCATTTATAGAGATAGCAAGTTAGTCCAAACACCAGCTGAATACAAATACCCTGTTTACTATGTGTATCAGAAATTAAACAGCATTGCGACTTTTCTGACAATAGTGTAACTGGCTTGCACTTAATGATCCTAAGGAGAAAAGAATTAAATCCAAGCCCAAATGTACTCATTCAGCAAACATTTAGAAATTGGTGCTTATGGGGTCAGGTACGGAGCTTAGCATTGGGTCATTGGCAGGACAAAAGAGAGGGTAATTGCTATATGTTATGTAAAGTGATAGAAATGGCTACTAAGCATTTCCAAATACAATGGTTCATAATGCTTGTACATCAAGATTATTAGAATGATGACTTAGCTTATAATTTTAGTCTAAAGCACTTAAAAAAAACACCTGTGTTTTATTGAATGTGTCTCCTCTGCCATTGTTCTACTTTTAGTGAAAGAACAGAGATAAAGAAAGACAGAGAGAAATCAAACTGAAGATATTATTCTACATTATTGTTGAATGCCTGAAGTCTTATCTGTGATTTCATACAAAAAGCTTATCATGTGTGATAAATGAGTGACTGGTAAGAAGTCTTACTATGAAATATGTTAACTCTGCAAATTTTGCTAACACTGCTATTGTATTTTTTGTTAAACCCTACACATGCTCCACAGTACAATTCAAAATTCCCCTCTCCCCCTCCCTCTTTTTTTTGTCAATCCTGGGGCTTGAACTCAGGGCCTGAGCACTGTCCCTTGGCTTCTTTTTGCTCAAGGCTAGCACTGTACCCCCTGAGCCACCATGACACTTCTGAGTTTTTCGCTATATGTGGTGCTGAGGAATCGAACCAAGGGCTTCATGTATGTGAGGCAAGCATTTTACCTCTAGGCCATATTCCCAGCTCCCAAATCCCTCTTTCTTAAGAGAAGCCTTAAGACAATACATGAAAGAAAAGGGATTTAAATCTAAGCTAGGTGCTAAAGGTTCAAGCTTGCAATCGGAGCAATTCAGGAAGCTGAGACCTGAGGATATCCCTTCCAACTAACACAGGCAAGAAAGCCCATAACTCCAACTAACTACCAAAGAAACCAGAAGTGGAGCTGTAGCTCAAGTGATGGAGCACTATCCATGAGACAAAAACAAAACAAAACAAAACAAAAAGTCAGGGATGGATTGGCACAAAAAAAAAAGAAAAAAAAAAAAAGAAAAAGGAATCCAAGTAGCATTTATTCATGACCAAAGACAAAATAAGACTTGTAAATTCTCCTAAAATGGCATCTAGTTGAGTCATCAGAATCATGTTTTATACCACACATTGTCTCTCATTATAGAGTCCAGGAAACAGGTGAAGACAGTTATAATGTCTAAGTCACTAAGTAGTGAATAGTATATCATGGCTTGAGAGCTATTTTTTTTTATTTACCAAAACCTTATTGTACCTTATGAAGCACATTGAAACACATTTCTATGTATTTTTAATTGCCTTATATTACATAATATATGTTGCTTGTTTTATTTTTTACTTTTATACTACTACTAGCAATTGAACTCAGGGCCTGGTCACCATTAGTTCGCTTTTTTATTTCAGGACAGCACTTTACTACTTCCCTTTTTCCTGGCTAAGTAGAGATAAGACTCTCACAGACTTTCTTTGCTCAAGCTGGCTTTGAACCATGATCTTTAGATTTCAGCTTTCTGAATACATAGGATTACAGGTACAAGCCACCCATACCCTCTAGTTGCCTTATTTTATATAACAACACAGCTCTTGGCACTTGGCAGGCACTATTAAATTCGACTCATTTATTTGTGTATATGACTGGAAAAACACATGAAATTTACCCTCAGCAAATGGTAAGACACAAGGAAATCATGAATTTATGCCTTTCAGACAAAACAGGGAATATGCTTAGCTAAATAAAATATGCCTAGGTCAGAAAACATTTTATACCCAAGACAATATAACTATACTTGCAATATTTGCTAATACTTACCTATCTTTTCAGGCTTTATTTTCTTTTGTAAGCTTAATTTGAAAAATGCCCTCAAAGAGGAAGTTATTGTGAACAAAGCTTTATATGAACATGCCAAACACCTTAGAGTAACTGAGGGACTATCAAACACAGGGATATTTACTAAAATATGTGACTCACATTGGGCCGAAGAACTAATTTAGACCTTTCTTAGAGCTAAAAATTCCCTATTAGGCACCAAAAGCAACCCTGGGAAATGACAATTATGAGATAATAGGATCATTTATTTCTGTGTTTATATTTTTAGCTGAAAGAAATACATTAACCACCAAAGGAGACCTCAAGAGAGTGCAGAACTGCTTAACAGGACAGCTTATTTTCTCAGCTGCAAACCAGGCCACGCACCAAACAAGCAAAGTGTGACTCAAGTATTGACACACCAGTGTAAATACAGGATAGGAGAATATTTTAGAGACAAACCATTTAGAAGGAATGATTCTGAGTCTGTAAAAAAGAACACTTGAGATCATTAAGAACAAATGTACTGTAATGTGCAGAGCACCATAAGGTAAAGATGGAAAGGTAAGTCACTCTTCAAGTCCAGAACTGGCCAGCCTAAGTTCTATGTTTCATTAGAATATTATCCCGAGCAGCGAAGATATGATAACAACCTAATATCTACCCATGGATGAATCGATCAAAGGTACATGTTTATATTTAATTACTAATCCATACTTATAAACATATGAATTATCATATGTTGATATAAAAGTAATAAATGGATTATTAATTTACAATGAATTAGTAATATATTAAAGATGTATAACTAATAAGTTAATACTATTTATATATAATAAATGAGCTCTTTTCCTTAATTAACAAGGGAGTCCTTCCACTGACAACAATGTGCTTGCATTTCATGGACTGTATGGTAAGTGATAAGAATCAGATGCAGAAACGTAAACCTTGCATGACTTCACTTGTGAATGGAATTTAAAAATAGTTGAACCTAGAGGAAAAAGAGAATGCAGAATGGTATTTGCCAGGATATGGGGTGAGTGTAATGAGTAGGTATTAGTCAATGAACACACATTTAGAAATAAGATGAATAAATGCTAAAGTCCGAATATGCTACACTGCAACTATGATTAATAACAATGTATTCCTTCCTTGAAATTTGTTACATAAACAGAGCTTTAGTGTTCTCCACATACAAATGCATAGACATATTTCCAGACATACAGTAATAGTCAGATAAGGAGAAACACCATGTGGCACATCTTAATTATGTATATTTGTTACCTGACAATCATACCCCAGACCTTATAAATCTTTGTTACATATGAAGTAAATTCGCACTGAGTTTTACTGTAAAATAGAATCACAAAATAAATATTCCTAAAATATTGCGGGAGCCATCTCTCATTGATATGTGTGTGGGTTCACAATTGGATCCTGCGTGTGAGTAAAGGCTTTTAAGGACATTTCAGCATTGTGAGCCCTATTAAGTCCCACCATCCCTCAGTATGTTCGTCTTATGATCACCCTCAGTGACTCTGTTTCAAGATGACATTATCTTTCTGTGCAAACACAGATGGATGAAGCCAGAAGCACTTCCATTGAATTTTGAAGGCAATATTCACTTTCTGGGTCTATTTTAGCTTTCTGGTCCTGTTGTTCCTTTGGTTGCTCATTTGCACGGCACCCCCCCACCCCACAGTATTATACAAAGCCAAGAGCCTATGAAATCCACAGTATTAAATCTAAGATATTACAGGAGCAGATGGAGAGTCCACAGGGAACATCCCGGGGGATGATCGGAATAACCAGGTGTTGCAATTTCTCTGCATTTTTCCTCTTTGGATCTTGTCTTTGGGACCACCATTTTCTGGTGGTGACTAATTGGAACGTTCTCCAGAGAACGGGGAGTACTCAGTTCTTCGGGTACTGCCATGTATTTTCCAGCAGTGTTCTTAGGTATGTGTTCCATTAAAATTTACTCAGAGTAGAGAGAATATTCAGAGATTCTGGTCATCCTAAAGATCCCAGTTTTTAACGTGTCAAGATTTAAGACTTGTCTATACTGTTTATAAAGATGTTGTGCTTGGCAGATGCTTACTGCAACATCCGATGTACACTGTAGAAGGCACCTAAACCTGAAATAAAGAAGTGTCTGCATGATGTCGTCGTAAGCCACATGGAAGACTGCCTTGAGGAATCCTATCTGACAGATGAAGGAGCACCACAGAGCAGGACTCTTCAACCTTCTTCAAAGTGGAATCGTCCTACTGCTTGTGCCATGTTTGGGTTCCACGATTTCTGGGTACCTGGAACAATCCTAGGACTAAAGGAGATGCCTGAAAAGCTAATGGCCTGGTCCTCTGTAGATTCCCACATTGATATGGGAAACGGAACTGAGCATTCTACCTCCTCTGGTGATGGAGATCAGATGGAGCTCAGCCCATACAGTGTCATAAGGGATGACTCGAATACCTGTAGGTGACCAGTGTCTGGGTTGGGAAGATCTGCTTCTGGTTTCCTATATTTCTCTACTAGAGAGTTTCAGTGAGATGCACATGTGTGAGTCCTTGGGTATGCCTGTGTCTGCTATACAGACAGCTTAATTTTGAATTTAGAAACAAATTCTTCATAATCAGAAACTCTTATTATTTAGCACTATATTTCAAGAAAACCAAATGTATGTGTTTTGTCAATTGACAATATTTTATCCTTCCCTTTGTTATATAAGCCTAAACTTTTGTTGCATAAATGTTAAATAGCCTATTTTTCAGAAAATACTGTTATGAGGATACATATATACATGATAGATAGATGATAGATAGAAATAGAGAATTGTTAAAATACATGAGATGCCTGTTACTTTTCTACGTTTACATTACATCCTTTTTATTTCTTAAGAAGTGTGGCCAAAAATACACATAAGTGTACTTGTTTTAATGCACAGATTTAAAAATCTCCTTGTTTAGGAAGCATTTTATTATGATCTTATTTTTCTCTCTTCTGATTCCAAAGGAGAGGAGGTTGAGGCATTTATGATACATAATATAGTTTACTGTCCATTCAAATTATATTCGTATTGAACAGAAACAAAGAAGACATTATGACAATTTAATCTTGTGTTTTGAAGGATGTGTTGCATCATACCTGTTCTCTTAAGGACCTAGGGTATTTCCTTATCTAAGGGGAAAAATAAAAGCATAATTTAATGAATACCTGAATTAATCCATACATATTTTTTGTACCTATATCAGAGAGTTAGCAGAGGGGAAAAATATGAAGGTAAAAGAATAGGAAATTAAAAGGGTTAAGGTGAACACAAGGATAAAATAAATATACAGCCTTTATAATCTCATCATGGATAACATTTATATTTAATAAAAATAAACATGGAATTATCTCAGATTGACACATATTCTGCTGAAAAATAACTCCCAAATGTGCAATCATTCTTGACTTTTTCTTCAGAAATACTATAATAAATCTGTCTTATTTGTATCTCAACAATACAGAATTGCTTAAGCTGGGTTTCTCTTTATGTTTTCTCTGTTATAATGATTATATTGGTGTCAGTCATACTTTGGATTTAAGGCATCCTGAATGAAGAAAATTACAGAAATGTTTCTATAACCTGAGGGAAACAGATAGATTTTACATTAAATATCCTAATCGTACAATGTTGAAAACCCTTCTTAAGGTATTCCTGTCTTATATACCAATGAAGAATGTGAATTCTTTGCTTGAGTCCCCTGATTGACACATCTTAATAACAATAAAAAAGTAATCCTAAATGAATAAAATAAGAAGAATTAAACAGCAAAATTAAAGAAAATGTACACTTATGAAAGTAAACTATGGCAAGAATTTTACCCAACTCAAGGCTCTGGTCATTATTCTTCAAAATCAGTCCTATAATATTCTCCACAATCATTTGGAGAATTATAGAACACAAGACTTTCCGATAATATGGGATTATGACCATCTTCAACTGTGAAAATGTCTTCAGTTACTCAATATTTTTCCATTGCTACAGATCCTCATAGTTTTGTCAAGAAACATTTGCTCAGATTTCCATTCATATTATGACTATGAGTTATGAAGGTGGATACTAATGAAAAATTCAATAATATTCCTTTCCTTGTGCTAACAAACTTTTCAATCTTTGGGAGAACGTACTCTGCATAGGTTGCAAGTTCTTGGATGTGTGGCCATTTCTATTTTGTAAAATAAATTACTACCAGCGACATATGCAGAAGAGAAGGAACCAATGGGACATAATAGGAACTTGATAATGAAGTTTTCCATAACTGATATTATTCTGGGCTACATTCTGTGTTAAGAAACTAGGAAACATGTTTAGATTTATAGTTTCAAGAATTTTTCAAATAACTACGTTTTAAAGAACCTTTTAGTAAATGAGAGAAGTGAAATGGAAAATAGCTGGAAGTCCATTTTCCATAGGGCCCATTCTCAGAGTCTCTAAATCCTTTCTCTGTGTGATTCCATGGTGTGTTGTTTCAGGCAAGAGGGAATAAGTCTCCTGTGAAGAGTTTCGCTGTCCAATAGCATGAAAAAGAAAAATTGGAAAGTTTCTTTGTCTGTCCTTGTACCTAACCCACCTAACCTTGTGAATCTTGCCTAGCTGAAAAATCTAAATTGAAGAACATTGCATTCCCTGTTTCAATCAGGAACAAACATAGAGCCTTTCCCCAACCAGTTGTCTTCTCTGGCGAGGCTGTGCTATCACTTCTTGGTGCACTGCCTCCAGTGGGTGGTCTGTCTTCCTGTTCTCATCTCTTGCACCATCCTCACTTCACTTACCAGGTAATTTTGACATTGTGCGATCACAGTCTGGCAGTATGAGATAGGAAGAGCCTTGCAGTATGTCTCAAAGAAATGTCCTTCCTGAGCAGAAATATCCCTCCTCTTGTCCTCTAGTCAGTGTTAACAATATCTAAGACTTGATGTCTGGATTCAGTGACATATAAAAATAGCACCGATTTCCATTCCCCTAGTTTTTTTTTTTTTTTAAGTATCAGAAATCCGTAGTCTGATACATTTGAAAAATTACATCCATAGAGCAAATCCAACTGGGCTTGATGTGACAAGAAATGAGAGGTGTGCCACATGTCTTAGAATAACAAGTAAGCCTGTCACTGCTGTAATCGCTCTGAG
Organism: Perognathus longimembris pacificus; assembly: GCF_023159225.1. Taxonomy (NCBI): domain Eukaryota; kingdom Metazoa; phylum Chordata; class Mammalia; order Rodentia; family Heteromyidae; genus Perognathus; species Perognathus longimembris. The sequence goes on from NC_063170.1 coordinate 15,319,158, forward strand.
AATCTACGGAGCAAATGACCTCTTTAAGCACAGCTTCAGATTCCTCAAAGGGATGTGTTCTCCCTTGGGAGAGCAGCCATCAAATTCCCTGACGTGACATCTCCATAGCTCTGCCAGTGGGTGAGGACGACCAGCGATTTAATTACTGAATAGACACACTGTCCTTCCCTCAGGTCCCTTTGTGAAATCGCAGGAAGCCGATTGTCTTCAAATTTATTCCTGAAATGTGTCATTACTGCACATCTTTTCATTATTTGCACAAAAGCTGAGGGATGGATTCCTTTCCAAATGTATTTATTTGGGTAAGATCTTGGCAGCTTTTCTTATGATGATGAACAACTTCCATGCTAGTTCTCTTTGGGGGAAAAATAACTTGCCAATCATTTCTAGAACTCAACTTGGCTTTTTGTGAAAAAGTATGACCATTCTTCAGGATTGATTAAGGAGCTGCTTTCCCAAGTACAATTTTGGTACAAGTGAAGCTTTGTTGCATGTTCTTTCCACCATGATTCACTATATTCATTGATTCTCTCTCTCTCTGCCCTCTCTCTGCCCTCAACATATGTTTCTATCTATCTTTCTATCTATCTATCTATCTATCTATCTATCTATCCATCTATATTTGTGTCTATAGTCTCTTTCAAATACTGAAGAAGGAATTAATAGCTAGAATTGCATATTTATTAAAATATCAATTTATACAACAAAGTGTTTTCTTTTTTTAAAATAATAATTACTTATTTATTGTCATAGTGATGTACAGAGGGGTTACAGTTTCATATGTAAGGCCATGGGTACATTTCGTGTACTATTTGTTACCTCCTCCCTCCACACAGTGTTTTTTTATTCTCAATTTTCACATAAAAATTGGAACATCAAAATGTTAAATAGATGGTCAAGCTGGACATACTAAGGGACACATTGGAGATTAGAACCAAGAATACTTAGTAGCTATAGAGATCTCTAAATGTTGCAGTTTTGTGTATGTACAAATAATATTGCTTACTTTATTTTTTCCTTGGAGTAAATAACTAAATAAGATGAGTTGCCTGGAGAAATCTCTCCAATGACCCTCACAATGAAAGTTAGTGGCTAAATTAGAGATCACTGGGTTAAGTATGGATTCCAGATAAATAGTAATATAGTACGTGTAAGTTCTACTTGTGCAATGGGACACAGGTATATTAAAATATTTCTTTCATTCAACAGAAATTCAAACTGAGTGCATGTCCTGAGGTAGCATTTTACTTTTTTCAAATTTTCTAAATCTGAGAAACAGTCTAGTAATTATTGTGTTCATACTACCCATATTTTATGCTACAACTATACAAATATATTTATAGTTTCATGAATATGTTTGTGCATTTGAATGAACAAATACGGATAACAATGTAATTTATACATTATTATGAAGTATAAATTATGGGTACTACATAACATATAAAAAGACTGAAGGCAAGACCATTCAGAGTCATGAGTGCTGCAAGCTGCAAATTACCTACTTACTGGTCTCAACTCACTATGACACATGATCTGTAGTTGAAAATGTTCAAATATCCTTGTTCTGTGACAGAAAAAAAATCCCACGACCACTTCAACTACTGTGAGATTTTTAGTAAAATATAACAGAGTTCTGCTCTTGAAATAAATAGTGTTGCAGTAAGAAATAACTTATTGCTCCCAACTGCAGATACTCAGTATCATTTTAGAGTTTAAAAACAGATGAACTCCCAATGCCAAGTCAGTTGAAGAAGTAATTATTTCTATTTACTCTAATATCTTCAAATAATATGGATGGGTTTTATACTCCTAATCCCCAGGAATCCAACATTTTCTTCTTATAGTTAAGGAAAATGGAATCATGTATAGATACTAAAGTTTCTCCTTTTTTAAAATTTATTTATTTATTCTTGCAGGTGGTGGTGCTGAACTCAGGGCCTGGGAGCTGTCCCTGAGCTTTTCTGCTCCAGGTTAGTGCTCTAATATTTGGAGCCATAGCACCATTTCTGGTTTTCGGTTTGTTAACTGAAGATAAGAGTCTCATAGAGTCTCCAGCCCTGGATGGCTTCAAACTGCAATCCTCAGAAGTCAACCTCCTAAGTAGCTAGTAACTAGGATTACAGGCATGAGCTACCAGTGCACGGCTAAAGTTCCTTCTTTAAAAATGCTAATAAAAAGTAGCATCTATCTTGTGGAGATTGAGTTTCTTAGCATCACAAAGGAAATAATGTACAATCAGAGGCTCTTGCCTGTCACTTAAAATCACGATCACGTGTTTGCTATAGTCTGTATTGCTCATCACTGACAATTGCCTAAATTATTTAAACATTCACATTTTCCCCAGTTAACCCTAATAGATCCCCTCTTATGTTCTCTTTTAGAAATAGATAAGAATAGAACTGAGAGTCATAGCATATTTCTGTAATATGGCAGTAATGGAGGCAGGGAGATTTTGAGTTGGAGGCCAGCCTGGGAAAATCATGAGGAACGTATCTCAGTGTCAAAATTTGAACAATAAGGTCTGTGGAGCAGCTTCCAAGGGAGAACATCTGTGTGCACATGCAGAGCTCTGGATTCGATGCCTCTAACATGGGGGAAGTGTATGGGAATGGAATCCTTCAATAGAACCTGCTTGGGAGGAGCCTGGAGGATAATAAGATTCTTAGATAAACTCTGAAGGAAGAAGGGTCTGCGTTTTACGATGATTATGATTTCTGAGGGTGCTATTCCTATTTTTGGATAAAAGTACACATAAGATAATTTAATTGTAGTAACTAAGAACATATATATGATTAAGTATGACTATGTGATTATATCCATCTCTTGTACAACTTAGGCCATATATATATACACATATATAAATATATCAATAGCATGTGCATATCATTAAAACTGACTTTTTACTATACATGTGTTTTATATATTTTTACTTTAATTTTATTGTCAAGGAGGTGATGTACAGAGGGGTTATAGTTACATACATAAGTTAGTGAGTACATATCTTGTCAAATTTAATACCCCTCACTCAGTTTACCACTTTCCTTCTTCCTACTCCCCTCCCCCAAGTTATACAGTTCATTTCCAACATACTGTCTTGTGAGAATCACTGTTGTGTTGGTTCACCCTTTGTCGTCTGTCTCACCATTTTGATATTTCCCTTCCCTTCCCTACTTTGGATAGATGTATATAAAATAACCATGGTACCAAAATAAAATACAGTGACAACAGGAGATAAACCATAGGAAAAAAATAAGCTCACTCTCGCTCTCAGCCTGGGTGTCCTGAACTAATTCTGATTCTCTTTCTTTTCTTTCCTGTGTAGCTAGGATGACAAGCATCATCGAACCCAACTGTTTGTGTGTTTTTGTGTATGCGTGTGTGTGTGTGTGTGTGTGTGTGTGTGTGTGTGTGCATGTCCACGTGTGTTGATTCAGACATTCACTTTTTTTCCCCTTTTGACAGGGATTGGCCTCAAATTATGTTCCTTCTAATATCCTTATTTGGAGTACTTTGGATTACAGGTTTGATCCACCTGGTACCTGAAATGTTTTATAACCCTCATGGCATGTGATAATAGTAAGCAGTCAGATTCTGAGAAATATTGCTTCAAGTATAGCTTAGGATGCAACTTACATTAGCAGCTAGGGAGCATCTTACCTCCTGCTGGGCGCTAGCCCTCCCCAATTCTGCTTGAAGACATGCATTCAGCCAACACCCACTATGTCACGTAGTTGTGCTGGCTAAGTTATTGCTTGTTTTCTGATGAAGATACAGAGAGTTAGACTTAACCACAGAAGTAAAGCACAGACATCAGAAACCCTCCTATGTCCCACACTGCTGAGAGTAATATATAGATTTAGGGTTTTATTGTTCTCTGCTAAGTAATGAGGAAAAAAAATTCTACTGCAGCATTACAACTTTTGACTTGATCAAAGATCAGCTTTCCAAAGAATTGAGACACATTGATCTAAATGTAGGTCATAAAAAAGTGACATGGATGGACTGTTTTTCACATTAGAGAGTGTCAGCAATTGTATGCTCACTGGCGAGTGAATGGATGTTGTTGGGCTTTCATTATTCTGTAGAAAGAAGAAAACCAAAATTTTAATTTTATGTTCATCCATTACATTCTAAATGTAAGAGCTGAGAGATTTTGTATGTTAAGGGAAGTGGGCTTTTTCCATCAAGATAAAAACCCCAACTGTTGCTAATCTTAAAAGGAAAACCCAATCTTGCTTCTGAAAACAAAGATAAACCATGCTTCAGGTGGAGCAAAAGGGAAATCTCCCTTCTTATCTCTCTTAAATAGATAAAGACTTAGTTATGATACATCATTTGTCCATTAATTCATTGACTGATGGATACTCATTGACTGATTTCATAGCTTGACTGTTGTAATTAGAGCTGTGCTTTAGGGTAAGCAGGGATCTTTGTTGTGTGCTGACTTTGATTCATTCAGGGGTACACTCATGAATGCTCATATGGAAATGCTGCTTTTAGCTTTGGAAGTACTTCCATACTGACTTTTAAGAAGATTCTACTAATTTTAGCATTTTAAATCCTTCCTGTAACCCCCATAAATATTTATTTGTTCTCCTTCCTCCTAGTAGCATATATAGTCATATATGTTTGAAGTCCTTTAAGCATCCCTCCCAGACATGTTTTGGAAATAAAATTCTCCATGATTGTTATTACAACACAGGATCCTGAATGTTTCTTACCTCAAAACCATTTTTCTTTTAAGGTGAACAGTTTCTTTTTTCTAGGCTTCAGTTGTCCATGGTTTTGGCTTACCAGAGTGTGTTGGTGAAGTTGGGTTTTTGCATGCTGACAGGACATCACTGTCCTCAAACTGAGGCAAGAAAACCACTGAGTTTGGAGCACTGTTCTCTTGGTCTGCTGGCACAGATCCACAAATCTTACTGCAAGCAGATTTACTTCTTTCACTCTTATCTAGTTTACCCTATCATTTCAACTTTTTATTTTTATTTTTCTTCAACAGCTGCAGTTCGTCTTATGACTATGTTCCTTTCATTAAAAGCCTGTATTTAACAAAACCTGGGGTTCTCTGTAATTAGCAGGCTGCACACAATTTCCAGGCTGCTCTGGCTAAGGCACTTGTCTTTTATAGAAAAGTTTTTTTTTAATTGTAAACTGCTTATTTGGCTAATTTGTTATAAGAACTTTAAAAATATAGTTTTGTCAGAAAAGTGGAGGCCAAGAGAAGTCTTTTTTGAGAAAATGGGTGAATGCTAAAAGGAGAGCAAAAATCTCCCTTCCTTAAGTCTACTGGGACCTTAGGGTTCAGGTGACCAACTTAGTCTTGTTTCTCATAAAGAATCCTTTGTTTTGCTTGGAAATGCAAGGCATTTCATCGCTTCCCTTCTAATTGTGAACGAATGCCTCTTCCTACAGATTTAGAAGCATTGTCTGTTTTGATACCAAGGATTTCATTGTGATATCTTCATACATATATTTAACGTATATTGATCAAATTCACCCTGTGGTCTGCTAACATCTCTTTCTCTGGTAGCTAGGGATAATACAATAATGGGGTAGCCAGGAAAATATCCCTGGAACAACCATAGTTACCCTTAACATATTTATAAAGAGGCCCTGTCACTAATTATCTATGTGTTTGCTAATTGAGCATCCTAAAGGAGCAAAGAACCACAAAACAGTTAGAAACATAGGCTTGGAGATTCAGGTTTACTGGGTTCAAATTTTACTTTATGGTTATAGTCTAGTACATATCTAAAGACAGAACTATATTTTATAAGTTGTTACAAGCATTAGATGTCCATAAATGTGCTGAGAGCAGTGCCTGATACATTGTGAGGATGAATAAGTGGCTACATTTTTGCAAAGACATTCAAACATATAAATAACCCATGGGAGTCAGGTTCTGTCATGTTTGGTGTATGTGCCCTAAAGAACGAGCAGAGAAAGTCAGCAGAACTGTTTTCTGGAGATCATTTCTTCACACTACCCATCATCTACAGCATGAAATACTCATCCATGGCTCATCTGTGCTCATCATGAGAACATCTCAACATAGTGTTAGTCTTACTTGAGGAAGCCAGGAAGAGGTACAGATTGCACAAAGACATTGTGTTCACACAGGTGTGTCTCTCAGGCTGCTCAAGTCATTTGCTACTTCATTGGACGTGATACCAATGGTCCAGACACTCTTCTGCAGAGCCGGGATCTCTCCTCACAATAGTTTTAGGATTCTCATGCCACTCATCTAGGAGGGCAGAAGTTGCTCTCAAAACTCAGTCTAGATTATTTCCAAGTATTTTTCTCATTCCAAAGGTCTGTGGATCTAAGATTATAAGTAAGAATTACATTTTCAATTTCAGGTGATTTTCCTGGAAATTTAAAGCACCTGGGTTTACCATGGTAACCACATGGACTTCATTAGTTTTCAATGAATTACAAACTGTGCCCCAAACCATCATGGCCTTGAAAGTTTGCTTTTCCTTTTATCTGTCCTGGGTACTTATGAGTGAATGTTTACTAATAAGCATTCATGAATATTTTTCTACTTGAATAACCATATGGATGGTGCTTCCTGCCTTCTGAAAAGTCAGATTGTATCTTTTGATATGTCCATTAGAGTTCTCCTTCTTGTGTCCATAACAATTAAGACCTATGTCTTTTTAATCTACCTTGTAAGTGAATATAAGTTATGATTGAATTTAAGACTGTATATTGTTATGGCCAGTTCATTTGTTGCCTCTGAGTTTTGTCCACCAAACTGGACATTTACAAGCTTGTAGGATATTGCTTTGGTGTAAGTGTGTGTGTGTGTGTGTGTGTGTGTGTGTGTGTGTGTGTGTGTGTTTATAATTCTTTATTTCAATGGCTCTCTTTGGAATACTATAGAGTTTTCTGATTAGTGTGTTGTGAGTTATATTCCCTCTCGTCTATACGTAGAAGAGAAGGTAGGTGTATCCTTTATTTTTTCACATTAAAATATGGGCTAATATGGCAGGAACGGCATTGTGGCATCAGCTATGCTTTTTGTTTGCCTGTTTTTTGCTAGTCTTGGGGCTTGAACTCAGGAGCTAAGAACACTATCCCTGAGCTTCTTTTGCTCAAAGCTAATGCTTTACCATTTGAGCCACAGCACAACTTCTGGTTTATTCTGAGTTGTGTATTGGAGATAAGATTCTCATGGACTTTCATGCCTGGGCTGCCTTCAAACTGCAATCTTCAGCCTCATGAGCAGCTAGGATTACAGTTAGCTGCCTTCACAGAACTTGTTTTTGTCAGTGTTTGGGTTCAAACTTAAGACCTTGTGCTCACTCAGCTTTCTTGCTCACAGAGGTCAATCTACTATTAGTTATGAGTGGTTTTTTTTAAATAGTACTCTTTCTAGTCATATAAAAGTGTGTTTTCCTATGCTGTGCTCAGATGTGAAACACTAGGCTTGTATATTGCAGGCTTTATCTAGGCTTGTGTGTAGCTAGATCCTTTTTATCTGCTAACAATTTTCAGCAGAATCAGAGTTATTCATAAATTGAAAAAATAATATCGGTACAAAGAAGGCATCTTGATATTACTACTGTGACTAGATTATTCTCTTTCCCAAGAGTGGAATATCCAGCCATACAGTGTCCTTGATCAAGGACAGGCTTAGTAATAAGGCTTTATATTTGCTTTCTTATTTAGTGTTTCAGTTGTTTTATGTGCTAAAACTCGTTACCCACATTTTATTTTATTTTCATTGTCTTTAAATTGTTACGCAAATATATAATACAGTTTCATCCATGTTATTCACTTCTGTTGTTCCACATCCCTCCCAGTCCCACCCACCTCCTTAACCACTGTTAAAATAAAACAAAGAGATATCCAAAATCATAAAATACAGAAGTACAATTAATTTGGCAGGTGGGAAAATCTGGTATTTGCCGAGAAAGGAACATTATAGAACATAATTTATTTCAACATGATCCTTCCACTTCTAGCACCACATATTGGGGTTACAGGTGTGAATCATTATGCTCAGCCCCAAAGTCAAGATATTAAACATAACCAATTAGTTCAAGAATGCTGTAAGATTTTTTTCCCTTACATTGGTGTCTAAGCACTTCAAAATTCACACACTTACAGTTGCTTCTTTTTCTGTGTGTGGTTACCCAAATGTGCAAGGAGAAAGACATAAAGATGACTGGCTAAAAGGTTTAAATGAGAAGAGATATGTGTAAGACCAGTGGTGCTTAACAAAGTAGATCTAGTTCTATGTATTGATCTTTCAGGAGCACATATGACAAAAGTTACTGAGTCTTTAAGGGCAGCTGAGCTGTTTTGTTTTCCCTTTTTTTCCTTTTGATGATTCACTTGTCCCATCTTCCCATCTTATTGTATGAGATAATTTCCCTCCTTCACTCTGCCACATAACCATCTCTGCACGTGTTGTTTAGACATCCTCAATGTTTATGGATAATCATAGGCTCGTACATTCATATATGCCTTCTGTGTAATTATACTGACTTTGCAAGAATTCATACTTATCCAGGAATAGAATAACACCCTATGTACTGAGATACATTTCCTATGTATTCATGTTATAATTTTAATGAGTCCAAAAAAAAGTTTTTGCTTAAAAGATTTTCAACAAGCTGGATACTGGTGGCTCAAACTTGTAATCCTAGCTACTCTGGAGGCTGAGATCTGAGGATTGTAGTAGTTCATAGCCAGGACAGGCAGGAAAGACCTTGAGTCTCTTCTGTCTGACTAGCTATCCAAATTGCCAGACGTGGTTCACGTGGTATGGCACCAACCTTGAGCATAAAAGCTCAAAGACAGTGCCCGTCCTCTGAGTTCAAGCCTCAGGATCAGCAAAAAATATTTCAAATGACACCAAAAAGAAGCATTCTTTCACTGTGTGTTTACGCATGTGTGTGTGAATGTACGCAAATTTGTGTGCATGCATATTTTTGTTTCAAGTATCAGATCATGTGTCAAATCATGTGGCACTTGTAGCACTCTGCAAAAGAAGTGACTTATCTAACAAAATAAATCTCAAGCAAGCTTATCCATGGTGTTGATCATTTTGACAATAAACACTAGCTGACATTATAGCAATGGGTTTCTATTTTAAAAGCCAGAAACCCATGACTTCCAAGACGTGATAGGAAAGCACCAAGAAAATCTAGAAAGCTTCTAAGTTTGCCTAAGATCACTGAATTCTCTGGGACAATAGGGTATTTCAATCTCTAGTTCCTCATTTTGCACATGAAGATGGCCTCATTCACTTTTATTGATGATGTCAGTGAAGGCTTGATGTTGTTGATGAAAGAACTGGAGAGAAAGTTAGAAAGGGAGTCTCCTATTCTACAACCCCCATTTCCCACATGAATTTGTGATTCAGAGACTTAACTTCCCCTGTTATTTCTCATTAACTTCCATAATAGAACAAAACAAAGTTTTAATGGTGATTTCACTATAGGCCTCATCCTGCTTAGTCACCACAAACTGATGTTTACGGAAGCCAGGCTTGGTAAAACTTAGTGAGATACTCTGTAGGAGTCACAAGTTAGGTAGAAAAGATGCTATGATGTCTGATGTCTGCTACAAGAAATATCATCACTGAAAGTCAGCTTCAAAGTCTGGCTCTCTTACACTCATTAGACCAGCTCACATTCCCAGGCCTCAATTTACTCAAATGGGAAAGAAGGAAAAGCACATCTTTCTTGCAGTATGTTCTGTGTCATTTTGTTCCAAGTTAGGAATAGAATGGAATAACAATACATTCAACCTTGTCTTCTTTGATTTTAACACTGGACCTCTATAAAATTAAGGAAAGGGGTGGAGTATAGTCAAGGTTAAAGGATTGGACAAATGAAGGGGAGGAGAGAAGGAGAATGCAATCAAGAATCCAACATACATCTTACAACATTAAGAAGAGTGGGAGAAGGGCTGGGTAAGGGAGGGGTGTGTGAGAATGTTGAAAAGGGAGGCATCATATGCAAAAGCTGTTTTATTACAAGGTAACTTTTTTGTATAACTTCTTAAAGATTTTTAGAAAAAAAAACAACAACTGAGGAATATAGGAGGTAGTTATACAACATTGGAAACCAAAAATGCTAAAACTCTAAATTACCAAATTTAGCACATTTCTATTATTCTTCCTCACACTCTTTTTCCTGACTCATTTTAAACAGACTTTGATGAGTTTCATTGGGTGATTTTCATAATATGTATAATGCATTTCTATAGTACTCACCCCATCTTCTGCTCTCTTGTTTAATCATTTTAGGAATCATCTGTTTAAGTGTATGATTGTATCAAGTTGGCAAACAGAAGATAGATAATATTAACTTGATATCATGTTCAGATGTTATTATTTTGAGAACACAAATAGTCATACACTCTCTACTTAATGCCTAATAATTCTGTGATAGTAATTAGCATTTTCTAATAACGGTAATATGCTTGTGGGTATACAAGATGTGAGAAATAACAGAATGTTAATGTATTGAAAAATATTGTAAATGCATACCAATCGCTTGCTATTTTCATAATGCCAAGCTGTAGCTCTCTTGGAAAGAAAGACTATAACTTGCGGAAGGCCACTCATTTCCAGCTCAATATGTCCTATCGCAGTACATAGCTGTACTAGGCATGGTTTAACTAATAAGATTTATACACAAGTAATTGTGATAGCTTAAAGAAGTGCAGCATTCCCATTTGCATCATTACCAAAGGGACTAAATATGTTTAGATTAAGCATAAATTAAGCATAAATTTTCTACCCCAACTCTATGAAGAAAACCCTTAAACTTTCTTCCTATATGTACTCCTTAGATTCTTTTGTAAACCAATGGGAAACAAAACCAGCAGTATAGTGTCATTTTTATGGAACTCTCAATCACAGGACAATATATCACTTAACTCCTTCAACTCTCCTTTATTTACAGGGGAAAGCTATAGGGAAGGAACTTCCATGTTTTTAAATTCTAAATAAATACATTTAAAAGCTCACACAAGGGGGCTGGGGATATGGCCTAGTGGAAAGAGTGCTTGTCTCGTATACATGAGGCCCTGGGTTCAATTCCCCAGCACCACATATATAGAAAATGGCCAGAAGTGGTGCTGTGGCTCAAGTGGCAGAGTGCTAGTCTTGAGCAAGAAGAAGCCAGGGACAGTGCTCAGGCCCTGAGTCCAAGCCCCAGGACTGGCCAAAAAAAAAAAAAAATAGAATATACTACATTGAAGATGACTTTCTAACTCTGTTTTGGTCTGGGGATATGGCCTAGTGGCAAGAGAGCTTGCCTCGTATACATGAGGCACTGGGTTCGATTCCCCAGCACCACATATACAGAAAACGGCCAGAAGTGGCGCTGTGGCTCTAGTGGCAGAGTGCTAGCCTTGAGCAAAAGGAAGCCAGGGACAGTGCTCAGGCCCTGAGTTCAAGGCCCAGGACTGGCCAAAAAAAAAAAAAAAAAGCTCACACAAATTAATAATATTCCCCAGGATACAGTTAGTGAAGAAATTAGTTTTCATTTTATAATTCTTGACTTAAAGATACATGTGTCATAGCCTTTATTCATGGTGGGATCGATATCCATGGATTTAACCAATAGCAGATCCAAAATATTTAGAAGGGCTGGCTCAAGAGGTAGAGATTTGGGCTAGCAAGCAGATGCTTTGGAGTTTAACCACTACCAGCACTACCCCCTGCCCCCCCGCCCCACAATGCTGGGTGCTGATGGCCCATACCTATAACTGTAGCTACTCAAAAGGTCTCTGAAGATGCCTGCATTTGCATCCCATTATTCCACATACAATAAAATATAGCAATTGTTCTTAGGATATTGACATTGCTTTAGGTATTACAAGTAATCAAACTATAATTTAAAGCTTATGGGAGCATTGAAGAGGTGATGTGCAAAACTCACATTTTTTAATGAAAGCACTTGTAAATCCATAGATAACTGTATTTGCAGAAGTTACTGAAACCAATCTTGGATACTACAGGATGGCCTTGTTCTTTTCCTTTAGTGCATCCTACTATGTGGGTTAGTAAACATATATCACAATGACTATCGAAGTGTAAGTTTGAATCTGATTCTCTGTATTCATTCTCAACTGGGTATCACCTGATTAGTTTGCATAGATTAACCTTAATTTTCCTTCTCCCTAGCCTTTACCAGTAGACATGAGTAGTGATGCACACATCAGTTTGTAATGCTATATGGAGTTACTGTTCATAGAAAACATACTTGATATCCTCTAAAAAATTATGATACTAAAAAGTGAAATTAGGCAAGACTCTAAATAGATCAGATTTATCTGCCTTTCTTAATTTTAAAAATTTCATCAGTATATGTATTCCCGAAGGTGATCTTTAATCTTGCTTATATTCTTTGTGAAAATGTTCTCAAATATTGTGTTTGTCTGACAAAAGTCTTACAGGAAAATATAATTTTCAGTTGCCATTATTAACTGACCATTCAGGTGACAAAACATCCATAGAACTGAAGAAAATATACAAAAGAAAGGCAAGAGGCAGCTTTTCATATTGATTCCAAGCTAAATCTTACTAAAGGGTAATTTTGCCTTTTAATACCATACCTAGCAGTTTAGCAGAATCTCTATCCAAATAGAAATTTAATAGGGCTTATTTCATGCTCATATGGTCAGATTTTTGGTCCAATTTGTTTGTAATGAGTTAGAGTAACTGATATGCTAATCAATGCTAGTTAATTAAAAGTGGAGTTTCTATTTAGTTACAAAACGCATTAAGCTGCTAAGCATATTGCACGCTAGATGACCTGATTCACATATTTGAACTCCCAAAATGAGGAGGAGTGGTGGAAAATCTTTTTGATGTGCTGCCAAAAATAGCTCCCAGGTTCTTCTAGAAATGCCTGTCTTGAGACTCAGAAAGCCTGGATTCTAATTCTTAATCTTCTACTGTACCGTTCTGAAACTTGTGTCTTGACTCTTAAATCCTCAAAGACCCAATATCCATTGTCAAAAGATGCGATAGGGTTGGGTAATGCCTAGGCATCCCTTCTTATGAAACAAAGGGCACAATTCAAAGGTAATTTAGAGGGCTGACTCTGCTCGACCAACTTCTTTCTCTTTGACTTTTGACATAATATTTAATATATTTGCTTCTCACACTTAGGAGAGAAACATGGTACCTGAATGACATTGGTGAGGGACTGACAGTCAAGGCAATAATAAAGAACAAAAAGATGATGATGACTAGCATCATGAAACATAGAATAAAGGAAGTTAAATAAGATAAAGAACTAAAGAAGAGAAAAAGAAGATGATTCACAACTATAGAAGAAGAAAGAAAAGGCAAAAAAAATTAACTAAATATATTTTTGAAAATAAAATGATCCATAGCTATAGGCATTGTAACATGATTTAGTCTTTTAAACCAAGATTCTTCATTTGTGTTCCTTTAGAAGTGTCAACCAAATATATTAGGCAAGATGGACTAAGTTTGGGGAAAAGATCAGTTAAGCAAGACTGGAGCCTTTTAGAACTTTTACAATATTTAATGTGTACTGTGAATCTTGAAATTTCTCAGAGAATACTTTTGGGTTTAATTTCTATCAATTTTTAAGTCTTTGTGTATCCGTGTGTGTGTGTGTGTGTGTGTGTGTGTGTGTGTGTGTGTGTGTGTGTGTGTGTGTGTTTAGCTAGCATTGGAGACCATGCAGGATTCATGTCCTAAGAAAGACATCTAGGGAATATTGGAATGAGTGGAAATAAGTAAAAGCTTTCACTGTTGTCTCTGAACTGAGCATTTAACTGAATTGAGAGGATAACTAGGAGCAGAGAAGATTAATCTCTTTGAGGGAAAGGATGTTTAGAGAACTAAGAACACTAGGAACAATAGACCTAAACTACTAGCATGAGGTTCAGGCTCAGTCAATTGACAGTAATATAATAGGATCAATACCAGATTCTACCATGTTCCCCTTGTGGAACCATGAGAGAGAAAGGGGAATTCTATCCCCACCCCCGCCAGGCTCCACTGGAAATCTGTTGTCAAACATCAAAGACTATTTCCCTTATGTGGGTCTCCTTGGAAGAAATTTGGTGTTGTGACTTGCTTCCTTCTTCAAATAACATTTCAGGAAAATAGAATGGGTTCCTAAGGGGAGTTTTGATGTCCCTTATTTCCAAAGGGATCTGAATTAAGATTGATAGGGTGGGCAGAATATGTACCCTGAGGTTAATTCTATTAGGAGTCAACTAATTCTTCCTGGAGGAAGGATAGCATTTGCAGTAAAGCATCTGCCAAATGTTGTAAAATACTAAGGTGTCTGGACCTGTCATTGAAACAAGCCAATGAAATCAAGCCATTTCCTAAAAGGGGGCATGATTAAAACCAGAGCCATCTTCACAGATAATCCATTTATAAATCACTGTAATAAAATGACCATCATGACAGCAGCTCAGTGACGATTTTTTTTCACCAGCTCAGCGGTTCCTAAGCAACCAAAATATCTTAAAGCAGATGGAAAGAAAGGCAGCCTAGGCTCCCAGGAGTCCAGGAGAAGGTCTGATCCTCACTTCCTGGTTTTCTTTGTCCCACAAGGAATGCTGTAGCTGGTAATTACAGGAGCTTCTGTGCCTGATTACTGAAGTTTGCTTCATTTACATGTCAGAATCAATGGACATTAGGAATGTAGAAGTTTCAAGACTTGTTCATTCTAAGAGTTGATTAATGGGGAGCTCTGGAAAGGGCCATGTGGACAAATCCCATTTTAATACACATTGTGCTTATCAGGATTTCAGTTTATCAGCAGGAGCTGTAGATACAGGAGTCCAGGGTAGAAATTCACCCATATTCTATTTAGTTCTATACATGTATATTTGCAAATAAACAGAGGCAATGAAGTTACTGAGGAAAAGTTCTCATAGGCACCATTACCACAGATTCCATGCATGCAGCATATTGCTGGAGATGTATGTCTCTTTTAGCCCAGACAAAAGACAAGAATCATCTCCTTTGGGAGTTTTCTATGGCAACCTATCCTTGGGATGTCTTTCCCCAGAAGAAATTTAAATATTTAAAATAAAAGTAAATCCAATTTGAGTATATTCCTTTTTCTTTTTTTTTTTTTTTGGAGGGGGACATTATCACAGAAATGAAGTTGTATAACAAACATTAAATGACTTGATTTTGTAGCAAAACCAAATACCATGTACAAATCATCATTAAACAAAACAAAGTCTTGGCCAAGTAATAGACTACCAAACTAATTTCAAACCATCATTAGATTTTCCTCCCTTAATGCCAACAAGGAACAAGTTTTGAAAGAAATCACTTAAACAATCCCATTCATGGTAGCCTCAAAAATATCTACAATTTAAAAAAAATAAAGGAAAGGAAATATTATCTACCACGTAAACTACAAAACACTGAAGAAATAAATTGAAAAAACAAAGACACTAGATGATGAGAGGACCTCCCATGTTCATGGATTGGCAGAAATTAAAAGGCCTTTAAGTATGAATGTACTTGTGCATATATGTTAAATGATATTCACTTTCATGACTGCCCATATTCTTAATAATTCCACCAAGCTAAACGAGGTGATGAAAATACAAAGGCCCAAGAATTGCATTCACGGAAACCCTTTGGTGGTGGTACTATTATTCTTGCATGAAAATGTTGTCCTTGCTCTGATTATGTCCCTAGGATTCCCTATACCTCATTCTCTGTATGGTTTCCATATGTGCTTTTATTTTTAACAGTCAGCTCCTTCGATTCTTGGTAGGAAATCTTTTCCTCAGGCAATCTGTAACTAGATTTCTTCAGTACATTCTTTAGAGTTTAGCTTTAAATAGCTACAGATGCCCCTCAACTAGTAAATAATGAGTATAGACAGTTTCATTTTTATTTTATTTTATGTTATTTTATTTTTCTGATCTGTTTGGAAATTGTTTCTTCCAGACAGCCTGCTTTCCTGAACACCTAGGTATAATCTGGGCTGCTTAGAAAGCTCACTTATGGGAATGAGTCAGTCCCTGGGACTTTGTTTAATCCCAGACCCTTCCTGAATGGCTTTCATTGCTTTCCATTCCTCACTCTCCTAAAATTTATTAGAAAATTTCCTAAAATGTATTCCTGATGAAATTTTATTCCCATGTATCCTTTCTTTCTTGCTATCTACTTCTGATTTAATATACAACTCAAAAGCAATGGAAACTGTTTCTAAATGTGGTGTATCTTAAAGGCAGGCGGGAGTAAATGTTGGATTCTAGTTCATGTGTGAGACTTCAGAATCATCAAGTGGGCAGAAATGAGGACCTGTCGAAAGCATCACAGTAAAGACGACTACATAGTTAGTGATGCTGAGGAAATAACCACATTGCTTAAAACATTAATAATTCACAATCATATCTAGACATGAAGAATTGATTGTGGCTAAATTTGTGTAGGAGGCTGGAATAAAAGCTTTCATTTTTAATGCATCATTCTCCCAGCTTGCTGCATAGAACTTTGATAGAGAAGGCCTTATTTTTCCCATTTTTCAGATGTGGAAACAGAGACTTACCATGGAAATGATTACTTGAAATGTCCCTAGAGTCATAGGGCCATGGATTTGGGATGTGAACCTGTAGTCTGGCTCTTGAGTTTGTCAGTTTAACTGCCATAGTGTAAGATTTCTTATCTGTCTATAAAGTTTTATTTAAGAAGAGACAAAAGAAGTTTAGACAAGTGGTTCATATAATCAAGCTGACTTGATAAATGCCTGTGACAACTCTACAATGTAATGATCACCTTCTGTGTCCCCTGCATGTGGCTCTGTGTTCATGAGGTACCCAGTCAGCAGTTCGTGTTTCCTGTGGTGAGGATTTGTGTTCCTTGCTCTTACAGCTCTCCTCCACTCTTATAAGTTCCAAACATTAACAATGTTAGATGGTATGCTCAAGGTCATAATTCTAATAAAGACACAGTTTCCTTCTGACTTTTAGCCCAAGTAGATTTTCTTTCCCAAAATAATCATGCTAATTTAGTCTACCATACCAAGTTCTGGGCAACATCAGAAGATATTTGGAATTAGACATCCATCCTCACATGAGTTTCCAGTGGAAGTGCCAAAACAACCTTCCAGAAGCCTCAGCTTCCTAAAAGAAGGTTGGGAGTGTGGTTCACTCATGGTCTGACTGCCAGCCCTCTGCCCTTCAGACTCAGATTTATTTTGAAATGCTAATTTGTGGTGTTTCAGTCAGATGTTAAACTGTAACATTATTAATAAGTATGTCTCAGGCTCAAGTGTAATAGGCCCAATAGAAGACACAAAATTATGCATTCAACATATGTAAATGTGTCAGAATGGAACTAATTGCTTTTCCTGGATCCTTTGCTGGACTTGTGGCTTTATCCTGACTCTGGAAATTGAGAATGCAAAGGAAAGTAGTTCTAGACCAGAAGACAATGAAACCCCATCACCAACAAGGAAGTACAAGGATCAGTAAGTTCACAGGAGGGAGAGAGGTCATACATATTGCTTCTCCCTGTAAGACTTCATCCTCTTGATTGGGCCTCCAGTGGTGACCACCCTAAATGAATGATGAATCACTTATGAATAGAGTTGATTTATGAAGGTGACATTTTTTTCCTCCATTGGTGAAATATCATAGCAAAGCTCCCTTTCCTTACTGTCATCTCATTTCTCTGACATGCAAGGGTCCTCAGTTCCCACTGGACTTTGTCCAAAAGCTGCCCCTTGATTACAACCAATTTACTTTTATAGTTAAATGATCCTTTGCTCATTTACTTTCACATCTGTTCTTCTCTTCCCTATTCTGCTTTGATCTCTGAGAATTGTATTTCTGGATCCATTTAAAAGCTAGGATGCTACATCAAGATGTTAGAGCATAGGAGAAATGGTGGCATCTTTCTCTATTTGACCCTGCTTTGGAATGCACTGCTGTTGGAAGGGAAATTTTATCCATCTCCACATAATCTTCAGGTAGGAAGCTGTACCTCTGAGATTTTTCGCTCCAACTAGTTTAAACACGTAGATCTTTGTGTCATTGCCCTCAGAAGAGGGGACACATGCCAGCAATTACTACTGTCTCAGGTGCTTTTGCTTTTTCCTAAGATCTCTGTGTCATACCCCAACCAAATTCTTCTATAGAACTATGTGAGCTCACATTTCCTGACTGACCAGATTAATCTTTATCCATGTAGGGAAGGGCAGTTATCCTCAACAGCAGTGCTTCCCTCTGATTAGAATTACAGTCTGTCCTCAAAAGTACTATGACATTCTTTTTGTCAGGATTTCTGTCCACCTGCTCTGTGCATGTTCAGAAGGTATCTAATGGATGCAAGCAAGTGTGTATGTGTGAGTTTTATCTGGAGTGTGTCTGTAAGCTTTCTGTTATGTTAACAAATACCTGAGATAAATTAACTTGAGAGGAGCAAATATATATTTTGTCTGGTAGATTTTGAGTTTTCAGTCCATGTGCAATGGTTCCATTCCTTTGGGATATGTAGAAAGGAAATGCACCATGATAGGAACACATAACAAAGCAATCTGTTTGCCTTATGGTCACTGGGAAGCAGAGAGAGAAAGAGGGAAGGTCAGAGATCTTCCACCCTCTTCAAAGACAGACTTCTCTATGAACAGGGCACCTTCAGTTAAGTTCCACCTCCTAAAGATTCCTCTAACTTCCAAGAGAACCTTTACACCCAGGAAACATCTTTAAGACATGGACCTTTGTAAAACATTCTTGATGCAAATTATAGTAAAGAATTACCAAATTTTATCACCCAAACCTTGTTTTCCTGGGAAAAATAATCAAGTAGTCACAGAGATGTCAAGAAAGATGATGCAAGAATTGGATCTTACTGTCCAGGCATGCATCTGTGTAAGGTACAGAACAAACATAGACTCTATTGCCTCCTTGTTTCCATGAATGTGGGAGTTTTATTGCACAAAAGATAAGTAAAGTACTGTACAATCATGATCACTAACATCCACTGACACATAGTATTGTCACAGAGCTGGTAGTGATTCATAATAAAAATCACTGGAAGAATAACTAAGATATAATTTTCCAAAAGTAAAATGTCTTCAGCCCTTTGGGCAGAAGAAAACTAAACAATCCATGAATATGAACTCTTGTTCACAATCTAAATACAGATCAAAGTCACCTAGCATATATGGAATGACCTTAAATTGTTAGTAAAAACAATGTGGCATCAAATATGCATTATATGTGTTTCAGCATACCAATAAAACTATTAGGTGTTTATTATTTTCATCTCTATGCAGTGATGGAAAACCACCCCTTGCACAAAAATGTTTACTCTTACCGTGTGTCAATGAGATGGCTGTGTGCAGATACTTAAAATCTGGCTAGCCAACCAAACTCCATATCCCTTTGTTTAGCAAGTTGTAGGCTATAACTGTTGCTTATAATCATAAAACTCATATTATGTTAAAAACAATTGATTATTCTAAGTACTCAGTCTTTTACGAAAATAATTAAGCATATAATGTAGAAAGAAAAAAACCAACTTCTACAATCATGAGGAAGAGAAAGAATTTTGGAAGACAACTATTAGAATCTTTCTATACCCAGGAGAAAATGAAACAACAAAAGCATGCCAGCTAGTGTGCAACAGTTCAATAAAGGTTTGTCCATTGAATCTCACTGAAATCCACATGACAGTACAATTTCTATTTGTTCTTGGTGACCATTTTATACAACAAGAGGCTAAACCTTGCCTTTCTTTTCCATTTCTTTCTAAAATTATGCACATTGTCTAGGGCATCCAGACTTCAGAAACAGATTTAGACGCACAAATATGAATCACTTCCTCTACTGGTGAATGGGATTTAATCAGACTCACAAGCTAAACCAAAGTCACACAAAGGGTAATATTTCATATGCTTAACAAGAAACCTTTATGCAACTGTTCCCATCCATCAGACTTAGGATAATGCGATGCTATTTTTTGCTTCATCTTGGCTTTCTGTAGAAACTCTAAAGGGCTTATGATTAGGGCTGATTTTCAATAAATGGTCTCCCACTCCGTGTCAAGATTCACTGTTATGTCCATGAGACCCAGGAAAGCTATTGGTATAACTATTCAAACAAAGCTGGATTCACTTCTTGTATTATAATAAGAACTGAGAATGACAGTGCATCCATGAACAAACAGATGGAAGAAGAAACCTTATAAGATATTTGCACAGATTCTCCTTGGCTCAAAATGGTTTCCTATTCCAATAACCAGTACTATATTGCTAGCACCTGGGAAGTTGAGACAGGAGGACCACATGTTCAAGGCCAGCATGGGCTACATCATAAGACACTGGCTCATCCAATCAACCAGCCAGTAAACAAAAAATGGATAGCTTGTAATGATCTATGAGGCCTCAGCTTTAGGGACCATTTCCACAGGGATACTTTCCTTGGCCACAATAATTTTGAATACCCTTGTGCATAATTCATTGCCCTCCTGAGATTTGCCTTTCTCAAAGCAGTAGAAGACAGGACTTCCCTGCTCCTCAGAGTAGATAATTATGATCTAGAGAGATGAACACTAGCTTTCCATCTCAGACTGTCTTTCTGGAAAGGTATAATGATTACTGAAAAACGTGTGGATCAGTTCAGCTTTGTTGATGTAAACAGAAGGAAGTTATCCTTGAAAGACATGTGTCATGGCAATTGAAAAGCAATTTGTTTAACAGTGTGCACAGTTTAATACCAGAGGCAAACAGAGGAAATAATAAAGATATGGAGTTTTCTATTCTTTAGAGCTTTCCCAATTTCAGTAGTACTGAAGAGTCTCTGAAAACAAGAACATTATGTTACCGCACACTTCCAGAGAAATCCACACAGTTATCCAAAGATTGATATCCCATTGGTTTTCTTTGTAATTGAAGCTATGCTGATTAGTAAGTTGAGTCTTAATTATATCTGAGAAAGTCATCAATGAGGTTAAGAAAGCAGTTTAAAATATGTGTTAATTTGAAGAGATGGATGGAGTTGGGATATATTGGAGGAAAGAATGATAGAAAGGGTAATTCTGACCAAGATGCATTATACTAATAAATCGACATGTTGAATTGAAAATGTTTGGTATTAAAGATGATAATAATCATTATTATAATTATGATAATGAAATGTGCATTGAATAAATATAGGGGCTGTGGCCAGATAATGTTAATTACTATAGTAAGACCATGAAATGAAGAGAGTTTAGAGACTCAGGGCATTATTTTATTTGGTTTTCTTTTTTTTTTTTTCTCCTATGTCCATAATGATACACCATGATGAGTATCTGGTTATCAAAGCAAGATTCCGGGTCCCATCCAGGTCATATCTATGGCTTAACCCCTTAATCTTCTATTGACTCAGAAAAGCGATGACAGTGAACTAAAATTGTTTAATATCTTCCCGACTTTTGTAGCTTGCATCAGGAGCAAGTGAGTACCAATCAGCAAATAAGCTAGAATACAGGACAGCAAAGAACTGTGGGAGCCTGAGAAAGGTAAACCAAGGCAGACCTGTATTTCTAGCTGAGTTAAAGAGTTCTTTGATCCAAAATTAGAATCAGAATTTTGCAATCTCCATGGATTTTTTTGTCTTTCTCTTTCTTTTCCTCTACAAAGATTAAGAATCAAAGGAACATCAAACAAGCCTACAGCAGACAACCCAAATAAATAAGCCCTTCTTTGTGGAATGACATCTTTTCTGTCTGGTAGAAAATAGCTTTCAGAACAGTGTGTACAAATTGGCCTTTGGAAACTCAGTGAATTTCCTGGAGCTCACCTTTATTTCCGAATGTTTAGTCTAGCATTTGTGACAAGCTGTGTCTTGCAAAGAAAAAATCTAGACTTCCATCTCTCCAGAAAAAGAAAAAAAGAACTATTGATATTATGATGTTTTTGCAAGATAGATCTGAAAACTCATAGTTATTTTACTTTTGTGTCTAGTATAGGCCATAAAACAGGACAGAGTTTCAGCCTTGGTTGATCTTTTATAGAATTAATGTCTTGGGGCTGGGAATATGGTCTAGTGGCGAGAGTGCTTACCTCATATACATGAAGCCCTGGGTTCAATTCCTCAGCACCACATATGTAGAAAATGGCCAGAAGTGGCTCTGTGACTCAAGTGGCAGAATGCTAGCCTTAAGCAAAAAGAAGCCAGGGACAGTGCTCAGGCTGAGTTCAAGACCTAGGACTGGCAAAAAAAAAAAAGATCTAGAATTAATGTCTTATCACTCTAGAGAGGAAACAAGATACACATTTCTTACACAATTTACCAAAGTTACTCTTTCTTACTCTTCAATTATACACACAGAAACGTGTGTGTGTGTGTGTGTGTGTGTGTGTGTGTGTGTTATATATAAAACTGAATATCTTCGTGTGTGATTCATAGAGTTCATATTCCATACTGGTGATCATCCTTCCATCTACAGAGACCTAAATGGAAACACAGATAGTAAAAATACTATTTAACTGAAATAATTCTTTTTGAATAATGCAATGAAATTTATGCTTCTTTTTAAACGTAAGTATCTTTTGAAAGTTAACAATATGTAATCAAACAATTATAATTTGCTATTTCTTTTGAAAGTTTTTATTATTATTGCGGAGTTACTATACAGAAGGGTTACAGTTACATGAATCAGGTCATGAATAATGAGTACAATCCTTTTGAACCTTGTCTCTCTGTGGGGTGCTCTCCTAATCTTTCTGACCGATAACCACCAATAGGATATTCAGTTTATTTTCCACATAGTGTCTAGTAAGTGTCACCATTGTATTTGTTCATCCTTGTTCCACGTTTTATGTACCCTTCCTTGCCCTCCCAAATACAGCAAACAAACAAGACAAAAGGAAAAGAAAACAAAAGCAGCATCATTAGCAACTAAAGAATGTCTCGTTTCCTTTTCTTGGAGCTCATTTCATAGAATATTATTTTATGTGATCATCTGCCATAGCTACTGAACCTTTGTCCTCCACTCTTTTTTTTTTTTTTTTTTTTTTTTGGCCAGTCCTGGGCCTTGGACTCAGGGCCTGAGCACTGTCCCTGGCTTCTTCCCGCTCAAGGCTAGCACTCTGCCACCTGAGCCACAGCGCCCCTTCTGGCTGTTTTCCATATATGTGGTGCTGGGGAATCGAACTGAGAGCTTCATGTGTAGGAGGCAAGCACTCTTGCCACTAGGCCATATTCCCAGCCCCTTGTCCTCCACTCTTACGCATAACTTCCTTTGGCCTCTGCACATTAATGACTAGGGTCCAATATAATTTATCGTGTCCCAGTATTATTTATGTATTTTAGTCACTCAATGTGTTTACTTATATATTTATAGGCACATCCTAGTTTCTACAAATCAGGGAAACTATGTAGCTTGTGTTTCTTTGGCTCTGGCTTACTTTGCTTAATAAAACTTTTCCAAAGTCTTTACATTTCCTTACAAATGGTACAATACCATTATTTCTGATAGATGAGTAGAATTCCATTGTGTGTGTGTGCATGCATATGCATAGTGGGCATGCATATATATTGTATATGTGCATATATGTAATCATGTATATGTATGTATATATATATATAATTACATTTTCTTGATCCACTTTGTCCTTGAGGGACATCTGGGTCAATTCCATATCTTGACTATGGTAAAGAATGCTACAATTAACCCAAATAATTCTAATAGGACAGATTCAATTTTGAATTACTCAAAAAATGTTTAAAATCCATAATCCCAACCACCTTTTTTTTTAAAGTCTAGCAATGTTTTGACTCCCACTAAGTATAAACAATTATATGAAGTACTTGGCCTCAATGCTGTACTTGCCTGATCTATTGTATCTCTTAATATGTGCAATTAGTTAGAATAGTCCCTGACACATTTATATGTAAGGTAGTTTGAGTATATTTTATGTCATAAACACTATCACTGGTTAGGAAAGAAGAAAGAAAAACTATATTCACACCTTTCAGATTTCTTATGCTGGTAAAATTTTCTGGTTACGGAAATTATACTTTTAGACAATTAAAAAGTACCAATGATGATTAAAGCCAATTACAATAAAACATTGTACAAGTTCTGTATAACAATGTTGGAGCCACACAGCATACAAGGAACCCACTAAAGTAGATTTTAAAGCTGTAAAAATTAAAAGCAAAAATTCTACCTTTGTGGAATTAAGTCATGTTGACTCCTCCTGTGGTGGCCATTTGTGAAGAAAATAAAGACGAGGACAATTTAGACACCTTCTACATGGTTCTAGATAAAATCATAAACCTCAGCAGTGTCTCCCCAAATGGCATACCTGTGTAACTGATGATGAAGCACAGATCAAGTAGTAGGAAACAAATTATGTTAGAAACACCACAGATTTCCACATAAAAACTCCATCTTCAGTGTGATTCCAGTTGTTTTTGATTCTACAGTATCTACCACACTGGCATCTAGGGAGAATAAAGAATTTCTGCTAACATTATAATCATTTAAAGAAGAATTTCTGATTTCTTCTAAGGTAGTTTTCTATTCACCATGGAAATACTTTCCTTCTAAATAAATGCATTTAAGTTTGTAAATTTCAATACACCTATAGATAGATAATTAAAGTATCACAACGAAAGAGACAACATGGAAAAGATGGTAGCTGATGGCTTTAAATTAATTGGGTGCTGAAGAGTGAAAATGAAGAACAGATAAGAAAACTATTTACAAAGTAGAGTAAGAAGAAACCAGTGATTTGTTTGGGAAGGAAAACTTACAAATTATACACTGAGCAAGTAATTCCTGGCTCCAACTAAATCTTCAGCAATTTCAGAGAATCTGAGGAATTATTATCAATGTGACTGATTTTGACATTGTTCACTAAGTAGGAAGTCCATTTTGAAAAAAAAAAATAACTCATGAAGCTTACTCATATTCTCTGTCCAGTTTTTTGTCAGATGCTATCTCTGCATAATACTGTTTTCTTTGCCTGATTATTCCGAAGTTCCTCAATCAGTGGTAAGGGTTTGAATAGTCATCAATAATTGTCCTCCCTACTCAAACTGATGCATTTGTCATATTATTTCACTTGAGTGTCATAGGAATGTGGAAGGACTTTAATGAATTAAAAAAAAATAGGTACAAGTCATGTGATACTTCACATCCTCCCAAGTGTGATTTGCTTTCCAACAGAATATTATTATTTTGCCTTCTGAAGAATTTATGAGAGTTCTTCTCTTTGCTGCTGGAGTATTATAATTTGCTGTAGGCAGTTATTACATTTGATGAGTGTTATATTTGATTGTGCATATTCCTCAAAGGCCATGTATTAAAGCTGGTCCCCTCGAGTGATATTATTGAATGATAGTGGGAATTCTAAGGGAAAGATCTTAGGCTTTGGAGTGATTGGGGCCCTGGCCCATCCTCTTTCTCTCTTGTTTTTACCTGGGTGCTATGAGATGAACAGCTTTGGCTGACATGTACTCCTGATATGATTCAGGGACCAGACACAAGCCCCAAAGCAATGGTCTCACCAACCAACTTTGGATCTCTACAAATCAATGAGCCAAACAAAACCAAAACAAAACCTCAATTCTATTTAGGTTGCTTATCTCAGGCATTTTGTTACATTTATGGAAAGCATCCACACACACATAAACACACACATATGATTTAATACTGAGTATGGAACACACAAGAAAATTAGAATATATTTGAGTCTTAATTTGAAAATAAAGTGTAGTTTGTTCTACATGCTCAACAGGGTGATTAAGAATAAGTAACTGAATCAAACAAAAGGAAATATTCCTGCTGAGTGACCCTGTCTGGAACTTGTAATCCCAGCTACTCAGGAGGGTCACAATTTGAAGCCTGACAAGGCAGGAAACTGAGTGAAATCTTATCTCCAATTAATCACCAAAAAGCTGGTAGTGTTACTATGGCTCAGTGGTAGAGCACCAGATTCTGACTGAAAAATGGAACAATGCCCAGGCCCTAAATTCAAGCCTGTGAGTGTATATATCTTCCCCAGTAATTTTGATGAAGGTAAACAAAGAAAACATTTCTTGTTATTTTAGTAAAATGTTTAAAATGTTTAGGCTCATGAACCCTTATACTCATTTGTAATAAAATCTACTGTTACCACAGAATGTTCTCTCTATGGAAGGCTTTTTTAAAATTTTTTGTTTTTATTTTTAAGCTTAAGATAGTGAATGAAAACATTCTGTTCTTTTACCTCCTTGTATTTACAGAGAAAAGCTCTCATCCTGCCACCATTCATATGTGGAGCCTTAAAACTCCTTATTGTAGGTAGCTCTCCTGTACATTGTAGCATATTTAGCAGCATCTCAGTCTCTATCATCTCAAAATTGATAGCCCTTCCCAGTTCTGATAACCAAAAATGTCTCCAAATATCGCTAGATAAAAGTACCTTGCTTGAACCAAGAACTAGTTATTGAGTTACATGATACTCGTCTATTTTGAAATTTGGTTTTTTTTTTAATGTATATCAAGAGCAATTGATTTCTAAAAGTGTATATAGTACTGAACATAAAGCCTTATGCAGATATGTTCCCTTTTTGTGGTGAATGGTACATGTTTCTAAGCAACATAAAATCTTTTGAATAAGCACCAAATCCCAGGAACTTTCTTTCTGCATTTTTAAAACAAAAATAGGAGTTAGCACATACAAGTCTTAAGAAAATTTCCCCAGGGATCCAATGATGAAAGATCGCTTTAAAGACACTGCCCAAATTATTTTCCATTCTACATTTCTGGTAACAAATGCAGTGCAGGGTATGAAAGAGATTCTCAATGAATGTTTTGGGAATGAATCAGTGAAATGAATGAATAGAAGGCTGAATCAAGAAAGACAGCTCTACGTTCCCAAGGCCAAATGTACTCACGTGTGTTGTCTCTAATCTTCCCCTGGAGTTACTATGACTACAAACAGCGGAGCTGCCAACTTTCTGCCTGAAACTCTAAATAAGATTCCAGGTGAGGAAGCATCTTTGGCAAGGACCCAGCACGCCCAGCAGTGGTTCACAGGAGGAAATCTTCACAGAACTAAGCGAAAATCAGATTCATCCTAGTGGAACTAATCTCTGAGTAGAAAAGGGGAAAAAAATCATTGCAAGTTACCTTGGTTGAGCAGGGACAGGAAAGACTGGAGTCAGACAATTTAATGCCACAGAATTTCACAGAGGCAGGCGGTTACCAGAACAAGTATATTTTAGTGATTGTTACTAGAAAGCCATGTTATGCACCTCCTTGCTGGATCAAGGACAGAATATTTTAGACCTGAAGGATATTTGGGGAAATACAAATAAATGTGACCATCATGTAATCCCCTCACACCACACACACACACATACACACACACACACACACACACACACACACACGATTCTTCTTTCATAGGGAACTGTGGCTCTTCTACATTTTGAGATGTTGCTGGTTTTTTGACACCCAGGAGTCTTGTGGTTTGCATTTAAGACAAAGGATCAAGTCACAATCTCACATATTCATGGGCTGACAGGTTTGGGAGTGTTTCTTTGATGTCTCTACTCAGCTAAATCATTTTCAAACTGTAAGATATCTCTTAAAGCCAAAATACAGATTCATTTTTAAATGTATCACACCATCTATCAAAATTATTTCCTATAATGTGTTCATTTTATAGTATTTTACAGAAAATAATCCCATTTCATTCTCAACACAAATTAATTAGTTATATCCCATTGCACATTAGTATATCTTTGATACCACCAATAGACTTTCATATGATGGTGATTATTATTCTATGTGCTTCTATTGTATTATGGCCTTTATTTTGTCTTGGGGTGGTCTTTCTATGTTGTCCAGACAGGGTTTGAATTCCTGGATTCAAGTTTTTCAGAATCCTGAATAGATGAGGCTTTATGTAAGAGAGCTTCAGGGCCCAGGTTGTTGCCTTTATTGTACGTAAAATGAAATTAAAGAAGAGGAATCAAGAGTAGGTTACATATTAACATAAGTTGGGGAACAGTATTTTCTAGTGGCCCCTGAAATTCTGTTCCAAATTTGGGGTGAAACTGATATAAAAAATAATATAAATTAATGAGTTATATATTGGCATTATGATAGGTTGTAGAAGGTGATGTTTTGGAGAAGGATGGAGAGGCAATTACTATATTAACTAGATCTTTAGGGAAAGTCTGAGTGAGAAGTCGTCTTTGGGGAGATGATTAAGTAAGATCTTCTAGAGAAGATCTACAGGCAGAGAAAACGTTCCAGAAAGAGTAAATAGCATGAAAAATTATTCCACAGCAGGATATTATTTTTCCCTCTAGTGTCAATAAGAGTGCCAGGGTAATATAAAAAATGAGCAAATAACTGAAAGATTAAAGTTTTTGAATGATCAACAGGGCACACATCATTGAAGGCTAGGAAAGACCCTGGTTTGTTATAAGATAAGTGATGGAGAGCCTTGGAAGACTTTTAGAAAGGGCAATGACATTCTCTGACTTATGTTGCTAAAGGATAGACCATGCTGCATGGTCTATGGTGATAACATGAGAAAATAAAGAAGATTGGCTGGAGGCTATCCTACTTCTTTAAAGTATAAGGTGATATTGAAGTTGCAATGAGGCAATGCCTATTTTCAATTTTTGCTTGTTTGTTTTGTGCCAGTCCTGGTGCTTGAACTCAAAGCCAAGGCATTGTCTCTTAGAATTTTTTTTGCTCAAAGCTAGTGCTCTCCTACTTGAGCCATACTTCTACTTCTGGATTTTTAGGTGCTTAATTGGGGAGAAGAGCATCATGGACTTTCCTGCCCTGGTAGACCTTAAACTGAAAAACTCAGATCTGAGTCTCCCAAGTATCTAGGGTTATAGGCATGAGCCACTGGTGTGTGACTTTATTTCCACATTTTACTGTGCACAGTTTCAATATAGTGCATTACTTAATGCAATGGAAAACACCCAACAGCAAGCAAGAGGATGAGCATGGATGGCAATTGGCTAAAGCAATGTTCAAATGACTTTTAAGAGATCTACCTGGAGATTTTCCATACATGTTTGAATGAATAAACCTGGAATTTAACCCAGATGTTAGGATTAGAGATGTGAACATAAATTTGGAATCATCATCACTGAGTTGGTCTAGGAAAGCCTGCTGATACAGCTGAGATGTCAATGATAGTCAGTGTGATCCATTGTTATGATGAAAGACATATAACCAATCTTGAAGACCAAGTTTCCCATCACTTTTCGAGTTCCTATGCTCCTCCTTTCTCATAGCATTTTTTTTGTTTTTGTTTTCTGCTGGCTTATCATTTTAACTGGTTGTTATTCGCTGATACTTTCATCTAGCTTTATGGATACTTATACTAATTGTTTCATTCTGATGGATTTACTCTGATTTCAAAAAAAGTTAACAACCACTTAAAATCTACTTTTAAAATATGCTCTGAAGACACAAAGTATCAAATTCAAATTCTCAGTAAAAGGACATTTAACATACTACATGCTACTAAATTATTCTATATGTCACATTGTCAAAAATCAAGTAGCATTTATTCAGCACATATACACACAAATAAATACACACACCCACACTCATATGCACTTGGAGATAAACACAGTCTTGACTTAGAACCTAGAGAGGCTTGGATTTAAGGGATGAAAAGGACACCCCCTGACTTGTCATACTTTTCTATAGATTTTCTTTTTGTATGTTTGTAGCTGCGTGTGCATGAGTGTGTGTGCATGAGTGTCTGCATAAATGTGTGAAAGTTTGTACTAATTGGATCCATTCTCAGAGATTCTTAGTCTGTACTGATGTTGCTTCCAGGATCACAGGTTAAGAAAAACCCTTTCATTCTCACAGGACGTTTACTATACTGAATGATCCCTTAGGATATATTTCATCTAATATTATTTTCACTTACGGGAAAGAGTGTACACATCATTAAATCCAGTGGACCTTGTTTAGATATTCCTTAAAGACAGCATGACTTATTCTCCAGTTACTGAAAGTACTGCTGCTGACAGACTGCTCTCAGTTGTCCAGTGCCTGCAGGAATTGCCTCAGGTCAAGAGAGTTGTCTTGCTGAGGTCTGGTCCTTCCCCCTGATGCAGACTGCATCAGACAACTTCTCAGTGGAGGAGCATACAATCACCTCACTCCAACGCAAGACAGACTTCAAGACAAATCTTCTATGTCCATCTCTATGCAGGAATCTATTTCTAAGGACTCAAATTAAACAGAAGCTGTTTGACAAGCAGTCATGATTTAAGTTTGTTTAGTGGCCCAACCATTTAGTAAGATAGTGAGCTCTTCCTTTCCAAGCCCTCCACAAAGCAAAATTCTACCGCCAGTGCTAAGAGGTGAGCTGATTGAGCTCTAAATGTTCATAGAGAAATCTCAGCCCTTCAGAAGTTTGCATGTTCCTGCATTGATAAGAGCATGATCCTCCATAAAGGGCACTCCCTAATGTGAAACTGGGTGGTAATTTTAATGGACATTAGTCTCCTTCTTGACTCTTCCTGGATCACTGGAATGGTGAGATTTTAAGGAGTTAGGATCAAGTATACAGTGGTGGCAGCTATAAAACTCTTCCACATCCATGATCTATAACAGTGTCAGGGAGAGGCAGGTAGTGATTGCTGGCTCTGTGAATGGATCAATATCAAGAGGAAGGTTGCAATATTTGAAAGACCGTGTGTATGCCTGTATCCCTCTAACATGACTTTACTTGATTTTTATAGCAAGATAGAAAAAGGATACAAAAGTTTACAGTTAATCAAAATTAACTTTTAGAGAAAGTGGGCATGATTTTTATGAACAGTAGGAAATGGATAACCAACAAAAGCTACTTCCTGACCACCCTATAGATAGCTGGAAATCCTATAACGTATCCACATGTTTCTGTTGAGAAAGGTTCCATCATCATACAGCCTACTGCTTTGAAAAAATCATGCCCTCTCTAATGGATAGTGAATACAATTTCTCCCTTTGAGTTTCCAATTTTCTTTCAAATTAAAAATAATAGGGTAAAGGAAGATAAATAACTACAATTAACAGGATTAAATTAATAAATATTACAAAGTAACAGCAGAGAATATCCAGGGTAGATCATTCTTTATTTGAATTTGGGATAGATCAATAAAAATATCATGACCCAGTCTTTGAAGTAGATACAATAATTATGCATATAAAATTATAGCAATATTTTTCAGTTTTCTAGAGAAGAGTGCATAAGCCATAATTTCACATGCTTGATTTTAGTGTGACTATTATACCAGACATATTATTTGATCGTATGAATGCATTGGAGAACCAGTTTAAAAAAATCCTTGTCCTCATGGTGCTTATATAAAAACAGACTGCAATACCAAATGATTTACGACAAAAATTCTATAATTTAAAAGGTATAGAATACATATGACTTACGTATGCTACTATTTTTTTATTTATTTTTTAATATCCCCAAACTCACATGTACCATTTCTTTTTTTTTTTTTTTTGGCCAGTCCTGGGGCTTGGACTCAGGGCCTGAGCACTGTCCCTGGCTTCTTTTTGCTCAAGGCTAGCACTCTGCCACTTGAGCCACAGCGCCACGTCTGGCCATTTTCTGTATCTGTGGTGCTGGGGAATTGAACCCAGGGCCTCATGTATACGAGGCAAGCACTCTTGCCACTAGGCCATATATATCCCCAGCCCTACATGTACCATTTCTAATGCCGCCTTCTGGCATTCAAACAGATTATTTCTATTTTTGATTGTCATTTTAGTGTTTGAAGTAAATATACTAGCATTTCTTAGGGAACCTGGCACAGATTGGTTTTCCTTGTTCCATGTGGTAAGAAGCAGGGTTGGGTAGAGATTGAAGAAGGTTGAAGTGCCACCCTCACTAGCCCACCTGTACAGTGAGATGAAGAACTTATCTGATGCCCGATAATTCTTTCGAGCTGCTGTGAATCTTTGGCAGTCCCTTGTGGGTTGTGCCATCCATGTTGAATCATAGGAGTTAGCAGGAGATCATTTATTGACATTTTTTTTTTTTACGTGAAACTCTTCTCATTCAAGGGATAAAACATTGGGCACTTGCACTTGGCTCTGAGAAATCCTAAAGAAGGACTCAGCACAGAGCTGACCCAGCAGGCAACACAGGCTCCCAGAGGGCTGGAGGAATAAATTCTCCCATTCTTCAGGGGGACAACTGGGGAACATGTCACTGTCTGGAAGATAATTACCAACACAATTGCTTTCTCTGCTTTCAAAAGCCTGATTTCTGATTGTGTTCAAGATGCTTCCGAAAAGTGTGACTTTGAAAGGTAATTTTTAGAAAAAAACGTATTTCTTGATCTAGGAAATTCGTAGCATTTATATATTGACCTGTGTTCCACCAACATTCTTTCACTGAAGCTGAGCTCCTGATGTGGTTGCCTTTGAAGGCTGAATGGGGTCATGAAATGAGGACTATACAATATTACTTCTACACACACACATACACAAACACATACACATACATACATATATATGTACATAAATACGCCTTGAGAAGGCAGACATTTATAAGCCAAAGGTAGAGGGGGAATAAATGCCTTGAGCGTTAACTTCTAGCCTGCAGGACAGTGAGAAAATGCATTTTACTTGTTTCTGCCACCAAGTCTACTGTGTTCTGTTATGTCATCCTTAGCAGATGAAGGTAGGCAGACGCTAAAATGCTTTTATGTCTCAGGAGAATGAACATTCAATTATCAACTATATGTCTATGTTTCTGTTTGCCTTTCTGACTATAATCTGAACAATTTACGAAAACCAGATTTCCATCTCTATGTCAGTTCATTTAGAATTGTTCACATAAGATAATTTAAATGATTGACTCTAGAGTGAATGTGCAGCTTCACTGGAATCAATATTTCTACAGATGTACACCAAAATGTTCATATTCTACATTAATAAACACCATTAAAGTTTACATATGTATTTCCAGACACATAAATATATTCACTCAGTACAAAGATATGGCATTGCGTATTTCCTTCAGATTAAAATGGAATGCTAGTTTTCATTTAAGATACAATTTAAAAAAAGCAGTTTCTACCAGTGATACAAATATGGATGAAATAAAAGAAAATAGGTCAAGATATATCTGATCAAAGTAGATGAAAGGCAGACATGACTTTCTCATGATTGAAATACTAGAATACTTTCAGATTGTTTACATGATATTAGCTTTCCAGAAAACTCTTCTGAAGCCAGATAATTCTTCTAAATTGCTGTGAACCCTAACTCCTTAAACCCATTTACACTATCTTCAACAGGCTGCCCAAGAAGGCTATACAGTTTTTCCTAGCCTTTCTGCATTATCAGCATCGTAAGCCTCATTTCCAATATTTTCATAGCTCTCTAAGTGCCACGTTCCAGCCCAGCTAAAACACTAGTGATTGTGAGACAGCATCTGATTGCTAGAGCTGCTCCCTGTTGCTTTAGACCACCGGGTAAGTTCTTAATGTGACCTACCAACTCCAGTACAGGCCATGTAGTCAATGAACAGAAGATTCTCTTCTTAGAGCCTGCTATGTCTGGGAGGTGGTGAGAGTGTGGCCTTCAAGACTTTGAGTGTTACAAGTTCATCCCGTTGTGAAGTACTGATCTTGATTATGGTGTTTATAGGTGGGGCTTAAACACTGGACCAGAACTGTGATCTCCCGTGAACTTATTTTTCTTAGTAAAGTAGCCTGTTGCAGATATTTCATTTAAGTGGGAATGAATGCAGAATATTAAGCTCCTGTTATTGCACACCATTGTCTTGCTTACCCGACCGCAGTGTCCTGCAGTGCTCCTGTATGCCTGTCTCTTTTCTCCTGTGATTATTATAGAAGCCAGAAGAATGCTTTCTTCCTCAGGAACCTAGCAATTCCTGAACATGGTACATTCAGCAATCAGGTTCTTTGATTAAAACCGATGGAGAGATAGGAACCTGCTTATCTAATTTATCCAGTTTAAATTAATATCTTCTAATACATTCCTATTGCTTTCTAAGTGTATCCACTACTTTAAAAAATGCATTACAGTTTTTTAAATAATGATATATATATATTTAAAAAAACCTACATCCTCTTTTCTCCAGATGGTCACATTTAACACTATGCCAAGCTTCAGCAAAGATTTAAAGCAGTTACATAGTCACTAGGGGTCACTCTTACAATTTTGAATCTTGTGAGCCTGAGTAGGCTATTTTCCTTAAAATGATTTAATTTTAACACTTCACTCCCTGACACAAATAAAAGCTCCACTGAAGATACCTGATGGGTGTGCCAGATAAATCAATTCACTAAAAGCTGTGTGGAGCCTTTTGGTTTTTAACTATGCTCAGAATTTTTTTTTTTTTTTCCGGAGTGTACTTCAGGAAACTGGAAGATAATGGAAAAACGTGACCATTACAGCAGAAATTAATGGAAAGCAAAACAACTTCCCACTCAAGATATTCTGAATAGAAAATTTCAGTTTCTCAATGTGGTGCCAAGTGTGGTCGATTTTTATTTTGTAAAGGTGAGGGAGAGGCAGCTTCCTCTGTGGAATGGATGAATGATCTTCCCAGGGATGGATGTCCTGAGAACTCACCTACAGAATCATAGGCGAGACACTTGGCTCTTCAAACCACCAACTGTCATCACAACAGGAATCCTAATCACAAACAGGCTGAAGTGAAACACACAGACATTTGCAAATGACAGGGGAACAGCAAGAAAGGAAACAAATCTCTGCCTCACTGTGCTTTGCTCATCCCTATTTTCCCACCCACTCCCAAACCTTCCAAGTAATTAGCACATGGCAATCAATCATGACTCTTCAGACAAGCATCAGCTTAGCTGCCCTGGGCTTGATTTCTCTTCTTTCAGCAACAAGGAATTGTAGAAGACAAGGTACACTTGGCAGAAATCTAGAAAACTCTGGTTAAGATGGCTCTTCCCTTCACCTATTATTTCTAGAGGTTGCTCTCAGGGGACTGAGCTTAGATAAAGATGGAAGAATTTCCTTCTAGAAAAAGGCTGAGAAACTGAGACCGTGGATCAATGGTAGAGGTTTTGCCTAGCAAGGTACTGGGTTGGAGACCCAGTGATGCAAGCAATGAAATGAATAAATGAATGAAGGACTGAAGGAGTGAACAATCTGAAAATTTAGAATGATTTAGAAAAAAAGACTCTCATTCTCTGTTTTAAATCTAGAGTACATACTGGAATGTCATTTCAGCTATTCAAAAACAATATAGCCATGAGAAATAAGGAAACTGCAATGTTCTCACCTTTGTAATGGAATCAGGATAAGAACTATAGAAATACACACATATACAGAAACAAATACACACATATATCTATTAATGTGCATAGATTATATATGCACATGCATATACATATACAGTTAATACAGCTACATATCCAATTATAAATACCTGGCCCCAAGTTAATGCTCAGATAGGATTTTTCCTATTCTGCAATCTGAAGAAAATATATCTCAATAATTTTAAAAAGTCAGAAAATACTGATCTAATTTACAATCAGAGGATGAG
This sequence comes from Perognathus longimembris pacificus, assembly GCF_023159225.1. NCBI lineage: Eukaryota > Metazoa > Chordata > Mammalia > Rodentia > Heteromyidae > Perognathus > Perognathus longimembris. Next base: position 15,354,683 of record NC_063170.1, read on the forward strand.
ATAATATATTTGAAACTGGATCTCTCCCCTGAAAAATCCAAAATGTGTAGTTACCATAATAATATGACAAAACCTAATTTCCACTCATTCAATCTATCTGAAAGGCATTGCAAACAAGTTATTGATTTTTTTTCTAAAAGGAGAAATAATGAGAAAGATGTTCCAATTGAATATCAAGTCATGCTGCCTTATTTCAGAAACAAACTTTGGCAAGGGTCCTAACTCTTTCAGTAGGCTCAGTTGCACTAAACTTAAAAAAAAAAATTGCACATCTTTGAAACTTCTTAAGTCAAGAATTAGGTGAGAAGAAAGCTCAAGAGCAGTAATACATTGGGTCATGGAAGAGAGTGGTTGGCACAGGCTGGCCCTGCTGCCCCTGCTTCTGGGTCCGGCTGCTGAGCTCTGCTGAGTCCTTCTCCCTCATTCTGGGGTTAACTTTCTGTTCAGCCATGTGTTTCTCACAGCCTCAGCCTCCAGAATCAAGAAGAGAACTGCAATGAAAGCTGCAAAGCAAGACAGGGCTATTTAAAGAATTTAGTGGCCAGCACTGAGAATAAAACTACACCAGCAGCTTCAGAGAGATATTCAGGGAAGTGTGCTCATTCTATCTCTTAAAACGCTTCCTTAAAGAGGCATAAAAAAAACACACTTGCTGTTAATCTTTAAGATCCCCAAAGACAAACATTCAGTCTGGACAGTCCATCTTTTACAAAACTTTTTTTTTTTCCTTTTTCTTTGATGGTCTCAAGGATTTTTCCTCAAGCCATGATGTCATTTTGGAAACGTGTATGATAGAGCTCCTCTGCACAGAGCACAGAGTTTTGTGAGTATAAAGCAGAATTTGGCATGCAGAGATGCCAATTACTTTATTTTCCCTCTAAAACAGATGCTCTTAAAATCTCATTGGGTACAATAGTACCTTCTTTCCATAAGTTTGAGAGAAAAGAAAAAAGAAGTAAACCATAGGTACAGCACAGTGCCTAGCATATGTCAATTACTAATTAAACAGTAGTTGGCATCACTTCTAGTATGGTCCATGTCAGTACTACCAAAGCAAATACAATACTCTCCCTGAAAGTTCTCAGTTTATTTCATAAGGAGCTGCAGGGATTGAGTTCTCTGTGCTTCTCAAAATTCTTCAAACACTCATTATCAGGAAGAGCGATCTCATGCCTGGCTTTTGCAAGAAATTTTTGAACAAAAAACATGTACACTTAAAGACTGTCTTTCCCCCAAAGCCAGTAATCTGTGCATGCATGGATTCATTTAATCTCTATTCACTTTTTCTCTCAATGGAGGCATTATTTAGCATAATATGTGTTAGGTCTGAATGTTCGGGATACAGGTATATTGGGGACTAAGATTTGGTGCCTGAATTTAAGAAATTTCTAGGTCAGAGAAGGTATGCTTGAACTGAAACAGATCTTATATAACTGTAACATGGATGCTTTAAAAAAGATACCTGTATCAGGTACAAAAGAATGGTGAAGTTTGAGGGTATAGCTTAAATGGTGGAGTTCTTGCCTAGCTATAGTAGTGGGTCCAGGTATCGGAGTAATGGTATCTCCATTGAGATTAGGAAGTCACAAATTAGAAAAAGAGGAAATATTTCAGTTGAATATTAAAATCTGTACAGCAGTTTATTAGAAGAATAATTTTGCTCTGGGCTGAGTCTGATTGAAATTTTATTAGTGGTTACAGTATCAAAACAATCAAATTTACCTTAATTAATTTTCGAACTGCATTTTCTGTCATGTTACTATTCCAATACATTGGGAAATAAATCATAATGCTACAAATAATTGCAAAAGAGGAAATACAATGTCTCATGCTATTCATGTGCTGAGTTCTACAACAAATGTTCTCCGTATGTCTTATTTACCAGGATGATGAGAACGGGAAGACATCAATAACATTTTCATTTTAAACATGGAGGAAGTAAGGCTGTCACAGCATAACCAAAGTTCCCAAGATCTTATCTTATTGAAATTCAGAAGCGAGTCTTTCTGACTCTGAAAATTATGCTTCTAATATCTCCTGACCAGCAGATGAGTGTCAGCATGGCCAGAATCATGGTAGGGATGAACTTAAGGTCCGGTGCACGATAATAGAAGTCTTCATTGAGCCAACAGTGCAGGGGTTCATAAGCACACTAAATAAAACATTAGGCATATGTGTATGGTGAGACACCGGCTTAGAATAACCTTTAGCATGATGAATGTCCAACAAGTGACTCTTCATTTCTTGCTTAGAGAGTTAGGGAGAGTTAGGCAGGCAATTTCCATGGCTAACTTTCTATTACTGATGCTGTGTCTCTCTAATCTCAGTATAGGCCTTCCCCAAAAGGAATGTCCCTCCTTATTCCCACTACTAGCTCTTTCTATATGTGTGGCCAACTTTGAGTACAAATATGTTCTTTTACTCTTCCCTCTTATTGCATGGATCCAGTTTCTTTAACTATTAGTTTATAATGATGTCATGTTTACCTTTCATATTCCCGGGCTAATTGTAGCTCAGTATTGTCATTCTCAAAATAAATCAAATCAAAAAAGCAAATAGTTCAAGGGGGTATTAAAGTTAAACAACCTGTTTAAGAGTATTATACAGTTAAACAATCACTTTCTTTACTTTAAATATGCCAGAGCTGTTATTGAGAACACTGAATATCTGCAGTATCTAGTCAGCTATGAACTAAAGTGATAGATATTGTTCCCAGATGCCAAAGTAAGTCAATCCCATGCTGTATTTATGGTTATATTTAGATATGGAACTGTATCCCACACCCTCAACTTGGCCAGATCCTGCCAGAAAGCAGGAAATCATATAACAGAAGCTCTTTTTCTTCCTGAAAATACTTGAGTAATTTTCTTCTTGGGAGCCTCCATCCATTTGGGGCATTCTCTGAGTAAATAAGAACCTTCATTTTGAATCCCTCATCCAGGACTTGCAGGATCCATGAAGTCATTGGAGATGCACCATTCATTTATCCCTTTAAACACAATGTTCATTGACTATCTGGTCCTTAAGGAGGCAAATATGAATGAGTGACTATACTTGCTGTATAGATGTCACAGACTTGAGAAAAGGAACACTAAGAGAAAGATACCGTAATAGAAAACCTGAGTGGAATTCTCTGGGAAACCAAGAAGGCTTAATGATTAATTGCCATGGGGACAAATCTTTGTAGAGAAATGGGATTTGAGTAATATAAGAGAGATTTTGCTAGTCAAAGAAGACAACTAAAGTTATTCCAGAAAGAGGATTAGACTGATTAGAAAGAGAAGAAAATCATTACAGAGTATAGAGAATATGGTGAAGATTTTAGGAAGTTGGAATCTGATAATGTGTGTGTATGTGTATAGAAACAACAGCTATTATGTTATCAACATAAATGATTATGTTATATATACACACATATAAAAATACATAGGTATAACACACACACACACACACACATATATATATATATATATGCATGTAGTGGCTGAACTCAGAGTAAAATTTTTATCTACTACTAGTCACATATCCCATATTTTAAAAGAAGATGTTAGTCAAGATGTACAGTACTTATAAATTGAATTAAAACTCCTCTGTACAGCTACTGAAAGATAATAGAATAATAAAATATCTTAAAGATAATAAACAACAAAAAGTTATTTTTGAAGAAGTACACATGTGCTTAAAGGCATGAAGTGAGAATTCAGTCCTTTGAGCACTATAAAGTCATTAGGGTATCATTTTTAAATAGAGAATGTCCTATTTCTATTCATGAGTGGGAGACAAATTCTGCTGGAAAATTGGACAAAGAAAAATCAGGGCAAAGAAACTGAAAGTCAAAAGATTTCACTGAGGTTGGAACCACAGTGCGGCCTGTATTGTTGAAATTGCAGTCTGATCAGTGTTTGTAAAATTGTATCACCCAGTTATAAATGTCCAAAGCACATTAACAATAATAAAAGCTTTGCCAGCACATCTGTTTGACTCCTAAACAAAATGAATGCTTCAAGCTCTTGAAAATTGTAAGGGAATTAATTTCAGTTCCCTCATGGTAGAGGGGAAAAAAATCCTTCAGTACATTTCCCACTGAGCATTTCGCTGGATGAACAAACCAGAAAGCCCAAGTACATATTGTTAATGAAATGAGTAAATATCCTACCCATTCATAAGAAATCTGAACAGCAAATCCAAAGAAGAAAGAAAATAGCTTTGAGAATCAACACCAAATAAACGAAAAGTCAGATCCGGAAATTTAATTAATAAGTCCTTGTGTATTTTAACCAAGAAATCACTTAACCAGTAAAGAGTGAAAGTTTACGAACCCAACAGCTTCACTGGGGTTTTAGAGGCTTCTAAATGCAATCGAGACAGCTGAGCTTTGTTCATACACAATGTCTTATTTAACCCTGACACCTCTTACAGGTTACTTCTAGGGCTAGAATCCTTACTTTAAAAAAAAAATGCAACAACTGGCTTAATTCTTACATCTCTTTGTTGTCAAATATTAGTAGTAAAATGAAATGGTTGCATCTTTTAGAATGCACCACATATATTGTGATTTATTTTAGGCTGAAATGTTTAAATATTGGCAATATTGTGTTGGCCCAACTTCATCAATTACAAGCATAGAGCTCTAGGATTATCAGTCAACATTGTGTGTGATTTTGTACTAGCTCTATGGTTGCAAAGGCAAATTAATTCAAAATGTCAAGTGAAATGTCAAATAAAATGGTTCTGGATCTCAGTTCAGCTGGGACCAAATTGGGTCCATTTCGTCATGGGATGGATATTAAACTAAAGCAAGAACCATCCAAAATCCATCTTTTTTCTCATTTTCTTAGGAGCCACCATAGATAATTCCTGAATTCGCAGATTGACACCTCGAAAATAATATAGATGATAAATAATGTAGCACAGCCGCATCCTATGTGATGTGTTATACACAGGATTGGCACTGTATAGGTGAAAGAATCTATTTCTATTTCATTATTTCCACATTTTGTTCTAACTCAAAATTATTTTTTCATTAGAATGTGGTACTTTAACAACTATATTTTACTTGTAGGTTTCTGGGAAAGTAAATTATATTAAATAAAAAATTGTAAAGATGATCCTCTGCTCTAGAAATTATGATAGTTGGAGGGCAATATGATATAAAACCTCCTGCCAGGAAGTTCCAATCAAGAACTCTACATAATCTCCTTCTGCTTACAAGGTGAAGGTCACAGATTTTTTTTTAAGGAACTCTACTTCAGTATTTGCTCCTAATTGAAAGAATATGGCTACAATGAGCACAAAGAATTCTCATTATCTGAATTTGCCTTTCAGCCCTTGAGGAAGGCTGTTTCTCTTATGACCTTTAGCTGTTTTATTTCATAAGTAGCTGCATATGGTGACCAAAGTGATCTTCAAAGGTGAAGAATCTTTGTAAATGACAAATATTCCTAGTCTGAGATATATATAACTGGACACATATATATATGAGCACCCTCAATCAGTAATCAATCAGAATCAAAGTCACAAAGTTTCCTTCTTGGAATAAGTCACACATCCCACAGTATTATTTTAATGTTGAACCTAAATACACTGTCAATTACCAATAACTATAGTCATACACAATATTCATATCATTTTTATTCTCCTTTCCTATGATACCAGATATTTTATGTTGATGTTATCCTTTCACCTGTCTCAAAATCTGACTCAAGTCTAAGGCCATACTACACTAAATGTACTTGTCTTTAATTTTATAAATCTCAGTTCTTTCATTAATAGCTGGAGAGATGGTTTAATTGGGAATTCCTTCAAAAACCTGTCCGATCTTTCTTATAACCTGCTATGGCTTAAGTCCGTTTTTTCAGCCAAATGTTCAGGTGCCCCCAGATTAGTAATGTTGGGGAAACAGTAGCACTTATAAATAAATGGTAGGCCCTAGTTGGATATAATGAGATCATTGGGACACCCTAATTTCAAGAGATTCATATAGCCATCAGGAGACACTGATTAGTGGCATGAGGATGGAACAGTATAAAAAGAGTGAGCCTTTGGCCCATGCCTGTAATCCTAGCTACTCAGGAGGCTGAGGATCATGGTTTGAAGCTAGTCGGGGAAGAAAAGTCTGTGAGACTCTTATGTCTAATAAACTACAGTACTCAGAGAAAGCAGGAAGTGCCATTGTGACTGAAGTGGTAGATCACGAGCCTTGAATACAAAGTAGCTTAGGGACAGGGCCCAAGCCCTGAGTTCAAGACCCAGGACTGGAGAGAAAGAGAGAGAGAGGGGGAGAGGGAGAGGGAGAGAGAGGAGGGAGGGGGAAGGGGGAAAGGGAGGAGGGGGAGGGGGAGGGGGAGGGGGACAGAGGGAGGAAGGAAAGAACAGAGAGAGAAGAAAGGAAAGGAAGGAAAGAAGAAAGAAAGAAAGAAAGAAAGAAAGAAAGAAAGAAAGAAAGAAAGAAAGAAAGAAAGAAAGAAAGAAAGAAAGAAAGAAAGAAAAAGAAAGAAAGGAGAAAGAAAATAAGTGTGAGTTTTGTCTCTTAAGCTACCTAGCCATATAATTTCTCTTTCTCATGTTGTCATTTTGATGCCTTTTGTTCTGAGGACCTCTCAAAAAAATATGAGGTAGCCCCATGTTGGATGTGCACCCACCAAAACTTTATAATAAATAAACCCCTGATTCTATAAAGAACCCAGCCTCAGTTAATTATAGCAATAGAAAATGAAGTAAGATGCATCCTCTTGTGATTTAGAGTGCACTGTTCTACCTTACATGTAATGGAAATCATACCACACCCACTCTCCTGTTTACAAGCAGGAATTGTATCTATGTACCATTAGGATAAAAAATTAGTCACTTGACTTCAACACAAAACTGGCCATGATGAAATGCCCAATCTCTTTTTCAAATTGCAGGTAACACCCACATATTACACGTACTGCAGTGCTCTTCAGGCCTTTGACCCATCTGAGTTCTTTTTCTTTTTTTTTTTCCTGGAGCAACCCTTTAAGACTCAGCCATACATTTAATACCTTTTAATGGATTTGTGTATTTTTCTTTTGGTTTTGTTTTTATTGTCTTTAAGTAGTTGTACAGAGGAATTTATGAATCAAATGTGTCTTGATCTATGTCTTCACTTTCACCATTCTCACCAGTCCTTCACAAACCACCCCTTCACTTGCCTTTCTTAATTTTGAAGGCTATACATTGGATTGGTCTTGATTTCCTGGTGTTCCTGGGTATTCCACCAGAACCACAACTTTCTCCACTCCTGATAATTATCATACAACAATCCAGTAGACAGTTTCCTTTTATTTCTCCTTTCCAGACATGCACAAGGGGGACCATGGCTTCTCAGAGAATAGGTACTATCCTGTCATCTTATGTTTCCCCTCACCCTGTTACTCCTGACCATTCAAAACCTACGTTAAATGAATGTCAACATACTGCAACTGGGATCACACAGAACAAGGCAGAGCAGATTGAGCGGATGGCAGGTTTTGTAAGAATTGGATCATAATACAGTTTTCTGTTTATGAGTAATCTCAGTCTAGCAGGCCAATGGACCATTGTGCACCAAGAAAATACTCAACTCACTCCCAAAGGTTATTTTTGTTGTAAATTTTATTGTCAAGGTGATGCACCGAGGGCTTGCAGTTACCTACGTAATGTAGAGAGTACATTTCTTGTGAAATATTGTTACACTCTCCCTCTCCCTCTTTCTCTCCCCTCCAACCCCTCCCTCCAAGTTGTAAAGTTCATTTCCAACATATTGTCTTATGAGTATTGCTATTGCATTGGCTCTCCCTTTGTCCTTTGTCTCAGCATTTTGTTATTTTTAACAGGCATTCCCACATAAAAGGAGACGTCATCTTTATGACTAGAGAGTTAATTTAGCCATCTCTCCAGGTGTCCATACATTGTTGATCTTTTTTTTTTTTTTTTGGCCAGTCCTGGGCCTTGGACTCAGGGCCTGAGCACTGTCCCTGGCTTCCTTTTGCTCAAGGCTAGCACTCTGCCACTTGAGCCACAGCGCCACTTCTGGCCGTTTTCTGTATATGTGGTGCTGGGGAATCGAACCCAGGGCCTCATGTATAGGAGGCAAGCTCTCTTGCCACTAGGCCATATCCCCAGCCCCATTGTTGATCATTTTTATGATGAAAAAGAAAAAAGTCATTCTTGAAATGGAAAGAAAGAAGTCTATATTGAGGGTAAGCAAATTACTTTCTGATTTCTTCTTTTTTTTTTTTTTAATGTTTTTACATGAAAATGTCAGGGTGAGCTTAACTCCCAGGGTTTTAAATAGTTCTGAATGCATTTCTTGAATATGAAGCTCACAGACAAAAAAGGGGAGATTGCACTAGAAGGAAAATCATTTCCAATACACAACATAGGAGTGGCTTCCAGTGACAGATGACAGTTTAAGAATGAGCAACCCAAAGACAAGAAGTATGATCAGATCAACTTCAAGAAAGGCAGGAGCCTGAAATCCTCTTTTTTCTGACCCTAAAAGGATAAGAAGAATCATAATAGACAGGTAAGAAGATATACAAGTAAGCGGAATCATTATAGAAAGGTAAGAATGAACACAACTAAGTGAGGGGGTATAAATGCAATATAAAAATCACAATTTCCCACCCCTACTCATCTACCAAAATAATAACCCTTTCATGAATTAAAAAATGTTTCATAAATTTGACTTTAGCTTCCCTGGGTTCATATAAACTAGTATAATTGTCCTTCCACACCTGGAATAAGACTTGTACATAGACATTAGTTTTAAAAATACTCCTAAGTAACTGTTACCCGCTACCCGCATGGAGAAGTTATGTCTGTAGCTTCTAATAAACCCTGTCTTTTGCCAAGAACCATTAATGGGAATATTTTTTAAAGTAGCATATCTTTGCATGATGTTTGCTTTTATTAAATGGTTTGCTCAAATATGACTGACCCTGGTGTTTAACAAGTGATGACTTTACTTCGAATTATGAGAGAATGGTACTAACCATGCATAATCGTCAGCCTTTCTTAAACCAGCTCATCTTAAACCTGTATAAGTGATTGTCCATTTCATTCTCATAAATAAAGATGTACCTTCATGCCTCTTCTTTCTATTTTACAGATGAAGAAACCAATGTTTAGAGAAGCTGGAGCAATTTTCCTATGACCATAGAACCAATAAAAGAATTCTCCTCTTTTATTGTGAACGCTATCATTTCACAATGAATGTTCAGAATTATTTCATGAGCACTCAGTGCAGCAGGAGATGTAAGGGAACATCTGAAAATAGGGACTGTGTTATGAACACACCTGGTATGAATTGGACTCCTGTGGATACCTGGATATGCACCCATATAGAAAACACATGAACACTCTGAACTTCAATTTTCCTATGGGTTTAAATGAGGATCAGTTTCATGTACTCAGCAAGTCAACTATGTCCAACCACAGCTAAATAACTTAACAATGGGGGCTCATAGAGTTCATTGGCAGAATAATTAAAACCTACATATCTTTTTTTCACATTACTTTTTTTCATTCTCTGTATTTGTACAAAGGAGTTGCCATTTAACAAAGCAGTTATGGATACAATGAATCTTGACCAATATTCTCACCCATCCCTCCCCTACACACCTCTTTCCTCACTCTTCTTTATTTTGTAGGGCATACATTGAATTCTTGACTCTATTCTCCCCCTTTTCCTCTTCATTTATCTGTTGCTTTCCCCTTGACCTCACCTTATTTCTTTTGAGTATCTGCTTCCTGGTGTTTAATGTTGCTGCACTTTGACTTTGTCAACATATCTTGACTTATACACCTATGTCTATTTGCCATAGTATCTCTCGTATCAGACAGAGCCAGAGTTGTAGGACTTTGAATCATGTAAAGCATGGGAGATATAACCCAGTGCAGAGAAGCATACCGGTTTTCTGTAGGTGCTTAGCTTCAGAACTTAAGATGGTTAATTAAAACCAAGTAGGGATCTGCTAAAGCAACTAGCACAACCATGTTCAGGGCACATGGTTTCTCTGTAAACCTCTCTATAGCTCTGTTCATCTACAGAACATCAGCACTGAAACTACAGTTTGTGGCCAATAGTAAATTAATGTAAGAGCAAAAACTAATCATCGTATTTTATTAGGCACTGGAAATTTCACGTGGGTCTGGATGAGATGATTTGGCATTTGGTAATTCACTGTGCTGCTAAAATTCAGTCATATTGAAAATCTACTTTTTATATGATACACAACTTCATTGGCAAAATCTGCCATTGATTCTCTAATGATGCTTTCCAGATATATAATTCCAAATCTGAAAATGAAAATAATATTCTCCTTATAAAGATTTTCCCTATGTGTTGATAGCTAACACATTGAGTCTCAGCCATGTTATAGTCATTATGACATATGTTAATGTAACTGTCACAGCAATTCCACAAGGTGGAACTATCATCTCCACGTTCTGATATGGAAATGAGGCATCAATGTTAAGGAAAATTGCCAAAGATCACTGAGCTAAACTTTTCTCTAAGCCAACAGGCTATTGGAGCTTTCACATAATTGCAAGTTCTTTCTTATTAGCATTTATTAATTATACAATTATATAATTTCACTGTGAGGTTTCCATATATGGGCACAATGCATTTTGATAAAAATCACTCCCTGTGCTTCCCTTTTTATTCCAGAGAGATGTAATTATTAGGATCAGTTTGCTATGTGTCAGATGTTCTACAACCAATGTGTGCAAATGGACCAAGGAAACTCAAAGAAATTGGTGGAGTAAGAGAGAGAGGAAGAAGGATGAAGGGCGTGACTGATCAGAAGGCATTGTATTCATCAAAAAGACTCTTTAAAATATATCTGCCTTGCACAACTAATTCATCCTCCTCTGTGCTACCTTTCACTTGAAGAAAAGGAACTAGACATTTCAGTGAGCAGCATTATTCTCTCCTGCTCTTATAAGCATGCCCTGTTCATATCTAGAATGTATTATTAGACTTTATCCAACCTGTTTGCAATGTCATGCAGCATGTAATCATGATTTCCTTAGTATTCCTAGAAATGATAATAAAAATAAGGTTCCAAAAAAATAAAAAGGAAACAATGAGGATGACATTCTTTTTTGAAACTCTTCATTTATTAAGAGACATAGGTTCAGAGACTATATTGGTAGTGTGTGTGTGTGTGTGTGTGTGTGTGTGTGTGTGTGTTCGCGTGCATACGTACTTGTCCTCAGGCTTCAACTCTGATCCTGATAGTGAGCTCTGTATTTGAGATTTATACTCAAGGTTAGCACTCAGCCACAACTCTACTTCTGGCTTTAAAAAAATTTTTTGATGGCTAGTTGGAGATCAGAGTCAGACAGACTTTCCATGCCTGGGCTGGCTTTGAACAATGATCTTCAGATCTCAGCCTCCTGCGTAACTATGTTTGCAGGAGTGAGCTGTGGGTCCCCGTCTAAGGTTTTATTAAATATTTTGTCATCATTCAATTAACATTTTAAAGTATGAGTTTGAATATAGTTAAAACTCAAGAAAGAAGTAGTGTGGAAATTTCTTAGACATCCAATGCCTATGTCCCACGACAAAAACTTGCCTAAACTCCATATGATGTCCAAACACAGTATGGTGCATTATTTCCATGGAAAATTCACCTTCCCTGTGGGGTAAAAATCATTCACCTGTTTATTTTGCAAAGAATCACATTACTTTTTAAAAAATTAAATCTTGCTAGACACTGGTGGTTCGTGCCAGTAATTGTAGTTACACAGGAAGTTGAGACCCAGATGATCACAGTTCAGTTTCATTTGGGCCTGGAAAGTCTATGAGACTCCCTTTCTAATTAACTAGCAAACATCCAGAGTGCAGGCATTACTTATGTGGGAGAATGCCAGCTGAATAAACAAGCAAAGCTACAAGCTGAGTGATTGTGAGACCGTGAGTTCAAGCCCATGTATAAGTTATTGATCTAAAAAGTACAGTTGCCAAGTATTTCCAACATATAATGGTACTGCCATTGAGGGATGGTATTCAGCAAAGAACTGTAGTGATAATTTGGTTTGGGAAGGGAGGATGATACATATATACATTTGATCTCCTTCTTTATGGTTTTCTTGAGGGCTTCAATTTGCTGCAATGATTTTTTTTTATCTGAAATCACAAAAGTAAAAATGTTTCAATAATTATATGGTGGGATATAAGATACTTAAAGGAATACAAAACATGTTCAGGGGTTACACAGTCATAACCAGAAGAATTATTGGGTACCACTGACTAGTGTGCACGCTGACTATAAGACAGGCAGTGTTAATATGGATTTATAGCTCTGCCGCCAGGCCTCTGTCCTTCATGATTTTTCTCTTAGGCCTCTTGTTGCTAGGTCATAATGCTCACAGAATGTTGCATCTAAGTCAGAAACTATGTAGTGGCATATAATACAAGTTGAGAGAGAAAGAGAGAGAGGAAGAGAGAATAAAACCTCAAGTACCAATCACAGTCCAAAATGATAACAAATGATAATTTGAAAATATTAGCTTAAAAATATATAGCTCAATGTCTTTCCAAGAACAATATCCTTTTTAATGCCTTCCATGTTTATAATCAAATACCTGGAAAACTTGAAACTAGAATGGGAGCACATAACAACAATTTCTCACCACATAACTTACCAGTACCCTATTTTTTATTTATCATTTATCCTTAATTTGTTACTATTGTCCAGGGTGTATGTTGAATACATTTGGGAACAATCCATAAAATTATATATTAAATAAATCACTCATTTTTTATTTGGAAAATTTACTTAGGGGTGAACTGAAGTAGAGAATTAAAAGGAGTTAACATTAAGGTTTTCTGAGAGAAGAAAATGGTATATGTGTATAAATTGGAATAAAACTTCAAATTTGAGCTAAGGCATTGCAGTTCATGTCTATAATCCTAGTTAAGATGCAAGAGGCTGAAATCTAGAGTATCATGGATGGAGACCAGCCCAAACAGAAAAGTCTACTTCATCTCCAAAATAATGATCAAAAAGTAAGATGAAGGCATGGCTGCAGTGAAAGAGCACCCACCTAGTAGGTATAAGACCAAGTGTTCAAACTTGAGTACAGAAAGAAATTCAGTCAACTTTCATGAATGGTAGCTCTTTCAACATGTATCCATAGATTTATTCTTTCCATGAAATAAATTCTAGTAACTTATTTCTGTGAACAGTCCGAAAAGTAAACAGAAAACCCCATATAAAGATACTAATTGAGGGCTGGGGATATAGCCTAGTGGCAAGAGTGCCTGCCTCGGATACACGAGGCCCTAGGTTCGATTTCCCAGCACCACATATACAGAAAACGGCCAGAAGCGGCGCTGTGGCTCAAGTGGCAGAGTGCTAGCCTTGAGCGGGAAGAAGCCAGGGACAGTGCTCAGGCCCTGAGTCCAAGGCCCAGGACTGGCCAAAAAAAAAAAAAGATACTAATTGAAAATATATATATATCACAATGAGACTCAATGGAAAAGAAAATTATCAATAGTCTTTCTATCACATAGTTTTATATAACAATACTTACAAAAAGAATATAAGCACTTTGATCCAGGTAATCTATTGTTTGGGGACTGAATGGAATCAAACTGAACATTTTAGGATATTTAACAGCATCCTTGGCCTCTACCCACTTAGTGCCTCAGATTTAGCAACTGACAATGCCTGTGGACAATTCCAAATGACCTCAAATAGAAATCACACGTAGTCAAGAGTCACTTGGCTAGAACATAGCAGAAGCTAACAAACACTAAAAGAATAAACAAACTCAAAATGAATATAGGGAATAATTGAGTGGATATGAACATACTTTGTTTCAGCTGTTTTGTAGTTATTTTTTTTGGAACTAGGCTTTCCAAAGTTTTGCATAATATACCTCTATTCTCTAGTTGAAATATTTCTACCAAGTGGCCCCAGATACAGAGCTAATCCAATCTTACTAGTTTTACCTGTGTTTCATTGAAATCTCAGGTGAAATCTTGATCCACATTCAATTCCTTTGATCAGCTAAAGTCCATAGGAAGACGACATCCAGTACTTGGTGATGCTTGTCTGGCACACATTTCTTCACAGACAGGTGGTGTCCATATGTGTAGGCTTGACATCCCATGTGTGTCTGGATTTTCAATGTTCCCATGCACATTAAACTCTCTTGTCATCTCTTTAGTGTCATTTAGTCTGTTTCCTTTCAAGTTTGAAAATACTTAAGATCACTTTTTATGCATCAATATACTGCACATGCAACACAATTCCACACACATGGATCATGTTAGCCACATGGTATTGGAACACAGAATCCCAGATGAAACAGCACAGCTCTAATAGAAAAGTAGCATAAATAATTGAGAGATAAATAGAAATCAAATAGAATCTATTGCTGGAGGGAAAATCAACAGGTTGTGTTTGTGAGTACTCATTCTTGAGCCTTGTAGTAAGCCTTTAACAAATACCTTTTAGCAGCAGCATTATTATGAAATGTGTTTCATTTAATGGAATAAGGATTGGATTCTGGTTTTAATTCTTTTGAAATCATGTTTTGAGAAACAGAAAAGGCCTACAGTCTCTAAATTATTTATATTTTCTCTCTTTTTCTTATTTCCTCTTCTCCTGGTACCATTTGACTCCTCTTCCTCCTTTTCCCCCTTCTCCTCCTCCTCCTCCTCATCCACTTCCTCCTCCCCTTTCATCTTCATTCATTTTTATTCTTTTTTCAAATTTTTATTATCATACTGATTTACAGAGAGGTTACATTTTCAAACATTAGGCATTGGATACATTACTTGTACTGTTTGTTACCTTGTCCCTCATACCCCCTCCCCCATCTTCATTCATTTTTATAGGAATAATAATAATAATAATAATGGCAGGAAACAAGAGGGGATGGTTGTGGCTAAGAAATATAAGAAAGGGAGACTACTAACATTGATTGAGATGCATTGTGTACATAAACTGACACATGTGATGGAAATTATTTGTACAACTAGTCAAAGGTAATGTTAAAATAATAGTTACTACTCTAGAAGCTACCGTTTTTCAGCAGGTAATAAATGCTCAATATAGGGTCCTTAAATTAGGCTATGTTTCACATAGTGATGAAAATGATGGATTCTACAACCACATCGTCCTACTTAATAGAATAAGGCATCACATTTCTCTTCTGTCTTGAATCTCCTTTTTTTTCTTTTTCCTATGCTTTCCAGATGTTTTTATTTTTTGCCAAATAGAGATAATGGTGTTTGCTTCATAGTTTTGTGTGGAGGCAAAATAAGCTTACACATGTAAAATGCATAGATTTGCCCACAAATTTGCACACAACTAGATACAATGATGTTCTAATATAAAATCATGGCTAACAGAATCTACTATGCAATTTCACAAGGGCTGTATAAGATAATTATTATCTCCATTATCAGGCACAGAAATAAACTTCAAAATGTTTAATATTTCGTTCTGCATTAAACTAGTCACCCTTTCTGGTGCCAAAATATCCATTGTCTCATTAGTTCCCCCTGCTTCTGCCTTTAATAATCAGCCATTTCCTTATTCCTGAAGATACCTGTGCATATCTTGTCTGGATGAAATCCAGCCAGTTCCTTCACTAGACTGACACAAACTCAGCAACATCATTTTTTGAGTTTCTTCCTCTTGATACACTCTGGCATCTCCACCAACCTAATTTTCATGTCCTACTACCTACATGAGCTCTGGACTACTTGTTTTATTTATAGAAGAGCATTTCAAACTACCAGGTTCCTGCTTTTCTCGGAGAAAATGATGGTGTGTGGATGGGGGTGGTACATACAAACTTGTTAGAAAAATCTTCAGTGAAGGCAAAGGGAACTTCTACCTCCAGCTCAAGGTCTGTCACTCATTGACTGTGTGATCAAGGAAAAACAAATGGATATCTCTATGTCTTCATTTCCTGATTCATCGTCAGAGAGGACGTAATTAGGGAGCTATGATTCAACTCCACAGAGACAATAAACAATGTGTTTATAGAATGCCTTATTTTATTTGCTCCTGTGTGGAGAACGCTCATGGGAACCTAATTGGGGAAGATGTTCAGTTTTGCACTGAGGTAGAATCAATTACACCAGAAGGAAGAGGGCAAGTAAACAGGCTCACTGTGCTTATTTTCCTAACAAAATATCCCAAAGTGTGGGAATTCAGAGACTTGAGCTCTGTTGGCAATCAATAAAACATGAATGCGTCTTTCTGAATGCATTTTCCTCAACCCCTTTAGGTTCCCTGTAATGAGGAGATAATGAGCTATAGACACTGCCAGGGGTGCCTTACAGCTCTTTCTAACATCCACTTTGTTAGAGGAACTTTTGCAGCTAAAAGGCAAAACATTTTCAAGGGATATTCTGCCAACTGTGTCATACCCAGAACTTAATGTCATTAAATTTTCTCAAGAATGTAAGGCACCTACAGAGGTGTCCCTACTGTCCACCTCCCACTATGAGCGTAATTTAGCTATTGTTTAAAATCTTTATTGAAAAGGTGATGAGCAGCAATTTAGTTATTACGGAAAAAGTCTCTTTTACTGTTGTTTCATGATTTGTTTGTTTTTCAGTCAAATCATGAGAAAACATTTACTAGAGAATCACAAGTATCACCTTTACAAAGCAAAGCTATTGAAATCACTAATATGGATCAGATAGGTGTATTATTGATATTGTTTCTTGTCTCTGATGGGCTTGTATGCATAGTCTTCCTTTCATTGCCCAACGAATGCTGTATCTTGGGTGTGTTTTATACTCAGAATGTAGTTGAGTGTTCTACAAAGATTTCGTGTCTTCTCAACACTAATCAAGCAAGGCTATCTGGAAAAACAAAATAAAACCAAACAAAAATAATACATAATCATTAGAAGGATCCAAAAGCAGACAATGATCACAGGAGGAAATGTGGGTGCATAAATTTGGGGATTATTCCAATTATCAGAAAGCAGATCTGCTGTTTTCGATAGTTTCTATTGCTGTGCTTAGCCCTCCCTACTTTGTGGGAGCTTGAGTTGCAGGCTCTGTTCTACAGTGACATATTCCTTTTTGTAATCAGAGGTTATCAGATATTCATTCTTCTTTGTATTTCTTTTTTACTACAGGATCTCCTAATGAGCGTAAGAATACCAAAATGATGCTTATTAAGCATAATCTACTTCTTTTTACTATGTAGAGTGAATAAAATCTATTCTACTCCTTATAGAGAACCAATAATCAAATTTCATGATCATTTAGCATATGGAGAACTTAATTTCTCATCTAAAAATCCTAGAAAAATCTAAAAAAAGAGAGCTTTTGCATTCGAATTCAAGACTCATATCCTGCTTAGGAGCCATTTCATCATTTTAACCTCAATAGTTTTATTTTTAATTACATGAAACCATTATCCTTTTTCCTAAATATGTTCTCACAATTACACTGTGGGAACATTTACGTGCTTGAAGCATTCTATGTAGACCTGGCTCAAGGCAAGGTTCTTTTCTGTACTTGTGTTTTCTTACTAGCTAATCAATTAGAATTTCAAAGTGCTTTTTGCCAGTCCTGGGGCTTGAACTTGGGGCTTGAGCAGTTTTCCTGGCTTCTTTTTTCTCAAGGCTAGCACTCTACCACTTGAGCCACAGTGCCACTTTTGGCTTTTTCTATTTACATGGTGCTGAGGAATTGAATCCACAGCTTCATGTATACGAGGCAAGAACTCTTCCACTAAGCCATATTCCCAGCCCTCAAAATTCTTTATGTTAACTGGATGTCTGGAAATCAGTTCTCTAGTTCTTCCCTTGGCCAGTTTGTCTCAGTATACATTGGGGAACGGTATTTTAACAAATACTCAAGGATATTCATAACACATTGGTACCTTCTCATTGTGGTTTTTAAATTTCACGGAATTGTGCATTTTCAACTACCAGGGGAACCACATAGTAGAAACTCTGGGATTGAGTTTGTGTTTCCTTATTTTCCTTGTTACTTTCTGGAGCAAAACAAGAAAAATCAAGTGGTTTGTGACCCAAGTGGTAGAGCAACAATGTTGAACATAAAAAGCCAAGTAGGAGTGCAAGGCCTTGAGATCAAGCCACAGTAGGGCCACAGACACACACACACACACACACACACACACACACACACACACACACACACACAGAAGAGCAACAGAAATAGCTGTAATTTTGTAAAAGTTTCCTCTATATACTATTCTCTCTGTGCATTATTAATACTATAATACTGCCTTCGTTCTAAATGTATGATCTATGCTAGAGATCTAGAAATTTAGGATTGGTATAGGTGTGATAAGTGTCTCCATTCAAGAAGTAAAAAATGTAGCAAAATACATCTTTATATCCAGATCTGTCAGACAGCCAAACTCCTGTGATTTGTGAAATGGATTAGAAGTATTGCTCCAGCTACTGCTGCTTGCCCTAGTTAACATTCCCCTTGAATGACCTACAGAGTCCTTAACTTCTCACTGGCTTAAATGTCCCTGATGCTCCCAGTTTAAAAATTGCAATACCCACATAAATAATTCACGCAAACAACTTGATATAGTAGAGTGCATCAGGGCTAAAATAACCCTCCCCTTTTTGACTAGTTTAGAAAACCATCATCATTTTCTAGAAATACTCTGGGCTTCATGTGGTGCATGGTACATTGAATTTGTTAGTGTTTTGCCAGCTCTGCCATTCAAAATAAAAAAAAAAAAACAACCACTAGAATCACTGCAAAATCAGCGTAAATGCAGATTTAATTGGCTTTTCCTCACAAATAGCCTTCTTCATGCCAGCTTTATTGTCATGGTTGGAAAAGATCCTATCTCTGCCATCAATATACATGTTAAATCTTTTAGTAACATTTGTAATCAAAACCCAAAATGTGTTTACTGATACAGTGAAATCTGTCAGTATATTGTCTTGAAATTGGAGTTTTCTTCTAGTGAAAGACTTATCTGGATAGAAAATAGGGTGGATTGACAGATAGCTCTTTCTCATCTACTTAGACCCCTTCTCTAAACTTGATTTTACCTCTCTGTTAGCTCTGGTCATGTCTGAAGACTTCAAACCTACCACGGACTTCCCTGTCCTGGCCTTTAGTCACATACTGGATTGTTCTAGGCTATTCCTTTCATTGTTTCTCAGATTTCTTATTCTTTATTTTTTAGCCAACCTTCACTTAATTTAAAAAACTCATCCCAGGATTTGTTTCTGAGATCACCTATTGCTCATTTCTTTTTTTTTTGGCCAGTCCTGGGCCTTGAACTCAGGGTCTGAGCACTGTCCCTGGCTTCTTTTTGCTCAAGGCTAGCACTCTGCCACTTGAGCCACAGCGCCACTTCTGGCCGTTTTTTTCTGTGTATGTGGTGCTGGGGAATTGAACCCAGGGCCTCATGTATACAAGGCAAGCACTCTTGTCACTAGGTCATATCCCCAGCCCCTATTGCTCATTTCTTTTGTTTTCTTTCATCTTTGCCTTTTACTTATTTCATATTAAAAAAAAAATTTTTTTCTCATAAAAAGCCAAGTTGAAATACCTTAGAGTTTGTGGACCCTAAAGTCTCATCCAACTTTACCACTGTTACTTATACCAGGTTCAGATAATATATAAATGGAGAGTATGACGGTGCAATAATATCTGCTTATTTACAAATATAGGAAGTAAGTTGCAACTCGGCAAGTGGATACAGTCTGCTAACCCTTATTTCTTAGTACTGATTACAAATAGTTGTAGAAATGTTTATGCCATTTTCAACTTCTCTCCTGTCAGAATGCTCACTCAGATAAAAGTTATGTAAGGAAGCAGTCATAGTGCTATTGGTGGCTTTGCCAATAAACACAGTAGAATTTCCTTATGTATTAGTTGAAAACAGCATATTCACTTACTCAAAGTTTAGTTTTGTTTATTCAGTCTTATTTTGTACATCCCCTTATACACATTTACCTCCTCTACTGTCAAAGGACTAGAGTGGTAATTCAGTTATCTATTTTCTGTTTCATCCATTATTTCCTGGACATTATACAACATGGCAGACTTTGTGCTAGCTACTGTCCTAAAACTGTCCATACATTCAACTCAGTCATGGTCATGTGGAATTTAAACTCCATTTATAGCAAACATCTCTGTGTTAAAATGTCAATATTTTCATTAATTTTAAACTATATTATTGTATTCTATTTCACAAGCCTTTAAAATGAAATGGTATTCAACATTTAGGATTTGAAATTAAAGTGGCAAGTGGAATACTGGCAAGGAGAAAAACAAATTCAGAAGGGAAAATTACCTTCCAATGGATTAATGAAACTGACCCTATGCCATGTTCTCTGGTACCAAAAGCAGGGCATGCTGCTTTTATTTCAAGCTTATTGTATTTCTAGGCTTATTGCACAAGATCCAAAAATCACCCTGATTCTTTTGATATATTTCAAGGGTTTAAGTTTTAAACATGCAAACCATAAAATTCCTGTCAGTAATAAATGGTCCTTTAGAAAAGCCATAAAATAATGTTTATAATGACTTGAAAATGATTTGTGTTGAAAACCTATCAGTTCTCAACAAAATAAGAAACATGGACCGGTACAAATCATCTTGCCTTTACAATATGGAACACTTTTGTTAATAAAATGAATGGGTTTCAGAGAAAGCACAGGCCTGTTTTTTAAAAGTACTATCATGTGATAGAGAGTAGAGGAGCTTTTTGAAATGGAGAATCTTTTGTGAAAATGCACGTGGTTTGTAGAAAACCTCTAGCAAGACAAGTGTTTTAAAGTCTATGGTAGGGCTGAAGTTTCGCTAACTTTCTCTTATCTATTTTCGCTTTTCCCCAGAACATATGTTTCACCGTGGTTTTATTAGCAAGTGGAGAATACACCACTGTCCAAAATCTGTGGTGTGATTAGTGTTATTGAATGGCAGGTTTTGTGTTACTCATGTTTATTCTATGTCTTCCCAAGCCATCTGCTTCCTTGTGCTATGTCTTATTCAGATAATGAGAAGCGGTGACAGTGGAGGTGTTCTTTGCAACCACAGTTCTAATCATTCCTAGCATTTTGGGGATTTGTGTTTCTGTTGGTCTTAATGTCATAGGCAGAAATGGAATAACTTGGTCACTGTTTCAGAAAGAAAGCCTAAACATACTTCACTTCTTCATTTTACTCAAATTTACTGAGCACATCAGATGCTAGTCAAGAAACGTTATTCCTAAAATAAAATGCTATCTCCACCTAAATGGATTTAGCAGAGAAGATAGATATGAAAACAATGGAACATAATAAGGATAAAGATAACAGAACATGATATGGATAAAGTAGCTGGGTTAAGAAGATGCCTGCTTTGGGAATTGGAAGTGAAAGCATTCATTCTAACAGTGCCTTGGAGCTGCCAATTAAATCTTGAAGCAGTAAATTACGAGAAGATTTAGAAAAGCTGCCAGAGAATTTCAGACCAAAGCACCTACATTAACCATGGTATCCATAGAAATGTGAGAGAATTTACTTTTGAGAAATTTTAATTACTTAGGTTTGGCTGGAATACAAGGTATGCATGGAAAAAAAAAAACAGCAGAGAAGGAGATTTTACAACTTGGTAACCATAGCTAGTATATACTGAGCCCACAGGACATGCTATGTACAGATACTCTTCTACTTATAATAGTTAAAGTGCCCATATCCACATTGCATACCCAGAGGTGAAATGGTGTTTAACACACCTAACCTACCAGACATAATGGCTTAGCTAGAAAGGAAATCATAGGGTATTGTTTGTTCTACCTTCCTGATCATATTGCTGATGGGGAAGGCTGGGAGGTTTGGCTCCCTGTTGCAGTCTCGCATTGGGAGACAGTACCATACTGTATAACAGGAGCTCAGGAAAAGATTAAAATGAAAAATGCAAAGGAGAGTTTCTACTTGAATATGTATTGAAATCGCTCTATCACAATGTTGAAAAATTCTAAATCGAACAATCTTAAGTCAGAGACAATGTGAAGTCTACATCCATCTTTCATCTCCCTGAAACTAGAACTACCTTGCTTTTTTTTGTTGTTTTACAGATTAGAAGGCCAAATTTTAGATTACTTAGTTGCATGGGGTTCAGGAGATAATTTCTCAGAATACTTGAACTGGGTTATTCTGGGTCATTGAATGAATCGAGTACTTACAAAGTTGCTATCATGGACCTAGGCAATGGTTTGTAAAAGCTGAGGAGTAGACCACATTATAAACAATGATTTAGAATCTATTAGAGATGTAAATCTCCAGGTCCTGTACTAGAAACTACTATCTCTCAGAATTACTGAGTCCCAAATTCTGGGCAGGGGATCCAGCTAATCGTTTATTAGCAATGCTTCCAGGCATTCCTGATACACTCTGAAATCTTGGGGTCACAGGTTTAGGGAAGTAACAATGAATGGTAGATTCATGGGGCTGGTAATACAGCTAGAGACCGAAGCTGAATACCTATCTGACAGCACCACGAACAGTCAATAGACAGGTATGGCCAATCTTGGGCAATGCAGCAGGGAGGGAACGGTTTCCTAGATTCCCTGTGAAGTTATTACTGAAGGCTTTCAGTGGGAAAAAAATCCAAATGCAAACAATGGGCAAGGGATTTAACTGGTGAGGTCTGCACATCAACCTGCATGACCAGGTGCAAATGTGTATAGATGTGGAGTCACAGAAGAAGCCTATCATTGTTACCTCACAGGGTAATGAGCCTAAAGAGATGAGGGAAAACTTTACACTCAAGAGCATATGACTTTTAGAGTTAGATCCTCTAACAGGACACATGCAAACTCTAGAAGAGAGGTTAGAATATGATCTTCTAAGCCAGACTAAGCACCTGGAAACATAGTCTAGGAAGCAATACAAACTCTAACGGAGTTTTTTTGGTAGATGAACTAAAGATTCCTTTTTGATTACCTGGTTGTCTTTCATTTTTGTTTAAGAAAAATCACACTTGAGAAGTAGGGTGGAGGGTAGAGCAGGATAGCAATGGGTAGCACTGTTCGGTAAGATTATTGAAAAGTATTTAATTAATTAATCCATTATAATTGTTCATCTAATTATAATTGTTAATCGATTTTACTTATAATCGGTTATAATTATTGATCCAAGTGAGATAATAATCCAAGTCAGGATCTGGGATTAATAATGGGAAGATATCTTAATTTGTTAAACTCTTTAGGACTATTGTTTAAATTCTAGAAGTGAATAAGTTGCAGACAGAGTAACTATGTTTCCCATAGTTCTTTCATAAGTGCCAGTGAAAACACTCATCTTTTTTATTGTTATTTCATGTTTGTTGCTGTTTCCTTATTTGTTTTGGGTTCCTTCAGATGGCACATGTGTGATAAGCAGAGGGAACTGTCTAGTAGATTGTCAGTATAAAAGTTTAAAATTTGAAAGATAAAAAGGAACCATGCATATGGACTGAATAGTTACCAGAAAATGGATGATATTTAAAGATAACTTACAGTGGATGAACAAAATAAAAGGAGCTAATATTTATCTAACAGGAAAATAAGTTTAAATAAGATGTCACAAACAAAGGAGAGGATGCTAGAAAATAGAAGAAAGGATGATGATGATGATGATGATGATGATGATGACAGTAGTAAAACAAGCAATCATTATTCATAAATGGGCATGCAGGGCACACCTTTAGAAAAATCCATGCTAAACATTTCCCAAGCATTACATCATTTGAATTTCAAACAAAATGTAGATTGAAATATTAAGATCATTAATCAGATAGAAAAAAAATCTTGAGGCGTCGATACTATTATGTATATGGTTTAAGTTCATGGTGGGTAACTTAACTAAAGTGAAATCAAAGCTAGTATCTGTGTGCCAAATCCATGAAACTCACTGTTTTCAGAAATGAGCATACAATTTTTCAATCATGTCATGGAAGCCATAGTTGATAAGATTTTCAATAGCTTTCAGGAAGCTTTTCAATAATGTTTTGTCTATATGAAGAATATTGTTTGGGGCCTACTTACTGACAACAGACTCAAAGAATCTTTAGGAGAAAGTTGAGAGGCACAAGTTAGATGGAGGATAATTGGCATTAAAGAGAATAACTTCAATTTTAGACCCATTGTTTGAATGGAAATAGCAATAGATAAATGGAGGAGATGAGGCTGAAGCTAGCAAGATTCAAAGGTGGAGGAAACAATTGATTTGTACATTTCTGATGTGAATGAAAATGGAAGAGACAAAAACTTAGAGGTTTTAAGAAAGAAAAGAACGAGAAAGCAGATGAATATATGAAAGAAAATGAATACAAGAGATGCATCATATAACAAAGAAAATGGGAATTTCATGGTTGGTTAGATGGACTGATAGTTGATCCTGGGCAGATAAGTTATTTGGAGGAAAAAAGTCTGCTGTTAAAGAAAAGAAATTATATCTCCTACTATGCATAGTTTCTCTCACCTTCTACATTGTGGGAAGAATAGTGAACGATATTTAAGAACCCCCTCCCCCCAAAGGAAAAAAAATCTTAGAAAAGAGGTGGAATCTCATGTTTCTATGCAACAATTTCTTCAGAAGGGACTTCAGCTGTGATAGACCATTTAATTTTTAATAAATGCTTTCCATAGTGAAGCAAGTTAACTGATTTGGCTGGAGAGAGATGAGGAAAAGACGAAATGAATTGGAAAACTTGGTCACAATACAAGAACATAATTCCAGCCCCAAGCAAGGGGAAAGAGCTGTCAGAATTGAGATGCTACATTTTAAGACTTTCACTGTTCATTGCTGATGAACTGTTCATCATGATTAACAGTGTTATAGTCCCAGGCTCACCAGAAGAAATGAGGTTAGAAATAAAATTTACCATCATTGCTTCAAATCAAACTTGTAAAACTGAAAAAAAAATCACATTGCATCATAGTCTATGGAAGAGTGTTAATCTCTTCTCTATAGCTGAACATTTTAAGCACAGTGAGTCTAGACTGATTAATAGAAAATGTAGGTGAGTCACATTGGATTCTTTATTGATAGGAACAGATACTGGGGCTTCAACTCAAGGCATCATTATCCCTGGCTGGTATTCTACCACTTGAGCCATGCCTCTAATTCCAGCTTTTATGTGGTGGTTGATTGAAGATACATATCTTTTGGATATGTCTGTCTACATTGGCTTAGAACCAAAAGTCTCATATTTCAGTGTCTAGAGTCACTAGGATAAGAGCCACTAGTGCCTGTATGATTTTGGATTTTGATACTCTTTACTTGTTTGAAGCCATTTAACTTGAGTTGAGAAGCAGATCATGCTTTTACAAAGAAATTTTGGGGGCTGGGAATATGGCTTATTAGTAGAGTGCTTGCCTTGCATGCATGAAGCCCTAGGTTCGATTCCTCAGCACCACATAAACAGAAAAAGTCGGAAGTGGTGCTGTGGCTCAAGAGGTAGAGTGCTAGCCTTGAGCAAAAAGAAAACAGGGACAATGTTCAGGCCCTGAATCCAAGCCCCAGGACTGGCACAAAATAAACAAATGACATTTATAGTACACATTTTCATAGTTGTGTGTCAGGGTTTTTAGCCCCTCTGCCTCCACGCTCCCCTGACCTGCAGGAGAAACAGGGAAGACAAGCCCCGACCAGATGAGCCAAGAAAGGAAAAGGTGGACAGACCCCCACACCCAGCACTCCCTCACCAGAGGACAATCAGACCCGCATCTGGGAGACAAGTCAGTGCAAGATCTCCTTTATTGAGGGGAACACATGTAACTAACATAAGGCACAAGAGCCAATCAGGTCAAAGATCAGCAGGAAGGGGAGGGGTGTACATGCACCTATCTAGGGACTGTCCATAAGGGCGGAAGAGCCGGGGGACCAATCCTAGAGGCGGCCAGATTTCTCATCACAGCCCACAGAACCGCCTTTGGGTTCAGCTTCACGTGCCATCTTAGCCACACATGGCCCCAGGACTGAGAAACAGGAGGGGCCAGCTAATTGACTTCCTCTTTCTGATCCAGGTGTGTCCCACAGTTGAGACATTTTAGCAAAGAAATTCAAGAAAGCTTTGAATTCCAATCTGCCTTTGGTGGAATCTCTGACCACAAGCAAGTAAGCTCATGTAATTGAGATAATTTGTAAAACAGATATAGTAGTGGTAACTATTTCCAATGGGTACTTTTGTTTTGTTTTGTTTTGTTCTGTTTATTAATTGAACACACATTTTTTTACAAGGTGTTGTGCAAAAAGGGTACAGTTACATAGTAGGGCAGTGTGTACATTTCTTGTGATATGTTACGTCCTGTTTTTCTATCCCTTCTCTAGGTCAGGTAGACATATATACAATATACAATGTATCAAGAACATATATAGTATTCACAGACTTGGTCTCTACTGTCTCTCCGTCTCCCTTTGTTAACAGTCATATATCAGGGAGATCATGCCCCTTTGTTTTCTGTGTTCTAGGCTTGTCTCGCTCAACATTATTTGTTCGAGTTCTGACCATTTCCCTGCTAATAACAATATTTCACCATTCCTAATCGCTATGTAGTATTCCATTGTGTATAAGTACCATATTTTTTGGATCCATTCGTCTGTGGAGGGGCATCTGGGTTGTTTCCATATTTTGGCTATTGTGAATTGTGCCGCGATAAACATGGAAGTACAAATGTCTTTTTGATATCTTGGGTTTTGTTGTTTAGGATAGATGCCTAGGAGTGGTATGGCTGGGTCATAGGGTAGGTCTATATTGAGCTTTTTGAGAATCCTCCATACTGTTTTCCAAAGTGGTTGTACTAATTTGCACTCCCACCAACAATGGAGGAGGGTTCCTCTTTCCCCGCACCCCCTCCAGCATTTGTTGTTTCCTGAGTTCAGAGTATAGGCCATTCTAACTGGGGTGAGGTGGTATCTCAGGGTTGTTTGTATTTGCATTTCCTTTACTACCAGGGATGTTGTGCATTTCCTCATGTGTTTCTTTGCCATTTTTATATCTTCTCTTGTGAAGTCTCTCTTTAGCTCTTTTGCCCATTTCCTAATAGGTTTATTGGGCTTGGAAGGGCTTAGTTTTTTTGAGTTCTCTGTAGATGACAGATATCAGGCCTTTGTCTGTTGCTGTGCTGGTAAATATCCTTTCCCATATCGTTGGCTGTCTTTCTATTTTGGTGGCTATGTCCTTAGCTGTGCAGATACTTTTTAATTTGTAGTAGTCCCATTTGTCGAGTCTTTCCCCTATTTGTTGTGCCCCTGGGACTCTATTCAGGAAGTTCCTTCCTGTGCCTATAAGTTCTAGTGTCTTTCCTACTCTGTCCTTCAGTAGTTTCAAGGATTCAGGTCTGATATTGAGGTCCTTGATCCATTTTGAGTTGATCTTGGTGCATGGTGATAGGCTTGGGTCTACTTTGAGTTTTCTGCATATGGCTGCCCAGTTTTCTGAGCACCAGTAGTTGAAGAGGCTATGTTTATTCCATTGTATGTCTCTAGCTCCTTTGTCGAATATCAGTTGGCTGTAAGAATGCGGTTTTATTTCTGGGTCTTCAGTTCTAATCCATTGGTCTTCCGATCTGTTTTTATACCAATACCATGCTGTTTTTGTTATGATGGCCTTGTAGTAGAGCTTGAAGTCTGGTATTGTGATACATCCTGCACTGCTTTTTTTGCCTAGAATTGCTTTGGCTATTCTACGTTTTTTGCTGTTCCATATGAATTTATGGATTGGTTTCTCTATTTCAGTGAAGAATGTGGCTGGGATTTTGATAGGTCCAATGGGTACTTTTTGGGTGAAAGAATATAATGTGCAAATTTTTTTGAAGATAAACAGGTTTTTTGATCAAAGTAGTTTGGGGTAGATAGAATGATTCCAAAATTCTCCTGGGCAGATGAATAAGACACCAATTAGAAAGGGAGAAAAAAATGGAAAATGAACTAGCAGCGTCACCCTAACCACTTTAAGGAGTGCTTGGAGCAAAATTATCTATATAGTCAGAACCATTTATGAAAACATTAAATTCTAATTGTTTATTAAAACAAAGAGCATCCAGAAATGGAGGCTTATTACTGGTAGAACCCGAGTGTTTCTCACTTGAATTGTTCAGATAAATATCAATAGCTTCTGGGGAGTTCTTATCACACCTTATGTGCCCCCAAGGAGAAATGGAAAGTACAGGGTCATGAATGAAGCTGAGTGACTTTGAACAATTCCAGATGCTCAAGAGAATGTTAATTTCCCTGGGTTTCATCATTCAGATGCTAGATGGAATGGTAATTCTGATTCCAGTCTATTTCAGTCTTACCTTGATAAGCACTTAGCAATGGCAACAAAAGCTTATTCTGGTGGCTGTAAAAGGTTACTCGGGAATTTGTTATAGACCCAGGCTCAAGGCCCAAAGCTTCAATGGAAAAGGAAATAAATGATAAAAAAAACAACAACACAACCTTGATAACTGAATTCCTGAGCTAGAATCTCAGATGGTAGTACAGGAAAGTAAGCAACATGAAACTATACTTCATTCTTCTTGGTCTCGCTAAACATGCATTTGATTAGAATGAGTTACAATCTCAGATAGAAAAGTGTTGTCAGCACTTTTAACTGTTTCACAATTTCCATTGATTAAGCCAAAGAATTTCATTTTAATAGGATTCCCACCTGAAAAAAATCCCAAGATCTGGATAATACATCTCAGGAGGAGCAAGTGAAAAGATTTTGCCATTTTTTTTAATAGGAAAGAAAAGTGGGGAGAAAAGGTTCTCAACATGTTAAGGTCAACAAGAGACAAGAAAATATCTAGATATGTGTTGCCAATGGAGGCCAAACTTCAATAAACGATAAAATTATAGAGCAGGCGAACAGCCAAGCAGTATAAGCCAGCTGGCTCTGCACAATGATATATTGACAGTAGATGTAAGCCAGGTAAGTCTGAAAGACGGTGCACTGGTAGAGAATGCAAGCCTTGGATGAGTGACCCTCCTTTTTTTGCCTCTCAAGTAGCTTGGATTATAGCGTTAAATGACCATACCTGGCCTAAGGTATAACTCTACGTAAGTAAGGAATATGTCATCTTTTCTGTATATCCATATTTGTGTTGATTAGGTTGCAGAGAAAGCTCTGTTCTTCCCTCTAGGGCCATAATAATCTGAGCACGGTCCTAAGTAAAGAGCCAACAGGTCTAGAGAGTTGCAAGATTGTAAGTGCTTGAGAAGAATATGGAACAGTGCTTTGTCTTAAGAATATCCCACCTTCCCATTTGCAAACATGCAAGAATGATGTGATGCAAAGTCTTCTCCCATTCTGGAAACATCTTTGTCCTAGTGCTTAATCCTCTGCTACCTGGAGTTCCTTTCTGCCTTCTCACAGAAAGGTGGGTCTTCCAAGACTGCAGTAGCATCCCA
This sequence comes from Perognathus longimembris pacificus, assembly GCF_023159225.1. NCBI lineage: Eukaryota > Metazoa > Chordata > Mammalia > Rodentia > Heteromyidae > Perognathus > Perognathus longimembris. The sequence continues at coordinate 15,384,041 of NC_063170.1, forward strand.
ATGCGGCCTCCCAGGCAGGCTGCAGAATGAGAACTCTCCACTGGTGTCATCAGCTTTTTGTGTGCTCACAACAGTAAACAGCTCACCCCTACAGTTGACTTATGTCTGTGCTTTAAACAATTGCAACAGATGGTTGACACTTGAACAGAATGTATAATTAGCTTTGCAATCTAACACTTCATCCTTATTTGCTCTTTCTCAAAGAAGAGAAACTGTGCCTTCTGCCATTGGGTTTAATCTGTTAGTTTAATCAGGAGCAGAATTATGAAAGTTCCCAAGAGAGATGAGTTGTAGGAGGATTCCTAATCCCAGCCTTTTGGGGACATTTTTTTTTAAAGGCAAGCGGAGGTGTAGAGAAATCTCAGTACAAAAAAAAAATCCATGTCTTACTCTCATTTGTGTTCTAGATGAGGGAAGTTTCTGTATTTCTTTTTCTTTTTTGGTTGCTTGTGGGGGCTTTGAACTCAGGGCTGGGTGCTATCCTGAACTTTTGTGCTCAAGGCTAGTGCTCTACCACTTTGAGCCACTGCTCCACTTTTTACTTTTTCCTTAGTTGGTTAATTGGAGATGAGTCTCAGAGAATTTCCTGCCCAGACTGGATTCGAACAGCAATCCTCAGATCTCAGCCTTCTGAGTAGCTAGAATTCTATTTGTGAACCGTCAGTGCCTAGCTCTGTACCTTTTTGTTTGTTTGATTGATTATCTTTCTTTTCCTTCACCTCACATCCCTTATCCTCAGCCTCCCATCCTCTATCATGGCCTGGGCCTCCTATCCCAGAGGGTACTCTGAATCCTAAGTGATACTTCTGAAAATACTTCTAAGTAGGAGCTCTCATGTAATAGGCACAAAAAATCAGTACAGTTCCCTCACTCAGTAAATTCTGAAAAACTGGTGACACTTCAGTTCCCATTCATTGTATCCCCACACCCATCCATTATACCAGTCACTTTTCTCAGTCCTGTGCCTACAGTTTGCCCCCATTGTTGCTTGCTCCCTTGCATCACCATTGCTTCTCTACAGATATTGGGTCTGTACATTTTTTGAGCCAAGACAAGCCCTTCAAACCTGGAAAAAACAAACTTCTACTGTTACCAACCACCTTCATTCCTCTGTGAACCTTTACAAAATTCTACCTCCATTATCCTTTGCCATATCAAAAATCTCCTATCTATCATATCACTCCTTCTAATGTTTGGATATACAGGGAAGAGCTCTTGCCACCCAATTTGACTTTTTATTATGTATTCATTGAGAGTTTGTTATACAGCCATCTCAGCTTATAAGTGAACTATGCATGTCCAAAGAACACAGTAAAACAGAAGAGTATGCAATCTGCTGCCTCACAGAAACAATAATTCTTCTTTATTCATAGGATCCTAAAGCCATTCAATGATGGTTGATCAGAGATGCTACCTCATTTATGATAAAAATGATTAGCATGATATCAAAGGCCTCATGAAAGTCTGACAAGTCAATGTGCTCAACATAACTCAGGAAGGAAGTGGTTCATTTAATTGAGGAATGTAATTCTTGGGGGAAACGCCAACGGAGTTCAATCTAAAATAATTTGAAAAAGTTAATGAAAAAGAAATTAGGTAATACAAAGTATATAGAACGTTAATTGAAACGGTCTTAGGAACTGAAGTGCCTTGGAGAGTGTCTTTTTGGAGTACTTTGGTAAGTAATTCACATACTTTGCAAACAATGAATGAGATAACCTATGTGATGCTCTTAGCCCAGTGAGTAATACGCAATGAATGGTTTGGTGTGTAAAGATAGACTACTGGTGTTTAATTTCAGAAGCATTTCTACCGTGCAGATGAAGAAATTTAGGTTCTGGATATTTGGGCAGCCAGAGATGTACTTCACAGAAACAGAATGTGAGGACATCAGGATTTGAAATGAATGTTTCAGGCATTACATCCCATCTTTTCTATAAGACTTGCTATTGAAGCTAAGAAGGCCTCTCTGTATAAGAGCCCTAATTAATCATTCATGCCCTATCTTGACAGAGACAGAGTCCCATCACACACAGAGGACACTCAAGGCCTGCTTTAATTGAAACTTAAATCCATCATGAACATTTATGTCCAGTGCCAGGTACATGCCAGGTACTCGTTCCACAAACATTTCATAACTATCCTATTATATGATAGCAGCTACTTTGAGGCCCTGGGGTACCACAGACAAGCAACAGATACCTAAACAAGCACAAATATGTGAAGCAATCTCTCTCTCTCTCTCTTTCTCTCTCTTTGTTTAAAATAATAGCTCTGTGCCTGGTCATATTGTTGCTGTTTATTTTTATGTTGTTCAAATTCCTTGAGCAGTACTGAGGTACAATGATAAATAAAACACATAACTTGCTTCATTTCTGTTTTTTGTTGTTGTTGTTGTTGTTGTAGTTGTTTGTTTTGTTTTTTTCCAGTCCTGGGGCTTGGACTCAGGGCCCGAGCACTGTCCCTGGCTTCTTTCTGCTCAAGGCTAGCACTCTACCACTTGAGCCACAGTGCCACTTCTGGCCTTTTCTATATATGTGGTGCTGAGGAATCAAACCCAGGGCTTCATGTATATGAAGCAAGCACTCTTGCCACTAGGCCATATTCCCAGCTTGCTTCCTGAAATATCTAATAATCACAGAAAGTAGAAGATACAGCTTTGAATTCTCCTTTAGGTGAACGTTCTAAGAGAAATACCACTAATCTTTTGTGTATGTTAAAATTAATTAAAAACCTACTAACATGTGCAATTATAAGGTATATATTCTATTGTTTTAAAGTCTAAGGTTAGTTTGTGTATTTATTTTTGTTTATTTGGTATGAAGGAATTGGACTAGGGCCTCATGCATGCTAGGCACATACTCTACTACTAAGCCACATTCCCAGCTAAGGTAAGGGTTATTTTGTTGTTGTTTGTTTTGTTTTGTTTTTATTTTCATTATCTTTGAGTAGTTGTACTAAGGAGTTGTCATTTCACAAAGAAGTTGATAAATACCATATTATTATATATAATGAACAATGTCACCCCTTTGAACACTCTCATCCATCCCTCCCTTACCCCTTGCCCTCATTCTTCTACATTTTGTAGGATATATGGTGAGTTCTTGACTGTATTTTCCCCCTCTTCTCTCCATTTGTTCACCCCTTTCATTTGCATCCCACCTCCCCCCCTTTTGAGTACCCCCTTCCTGGTTTTTTATTTTGCTGAACTTTGCACTTTGCCTTTCTAAGGAATTACACTGAGTCTAGCATATTTCAGTTAATATACTGGCATACAACCGCATACCATCCAACGTATTTATTTATACATTTATAAGCTAAATTTAGCTTCCACAAATAAGAAAAAACAGGCACCATTTGTTTGTTTCTCTAGGCCTGACCTAATTCACTTACTACAATTATGCTAAGGGAAGTTTTAATTTGCACATAATGCTATGTACAAGGTACCTTCATATTTCTGTAGAGATTTACATATTTTGAATATGTGTGCATGTGTTTATGCACCTGTGTACCTTCAACTCATCAGAGGGTATTTGCAGCAGTCTTATGACCATATACTAATTTTTCCTATTCTTGCATTTCATAAAAATATGCCAAGTAGGATGAATTATTTCTTGAGAGCTTTGATGAAGGTTCAAACAGAGGAATGCAGCTACTCATATACTCTCCTCCTTTTGGAAGGATGGTCGTCCACCATTTTTAGAAGTGTACAGCTTTGGGAGGCATGAACATGAATAGTGAGGAAAGATAAGACTATTCACATAACCCATCAGATCTGTCAAATCAACCCTAGTGATAAGAGTAATGCAAGATGTCATAACCAGATCACCCTCAAAACCCAGATGTAGTATTGGTTATTCCTTTCATCTATACATGTTGTTATGTCTTTTAATTTAGCACTACATTATACATTGTTTTCTTAATCAAATTTAATTCAATAGAGGCTTATAGCATCCCAACTGGCTGCCCTATTTATTCTGTTATATTCATTCATTTCATTATGGCTCAACTAAATGCATTAAGATTTGGGCAAATAAAATAAAAAATGAAAATCCTACAAGCTGAAACCGTGTTATTATGAAGATAACATAAATTCTTTATTAAGCCTTTGCTTCAACAAAGGCGAGTTCAAACATTCTTGTGGTGATCATCATTAGTTGCATTACATTAGGAAAGGAAGCAGTTTGTCTGACAGTGGATGAACTAGAACAACCTCAGTGTTTTTACAGTAAGTAAATCAAATATACAAGTTTCACTGCCACCATAGTAGAAGTGTTTAATCATTCTAAGCATTCGGCTGTCTATTGCTGTAAGAATTTCCTTTCTTTTAATTATGTCTCATTTATTTGGCAATGAATGCCTACATGGTTTTAGGGAATTCATTAGCTTTTCTGAAGAGTGGGGACAGAAACAGTTGCAAAAGGAATATTGTGGTATTTCATTATGACATCCATTTGTCCAAAACCCTTTTTCAAAACCCAAGCTGTCAAACTGACAGAAAAGAGAATCAGAATTAATATAAAAGTGTGATTTTTGCTTTCTCTCTTCCTGGCAGGGATGAAGACTATAAGCAAGAAGAGGCCTAGAGGCTATTAGAATAAATCTTTGCTGTTCACTTAGCTCACTGAAATTTGACAGGTTGCTTTTCTACCTGTAAAGTGCTATGAGGCTTTGCCAGTCTCATTTGCACTAAAAATGTTGTTATGGATTTGATTTCAGAGTTAATCAGTAGCAAACAAGATACTTCAAACCTTGTGTATTTTTTTCTTTTTTATGATCTATCTTTTTCTTCCTTTACCAAAATGAACCAATTGTAATAGCAAAAGGAAAATTCTATTCATTGGTATCAATAATGATCAACCTTAATCATTTCCTTGGAGATATTTGCCATTAATAATTTGTTGTTTTCAGCCCAGAAGTCAAAATGTTCTTTCTCCTCTCTATTTTGGGCAATAATCACATGGCATAACTTCTCTGTGGCAGATGAATGGGTTTCGCCTAACCCGGATATGTGTGTTTGTCATGTTTCCTTCACTTGAACGAACACTTAAAATATCCAATGTAAAAGGACAGAAGGCTGAGTGTGGCCCAAGTTTTCAAAGGTATCACTTCATGGTTATTCAGACATATTGCATTGTGCCTATGGCAGCACAATATGCCCAGAGCATGTGACAGAGAAATGCATTCACCTGACTGTAGCTTGGAGCTAGAGGGAGAAAAAAAGGGCAAGGGTCACGATCTCCTTAAAAGCAGAGCCTCTGGGTGACTTTACTTCCCTCAGCTGGAGTCAGCTGTCTTGCCTGGGTCCTACCTGGGGGCCATACTGCCTTATGCAGTATTGAGTGAGTGATACATTGTGGGGAAAATCCAGAACTGATCTTAAAGTGGAGACAATAGCATACCTCTGTTGAGAGGAGCAGTACAGGCAAAAATAGAGAAAAATGTGTTGTTTGGCCTCCTCTGGGCCTCTGGCCTCCGTGTGAGCTTGCTGGTATATTTCTATGAAACCTGCTTTCCTCATGGGGTATTTGATCCCATTATTTTTCTCACCGACAAAAACCTGATACACTCTTTTAGCTGTAAAGGATGAGGCCAAATAGCAGTAGGTATTTATGAAGTGATTGAAGAGATCAGAAAAGTTTAAAACATAGACCTTGGGTATTTCTAGGTCCAAAAGTTCTGATTTACACATGTTTACGATTGTGAAGATCAATTTACCTCATGTTTATCCATTTATTAATGAACATGACATCATGTGCATAAGGGAAATGTATGAAAAATGTTCACTTAAAAAATTGTTAACTAAGCCAAAAAAAAATTGTCAACTGGTAGCTGGGCGACAGTGGCTCATGCCTATTATCCTAGATACTCAGGAGGCTGAGATCTGAGGATCGCTGTTTGTAGCCAGGCTGGGCAGAAAAGTCCATGATAACCTTATCTCCAATTAACCACCAGAAAAATGGAAGTTGCATGCTAGCCTTGAGTGAATAAGCTCGAGGACAGTGTCCAGACCCTGAGTTTAAGCTCCACGGTCACCACCACCAACAACAAAAGTTGCCAACAAGAATTTTTAAAAATACATGGCACAACAGTTATTACTTGGCTAAGCATTTCCAGATGAAAGTATAAAGCTGTGCTAAAATCCAAACATTGTAGATCCCATTGCTAGACCCTATTGATATTAATCATATCATCATATTACGATTTGCATTGTCAACAGAAGAATAAACATAAGACTTTTATGTTTTCTTTTTCTTTTATAACAAAAGCAAGCATTGCATTCTAGGCCAAGACTGAGTTAAAATCAATGATATTAAAAGTCTCAGTCAAGGTGTGTATAAAACTGACATCTTTGGATCAAATGAAAACAGGTCTTAAAAAAAATCAATCACTTACTTTAACCACATGTATTTACTCCAGAAATTATACATAAACGATTTGCATTTAATTTGTCAGAGTTTTCATGATAAGCCTTACTTAGCCAATAGGAAATTATCCACCATATTTACCGAGTGTGTCAGTCCAGGTTTGAACATTTAGTGATTAGAAGATATAGAGTTTATTCATTTTCCAGAATAAAGGTTAGAAGCATATGGTATAACATGACACAAAGTATACACACACACACACACACACACACACACAAACACACATCAAGAGATATTACCACAGATAAGAATGTATCAATAATAATAAGTAATATTGGGATTTGAGCTTATGGTCCTGGTCTTAAACTTAATATTTTTAAAAACATTACACAGGTAGCTATTCTCCAGGAATATATTAAAATTTTAATAGTTATTACCACAGAAAATAATTATATATTATATATAATTTTAATTTTTCCTATATTTCTTTTATGTGCCAGTCTTGGGGCTTGAACTTAGGGTTTGGGTGCTATAGCTGAGCTTTCCTATGCTATAGGCTAGCATTCTAACATTGAGTCACAACTCCACTTCTAGCCTTTCTGGCTAGAACATAGATCCTCAGATATAATCCTCCTTACTCTCTAGGATGATAGGCATGAACCACCAGTGTTTATCTTCTTGTTATATTTTAACTTTTTGTGGGTATTTTTCTTAGTATTGATGTACCTCTCTGCATTAAAAACCCACCAATTTCCAATTCAGCCGTTCATAATGTATCCTATGACATGGAACTATGAATTACTAGAGAATTTAAGTCAATTCTTCATAATATCTAATTGAATCTTTCACTTTTTTTTAAGACAGATTAATAATCAGAATTGTAGATGGCCTGTATTCTGTTCTGAATGTAAAGGACCTAATCATATACCACAGGATAAAGTACATCAGAGAGTCTCTTTGGGAAATCAGAAAGAAATTGAACTTGTCCATTGCTGTCAGCCTGACCTTCAAGATATGATAAGATGACAAAGAAGAGGAAATTACTTCAGCTTTCCAGAAGTTGAGGAAAGTATGGAGAACAATTTTAATGAGCCCTATCATCTTCATCAATTCAGAATCTACATTGTATAATTCTTAAATTGTACAAGTTGTTTTAAATATCTACAGATATGGTTGAGAATCAGATAGCTTTTCAAAAACGTCAGACTACACAGAGTCAGAAGCATGGATATTCACAGAGAAACACACACAGCCTTACACATTAATCCTTCTAGCTTTATAAACAAGCAGCTACAAGAGTAATAAGAGATGGCAAAAACATGTAACATTGATTCTTGTGAAAATACAATATATACACAACAGAATTATGATGTTGGATAATCTTTATCAATTTAAGATTTTTAAAAACTATAATCTAGTCCAGTGCTGGTGGCTCACACCTGTAATCTTAGCTACTCAGGGTCTGAGTTCTGAGACTCATGGTTTAAAGTCAGCCCAGGCAAGATCTGTGAGACTCTTGGTTATTTATTTATTTATTTATTTATTTATTTATTTATTTATTTTTGCCAGTCCTGGGCCTTGGACTCAGGGCCTGAGCACTGTCCCTGGCTTCTTTTTGCTCAAGGCTAGCACTCTGCCACTTGATCCACAGCACCACGTCTGGCCATTTTCTGTATATGTGGTGCTGGGGAATTGAACCCAGGATCTCATGTATAGGAGGCGAGCACTCTTGCCACTAGGCCATATCCCCAGCCCCTGTGAGACTCTTATCTGAAATCAATCAACAGAAAATTGCAAGCAGTACTTTAGCTCAAAGTGTAGATGCCAGCTGAGCAAAAGAGCTCAGGGACAGTGCTCAGGCACTGCCATATATATATATATATATATATTCTTTCTCACTACTCAATAGTAAGGTGATATTTGGTATAGAGAATGTTTGGTATATGATATAAATGCAGTATCTATTTCATTGTATTTGTCATCATTCATTTAACACTCAAAAGAAACTCAAAGAAGAAAATAACTGCATTACTTCCTAATTTATAAATGAAAAATCTGAGAGCAAGTGAGTTTCAGCTGTTTGAACAAACTTACATGGAATCTTTAACAGCCAACATAGCTTCCATGCTCTTTGTGGATCTGCTGTCTCTCAGAGTTAAGTACATGGTATTTTCTTTTCTTCAGAATAATACTGCAACATATTAACACAGACACGAATTGTTATTAAAGAAAAACAAATTTTATGCAGATCAATTTGAACCTAAATCCTTCCTTACTGTTGAATAAGTCTGGGGTAGTTATCACTTTAAACTTCCATGTTCTTGTTATAGAATATTGAAATCCACACCAACCATTGATCTGGACTAAATACCAAACATAAAGCCTGGCTGGTAGCCTGGCTACCAGAGCAAGGAGTGAAATATAACTATTTTCCATGATTATCCATGGTATACATTGCAGTGGTTACTTTTGTGTATGTCTAACCAAAATATTTGAGAGGACAAGTTCCAAGAGGAAGACTGTTTACTTTGGATTTTGAAGTCTGAAATCATAATCTGCGGCTTCCACTGGTGCTAGACTTGTGAGTAGGCAGAACATTGGGACCATGAGAGCACATGGAAAAAGGATCTACTCAACATATGGTGGATAGGAAACAGAGATAAAAAAAGAAACTGAGAATAGGACACAACTTTCAAAGGTATAAGCCCAGTGTTCTCCACTTAAGCCCCATTTGAAACTTCTCCCAACAGTTCCATCAGTGGAGCTCAAGCATTCAGTAGATGAGATCTTGGGATAGTTCATATTCAACCTATACAAACCAATTGTTACAACGATAAAATAAGCTATTTTCACTCTTCCAAGAAACTAGCAAACAGTTGGTATCCAAACCCACATTTCTTTGTGAAATAGAGCAGTCATATTTCTTTAGTTTATTCTAGTTCACTAGAGAAACTTGGTGGGGGTGTGATTAAGATGAGACATTTCCATTTGCCTCCTCTTCCATGAACTCTATAATGAAGCCATCACCGAAAAGTGAAGTGTACAGGGAAGGCAGAGCAGCAATGGGAAGAAATCATTTTCAGTTTTATTCTAAGAGGAATAAGATTAATAAGAAAAAAATAATTATGCTCAGCAAGGTAACCAAATAGTCATGAAAACACCCTTCCAATGTTATAGAGTTGGCGTGATGTGCAAAGTGCCATTCTGTATAGAAGTAGGGAAATGAATCACACAGCCTAAATATTGCTCACATTTTAAAGGAACACAAGAGTCTTATTAGAGTTTGGCAGAATCAAGTAGGATTATGGGAGAAAAGTCAGAGCAGGACCGAGAGATTTGCAAGCAATTCTTGAGTCTTTAATCAGAAGAACAAATAGGCTTCTTGAGATAAACAGCAAGCTCTGGGGAGAAAGGACTCTGGATGGTAAGAAATGGATTCAGATGGTACATATGTTTCATGAAAGAGGCTAGCTTTGGCATAGATATGTTTGCCTACTGACTAACTCGCATCTGACATTTCTTCACTTGTGTTCTTACATACCTACCTCTGTTATTTTCCAACACAGTGGCACATCATGCTTCTAATAATGAAAGAAAACTAAATATGTTTCTTAACATGGTCAGGATCTGTTGTCTTCTGAAAGATACCAACCACTTTATAGCTATCTGTAATTGACTAAATTAATAAACATGTATTAGGTTCACTAGGAAGAAATAGACCCCTCTCTTGTTTCCTCTCCATGCAAAACCACATGTAGACCCCATGCTTTTGTTCTCAGTGCAATACTACATGTTGTCCATAGAACTCTCCTCCCAGCACCTGTAACCCAGGTCATTGACACACCTGGGGGCAGTGAGAGGGCCTCCAGGCTCTGAGGTCACTTTCTTAACCTCTAAGGTCACTTCCTCATGCACCTAGCTCATGCCTCCTTTGGGCAATGTTAAGTTCTCCAGGCTCTGCAATCTCTTCATCATCCTTTCCAGTTAAATCTTCTTTTTGCCCTTCCCTTTATAATCTCTCTCTGCCATAAGTTCACTCTCTGCACACTTACATTTGGTGCAGGCCAGTTGTTTTGGTTGTTCTAATAAACTCCCTTCTATCTGAACCATATGGAGGTCTCCTTTTGCCAACTATTACTACATGAGCTAAACTATAATACAAACAAATTACATACTGGAGTATCTGGAGTTTTCCCAATATACCTTCAGTTTCTGAGAAATTCCTAAGGCCTGATTTGTCATTAAATAGACTGTCAAGCAAGTGTTAAATTATAACTCAATTTGTTTTCTTCACTGTCTTTATTCCTTCAAAGGGAAAACAGGAGCCGAAAAGGGGATCATTACCATGAATAAAAATGGTACTATTAAAATTTGAATCTATCTTGCACCAAATTATTTCATATTTCAAATAATCTATTTTTAATTTAATTTCATTGTAAAGGTTCTTCTGTAAACATGAACTTGAGGTTGATTTTCTATTGTGGTTGACCATTTTGATTACCCAATCAGGGCTCACAAATTTAGTTTATTTCAATAGTACAATTGAAAAGAGATTGTTATCTACTATGTGATTGGTATATTCTCAAAAATTTACATTGTTAAGATGTGAACCTGAATGGTTATTTCTATACTTTTCATATTTTTGTATCTATCGTAGTCCTTGGAAAGGCCCTGAGCCAAAGAGGTTGGACATTTTTTAATGTGTTTATTAGCCATTTTCACTTCTTCCAAAGAATGTCTATTTATCTCCTTTACCCATTTATTGAATAGTTCATTGATTTTTAGGGGGTGGGTTAGTTTGTGAGCTTGTTTAGTCTGGTTATTAGGCACTCACTGACAAAGATCTTCTTGTATTCTGTGGGCTGTCTTCTTAGCTTAGTAACAATATCTTTGCTGTACAGAAACTGTTCAGCTTGATGCAATCAAATTTTGCAATTATACCTCCCATTTTCTGAGCCCCTGAAAGGTCTCTCAAAAAGTTCCTGCCTATGTCAATAAACTCTAACATTTTCCCTACTCCTTCCCTAGTAATTTCATGTCCTAGATTGTGGTCTTTGAACCATTTTGAACTGACACAAGTAGTATTGTCTGAAGGACAGTGTGGTTGAAGGGGGGAAGGGGAGATGAATGGTGGGTATATGAATTCATAAAATAAAATGTATATATGTGAAATGGACACAGGTCTCATGACAGGATGGTTGAGGTTGGGATGGATTGACAAGACAATGATGGAAAAGATGGCATTGATCATGATTCACTGTAGTCATTTGACATCTGGAATGGAAATTTTTTGTTTTTGCCAGTCCTGGGGCTTGGACTCAGGCTTCTTTTTGCTCAAGGCTAGCACTCTACCACTTCAGCCACAGCCCCACCTCTGGCTTTTTCTATATATGTGGTGCTGAGGAATCGAACTCAGGGCCTCATGTATGAGAGTCGAGCATACTACCACTAGGCCATAGTCCCAGCCCTGGAAATTCTTTTGTACAACTACATAAAGGTAACAATTTAAAAAAAAAAAAAAACAAACAGAAAAGAAAGGTCATGGGCAATGGGTAGCAAACCTCTATCATCCTCCAAAAGAAACTGTCAGACTAATTGTTCTGGGTTGATGTTGAGAAGACACATAGTAAGATGAATAACCTTTTTTTTTTTTTTTCCTATCCTTGCCTTCAGCTTGTCTTCCTAGACATATGCTAAATAAATTTTCAATCATTGCCAGAAACCCTTCGGAAATGAAACTCATTTGTTACCTCAAGAGTGGTTGGAGTTTTAATGTCATATGCTACAGCTGAGATGAATATGCCAAATGTTATATAACAGTCTGGCATAACAAGTATGGGGAGCAAGTTTGATAGCTGTAGGCTGGGCATGATAAAAATAAGTGAAATTCATGTTATTGCCTTCTATTGAATTCAATCTTTGGTTTGAATCAAGATTTACTTTTGAGTCACCTTTACTTGTTGATCTTGCAACCTGTACTTATGGTTTTCATGTTATTGGATATATTCTGAACTTGCTTTAAAATTATTTATTACAAATAATGTACATCCATGCACTATAACTAATTACAAATCTACAGCCACAAGTTATAAATGTAAGTGCAAAATCTTCTACATACAATTGTCTGGGAATCAGGAAAGCCAGAGTACTGGCTTGTTTTGGTGGTGAATTTACTTCTCCAGGTTTGTGCTTGTGAATAGAAAGAGCTTAGGTAGACAGGTTTTATTCCTCTACTAGATCTACACATATCTAATAATAAATTACATTTAGTTGACATTCACCGAGCTGATGTCTCACACACATCAACATTTTCACAAAGTCAATATTAGCTGGACGGGGCAACAAAGACAGTGTGATCCTACTTCTGTTTAAAAAAGTAATAGGGACATCTCCCAAAACCAAAAGCTGATTTGTAAAAAGGAAACAAGAGATTGTAATCAGGCTTGTCTGCTTTCAAAACCCCATTATTTGTATGGCACCAAAGTTCTATTCATAATATGTACCAAGAATTTTTACAACTACCAGACTTTGTTTCCATCCCACCGTACTATAGAATATCAAATATTTCAAAGGTGTTAGGCAAAAAAAGACAACCCTACTTTAACCTATCTGTCAAATTTTTAAAAGAAATCACATTTCCCTTGTACTTGTGAAGGGAAAGCAAAATTCTACTCCAAGTTAGTTCTTGACCCAAATCAGCAAGAAGGCTGTTTTTCATGTTTTCAAATTTTTACCATCCCTTGTTAGCCAGAATTTCAGCCCCGAAATGCCCCAACTAATGATTTGAGCCAGAAGACTCAGCACAAAGTACTCATTTAGTTCCTAACATTCTGTTACTGGTCCCCCCTTTTTCCTGTTGCAAAAAAAAGAACAAAAAGATTCATATGAAGGAAAATAGCAAAGCCAGAGAGAAAGTATAAGAAAGACTGTTTAACAATTCCATATTGTGGCTGGGTCTCCTTTTCACTTTCCTGCTGACTGCATCCACCCTCAGCTCTCAAATTAGACTATCAAGGCATTTCAGTTTTATGAGACATATAGTCAGTAATAAGAGAACCAGTATGGGCCTGGATAATTCTGGAGAATGTTAAGCGCTATTTCTAGAAGTAGACATTCCATCCCCAATAGACACAGAAAATCCAGAGACATCTCTCAGTCTTATGAGAGTAAAAATGCCAAGTAAAACTCACTTTTTTTTTTGGCCATTTTTTTTCATAGTGTACTCAGAGGGAGAAGGAGAGGGAAAAGGACAGGGAGAGTGAAAGGAGACACACAGGGACGAAGGGAGAGTGCAATGTGTTGATTTAGCATTAAGGGGATTCATTTTGTATGCTTTAGTCATTAGATCATTACTATATTTACAAAAATGATAACTACCATTTAGGATAGGAAAATGCCATTGATGGCTTCTTGGCATACATCGCTACCCTCTCCTCACCTACCGGGAAATGTTGAAATAAGGACAATTGCTATGTATAGCACTTGGTTAAATTCGCTGCTTGACATAGCTCTATCAAATATCATGACCCTTCCTTTACAAATATCTTCCCCCCAAAATGCAAGCTCTAAGAATCACTGCTGCGTTATTTATGCTATAGGAAAAAAAGAAGTTCTTCCTGATAACTTCTTCTAAAAGTGTGTTGCCAAAAAAGTGGGAATACAAATATAAACACAAACAAACACTAAAGTACACAAGAGGTATAGAGTGAGCTAGGACCACTTACCCAAGTTACTTACTGTAAGCAATTACAGCTCCAAACTCTTGCCAAGATTTCATAAATGTTGTCTTTGCTGGGAAAAAGCTGTCACTAAGACTAAGGTAGGGAATGCTGGAGCATCAAAGGAAATATCCAATCCTTCCTCTGGGGTACTCTAATAAGGAGACATGCCTTAGAGAATAAACACAAGTCATGTAATAAGGTTCAACGGCTTGGGCTGTCTGAAAAAAATGTCTTTACAAGCTACATTTACCTAACATTCTCTAAATAAAGTACAGAAATTGAATAACAAATTGTTTGTGTTAGCAAAGAAGGGGAAGGAATTCCTATAAAGGCATTTGCCTTTGTTTTGAGTGATAATTCCCTACTTTGATTGTGAATAAGTGCACAGGTGATTAAAAATGATGATATAGAACTACATGCACACACAGCCATGAAGTAGAGCAGAGAATCTGGAGAGAGAGGAAGAGAGAGAGAGAGAAAACAAAACTAGAATCAAATGAATGGAATTTGACAAATATAATTTCTTCATCTCTAGAAATACAATTCCATGTACATTTCTATAAGATTAGGAAAACTTGAATGATGGATGTCAGGGAACATTTTTCTATGCTTTGCAAACTCTTGTGAGTCATTCAGTGGCAACTTTCAAAGACAATTTTACAATAAATATTCTTAGAAGACATTTCTAAGAGCCAGTATTGACTTATTTGTTTAATAAATAAGTGATGGTTTTCTGACTGCAGCTGTTGGGTGAAGTATCTGAACACATGGAGATAAGACTGTGGAGACACATTGTGATCACCTAACAACTGTGGGTTCAATAGGCAAGCAGACCCAAAAGTAAACTTTACAGTACAGTATAACTATGTCTGAAGTTCTTTGAGAGTACCGAAGGTGTCGAGAACAATCTCTTCCTGTGAGATGAAGGGAGACTTTATGAAAGCATGATGTTTCGTTTGACTTTTAAGATTGAATTTTTCCTCAGGTGGAATATGGCTGTGGCATTTCTTTATACAGAAACCACACTTTTTATCTCACTGAGGAGAAGTTTCTAGAGTAGATTTTTTTTTTTTGGAGGTGCGAACATGGATTGACCAGCTATTATTTTGGAGACACTGCTCCTAATAATAAAATGACTGTAACTGTGGCAAATGAAAGAAGTCGCTACACGGAGACATGCTTTCTTCTTCCTTCTTTATTTTCTGTTCAAATAAAGCAAATCATGGCAGAGGATGCTGGAATACAAGTTGCCTGCTTATGAAATCGGTATGGACCTTGCCATTATACAACAGGTTCTTATTAAGAGAATTGCCATTGTCAAGGAGGTATAAGATATAAGGTGGCTTTGCTGAACCTTCCCTATGTGCAGCTGCAATTTTCTAGGGCAGAGAGAGGTTATTGTATTCTTATGAGAAAATGTCACACTCAAAAGTCTAGACCAGAAGTCAATGCTACCTATTCTCCTGTTTACTTCTCCCTCTCATAAAGAAACACACTTGAGGATGCCAGCTTATTCAGGAGAGAACAAAAGAGAGATCAAAGTAAATGAACATAGGAAGGATAAGGGATCAATTGAGTGACTAAGTGTGTAAAGGTTTATTTGGGAGGAAGAGAAAAACAAGGTTTGAGAAATAGGGTAGGAGAAAGCAAGCCTCTGGATTGGTTTCATCTCAAGTCCTTCCTGCTTTACTGGTCCAAATGGTAGGGGATCAGTTCCTAATTAGTTCGAAATGGTTAGTTTGAAGTGGTTAGTTTGAATTGGTTAGTTCTAGCACCTAAATTCAGGGATTCATATTTTCTAAGCAATCCTCTACCACTTGAATTTAGTTCTTTTTCTTTCTTTTATCCTCCCACCCTTCCTAGTTGTGGGTCTTTAACTCAGGGCCTGGACACTGTTCCTGGCTTTTTTGTTCAAGGCTAGTGCTCTATCACTTTGAGCAACAGTAACTCTTCCAGTTTTTGAGTTAATGAGTGGCTAATTGAAGATAAGAGTTTCACAGGGGTTTTTCTGCCTGGACTGGCTTTGAATGAAGATCTCAGCCTCCTGAATAGTTTGGATTGCAGGTGAGAGCCACAAGTGTCTGGCTCCTTTTGCTTTTAATTTGTGTTTTAGACAAGGTCTCCTGCTAATTTTATCTGGTTGTCCTCAATGGGTGATCTTTTACCTTACTTTCTTAGTTGATGATAGATGATGATAATATTCTTAGAGCTGTTTATTTACCTCATGACTCTTATACCTGCAGATCTATCAATACTCCATTTCTACTCTCTATTCTTACCTTTTTGCACAATTCCTATCTATCCAGGTCTTAGTGAGAATCTTTTCTTAATGCCACTCCAGTTCTTTGTACATCTCAACAACAAAATTAACTGTTCATTTTCCACTAAAGTAACAAAGACATCTTTGTCTATTTGCTCCCTAATATCTGGAACAATAACAAATCCACTGGATAATTCTCAAAGATATATTTTCAATAACTGATTACCAGTGGTCAGGGAGAAAGATTTATTCTTATATAATATGAAAAGATGGTCATACATGTTGCATGACTAAGTACCTGTAGTAGAAAGTGAATGTAATTATATACACATACATATTTATATATATATGCACACACACATACCTATACATGCACATGCATACACAGAAACATGCACACACAGACACACACATGCATACTAACAAGAGCATTCATTACTGATTTGTTCAATTCCTAGTGCTTTCCTGTTTTTAGAGGTGGCATTATTTTGTACAATTATTGGTTTATTTGGCATTTATCCACAACTTCTTTGAGATCCTATTCAACTTTCCTTGAGTACCAAAGAAACAAAATATGATCAATGACTTCAAGGTCCTCAAAGCTAAATAAAAACAAAATATATGTGTACTGGGTTCATAAAGTTAGAACAGATGGGATGCAAAGCAGTGAATTACTAATCTACATACCTAAGAAACCATTGCACAACAGCATGGTGAAACACGTATCTTTACCTATAGCCAACAAATTAAAGTCAATATATTACTGCAAATATTTTCTATGTAATTATACTAGGAGTATGACTTGAAAACATCTTTAATTTCCTCCTACATTCTTTTAACTATAGATTATCTGTTTTTTAGAGTCTTACATACCTGGGTCTCAGCTCAGGTTTTTCTCTTAGGGACAGGTTCTGGTAGTAACAACATCAGAAAATGTATGTTTTGGTCTGACAATGAAGATAATTAACTGTGACCTTGGGCCAGGTTATCTTAACTGCTTCATCTTGCCTATCTTACCTATATCAATGGAGACAATCTAAATCGGGATGATTAGATAGCTGTTGTAAATGAATGCAATATATATTACCTAAAGAAAAATTTTAACACAGTTGAAAGACCTTTTTTTCATGGTTTCCTTGGAATAAGATCAGAAACATCTATGAACTTTTGTTGACATTTATGTTTTCTCCCTTCACCCCACATCCCAACCCCTGCCTTGGGACAAACTGCCATTTCTTCTCTCTTTTTATTGGGAATGTGTTGGTGTTCATGTCTTGGAAATCCTTTGTTATCTGTCCATGAATTGCATGCATTTTCAGTCATTTGCTATTTTTACTCCATAGCAATTTGTTGGCCAGATGTTTCTGTCTGATGTTCTTATAATGAGAAATATTGCACAATAATCAAAGACCAAATCTGTCACTAGTCCAGAGAACTTTTGCATGCTACTTTATTTCACATACAAACTTTAAAAAGGTTAGGACTCTGGAAACCAAGTTGAACCAAGCACGTGCCTGTAATCCTAGCTACCTAGGTGCCTGGGTATCCTTTGAGGATTGTGTTTGGAAGCTAGCCAGGATAGGAAAGTCTCTCTTAGGCTCTTACATTCAATTATCTACCAAAAAGTCTGGATGTGTAAATATGGCTCAAGTGGTAGTGTGTTAGCCTTAATTTAAAAAAAAATCAAAAAAATCTCAGGGTCCAAGTTTAAGCCCAAGACTGGCACAACAACAACAAAAGAAAAAAGAAGATAAAGAAGTCAAAACTGTAAGGTCTGTCCCTGGAAGGCTCCATGTAGATCCCCCACCTCATTAAGTCTCGACCCAGTTACCTGGGTAACCAGCAGACCTGGAGGCAGTTACCTCCCCTTTCCCTGAGGTCACATCCTAATCCACCTGGCCACACCCCTTGCCCCTGCCCTAGATATAAGGCAGGGCCGGGTGGGGGTCGCTCTCTCTCTCTCTCCATTCTCTCCGGCCATGGATCATCTTGGCCACAGGCCAGCAGTTTGGTAAACTTTCTTTCCTGCCTGAATACTGCGTGGTGTTCTCCTTTACCGGCTACCTACTTTAAAAACGTAACAAAAACAAATCCAGAAAATTGGCACAGTCCGTAGAGAGACACAGACAGAGAGAGTTGGCTCTGGTATTCAATAAATATGGAAGTTTGTGCATTAGGAGGGCATTTTCTACAACTATACAAAAATACAATAAAGATATTTTATAGTAAACCAAAATTTTGTAAACCTTGATTTTTTTTTGTACGAAATATCTATTTAGAATACAAAAATACACACACATAAATAATTACATAAAAAACAAATTTGTGATTAAAGTAGCACAGCAATGCCAAAACCAAAACCTTGACTACATTTTTCTTGATACCAAGTTCATCTAGCAATGTACACTGGAATACATTTGCACATGTGCACTCTTGTGTGCTTGCACATACACAACCTGAAAAAAGAACTGATTTTAATCAGTTCTTAAAGTGATGTCTCAAAAGATGACATAAGCTCAACATCAATCACTTGAAATTATACTTTTGATAAATGTCTTTAGTAGCAGTAAATGTTTACAAATAGCATTATGAAAGAACTAATTTATATTTCCAAAGGCAAGATACATCCTTACATCCTAGGAAGCAATTAGCATGACAGCTCTTTTCTCCTCAATTTCTACCAGCCTTATAAGACATCATAAATTACTATTATGATTTACAGTAACATAATTTGTTGAAAAGATAGATCAATTCTGCATTGTCTTCTGAGCAGTTCGGTGTGTTGCATGAGTTGTCTTCAGTCTACTTGATGCATTGTCTTCCTTGTCCTTTATGTTCCACATTTAATAAGGACAAAATAAAAAGTATTCAAAAAACCAGAAAATATTTTTGTTCAAGGTTTTTTTTAAGCATATGTTGTACAAAGAGGATATTCTTATGGTAATTCCTAACCTGTATACAATATTCTTCACCCTGGTCCAATTTTCCAGCTCCTATAGAATATAATTAGAGTAGATCTTAATGATGACAAGTATGTATTCTTCAGATTTGCAATGAACCCTTTCCTGTTTTAATAGGTATGTAACTTAGATATGCAATGCCTGGGAAGTCCTATGTGGTTAAATTAATAGTTTTTCACATATAATGGTCATATATAAAGTTTGTAAAGGAACCTAACCTGCTCTCTTGATGGTGGTTTCTGACCAGTTCTCCATTGCCTTCCGTTCCTTGAAACTACATATTGATTTTACTTTTCCTTAAATATGCATGTTTCAACCCCCCTTAAGTACTTACACTAGCTTGCCATTGGCTCTGCTTGGAATTCTGTAATGTTTTTCACTTCTTCATTTTTTTTTTTTCCACAAAGCATTTGCCATTTTCTATTAAAATAATCCATTTAACCATATCTTTTGCATACTGTTTACTGTGGATGTTTTTTATTAACTCTGAAGTTCCTTTCTTTACTCATATACCTAAAACACTTGACACAAACAGGTTATAATAAACAATCTATGAAACAAAGCTGTATTCACTTTCTTCCTTCACATGGCAGCTTTTTTCATATCTTTTTCTCTTATTACCATTGTTTTACATTTCATCTCTATTCCAAATGACTTATACTTCTATAGAGTATGAAAGACCTGCCTACATTTATTTATTTCCCATTAGATAGTGGATGTCAAGGCACTATTTAAGAAGTAAGGTACAACGCCATGCATAGCAGCCTAATCCTAGCTACTCAGGAGTCTGAGACCCAGAGGATCATGTTTCAGAGTTCATGAGATTGCATCTCCAGTGAACCAGCAAAATGACAGCATGGGTACCATTCAAATGGTAGAGTGTAAAATGTAAACAGGAAAGATAAAAAAGATCTGGAGGTCTTTAGCTCAAGTAGGGAGGGAAGCAGGGAGAGAAAAAGGGAAGAGAAGGGAAGGGCACGTTTCCTAACACTCATTTAAAGTAGTATCTCTTCTCCACATATTGGCATCTAGTCTAGGCTATTACAAGCGAATACTTTTATACATTTCCATAGTAATGTCATCCTGATTAAATTAGAGTAGCCTAGGGGTACAATCTTTCTGTTTAGATTCATAATGCCTGGCATTCATTTTCTGCTACTTTTCTTAAGTTTCCCACTTTTTGACTTGCAGCATACCAAATAACCTTATTTATTCATTATTTTATTATAGCTATATAAAATGTGCAAATTCATGACTATTTTTGTCTATTTTGCTCTGTATTTATCCATAAATACCAATATGAACAAGTACAGGTTTCTTGCTAACAATTTTATGGGAAATCAAAAGCATTAAATTGTTTCTTACAAAGCATATTGTTAGAGCAGAAAATAAAGACTATTGTTAAATCTATCTTACCAGACACTGTTGTTCTATTGTTTTATTTTGAAGCTCTCTAGGCAAACTAGAGATTTAAAATCGACACAAATGCATTGAACACCAAAGTAAAAGATTATTGTGATTTTTCCTTGTGATTATAATACATATTTTTCTTCATATGTCTCTTTAACCTGTAATCTATTTGCCATTGATAGCTTATTGGTGAAAACAGTGTACAAGGGTTGAATGATGACAGTCTAGAAACAAAAATGACCCCTGCCCCTTCTGTCAATTCCAGGAACAGGGTCTTCTCTGTGATAGCTCTAAGTCCCACCCCATTTAACTGAGGAGTGAGGCCGTCATTTCCTTGATTGCTCTCACTTCATCTCTTTGGACAACATCCCCATCCTGGTTTCCAGAGATCAGCCTTGTGGCTCACAAACATGATGACTAGTGCAATTTCTGTTTCTACTTCTTGCTCTGGGTGCTGGTAACCAAGCCTCAGAAATAAATAAGTTCCAATCCCAACTAAAAAACCCTGACTTCAATCGCAGTGTCCAGATAGGTGGATATTATTATACTTGCTGGAAAAACACAGGAATGGAGGCTCATTCTGTGAAAATATGATTTTTTTTCTAAAAATTCACATAATGATCTTCAAAATCAACATAAATGCAAGATAGACTTCAAATTTTTATCCTTGATAGCTTTAAGCTCATATATTAGATGAAAAGTACATGTGCAATAATCCATAACTCCTAATTCCTGCACTGTAACCAGGAAATGCTTCTTTTCCTATTTTGCCTTATGTTAACCCCATTTGACTAAAATAAATCTTTAAAATTAAGAAAAGGATTAAAAAGCAGGCAAACATTATATATAATACAATTATATATTTATAGAACATTGTAAAGCAAATATATTACACTACAGATATTTTCTAATGAATACAATCACTTTTTCATTAGTTTAAATTAGTGATGGTGGCAGGTTTCATTGTTACCTTTCCACATGCATTTACAATATATTCCAATCCTAGTTGTCTCTCCATTTCTATCACTCTTTTGCCTCTTGTCATTTATAGCTTTAGATTTAATAGTGTGTGTGTGTGTGAGAGAGAGAGAGAGACAGAGACAGACAGAGAGAGACAGAGGGAGAGAAAGAGGGAGGGAGAGAGACAGAGAGAGAAAGAGATAGACACACAGAGAGAGAGAGAGAGAGAGAGAGAGAGAGAGAGAGAGAGAGAGAGAGAGAGAGAGAGAAAGTCCTGAAGTTTTAACACAGGGTCTAGACCAGGGTCTAGATGCTGTCCCTGAGCTTTAGATCAAAGCTAGTGCTCTACTACTTGAGTTATAGCTTGACTTCTGGCTTTTTAGTGGATAATTGGAGATTAGAGTCTCTGGATATGCATCTGGATATCCATCTTTAGCTCTCAGCCTCTAGAGTATCTAGGATTGCAGCCAGCACAGGAGCCATGGGTTAGGCTATTTTGATTCTTTTTCCCGCCTGCCTTGGGTTTTTATCTATTAGTGTGGTTTCTTTATTTTTTTTTCTTCTTTTTCATTCTAAAGGTGCTGTAAAAAGGGGTTACAGTTACGTAAGTCAGGTAAGGAGTACATTTCATGTTTAACAGTGTTAACTTTTCCATCACTTTCTCCTTTTTTTCCCCTCCAAAATCTCCCCCCCCTCCCAAAAAAAGATGTATAGTTTATCTCACTCCTGGGTATTTATCTAATTGACCACAAACTAGGCCACACTAAAGCTAACAGAACAACCATTTTCATTGAAGTATTTACATAGCCAAGATATGCAATCAACAGAGACGCCCCTTAGGGGATGAATGAATCAAGAAAATGTGGTATATATACACGATGCAATTCTATGCTTCCATTAGAAAGAATGATGTTATCCCATTCATAAGGCAATGGAAAGACTAGGAAAAAAATTATTGAGTGAAATTAGCCAGACCCCCCCCCCAAATATATGTTGCATGGGTTCCCTCATTTGTAATAATTATAATGTGCCTATAAGTCTATAAGTAAACCCAATGAATAGTAAAAGACAAAAATATATACTTGAATATGATAAACAGGACTCTAAACAGTCACACAGTAAGACCAAAAGAGGCTATTCTTAGGAGAGGAGTACAATGGTTCAATAGCTTTGTGGGTGTGATCATATAAGTTATATTTATGGAAATAAACTCAAAGAAATGGAAACAAGAGGTTTTATATTTTACTTTGTGTGTGTGTTCTTTTTTATGTTTTTCTTCTTTTGTTACTGTTTTTGATTTCTGAACCTTTTGTCTTGTATGTAAGTTTATCTGATTTGAGGAGAGTAAGGGGAAGCATAGAAATGATGCGACAAAGGGTGAACTAGTTAGAAAATGAGCTATAGATTGATTCTTAAATGGCAGCCCTACTTCTTTCCTCCTCTTCACATAATAAGTCCAACAAGTTTCGTTGTTCTATTTTCATAGTGGCAAGTAATCAACTTCTAAAGTATTCAGCCTCCTCTTTGTACAACAACTACCTGTGGCTAGTTACTTCACTCAAAGTCCATTGATCAGTAGCTTCCACTGAGGTTCTTTATACTATTCATGTTTATCTTTCTTTCTTCCTGTTTCCTTTTTCCTCATAAGCATTCACATAGTTTAATTCATGTTCTATGTATATTCATATAAATAATTTTGAATATTATATACATACATGTGTGTATGTATATATGTGTGTGCATATGTATATGTGTGTACATACATATGTGTGTCTATACTTATATACATCTTTTAGTTTTAGCTTCCACACATGAGTGTAAAAAGATGACATTTCCTTTTTTGAGTTTGGTGTGCTTGATATGATGTCTTCCAATTGCATAATTTAGCTAATTACCTTAGAATCATTCCCTTTTTCTGGATTGTCCTCATAATTTAAGGACAAAATAACCTTTTTATTCCATCTCTTCATCTGATTAATTATATCTACTTTCTAAAGTAAGAATTTAAGCATGTTTCCACCCACCTACTCACCCATCTCTTACTAAAGGAGGAGTCCTTTTCTTTTGTCATGAAATGCTATTTTTTTCCTTGAGATTAGATTAGCTATCTTTTGTTGTTGGTGGTAGTATTGGTAGCATGGCTTGAACTCAAGGTTTGGCCATTGTTCCTGAGCTCCCCCCCACTTTTTTTTTTCAATGCTAGGGCTTTACCATTTTCAGCCACAACTCCACTTCCAGTTTTCTGGTGGTTAACTGGACATAAGCATCTCATGGACTTGCCGGCTGGGGCTGGCTTTGAATTGTAACCCTCAGTTCTCAGCCTGCAGAGTAGCTAGACTGAGTAGCTAAAATTATAGGCATGAGCCACCAGGGATGGGTAGATTAGCTCTCTCAATTTTTCTATAGCTACTCACTACTTCCAACTTTTGGACATGTATAAATACACATGTGCATACTCACCCACATGCCAGTGTTTGCATGCAGGAATACATTTTGCAGTTGGTAGCAAATGCTTCCTTGTCTTTGCACCTACTGTTTTAATGAAAGGGAGTACTGGCAACACAGATATTACCTGCAAGTCCTTCAAGAGCTTTGTTAGATGACTTGCTCTATGAAGACTTCCAAATATATCAACAAACAAAGATCACAAATGCAAGATAGACAATACAAAGTAGATTCACCAACAAGAGATCCATGACTTTGTCAAATAAAATTGCTGACCTCATTCTCTATCCCCTATCCCTGAATTCTATCTTGATTTTAACCCTTACCTTGAAGAAAGACATTAGAACTATTAGTTCTTGAAGCACTGGGCTCTGGACAAGAATTATTTTTCCTACTCTCAAAGAAAAAAAACCTCCTTCAATCTGTTTATTTTTTTTAATTTTTTTTTTTTTTTGGTAGTCCTAGGCCGTGAACTCAGGGCCTGAGCACTGTCCCTGGCTTCTTTTTTGCTCAAGGCTAGCACTCTGCCACTTGAGCCACAGCGCCACTTCTGGCCATTTTCTGTATATGTGGTGCTGGGGAATCGAACCCAGGGCCTCATGTATATGAGGCAGGCACTCTTGCCACTAGGCCATATCCCCAGCCCTCAATCTGTTTATTTTTAATATATTATGTTTCCAATTTGAATAGTGTGAGAGAAAGGGAAGAGGAGAAAGAGAAGTGAGAGGGAAAAAGGAGGAGGGGGGAAGAAAAGGAGGAGAAGGAAGCAGAGGAGGAAGAGGAAGAGGATGCAGAATGAGAGCTTTGACAAACTCCAAAAGAAACTTCTGTGTTCTGAACATGTAAGTTGAAGGGAAAGCTATTTATGAAGTACAGTTTTCTATAAAAATAGGCTCCTATTGATTTTGATGACTTTCTTTTTTATACTCTAAGCATCTGGTGAATATTATTGTTGAATTAAAGCTTGGTGCCTTGCTACAGAGAAGTAACTGCCGTTCCGTGGGTGAACGAGGCCTCTTATAATCAGATATCCTTGATCATAAATCTCAAAATAGCAAACATTCATCAAAGATTTTGTGGCACATTATTTTCCAGTTTTCTTGATCTATATTTTCTAGTGGATAGTAAAAGGAAATAGGCAAGCGAAACCTTTCATGATAGTTACCATGATAGTACAATGCAATGTCTTTTTGTGTTGTGAGAATATTTATACTACTCTTAATTTGTAGTAGACAGTATCATTTATTGGTAAAATATGTTTTGCCTAATAGAATATGCATTCTTTGAGAAAGCAAATGCTCACAGAGAAATGTTTAAAATTGCACTTTGGATATTATCATAAAAGCTGTTTCTCTATTTTAACACAATAGACAAAATATAAAATTATTAGGAGCTACATGAGTTTTTTGACAAGTACAGATTTTTAGGGAAAAATAAGTGATTTTATTTTTTCCCCACTGAATATAGTTGTAAATTCTGCATCTAGCATATGCCTCAGCTAGAGACTCTATTCAAAGAGGAAAAAGATAAGAGTTTATCACTAAGATAAGTTTTTATCTCTGCCTCTCTATCTCTCACCTTGGACTGCTGCAGCCTAAAACAAAAGACAAGCTGCAGGCTAAGAAGAGAAAATTGAAAGTGGAACTCTCTTTTTTTCACATGTACCAGAAATAAGGATTGGAAACAATCTCTGATTTTCTTTTTCATCATATTTTCTATCACTTTATTTTTTATTCTTTCACTATCTTGTTCTCAGTGCCAGAGAAAATCCATAGACACCTCACACTTGAAACTGAAACATGGATGCAGAAATGATGGGATCAGCTGTCTGATCATTTCATGCTTCCCTTTCAACACTTGGCCTCAGGGGCAGAAGCATTGACCAGAAGTATGTGGAAGAATGGAGTAAATGAAACTGTATGAAGTTCCATACACAAATATTTCCTGGGAATACTTCCATTTTCCTGAAGTTTTGTCCACCAATAACAGACTGGTGGGAATCGAATAGGGGAGACATAAAAGAAAGGAATTCAGCAACACCAACACCTAGATGGTTTTGAACATCTTGATTCACAAATGAGTTGTTCTTGAGTGACTCTGAACCCAAGCAGCAACTATGAGACTTTCTTGTCTTCCCTAGTTTGGATGGACCTCTTTCCATTTTCTGGACTGGCCACTAGAAGGTACACCTTTGAAACAGTTCTGAATATTCTTACAAAGTCTTTAAATAGCAAACAGTATTTCAAAGGCTAATTCTATAACTTCAATAGTAATGTGACTGTCAATTTATTTTTGCTCTTAGTGAATCTCACTCATTTATATGTTTTAAAGAATTGGCCCACTTAAATCAAATAGTTAAGCTCCTGTGCAGGTTTGTTTGTAGTATTTTCCTGCAAATTCTTTACAGTCTGAGCAGTATGTAGTGATGACTGATCTTTTACTAATAATACAGATTAATTGCTCCTTTTCTTGTTTAGCATTTTTCTGAGATACTTATCAATTGAATTATCTTTTAGAAGATCATACTTTGGGTTTTATTAAATTTTCTCTGTAGCTTTCTATTATAATTTTTAATTTATGTTTGTCTCTTTTTTTTAACTTCTTATCTTGCTTTCAATTCATTCCCCTTTAGGTTTATGTGTTTAAGTTGGAAGACAAAATTATCATTCTTGTCACTATTATTTTTGACAATATTGGGTGTGAATTTACAGCTTTACACTTGCTAGTCAAGGACTGTGCCTCCTGAATTATTAATTCATCTTTCTGCTTCAGGTATTTTCTGACTATGTCTCATGATTTTTGTCAGTGGTTAGTCGTGGACTACAATGTTTGTACTTAGAATTTCTGTGTAACTAGGATTATATATTGATTGAGATAGGATCTCTCTAACATTTCTCAGACTAAACTCAAACTGTGATCCTCCTATCTATACTTCCCAAGGAACTGCCATTAGAGGTGTGGGCCACCATATAGAACCTCAAATTATCAAATAGAATTTTTCTGATGAAATAAAAATTCAGTGCTTATCCTTTTGTCCTAAACATATTTTGTTGAATCTCCTGGCACTTTTTTATGGTAGTTCATTTCTATTTATTTACAAGAATGTTCAATGTAATTCTTCCGGGGTTTTTAGGCTGAGAATTGAGTTTTCTCTCTGGGTATTGAATGGAGGTGTTTACTAGTCCCTTGCCATGTGAATCCCTCTGTGAAACAACTCACAAAAGAGCAGTTACCTTCCACCAACATGAAGAAGGAAGAACACTGGAGATGCTTAATATAGGATTTCATTCAGCATCTCATCTAATCTTAGAAGTCTATTTTGTAGAGCGGATCTTAGACCCAATCTAGATTCAAGGAGAAGAGATTAAAAAAGCCACCAATGTCAGCAAGCGGCCATCACTGGGAGATCATATAAACTGATGCCAGCATAAAAACCTCAGAGAGAGAGAAGAGAGACAGGGAGAGTCATTGAAAATCAGATTCTGAGGTTCTGTTCACTGGAATTAATCTGTACAGTTAGATTGACCTCTTTTCCCAATGTGCTGTGCAAGGCAGCATCTGTTTTATGCTACACTGAAAGAAAAACTTGCATGGATACAAACCTTGAGATTTCTTTTACACTCCTCAATGATCCCCACCCAGGCAGCAATAGAAATACTATCATTGGCACTTGGTTTGCTTTCTGATTTCACTTCAAGAACTGGCTCAGCTGAGCTTCTTTCCATTTAATAGGGGGTTGGGGGGAAAGCCTGTTTTCCCCACGGTTTTTACCTCCTTCCAAACACTGAAGGTTCTGAGTCAGGAAACACACTCTACCCCTGGGAACATGGGTAAGGCAGAGCTGCTGATATCTGAGTAACTTCAAGGCAGCGGCACAGGGGTCCAAGCAACTTCCGTTGAGTCAGCAAGATGACTCCCCAGAGTCACATAACTGGGAGATTGTGAAGGGAGATGAAGAACCTCCCCATTTCCTTCTATTAGACCAGGGCATGTGCTAGGCCCAGAAAACAGTCCTTGGGAATGGTGTGCAGTTATTGTAGATGCAATCTCCGTGACAAGGTTTGTTGGTTTCTCTATGACAAAGAGAGTATAAAAGAAAATTACACATTGGAAAGATTTACTTCAAGGCACGACTATGGTGAGATTCTTTTTATACTTATTTCATGAACTACTCACTCCTTGTATGTTAGGAAGGCAAGGTGGTCTTGTAGGAGAGATGAGGTGTGACACTATGCAGGCAGCTCCTACTAGGCCCCAGCTGAGTTGAGCTTCTTATCCTAGGCCTGCCTGATGCCAACAATACACAGTGCATGAGTTAGCACTATTAATGTAAAGACACTGAAGCTGTGCGCTGGTAGCTACCTACTCAGGAGTCTGAGATCCAAGGAACCTGGTTCAAAGCCAGCTTGAGAAGGAAAGTCCATGAGACTCTTATCTCCAATGAACCACCAGAATACTAGAAGTGGGGCTGTGGTTCAAATTGGTGAAGTGCTAGCCTTAAGTGAAAAAGCTCAGGAATAGCATCAAGGCCCCAAGTTCAAACCCTGTTGTCAACAAAAAATGAAACAAAATGAATCATTTTTTACAAAGGAGGCTAAAATGTGCACTCTTCAACAACAATAACAAAAATCATACCTGGAAATAGTATACTCTCTTGAAAAGATATTATGATTATTATTACTTTACAGGAAATCCTGTTACAAATTGTGGGGTTACAACCTGAAACTAATCATTTAACACTAGGACCTTGTACATTTATTCTCCCCTAAGTTGCAAACAAATATAAAATACTTGAAGTACTGATAAAATGTCATCAAAGTATTATGAGGTATGGAAGTTTGTAAGAGACTTTAGACAAGGCTAGTTTTATTCAGCATTACACCTTTGTTTTCAATAGCCAGCAACAAGAAATTCAGAGTGAATAGATAAAGATCATTTAGCTGTAAAAAGTAACCTTTGGCATATTATATTTAATAATTAATTTCTGATATCTTAAATTGGTAAATGACTAAGCAAATGAACACATGTCTTTGGTCATGGTCTTAAAATTATTTATGAAGCAAATGACCTGGTGGAATGAGTTAATTATGACTGTGTGTATATTTATTCCATATAAATAGCTCTAACACAAATTTTTAAAAAGATGTTTGATTAATATCTGAGCACATGCAGCTTCTAAACATGCTAATTAGATGTCAATTGTTTTGCAAAAATAAATACAAACATTAGTAGTGGTAATTGAATTTGAACTTGCCACGATTCTTTATTAATACTGGTTTTCAAGCATGTTAATTATTACAGATGAAGAAAACCCTTTCAGTGTTCAGGGAGTTCCATTCCAAAATCCTCACCTAGCTGAGTAAGTGCTTTCTGCAAGATAGGCCATTTTCAGGCTATTTTTGCTGAACCATTGGATATTTTTGAAGATGCATATCTTGAAGAGATAATTGTGTGAATGATCAATTTGAGAATGAAAAGATTCAGAGAAAGGAAAATGAAAAGTGACTGTCAAAGGAGTTTTGAATCTCCTATCAATAAGATACTCACGACAAGAGAATGATAACTTCAATACATTTTTCACTGATAAACTTAGAAGATATACCTTGTTAAAATTAGCCATTTTTTCCTCAGCTTTCTTAGCTGGCTTCCTATGACATCAATGTAAAGTTGCCAGTCCCTATCTATTGTCCCTTGATCTCAAGAATCTTGGGAAATCTAGATTCTAGGGGAGAAAATACAAAAAGATATTTGATTGATATCTAATATAATGAAAACATTAACATATGTAATAAAGTGAAATTCCACCCCCCCCCCATATTCTTCAATACTAGGTAAAAATTGGCTCCAACTATGATTACATCAGTAAGTACACAGAATCTTAGAAGGACCTTATCATTATTGTTTCCAGCAGTTATATGACTTTTAGTAACCTCACACAAATTACAGATAGACCTTGTAACTATTTTTTTCCCCAGACAGTGTTAACCTTCTTTATTTGTTCAAGTCTGCATTGATTGCAAAGAAACCATCCTGCCTTTTGGGTTATGCTGTGGTACATCTAGGAGCTTTTCTCCCAACTGTGTACAAGAAAATCAGTCTTAGCAATGTACTATATATGTAAAATTTGTTAAGCTGAAATAATGCCTTGGAATGAAATTTGCCCACCAATAACAGGAAGATGAAATTATCTTTAATTCATATTATTGAGTGGGATTAGATCTTATTCATAAATATCTACGCTAAATACATGTATACATACATATTAAGCTTTGGGTTTAAACATTCTTCAAGTAGTATTGAATTTACTTACTTAAGAAATAATAGATTTGATTTGGTCTGAATATTTTTATTTTGTATTGGGCTTTCTTTCTCTGTCTCACTCTCTCTCTCCCTCCCCCCTCCCTCCCTCCCACTCCACCTCCCCCCCCCCCCACTTTCTTTCTTTCTTTTATTTTTCCAGTCCAATGGCTTGAACACAGGGCCTGAATGCTGTCCCTGAGCCTTTTTTTCTCAAAGCTAGCATTCTACCACTTGAGCGACAGTACTCCTTCTGGCTTTTTCTCAGTGGTTAATTGGAGATGAAAATCTCAGTGACTTTTCTGACTGGGCTGGCTTCGAACTGCAATCCTCAGATCTCAGGATTTTGGGTAGCTAGGATTACAGGTGTGAGTCTCAGGCACCAGGATAAAAGTTATACAATGAAAGAAAGCACCGTGTTTCAGCTCAGGAACAAACCCAGGAACTTTGGCATATGAGGTGAAGGTGACAGTCGCTACACCAACAAAACCTGGTTTATTTTGTATTATGTTGTTGAGGCTGGTTTTCCTAGTGAAAGGTAATTGTTATCTATTGAATCCATGGTAGGATCCTATTTTTGCACAGTGACTAAAGGTTCAATCTAGACTTTCATACACAGACAACACAGCAGATGTTTAACACTGTGCCTTGCATAAGTATCTCTCCTAGGTGAATAGCTAATTGCACAGGAGTATTCACTGAGAGAACTATTCTAGATTTCCTCATCTCAGGCATTTTCCAATTCTTTAAATCATTTAGGTCTTCCCTAAGTCAGATAAGTTGACCTCTCTGTTTAATGCAGACATAACTGACCAGAGTCTGCATGAGGAACCCTAATAATTCTTTCCACCTTTTCCAAAGCTCATATGATTATTGAGCAAGGCACTTTGAAATCCATTCATTTCCTCCCTTCTTTTATCTGACCTTTCCCTTCTGAGAGTTAATATCCATTTGCTACTTAAAAATGGAGTCATAATTTACCCCTAAACCTAGCCTTAGCTGCAAATGAGGCACTTCTTTCTCGGGATAAAAGCACTCTAAATATTATTTTTTAAAAAAGGAACTTCCATTATAAGACCCAGAGAATTGACTACCTTAGTATTTTTGTAGAGTGCCCTGGCCATGTTTAAAAATACTTTTTTTCCTACCATTTCTTACCAGTGAAATATGGGTACACTTTTATTTTTTACACAGTAATGTTAGGGACTATGTTAGATATTTGTCTTGTGCTTTTTTTACCTACCTTAACAAAAAGGCACACTGGAAAAATGATTGTTTTAACCACTGGAGGTGAGAATAGTTAAGTCAACTATTTGATATAGCAGGAACCCTTCCAACTTCTACATTATAGTTATTATTCCAGTGCTAAGGAGACCTTACTTCAAATCCTCACATGTTTTATTCTTCAGTCTCCTCATTGTACAATATCACAGATTTAGGAATTAGTGCTCTCAAGAGTTGGTAGACATTGGATGAAGTTGGATAGAAACATTAATTCTTTCTCTGTGGTGAGACAATTCTGAAAATGTATGCCCAGGAGGTCTGTAGCATAATAAATGAATGTATCCTTTGTGAATGTTTTGTCCAAGTCTGCTTTATGTCCCAACTAGCCTGGCCATATATATGGAATATATGTATTTTTCCCTTCAGATCTTAGGTTTAGTGAAATCTTCCAATAGAACTCAATCTAAGACCAATAAAAAGGAAGAATGGAGGTATAAATCTAAATGTGTCCATTTTCAAAGTTCATACTCATAGATAGGTTCTTCCATGGTTGTCCAGGTAAATG
Source organism: Perognathus longimembris pacificus (assembly GCF_023159225.1). Classification (NCBI taxonomy): domain Eukaryota; kingdom Metazoa; phylum Chordata; class Mammalia; order Rodentia; family Heteromyidae; genus Perognathus; species Perognathus longimembris. The sequence goes on from NC_063170.1 coordinate 15,416,251, forward strand.
TCAGCACCTGTACTGCAGCTTCACCTTGGGGAAGAGAATTTACAGGGACAGTGAATGCTGCCTCCTTCATCCCTCCCATGCGAAGATAGTGTCTTCTAATTATGTTGGTTTTTTTTTTTCCTTAATGGGGTTGCATGGTGTTCTTGTCCTTGAAACTAGAAGAAAATCTTCCTTAAGCAGAGCTACAAAGTTCTGCTTTGAAAGGCATAAAAGAAGCATGCCTCTCATTTTCAATTCCTCATTTCCTTGGTTTCCCTTTGTGAAGAGTGACTCACATAAATGCGCACAAAGCCAAAATTGTTCTCTGTTGAACACTAAAGCCTGTAGCACAGAGGCCTTGCTGGTCAATTTATATAAGCACTGAGCCAGCAGGGGTGGCATTTGGTTAAATGAGAATAATGTTGCTTTTGAACTTTATGAGTTTGATGGCACAATGTAGACACAGATAAAAATAGTGGTGCACAGATAGAAAGCATGTGGGTTTGTCCTTTTCTTAGTCATTCAGAATGGAGGGACAGCTCTACTAAGTTATTTTTTTTCAGGTTGTACTTGAATCTTCAGGGAATATGGAAACTTGGCCATCTAGAAAAGAGCAGATAGTAAAAATGACTCAAGAATATCTTTTTCCTTAACTGAATGTTTTGTGATATCTGAGAATATGGCTCATGGGAGCAAACCATGAACAGAAATTATATGGGTTTTTTTGAGTTTAAGAAATTAAATTATTAGTCAATTTGGGGTTTCCAGATTGAACATAGGGAAATAGTCTTTCTGGTAAAAATGTAATGACAGAGAGCTAAGATGTGGCAGAGAGATTTGATAGACAGGGGCATTTTGAAAATGATAGTCTGATTTGAACATTATGATTTGCCCTTGTTCTTAAAGGGCTTTGAGAGTCACAAGTGAAAAATAATGGTTGAAAAGATGTATTTTATTCAAATTGTGACAATGTCACATATATAGCCTTGTTTACATTCATCAAATTTCATAACATCTGTATTCTCTGGATTGCTTTATTTTTAGAATCTGGAGACAATAATGCCAACCTCACATGTAATCTATTATAGCAAATTAAACAGTTCACAAAATCTTCTTCCTCTTTTATCTTCTTTCCCAGTGGAAAACTAGACCCCTTTCTTGCCCAAGCTCTAATTATAATTCCTGTTAATCTGAACTGTAATAGAGTTAGCAATTTTTAGTTCAGAATATATTTGTATCTAGATTTAGGAAGGTTTTTTTTTTTTTGGTAAAACAAATGACAAAGTTAATCAGAGAAGCAATACTATAATTTTACCAAATAAATGCTTGAAAAGTTCATAAAGGTTAAGATTTTCTCAGGAGATTTGGTTCAACTGGTATATTGGAAAGTGTTCTGTTACTTGTGGAGCTTATAGAAAAAAATGTCAGTAAGAAGTGACTCTAAAGAAAAGATAAAAGTAAAATAAAATAAATTTGGGTAGTGTCATTCAAGGAGTGACACACACACACACACAAACACACACACACACACACTGGGTTTTTAATTTTTCAGTGGTCGAGGAATACTTAATCACTAAAATAAAGATGAGGTGGCTGAGAATATGGCCTGGTGGCAAGAGTGCTTGCCGTGTATACATGAAGCCCTGGTTCAATTCCCAGCACCACATATACAGAAAACGGCCAGAAGTGGCGCTATGGCTCAAGTGACAGAGTGCTAGCCTTGAGCAGAAAGAAGCCAGGGACAGTGCTCAGGCCCTGAGTCCAAGCCCAGGACTGGCAAAAAAAAAAAAAAAAAAAAAAAAAAAAAAGATGGTATTGCAAAGATAATGACATTTAATTTTGTTACTAGTGTGTTTTTTTTCTATTGAGCACACCCATATTTTATATAGTTGACCTTGAACTTTCAAATAGTGCTTTTAAATTTAAGTACTGTCTCTTTTTAAGGGGATAAACTGCTACATCATTAAAAATATATGATTGGTACCTAGCAACTTATACAGTGATGTGAAAAAGAAAATTCTTATTTGGTGATGTCACATTCCAGTTCAAATTATCCCTATGTAAATTTTTTTTTCAATTAGAACTATTAATTATTTATATTTTATACATATTATGTAGTTATAATATTATGTAGTTATAAAACAACAAGCACTATAGTCATTGAAATTTGAGACCAAGCAATGTTGAATATTTTCTTCTTTCTATTATTCAATTATATATATATATATATATATATAATCACTTCCTTAAAATGTTGGTGCTTATTTGAGATTGATGCTTTAAAATATACTTCCAACAGTACAGAAAGATGAGTTAAAGGCATCTCCATAACATTACTCTCTTAACAAAGTATTTAGTCATAGAAGTGTGATGTAGTTATATTTTCTCAGAAGCCTCAGTGTTTTTCCAGCATTTTTTTTTTTTTACTACATTTACAGGTATCCTTGCCAGTCATCAAATACATCTACAACTCAGTGTGCAGCACTGAGCAGTTCCTTCCTTTTATCTCTGGAGCTAATAAATACCTCACATCTACCTTGTGGTTTTCAAGACCAGAGACTTCATGAAGAGAATACCTGACCTCGCACCTCCTACATATTCCCCATCCCTACACAATCCAGGAGTTCTATAGGTACTAAAGAAGTTCCTTTCCAAAGAACTCTTCTCATGTTCACAAATCATGCACTCAGCCTGGGATGCTTTGAACCTTCCCAAGTATCTACTTGGTCTTTCACTAAGGATGATGACCTGGAAGAAGATCAATTAAGGCTGCTTCTGGTTTACTAATTCAGATCTAACAGAAATAGTTCAGCTGTGCGTGCAGAGAACAATTTCTAGAAGAGATCTCTGCTATCATCCTGGGTGCTGTATCCTGATTGATACTGATTAAGCATGTGAACTTGAAGACCCCTCAAGAAGCTTTGGCTTTCCCATTTGAGCATGTAAATAATTGCAAGTTATGTCTCCCTTATGTGCTTTGATGAAGATCAACACTATGCTACATTTGTAAGGACAGAGAATCAGTCAAACTCATTTTCCTCAATGTTTAGCTAACTTTAAGATAAATCTACTCTATGAAGAGAGATCCTTTAATGTTAATTAATGTAACAAACATGTGATCCCCTTCTATAAGCCAGGTAATGTTTGAATCATTGAAGTTGTAACAGAAAACCAAAGAGAAAATTGCCATCTTTGTGGAAGTTACTTCTCACCAGAAACCTTGCTTTCAGAGGGCTCAGCATTTAATAGATTTTTACAAACAACTTATTAAAAAAGGGTTTTAATTAACCAATAAATCTGATGTATAGTATGATGTTTTTAAGTATATATGCACTATGGAATTACTAAAAATAGCTAATTAACACATGTGTTACTTTATAGAATAATTATTTGGGGATGTGAGAACACTTGCATCTAATAAGCTAGTTATTCTAATAAGACTGTTATTAACTGTAGCCACTTGTCTTATAATAGATTTCCTGAGCTTATTCATACTCTCTTTGTTTTTTGCTTTTTGCCTTTTCTGGGACTTGAATTCAGGGGTCTGGGCACTGTCCTTAAACTTTTTCGATCATGGCTGGTGCTCTACCATTTGAGCCACAGCTCCACTTCCATATTTTTGTAGTTAATTGGAGATAAGTGTCTTCATAGATCTTCCTGCCTGTGTGACTTCAAACTATGATCCTCAGATCTCAGCCTCCTGAGTAGCTAGGATTACAGGAATGAGCCACTATCACCAGCCATTTTTAAAATCTGTAAGTAGTTGTATAAACCAAAATATTACAAACCAGGACATAGTAAAGCCAATAACACAACTACATTTATTTCTGTTCCTGGTTTTATTCCCACTGTCTAACTGAAATTTAAACGATTTCCGCCAGATATTCCATTTTCTCACAGTAGTCCCAACCATGGTTATTATGCTCTAGATCCATGAGAATAACATTTTTATATTTCTTAAAGTTAAACCATACAGTATAACTTATACCATGCAGTATTTGCCTCACCATGTTGGGCTTTATTTTCCCTAGTATAAAGTATTCAGGTTCATCCCTTCTATTACAACTAATCTTTTTGTGTCTGAATAGTATTATGTGTGTATATAAATATGCATTTAAGTGCATCTATGTATATCCATATGTTTGTGTATATGTATGCTAAAATTTGAACTTTTTATATTCATGATTTTTCATGGGAAATCATTGTAACATTTAATTTGCCTTGAGCTAATTATTTTATTCATATAGGTCTATGTGGGGAAACAGAATTTGTTCTTAGTTTTGGTCTCATGAGGGTAGAAGGAATCTATTCTTAGAAGAAAGAGCTGCTTAGTGGCATTGTATCTAAAATGCCTCTAATTGGAGAACACTGCTAAATAATTAAACACTATATTTGTTACAAAAAGAAATACAGGGGAGCAAAGGAACAGATTTTTAGTTCTTCATGAAGGAAAACCAATAACCATAGCACCGTACCTTTTATCTGTGTTCATAGGCACAAATGTTTAGGTATGTATGCCAATGTGGAACAGAACGTATCACCTGCTGTAAATTCACTGACAAAGTGCTCTGCAGTAAAGCACCACTTGCTAGGTGAAACTCTTATAGGTAGAAGTGTGTGTATGTGCATGTGTGTGTGCATGTATACATGCCAGTTCTGGAGCTTGAACTCAGGGCCTGGGCTCTGTCCCTGAGCTTTTCAAGGCTAGTGTTCTACCACTTAAGCCACAGTTCTCCATCCAGCTTTTTGATGGTTAATTGGAAAATCTCATTGTCCTCTTCTGCCCTGTTTGGCTTGGAGTTATGATCCTCAGATCTCATCCTCCTGAGTATCTAGGATTACAAGCATGAGCCAGCCGTGTCTGGATACCAGACTTTAAAAATTGGTCTAATAGTATAACTAAGCAGCCATGATAGGCTAATCAAAGTAAATACTCTAGCCTTGTGCAAGTGAGGTACTTTCTGTGTAAACATAGGTGTTTGGTGCTAAGATAAAAATGTCATCCACACAGTAACTCAGTATCTATTTACTGATCACCATAGGCACTTAGCGCTGAGATCTCTAGTATGAAAAGAGTCTACCATCTTTAATGAGATGATCATGACTAAGAAGATTCAGACTAGAAATGGAGAGAAAGTATAGTTGAGAAGCCAGAAAGGCAGGAACTTGAGAAACATCATTGGTGAGTTATATAACTGTGACATTTTCTTTATCTCTCAGAACCTCAGGTTTACCAAAACAAAGACCCCACAATGATTCACACAGCTCTTTCTACTGAGGAGATACATTAACTATCTAAGATTGTATTTCTGATAAAGCTGCAGAGTGAAAGTTAAATACCACCATTTAGAACCTTCACATTCTCTGCTTCATTAGTCAGAAAGCCAGAAATCATTATATATAAGCTAAAACAATCATGGCTTATTTTCTTAGGGACTCTGGCTGCATAATGTATGTATTTTCTGTGTGTCAGAAATACAGTGTATCCTTGGGCTGACAAGGCAGTGGCAGGTGACTATCTCATAAAGGTTAAGCTCTGAGAATGACATGCATTCAAGTGAGTGTTCCTGACAATGTGATAAAACAAGAAGCAAGCAAACAACAGCAGCTGCAGCAATGACAATAAACATTAGAACGTGTGTAGGAAAAACAACGATTTAATGTTTTGTTCATTAATTATAGAAGGATGTAACACCCATTTGACCACTTCTGCTTCTTTATCTAAAAATGAGAAATAGTCTTATTCAATTATTAAGATTGAGATTGTCTCTATAATCAAACACAATTTATAAATTATCAAGAGGGACACATTTTTTTCCTTATGATTGCCCTTGTCTCCTAAGAGCTAGTTGGTTTTATTTAATAAATTAGTTGATAAGCAACTATAACTCCATTTATCCTTAAATTTTTACTTTTGACAATCTCTTTTAAGTTTGGAATACAGGAAAAGGAAATGATCCTACTGTTTACTTTCTTGTGCTTGAGGAGTTTGTCATTTCTGTATCATCAGCCTAAAAATTCTACTTGGCAGGGTAAAGATACTTTTGTTAGGGAATTAAAGTTAATTTTACATAGAAGAAATACTGATGTTTTGAATAGGTGTGTCATTAAAAGTATCACTGATGCATTCCCACTCCTGTTTTACACATGTGGGAAGGAAGTAAGGAAGCGGTGTGAGTTGCTGAGCTTCTCATGATAGAAGCAATGACTGGAACTGACGAGGAGATGGTTGCACTCAGGTAAGGGAGCCATCAGCTAAAGGTCAGAGGTCCCACTGATATTCTCTCTACCTGTATATTTAACAGACAGATGTGAACACCATATGCATAACCAAGAATTCATTTTGTAATTCATTTTAAATATTAACCATCTGTGCTGTACACCTTAAAGAAAATACTATAGTCTGATAAGAAATCTATCCTACTAATAAAATTTGCTGGTACTAATTATGCTCTAAGCATACTGGTAAGCTTCAGACACACATTATGTCTTTGAATTTCTCCTTGAGAGTCCCATGACAGAAATATTTTCACTAAATTAGAAAATGTAGAAAAATTTAATCCAAAGCTTTTTAAATAGTTTGTCCAGACCTCTCGTCATAAAATACTGACCCAAAGAAATCTGATTCAACAATATACAAATCTTTTGTCTTTCCCTTATCTCCTAGCTTGCATTTGTTTATCAGTGTTTTAAGCCTCAGAAAGGAAATAAAATGTAGGGTTTGGGTTGCTGTGAAAATGGACTCATGCTGATATTATGTAAATTAGGGAGAGGAGAAAATTAAATATATAATGAAGACAAATTACTTAGGAAAATCTGATGACGATCTAAGTGTCATTGAGTGCCATGATACAGAAACCCTGTCTTCAACCGTAATTATGTTTTGTTTTGTTTTGTTTTGTTTTTTGCCAGTCCTGGGGATTGGACTCAGGGCCTGAGCACTGTCCCTACTTTCTTTTTGTTCAAGCTAGCGCTCTACCTCTTGAGCCACATTTCCACTTCTGGCTTTTTTCATTTATGTGGTGCTGAGTAATCAGACCCAGGCCATATTCCCAGCCCTGTAATTATCTTCTTGGCATTAGGAACAGATTTACGATGCTGTAACATTTTAGAAAAGCTAAAACGCAGTTGAATTAGAAGTTTCCTGAGCTGACTGTAAAGGCCCTCAATCTGCAATTTCCTTGAAAATTACAAATCATTAATTGAAAATTGCTTTTACTGAAGAAAGTTGTCTTGACAGACACCAATGTTAAGATATCTATGAAATCTTCATCAACAACAAAACCATGATGTCCTGGCTCCAGAGTTTAGGTAAGGATGGAAGAGGCTCTTGAAAAACAAATCAGGAAAAGGAAAGAAAGGTTAAAATGAACCTAGCACCAGCACTCTCCTGAGTAGATGCCCCAATGGATATGAGAGATAGAAGAGTAGAGAAAGTTCATTCAATTCCTCCTTTACTATAGACAGTATTGATCTCATCAAGAAATTCTGCCTTCTTCTGTTGACTTAAATGATCACTTAAACACATGCTGCTTGTTGGTATGTGGCATGACATACACTTCTTTAAAAAGAAATGAAGGTATTTCTTGTTACTCTGTCTTATGAGAGCTAATAATTCCCAATTTGATTCTGAGGGTGACTTCCCATAGTTAACAACTTCTGAAGGGGGAAGAAAATCACCAAGTTGTAATTAGAAGTCTTTCCTTTCTTGTTCCTTGTAGACCCTCATTTTTTTAGGTTACCTAAAATAACTTTCTTCTCAAAATTCTTCTATTTTTCACATATTCGACTTGAAAACTATTTCCTTTTAGATCAGTATTTATAGAAACTGCAGCCAGTTTTCAGCCTCTCTTTGTGCTTTGAATTCAGTTCACATTTTAATTATAGTGGTGAGAGCTATTCCAGAGACCAGAGCTATTGCCTTTTCCTGTTAGCTTCTGGACACAAACACAAAGTTCTAGAAAAATAGTATTTGTCTTTTTCACCCTGCCCCTTTTACAATATCACATCAGCAGTGTCCACAAAGCTACTTTTCTCTAGCAACGTATTTCAGCTCTTACTTTGTGTTGCTTTTTGTGCCCATGATATTTGTCCCCGAACCACTAAGGACAAAGACAAGAGTTGTTAATCATAGTGCTACTTTTCAAAAGCCCCATTCTTGCCAATATTTTAGTGACTAATTCTATTAGTATAATTTCTGTTTCATTTTCTTGGCCATTACATCTTGGATTTCCCATTTATTTGTTTCATACTTAAATCATTGAGTGAAAAAAGAAACAGAATCATAGGATAAGGTGATCATAAAAAGGGAAAAGATTGTCAGATAGTACCTAGTTTTAATACCTTCAGAAAATGGGTTTCACCATCCTCACTGCACAATTGTGCATGCAAAAAAATCTCAAAGCCCAGAGCACATATATCAGCAATAATTTCACAGAAGCAAGCTCTAGCTAATATGTGCAGAATCTTATATTACTTTATCAAACTGTCTTTGTGTAATTAGTCTGTCTGCAATGCCTGGTGTATAAATTAAGCATCTAATTTATCTTGACTGGCCTCTGGATCACTTGCTCTGTCTATTCGCTCTCTGTGGCTATTTAGTGAATATTAAGTATGGCACAGGACCCTCTGGCAACTGAGAGGGAAAAGAAGCAAAACCTCCCCCTGAGGTCAGAGGCAATTTCAAATTTACTCACCGTTGACACTGAGGGAGAAAGTGGGCCATTCATTCCAATGACAGTGATTTTCAGGGTCAGTATCACTGATGTGTCTACTAGTAGTTTACTTTGTATCATGCCTGGTAAATAATAAATCACTCTAACTCAAGCTGTAAAGTCAGGTGTACTAAATGAAATCAAATTAAAAGCAAATTATACTCTCTTCCTTACTCACCACCATTCCTCATAAGCTACTTATCAATGCAACCACTGCCAGTACAACTGTAAGAGACAACTTGCACCAGGATTCCATCCCAATGCAGACAAAATAACTATAGTAGCCACAAGCATTCCTCAAAAGCATTTAATTTGTTGGCTCTTGTCCTATTGCTATCAAAACAAAATCTCACAGCTTTATTGCAATGCATAAATCTCTTTGATATAAGGGTACTCCAGCCCTCTCTTTTTCTCTGATGAATTTGATATGGTACTGAGTTAAGTTTTTATAGAGTGATTTCTGGGGGAAAAGGCAGGCGTAATTTTCAGCATTGTATTCTGCTAACTCAGAAAGTCTAAGGAGGATGTTTCACTCATAGAATAGTTTTCTCAGAGTGCATTCCTTCTTCTGAAGTCAGGGAGGTATACCCCAAACAGTTGTGTGTTCACCTCTCAATAAGAAAAAGAGGTACAGAATGGATGAGGAAGAATTCTCTTCTGTTTACACAAATCAATAGACCATGGATACCTGGGTTCATGAGATAAGACTTTTCTCAGAATCATCTGATGTTTTTCTTCTTCTTCTACTGAGGATTTCCTTTGATTTTCACAAATACACTAGGTTACCCCATGGCGACCATGTATTGTAATGAATGTGTTTGAATTTCTTGGCATCCCACCTCTCTGCCCATGTGGCTCACAGTGACCTATCTGGGTCTATGTAGCTATTCCATGGTCCAAGGTCCACAGGAACTTGACAAATGGGACATTCCTACTTTAGAATTTTCTGGCTGATGGATATTCATATAGCAATCTCATCTCTTCTTACAAAGTATTTTTTTTTCATTGAAACTCAAAGAAACACTGTCTTCCATATAGCCTGGTTCCAGGGGCTCTAGCCTGCAATCCTAGATACTTAGGAGGATGAGATATGAGGATTGCAGTTCAAAGCCATCTTGGCCAACAAAACTCATGAGATTCCTATCTCCAGTTAATCACAGAAAAGGCCAGAAAAGGACCTGTGGCTCAAGTGTTAGAATGCTAATCTTGAGTAAAAGGATCTCAGAGACAGCTCTGATGGGGCCATCGTTCAAGTGCTTCCTAGGGCAACAGGCAAAAGAAAAGAAAGGAAGAAAGAAAGAGAGAGAGGGAAGGAGGAAGGGAAGAAGGATGGAAGGAAAGAAGGAAGGAAGGCAGGCAGGAAGGAAGGAAGGAAGGAAGGAAAGGAAGGAAGGAAGGAAGGAAGGAAGGAAGGAAGGAAGGAAGGAAGGAAGGAAAGAAGGAAGGAAGGCAGGCAGGAAGGAAGGAAGGAAGAAGGAAGGAAGAAAGGAAGAAAGAAGGAAAGAAAAAAAGGAAGAAAAAGAGAAAAAAAGGAAAGGAATAAAAATAAAATTAATCAAGTTACCTTGACAGTAAAAATACTCATGGTGGCATCATAGAAACTTCAGTTGAAAGATCCTTTGTAAGTCAATAAACTTAATGACCAACATTGAAAACTGTTGAATAAAAAGTGGGAAAATTACCTCTAAGGTTCTGAATAAGCATATTTTGAAAAGTATTAAAGCATTGTATTAATCTTAACTTTAGATGTTCTTTCATCTCATCCATTGTGTTTTTGTTTATTTTCTGTGTGTCAGACACTGTTAAGGCTGGGAATTCAAGAATGATAGTGAAAACAGATAAAATCTCTGCTTCTAGTGTAGTGTGGACACCAAACATGGATCAAATAATCACTCTAAGAAATTCAAGGTCAAATGTACCAAATGACATCGAGAACATGTGTATGGGAGTAGACCTGGAAAGTAACCATCTATTTCAGCTTGTTTGTAGAAAGAAAAGTATATACAAAAAAATGAAACAAGTTGAGTTATGCTGTGAATTTTCTTATGAACATGATTAAGTGGTATAAATATAATTTAAAATGCATCTCAGTGGTAAGGTTTTCCATCAAGTTTTCATTGACTTGACATTGACAACATTCTCAGTTGTCACATTTGCATATCTCTTCCATCATCCGTTTGGATTGAAATTGTCTTTCTTCCGGCCCAAATCATGAGCTCATTAATGCCAAATAATTTGTATCTGAATCAATGTCAATCCTTTATCCAAGACAAAGGAAATGGAGAGCGAAGTGAAGACAAGGGAGGAGGAAAGGAGAAGAAAGAGTGGTTTGAAGGAAACACTTTTTGAGATGCACATTCAATTCTATTATCTCATACAATTTCGGTAGAGTTCAGTGTCCATGTCAAGAACCCTGTGGTAATTTTCCACCTGTTTTCAAATATGAAGTAAAACTCAACTTATGGCAAAGATGAATGTTGGGTATGTGGGAACAGTGTTCATTTACCTTTCTGGGAGTAACCTTCAATCCATGAGCTACAGAAGCTACTAAATTCTATTTGTCTGTAATGGTAAATTGTTCAATAATTCATGCTTTATTATCTTCCTTCCTCCCACTGATTACTCAGTTCTTTCCTCTACTTCCAAAGACACACATATGAAAGAAACAAATTGTAATTGCATCCCCTATCTATAGCTCAGGAACTTCAAGGAAAAATGAGGCAAAGCAGGTAAAGTCACAGTGGAAGAAATCACTAATTAATATCAAATTCCGCAAAAGGCTCTAGTCTATCTGTTATTAACAAGCACATTAATAAACAATAGTTGGATACTATCAATTTTAAAAAAATGACAAATTACAGTTCGGAAGGAGCTTATAAGGGTATAGATTAAGGTACAAGTTATTATATAGAATTAGTATTAACCTCAAATGCTCAACTGTGAGTGAGGCAAACTATAGTAAAGCCCTAATCCTTGCTAATAAATTAGATTGTAGTGAAACTTTTCTAGAGTGGGTTACTGGCATATGCTTTAGAATAAAGCTAGAACAAACAAATAAGCAAAGTTTTCCATAAGATATTTTACTGTGGTACAGAATTAGTAATTATTTAGAGACTGTTATTTTTAAAATTTGGCAGAAATTTCATACAGGTTTTTATATTAAACTGGATCTATCTTAAAGCCTTCATGATTAACAGAAAAGGAGATTAGATCTGTATTACAATATTACATATGCAAATTGAGAATTCATGCATAAAAGACCCAGACAGGTAATTCATACATGTAACCCAAAGCCAGCACTTGGGAGACTAAAACAGGGACATCTCAAGGTCAAAGCCAGCCTAGATAACATAGCAAGATTCTGTGTAAAACAACAAGGGCTGGGAATGTGGGTTAGTAGTAGAGTGATTGTCTAGCATGCCCTGGGTTCGGTTCCACACTACCACATAAACAGAAAAAGCTGGAAGTGATTCTGAGGCTCTAGTAGTAAAATGCTAGCCTTGAACAAAAGGAGGCCAGGGACAGTGCCCAGTCCCTGAGTTCGAGCCCCAGGACTGGCGAAAAATCAAATAAATAAACAACAACAAATAATTACATGCACCCAGACAATTTTAATGATTATACATAACAAGAAAAGAGTATTATAGTTTTAGAATGGCTGACAATGAAAAGCTGAGGAGGATATGTTCAGACAAGGGTAGAAAAAAATAATGAAGAAAAATAGTGAGTGCTACCATTTCCTTGAGAACTTTGCCATATCCAAGTACCATACAGTAATATAAATTGTGTAGTGTGATTTCTGAAAAGTCATGTTTGCTTATAGTAGCAATAACGGGGTGGAGGGGTGGGGGAAGTGCCACTGCAGTCGCAATTAAACCAGGTTTCCATGCGTAGCTTAACATTAAGCAGAACCATGTCTGGAATTCTGCAGAGAAGGCATAAAAGAAGTGACTGTGAAATATGCTGATGTGGGTACAATGTAGTTGGGTCAATTCTTCTATGTGCAATTGCTTCTGTTGGTTAGGAACTTAAACATGAGAAACTCCTAGAACACATATTATGGTTCAATTACTAGGGAAGAAATGGCTCATGTAAAATCTAGCTTAACTCTCGTTTACCAAGGCTGCTTAACATTCCAGAACTCTGGTTTCTTCAAAGCCTCACTTATGTAATAATGACCTGGAATAAATATGGTGGTATTTAGGACACACTTAGAAGCAAGCTCTTCGCTGGATAATTACTGACAATTACTCAACAAATGATAGCCATGCTTGTTCAATGCAACATTTGACAATATATTGATAAGAGCCTGGACTCTGTGGTTAATTTGGGATGCAATGGCATTCTGTTTGCAATTTTTTTTCACGTTCATAATAGAAAATGCAAGGGAAAAACAGATAAAATGTTCCATTCCTTTAAATTATTACAAATATACTTTTCATTGAAACACGAATTAAAGAAGCTTAGAACAACTTTGAGTTTGTCACTCACTGAGTGATGAGCAAAGAAGCTGAGATATTTGTCCTTTGAGGGCAGGGGAAACCTTCACCTTTTCTGATTATGTAAATGAGCATCAAGATTCTGTTATTTATTTTAAGTATATTATTATTGATCTATGCCCAGATACCCTATACTTTAAAACACAATAGTATGTTTTCAGTTTCATGAACATTTAAGCATCTATGTGAGTGACATTTGATGATATTGTATGAAGCTATTCAAACTAAATGGCTAAATAATTTCATGAACATCAGATATTTGAAACAATTATTATGCTTTAAGGTTCCTCTGATACAAGCAGAATATTCTGCTTTGTATTTCTGTTAGGTTTTATATTTCATTCCTCTTTTTAAACTGTGAGGTTATCACTAGACAGACCCTGTCTCATTTAGATTTAATACTATCTACAGGGTGAGAATAAAACATGTTCGAGTCTCAATAAGAAAATGAAAGGGAATATGAGATCCTGTCAGCTACATCATGACACTCCCATGTGTGTGAGTGTATGTATTTGTGTGTGTGTGTATGTGTATGTTTCCTTTCTTTCTTCATGATCACTTTTTAAAAATAACACTTTATAGTTGGTGAACCAGAAGAATGAGTGGAAACATTGGGAAATTCATCGCTATCAATATGTCAATGAACAGGACAAGTTAATTTAAATTGAAGGTGGGATAGCATAGACCACAAATGCTATAGAGTTAGTACAATGAAAATACATTATTGAGAAGCACAAATCTATAAACTATTACAACAGGGCTTACCCTTCTTTCACCTTCTTATTATCTAACAGAAAGATTTCCATTCACTATTCTTACATATTTTGAATCTTTAATTTTAACAAAGGGCAAGATGTGTTTGTACTTGAGATTTTGATTATAGTCATCACTTTAAGGTTATAATAAAAACTGATGCATTAGTAGGTTGAAACATGCTATTACTTAAAGCAAAACTCTAATATTGCAGTAAAACTTTTGTAAAACTATACGGTGCTTCATAATGCAATAATAATTAACACCAACAAAACAAAACAAAATAAAAAATCCACAAGACACTGATGGCTCATGCCTGTAATCCTAGATACTCAGGAATCTGAGATCTGAGGATTGCAGTTCAAAGCCAGCTTGCACAGGGAAGTTGGTAAGCCTCTTGACTCCAATAAACTACTCAGGAAAATCCAGCAGTGGTGCTGTGGCTAAAATGTTAGAGCACTAGCTTTGAACAAAAGGAATCTGGCAACAGCACCCAGGACATAAATTCAAGTCTCAGAACTAACAAACAAACAAAAACCCACATGAGAGAACACTAGATATACACTGAAAGAATCAACCAACAAACCAACAACTAATAATTGTTGAATAAGTAGTTTCTGATTGTATCCCTCCAGAAAAGAACTAAGTAATCAGAAAAAAAAACCCTAAGAAAACTTTAATTATTGTTCATGTTCACAACAAAATTAAGTGCCAAATATGAACATCTAACTGTAATCCTGGTATGTCTTCTCTTCTTGCCAGTCCTGGGGCTTGGACTCAGGGCCTGAGCACTATCCCTGGCCTCTTTTTACTCAAGGCTAGCACTGTGCCACTTGAGCCATAGCGCCTCTTCTGGCCTTTTCTATATATGTGGTGCTGAGGCATCAAACCCAGGGCATCATGTATATTAGGGAAGCACTCTTGCCACTAGGCCATATTCCCAGCCCCGTATTCTTGAATCTTTTAAGGCCTTTTTCTTTGCTCAAGATGACTCACATCATTGCACGTTAAAAATGACATCTTCTGTGTTGAAGTCAGAATGAAATAATAGTATTGCTCTAGTCACAGGAAGCAGAATTCTCCTTGGACTAGGTAAAATATAAGGTTCCATTCACAAATATTAGTGGCAAGGTAATGTTTCCCCGGAGTGGCATTTGCTACAATTATTTTCTGCTTAACAATACAGTATCCATTAGACAATTTCACAATTCCCAGGTTCAGTTCTACTTTCTTGACTTTGGAAATATCTCTAAATTTATTGCCAAATGGAAAGTTGCCTTAAGAAAGAAAATTCATTGTCTGTGAGACAGAGGTAAGGAAAAAGAGAAGGCAAAAGACAGAGAAGGAGTTTACATTACCGAACTGATAAGCACATTTTCATAGAACTGTAAAGCACAGAAAACGTAAGTTGTCTTCAGAAGTTGGATTAAAATATTCCACTTGAATTGGAGAAAAGTAATTCTCAAATACAACTTTGAGAAATCTTTTTCTTCTCTTTATCATATGTTAAGAAGGATTATTTAGATTTTCTGTTTTCAATATGTGTTTATACCAGGTCAGACTAAACATCTTAAAGGGAAGACTTTCCAGTTCATAAGTACACAGTATATATTTGTGTAAATTCAACTTAAGAAATCATACAGTTAAGAATGAAGAGCATAATGAATAAAAAGTAATTGTGAGTGATACTTGCATCTATAGATGATAGATTACCCACTATGACATTAGATTGCCATACAATAGCACCAGTTATGTTGTTCAGACCCTACTTTGGCAATGGCTCTGTGCCTAGGACTTTGTACTAGCATCTCCTCTTGGCTGGACTCTTCATGCCAGCGGCTGAGTTATTCTGGCGTGAAGGAAGAAATTCCATACCCTTGGTCCTCTTACTTGGGGTCTCTTCAGTAGCTTGCACTCACAATAATCTTGCATTATTCTTATTCTCCAGATGTCCATTACACATTGAACCCTATTGTATTTACCTTAATTGAAACCCTCTCACATCAATGAGAGTAATAATAGCACCAACTTATTTTTAATGGGATACCATTCAAATTACCATGCCATATGTATAAACTGAAAGCAAATAACTTTTTAAGAAATTATCAGAATGGTAGACCTTATGTTGAGCAGTGATTCTTATTGGGCATACACTTATACATGCATACACGTACACAAGCACACACACAGGCAAGGCAACTTTGAGAGGTGTTAGTTCCATCTATTATCTTGATTGTGGTGACACTATCATGGATGTTTGCATATTTACAAACTCATCAAATTGTACACATTAAATATGTGCACTTTTTATATATCAATTACACCTCAATAAAGCTGTTTAAAAAAAGAGAAGTGATTAGTAGGAAAACTGAATCTGAAATTGTGAACATCTGCTGAACTGGTAACAGAAATTACCCTGAATGATTGGAGACAGAAAAAAAGCTTTGAGTTGGGGGTGGATGAAGTGTGTGAAAAATTCAACTTTAAAAACTGCTGTGGTGCTATAAATTGTGAGGCTGTGTTTGGGGAAGGCACATCTTATTTGTATCAATGGATGGTAGTTCTTCAGCAGCTGGTTTTTTCCTTGTAAGGACGTTTCATTCAAAAGTACTTCTAGCAATTCTGAAAGTTAAGCTTGGACAACTATGATATATCCAAACAAAAGAGTTATTTTGGCTTTGGTTTGAACATGGATTGTTCAATTCAATGGATTAAATTAAGGATTGCTATATTATTAAGGAGTAAAAGAAAGATATGGTCAACAATGGTAAATACTGTTTATTATGTAAAATATACAACATTTCTTTTACATGTACTTAGATGTATTTATTGGTGTGAGATATCTTTAATCTCCAAGCAGCCATAAAAGTTATATTGCATTGACTTTAACAATTTTATATTTGAATTTTGTGAACTGTTAAAAGAAATGGCCACTGGACCTTTGGTGGCTCACTTCCATAATTTTAGCTACTCAGGAGGCTGAGACCTGAGAATCATGGTTTGAAAGCAGCCCAGGCTGATCCTTTTCTGCAGTTAACCAATAAAAAGCAGGTAGTGGAGCTGTGACTCAAGTGGTAGACCATTGAACAAAAAATGCTCAGAGATAGCACCTAGATCCTGAGTTCAAGCCCTAGGATTAGCACACACGGAAGGAAGGAAGGAAGGAAGGAAGGAAGGAAGGAAGGAAGGAAGGAGGGAGGGAGGGAGGAAGGAAGGAGGGAGGAGGGAGGGAGGGAGGGAGGGAGGGAGGGAGGGAGGGAGGGAGGAGGGAGGGAGGGAGGGAGGGAGGGAGGGAGGGAGGGAGGGGGGAGGGAGGGAGGGAGGGAGAGGGAGAGAAAGAAAGAAAGAAAGAAAGAAAGAGGAAGGAAGGAAGGAAGAAAGAGAAAGAAAGGAAAAGAGAAAAGAGAGGGAGTTAAAGAATGGAAAGAAAATGAGTGCTTAAATTATCAACAATTGTTTGAAGGAAAAAGCAGGGAAGAATGAAAATAAGAATGAAAGAGAAAAAGAAATAGAAGAAAGAATGAAAGTAAGAGAAAATAAAAAACAAAAAGAAAGAAAGAGAAGAGAAAGAGAGAGAGTGGTATTCAAATTAAAGCTGCAAATTACAAAATGTTTTCCCAAGATACATAGCCAAATGCAAAGTTAACAGTTGATTGCAGAATTCAATGCTTGTGTGAAGCCAATATTGACTCTGCCTTCAACTTTTCAGTAAATCGCTCAAATTATATAGTACTTACAACAATCATGTAAGTGCTTCGTCTCTCAGTAGCTTTTCAGAGATGTTATATTGTTCAGTTGAAGGGCTGTGGGAAACACAGGCAGTGGCTCAGCCTTTGAGAATACGTTGCTCTCACACAACCTGTGCTGCTTTATTTTCATTTCCCTCCCTTCTCATTCGTCATCCCCTTTCTTTTAACTCTCACTTCAGAAAACTTCTGAGGATCTTGAGGTCTCAGTTTCCTTCTTGAAGAAGACCATTGATAATATAGTTGGTGCTAGAGGGTTGTTACCATGAATAATTAAGATATTATATGTGTATACAGTTGCATTTATTGAACTTTTGGTAAATATGAACTGGCACCATGAAGTTCTTACTTCGTAAAATGTAATCAGTTTGAAAGAACATGATCATGGTTTGATACTTGGAATGAGAGATCTGCAAAACAAACAGTTGGTTATGAATTTCCATGAGACAAACCAGTACAGTGAGATGCAGTACTAATGGAGAGACAATAGTATTCTGTATGTTAGAAACTCAACAGAATGGCTATATATTTCTGGAAGGAATAAGATCTGAGGATTTGAGGATATCTTTTTACATGATTGTATAAAGATCTGGGCAGAGATTAGGACAAAGTACTGGGTTTATTTTGGGGGGGCTCAGAAAAAACCCCACACATCTTTTGTTGATCATAAGGTTATAACAACAGAAGACTATTAATAACAACATTTCAGTATTTTAAAATGTTGTGTTCATACCTCATCCATCCATTTGCTTTTTGACACGTTTGCTACCAGCCAAGTATAATATAAATGCTCAAAAGAGTTACTCTTTGAAATGAAAAAGATGTGTAATTCTTAATTCTTATTATCATCACATGTCAGTCTTAAATAAAACCCAGAAACATTTATTGGCATAAGATAGATATCATTCTGAAATAAAAGCCTACTTGAGAATATTACTGATTATGATTGATCTGCACTTTCTCATTTTGTCATTTTTTGATTCAAATATTTATAATTTCTCACTTGTTTAATGAAAGCCATAACTCCTCAATTTTCTTCTCCTCTGCTAGCTCCAACATATATGGCAAATAAAAATGTGCTAATTATTTTGCCACAGTTGAGAATGTAATTGTCCTTCTTTATCTACAGAGAATGGCTTATAGGACTTCCACAACTAGGCCAAAATCAATAGACTCTCAAGTGTCTTATAAGTCACAATTCAATAGAGATGAAAAAGGAGAAATTGTTTTTTTTTTCTTCAAATTTTTTTTATTATCAAACTGATGTACAGAGAGGTTACAGTTTCATACGTTAGGCATTGGATACATTTCTTGTACCGTTTGTTACCTTGTCCCTCATACCCCCCTCCCTCCCCCCCTTTCCCTTCCCCCCCCCCAGGTGTTCAGTTCACTTACACCAAACAGTTTTGCAAGTATTGCTTTTGTAGTTATTTCTCTTTTCTTACCCTGTGTCTCTCAAATTTGGTATTCCCTTTCAATTTCCTACTTCCAATACCAGTAAACACGGTTTCCAATATACTCAGATAAGATTACAAAGATAGTGTAGGTACAACCACAGGAATGTGATACAAGAACATCATCAATAATAGAAGCTACAGATACACATAGGACGTTGAAAGTAGTTACAACTGTGATATAACAATTGTTTCCAAAACATGGAGTTCATTTCACTTAGCATCATCTTATGTGTTCATAAGGGTATAGCTATTGGGCCTTGTGATGCTCTGCTATGACTTGCCTAAACCTGTACTAATTATTCCCAATAAGGGAGACTATAGAGTAAAGGAGAAATTGTTAAAACTCTATCTTCCAAATTTTCTTGATCTTTACAAAATGCATATACCGTATATTAAATATGTAACTTCTTTTCCACATATATATGTAGAAATAGTTCTGTTTTCATTTCTTATTTTAATTTAATCTCTAATAATTGTACAAAGGAGTTGCTTTTCACCATAGAATAAAAATACAATGAATCATAATCAATTGTCACCCTTTAATCATTCTCCCCAATCCCTCCCAAAGCTACCTCGTCTCTCAATTTTCTTAATTTTGTAGGATATGCATTTAATTTTAAAACTGCAAATCCCCTTTCCCCTTCCTAATGCAAGAACCCATTCTGATTGATTGATAGCTTTCTGCGACCCATTAGCCATGAGTAGGAAGATCCAAAAGAGATGAATGATGCACATTATATCTTGTTTCTCCAGGCAGATTTACAAAATGCATATCATATAAAGAAACTATTTTTAAAATGCTATTTATTTATCAATCAATATACTAACCGAGTGAGCCTCTGTTGTCATGTTTATGCTGTGTGTTTGGAATCAAGTTATGGGAAGGATGATGTATCCATTTATTCTGTTTAACAATATAAAATGAACTGGTTACTTTTACTTAGCCCCAAATTCATTAAATCTGTGGGCTTTGAATAAAGAGCTTCCTGATTATTTCATGTGTACATGAATGTTTGCCCATTGTGTTTAGTATTTATTATCTATTCCTGATTTGACCAATCCTCTTCTGACCAGTTTGTGATAATGTAGGTGGTTGAGGCTCCAAACATAACCATCTAGGAGGGTAAATGCTCTGTTCTGCCTCCCAGGAGGCTGCACAAATCAACACGATCTGGACCAACAGATCCTGTAAAAGGGAAGGAATCTAAGACCGGTGTGTGCCGGTGACATTGAGTGAAGACTCAGGTTCTGTCATATGCAATCAGAGCTCTGCCCCTGAGTGACTTTTCCATTACTCTAACAATTGTGGGATGTCTCTCAGGGGAAAATTCCAATGGTATTTGTTTTTGTCTTGACATCGAGAATTACAGCTGCTCTCAAGTAAGATGTTCCCCCATTCCATGGTGAGACAGAATTTTCTGGACAATTAATTTTACCTTCCTTAGGGTGTTTAATGATATCACAGAGCTTTTGAAATTCCCTCACACTTTTTACACATTCTGAAAATTCTTTCAGAATGTATACTGGTTTTATGATACAGATAGGGTTTTGTTTCCAACTATACTAATGTATCAAGCACACATTTTAAAATAAAATTGTGGTCAGAAAGAAATGGAGAAAGATGGAGAAGAATAATGGAAGAATAACTTGATTTGTGAAATTGAAACCCCTTTATATACTGCTTAAAAATAAATAAATTATTAGTGTTTTGAGATTCTCTCTTACTATAGTCATAACTCATTAGAACATGTAAGAAATATCAATATGCTTTTTATCTATAATGAAAACAAATATTCTTTATTAATCAAGAAGCCCTTTACTTAGCAGCCCTTTTGTGTAAAGAACTACTTTAGAATATAGAAAATTAATATTATGTTTACCATGCCCTTGAATAAATGGCGAGACTTCTACCATATAAGAACCATGTAAACTACTCATAAGAAATAGAAAAATACTATAAAACATATTATAGAGAAATTATTATGGAAACAGAGGGAATGGCAAATTGGAAACATGCAAGAGGTACTTTAGAGGAGATAGCTAATAAGTAAAGATTTCATTAGGAAAGATAGATTGATGGATTGATTAGCTCAAATACTCTTTTAAACCAAAACAAATATAGATCTAATCACAATTATTACTAATGAGTAATCTGGGTTGTTTTGTGTGACTGCTAGGAAATTTGCTGGCTGACAACAACAACAAACTGGACTTTACAGATAGCTGAGGCAGTTTGCAGATTATTGTATACTGTATGCTAATAATGTTCTTTTGTCACTTTCTGTAGCTTATATCTCTTTCTAGACTCAACAGAGAGGTGGTTATACAATCTGAAAACATTGAAGATCATTTTGTAGGTGCAGACATGAGTTATCTTCAGTATTTTCTTAAGAAGGCAAAATAAATCCCTATTTACATAGCCATGAGATGTTGACTATAGAATCAATGTCTTTATTTTCATATTTAACATATTCCTTGTTCTTTTATAAGCATATAATGCCAATTTTCTCCTTTTTGATATTGAAAAATCCTCTTCAAATATTACATTGTTACGGTGAGGGCTCAGTTAGGAGTTGGGAAAACTGTTATGTTTTGACAATAATAGAGTCATATTCTCTCTTGTTTCTTCCTCAAAACACAGATATGTACAAACAAATATCACAAACTGAACTTAGTCTAAAAATAAAAGACCCTTTCATTAGCAGGTTTAAAATATTTCAAGATATTATTTGTAAACAGAGAAGTCTAAATTAAGTGAAATGAAAGAAGCTGTTTCTTGACCCTTTAGAATCTGCATCTGCAGGGTTGGGGCAGAGCTTAGAGTCTGTCTCCTGACAGCTTGCCATATTTCAAACCCAAGTGAGGAGACTCCAAATTGAGCAAGTGTCTAGGCATTGGAGCTTGAAATTATGGGTCACTTTTGATTAAAAGTTGCTTACAGAAAATAAGCCTTAGCTTTCAGAGGTACTGTTCCCACTCTCGTTTGCAAGAATTTAAATGCCAGTGCTTATTAAAAGCATCCTGAGTAATAGCTGAAGATAACACTGGGGATGAGCCGTTATAAAAGAAAAGGGACCTAAATTTTTTCCTGAAAAATAATTAAACATTCAGCATTTGGAAAAACTTATTTAAAATGTATTTTTGAGAAGAAAGAATTCTAAATGTAGATTCTAAATGTGATCTAACCTGGATCATATACTGTCGTTTGGTACCAGTGAATCAACGTGTCTGAGTCTCTATGTTCTCATTTTAAAATATGAACTGGAAACCACCGAGTTACAAGGGTTGCTGTGAATATTAAGTATGCTAATGTATGCAAAGGAATCAAGTCTTCCACCTGGAATACTTTAGATGCTAAGTATAACTTGTACTCTGGAGCAATCTGAACTTTGTACCTAGCACTTGGTGTGCTTTGAGCTCTCAATAAATGAGAGCTACTATTATTATTGTTGTTATTTGCTATTATGTTCATTTTGCTAATTTTCTATGCCTCCTATTCAACTGATTTATTCAGGAACAGTCAATGGGTTGAGAATTTATTTTACTGATGTTGTTATAATGCCCCAAGATGGAATTGCTTTTGTTCTTGTTTCATTTTACTTTTTACATATTTTTATTGATTTTTATATTGAAATTCTGCTTTCAATATATTTCCACCATAATCCTTATTTATAGGACCCAAGACCCCAGCATCTCATAATAAGTTGCTTATTAAAAAGTGACATGAATTTTATTAGAAAATCAAAATCAATGAATCATAATTTTTGTCCTTGGGTAGGTTAAATGAATATAGCATCTACAAAATCAGTTTTTTAACCTCATTATGGAGCTTCAGTTCTCTGTCATAAAAGAGAGTTTCTTCAGTTCATGTTAGTATATGGAAGAAAACCTGATTGGCTTAAATTTAAGGCTGACAATATACCTGATGAAAATGCTGATCTAGTAAAGGAGCAAAGGAGTTGGGGCTTCAGGCACAGACAGAATGTCCAGCATGGGATTTCAAAGCCAAGTTCACAGAAGACAGACTCTACTCCCAGTACAGAAACAAGCTATGAGAATATTCTTGCAAAAAGAGTTATTTTCTCTTATTCAACCACACTAGCACGATAATTTTCCAATCACCCATTCCTTCACAAGCCACTCATTGAGTGTGTGCTATGGTCCAAATATAATCTTAAGTGTTGTGAATAGAGGCCGTTTGTCTCAATCTTCTTGGAGTTTATAACTCTGCAAGAGGATACTCACGGTTAAAGAAATAGAATCACAAACTGCAAATATGATCAGAAATGAGTAGTGAGAGAACACATAGGAAGACACTGAAGCAGTGTCTTGATTTGTAGTATGTAGTACATCTTAGCATGTGTCTGTTTAATGAATAGGTACACTAATTAGTAATATGTTTCTCAATAAAGAAAGACATCAAGAACACTAGATACCTTCCCATTCGCTCTTTTTCTTTTTCTATGTCCTATGGATGAGGTCATTTAAACTAATAAAACATTCAAATGGGCAGAAATCTAATACATGAATGCTACAGCACAGATCAATGAATGGATGGGACTGAATTCATGGATCAGATCAGGTCACTGTCATAGCACTGAGAAGGGAAAATGTGTATCTGGAAATGGAATGACAAATCCATTCATTGGTTTGAGCCACAGTCTTTCTGCCCAGATAGACACATCCCATTATGATAACTTGCCTTTCGGTAGTAAACACAAACTCTGTGGTGGCTAGCAGTCACATTCACCATTCTAATTTAGTGATTTGTCATATGGATTAGTGCATCAGCCACGTGGTGCCCCAGAGAACAGACAGCAATAGAAATATTGCCAGACTTAAACAGGTATAGAGACTAGACTCAGGTATTAAGAACATTTGTAGATAGGAAAAAAGAAATTAAATTTTAGAGATAAGAAAAATAAATTAAATTAAAATTCACACACACAGGATTAAAATGGGAATGTCTGAATTCAAATCAAACTCATATTTTCAAAATAATTGTGTGTTTGAATAAACTTGTTAATATTTTCATTTGTAAAATAGAAATATTCGTTCTCTACTTTGGCTAATTTACTTGGTGTCTTAGCTCTGTGTCATTCAGAGAGTCATTTACTATGGTGAGAAGGATAAAATATTAAAATAGATTATAAGATATTCCTTTTAGAATAAGATGTTATGTTATGAAAGATAGAATTGAAAAATCTTCATAAACCATACAATATCCTCATATTAACACTTAAAGCAATCTGTCAAGGCAAGGTTAGTAGCTATGCCATAAACGTAGGTAGACACAAATAGATTTACTTCATCATGTATATGTTATATGATATAAACTATATAAATACATACAATATAAATATTTATATACAATAAAATAGTTAGGTAAAGAATAAATAAATTATAGGGGATGGATATTATTATGTCAATAAGAATGTTTAACATGCAATCTCCTTACAGTAATTATATGTACATTATTTTTGCCTACAGGCATGATATTATCCAGAAAATCTCTATGTCATCTGTCTTGATGTAATTTTTATGCCTATTATTTAGTAACTCTGGAAAGCCATCATCCTACTCTCCGATTCTATCAATTTGAATGATTTCAGTGGCATCATCCCAAGTTAATGTTTCTGTTATTAGCTTATTTTCCTCAGCACAGTGTCCTCTAAGGCCCATCCATTTCATTCAGTGTACAGAACATCTTGTTTATGTTTGAGTAGAATCAATTACACATTGGTTTTGTCTGTTGATATGGTGGCTACTTTGGTCAGTGTGGAAATAGATACATGACTATTGATATCTCTTTAAGGTACCGAGTTTGATTCTTTGCAGTATCTAAGCAAGGTTTGCTCCCTGTGACACCTGGTAGTTGGATTTTTGAATTGTTAAAGACTCTGACTACTGTTTTCCGTGGCAAATTCATCACTTTTTATTTCCACATACAATACATAAATTTTCCTTTTGACAATGCTTGTTGTCTTCATTCTTTTAATTTTTTAAAAAATTTTTTAATGATCATCCTGACAGGAGTGCAATGGTGTCCTACTGTTGTTTCATTTATATTTCTCAGGTGATGTCACTGAGCATATTTCAGATTTGTGTGTCTCCACTGAAGAACTTTCCTGTCAGAACCTGATCTCATTTGAGATTTTAGGGATCTTTACATATTACAGAGATTAACTCCTCATGAGAGATATGAGATATTGCCTGGGGTTCTGCACATTGACTTTTTACTTGCTGGTGTTTCTTTTGCTATATAGAAAGTAAAAAAAAAATGTTTTGATGTAGTTTCACATGTTTGTTTTCATTGTGATAATAGGTCCTTTTACTATTTTACTTATGAAATCATTTTAACATCAATGTCATAGTCTTTCTTCTATGATTTTTTTCTAGGGTTTCTACATTCAGGTCCTATAGTTCAGTCTTCAAGACATTTTCCTTGGTTTACTATAAGTGTTCAATGTTAGTCTTTTTTTTTTTTTTTTTTATCAATCATGGGGCTTGAACTCTTGACCTGGGTTCTGTCCTTGAGCTCTATAGTTCAAGGCTAGCACTCTACCACTTGAGCCACAACCCCACTTCCACTCATTGCTATTCTTTTGCTTATAGACATCACTTTTTTGGTGTGTGTGTGTGTGTGTGTGTGTGTGTGAATATCATTAGTAGAGGATGCTATTCCTTCTTTGCTATTAGTACTTGAGTTGCTTTACTTTTTAAAATAGGAAATTAGTTGACCAAATGCACATGGATTTATTCCTGAGTCCTTTATCTTTCTCTCTTAATGGAAGTATCATATTGTTTTCACTACAGTAGCATTGGACTGGGAATATGGCTCATAAGTAGAGTACTTGCTTAGGATGCATGAAGCCCTGGGTTCAATTCCTCAGGACCACATAAGCAGAAAAAAACAGAAGAGGTACTTTGCTCAAGAGGTAGAGTGCTAGCCTTGAGCAAAAAGAAGACAAGGACAGTGCTTAGGCCCTGAGTCCAAGCCCCAGGAAAGGCCTAAAAATAAAAAAGATTGAATACAGTAGCATTTAATTTCAAGCTTGTAAAAAGTGGATATTCATCTAAATGATCTCAAGTCTAGAACGCTATAATTTTACAGTTTTACACTCAGAGCTCCAACCCCACATACATATTCTAAATATCAAGTGTGTGAAAAGAGGAATGTCTTTAGAAAGGGCAAGTGGTTGTTTCAGTGGTATAACTTTTCAAAACCATGTTGCCCAAATCCTTACGTTGTTTAGTTGAAACATGCATTTCCATCCTTCTCTGTAAAACAACTGTTATGTATCTGTTAATATTGGGGGGATTGGTAGCTGTTTGCTCCTTTTTATTTGTCTTGAAAAAGTATTAAAGCAATTATTGGGAAAAACTTAATTCTTTCCCTCAAAATCCCACCTTTCTTTATGCTATTAAGATGGAACCTCTTGGGTTCTGTCTTTTATCATCCCAATTTCCCACCCACTCATACACACATTTATTAAATTACCAACTGCTGACTCTTCTGCTATTTGAGAATTTATGTTATCCATTAACCTTTCTCCATCCCCACTGGCAATATCTTTACCCAACAGATGTTGCTCCTCCTAAGCAGCATTTTAGATGGCACCTTTGCTCTTCTGAAATAGTTTCATTCAATATGAGTCTTTATCCAGGCAATTTATTCTGTCAGGACCAATATCTCTCCCTCTTTTCCTTCATTTTAATCATTTTTCTTCCTTCCTTCTCTATTTAAGGACAATTCCCTTGATGTAAATCCCCCAAACAAATCAATTTTCATTTTTATATGAGTAAAATAACTAATAGATTTATGAGTTTTTTTTGCTGGGTTACTGCTGTTGGTGTTGGTGTCATAATTTATCCTGTGAAAATTTACTATTCATTCCACTAATGATATTTTCAAATAGGATAAACTCCAAGTAAATCTTGACCCAAAATACACCTAATCGTCTTACTTTTCTCTCCCTTCTTGCACCCCTTACTGAACTAAAAGCTCACTTAAGATATTAGACTTATTGACTCCAGGAGATATTCTTGAACAGAACATATTTCTTCTGTTTCCACAAACTGAATATTTGCTTTAATATCTTCTAACCAAATGTTCCCCTGGCTGCCTTTTAAAGTTCTCTAAGAGCCCATGTATCAGGTCATTACTACTTCTGGGAAATATTTCTTAACTCTTTAATGAGTTTGGTATTCTTTTTCTATATTGCACTATTTTTCTGGTATCTTACTAACATTCATCAAACTGAATTCTTATTTTCTCTTTGTTTGTGCCTCCATGAAAGGGAAACCTCCTTGAGGGGAAAATTTAGTTTTCCTCTCATCCTAATATGTCTAAGATGCCTATCTTACCCTCTAGGTAGCTTCATTCAGCTACAAAATAAATTGAATGCTCTGTGCTTGGAAGCAGAAGTACTAATGGAAACTACCCTAAGATAAAATGACACTAAATTCTCTATAAATAATGCAATATTGCATTTGTAGGTATGGTATAAACTGGTTCTGGGCATAGATTGTCAATAAATATATTTATCTATACATTATTTAATGCACTCTTCAAAAGCACTGGAAGATTTTTTTTTTTATTATTTCTACCACAAATGTATGCTATTGGTGATTAACTTTAATTAAAATACTGTATACTATATGCATTATCAATACATCGTATGTACAACAACGTGATGTTTAGTAAAATAACTTTTACAACACTTAAAAAAAATCAATCCAAAGGCTACATATTTTAATGTTTGCTTAACAAAATAATGTCAGGTTTTTGAACAATGAAAATTAGAACTTAAGCAACATGCCTAACCAAAAAAAAAAAAAAGTCATTTTCATGATATTAAGACCTAAACATGGGAGGTCTTCGGAACCAGCAGCATCGGGACTGGGATCCTGTGACTGTGATCCTCGGGGTCCGCCATGGAGCCGGAGCAGATGCTGGAGGGGCAGAAGCAGGTTGCAGAGAATCCTCACACCGAGTATGGTCTCACAGACAACGTGGAGAGGTTAGTAGAGAATGAGAAGGTTAATGCAGAGAAGTCATCAAAACAGAAGGTGGACCTCCAATCCTTGCCAACTCGTGCCTACCTGGCTCAGACAGTGGCGCCTATCTTGCTTCAGGGACTCGCTGTGCTTGCAAAGGAAAGACCACCAAATCCCATAGAATTTCTAGCATCTTGTCTTCTGAAAAACGAAGCACAGTTTGAAGACCGAAACTGACTTACTGGGAAGAAAAGAAAAAAATTGGTTGCTACTGTAGATTTACATGATTAAGAGGCAGCTTTAATTGCCATGCTTTTTTTCCCCATTTGGAAGAACCTTCAGTACAACCGAACTTATTTTAAGATTGGCAGATGAGAACCTATTTCCTTTATTTTGATTTAATCACCATACTTATTTAATGAGCATATTCTGTGCAATTTTTCTTAGATCATCTATAACTTTGTTTTTAAATGGCCTTCAAAATAAACTGTCAAATGCCATTAAGGTAGTTTTTGTTCTGTATGACAAAAATTTTATATGCTGTTTTCATGAATTCCTTCTTGTGTTTTTGAATTCTTTGGAGTTTTACAACAGAGAAAATAAACCAGAGTCAAGTCAAAACAAAACAAACAAACAAAAAAGACCTAAACATAGCCACCAAATGCAGCAATCTGGAATTTTTAGCTCTGCAAATCTATCAATAATATAGGTACCATTCAAGCTCAAGAAAGCATCTAATAATTCAGAAATTTCTGATTCCATTGTCCCAAATCAGTGCAGTAAAGACTTGTACCTATGGGTTGTTTTCTACTTTCTTAACACAGCTCACTGATTCATTTATTCATCCATTCATTCAATCTTTGTTTTGTCCATCATTGACTTTGTGATAGACAAAGTTCTTGGGAACTAGCTCCAGATCTGGAGTCATGCTTTCTATCAAGAGTCTCCATTGGGGCTGGGGATTTAGCCTAGTGGCAAGAGTGCCTGCCTCGGATACACGAGGCCCTAGGTTCGATTCCCCAGCACCACATATACAGAAAACGGCCAGAAGCGGCGCTGTGGCTCAAGTGGCAGAGTGCTAGCCTTGAGCGGGAAGAAGCCAGGGACAGTGCTCAGGCCCTGAGTCCAAGGCCCAGGACTGGCCAAAAAAAAAAAAAAAAAAAAAAAAGAGTCTCCATTGGTTGAGAAGGCAGATGGAAGAGAAAGTAGAACAACAACAAATCATACACGAAGTGAAA
Organism: Perognathus longimembris pacificus; assembly: GCF_023159225.1. Taxonomy (NCBI): domain Eukaryota; kingdom Metazoa; phylum Chordata; class Mammalia; order Rodentia; family Heteromyidae; genus Perognathus; species Perognathus longimembris. The sequence goes on from NC_063170.1 coordinate 15,445,637, forward strand.
AACAAGTGAACACAGGTTGGGAAGGCTCCAAGATGAATACTCATTGGGTGGAGTGTTGGCAACACAAAGAAGAATAAAGTCATTAAGCAAGCCTTCCTCAGAGAGAAGCGAATTGCTGGTGTTTAGCACAGTCATTAGCACCACAGAGGATGATTTTTGCAGAGGAAGAGACCACAATGCCAGACAGAAACCTTCTAGCACGAGAGATTTTTTAAAGGCATTGCACATTTTAAAGGGCATATACATTTTAGAGAATCCACAGCGCAGTACAGCCAAGAAATTGTTAGACAAAGACCAACTTTCAATATCCCTTTTTAGTTGTTCCCCTGAATCTTGTGAGAAGTGAGGAGGTTTGAAATTATTTCTGAATAATTATGTTAGCAAGCAAAATGGCAGATCATGATGCAATTAGAATCTGGAGGCTCCATGTGGGTCTATAGACAGGTAGAGAGACTGGGACTCATGAGGCTTAAAGAAGGTAGGTGAGGAACTGGGAATATATCCTAGTGGCAAGAGTGCGTGCCTTGCATACATGAAGCCCTGGGTTCAATTCCCCAGCACCACATATATAGAAAATGGCCAAAAGTGGTGCTGTGGCTCAAGTGGTAGAGTGCTATCACTGGGCAAAAAGAAACTAGAGATAGTCGTCAGGCCCTGAGTCCAAGGCCCACAACTGGCCAAAAAGAAAAAAAAAAAAAAGAAGGTAGGTGAGAAATGAGGGTCTAAGATTAAATGATAACTCTTCTATGGCAGCATTGTTTGGTGTTAATATCAATTTACTAATTTATCTATGAATTTTTTTTAAATGAAGGAATGGTTTTCTAAGTGAAATATGACATCCTCACTGGGTCAGTATCTCATCTCTCATAGTAATTCTGATTGTTTGGGGCTATTTGTGGTATTACTGTGCCCAGACTATATATCTATCCAGGCTCCAGGAGAAAGAAAATTTGACGGAGAGAGATGATGTATGTTATGTCCACAATGGGAGATCAATACCCAGATGCATGTAACATCCATACTTCACATATGCATTCTTCAGTCATGATGTGGGTATTTCTGAGCTCTGTTCCACAGATTTTTCTTTTCCTCTCTGCCTGACAATCATCCTCACAACCCCATTAATGCTTCCTAGAAAAATTGGACATAAGAATAATGACTAAATACATCTACTCTGGTATAATTACACTTATTTCAAAGATGGAAGAACAGTTTTCAAAGAAAGAGAATATAATTGCTATGTTTGTCAGGAATGCTCTCAAAACTAGGGTTAATGCTTTGTTTTACAGAGATAATATTTTCAGTAACCGAGGAGAGATGGTGAGAAATCCTCATCTCCATAGCTTTCCAAGAACAGCTTCTGACTAAGAAAATATCTTATGTTTTCTAATTGGCTTAAATATCATTAGATCATCTTAGGTGGATAATATCACTGAGATATTATTTAGTAATTTTCCTCTAACAAGATTTGAAACAGAATGTTTCTGCCTCCCTTCAGGACAACATCTTTTAATTGCTCTAAATTATCAGTGGTGAATGTAGCATTTTCAGTGGACAGGATTGATTTCAATTAACTTTCTCATGATTTTGCATAAAAGCATTCTTCTCCTTTTTTTTTTTTTTTCAATTTGTCTAATTGGGTCACACAACCTCTTGGAACTGAGCAGTGACAATCATTAAAAGTTTGGAGAAGAGATGCAATCAAGGTTGATTACTGCTTAATGGCTCCTTTCCTGTTTTTCACTTGTGCATGATCAAGTATACCATTGGCTAAGAAGGTAGGTGGGAACCTTGAAAGAGTTGTTCCCTTCCCATCAGCAGGACCATTGGAATTCCATAGGACAGATCACAATGGCACAGAAACACCAGAAAGGATTTTTTTCCAAAGTGTACTCAAAAAATTCTGCCCTGATTTGAACACTATCCCTTGTTAGTAGTGTCTGCTCATGCATGTAGTACAATCAAAGGGCTCTGGCTATGGGTACCAGTGTGGAACAGAGAGAAAGTTCCTGGTGTTTTATAAAGCAAGTTGTATCCAGGATTATTATCGGGGCATAATTTGAGATTTGAGATGATAAGTCATGGGCAAGAAACAACTGTAAGGAAATTGGCTGGCCAAAAATAAGAGCCTCAGAACCTTGAATGTGATGCAATAATACTCAATGTGGAACAAGGCAGTTGATGAAAAACTTAGAGTCAATGGAGAAAGAAAAAGAAAAACAAAGACCAACAACTAAAACCAGAAACTGCATGGGAGGAAGAGCAATTACAAAAGCCAATTTTACTAGTGTATCTAAATGAATTCAAGAGAATCAGTTTAAAAATACTACCCCTGATAATTGAAAGAAAGTAACTCAGAAGACTAGTGACAAAGTTAATGTGGAAAAAAATCACAATTTCTTCAAATAAAGAATGAAAGAATAAGGATAAAAAGGCCCTATCTGGCCCCACAAATCTATATTATACTACAAGTTATGCTTGGATCTGTTACAAAAGAAAAACCAAAATTTGGGGGTAAAAGTCCATATTGTAAATGGATCAATTTTCTTTAAAGCAACTTTTAACAAAACTAAAATGTAAATTATCAATGGAGAATTCTATTCTAAACAATATGTGTTATCATTCTTTAGAATAATGATTAAAATAGGGAAAATGAGAAGACTACATTGCCAGGTAATTAATAAAAAATTTCAAAATAATATACATGCATTTATATATAATGCATAATTTATGATTTGTTTAGGTATGTTTCAATCTTTATGGTAAATGATATTCTATTATATCATTCCATACATAAACAGTGTATTATATATGGTAAAGCTTCTATGTGTATTTTCAGTTCTTTATGTTAAATATAAATAGATTTCTGTGGTGTTATTTTTAATTAAAAATCAAAATAAGGGCAAAATAACTGTCAGTTACATTCTATAAAACTGAGTGGAATATATATTTCCTAATCAGAAACACATTCTTAAATTCACTTTACAAAGGAAGAGGATAGTTGCATCAAAATTCAGAATTCTGGTTTTAGAAGGCTAACATCTTGTTGTTAATGTTAATATCTTATGAGATGTGTAAGTGCATTTAAAATTAAACCCAAACAAAAAATTGTGTCTTTCGGAAGGTCATCATTTTCAGTGCAGGTGGGTTTAGTATCAGAGTTCTTTTTGATATGTGCTGTAATTCTATCTATGGAAAGATCCCACCTATTTCATATGCAGAGATATACCCTAACCACTTCATGTACAGGATTGATTTGAACTGTAAATCCAAGACAATTCTGTGTGCTTGCTAGCCATGCCTTATCAAAATTCCACTCGCAGAGTGACTTAACAGACATTTATTTTTTCATAGTTTCAGTTGTCTGCAAGGTTGGTCCCTCCCAGGGCTCTGGCTGGCTTACAGGAGTCTCCTTCTCTCTATATCTTCACAGGGTCTGGCCTCAGTGCAGGAAGGTCCCTGATGTTTCTTTGTGTACCCAAAGCTCCTTCTTCTATACACACAAAAGTTAGATCGATGTAGGAACCAAGCTCAAAGTCTTCTTGTGATTTAACCACATCTTTGAAAACCCATTTTTTTCCAAGGGAAATTTCATTTTGAAATATTGTTTGCTAAGGGTTAGGCATCAGGAATATAAATAACTAGAGTAATCAATTTGTTTGTAGCTGACGTTGGTCAACCTTAGTAGCCATTGGTTGAATACTAATTAAATAATGTATGTTGCATCTATGCAGTAGCTACTAAACAGCCATTATAAATAATATCAATACCTCTACTTAGTGGAAACACTCCACAACATGCATGAAATTAGGGAAATTAAAATAGACTGTTGTAATGGTAAGATACAGAAGGTGACTGGCATTACAGAGATCATATTCTGAGATCATCTCAAAAGGATACACATAGCTGTGATGATAGTGGACAGAAATATATCTCTGTTGTGGTTGTGAGATAGAGATGATTATGGATGTACTACTTTTGATGTGTGTGCATCCTTTTAAAAAGGAAGATAAACAAAATGTGTAATTGGAAAAGTGATTCTGTTTGTAGTTTTCCCCTCCCCCCAAAAAAGGATGGTGCTGCTCTTAACTATATTTGTTATAATTAGTATATGTCTAGGATAGTCTTAGCAGAGGATCCCAATAGCTCAATAGCTATGTACATATGACCATGTTAAATGATGTTAATTGAAATGAACTCTAAGATATGGAAACACGAGGCTTTTGTTATTGTTTTTAATGTACTATATGAGTTATTTATTTTATCTTTCATTTTTTCCCTTTGGTTTATCCATTGTCACTGATTTTGATTTTGGTACTCTGTGTCTAGTATATACATTTATCTTATTTGGGGAAGGGAAAGGGAATAACGAAATCGTGAGACAAAGGATAAAGTGTGAACCAATGAAACAGCAGTACTGACAAGACGGTATGTTGGAAAAGAACTCTACAACTTGGGGAGAGGAAATAGGGGGAGGAAAGGTGTGAGAAAAATGACCTAGGGGGTAACCATATTCAACAAAAATTTACTAATTACTTTATTTACAGATGTAACTGTATCCTCTCATGTACATCACCTCTACAATAAAATAAAATTTTCAAAAAGGAAAATGAATAGAGAACTGAATTTGTGAAAATCATCATCCATCGTACTCAAGTTCTTCTTTCCTCAAGACCCGTGCAATAATACTAGAGTGTCATCCTTCTGATTATATAATTAAATCTCCTTCAGTAATGTCATACTGAACTCCATGGAAATGTCAGTCTTACTATGTTGAGCTGATAGGCTGTTACTCTATTTTTTTTTTTTTTTTTTGGCCAGTCCTGGGCTTGGCCTCAGGGCCTGAGCACTGTCCCTGGCTTCTTTTGCTCAAGGCTAGCACTCTGCAACTTGAGCCACAGCGCCACTTCTGGCCGTTTTCTTTCTATGTGGTGCTGGGGAATCGAACCCAGGGCTTCAGGTATACGAGGCAAGCACTGTTGCCACTAGGCCATATTCCCAGCCCCCTGTTATTCTACTTTTGAGACCAAATTCCACTAGACTGAGCTACAAGATTCTTTAACATGAGTGCAATATTAAATGGACCATCACTCCTCTATAGAATATGTCAACTCTTTCAAATTTAATGCAGTGTGGCTTTCTGGAAAGGCCTGGGGAAGTTTTTGGTTAATGTTGTTCCATTTCTAGTTTCTTTTTGATGTCAGGAGGTATTTAATTTAATTATCAGGTTGAATCAATTAATTAGTTCTCCAGACGTGGGTCATCAATAGGTGTAAAGGAAAGTCAGGCCTTGTGAGCAATGGCTGAATATTTTCTGAAAAAGTAGAAAGGGAATTTGAATCCATAGATAATATTTTGATTCAGTGTTTGTCATTTACAGGAACATTTCCTACAGTAATTCTCTATTATTGACCCAGTTCTCTAACAGTAACTACATAGCAGCTAAATGCCTCTCAAATAAGTCTAGTATCCACTCTTTTTTAAATTAATTAATTAATTTTGCCAGTCCTGGGATTGGACTCAGGGCCTGAGCTCTGTCCCTGGCTTCTTTTTGCTGGGGAATTGAACCCAGGGCTTCATGCATACTAGGCAAGCATTCTTGACAGTAGGCCATATTCTCAACCCCTAGTATCCACTCTTAACCCCTGCCTGTGACATGAATGATACAACCTATCACAGGTAAGCCATGGGCATCATTTCTTAATCATGGTCCCTTTTCCAGTCCCATTTAGTAAAACACTGGTATTTCCATAAAATTTACAATAAATACACCAATCCAGTGTTTCTCTTGCTCAGAAAAATTCTGAGCAGTTTGTTAGCTCAAGCAAAGACCTACAACTCCTCACATATCTGTGATAGTTACTTCACGTGTATGCAGTACTCAGTTCCTTAAATCTTCTTTTATGCTTTATGCTCTAGCAGCGCTGAAATATTCCCAGTGTCCTGAATATGTCAAATGTATTTGTGGGTCGAGGCAGATCCTAAAGAGGGCATATTTCATTCTAAGTATTTAATGAACTCCCTCCTGTAGAGATCAGTGCTTTATGTATTTTTTATATCGAAGTTTTGCTACAAACAAAATTAAAATTTCCAAACATTATTCTCTCAAACAAAAATATATTTCTAACACTTTATTTGTAAAGGATCTCTTCTATGGAAAGAGCAGAGTAGGTCCAACCTAGATTAGAATGGTTATAGTACCAGTAACCTCACTAATGAAAATCCCTTTTCCTGACAGAGTGAGTAGGTACAGATAAAGTGAATACCCCAAATTTGGAATTAAAAAGAGAGAGGGAGAGAGATGAATTGAGATAAATTCTTTAACTGTGAGCCTAATGACTTTAGTAGTTTCTTTATTAGAATCCAATCTCTGCAGATTTGTAAAGTTTGAATTTTATGTAACCTGCCAGATTAGACTTGGCTACACTTTTATTAATGAATTAAGCATTATAATGTAGAGATGTGATGCATTATAATGTAGAGATGTGATGACAACCAAACAAGGATGCAGTGAAGGGTTCACTGTTGACTGCAGGCAACAGGAATTTCTGCTTGCTGTGATTGTGGACATTAGTTCCATTATTTGACATTGCAACCGAGCAGTTATGGAACTGGGCAACAGATAGTTCCATTCAGCAAAACCCAATTTCAGGATGGGTTTTTGTTGTTGTTGTTTTGTATATAATATTTACTCCTTATTCCCGGTTTGGTTTTCTTAGGTTTCAATTAACCATGGGAAATTTCATTCAAAAATATACAATTAAAGATATCTTTTGTGTTATTGTGTATGTGTGCACAAGTGCATGTGTGTGTGTGTGCGCGTTCACGCACGCACAGGTACCAGGGTTGATCACAGAGCCTTACTTGGCTTTCTTTTTTTCCCCCTTATTTATTGTCAAACTGATGTACAGAGAGGCTACAGTTTCATACCTTAGGCATTGGCTACATTTCTTGTGCTGTTTGTTACCTCCTCCCTCATTCCGCCCTCCCCCCTCACCTTTTCCCTCTCCCCCATGAGTTGTTCAGTTGGTTTACACCAAACAGTTTTGCAAGTATTGTTTTTGTAGTCATTTGTCTTTTTATCTGGTGTCTCTCGATTTTGGTATTCCCTTTCAGTTTCCTAGTTCTAATACCAGTATATACAATTTCCAATGTACTCAGATAAGATGCAGTGATAGTTCAGATACAACCACAGAAAGGAGATACAAGAGGATCATCAACAGTAGAAGCTACGGTTTCACATGGCATGTTGAAAGTAATTACAACAGTGACATATCACTCATTTCCATAACATGGAGTTTATTTCCCTTAGCATTATCTTATACATTCATAGGGGCTCACTTGGCTTTCTTGCTCAGAGTTAGTTCTGTACTACTTGAGCCACATCTCTTGTTTCTCCATTTTTGGCTTTTCCATATTTAATTGCATAAATTCTCAAGGACTTTTCTGCCAGCCTGGCTTTGAACCTAGATCCTCAGATCTCAGCTTTCTGAGTAGCTAAGATTACAGATGTCAGCCACCAGAACCCTACAGTAGAAAGTTCTTGAAATAAGTAAGCCCTAAATTTTAAACCACATCCTTCTGAATAGCATGATGAAATCTCCCTTCTCTCCCTCTGATCATCCTGTGCTTTTTTTGTCTGTACTACCAGCCTCTTAGTCACTGCAAGCTTTCTTAGTTACAGATTGTCACAGAATCCCATGCTGTGTTCAAGTAACCTTTCATTTATTTCATTATGGTCCCAATGAGCAAGAGTACTGATGCTGGAATTTCAGATTTGCCAAGATCTACAGTGTTTCCTTTATGGTAAAAGGTGAAAGTTCTCAACTTAATAAGCAAAGAGACAAAAAAAAAGGAGACTGCAGTTGCTAAGATCAGTAGTGAAGAGTCTCAGATCGCAGAAATTGTGAAAACAGGAAAAAATGAACCAGCATCTCAGACTGCAAAAGTTTTGGCCATAGTCTGTAATAATGTTCAGTTAGAAAATGAATTAACTTTGTGTATATATTTATACAATTAAAAAAGAGTAGAATCAAGTCTACTTCCAATCCACAAGTAACATGGTTGCCTTAAGGGGATCAGCACCAGCTCTGAACAAGCAAGTCCAGGGAAGGCTGGAGACGCTGAGTTCAAGTCCTTGAACTAGGGAAAAGAAAGCAAAGACAGAAAATATACAACTGTTTGATCTGAGTAGTAGACTGGATTACAGAAGGGTTTTCATTCTTACCATGACTGATATTGGGAACCAGAATAGTGTTTGATGAGGTTTAGGACATTTATCACTAATCTCAGATGTGAACAATTTCCCCCTAAATAGGTATTCTACTCTTCAAGGCAAAGTCTGTCATGTTGACTGCCGCTCTACGGACCCTCTCAGTTGATAACTCATTAGTCATTCCAAAGTCAAATATATTCATATGTAAGTTTTGGTATAATGTGCGGGATTCATTTCAAATGGATGTTGGGCTTATTTTTCTGTCCTCTCCTCTCTTTTTAACTGTCTTATAACTGTTCCTTGCTAAAACTTAGAATTCATTTAATACATTTGTAAAACTAAAGTCTCAACAACAGGAAATTATCAATTCAGAACAGAATGTACTCTGTGTAATCCTTAACAAAGTAACACTAATATAATTAGCAATAAAGAATGGGAAGTGGATAAAACGTTTCAGAGTGTTAATAATGTGATTTGCATAAAGAAGAGTCAATCCATACTGCCTTGAACATGTAGGGGAAAATAATGATTCTAACCTCTTAATGATTTTTCATAGTGCAGTTTCTTAATTTCAAAGGATCTTTTAATCAGTCATAGTCCTTGTTATGGAATAGGAATTATTTTATTCTAATTGTTCTTCAGATTCTTTTTTTAGTCTTTAAATAATAGAAATGGAGAACATATACACTAGTAGCAATAGTTCTTTGTAAAATTTATTTATTTTTATTGTTATCTTTAAGTAGCTGTACAAAAGAGCTGCTATTTAACAAGACAGGCTATGAATACAATGTATCTTGATCCTTTTTTTGCTTAATATATTTAATATCCATCCCTTAACCAGCCCTTCCCCCACTCTTCTTTTGTAGGTATACATTAGATTCATGTTTATATTCTGTTATAGTTCTCTTTTAAAAAATCTCATCTTAGCATTTATCCATGTGAGAGCAAATAAAGAATCTGGCTAGCAGTTAGAGCCAAGTGTCTTCACTAAGGTTCTACATTCCTCCCTATGGCCTTCAGTGGGCCAGAGTTTAGGCCCAAAACCTCCCGTTACCATGGCCTTGGGTAGGTTAACATGCCTGTCCACTAGGCATTGTGTGCTGGCTCATTGTCTCTGGAAGAGTTGCATTTGTTCAATAGCTTATTGGGCCCTACAAGCATTGGAGAGATTAAAGGTCATTTGGAGAGCTGGTACAGGTTGCATGGAGCTTCTGGTTGAGGATGGGGACTGACATCGACCAAAAGCTGTGTGATATCTTGGGACTCCTGTAGTTCTCTCCCAGAAACATTTATTAACCTCTGCACAATAAGCTCCACCTGAAGCCCTAACTCGAGAACCCTCTTTTCTGGTGGAATCACTGCTGATATTTTATTGCAATAAGTCTTTATTTTTCTTTTTTCTTTTGAGATCATAGAGAAAAAGGTATGGTGGTTTCTCAATATCACTGCAACTTTTAAAAAAATCTTTCTATTTATACTAATTATCCATTATTATTTATCTTTTCTTACATCCATATTTCAAATTCAGATGTTTGAGGTAGTGTCTAGATAGGTAAAGCAGTCTAACATGGAAATATTGTTCCTTCTCCTCCATGATGATTACTAGAATCATCTTACATGGCTCAATCAAACTTTCAGTTTTCTTTCTGTTTGCATACCTATTCAGGTCTAATGCCTAACTTGAACTGTTATTAACAAATATGAATATTAGAAATTACTTATCTACAATGTTTCATATTTTCTTTTGGTTTATTTTTGGAGGCTATTACTTGGCATGTTGAATGAACATAGACATTTTTAATAATATAAAATAATTGTGATTTCTGTTGGGAAATATAAAAACTCAATAGTTTATGAGGTTTACTAAGGATCAGAATCACAACAATTGTTGTCAAATAGAGGAAGTAACATTTCTTGAAATAAAAATATAGGCATTGTTACTAAGTAGACTAAAAGTTTTTTAAAGGTAAGACTTGTAAGCAAGACCACACTAAAGCCACCAGCACAACTATGTTCATTGCAGCACAATTTGTAATTGATAAATATGGAACCAACCCAGATGGCCCTCATTACATGAATGGATCAGGAAAATGTGGTACATATACACAATACAATTCTATGCCTCTATCAGAAAGAATAATATTTCCCCATTCGTAAGGAAATGGAAGGACTTTGAAAAAAATCATACTAAGTGAAGTGAGTCAGACACAAAGAAACATGGACACTATGGTTTCCCTTATTGGGAATAATTAGTACATGTTTAGGTTAGTCATATCCAAAGATCACAATAGCCCAATAGCTATGTCTGTATGAACACATAAGATGATGCTAAGTGAAATTAGCTCCACATTATGGAAAGAAGTGGTATATCATTGTTGCAATTATTTTCAAAATGCCACGTGAAAAAGTACTCTTTCTTTTCTTTTTTTTTTTCCTCTCTCATATTTCTTCCCGTGGTGCTACCTCTGCTATCACTGTATCAGATCTTAGTACCCTGGATACTGTATGTACGTGTACTAGAACTAAGGAATGGAAAAAGAATACCAAAATTGAGAGACAAATGATAGAAAGACATACCATTCCAAAAGCAATACTTACAAAACCGTTTGGTGTAAACAAGTGTACAACTCATGGGGGAGAGAGAGAGAAGGGGTAGGGGGAGGCAGGGGAAAAATGAGGGAGAAGGTAACAAGTTGGATAACAAATGTATTCACTGCCTTACATATGAAACTGTAACCCCTGTGTACTTCACTTTGACAATAAAGAAAAAAAAGGTAAATATTTTAAATATGCTAAGTACTTCATAAAACCATTGATAGAATTCCATATTCATCCTAATAATCACACCAACATACCTGAAAGGAAATTGACAAACTAGTTCTACTTTTCTTGCCAAGCCTGTGTTTTCAGACTCTAAGTTTCATCCACAGCCAACATCACACTTGAATTCCCATTCTCTCCTGTATTATCTATCTCATGTCTTATAAAATCCTTAGTTTCACAACTTGACAGACCCTTTTCATCTTGCTACATTTATGCTTGATGTTCTCAATACATTTTTTACTTCCTAACCCAAGAAGAAGAAAATTAACCCTATTTGCTTAGTTATCTGACAATAACATTTCAACACTTAAGTTCCAGATATTAAAAATGGTACACTGGTACAAATTGCTTAGGGGTGAACACTTTGTGTGTAGGTGGTAGGCATCACTGAATACACTGTTGTAGGGTACATGATTTATTTGTTTGATTTTTAAGTTTTATTGTAAAGGTGATGTGAAGAGGGGTTACAATTGTGTAAATCAACTAATATGCACATTTCCTTTGACTATAGAGCCTAGGCTGGCTTGCACCTGGCAATCCTCCTGTCTGGGCCTCCTGGGTGCTGAGATTACTCATCATACTCTATCAAGTCCAACAAGGAAAAAACATAATGGACATCCATTATATGACTTAATTATATGTGTCTGAACCCCAAAGCAATGAGAATTGAGGCAGAGTTTGATGGGAAAACTAACAACAACAACAATTTCAAAAACCTGTTGTCTCATGGGATTGGTTTTCCATCTAGTGGTGTTTTTTTTTTCAGGTAAAATATGATCATTCATGGGATTTTGTAAAAGTCTTTTAAGCATGTTTTATTTATTGGATTCCTTAGAGAAAATTTAATTTAAAAAAACTCTAAAAGTTAAGATTGAAATCTAATTCCTTTCATTAATCTAGTACCCTTTTCTCTGAGGCATATGTGGTAGGGAAGTGAGAAAGTATAAGGCTATTTGATGGCTTCCATTGTTCACTTCCATGTGGAGCCAAGAACATCTTCATTCTTATTTGCTTTGGTCCTGTCGCATGTTTGATTAGAAGTTCTGCTCCTATTTTTTGTGTGGTATTGGGGCTTGTACTTGGTTGGGGCCTTCTGTGCCTACTTGGCTTTTTCCACTCCTAACTGGCTCTCTACCATATGAGCAACACTTCCATCTGAAGACGGAGGTTTTTTGCATATGAGCTAGAGATGAGTCTCATGGATTTGGCTGACTGAGCTGGCTTCAAACCTCAAACCCCAGATCCCAGCCTCCTGAGTAGTTAAGATTAAAGGTGTGAACCTTTAAAACATATTGCTCAAGTAAAAAATAAAAATAAAACTATACCACTAAAATAAACAGTGTGAGAAAAGGAAAACTGTGCATGAGAAAATAATAGGCTGGAAAGATCTGGTCCTTGATACATAAAGAAAAAGAGAAGAGGAAATAAATTTGAGAAGACATGAAGTAAATTGGTATATAGGAAAGTTTGAGCCAATTGAAAGAGAGGGACTTTGAAAGTATTGTAGAACATAATAGCAGAAAATGTGAAAGAATAGAGTTGCTTTCTTTTGGGTTAATGCAATATTCAAAATAGGAAATATGTACAAAGGAAAATAGGCCTTCTGGAATATTCAGTCATTGGGGAAAAGGAAATTACAAGCAAAATGCAATGGAAACATGCAAGCAAATTCCTCAACAGTCAGTGAGTGGCAGGGCCTTCAATCTCTGTAAATATTGACATGACACATAAACTCTGCTTCATGTGAAAATCAAAAACACTTCAACCTAAGTTTAGCTCTAAATAGTATATTGGGCTTTGCTAGAAAAAATGTAAGTGTGTCATAAAAAAATTTGAATCAACTTATAGACTGCCAGAAACACTGGATGAGGGACATTCAGAAAATATAGATTTCAATAGATAGTATCACCAATTTTCTCAATAACTTTGGACAAGTTATTTATTTTATGTTGTTTTCAATATAAGATAGCACATCTTATATTGCATTCTTGCAAGGGCATTCTTCTAGTTCAATGACAGTAGTAATCAACAGATACATGAAAAGATGTGTAATAAGTAATAAGTAATGACTGCCAAAGTGGAAATCAAGATTATAATATGATTATACCTCTCATCTACTAGAATAAGACATAATAATTTTACATTAATAAATGTAAAATATAAGAATCACAATCATAGATCCTAAATAAGATGTACCAAATCCACCAGCCTAAGACATGATGCAACCTCTCACAGAAACATAAATAAGGAGTACCCAAGACTGTGCAAAGTGTCACACAGTGACCTACCATCAGACTGCAGGACATGCCTCAGAGATTGACAAGGGATGAGCTCGAGTCTGTCCAAGGGGCTTCAGCTCACTCTAATCCTTCTTTTTGACATGACCCACTGGGATTGCTGAGCTTCCTGTCTAGATCCCCCCAACGCTGAATTAGCTCTGTGTTTTGACACCTGGACTGGTTTATAAGATCGCTGTCACACCCAGTCACCTGTAGCAGTGACTCTGCACTCTGCATGTACATCAGCCCCCCTGCTCTTGGCCTGAAGTCTCTGTTTGCCTCCAACTTCTTTATTCTTCCTTCACCATGGTCTATTCTTTATATTTTGATGAAAGGCTGTGAGTCTCAGCTATCAAGCAAAATCAGGAGTATCTGGCAAGTCTGTGGCAATGAAATTTGACATGGCATCTGAATTTACTCGACAAATTCTGACATCGAGGAAAGACACAAATGTGTTTGCTTCTGACGTAACTCCCTCAGGACAAATTAACACTGGTAATAAAAATGGCCATGGTACATGCCTCATGGGGGCGGGAGTGTTTTTCTCACCTCTGATAACAGCCATGGTCAGGCTTTTGTGGGTGATTTTCTAAATGAATAATTCTTTAAACGCAAATATTCTATCATCTGCTTGCTGCACTAGCTTAGACCCCTCACGACTGTGTAGAGGCAGAGTGAGTTTTTGAACAGTAGCCAACTTCTGTCTCGGAGTTGAACAGCTTGCTCCTACTTTAAAGACATCTTCTCACTAGGACACTTGCCTTGCACGCTCCCCTTTCCTTCTTTGCAGATCTAGCTCACTAATAACATGGGGTTTTTCTCTGGACTAGCTCAGCAAATTCTGCTCATTTAAAAAACATCAATCTCCTGGCTGGATTTACCTTCTTTCAAAGACTATAATTTGATTGTTTTCATGCTGTGAAATGATAGATGGAGCATTCGGAGAGGCACTGCGATTCTGACTGCAAGTGGAAGACTCTAATGGTCCTGCTTTGTCTGATCCCAGGAAACTATTAATTAACTCACTTGGTTTCTTTTTTCTATGCTGATTTTTTTTTCTTTTTTTTTTTTTTTTTTTATTATCAATTGAACATAAATTTTTTTTTTTTTTTACAAGGTGCTGTGCAAAGAGGGTGCAGTTACATAGTAGGGCATTGTGTACATTTCTTGTGATATCTTACAACCTGTTTTCCCATCCCTTGTCTAGGTCAGGTAGACCCATATGCAGTATACAATGTATCAAGCACATATACAGTGTTCACAGACTTGGTCTCTACTGTCTCTCCATCTCCCTTTGTTAACAGTCATATATCAGGGAGATCATGCCCCTTTGTTTTCTGTGTTCTAGGCTTGTCTCACTCAACATTATTTGTTCGAGTTCTGACCATTTCCCTGCAAATAACAATATTTCACCATTCCTAATCGCTATGTAGTATTCCATTGTGTATAAGTACCATATTTTTTGGATCCATTCATCTGTGGAGGGGCATCTGGGTTGTTTCCAAATTTTGGCTATTGTGAATTGTGCTGCGATAAACATGGAAGTACAAATGTCCTTTTGATATCTTGGGTTTTGCTGTTTAGGATAGATGCCTAGGAGTGGTATGGCTGGGTCATAGGGTAGGTCTATATTGAGCTTTTTGAGAAACCTCCATACTGTTCTCCAAAGTGGCTGTACTAATTTGCACTCCCACCAACAATGGAGAAGGGTTCCTCTTTCCCCACAGCCCCTCCAGCATTTGTTGTTTCCTGAGTTCAGAGTATAGGCCATTCTAACTGGGGTGAGGTGGTATCTCAGGGTTGTTTTTATTTGCATTTCCTTTACTAGCAGGGATGTTGAGCATTTCCTCATGTGTTTCTTTGCCATTTTTATATCTTCTCTTGTGAAGTCTCTCTTTAGCTCTTTTGCCCATTTCCTAATAGGTTTATTGGGCTTGGAGGGGCTTAGTTTTTTGAGTTCTCTGTAGATGACAGATATCAGGCCTTTGTCTGTTGCTGTGCTGGTAAATATCCTTTCCCATATCGTTGGCTGTCTTTCTATTTTGGTGGCTATGACCTTAGCTGTGCAGAAACTTTTTAATTTGTAGTAGTCCCATTTGTTGAGTCTTTCCCCTATTTGTTGTGCGCCTGGGACTCTATTCAGGAAGTTCCTTCCTGTGCCTATAAGTTCTAGTGTCTTTCCTACTCTGTCCTTCAGTAGTTTCAAGGATTCAGGTCTGATGTTGAGGTCCTTGATCCATTTTGAGTTGATCTTGGTGCATGGTGATAGGCTTGGGTCTACTTTGAGTTTTCTGCATATGGCTGCCCAGTTCTCCCAGCACCAGTAGTTGAAGAGGCTATGTTTATTCCATTGTATGTCTTTAGCTCCTTTGTCGAATATCAGTTGGCTGTAAGAGTGCGGTTTTATTTCTGGGTCTTCAATTCTAATCCACTGGTCTTCCGATCTGTTTTTATACCAATACCATGCTGTTTTTGTTATGATGGCCTTGTAGTAGAGCTTGAAGTCTGGTATGGTGATACCTCCTGCACTATGTTTTTTGCCTAGAATTGCTTTGGCTATTCTAGGTTTTTTGCTGTTCCATATGAACTTATGGATTGGTTTCTCTATTTCAGTGAAGAATGTGGCTGGGATTTTGATAGGTATTGCATTGAATTTGTATAACAATTTGGGCAGTATGGCCATTTTCACTATATTGATTCTGCCTACCCATGAGCATGGGAGGTCTTTCCATCTCCTTGTGTCTTCTTTGATTTCCCTTATTAGATTTTTGTAGTTTTCATTGAATAGGTCCGTCACGTCCTTGGTTAAGTTGATCCCTAGGTACTTTATTCTTTTTTTGGCTACTGTAAATGGAATCGTTTCCATAATTTCCTTTTCTGTTTGTCTATTGCTGGTGTACAGAAAAGCTGCTGACTTTTGTGGATTGATTTTGTATCCTGCTACTTTGCCAAATTGGTTTATTAGATGTAGGAGTTTGGGTACTGAGTTTTTTGGGTCCTTGAGATATAAGATCATGTCGTCTGCGAATAGGGATAACTTGATTTCTTCCTTGCCGATGTGGATCCCTTTGATGTCCTCCTCTTGCCTTATTGCTATGGCTAGGGATTCCAGTACTATGTTGAACAGAAGTGGGGAGAGTGGGCATCCTTGTCTTGTTCCTGTGTTTAGGGGGAATGATTTAAGTTTCTCTCCATTTAATATGATATTAGCAGTTGGTCTGTTGTATATGGCTTTTATTGTTTTGAGGAATGTTCCATCTATTCCTGTTCTCTCCAAAGCTTTTAATAGGTATGGATGTTGTATTTTGTCAAAGGCTTTTTGGGCATCGACTGAGATAACAATGTGATTCTT